>NC_043979.1:29863252-32285752 GCF_902148855.1 Sphaeramia orbicularis | reverse complement strand
GAATATGACAATGAGAAAGATAAAAGATATGGAAAAAACTAAAACTAAACTAAAACTAAGCATTTAGAAAAAAAACCCAAAAACTAATAAAAACTAGTAAGCTGCTCTAAAAACTAATTAAAACTAACTGAATTGGAGGGGGAAAAAAAGTCTAAACTAAATAAAACTAAACTATAATGAAAAATCCAAAACTTTTCTAACCTCAATCCCAACTGAAAAAAAAAAAAAAATAGCTCCATAATTAAAAATATCCATAACTTTTTGTTTGTAGTGTATGTTAAAATGTGAGAAACCATCAAATTAGCAGCGTTTAATGTTTTTATTTAATAGTTTTCACACAGTAATAATAATAATAATAATAATGAAACAGTATATCAGTAAATACATGTTTGGTTGCTTCAAAAATGAAATGCATGGTGTCCAGCTTAATGGACATTTTTGCAATTCCATGAAAAATAGCTTAATAAAAAAATATATATATATAATAACACTGGGTAACAAAAATTTTTTTTGCAAGTTGTCTAGTTTTTTTCAACTGAATTAGGACCATTTTGCACCGCTAAATCCAAAAATGACATCTGTTTTTCCTCAATCAGGTCAGGTTTTTTTTGCTAATTTGATTTTGAAAAATTTGATCTTCTCACAAAATTGATTACATTTTTGTGACTTTATCAGTTGATTTTTTACATAGTTCTCACCCTGCTGAGCCGCATTATGTAATAAATTCCTATTATGTTATAAAAGTTCAAAATGTAATAAGAATGTCACGTCATCTTGTAATAAAGCCGCATTATGTAATAAACTGACATTTTGTAACAAACTACCTCAATGCATTGTGTAGTAATTTTTTTTGCATTATGTAACAAGTTATTACAATTTGAGAAGTTTATTACAAAATGCACTTGACACATTTTTATTCTCAGTAAAATGTAATGTACTAAATTAATCTTTAAACTGTGTGGTTAAAGTTCTGATTACATTACCTGTAGCTCCTGTGACTAATTTCTTCTAAATTACTCTGAAATTATATTAATTTGGATTGTTATTACATCATGAACCATGTTATAACATTGTTTTTAAATAAAAATGTGTCAAGTGCATTTTGTAATAAATTTCTCAAATTGTAATAACTTCCTACATAATGTGAAAAAATTGACTATATAATGCGTTGACGTAGTTTATTACAAAATGCGTCAGTTTATTACATAATGTGGCTCTATTACAAGATGACGTGACATTCTTACTACATTTTGAAACTTTTATTACATAATGGGAATTTATTACATAATGCGGCTCAACACACCCAAAATAGGTTTATGAAACTTTATGAAACTTGTGACTTGATTCCTGTTAGGTACAATGGTGTATTCACCGCAGATGTAGCAGAATACGTCAGGCTTATTTTTGCAAGATCTTCTAGTCGAAGCCATTTCATTCACCTGTAATATTTAAAAAAACATTAATCATAAATTGGCAAAAGTAAAATCTTCAGAACTCGTTTATTGCAAAAAATATGAAAGAATTTTGTATCATATGATGTGAAAATGCCCATAAATGTAAGCAAAAATGTTAGAAAGCCAATATGTAGTATAGTTCAGAAAGTTGACCTGATTGAGCAAAATTAATGTGATTTTTGGATTCAGCACACCAAAATTATCCTAAATCAGCTCAAAAAACTTAAACAATAAATTTGTTGTTGACCAGTGTAATAATCGTATTGTTTTTTTAATGCCTAAAGAGGAATAAAGAAAAAAAATCTTGATTAACATTCTCATAAATCATGCATGAAAGGGTTAATCCGGCAAGTCTTTTAATTCAACGCTATAACTTGGAATACACAGTGGTATTTCTACTTTTTAAGTGAAGGATCTGAAACTTGTTCCATGTTTGAGTTGGAGCACTATGCTGTGCGATAAGCATTGCATTTGACAGATTTTGTTCTCATGTAAACGGACAAAAATGCTGCAATATTATGAGGTGAATGGGAAATGAACTGTTGCCTGTGGCATAGCTCGGAATGATTACGAACCGTACAACTAAATTCTGTTTTCCCTCAAATCTTATATTTGCTCATAAATATTATAGTCGATAGGTTTCTGTGCGGACTTTAGTTTTAAAAATGTATCAGTTTAAATAAATCAGTGTTTCTGCACATTATGACTTATAGTATGGAGTCTATTATTTTTCTGCTAGATGTGACAGAAAAAATGGGAACACATACACACATACTGGTGCAATAACAATAATTTATGCAGAATTGTAGCTCATGAAATTAAAAGTGACAGCATGAGATTAATTCCACCAAAGCATCATACACCATAATAAAAAAACAACAACTGTGGATTTCAGATTAAGCACTTCTAAATGTAACGATGCCATATGGAGATATTTACATTTTTTTTTTTAATCATTATATTTTTAACACGGATATAAAAACATCTAAGCATGTTCTGATGAAACATGCATTTAAATGACTTGTGTTCTAACCTGTTACATTTATTCTAATCAGTGTTTTCTGCGAGGTTGGATGAAAATTGAGAGAAATCACTCTATTAATATGGTCAAGATCGATGATACAGATGACTTAAAAAAAAAAAAAAAAAAAAAGCTGAACTCTAAATGTGAAGGTGTACATTTTTCCAACTTAAATCTCATAAACCCCATGGGAAGATAGATGGCTTTGCTACCAATAAATGTCAGAGTGGCAGGAAGAGAGGAAGACCTATTCACTTCAGATTATAGAGGAAAAAGGGGGATGGATGCTGCCTGATATCCAACTTTGCACGTAAAACTTGGAATTAAATCAGCTTGTCTAGAAGATACTGCTGCATTATTGAAAATATTGCGATGAGAGATACCATTATCAGTCTCGCAAGAAACTGAACGGAGGGCTGAAACTAGTGTGTAATGCCATTGATTTCGTTTCCCCATCTGATACAGAGTAAAACCCAGGCTGTTGTCACCAATACCGATACTTAGAGAGGAAATCCTGTAAAATGGATGCATAAAGCCCCGCGCTGGCAGCTTCCTCATTCCCTATCCTGCAATCAATGGCTACAGTATTTATTGGATGCAACATATTCTGAGCAAAACAAGAAACACATTTTAGTAACAAAAATATAGCAGCGAGAGATTAGCATTCAGCATATGAGTATCAAGGTCTAATAAATCATGAGTTCACACAGATTGTAGAGATATTGGGTCACAGACAGACTGGTTTATACACTGTATGGCCAAAAAAAAAAAAAAAAAAAAAAAAAAAGTGCCTCGACTGGACTGGACACAGCATCACAACTTTTATTTCAGTTGCATTGATTTTGCTACAAGATCTTGTATTAATAATGAGTCGGACCACTGCGTCTCCGTCACATCTCAAAGATTCTCAATGGGGTTCAGGTCTAGACTCTGTGGAGGCCAATCCATGTGTGAAAATGATTTCTCGTCCTCCCAGAACAATTCTGTCACAATTCGAGCCTGATGCATCCTGGGAGTGATAGCTTGGAATACGTCTGTGTCATCAGCGAAGAAGAAAAAAAAATTCAATGGTGTTCAGACCTGGCCATTCAGGTTTTGACGCATATTACTGATCAACCCCCGATCATAACACTACCCCCACTCACAGGTTTGTACTGTAGACACTAGGGATGATGGGTAATCACTTAATCTACCTTTCCTCTTAAGTGGGCTACACACATAAGGATTTTCTAAGTCTGAAGAGATTTTTTTTATCCATTATAGACTCCACACATGAAGATAAAAAAAAAAAAAAATCGGGCATTGAACAGTTTTGATCGTACTGTGTTTGGTGTTCTCCGATAAGCTCAACACAGCACACACCCATAACGATTCTGTCCCACCACGGATCTAGAATCTAGTCGTCCAAACTAGAAATCTCGCATGATCAAACAAAAACGAAGAAGAAACATAGCAACACAACACTCAACAGGGAAGAGTACATACGAGAAGAGGGAATGATGGTGTTCTTGGGACTATTTTTGATGGAAAAATCCCAAATTTCTGAGGTCCACCGAACTTTATGTTTCAAGTCGGCCATATTTGTTTTTATTTATGCCTGCTTCCGTCAGCTCACTTCTTGATTGGCTACGTTCTGTTCCACATCACAGTTCATAGAGTCATGACTCAGGAGTTGTCGGCTTTCCCCACACACAAAGATTTTTGGTTGTAAATATTGAACAAGTTTAATATTTACGATTGTCGACCCCGACCTGTTTCGGAGCTGATTATCGGGACAAATCCAGTCTTAACACATCTCAGACCACAGGAGAATCTTATAAGACATAAAGCAGGGTACATGCATAAGGAATTTCTAAGTCTGAAGTGATTTTTTTCATTTGTTATAGACTCCACACATGATAAAAAAAAATCAGGCATGGAACAGTTTTGATTGTACTGTGTGTGTGGTGTGCTCCGACAATCTCAACACAGCACACACACAATGATTCTGTCCCACCACCGATATAGAATCTAGTCCTCCAAGCCACAAATCTCATGGGATCAAACGTGATCTAACAAAAAAGAAGAAGAAACATCGCAACAACTGGAAAACACAACATGGAAGAGGACATATGAGAGGTGGGAATGATGGTGTTCTTGGGACTATTTTTGACGGAAAAATCACAAATTTCTGAGGTCCACTCGACTTCATGTTTCAAGTCGGCCATGCTTGTTTTTATTTACGCCTGCTTCCTTGTTCCTCAGTCAGCTCGCTTCTTGATTGGCTACAATATGTTCCACGTCACAATTCACGGAGACATGACTGTGGAGTTGTCGGCTTTCCCCATACACGGAGATTTTTGGTCGTAAATATTGAACAAGTTTAATATTTATGATGGTTGACCCCAACCCGTTTCAGAGCTGAGTATCAGGACAAATTCACTCTTAACACACCTCAGACCACAGGATAATCTTATAAAACATAAAGTGGGGTACACACATAAGAATTTTATAAATCTGAAGAGACTTTTTTTCGTTACAGACCCCACATATGAAGATAAAAACCAGGCATTGAACAGTTTCGATTGTATTGTGTGTGATGTTCCGATAATCTCGACACAGCACACGCACAACAATTCTGTCCCACCGCTGATCTAGAATCTAGTCCTCCAGGACAGAAATCTCGTGTGATCAAACAGGATCTAACAAAAAAGAAGTAGTATAGCAACAACCAGAAATCAAAACATGGAAGTGGACACAGGAGAGGAGGGAATGGTGGTGTTCTTGGGACTATTTGACAGAAAAATTCCAAATTTCTGAGGTCGACCAAACTTCATGTTTCAGGTCGGCCATGCTTGTTTTTATTTACACCTGCTTCTTTGTTCCTCAGTCAGCTCGCTTCTTGATTGGCTACAATATGTTCCACGACACAAATCATAGAGTCATGACTTGGGAGTTGCCGGCTTTCCCCACACACATGAAGATTTTTGGTCGTAAATATTGAACAAGTTTAATTTTTCCGATTGTCGACCCCGACCTGTTTCAGAACCGATTATCTGGACAAATTCAGTCTTAACACACCTCAGACCAGAGGATCATCTTATAAAACATAAGATAATAAGTGTTTGTCATCCTTGATCAGGAAGGGGGAAAATTGAGACAAAAACAGCCCGATTATCTTTATGTGTGTACCCCGCTTTACCCTGACAGAACAGGGTCCATCTGGATCCATCAGACCACATGACCTTTTCCCACTGAAGCAGTCCAATCTTTATGTCCTCTACACTGCAAAAATCTAACTCTTAACAAGTGTGTTTTTTCTCATTTCTGGTCAAAGTATCTCAACACTTAAAATAAGTTCTTATATCTCACTGAAAAGAGAGATATAAGAACTTATAGATCTTATAGAGATATAGATCTTAAAAATTTCATTTCAAGAAATCTAACCAAGATAATTTTCACTTGTTCCATTGGCAGAATTAACCAAAAAAAATCTTGAATTAAGCAAAAAAAAAAAAAAAGGATCTTAATCTGATTAAAACAATAATACACAATACAAACTAAATACAATAAAATGCTAAAGATAGAGTGAGTTATTCAAGATAACATGGTGGTTTCCTTTATAAACAGATTAAAATGATTCCAGTCAGTATCTAGTGTGGGTTCTGAAGGCAAAAATCCTCATATTGTTTCCATAAAATGAGAAATAAGGATTTACTAATAAACAAACTAATAAATGAAACAGTGATAGATCAGGAGCTGAAAGAAATGTGGTCGTAAGTATGATGTGTAATTAGTTACATAAGACAGATCTGAGTCTACACACTGTAAAAATCTAAATCTTTCCAAATGTATTTTTCTCATTTCTTGTCAAAATATCTCATCACACTTAAAATAAGACATAATCACCTAAAGAGTAACTTTTCAGTGAGATATAAGAACTAATTTTTAGATAATAGATCTTAAAAATTGTATTTCAAGAAGTTTTACCAAGATAATTTTCACTTGTTCCATTGGCAGATTTCTTTTTGCTTAGTTTGCTTAATTTGATAATGAAAATTATACGGGTAAGATTTCTTGAAATAAAATTTTCAAGATCTATTGTCTAAAAATAAGTTCTTATATCTCACTGAAAAGTTACTCTTTAGGTGATTATGTCTTATTTTAAGTGTGATGAGATATTTTGACTAGAAATGAGAAAAATACACTTGGTAAGATTTTGATTTGTGCAGTGCAGTAAACTAATGGTTGTTTAACCCTTTCATGCATAGGGGTCACTACAGTGGACAGTTATTCTGCAGCTGTTCTCTTATATATTCATGTATTTTGTTGTTTTAGTTCCATATCAGCCAAAACAGTGGACACTTATGCATCATCCTAAACACTGTAATTCAGACCATTACTGTAAAATTGCTGTTCTAGACAAACCTGATCTGCAATAACATGTTTGAGTGTAAATTATTTGGTTGTTATTGTTATTAAACTGCAATTAAAAGTTTTTTTTTAAATTATTATTATTATAATTTTGCATAATATCGCCATGAAGTGATTAATGATTAGTATTAGAGTATGTTAAAATGTGGGAAAACAACAGATTAGCAGCATTAAAAATGGTTTTATTTCATAGTTTTCACACATTATATCAGTAAATACATGTTTCTTAGCTTCCAAAATTAAACGCATGGTGTACAGCTGAGTGGACATTTTTGGAACTGCAAGAAAAATTGGTTCATAAAAACAAAAATTCAATTGCATTCTTTTTTTCATGTCTAAAGAGGAATAAAAACACTCAGGGAAAACAATCTTGATTAAGGTTCTCATAATTCATGCATGAAAGGGTTAATAAATGAGAAACTACTGCATCACTTAGGGCTGAAGAACCTGTTGCCGCTGAAACATGGCAGTAATAAAAGCAAATCATTAAATGCTAATTTGGCTGCAGGTTAAACATACTACACCTTATGAAAGTCTCAGCTATTAGATATATTAGCTGCAGTGCTCAGTGGCATCATTGGCTACATTTTCTGTAATTACATTTCAGCATATTTTAATGGACGTGGTCTGAGTGGAAATAAGTATTGTACCTGTTTCTCTGGTTTTCAGATTGTAGAAAAGCTTGTGACGAGAAGCTTTGGCCGCTTTGTTTGTTTTCTGTGAGACGGGGGACATTCTTCCTCCGATTTTGGCTCTTGCAGTTCCATGAATCAACTGGACATTATAACAATTGAAGTTAACTTTTGACCATAAATCTTTTTTTTATATGGATGGTCGCTTTTCTTTTCCTCTTTTTGTATCGTTTCCTCTCAGTATATACAGAGTTGTCAGTGGTAGGTTGCATAATATCAAACAATCAATCATCAATGCCTGTGCAGCAGCAAGATCTGTCTTTTCCTCCCATTCTTCTTCTGAGTCTATCAATGCCTGCGTTCTAAAATAAATGATACATAAGTGACATTAAATATACAACGTATTGGCAACGGAGCGATCGTTTCAGAGCCGCAGGATTGAAAATAATAATACAACTGACAGATATTTGATTAATTCGATGCGAGTCGACACAAATCTCACTTAAAACTGTCTTCAGAAGTCACAGGCTCGATCTTTATGGGCCTATTCATTGTGGCATTTGTGGATTTAATTGCCGACATTATAACAGCATTTATTCAGTTCATAGGCATATTTATTTGTAGGAATTTAAATAAAATATCAATAAGAACGTGGGGACCTCCCATTGTTAGAACATCAACACACAAAAGCATTTATAGAGCTGTAACTCACATTTGACAGGCAGAAGGAGAAGTGCTTCCTATCAGGCGACCATTATTTAGATCCTGGTGATGGCATCGTTACCTTCCACTGTGGCTCCTGTTGATGATAAAACACACTTTTACCCCACTTACTGTATTTAGACATTAATCTTTTAACATGAGAATCAATTTTAGGCTACGTTCAGACAGCAGGTCTTAATGGACAATTTGGATTTTTTGGTGAAATCCGATTTTTTTGAGTGCTCGTTCATATTACACATTAAATGCGACTTCTATCAGTTTTGAGTGTGAACTGAGTGCGACCCTGAAGTGACACGCGCAAAAGAGGTGCTGATGAAATACGTGACCATGCAAGTACGCACTGTGTTTACAGAAATAAATGTTTTTCCTGCCACTTCTCCTAGGACATAGAATTATGATTTTTTTTTTTTTATGTATGTATGTACAGTATATATTTACTAGCGGCATTGTACCCGTGGTGCTATTGTACGATAGCATGAGAGGCTAAAAATCGCCCAGCATACCTCAGAACATTTGAATATGGACATAAAATTGTGCCTAGTAGATAGTCAGGTAATGACTCTATTCATTTGGCGAGTTTGGCGGTGATCAGGCCTGTGAAGGATGAGGAAAACCTCTACAAACGCCCTCCTGTGCTGCAACATCGATCGGACACGGGACGGACACAGAACATGCATTATAGTAGAAGGATTCATTATTATTAGTAGTAGTGATAGTTAAGACATTGTGGACAGAGAAGCAACAACACATAAACAAAGGGAAAATCAAATAAATAAACAAACAAAAAACAACCAGAACGACAGTCATGCCAAACTACAACAATGACAACATCTTATTACAAGGAAAAGGATAATAAATGAAAAGAGCAACTAAACAATATAGCTTTTGGTTAGGGGCGATAGGGAAAAGGGGAAGAGGGGAGTGTGAATGAAAGTGAGAAAGAGAGAGGGGGGAGTAAGGGGGAAAATAATAATTGTTGAAATAATACAAAAACATAATAATAACAACAACAATAATAAAATAAATAATAACACTAATAATAATAATAACAATAACACTGGTCAACAACAAATTTATTGTTTAAGTTTTTTGAGCTGATTTAGGATAATTTTGGTGTGCTGAATCCAAAAATCACATTAATTTTGCTCAGTCAGGTCAACTTTCTGAACTATGCTACATATTGGCTTTCTAACATTTTTGCTTACATTTATGGGCATTTTCACATCATATGATACAATATTCTTTCATATTTCTTGCAATAAACGAGTTCTGAAGATTTTACTTTTGCCAATTTATGATTAATGTTTTTTTTTTAATATTACAGGTGAATGAAATGGCTTCGACTAGAAGATCTTGCAAAAATAAGCCTGACGTATTCTGCTACATCTGCGGTGAATACACCATTGTACCTAACAGGAATCAAGTCACAAGTTTCATAAAGTGTGCTTACCAATCTTATTTTGGTATTAATTATTATATTTTGTGAGAAGATTAAATTTTTCAAAATCAAATTAGCAAAAAAAAACCTGACCTGATTGAGAAAAACCCATGTCATTTTTGGATTTAGCAGTGCAAAATGGTCCTAATTCAGTTGAAAAAACCAAGACGACTTGCAAAAAACATTTTTTTTGTAACCCAGTGTAATTGTTGTAATAATACAAAAACATATAATAATAATAATAATAATAATAATAATAATAATAATAATAATAATAATAATAATACCAGTAGTCTAGTTTGCTAGTATTATTGTGGCGGCAGTAGCGGTGGAGGCAACCACAATACGACGAGTTAAATAATTTAGTATTTGTAATAATGTATTTGTATCAGTTACTATCAGTTTGAGTTTATATGAATTCATTTAAATTAATATGACTATGGGGGGGGGGGGGGGTGGCACACACACAGCCTCCTATTCCTCTTACCCTTCTCTGCCTAATTTTTTTTTTTTTTTTTTTAAATAGAATTGTGATGTTTGTCGCATTTCAATGACGTAAAGGTCAGATACAAAATAGGTTGCATTGCAAAATATCGGATAGGAATTGGATTTAGGACCACATATGAAAGTGTGGCCTGGGTCGGATTTGAAAAAAAAAATATATATATATATCAGATTTGTGCTGTTCAAACTGTCTTTAACAGATCGGATACTGGTCACATAAGCGCAAAAAAAAAAAAAAAAAAAAAAAAAAATCGGATTTGGGCCACATTTGCCTGCAGTCTGAATGTAGCCTTAGAAGAAATGTGAGAATCGGACACATCAATATTTCAGTATTGATCCACTTATGAGGAGGAGGAACTAAAAACAAACCCTTTCTTCATCCTGTGACCTGTAGTATGAAACCACTGATACTAAATCTGGAGTCTAGAAGAATAATGGTGTCATAGGAAACTCCTCATCTTCTAAAATAAACTTCAATATCTGGCAGCTTTAAGTGCTACAGCTCCGTTTGTCTTCCCAGTTGCCCTTTTCAGTGCAATGTTTGGCAAACATTCTCACATAGACAACAACAACAACAAAAAAAAAACTTGGTTCCACTCTGGGTTTACATCTACATTTACTACCACCATCTCTAAATAAATGTTTGTTAAAGGAAATGTGACATTTCAGGAAATTACCGATTCAGTTTTAGTCTGGAATTAAGAGAATGATATTGATGCAAGACAGGGAAACATTTTGCCTGCCTCTACCCAAAGGTTAAAACAGAAATTAGCTTCCCTACAGATCTAAAGCATCATAATTAACACACTTAAAAAAAAAAAAAAAAAGTGTAAAAATGTGTTTATGAGCTCTGATGTTCTTTCACCGCACTCTTCTGTAATCAGAGCTGAATTTTTTAACCCCAGCCCCACAGGCTTTATGCTACAAACTAACCACCTGCTGGCACTGGCTTAACATTTACTTCATGATTAGGAGTTTACTGCCAATGCAAATGAATGGTTCTGTATTATTTAAACAGATGCAGAGTTAGCCCTAAAACGGTAAAATGGTATTAATTTACCTGCACTGCAAAGACCACAAATGAATGCAACTAAATTATCTGGTATTAAGCTGAATAAAGAGCTGAAGTACTTCGCCTACGAACTGTATTAAAAGGTCAGATCAAGCAGTGACACAGGGACGCATTTCATGTTCAATAAGCTCTGTGTTGAAAAGGAAATAACTTATCTCTATATATGAATAGGTCTCAGTAAGTACTTTCACATGACACTTGTTACAATTTAAAGAAATTAAATTTTGGGGTAAAAATACTTAAATTACTGTTGCATGACACAGGGACTTTTTTCGCTTTACATAAATGGACAAAACATGCTGTTCTCATTGGAAATTGATCCTAAATGAAACATTGGGCTTTAGCTCTGATGTTAAACTACAATTGTGATCAATATTAGATGAAAATATTTAAATGACAAGGTTTTTATGAACACAAATATGTTGTGACTGACCGTTGTTCAGTAGTCATAATAAAATACTTTATTATTAATAATAATAATAATAATAATACATTTTATTTATAGGCGCCTTTCAGGACACTCAAGGTCACCGTACAAAGTTGTTAAAAATAAATAAAACACAATTAAAATTACATATATACACATATAAAACACATAGGTACATAAAATGGCAGTAGATAAAAGTGAAATTATGGAATTGAGTCGGCCTGTCTGAATAAATAAATCTTAAGCTGGGATTTGAAGGTGGTAATAGAATCACAGTTTTTTATGTGTTTACTGTGTGTTTACTGGAACTAAAACACTACAAATATGTAATAAACTTTTATTTAACATACATATTACAACCAATAAACAGCTAATAGCAGAGCATATTTCACAAATAATTTGATTTTACATAACTCTCTATATTCTTGTACTGTTGAGTAATTAGTTCCTATAGATTTACAGACTTAAAATATCACTTATAAAAGCAAAAAAAAAAAAAAAATTATTATTAAAGTTAATAGTGCATTTACATTCACTACAAACAAAAAGTTAAGGATATTTTTAATTTTTGGGGCTATTTTTTTCAGTTGGGATTCTTGCACAGCGCTTTTTACATTTTTTTGTGTGTGAAATGAATTGAAACACATTTTTTTTAATGACCAGACAAAGTTGTATTTACAAATGGCAAAAATGACCAAAAAAATTACAAACAAAAAATGAAATATCCTTAACTTTTTGTTCGCAGTGTACATGTCAAAAGTATAACTTTACATAATCTTTATGGGTTAAAACATAATTTCACAAAAAAAATCAAGAAACTCGTAATTTGTGGTGAAACTGTTGAATTACCAGAAAGACTAGAACGCTTGAAAGTCATCAGAACTGTCTCTCCATGATATAAGAGTCACTGAACTGGTCTGTGCATCTTCATCATGACCAGACTGTAATGATTTTTATAACTTTAACCCTTTCATGCATAGTGGTCGTTACAGTGGACAGTTATTGTACAGTTGTTCTCTTGTTTGTTCATGGATTTTATTGTTTCCGTTCCATATCAGCCAACACAGTGGACACCTATGCATCATCCCATACACTGACATTCATACCATTACTGTAACTTTGCTGTTCTTGATAAATCTGATCTGCAGTGACATATTTGAGTATAAATCAATTGCTTATTATTGTTATTAGACTGTAATTAACCATTTTTCTTCAACAGAAAGTTTTTTTTTTTTTTTTTTTCTGCATATTATCTCCTTAAAGTGAATAATAACTAATATTAGAGTATGTTAAAATGTGACAAAACATCAGATTTGCAGCATAAAAAAAAAAAAAAAATTCATACTTTTCACACAGTGTATCAGTAAATACATGTTTCTTTGCTTCAAAAATTAAATGCATGATGTCCAGCTGAGTGGATATTTTTGCAACGCCACGAAAACTAGGGTCATAAAAATTTTTTCAATCACATTGTTTTGTTTTTTTTATGCTTAAAGAGGAATAAAAACACTCAGGAAAAATATCTTGATGAGGGTCAAAAAACAGTATTCAAAATCTCTCTGACGGGACACTTTAGAGACAATTTGACCCACATTTTCACTTTTAAATTTATTTTTGCTTTAGTTGGACCATAAGGGATTATCCAAAACAAGGAGGTACTTTATAGTGAAATAAATCTTAGAATGGCAATCAATTAAAGTTCGCACTCTGATGGGACATTACTGTGTTTTGACCCGTTAAGGTTCTCATAATTCATGCATGAAAGGGTTAATGACTTTTTCACCCCATGTTGAAAATTGAGGTAAAATGTGCCAAGGAAGTGGCTGTTTTAGTCTGAGGATACATATGTGACAACAGATGAAGTCCATTCAGCTGTTTTTACACAAAATTAGACGTTTCTGTTTTAAGAGTTTCTATGTTCTCCCTTTGTTTGCACAGGTTCCCTTTGGGTACTCTCTTTGGGTATGGTCAATCTACAGGGTGGGGAAGCAAAATTTACAATGAACATTTAGTTGTTTTTTCTCAGCAGACACTACGTCTATTGTTTTGAAACCAAACATATATTGATGTCATAATCATACCTAACACTATTATCCATACCTTTTCAGACACTTTTGCCCATATGAGTAATCAGGAAAGCAAACGTCAGAGAGTGTGTGATTTGCTGAATGCACTCGTCACACCAAAGGAGATTTCAAAAATAGTCGGAGTGTCCATAAAGACTGTTTATAATGGAAAGAAGAGAATGACTATGAGCAAAACTATTAGGAGAAAGTCTGGAAGATACTATTAAAGAAGAATGGGAGAAGTTGTCACCCGAATATTTGAGGAACACTTGCGCAAGTTTCAGGAAGTGTGTGAAGGCAGTTATTGAGAAAGAAGGAGGACACATAGAATAAAAACATTTTCTATTATGTCAATTTTCTTGTGGCAAATAAATTCTCATGACTTTCAATAAACTAATTGGTCATCCACTGTCTTTCAATCCCTGCCTCAAAATATTGTAAATTTTGCTTCCCCACCCTGTAAATCGCCCATAGGTGTGACTGTGAGAGTAAATGGTTCTTCTGCCTACATCAGCCCTGTGACGAACCAGGACCAGTAAATACTGGCCCATGAAGTAAGCAAATGTTGCTTAGTCCATTTCTTTCCACATAGACATGTATAGTGATGTGCTTGTTTCTACCGTTTTAGCTGAAATACCTTGTTAACGCATATAATTTCATTTTTCTTCCATGACATTACCTTCCTAATAAAACAATTTCTTAGAAAAAAGGCTGTTTCATTGTTTTAATTAAAACTGTCTTTTTTTTTTTTGGCTGTGTTATTCAGTCGGATCTGCTTGCTTAAACCCATCTGTAACGCAACACCTCATGTTAAGAGCTCAGAATGATCCCAAAGAGATGATATACAGGATTTGGAGGATTTTCTATTATGGGCAGAAGCAGGAAAGGATCCAAATGCAGACCCACATAGGCTGAGGGGGTTTAATGGTGAAAAGGGGCAAAACTTGCAAATAGACAGGTGACTAAAAACACAGAAGGAGAAATGGGAAAAAACTGAATGGGAAATGAAAGTGACTGGAATAAATACAAGGAAAATGGAGGGATCAGAAGAAGATGAAAGTACTAGTGTGCCCCTTTTTGAAGTGAGAAATTGGAATTTCCTAGCTCCCAGATGGGAATTTCAAGTAGTCAGACTAATTTCACCAACCCTGACTCCAAAAGTGATGAAAAAAAGATGGCTCCTCTATGCATAAACATTACTTAAAGCTGTAGTCACGGTAACATTTGTGTTATTTACATCACACTCATATACACAGTGCTATCCAACCTCTATCTGTGGACATGTTGGTTGTATTTGGGAAATAAAGCGTCATCTGTCAGCTCCAACTGGAACGCAGCATGTGATACAAGTGAAGCCAATTCCAGGGAGAAAAGCTGCAGGTAGGAGGGTGTGTTCGACAGAGTTGGACCCAAAACGTAAACATAGGGTTCCGTGAAGGAGAAGCGGGAGTTGTACAAAGACCTTGACACTTTGTAGTGACTCGACAGGGTCAAACTAATAACTGGATGTTTGGGAACAATCATAGTCATCTGATCAATTTCTTGCGAGTTGGCCCAAAAGGTCACGACCTGTGGTTAGAAATTCATGAGACCATCACGCTCGTCGTCGGTTCAGACATCCCATTTACACCTCGCTGAGGGTTGTCAGTGTCCTGCTGTTTCCTAAGGGCCTCCCTGTGGCCGAGGTCAAAAGTAGTTTCCAAAAAAAAAAAAAGTCAGGAAAACTTAGACTGAACATCCTCTATGTTTATGTATTTATTTCACATGAAACACTAAATAGAGAAATGCTATTTTTTTTTTTTTTAAAGTTATATAAATAGTAGGGCTGTCAAAATTAACACATTAACACAGATTAATCCATCATCATGATTAAAAATGTTGACGTATACCTGTCACTGCTTGATTGTGTGATCTTTGTTTTATCCTCAGTATAAGTCAATACTGTGTGCTATTTGCTTGTATCTTGGATTAGTCTACTTTTTTTTTTTTTTTTTTAACTCTGCTTATCTTCCAGCATTTTCCATTCTTATTTATTTATTTACATATAGACCAGATGTTGTACTGAGCCATTTGTTGTTAAAAATTTTTTTATAAAATCTAATAAAGATCATTGGAAAAAAAAAAGTTAACGCAATTAACCCATCTACAGCACAGAATGACTGAACGTCTCTGGCAATGCATTTGGGGCAGTTTGTCCAAGTAGAGTTAACATTGCGCATGTGCAAATGGGCAGTTGATCTGATAGTGACAGGCAGCAGAACCAACCAATAAAGATGGAAGACACTAAACAGCACGTTGGCCCTCTGGATGGAAATATGAGGTCAAAAAAAACAAAGTCGGAACAATTGTTTCAAGTTGTTTAGTTGAAACTGTTGAAGGTGTTTAATAAACACGTGGAGTGCATATACAGGGTGACACGAAAAAAAACAGGAACTTTTTAACAATTCAATAAAACCAAGAGAGATGGAAGAAAAATATCTTATTCATAGTAATTGAAACCTTAAAACATGCCATTTAAGAAACAATGATGGAATTTTCATTTTTTAAAAATGACTTCCTGTAGGTGGCGTCCTCCTGTACGAATGCATTCTTGAAATCTGCTGTTGAGATTCCTCATTGACCCTCATTGATTGCAGCTGGGATACTGTGAATTTCATCCTGAATTCTCTGTTTTAACTCATCCAGAGTTCTTGGTCGAGTCGTGTACACTTTACTCTTGAGATAGCCCCACAAGAAAAAAATCACAAACGGACAAATCTGGCGATCTAGGGGACCAGGGAACGTTACCGAATCTTGAGATCACACGGTCACCGAAACAATTCTCGCACAGCCGCCAATGGTTACTAAAATGGGGGTGTGTTTACTTGCTCAAGGTCACTGTCTCGCAGTGCTGCCACTTGCTCATGTCTGCCAATACGCACTTCAAAAATTCCCGTTTTTTTTGGGTCACCCTGTATATTCCTTTCCGTCTTGGGTCCGTTTCCTCATGCACAATGAAATGCGATTAATATTGATTAAAAATGAATTGTATTTAATCGTGATTAATCAAAATTAATCCACAGCAACCCTATGATTAACACACCTGTTTAGACTGGCTGTAAACCCTTAGCACTGAGACACTATTAGGCTTTAATCTGTGGTCTTTTTTATCACTGTGTGTTGTGTCATAATGCTTTATCCTTATTTATGGTACCTGACTAACCTGTTTCTATTTTATAATTTAATCATGCTTTTAGATGTAAAGCACTTTGGGCTTCTTCATGTTGTTGTAAAGTGCTATATAAATAAAGTTTGATTTGATGAAAAATTGCAGTCGTTTGACAGCCGTAATAAATAGTAATGGCACCGAAAAAGAAAAGAAACATATAGGAGTGAATTATAATAAGATGGATCTATTACTTTGCTTTTCCAATTCACAGCATGCAGTGTAAAATTTTAAAACATATTTTCATGGTTTCACATACTACCAAATATTTTAATTTAGTTTGATTTGATTTAGCTCCCTATATTTTCGATGCACTGTGCTTTAAATAAAAATAGAGCAATATGCATTAATAAATATATTAGATTTTATATTATGCATTTCCTAGATTTCCTTGTTGTATAAAAGTGTTGTTACCATGCTGCTTATATGTGCCTTTAAATTGGACCTTTGAGACACTTGTTTTTTATTAATAATTGAGTTGATGAATAAATTGTTGTTTTCTTTTGGGCATTTTGTTGCGTTCATCCTATATTTCCACTAAATAAAGTGAACATTTGTGCTTGCTGGCAAAGAACACCAAAATCCTTCAAGTAGAATGGTTATTTTTACTCCAGTGTAATTACATTTTTTTTTTTTTTCTGAAGCAGGCACCTTTTTCACCTCGTTTAATATTTAAAACAAAAATCTACATTTCTTATAAAATACTATTTTTATTATTTAAATACGGTTACAGTTGTGGTTTTATGTCCAGCTTCAGCTTAGACGGATGTAAAACAAACTGTAGTATCTGAGCTTTTGTGGGTTAGTGAGTGTAAAATATGCTCATGCATGATCGCCTCCGTACAACTGCATTCCAAATCCATATCAATTAGACCAAATGAACCAAAATGAATTCTTTGATGAAATATAAATGCTAATTAAACAGTTATGAATCATGTAGCACTAATGGCAGATAGATAAAAGGTGCGACCTGCATGCTGCCATGTCCCCCTCGGTCGCTCACGCTTGCTGCTTTGTCTGGAACTCTCGAGGGATTCCAGGGAATTCATCTATCTGTAAGGAGTGAGAACAAGGTTTTTGATTTTATTTTTGGCATGTATAAATTATTCACCGTGCATCCCTCTACATTTATCTCCGATGGAGACTGGCTGTTCGGTTGATGTCGAACTCCCTCCATCTAACTTTTACTCCATCTGTCTTTGTGTTGCTCTGTCTCACAGCCCCTACTCCTGCTTTAACACACACACACACACAAAAGATAAAATCTGTCTTTACCTCATCTCAGAAGGCCTTGGCATACACTCACAGGAATATTGATCATGACACCCTTGTGTGACAGGCCTTCTCTGCAGCTGCAACACACAGCAGATAGAGGAAAAACCCTTATGGGACATTTAGTCTGGGATTTTAACTCTGTGTTATGAGCTCTGTGTAAGCTCCGTGGCAGAAAAAGCCTTTACATGGAGGTACTGACACACTGCGGGACTCTCAGGGGCTTGGATTAACGGCGGAGACTATGAACAGTGTCGTTGCATTATTAATCGAGGAGGATGAGTCTTACTGTCTATCGTGTCCTGTCCCACAAGCAAGACAAACCATTCTTGGATCCCTCCAGCCAGCTGGGAAAGCCTGTCACACAACAAATAAGCTTCTACCGCATTGCACTCGCAGCTGCCGAGGTGCCTTTGAGCAACAAGTTTGACCAAGTGTAGCTGCTCACTAGCACTGGGCAGTCCCCAGGTGGCAATGTATATAGGAGTCATACTGTGAAGTAGAGCAGTGCTGAAAAATACCAACGATGCAAAAGAACATGCCTGCTCAGCAAAATGTATTCCCTGGATGAATAAAGCCTCCGCTGAGTTCATCCTGTGACAATCTGAAGATCTACTTCTGTGCGTCACCCCTTTTGCATCCCATTATCCAAACTGAACTGTCACAGACAATATGTACCCATCAAAAACTCCACCAGCGTTATTGTGCATTTATATTGATCAGCAAAAGCCAGAGTCAAACCAACGTCCAAAGTCCCGTACACATCGAATCTGCAGCCAAACTAACTTTTTTTGAAATCTTTGCGCAGATGCTGACATTTTAAAATGGCACAGCATCCGTCAGACTGAATCCGGGAGAAATGTTTATAATGAACATGCACAAAACACGTATAAGATTTACATCTAAAGAGAGCGGAGCTATTAAAACGGGGAGTTTTGTACCGCTGTGATCAAAAGCTGGAACGAGCTGACTCAGAGTGTATAATATGTCAAAAAGTGTGAAATAATAAATGAAAGAACTGGATTTAGATCTATTGGAAAGAAAATTTTTGACGAATAGAAGCCTGAGCTTGGGGTTTAAGTTTAAATTCACTTGACAAATAAACAAACAAAACGTCAAAATATTCTTAACAACAGCCATGGTCCAAGGCTGTCAGTGGCATTGTTAGGGATTTCTCCAGGAGAAAGTAGAAAACTGTACAATATATGGTTTATCCACAGTAATGAGCACATGTTGACACGATTGTTAAAAAATTTCAAGTTTTATTCTTTACTGCTGTTGGATAGAAACTTCCCTCAGCCCTATTATGTCAGGACAGAAAAAAAAAAAAAAAATCTCAAAGGGGTCATATTTTGCTAAACCCACTTTTATTAGTCTTTGGTTCATTTATTTGTGTATTTGGACCCTAATAGTTCATAAAGTTTAAATTTGAACCCTTCAGGTGCTGCAAAGCTATCTTTACAGTGTTTACAAAATTAACTATTTACTTTTATGTTTGCAGAATTATTATTTACACATTTAGTCATTTACAGGGTGGGGAAGCAAAATTTACAATATTTTGAGGCAGGGATTGAAAGACAGTGTATGACCAGTTTATTGAAAGTCATGAGAATTTATTTGCCACAAGAAAATTGACATAATAGAAAATGTTTTTATTCTATGTGTCTGTATGTGGTCCTCAAAGTGTTCCTCAAATATTGGGGTGACAACTTCTCCCATTCTTCTTTAATAGTATCTTCCAGACTTTCTCGTAATAGTTTTGCTCATAGTCATTCTCTTCTTTCCATTATAAACAGTCTTTATGGACACTCCAACTATTTTTGAAATCTCCTTTGGTGTGATGAGTGCATTCAGCAAATCACACACTCTTTGATGTTTGCTTTCCTGATTACTCATATGGGCAAAAGTTTTTGAAAAGGTATGGATAATAGTGTTAGGTATGATTATGACATCAATATATGTTTGGTTTCAAAACAATTGACGTAGTGCCTGCTGAGAAAAAACAACTAAATGTTCATTGTAAATTTTGCTTCCCCACTCTGTAAATATTCTCATTTGTAGTATACAAGCAGCTAAGATAACCTGTTAAATCTGCCTTTCTAAATTTACCGATTTAAGTACTGCTAGCTCCTGATTGGTTAGTTCACTCATGTGAGGAGGTGTGTCAGGAAGTGTTGTGGCGGTCGTTGTTGTGTGAAAAGTAAAGCTTTTTAAGAAGAAATCTGTCTTATCTTTCCGTCTCATTTTATAAAGAACGAACCATTAACCACTAACGAACCCTCATGTTACAATAATATTTACAGTAAAGTGAAATTCAAGCTGATTTGATCTAAAATGATTTGGTTAAAAGGGGTCATATTTTGTGAAACCCCCTGTTATTAGTCTTTGGTACATTTATTTGTGTATTTGGACCCTAATAGTTCATGAAGTTTGAATTTGAACCCTCCAGGTGCTACAAAGCTATCTTTATATTGATTTTAGCAAAAAATCAAGTGGATTTCTACAACCTGTTTCAATTCTTGCTTAATTTGTTACATTTTATAACTAGTTACATCACAACATTTGCACATATAAGCAGGGTGTGATTTGTTGGGAAGGCTCAACCCCCCCTCTGGTTTTTACATCCCTACTTCTGCTCAATGAATTTCATCCTTGGGGAGGGGGGGCAAGCAACCAACTGAAGTAACAGGCAGGTTGTGACAGTTTTCTTACACCTACACTACAAACAAAAAGTTTTGGTTTTTTTTTTTGTAATTTTTTGGGTCATTTTTGCCATTTGTAAATAAAACTATGTCTGGTCTTAAAAAAAAAAAAGTGTTTCAATTCAATTCACACACAAAAAAGTAAAAAGCGCTGTGCAAGAATCCCAAATGAAAAAAACTGCCCAAAAATTAAAAATATTCGTAACTTTTTGTTTGTAGTGTACATCCTACATTACTGGCACTAACGTTCACTTGAACCGAACTGTCGGCAATCTCAGAATTTGCGAACGTCCCCATGCACTGGGGTTCAACATGACAAATTCATGGGGCCCAGCATTTGCGCGTCCAGTGGATACAGGTTAGAAGTTGTGAAATTTTTTTTGTATGATCCGCCGTATAAAAGAGGAATACAACCCGGGAGTCGGACTTTGAAAGTATGTAAAGTTTCACTTTTGTTTCAAGGCAGCGTTACTTACATTAGTTATGGACCCCACCTCCATGTGTGTAACTGTGCCCCCACTCCGACAAATCACCCCCCCTCTGTTTTTTTTTGACAAATTGCACGCTGCATATAAGGTCAAGACTTTTGACGAACATTTCTCCGAGTACGCCATAATTGTTGGTCAGCAGTCAATACTGATAATATGCCCAAACTTTACCTAAGAGCCGATTACCTAAAATGTTCAGTCGTTGGTTGAACAGGACAGAGCAGCACAGCCAACAACCTGGAGGGGGCGGAGCAAGGAGTACCTTATGTGCATTTAAAGGACCGGCGCTCATGCTGCGTTCCAGGCCGCCCGTAACTCGTGTTTTTCCAACCTTCTGCCAGTGAAAATGACGGTCAAACCTGTGACTTCCCATCCGTGAACTCGTACTAGATCGATGTACTCCCAGTTCCGAGCTCTGATGTCACATAGCAATGGCACCCCCATGGATGCGACGTTTATGCAAATTGTTTATTAAAATAAGGTATTGCTCTGACATTATTTAAATGCAAGTGTTCTGTATAATCAGCAGCTACTCTAGCGTTAGCGAATTTTCAGTCCGTTGAGTTCAAGAATAAATTAATACCAAATACGTATCCAAATATACAAATAACATAAAAAAGGTAGAACAGCTTCTCTTGCCTTATGCGCCATTTTTACTCCTCTGTTTCCCTCAAATAAGCGAAGAACAAGCACCTTTGGCGATAGAAATGACTGTAAATGAGCATAACGTACAGTCCACCATCCTGGTTTGTTTACATCTAGCTACCACAATTCCTAGCATTCAGGCAGTTTGGCATGACTTGCCTGAAACATTACAAAGTTGTGAGTCGCGGTTTGAAGTCGTGACTTACGGGCTCAAACAACGGCCTGGAACGCAGCATCATTACTCAGAGATAGGGTTGAAGATGAGCCTGTGGAGTTAAATTAATGAAGAATTCAGACCTGAGTATAGCATTAACCGTTTATAGACCACAGGGAGATGTTTTAAAATGCATAATTCCATTAAAAACAAAAAAAAAACAAAAAACAAAAAAAAAGCTAAATATCACTCCTTTAAAGCCAAGATAAATCAAGTCTAAACTACAGTAACCTAATGGCTTGATGCTGTAAAGGTGTTTTTTATTGTTGTTTTCCAGTTTTTGGCTAACCAATCATCTGAAAGGTGTTTGCCACATGCAGTTTGTTGCTCTCACATTCATTACCGATCCTCCGCTGTGTGCCCTTTTGCTTGTGTGACATTAGAGTTATGTCATATTGCGTGGAAACAGACAGCCTCCGAATCAACCTCTCAGTGAGTAACCTGTGATTAGCTAGGGAGGTTGTTTGCTTTAGGGCATTACGGATATGTTATGGATGTTAAGTAAATTGGCAAACATCTGGGATGATATGAATAACCTGAATTTTCCACTAAACTTGGGGAATGAAATAACCCCCACTGTGCGGCTGATGAACAGCGTGCTCAGGCATCCTAATAAATACTTGCTCATAATTTCAACCCGCTCTCATGCTGAGAGAGGGCGACAGGGGCGGCTGGCGAGGTCTCACCGCTTTCAACGGCGGCCTGAGAACAAAAAGCAACGAGCGCTGTTCAATTACTATATGTGCACCCGAGTCAGAACGCAAACTACGGTTAATAAAGAATTTTTTAATTAATCCCTAGAACATTTTTGGTTTCGGAATTTTAATTTAAACAGAAAAAAACAGGCTGAAACTTGACCCTAAAATGTAAGACGTGTCAAGCTTCAAATCTCAGCACTATCAACCATATTGGCAGCCAAAATGTAACATTTCTATATTTATCAGGGACAATGCAGTGAAATATAGTGGACATGTAACCCTGAAATATTGCTCGTCTCACCAGGGCTGTGGGTAATGCGGGTTACAATGGTATTCTTGGTGTTGATATGTTTTGTTGTCTTCCGTGCTAATAATCACCAAACGGCAGGACAGTTTCAGCATGCTTTGTTATCAGCAGCTCAGCACAACATACTCTGCTAGAGCTCCATCACGGACTTAACCCCTGTGTCACGCCAAAACAGGTCTTACTACAACCAATAGGCAGGAACCAAAATATTAAGAAAAGGCAAGAAGAAACACAATAAAAGAATATATAATATAAACTGACTAAATAGTTCATGAAATAATATGTAAATTACAACATAAACAAATGTCAAAATTATAAACAAAAAATGATTTGGAAATAGAATTATATTCAAATTAAATGTTACAGACATATAAAGCATCTGATGTTTTGTATATAGAGTATAGCATTGAGCTAGTTGGGTGCTACTATGAAACTGGGTTCATTTTGGTATCTGGCACTTTGCCAGCTTTTTAGACCCAATAATAAAAGAGAAATTTAGACATATTTCCCCTCAGGATGTAGCTAATGATGACCTCAGATAAATGCAAAAAAAAAAAAAAAAAAAAGTCATACTCGCTCTGAGCCATCCCAAAATTAATAGTAACATGGGGGAGGGTGGCTGTGGCTCAGGAGGTAGAGTGGGTTATTCAATAACCAAAGGGTTGGTGATTCGAATCCCACTCTGTCCTAGTCATGTGCTGTTGTGTCCTTGGGCAAGACACTTCACTCTCCTTGCCTCCAGTGCTACTACTCACATCGGCGTATGAATTTTGGTGCTGTACACGCATAGAAAAGCGCTATATAAATAAAACTATTAATAATAATAATAATAATAATAATAATAATAATAATAATAATAATGAATTTTTAGTCAAATATTGGGGCCAAAAACAGGACCAAAAGTAGGACATGAAAAGCTACCTAGGTGTCAATGCATTTTATCTTGAAAACATGGCTGTAAATGGTCTTATATAGCGCTATAAATAAAGACACTGTTAAATTTGATGATCCTAGTGGTTTTTCTTATCCAGACATGTGGGTTTTTCATGAATCAGCAGTCTCATTCCAGGTTTTGTGTGTAACCCATCGTGTCCACTCATGTTACATGCGGAACCTGCCCATTTAAACACATAAATCGCAACAGCAGTCATTTTTGTCAAACACTCTGCCTTGCATAATTAGTTTAATTCCCAAAATGCACCTGTGAGAGAATAAAGAAATATTTGAAGAATAGTAGCGTGTAATTTTCATGTCCTTTTTACCGGGTTTCATGTAGATTTTTGTATAAAATTATAAAAATGTGTTTATCTGAAAAATTGTTTCTCTTTTATCTCAGTAAATATTTATTTCTAAATAGACCCAAACTTGCTTCATAACATTACTCTTCATCTGGTTTGAATTTTTTGCCCCTCTGTCCTGTTTTTGGAGACCAGTTTAATAGAAGCACCCAGTGAACATATCCTGTCCCTCTTTGTGATTTTCAACATAATTACATTTACAGTATAAACAAGAATAATACAAGAATAGTATAAACAATATTAAAGCCTATTCACATCTACCACAGGCATTCAAAGTAAAAAAATAAATTAAAAAAAATAGTCTGACCACACCGACCATAGTACATTATATTATTATTATTGTCACATATCCTGCACGTCGTTCTAATAGCATCCCGACAAGAGGCATCCATCTTGAAAAACCTGTCACCAAGGCCAGTCTGAAATACGAGCCAGCGCACAAACCACATGGCTAACAATAGTCACTGCACAGGGATCAGGCGGGTGGGATGAAAGACAGCAGGGAAAAAAAAAAAAAAAAAAAAAAGGTAATACAACATTTTTCCAGGTCATCAGAAAGGACAGAAATAATCAAAAATATGTGCCACAGCTCGACCGTGTGTTAATGTGTGCACCTGCAGGCGTCCCACTAGACGGGTTTGGCCTCACACATGTCGACATGTGCACATGTCACACGGACAGAGCTGTTTCACGTGAGACCAGGTCAACATCAACACTGTAAAAAAAGCAATATCTGACTTGAATTTGGAATATTTATCTTGAAAGGTCAATTTTTAGATTTACTTATTGAGACTTAATCTTGTTATGATTATTTGACTTGTTCCTAGAATTTTCATCTTCAGCTACCGTACTTTGATATTATAACTAATTTTTTTTTTGCAATATTTATAACAAAACAAGCTACATTGTTTGGTGATAAGTATGGAGGACACAGTAACTGTTTACCCTCAAGACATTTTTACTTGTTTTATTCAGTCATTACATCTTCATAAGACTATCAGTAGTATCACACAATAGATTAAAAAAGAAAAAAAAAAAAGAAGCTTACTATGAAGACTTGAAAGAAGTATACTCTGCTTAAAATCTGAATTTAAGCATTCTATAATTCTTAGATATTTTCTTATTTTAACAAAACCTTGTAAGTACAATTTTCTTACTGCACTGGCAGATAACACTGGGTTACAAAAAAATATTTTTTGCAAATTGTCTAGGTTTTTTCAACTGAATTAGGACCGTTTTGCACCGCTAAATCCAAAAATGACATCCGTTTTTCTTAATCAGGTCAGGTTTTTTTGCTAATTTGATTTTGAAAAATTTGATCTTCTCACAAAATTGATTACATTTTTGTAAACTTTATCTTGCTCACCAAGTTTAATACCAAAATAAGATTGGTAAGCACACTTTATGAAACTTGTGACTTGATTCCTGTTCGGTACAATGGGGTATTCACCGCAGATGTAGCAGAATACGTCAGGCTTATTTTTGCAAGATCTTCTAGTTGAAGCCATTTCATTCACCTGTAATATTAAAAAAAAAAACAATCATAAATTGGCAAAAGTAAAATCTTCAGAACTTGTTTATTGCAAGAAATATGAAAGAATTTTGTATCATATGATGTGAAAATGCCCATAAATGTAAGCAAAAATGTCAAAAAGCCAATATGTAGTATAGTTCAGAAAGTTGACCTGATTGAGCAAAATTAATGTGATTTTTGGATTCAGCACACCAAAATTATCCTAAACCAGCTAAAAAAAAACTTAAACAATAAATTTGTTGTTGACCAGTGTAATTTTACTTGAAATAAGACATTTTAACCCAATAACGAGTTTAATTATTATTTTTGTTCAGGCCTTTATTGTAGTGAATGTACAGAACTTCACCAAAAACCAAGATTAGCTACAGTCACAGAAAAAAAAATATTAGACCACCCTTGTTTTCTTCAATTTCTTGTTCATTTTAATGCCTGGTACAACTAAAGGTACATTTGTTTGGACAAATATAATGAGAACAGCAAAAATAGCTCATAAGAGTTTAATTTCAGAGCTGATATCTAGCCGTTTTCATGGTTTTCTTGATAATAACCAAAATCACTTCAGTTCTTACATCAATATCTATGACATTGTACTGACAAAAACAATGCTTTTAGGCATTCCATGTTTTATTTTCTGTCCGTTTTAGTCACATGATACACACAGGAGTTAGTACATGATTGCATAACCATTGTTTTTGATGACTTTTGATGGTCTAATATTTTTTTCCCGTGACTGTAGATGCCAGTCGACAGTTAAAATATAAGGGAAAATGCAAACTATAATATTATCATTTCTGTGTGCACTTAGGCTTTGATTTACTGTAAGTGATTGCTCCATTTCTGTGCACATCCCTTGGCCTTTGCCCAGAAAGTACAGAAAAAAATGGTTCTAGCTATATCTTTCTGAGACCCAGGAAGTAAACATTTTTGTCATTTTACATAAAATAATTGCCTTAATTGGAAACATCATGATGCAACAGTTTTTTCAGATACTTTTTTTTTTTCATATACAATATCCTTTTAAGTGGATTTTTTTTTTTTTTTTTAAGTAAAGCTGTGAAACTTGTCCACGACAGAGGACAAAAATGCATTGCTGGGTCTCAGGAGGATATATGGTATAAGAAATGCATTGTACATTTTCCTTGATAAATAGACAATAAAAGGTAGATTTTAAGAAATGCATAAAACAATAGGCAAACAACAACAACAAGCTGCATACTTTTAATACCTCTCGGCCAAATATAATGCAAGATGCTGTTGAAAGTTACAGCCCTATACTTTACATTAGATTTTCTGTGTGTAAATTTGGTGCGGATATCTTAATGCATTCTTCAGATAATGCGATTACGTCGGTGAAAAGACATGTCGCCGTTTGACCTCGAAAAAGTAGGTCAGTAGGCTTCTGCTCCACGCCAAGATGCATCCATAGTATAAATTTGGTGCCGATATGTCAATGCATTCTTCAGATAATGCGATTACGTTGTTGAATGGACAGACAGATGACAGAACGATTACAATACCCCTTCGGCCCTAAGTTTGCTGAGGGGTAAAAATGAAGAATACAAGAGCTAGGGAGTGATAAATTATGTATAAAAAGAGTAACCTGTCACAAAATATGGAGGAAAACTGAAGAAACCACCACTAGGCAAGGCAGGTTTATTTATATAGCACATTCCATGTAGAAGCTCATTCAAAGTACTTTACATAAAACATTAAAAGCATTACAGCAGGGTGCAGGGGAAGCAATAAAACGTATCAACATTAAAAACCAAAAACAGATAAAAATGATAAAACAGATAAAACTAGAAAAGACCTCAGTCACCCCCCCCCCCCCCACCACCCCATCACCATCAAAATTTAATCATTTGTTCTTGTGCCAGTATCAAAAGTTCCTGAATTATTCATCAAAATCCTTCCATAACATTTTGAGTTATCTTGCTAACAGACAGACAAACAACTCCCCCACCCCGATCACCACCAAAATGTATTCATTTGTTCCTTGTGCCAGTAACAAAATTTCCTGTAAATTTCATTCAAATCCATCCATAAATTTTTGAGTTATCTTGCTAACGGACAAACAAACAAACAAACAAACAAACAAGAAAAGCACTCGGAGAGCGTAGACCTCCGCCAAGGCAGATCAGTGCCCCCCCCCCCAATCAAAACTGAATTTGTGCCTTGTGCCAATATTAACATTTCCTGAATATTTCACCAAAATCCTTCCATAACTTGCTAACAAACAACAAAAAGCACTCAGAGCGCAATACTCCAAGGCAGATCAGTCCCCCCCTACATCAAAACTGAATAATTTGTACCTTGTGCAGTATCAACATTTCATCAGAATTCTTCCATAACATTTTGAGTTATCTCGCTAACAGACAGACAAACAGACAAGAAATCCCCCCCATCACCTCCAAAATTTAATCATTTGTTCCTTGTGCCAGTATCAACATTTCCTGAAAATTTCATCCAAATCCATTCATAACTTTAAGTTATCTTGCTAACGGACAAACAAACAAACAAACCCTAATGAAAACATCACCTTCACCGTTCCTTGGCGGAGGTAACAAACAGACAAACCCTGATGAAAATATAACCTCCTTGGTGGAGGTAAATATCAAACATAAAAACCCCACTATACACAGATCAGTTCAGACCAAATCCAAACTGTTCTGTTGCCTCAGATCAACCTATTCAGACGAAGCCAAGGTGACCACACAATAAGACATGTGTAAGACCACTGCTCTACCGTTCATTGTCCCCGTTAAACACAGTAAAAGACCCAAAAGGAAAATAACAGAAAATGGCCCATTCAATTAAATTCATTAAAACCACCCTAAAATTTAATAGGACTGGGATAAAGAGTGATTAGCTCCTCTGAGAGTGTCTTTAAGACCTAAAAAAAAAAACACAAGTACATTCAGAATCAATTTACAAGTCGTGTTGTATAAAAGTAAATCATGTAATGGAAATATAATGTAAATAATGTCATGTCTTCTGTTTTACACTGTGAGACTTAACGGCCCCAGAGTGTCCGTCACTCATCCATCATCAGTCATGGCCTGGGTCAGACCTGCATGAACATCCATCCTGAAAAATCAGATCACCTGCCAACTGCTCTAATGCACGTAGGATGCATTTGAGAAGGCGTTCTGGGATGTATTTGCGCTGTAGTGCCAACAGCATTATATTTTATAGTGTAAGTGTTTTCAAGATGTCTGAAATGTCCCCAAAAGCATAGGTGTACTTCACTTTAACGGGTTCTATGTAGTATTGATATTCCGAACTCTCAACAGCAGGGAGAACTCCTGTACTAGAACATACTTAGGATTATCAAAACCACCAACGAATCAATGCTATATGCCCACAGACTGTATCATCCAATGAATAAAATATAATTTTTTTTTTTGTATTACAGCATCATCAAGTCTTCTTCCAACTGAAGCACAATGCTGGTTATTCTCAATCAATAATTATCTGAGAATATTGGAATATGCCGACTACAATAGGACTCAGGAAAAGGAAATTAATCATTTTTAGGTCGATAGGCAAATATTTTAAAATATGGGCAGAGTCAATGGAAGGTTAACATCTGGTCAAAACAATTTAATTACAGTAATCTACACCATACTTATGTTTTTGGTAGGTACTTTGTTATATTTTCAGGAAAATGTATTATGAAATGAGAAAAAAAAAAAGTGGAAAGAAAATTTGAGGAGTTTTATGAGTGAATGTTTGGAAAGTGACAAAGATTCTGGGTTCATTTAATAAACTCTCAAAAATAAACTAAATTTTTTCCAAATACATTGATATTTGACTATTACATTATTTACGGCATATTTAAAACACAGTATTTAAAATTAATAAATGCATATATCTATGCAAAATACATTTGAATACAATGTTAAGATTATTTGTATTTTGTAAATATTGTTTAAAAAAAATGTATGATATTGATAATTAAAATAAAAAATGTTTAATTCGATATTTACTTTTGTTGCCCATCTGTGATGCTGCCATTTGTCAAAACTCTTGCTATTTAGGTATGATCAAATATTTTTTTCCTCTAACCAATTATTAGGTTGTAAAATAGAGGGTTTAAGGTATAAACTGAATACATTTTAGGATGAAAATGTCATAAAAACTTCACTTTTGAGAACTTTGTAATACTTGCAAAAAATAAACGTTAATTTTTTCTCCATCTGTGACACAGTAGTTTTTTATATTTTTCATTTAAAAAGATTTGAAACTAAATGTTGTCCTTTGAGTCTCTTTAAGATGGCATTTAGACCTTTCCAATTATGTGTAATATTTGTCTTAAACTTGTCTGGTTCAAAAGCTATGAATCAAAAAGTAGTGGGCGGTCCATCTGTGACGCTCTTGACCTTGCCCATATGTTTGCAGTTATTCAGAACATTTGAATTTATTAAAGATTATAATGTCAGTTGTGTCTCTTATCACATGTTTAGGGCCCCCATTTATAAGCTGAAGACTGCTTCTGGGGTGTTCTATTACAAATTGTACCTTGTAAATGAACTGTTGATCTTAACTGTTTGTAATAAAGTGATTGATTGCACTCATTTTTAATTGACATACATTTCATCACATGTACACTGTCTCTGTTTAGTTGTATCTAAGTATAGAGGTGAATGTATAGGCTAATGCCCCTTTGATCATCCCATGTCTATTGGCCTTTGTGTTTGTTTCTTTGTTTTGATGATGCCTATGTCAACATTATGTGTATTTTTAATTTTTTTTAATTTATAGCAAACGAGTGATGTATTAATGTTGGCTGTTTTATGTTTTTGTTTTTGTCACCTGCCTAGGGACTGCAGATAAAAAGCATGCATGTGTATTTTTTATACAACAAAGTTCATAAATGTGCATGGTCCCTGTTAAATAAACCAATAAATAAATAAACCAGTAAATAAACTAGAAGCACTCAGAGCACAGACCTCTGCCAAGGCAGATCCGTGCCCTGGATTTGGATGAAAATTTCAGGGAATGTTGATACTGGCACAAGGAATAAATGATAAAATTTTGATGGTGATCAGGGGTGGGGCGGGGGCCACGGGGGCCCACTGACCTGCCTTGGCAGAGGTCTGCGCTCTCCAAGTGCTTTTCTAGAAAAGACAGCGCAGACCTCTGCCAAGGCAGACCACCCCACCCATCCCCAATCACCACCAAAATTTAATCATTTGTTCCTTGTGCCAGTATCAACATTTCCTGAAATTTTCATCCAAATCCGTGCATAACTGAGTTATCTTGCACACAAACAGACAGACAAAAACATAACCTCCTTGGTGGAGGTAATAAACCAATAAAGACATAAAGAAAGACAGAAAGACAAAAAGAAAGATAAAAATAAAGAAAGACTGATTGAATATAACACTGCATCTTATAATCGTCACATGCTCCGACAGCTGATATTTCCCATTATAGCTCTGTTAGCTTAGCCACAGTAAAAACCACGAATCGCCTATTTCTGTGCAGTTTATATTGTCAGTATCTGCACTAAAGATCCGTTTGGAATCATCAGAACTGTTACAGTTTAGTCTGAACCATGAATCAATAAACAGCTGACTTAAAGATAACATCATATAATAACTTTGAGGAAAACGCTGTGATTTCAGCATTAAAAAACTCCATTCTTTTCATTTAGAGCTGTGCCCGAAGGTGAAAACAAGAACAATACTTCTGGCTTTATCGCTTTCTTTGATACTACAAGTTGCTTCTTGCTGGTTCTCATCCCATCTCATCACTTTCTGACACTTTTGATCAAAAGCCTTGTAGTGTTAGGTTTTCCATACATAGGAAACGGGCAGTGACTCACTCCTCCCTATAGTAGTCACTGAAATCTGCCAGAACATATACAGTATCGACAATCCAATACTTTGGCATATTTATTTTTTCCTCATAGCACTTAATTTTCAACTGTTTAATAATTTTAGGGTATACTTGAAAGCAGAAATAATACAGTAACCTCCTGAGACCCAGGAAACGTCAGCATAGTACCAGCTTTTTTTGGTTTTTATTGAATAAGTTCCTATATTGGAAACATCATGATGCAACACTTTTTTCAGATGTAGTTTTTAAAATTTTTATGGAATGTCCTTTGTGGTGGACAGTTTTCTTTTCTTTTCTTTGTACAAAGTTGTGAAACTCTTGTCCAGAAATGTGGACAGAAAACCCATAGCTGGGTCTTAGGAGGTTAAACCCTATTCTCCCTTCTACTGTATTATTTGTTTTGTTGGTTTGAATGTTGCTTTTCCAATCAGTGGGTACGGTTACATGATTTTTAAAAAAATCCGATTTATTTTTCCAGAAGAAATTAATTCGGAACGAAAGTATTTTCTCTTCTGTTTACACGGAAATATTAAACCTGAATAAAGGTTTACATGAGGTATTAATGAGGTAGATAAGTGAGCTAAAGGGTTTGTGCTGCAGTGCTCACGTTGCCTTGTTCTTGCAGCCCTTCTGTTAGCTTAGCTTAGCATAGTCAATGCATTTCCATGGTAACACGTAGCCAGTTTTTTAAAGGTGATTTGTTGTCTTTTGTAAGTGATTTTCTGAAATCCAATTCTCCCCAATTATTTCTTTAGAACCGCGACTTACTGCACTCATACAATCTTGGGACTGTCGTGTTGACGAAAGTTGGAAAATCTTTTTGTTGGAAGGGATGCATGTGCTAAATTAGCTTTGCTTTACCATTTTAGCTTTGCATTAGTTTTTATTTCCCAAGATTTTATTCCTGCAGTGAGCCATATTGCCATGATTTGAGCCTCAATTTGTGATCATATTGACCCCACCGGACTAAAGTAATGATTAGGGAGACTTGAATTTCACAAAATCACTCATAAAATACTACAAATCACCTATAAAAGCCTGGCTACGTCTGACCATAGGAATGAAGCCATTATGCTAAGCTAGGCTAAGCTAAGCTAAGAGAAGGGCTGTGAGAACAAGACAATCAGTGCACTGCAGTGCAAACTGTTTTGCCCACTTATCGAACTCATTAGTGCATGACTAATGAATGAATAAAAAAACAAGTGGTGAACTCTTCCTTCAGGGTTTTCCAGGCTGGTAGATCCCATCAGAATAGCCCACTGTGACGGTTTGGGTCGACTAGACTGCATTAAATATTCTTCCACCAGCGCAGAATGTGTGCGTCATCGTGACAGGACAAGACAAAGATCATGTGCAGAATGGCAGGAATAAAGTCCAAACGGAATAAAGGGTTTACATGTCCGAGGAATAATTTAGATCTGATTTAAAAGGGGATTAAACCAGTGACTTTAATCGGGTTTAAATTTAATCCGAACTTTTCTTTTTCAACTGGAATAAGGTGTTTACATGGGCATCTGAAATAGGATCTAACCTTTAATCAGATTAAACCATGAATAAAAGTTGTCATGTAAATGCACAGAATGTGACTGTGATATATTCTCTTTCTTTATATGGTTTGTTTTTGATAATTTTAAAATAAAAAACGGAAAGAACACAGTAGTACCTCAGATGTATATATGGTGCTTGGGGAGCTTTCGCCACTTTTTTCCCCCTCTGTGAGGAAATACAGTACATAAAGTTCACACATCCTGCAGAAATTCATAAACAACATGCCTTGATGATGTCAGCTTATGCAATGAGTTGAAAGGCAGAAGACAGTGTATCATAAAAGCATGTACCAGCCATCTTAAAGCAGCATAGTAAATTAAAAAAAATTCAAAATGACATGAATGTCTTAGAACAGGGGTGTCGAACATATGGCCCCTGGATCAAAACCAGCCTATCAAAGGGTCCAATCCGACCCGGGGGAGGGGGATGAACTTGTGAAAAGCCAAAGTTAAACTGAAGATATTAACAATCAAGTGTAGCGGCTGTACAGATGCGTTGCCAAAGAGCCAACCCTTTTTTTTTTCTTGTTCACCAGTTTATTCTGGCACACTGGCACACATACAAAAAAAAAAAAAAACATACGTTAAATGAAAACCCTGCAGTCCGTCTTGAGGCTAAAAAAAAATAAATAAAAATCACAGTTAGCTAACTCCACGCACATACACAAAGAACATTGCAATAAAAAAAAAAAAAAAAACATACTCAACAGAAAGCCAATCATGACACCAACACAACGGCACACAACACCTATTCAAATATGACATAAAGAAAATTTTAAAAAATGTAAAATAAAGACAGGACCAATATGCGTGCACTCACCAGGAGAGAAAACTGCTGCTACCTCCTGGGGTGCATGACCCCAATTTGCAGGGGTGTGGGGTTCATGTCCCCAAAATAAAATTGGAATTAACACAACAAAAGTCAGCAATGGCAAGTGGAATCCTACACTATCTACCTAAACTCTGTTACACAAGCGTGTCAGATTCATTTAACTTCAGAGGCCACATACAGACAAATTCAATCCAAAGTGGATGGTACCAGTAAAATACTACCATAAAAACTGATAACAAATGCAATGAAAAAAATGTTTAAAAAGTTCAATTATATAAAAATGTTCACATTCGCAAAAAAAAAAAGTGAATAACTTAAACAACATGAAATGCCTTAACAGAAGTGCAATTTTACCAATATTCTGCCTGTTATTAAATGTTCTGTGTATTTGTAGATCCACTGTGAATTGTAAGTTGTAATACACATGTGTAAATGAGAAGGGGAGGCATAATGTTATCCCTGAAGGGGAGGCAAAGGGTATTGTTTTTGGTTTGGTTTGTTTCTTTGTTAACCTTCTAGCAGCAAAACTAGTTCTTGAATTCATAACAAATTGGGGTTATAGACTGCCAGTGACCCAGAATAGATCTGATTACATTTTGGGAACAGTAGGTCAAAGTTCAAATTTTTGATGAATTTTTTAAAATCCCCCACCCCCATTTACTTTTAACTGGTGAAATTTCAAATGTCTGTAGCAGCAAAATTGTTTGTTGAATTCATACCAAATTTGGTTTATAGATTGCCAGTGACCCAGAATAGATGTGGTTGCATTTTGGGAAAAGTAGGTTAAAGTTCAATTTTTTTATTACGGCAAAAATTTGCTTAGAGGTCTTATTTATGTCTTTGTGCATAAGAAATCAATATAAGTGAATCCCCAAAGGAACTTTGTGTTGGTAAATGCAAGTTATGCAAATGTACAGGATTTCAGTTCTGTTGAAACATGTTGATGGTCATATGAACTATGTTTTCAGCTCAAAAATGTCCAATTTCATCACAATTAATGCTATATTTTCATGTCACAAATGGCCAAGTTATATTTTAACTGAATTTACCTGAAAAACAAATATTCTATTCTTTTAGATTCCCCAGTTTTTCTTACAAGATTATAAACTACATATTTTATTTTTACAGGTTCCAATATGGAGTGTGGTGCTGATCCATCTTGCTTATGTTACGCCAATACATACATTAAGAATGTCACACATCACTTTTTAAATCAACTGTTTTATAATAATAAGAATTTTTATAAAGAAACAACAATTCTATATTGTTATTTACTCTTTAAAATGATGATAAACTATACAATAAATAATTATAATACTAGTTTTTGCACAGGGATCATTTGTGGAAACGGTGACATGGCTGCCGAGCATCAGTATGATGGGATCTGTAACAACCATGTCACATCCGTCTAACTGTTATTGTTTTAGATCCACAATACTAACATTTATGAATAAGAGGATAATTAGCAATAGTAAGTATATAAGTTTATTATTAATAAAGTACTGGTACTGACCAGATCATCATGGGTAATGTCACGTCCGTCCACCAGCAAAAGTTTTCACATACACGTGCTATTCAAAATCCAATATTTCTGAAAATAGAGCTTCCACTGTCAAATAATATCAGTAGTCTGTGCACTAATGTATTAGCATTATTTCAACACAGTTCTGTGCATTTCTTACAACTTTTTTTTTTTTTTTTTTTTATTACACAAAACTGGCCACTCATTTGACCCCCTAAGTAAATTTTAGCTGATTAATTTTTCCAAGTCTTTTTTATGCCCATTTACTTATAATGGGTGAAAATTCAATTGTCTGTCAAAACATCAATTTCGTTTCAATTTACTTTAAATTTGGTACATATATAGAGGCAATTGATATGCTGACATCACCACATGCATAGACATGATGACATCAGCTGGATCGATACCAAAGTAAGCTAGAATGTATGCAAGGGTTGGGGTTTGTTGTGCCTGGCACCACTTGTTAAAATTTTACTGAATTTCCTGAAGAAATTTCAGGTTGTTCACATTTTTCTAAAGGACTGTTTTTTTCATAATGAAATTTTACTTTTTTTCCCCCCACACCAAAACAGACAAAAGTTTATAGTTGACATTATTTATAGGTTATTATGTTATTTTACAGGTCCAGCCCAGTTGAGATCATATTATGCTGTGTGCGGCCCCTGAACTAAAATGAGATCTACACTTACGGTCTTAGAATATAGACGAGTGTGTATATTTGCCTGGGGAAATCAGAGCAGAAGCGACACATAATGCTCTCCAAACACAAACAGACACACTTACTACTGACCACTTGTGTACAAATACCTCTGAATACAGGTTAGACCTACAGCACCAGGCATCCTGTTACCTTTCCATCCATATTTAGACCAAAGATGGTGGTGGATATACAGTGCACGCTGCAAAAACAGGTTAAATGTCAGGTCAAGGGCAAGTCCATAATCACAGAGAGGCTGGAGCTTTAGGCAATAATCTAACAGCATGTCTAATCGAAGCTTCAGACTGCATGACTTCACCCATCTACATCAGGATGGAAGAAGAAAAAAAAAAAAAAAAAAAAATCCACTTGAAATTATGAAACCTTCACCAGGGCAAGCTTCAAAAGACAGAACTACATGCTGTCTTACATTCCTCACAAACCAACTTTAGAGGGATGGAGATGCAGGAGACAAGACAGAATAGTGGGTTTAAAAAGATAACAAAGCGCTCTCAGATATGTGTTTTTTTTTTTTTTAAGTTATCTGCTCAAATCAAAGAGTTACACACTGTAAATAAATAAAAGCACTCACTCCCCTTTAATCCTCAAAAAAAAAGAGACAAACAAAACTAAATGATGAAGAAAATATCCTCAGTAGAATTGCACTGATGACTAACATGGATGGGAACATTAGAGCTTATTCATAATAAGGCTTATAGGTAATACCTTTCATCCAGACTCCTTAAACACCTGCTTCGTCTAAATATTAACTGGATAATTGCAGGGTGATGTCAGATACATGTGCCTGAATTAACATACGATTAAACTGTGCATAATCAAACTGACACTGAAACCTTTCTTGTGGATTCCAGACCAGTTAAGATTTTTGGTGGTCTATTTAAAAGCGCCTGGCAGTGAATTTATCATAGCTGGAGAAATTTATGAATTAGTTTCCAGTTGGTTGGTCGCCAACTGGCAAAAGCTGCTACTTTTCCATTGAAATGCCACAAGCACAGTCCATCACTTTACTGCCGTTAATGGAAGACAGTTTTTCTTTCTTTTTTTTTTTTTTTTTAAACCACTTCAATTATCATACTCCATGCTGTGCAATTAGAAATGTGCCTATTTGCAGTATTCGCTTGAGACAGAGACAAATGTACGGTAAACGGTGAAGAAAAGCAGCCAAAATGAACACAGTGAAGTGTGGACAAAACCTGAATGTTGCAGTTCCCCTCCAGCTCCTGGCTTCTCCACACCAACCCCCTCCTTTCCACACTCGATGCCCACTTCAGTCCCTGTGCGTCCTTTGTTTTCTGTCTTTCTCTGGTGTTCCCTAGCCACTCCTTTCAGTGATCAGCTCCACCTGCATCACAGTCACACCTGCTACCAATCCTGTTGTTATCACCTAGTTTTTAACCAAATCCAATGCAGTCCCATTACATTTGTAAAGCAAATCTATTCAAACAGAGGGTGATTAAAGTAAAAAAAAACAAACAAACAAACAACACAATAAAACCACAAAGAAGTCCAGTCACAGCCACTGTGACTGAATCACATGATATTTTTAACACATCGTAGCGGCGGAAGCAGAGTCCTCGATATGTATCAGAGTAGCAACACTTCCATAGACTCCAGTTGTCAAAGAAATATGCACCTTCTTTTGGTTCATGGAGGGGCCAATAGTTCCAAACATTGAGTGTAACACCGTCAGAACACATTCATTTCCATTGCAGCTGATCTAGCAACTCCAGCGGTAAATTAATAAGATATTGTCATCTTTCATAGTATCGAGTGTATTTCCTGTATTAGCGACATTCATGTTGTAAATGTAGTTCTCTTTGGTTAGGGTTAGGGTTTGTACAAATTTATATCTTAAACACCTGTAGCCCTATAGTTCACTAGCTGACTTGTCCAGCTGTTGAGATTTAACCACTATAACCACAAATTATTAGTTTTAACAATAAGGTAACGTTAGCACAAATGTTATCGGTGGGTTTCATTTTAATTGTTTTTCTGAACCTGGTGGTGGTTGGTTCAGTTTGTCAGCTGAGGTTCATTAAAGTTATTATTCATGAGTTAAAGGAGGTGAAACTTCTGGAACTTGGCGTTTGTAAGATCCAATTCATCCGATAAGGCAGTGTTTTTCAACCTTAGGGTCGGGACCCCACGTGGGATCACCTGCTATTCAAGCGGGGTCGCCTGGAATTTCTCGTAATTGATTGAAAAAAAAAAAAACAACAACAAAACTTACTAATAAAAAATATATGGTGAGTTGAGAGAGACAATCCCAATACGTAACAGACATGACAAACTCTGCAGCTGAAACTGAAGCACTGTGGTACTGTTTATCTTTCAAATGTTCACTGTGGTCAGTTTCAGATGCTGCAGCTCTTTCATAATTCATAGTTTGAGTTCTTGTTTGTTCAGTATTAATTGTCAGCCTTGTAAATCCAAGCTGGACTGACTGTACATATCCTGACCAAGGAAAATAAAATTCTCACTTTGTGCAGTCATCTACACCTGGCTTTTCTGCCTCTGTCCATAATAATATACATTATATAGACTAAATGTCCTCTAAAATTAATGTTTATTTGCAACATAGTATACCAAACTATTACATGATCAAAAACAAATTAATTTTAGCAAACAAAAAAGTCTGGGGTCACCAGAAATTTGTGATGTTATAATGTGGTCACGAGCCAAAAAAGGTTGGAAACCACTGCTATAAGGATAGTGTTGAGTTTGAGTTTGCTAATGTTGAGGTTTTAATGAGTTTAGCGTCCGTGCTAATGCTAACATGCTAAGGTAGCCGCTATGCTAGCCGCTGCTTAATGTTGCATTGTGTGTGTTATCAGAGCAGAGCTTGGCAGACACACAATGTTCATAGATAACCACTGTTTTCTGCTTGTACCTCAGTTCTACAATAGTAAAACTTAAACATGGTAAACTGTCCATCTCCTTACAAGTACAGTACAATTGCAGAATGAATGAACTTGTAAAGTTAGCACCTTTCATGTAAGTAGCCTATCCAAGCTAACACAAACCTATCCCCCCAAAATTTAAGTTTTCAAAGTAATAATTGCAGTCCTTTCAGTGGTCAACCCCACTACTCAGAAGTATAATACACACAACAGTTCATACAGTAATGACACAACTGTTGTGTGTGGTTTATTTTTAGATTTACCATACTACCTGCTGTTTCTCCCATTAAATAACATGGGAGCGCTTAGTTCGTTTGGACCTATTCAGGCTTTTGTGAACCACGTGATCACCGGAGCGGCGACATCAAAGCGTGTCATAACTCTCTTTATAGGGCTCTGGTTAGAAGTAGACGTAGACCACTGGATTCTAAAGTGTCAACTTGACGCACTCTCCCAAGTTTTATTTGATGTTGATAGACCAAATACAACCGAAGATATGATGTTTGAAACCAGAGCAAACAAACATGAAGAAAAGTATGACAATGAGGCGTGTGTGTGTGTGTGTGTGTGTGTGGGTGGGGGGGGGGGGGGGGCGTTGTATTTCTAACTATATCTACGTCATTTTTTGTCCCTTTTCAAAACGGAAAAAACTTGCCTAATCTGCGGATTCTAATCCACAGACTGCATTAGCAGTCTGAGAAAACACCTATGTAAAGATCTGCATTTATGTCAAATATTTGCATATTTTTTATATTATGCAATAAATTATAGAAATGCTTCAAATCAGATTTTATATTTTTTGGGTTTTTTGTCCTTTTGTATTGATATAGTAGGTTAAAGTGAAAAAATAATAGACAGATGAGATAGATGAAGTTGTGCTGAAAAAAAAAAGATACCAAACATGGGTGTAGTAAACATTTCTCTATATTGTATTGAAAGGAAAAATAAAAAGTACTCACAAATGGCCAAAATAGGCTCAGACCCCTAAGGGTTAAAAAAGCAGTAAGATTCAGTGTGTGGGTCGATATTTAATTGAGGTACTTTTGAAGTTCATGGGATATATCTTGCATACATCTTTATTAAAAGTTTAAAAAAAAACCAAAAAAACAAAACTGTTTTTTTTATGTTCATTACAGTAGTTGTATTCTGTGCTCTACATTTTCATTGTCTCATTGTATTGTTTCATTTACTGTTTTAATAGAGATGTATATTGAGCAGAGCTGGAAGAATATTGATCCGGCCCTTAACAAATACTATCAAAGTTCCTCATGTGGCCCCATAAGAAAATTAATTGTCCACCGTTGCTCTAACCTTAGAAATACAATATAATACCCATAATTATGTTTTCATTAGTGTATAATCCTCTGAAAATAAAAATCACCTTGTTTTTATTACCTCCATCATGTGCCACTGAGTAGTATCTACCATTAAAGTGCATTTTTATCAATATACTCCTGTCGATCAGTTTATAGTATGGACTAGAGCAGGGGTGTCAAACATGCAGCCCGAGGGCCAAAACCAGCCCGCCAAAAGGTTCCAATCTGGGCCGCGAGATGAATTTGTAAAAATTACACGAAAGATATTAACAGTCAATGGTGTCGAACTCATTTTAGTTCAGGGACCACATACAAACCAATGTGATCTAAAGTAAAATAATAGCATAATAACCTTTAAATAATGACTCCAAATTTTTTTCTGGGTTTAATGTTAAAAAAACAATACAAAAGAAAACAAAAAACTGATACTTATAAATAATGAAAACTTTTTTTTTTTTTTTTCAGTGCAAAAAAATAACATTAAAATATGGAATTGTTTACATTAACAAACTATCCTTTAATAATAAAATGTCATTAACCTGAACCACCAAAAATATTTAACCCTTTCATGCATAGTGGTCACTACAGTGGACAGTTACTCTACAGCTTTACTCTTGTATATTCATGGGTTTTGTTGTTTTAGTTCCATATCAACCAACACAGTGGACACTTATGCATCATCTCATAAACTGCAATTCATACCATTATTGTAACTTTGCTGTTCTTGGTTGGTTCTTGAGTGGAAATCAATTGTTAATATTTATTTTTTGCATATTATCTCCATGAAGTGAGTAATAACTAGTATTAGAATATGTTAAAATGTGAGAAAACATCAGATTAGCTGCATTAAACATGGTTTCATTTCACTGTTTTCATATCACTTTATGATATTGGGTTTTAAATACATGTTTCTTGCTTCAAGAATAAAATTCATGGTGTAGCTGAGTGGACATTTTTGTAACTCCATGAAAAACAGGCTGATTTAAAAAAAAAAAAAAAAATTCAATCACATTGTTTTTTTTTTTCATACCTAAAGAGGAATAAAAACACTCAGGAAAAACAATCTTGATTAAGGTTCTAATAATTCATGCATGAAAGGGTTAAAGAAAATTAAGCGCAATTTTAACAACATTTTGTCTGTTACTAAATGTGTTGTGATAAGTTGAGGCATAATATTGTTAAAATTGCACTTATTTTCCTCCATAAATTTCTTCTTATTTTCAAGTTATTTACATGTTTTTTGTTTGTATAGTTTGTAAATGTAAATACTTTTATTAATATTTTATTTATAGACGATTATGTTATTATTTTACTGGTTTGGCCCACTTGAGATCAAATTGGGCGGAATGTGGCCCCTGAACTAAAATGAGTTTGACACCCCTGGACTAGAGTTAACCTAAACAGATAAATTTAAAAAAATTACCTTATACCTATAAATAATGAAAACTTTTTTTTTTTCTTTGTTTCAGTGCAAAAAACAAACAAACATTAAAATATGAAATTATTTACATTAACAAACTATGCTTTAATAATAAAATGTCATTACTCTAAACAACCTAAAATTTTTAAAGAAAATTAAGTGCAATTTTAACAATATTCTGTTTGTTACTACATGTTTTGTGTCATGCACATGTAGAAATGATAAGTTGAGGCATAATTTTGTTAAAATTGCACTTATTTTTCTTCAGAAATTTCTTTTTTTTTTTTCAGGTTATTCACATCTTTTTTGTTTGGATAGTTTGGAAATGTAAATAATTGTATTAATATTTTATTTATAGACTATTGTGTTATTATTTTACTGGTTTGGCCCACTTGAGATCAAATTGGGCGGAATGTGGCCCCTGAACTAAAACGAGTTTGACACCCCTGGACTAGAGTTAACCTAAACAGATGAAAAAAAAAAAAAAAAAAAAAAAAAGCATCTACTCTTCTATTCTAAAGTGTTGCCTTGCCTTACATTGATTCAGGTAAAATACAGATGTTAGCTTTTCATTTGTGTGTAGATGCTAATATTTGTGTCTAGTTAACGATATATTTTGCTGAAACTCATTTTTTCTTTAGCTTTCTGTTTTCATATAAATAACCATTAATAACCATGCTTTTACAAACATCTGTTTCCTTGAACAATGCAAAAGGCTGATGACAATATATTAAATGATGTTAAATTCCTTAGAAAAGGTTAAATGTAGAGGAAAATTCACCCCAGAATGGACAAATCAGACACTGGCTTTAAATCCTCCTACAGACTGTGAAATTTCTGTAATAAAAAAGTTCACTGTCAGCCACACTGTGCGATGTAGGTGTGATAAACTTATGATTTGCAGTGATAACACCCACAGAATGTGTGACTATGACACAAGTCGAAGTGCCGGAATTAAACATCAATAAGTGTATAATGTTGTGTATTTGTGCTGCTGCTGTTGTTGTTGCACACAGTGAAGCTAAAGCAATAATCACACTGTTATGAAAGTGATATTTATATGAGAAAAGAAGAAGTAAGACAATAAAAAAGAAAGTTTCGAGGTTAGTATTTTTAGCATGCATAAAGTTAAGTTAAAAAAAGAATGAATTAGATACACAAATTAAACCACAAAGAAAAAGAGATCTCAGTTTTGGAAAAATCTAAGAAATTATTTTTGTAAGACTTTGAAGATAAACTGTCAGTACTAAAACAAGATTATGCTTTATTACTTTTAAAGAGAGCTAACATTTACAGATTTAATTCAAATAAAGCATTTTATTTAAATTTAATGTATTTAATGGCGAATAAACCAGGTAAACACTTATCAGCACGAATAAAACAAATACAAGCCAAACCAACAATTACTCTGAAAGATAAAGATACAAATGCATTAATCAGGAATAATGAACTTATTAACAATACATTTAACCCTTTCATGCACGAATTATGAGAACCTTAATCCAAATTTTTTCCTGAGTGTTTTTATTCCCCTTTAGAGATGAAAAAAACAATGTGATTGAAAATGTTCCTCTGAAAAATAAATAAGATAAAAAAAATAAATAAATAAAAATTATTTTTAAAATGTAAAAAAAATACATACAAAAAATAACAATGAAAAAAAAAAAATTCTTATGAACCTATTTTTCATTAAGTTGCAAAAATGTCCATTCAGCTGGACACCACATGTTTAATTTTTGATGCGCAGAAACATGTATTTACTGATAAATTGTGTGAAAACGCTGTAGAGGGCTTGTGATTCTGGGGGTTTATGCTCAGGAGAGATCTACATAATGTTACTTATTCATGTCAGAAAAGATATGTAGTGTCTTAAAACTTTAATAAAGATATGTGTAAAAAAACAAAAAACAAAAAAACAACAAAAAGAACTACAAAATCCATGAATATACAAGAGAACAGCTGTAGAAGAGCTGTCCACTGGAGTGACCACTGTGCATGAAAGGGTTAAATCCTTTCATGAAAATTGATACAAAATCAGAAAAAAAAAAACCCACCCACTATATCAAAGTTCATTTTTGGACACCATGAAACTAAAACAGCTCTCCCAGGATAAAAAAGAACAACTAAAATCAGAAATATCTGCAGAGGAAATAGTGTAAGCAATTAAAACTTTGGCACTTAAGAAAGCCCCAGGTATGGACAGATTTCCAGTAGAATTTGATGCAATATTTTGGGGAAAATTGGCCCCCTTATTCATTCAGATGACAAGAAATATGTCCCATAACTTGGTCCCTCCAAGGTCTATGGATGAAACTGTAATCTCTGTTATACTGAAACCAGGTAAATCTGGAGACCTATAAATTTGATTAATTGTGTGTCAGGTTCAGACCACCTAAATTCAAGGAAAGACACAAGAACACACAGGAGTCAAGTACAGACCTGATCAAAATCTTAAGACCAGTTGAAAAATAGCTAGAATTTACCTTTTGCACATTTGGATCTTAATGAGGTTTTAAGTAGAGCTACAATATACAAAAGCAAGAAGGAGGAGTGAGACAAAAAACACTTTGAAAAAGTAACTTATTGAAAACAACAAGTAAACTGAAATAGGCTGTTTATCAGCTGATCAAAAGTTTAAGACCATCGCTCAAAAAATTACAAAAAACTCTCCAAACCAGAACAAAAAATTTTCTCAGTAGGACTCAGTAATGAGTAGCTCCACCGTTCTTGTTAATCACTTCAAAAATTCGTTTGGGCATGCTTGATGCGAGTGTTTCCAGGGGGCTGGTGGGAACATTGCTCCAAGTGGTGAAGATGGCTTCACGAAGGGCATCAACTGTCTGGAACTGATGGCCATTTTTATAAACTTCCCTTGCCATCCATCCCCAAATATTCTCTATGGGATTTAAATCAGGGGAACATGCGGGATGGTCCAAAAGAGTGATGTTATTCTCCCTGAAGAAGTCCTTCGTCAAGCGAGCATTGTGAACTGCAGCGTTGTCCTGCTGAAAAACCCAGCTGTTACCACTCAGTTTGGGTCGAGGACCGCCCTGTGTCTTGACGGACAGTCAATCGGATCCTCCGGCTCAGCGCAGGTGTAATTTTTTTGGGTCTACCACTTGACTTTTTTGTTCCATAATGCTCAGGATCTGTCAAAAAATTTAGAATGACTGTCTTACTGCGTCCAACCTCAGCAGCAATGGCACGCTGCGAGAGGCCTTGCTTATGCAGCTCGACGATCCGACCACGTTCAAGAAGAGAAAGCTTCTTAGCTTTAGCCATCAGGAGGGCATGACCGTGTGAATGCCCGACAGAAAATGAGAATTTTGAGCAGATTTTGGCTTTTATAGCCTGCGGTCTTAAACTTTTGATCAGCTGATAAACAGCCTATTTCAGTTTACTTGTTGTTTTCAATAAATTACTTTTTCAAAGTGCTTTTTGTCTCACTCCTCCTTCTTGCTTTTGTATATTGTAGCTCTACTTAAAACCTCATTAAGATCCAAATGTGCAAAAGGTAAATTCTAGCTATTTTTCAACTGGTCTTAAGATTTTGATCAGGTCTGTATCTCTTGCTCGCGAGGAAAGTAGTTGACAGAACACTGCTCAGTTACAATACCCCAACTCACTCTGAGGGTCCTGCCCTTGCTCTCCTCATTTATTTCATTTGGGTGTTCCCTAGTTACATGGGTGTGATTAGTCTGAGGGTTTACATATTGATCACATTGTTAGTACATGGGTGCATGATTATTTTCCTCTTATTAAATGTCAAAACTGAATCGTCCAGACACATCTGTGTAGCCTTTGTGTGAACTTCTGCTTTCGATCAGACGACATGGGTCAACTGGTCTCCAAGGCATGGTCCCCATCCTCTGAGGTGCTTTCACTTCTGCAAAACCTGTAAAAGAACTCTAAGAGCACTTTGCCCTCATTCAATATAGTATATAATAACATCATAAGTATGGCATGAATGTGATAACTTATGTACAATTATTCTAACATTGTGATAATAAATTATTAGCTAAACTAATGAAGTTAAGTGTCATGTTGATCCGTGTGTTATTTCATGTGGAACTCCTGTTGGTTAAGTGGATGTACAGCAGTGTCCCAGGTTTTTTGACATTTGACACTGTACAGCAAGGGTGTCAAACTCATTTTAGTTCAGGGGCCAGATTCAGCTAAATTTGATCTGCAGTGGGCCGAACCAGTAAAATAATGACATAATAATATATAAATAATGTCAACTCCAAACTTTTCTATGTTTTAGAGCGAAAAAAGTTCATTTACATTATGAAAAGGTTTACATCTACAAACAATCCTTTCAAACAATGTGAATAACATGAACAAACTGAAAAAATAAGTGTAATTTTAACAATATTCTGCCTCAGTTTATCATTTACACATGTACATTATAACTTACAGATCACAGTGGATCTACAAATACACAAAACATTTAATAACAGACAGAATATTGGTAAAATTGTACTTACTTCTCTAAAGACATTTCAGGTTATTCACATTTTTTGCAAAATAATACTTTGTTTTAGTGTAAATACATGAAAATATTTACATTTACAAAGAGGAACATTTGGAGTTGTCATTATTTCTATGTTACTATGATAGTATTTTACTGCTCCTGCCCACTTGAGATTGAATTGGTCTGAATGTGGAACCTGAACTAAAAGGATTGTTAATATCCTGTAATTTTTGCATTTCATAAATTCATCCCAAGGGCTGGACTGGACCCTTTGGCGGGCCGGATTTGGCCCCCACGCTGCATGTTTGACACCTGTGCTGTACAGGGTGGGGAAGCAAAATTTACAATGAACATTTAGTTGTTTTTTCTCAGCAGGCACTACGTCAATTGTTTTGAAACCAAACATATATTGATGTCATAATCATACCTAACACTATTATCCATACCTTTTCAGAAACTTTTGCCCATATGAGTAATCAGGAAAGCAAACGTCAAAGAGTGTGTGATTTGCTGAATGCACTTGTCACACCAAAGGAGATTTTAAAAATAGTTGGAGTGTCCATAAAGACTGTTTATAATGGAAAGAAGAGAATGACTATGAGCAAAACTATTACGAGAAAGTCTGGAAGATACTATTAAAGAAGAATGGGAGAAGTTGTCACCTGAATATTTGAGGAACACTTGCTCAAGTTTCAGGAAGTGTGTGAAGGCAGTTATTGAGAAAGAAGGAGGACACATAGAATAAAAAACATTTTCTATTATGGAAATTTTCTTGTGGCAAATAAATTCTCATGACTTTCAATAAACTAATTGGTCATACACGGTCTTTCAATCCCTGCCTCAAAATATTGTAAATTTTGCTTCCCCACCCTGTAGCAAAAGCTCATTTGCAGCACCAGTCCCTAGATGGGCTTATATGAAAAGTTAAAATACAGTGAGGAATGGAGAGACAATGACCTTTTACATACAAAACTGTGGTATAGGAAAGAAAATAATCAAGTTAAAGCAAACAAACAGATAAACATTATACAAGCATTAAACATGAGTACACTGCTGTTTCTTTATGTTGAATACATGTACATTCATGCAGCTGCTTGTGTGACCAGTAATACCTACAAACTGCTCCTGATCAAGTCATGATAATTTTATAATAGTGAGCAAATACTGATGGATTTCTGGGTAAACTAAATAGAGTAGTCTGACATGTCACTGTTTCTAAAACAGGACGTTTTTTTCTGGACTACTTTTTTTTTTTTTTAAAGCAAAAATTGAGAGTATACCCACTTCTCCAGAGACCACTACACCACTGATTAAAACATTACAACATACAACTAGAAATGTTTACATGTAACTTAATTTAGGTTTGACAGACCTTGACATTATATGTGGTTTCCAGAAAATAGCGATATTTTATTCCGGCCACTGTAACACCGTCCCATGTTTTTGAGACGAACGCTAATAACTAAGATCTTGTGATGACCAGATGGGTTTTCTGACCACTAAGCCGCCCTGGCACTCATCCAGCCTCATCACCTGAATGTAGGGGTCAAACAGACATGAAGGAGGATTTTCAACTCTACTGATTTACTCCTCACAGAGACGGCCCCCTGTATTCCTCAACTGGGCCCTGCCAATAGCATCGAGCGCTCGGGACAGGAAGCCATAATCTGCCATCAAGAAGAACATATTAACCTTTGCAATGCAGTTAATTGCGGAGGGGCTCTTCATTTGTGCTTGGTCATCATGTTTTGAAGGCTAAAGGGACTGATGGGAGATGAAGTGGTAGAAGATAAAGGATAAGCTGTGGAAATAAATGGATCTAGGGGTGGATGGACATACAGAAAGAAGCGTGACTTTCCTCCAGGCATGTCCACACTCCAAAGAACTTGGTGTCCTTTAGCTGCAGCAGAGGCTATTCCGCTGTCACACAATGACACCATAATTACAGAGCGGCGACCAGAGGAAGACAGCCACTGCCCACTTAGCTTCCACAGTGGGGAAAAATCAGTTAGCATGGGGCAATTACACAAGTTATACAAGTCCTGCTGCACATCTGAATTTAACTGCCTCTTGTCTTTACCTCCGATCTTTTCCCGAGTCTTCTGTGTGTTTTTCTAAAGATAATGGGCATTTTTCTCATCACATATGCACATGCAAGAAAGATGGAGTAATCCCATTTCCAGCTGGAGGCAGGCCAATTTGTTATGGCATTAAGATTTAATCACTAGTCTATAGACATGCCAAAGCCTTCCGCGCAATCAGTAGGAATGATATTTCTGTCGTCGTCGCTGCCCTGCTCAGAGGTAGAAAGCCTTTAATGACATATAATGCATTTTTCTTTAGAGGAATGATAACATCTTTGGCGCCTTTATGGGTGCACCTACTGTGATTAGGGTTTGGCACTGTGCATGAATGGTTGATGTACTGCAGCCCTAGGCGATTATTATCCCTACCACATTCATCTCACCAAGACTATTGATTTGCAATTAGTCCAGGGGTGATGTTACACACTCAGGTCTCTCTTTTACAACCAGGTACAGTATCTTTTGTGTGCTGCGCTCAGCTATTGTTGTCGAGTCCCACTGTGTCGCCCCAGGCTCTAAATCAGTGTGGATAAAGTATTCAGCCAGTGTGGTGTTGTCGACTTCCACTGTGTCGCCCTGATCCTTTGAATTGCTGTGTGTGTATAAGTATGCAGGTGGAGTACCGGTGTGTCTCTCCTCAGTCTCCTGCTCCTCCCCCTACGTGAGGCACGCAGGCGGTTTTATCAAACCCTGACTGGGAAGACAGATGGCTTTGAATAGGGTAGCCTAATGTAAAAGTGTGTGGAGTATGGCGGAGAGGGAGATAAGCAGCAGCCAGCCATTTCTCTATGGCTGTGTTGGGGTACAGGGCCTTAAATCACCTGTTATCTCCTGCAGCCTCAGCCAGACGCTAATGGTCATCACAGCGGGCTGAACCCTGCAGGCAGCAGTGGGAGGAAAAGGAGGAGGCGGGAAGAGGAGAGGAGGGGGTTGGAGCTGTGGACTCTCCAGTACTGCTGTTGCTGCAGTCGCTTTTACATGGGCACAGAGTGGAAGTGGATGTTTCAACAGGAACATTAGTCTTTGAGGCGTACAGTAGAACAGACGTACCATCGACACGCAGCCGATTAGGACACGCTAACGTGTGACAACGCTATCAGGACAAAAAAATTATAGCATCTGAGGCGCATTGTAGAGGACTTCAATGGATTCTTCTATTTCTTTTCAGCTTTGATAGTTATTTCCGTATTTCTCTTACTACACTGTAAGACCGGATAAGTTGAGTTTACTGAAAAAATTTGAGGAAACCGGTTGTCTTAAAAAAATTAAGTAATGAGTGATGAAGTAATGAAAACTTGAGTGTATTAAACCGAAAAGCTTGATTTGAATGGAATTGCTATTTTAAGTACAACACACTAAATGCCAATATTAAATTAACTTGGCATTTACTGGAACGAAAACACTACAAATATGTAATAAACTTTTATGTAACGTACATATTACAACCAATAAACAGCTAATAGCAGAGCATATTTGACAAATAATTAGATTTTACATAACTCTCTATATTCTTGTACTGTTGAGTAATTAGTTCCTATAGATTTACAGACTTAAAATATCACTTATAAAAGCAAAAAAAAAAAAAACATATTGTTATTAAAGTTAATAGTGCATTTACATACGCTACAAACAAAAAATTAAGGATATTTTTAATTTTTGGGGCTATTTTTTTCAGTTGGGATTCTTGCACAGCGCTTTTTACATTTTTTTGTGTGTGAAATGAATTGAAACTTTTTTTTAATGACCAGACAAAGTTGTATTTACAAATGGCAAAAATGACAAAAAAAATTATAAACAAAAAATGAAATATCCTTAACTTTTTGTTCGCAGTGTACATGTCAAAAGTATAACTATACATAATCTTTATGGGTTAAAACATAATTTCACAAAAATCAAGAAACTCGTAGTTTGTGGTGAAACTGTTGAATTACCAGATAGACTAGAACGCTTGAAAGTCATCAGAACTGTCTCTCCATTATATAAGAGTCACTGAACTGGTCTGTGCATCTTCATCATGACCAGACTGTAATGATTTTTATAACTTTAACCCTTTCATGCATAGTGGTCGTCACAGTGGACAGTTATTGTACAGTTGTTCTCTTGTATATTCATGGATTTTATTGTTTCCGTTCCATATCAGCCAACACAGTGGACACCTATGCATCATCCCATACACTGACATTCATACCATTACTGTAACTTTGCTGTTCTTGATAAATCTGATCTGCAGTAACATATTTGAGTATAAATCAATTGCTTATTATTGTTATTAGACTGTAATTAACCATTTTTCTTCAACAGAAAGTTTTTTTTTTTTTTTTTTTCTGCATATTATCTCCTTAAAGTGAATAATAACTAATATTAGAGTATGTTAAAATGTGACAAAACACCAGATTAGCAGCATAAAAAAAAATAATAAAAAATCATACTTTTCACACAGTGTATCAGTAAATACATGTTTCTTTGCTTCAAAAATTAAATGCATGATGTCCAGCTGAGTGAATATTTTTATTTTTGCAACTCCATGAAAAATAGGTTCATAACATTTTTTTCTATCGCATTGTTTTGTTTTGTTTTTATGCCTAAAGAGGAATAAAAACACTCAGGAAAAATATCTTGATTAGGATCAAAAAACGGTATTCAAAATCTCTCTGACGGGACATTTTAGAGACAATTTAACCCATATTTTTACTTTTAAATTCATTTTTGCTTCAGTTGGACCATACGGGATTATCCGAGACAAGGAGCTAACTTTATATTGAAATAAATATTGAAATGGCAATCAATTAAAGTTCGCTGTCTGACGGGACATTACTGTGCTTTGACCCATTAAGGTTCTCCTAATTCATGCATGAAAGGGTTAAAATCAAAGTTTATTTCTATAGTACTTTACAACAACATAGCGAAGCCCAAAGTGCTTTACATCTAAAAGCATGATTAAATTATAAAATTAAAAAACAGGTTAATCAGGTACTATAAACGTGCATAAAACAATAGGACACAACACACATTGATAAAAAAGACCACAGATTAAAGGTCCCATATTATGCAAATCTCACTTTGTGAAAGTTTTCTTATAGTAGTGTGTGTTGCAGTAGCCTCATTATGAGGTTCGAATTTGAAAACTGTCTGTTTCCTCCCTGCCTTGCTACACCACATTCTGTGAAAATGCCTGCTCAAACGGCCGAGTTTGAGTTGGGTCCGCTTATGACGACATAAACGGATTTAACTCCTCCCCCTGACTGTGCCCCCACCCTGCATGAAAAGGTGAGCCCCACCCTGGCAAAGTACCTCTTGGACAACAAACATGACGAAGGCGAGACACGCAAGATGTGGTGTTGTTGGCTGCACACACCAACACAAAAGTTTATTTTTGCTCCCCACTTCCGAGCCTCTCCGAAAAAAGTGGCTGGATTATGTCTTTGATGGTCATGTACCAAACAACATTCCGAAACGCTTGTATGTGTGTGCCCGGCATTTCATGGACGAGTGTTTTTCGAACATGGGCCCATACAGCTCCGGCTTACCACAAAGACTCCGAATCAAGAAGGATGCAGTACCAACGCTTCGTGACCCAAGTACAAGTGTGGGAGATGTAAGTTCTTATCATTTTTTTGTATCTTTACTGCATAACCCTACATTACGGATAAGCTGGTGGTTGTTGATGTGTACGTCTAACGTTAGCATGGCAGCTAACATTGCTCGGTTACTGCTGCTAACGTTTGCATCCCCGTTAACATGCAAGAGCTGATAATATCAAGAGACATTCAACAGAACTACTTTGAACACGGACCTTTTGTGGTTGGCATCAGTATAGTTAGCATCCAGCTTGTTAGTAGCTGCCTGCATCCCGACGAGCCATGGCTTCACAGTCAACATTAGCGTGTAGTACCGCTAGCGTAAGCCGCGTCCTCTCCCAGAGAGGGGAGGGGGAGTGGGCGTGGACAGATGCGTTCATTTGCATACCTGGAAGCAGGCCCAGAAACAGCTTGTTCTGAGGAGGGCTGGTGAGAGTGACTTTTTCGACCGCTGAAACTCCGAACAAAGGATGATTTTGGGGCGAACAAACTTAAATACTATGTTTTTGGGCTTCTGAGTCCTATATGACATGACTGAAAAATAGCATAATATGGGACCTTTAAAACCTAATAGTGTCTCAGTGCTAAGGGTTAAAAGCCAGTCTAAACAGGTGAGTGTTTTACCTGGATTGGAACAGGGGCAGGTCAGTGAGGACTCGCAAGTCAGGAGGCAACGAGTTCCACAGTTTTGGAGCGGCAACTGCAAATGAACGATCACCCCACTGTTTATACCAGGACCTGGGGACATCCAAAACTATATGGAAGGACGATCGGAGGGCTCTGGTGGGGCGGTGAACTGTTAAAATCTCAGATAAATATGGGGGAGCCAGACCATTCAAAGCTTTAAAAACAAACATTAAAATTTTAACATCAATACGATGGCGGACTGGGAGCCAATTTAACTTAAAATTTGTTGCAATGTCAATTGCTTTGTATAATCATTAGACTTAATATCAGCAGTTCATTGAACTCAATTCCAAGGTGATTTAACCTGTTTAACCCTGACCATTTTTTCAGGGGAAAAACGCCTAAAAAGACATACCCAAAGTAAATGAAGAATTACTTCACAATAATGAGGTTCATATGGATGTTCTTGGTGTCTATGGACATTTAGAGACCTCACAGAATCTATTCCCATTGTCTAAAATATTGTATCTATTACTATGCCTGAGTAAACTGTAACAAACTAAAAGAGAAATTGGAATTTTTTTATCCTCGCCTGTTTTTTTTTGGGCTGGATTGACGATGATATGTGTAAATTAATTGTTCGTGTCGGAGATTTTAATAGCATGTATTTCACCCCACAAAGATTAAAAATCATGTTTGAACATTAAAGTTTGCACTAAAATACACTTTTGATGTACTTTTATTAACATTAGGGTCTAAACTTTGAGCAAAAGTTGGAAAAAAAAACATCCATTGTCCTGATTTATTATATTTTTATAGTAGATGAATATTAATATAATTTTTTTGGCCTGCGGGTGGGCTGATAGGGCTAAAGGGGTTAAATTAATTTTTTTTTTTTTAAATATGAATTGTTTTGAATAATTATTCAACTTACTATACTGTAGCATGGATGGAAGTTAGGCAGGAAGTTAGCTCAATGTAATTTGCCAATACAGGAAATGCTTTTAATTTGGCAAGGCACAAAGATTTACATTAAATAAGAACAGTCATAGCTGAACAGAAAAGCCATTGTTCGTCCTATGGCTCTCACTCATTGTGCAGCTCTACAAAAATACAAAAACAAACACAAAAAGGCCAATAAACATTGCCATACACTAGGGCATTAGTGACAACAGATTTTTTCAGATCGACTTATTTGTCAATAAAGTCGAAGTCGAGTCGACTTGTCGTATGATGACGTCGTCACATTGACAACGGAGGAACAACACAGACATACAGCTGTTCAACAATGAGCAACTTGTACTAATGTTCACTGTAACAGTAACAATGCACAGTAAAGAGCAGAATAAAAAGCTGGAAAGACACAGTCCTTCTCAGACATTTAACCAAAACAAACATAGACTAACACCCTGAATTATCTTTTAAATTTAAGTGAACAAGATAAAATGGGAAAAGGTTCAGACAGCAGCAGCCAAGGCACACAGCATGTTAGAGAAAAGAGTGCATTGTCTTCATGAAATAAATGAACAGAGTAATCCAAACACACTGGTGGTCCAAATTATTATTCAGTATCGGTGGTGTTTGCTTGGTTCACAGAACATTACTGAGACCAGAGTTTTTCTAGATCAGTCAGTTTAATTATCCTACTCTGAGTCGTCTTCTTCCTTCTGTCTTGGCCTTGCGTTAGTGATCCGCAGGTGTTTTTTTTTTTTTTTTTTTAACCCATTTTGTGGAATTTTTTGACCCACTCCGCAAATAAAGTGACATTTTTTGGATCCGCACCAACCCGACCCGGGTCCGGTGATCCACACATCACTACCGCTCACTGCGCTGCATGTTTTTATGTACAGGGTGGGGAAGCAAAATTTACAATATTTTGAGGCAGGGATTGAAAGAGTGTATGACCAGTTAGTTTATTGAAAGTCATGAGAATTTATTTGCCACAAGAAAATTTCCATAATAGAAAATGTTTTTTATTCTATGTGTCCTCCTTCTTTCTCAATAACTGCCTTCACACGCTTCCCGAAACTTGCGCAAGTGTTCCTCAAATATTCGGGTGACAACTTCTCCCATTCTTCTTTAATAGTATCTTCCAGACTTTCTCCTAATAGTTTTGCTCATAGTCATTCTCTTCTTTCCATTATAAACAGTCTTTATGGACACTCCAACTATTTTTGAAATCTCCTTTGGTGTGACGAGTGCATTCAGCAAATCACACACTCTTTGACGTTTGCTTTCCTGATTACTCATATGGGCAAAAGTTTCTGAAAAGGTATGGATAATAGTGTTAGGTATGATTATGACATCAATATATGTTTGGTTTCAAAACAATTGACGTAGTGCCTGCTGAGAAAAAACAACTAAATGTTCATTGTAAATTTTGCTTCCCCACCCTGTATAAAGATGAGAGTATCGACATGCGCTGAATGAAGGCTGTCGGGTGATGGAAGGGAGAGAGAGAGTAACGCACGACTAGTCGACTCCTCCAAAGTAACGTCGACTTGTGCCACAGACGTCGACGTATCGACAAACCCACTTTTCAATTAATGCCCTACCATACACACTGTCAGGATCTGTGCCTGGGTGACTCTTTGCTCCTCCCTTTTGGTCATGGACCTGTGCCTGTGTGACCCTCAGCTCCTCTTTTGTTATAATCATTATCATCATCATACTCACCTGCTGGCGCTGCGTGGCTGCAGCCAATTACCATTGGCCTATTTAAGGATTAGGTTTGCAGCCATGCAGCGCTGGTCCATTACTCCTCATTCCTTTCCATAGCCTGGACAATTACCCATATTCATCCACGGACTCTGACCCCAGGTTTTGTATGTTTTTTTTTATGGACTCTGTTTTCTGATTTAGTTTTTGTGTTAGGTTTTTGTTGCGTTGTTTTCAGATTTTGTTAAATAAACTTATTTTTTTCCCCTTCAGTACCGAGCATTTGAGTCCTTTCTTTTCCCCTTGTGACACACACATTAAGTCAAAATTAACACTAACACCACAACCCCGCTGAACCCCTGTACATAAAAATAACACATTTTCAACAACATGCCCATTACCCACAATGCAAAGCAGAGATAAAAAGGTGTGGTCATCTTTTTTTTTTTTTTTCTGGGCTCAGCTGGCTGACAGGCAGCTGTCTGTACCGATAAGGCAGCAGCCGACACCAACTGTACCCCCAGTCATCATTGCCCATTTTTCTAACACCTTTGCTTGTGTATCCTCTTTCATTTGGACATTTTACCAGGGAGTATCTCACACTACTTTTTTTTTTTTCCCTACTTGTCTTGTCCAGCGTCCTAACAGCAGAATGGTAGTCTGGTTCCTTTTGGTGCTGAACAAATTTGCTTTGCCAAGGGTAACTTCATAAAGCATATGAAGCGCCCCTTGATATTCTACTGTGTTTATTATGAGTTTTGTTGAACCACATTTCGATGCCGGACCTGACATGGGGGGTGGGGGGGTAGAAGAAGGGGAGAGAACAAGAGAGAAGAAGGTGGCAAAGACCCTCACAAGAAAGTATCAACAATACAAACAGCAACAACCATGGAGACAATTATAATGGTAACAATAACTACAACCAGAACTGAGTAAACTGGGCAGAAGAGAGAGAAAAAAACAAAACTACAAAAAAAAAACAACACAACAATGAGATACATAATTAAAAAAAAAAAAAAAAGAAAGGAGAAGAGAAAAAAAGAAAGAAGAAGAAAAAAAGAGTAAAAAAAAAAGAAAAATAGAAAAAAGAAAAAAAAGAAAAAAAAAAGCTGTGGTCATGACTAAAACTTAGTGATTTAAATCCATTCAACTTAAACTTTTTTGTACTTTTGACTATGTCTACAAATTAGTAGAATATACTTAAGATTTTATAGTAATGTAGTAAAGCTTAAATCACGTAAGTACATTGTAATTAAAGTATTTTAGTAAATACAAAGTCCAGGCTTACAGTGTAATGTTGACTCGCAAGGTATTTACTCTAATCAGGGAAATATACGATAAAATCTCTCGGGGAAATGAGCAAAATAAACTGATTATCAATAGTTTTACCAAAAAGCTAGTGTTTAGCTTAAAAACTTATACATTTTAAAGCAGGTAAACCATAGCAGCAATAATTCATTCACAGGAAAACCATTTGTGCTCACAAATACCATATCATTTATATTAAAGGTGTGTATGCTCATCATTAAGTAGTTGCTTAGTTGCTGCATTTTGACTCAGTCATTATAAATAACTTATTAAAACCTTATCCTGCATGTTTTATAAGGCCATTAACTATGACTCTTCCCTCAATCGTTTCCTAATTACTGCTTATTGATGGTAAGTGAGGAAGTTGTACAAGAATTATCATCTTAATATGCTTAGTTCAGTAATGGGCCAGTATTTACTTCAGAGAGCACTCATAGAACTAAACACGGTCTATTTATGTAATAAACACCAACCTATTACCTGCTGTTAATGGCTAATAAAGAGTCAATGTGCTGCAAATACAAATGCTAATAAGCAACTAGTTAACAGTGAATATGTGTGCATTCATGTAAACTTCTATCCAATGAGTCTTGGTTAAAATAACTTAACTGTCGAAATACAGACTTTCTATGTTTTTTGCTATTGTCATACCCATTTATCCTCACTGAAGCCATAAACTGTTTAAAGTTGGATCTTGAAAATAATTTTTCACTTTTAAAGAAGGCTCCACGGTTCCCCAAAACAGCCGGGGACTGCAGTTTCTGAAAACATTACTCATAAAGAAGTAAACAGTGTATTTATTGTGACTATGTTGAGCGGTGTATTTGCTGAGCTACTAAACATTTACAGTAGAAAAACAGTGAATGTAGAGCCAATTCAAAATGTATTGCGATATTAATAATGAAATTATTGGCGAGTTCAGCAGTGTAAAATGATTCAGTATTTCTAAACATATTGATTAAAACTAATATTATTAACCCTTTCATGCATAGTGGTCACTACAGTGGACAGCTGTTCAAAGCTGTTCCTTTGTATATTTATGGATTTTGTTGTTTTAGTTCCATATCAGCCAATACAGTGGATACACTTATGCATCATCCCATACACTGTAATTCATAACATTACTGTAAATTTGCTCTTCTGGATAAACCTGATTAACATGTTTGAGTGTAAAAAAAAAATTGCTATTTGTTATTGGACGGCAATTAACTGTTTTGGTTTTTTTTAACAAAAAGTTTGTTTTTTGTTTTTTTTGCATAATATCTCCATGCAGGTATGTTAAAATGTGAGAAAACATCAGGTTAGCAGCATTAAACATGTTTTTATTTCATAATTTTCATGCAGTATATCAGTAAATACATGTTTCTTTGCTTCTTTAGCTAAGTGGACATTTTTGTAACTCCATGAAAAATAGGTTTATTTTTTATTTTTTTCATGCTTTAAGAGGAATAAAAACACTCAGGTAAAAATATCTTGATTAAGGTTCGCATAATTCATGCATGAAAGGGTTAATGTGAGATGCTATCAAGTAACAATCAACCATATTCATCTTCTGATCCGATCTTGAATACAGTCAGAATGTTACATTTTACCACCACCTCCAAAGAGAAACGGGTGCTTCTATGAAACTGGGTTTATTTTAGTATCTGGCAATTTACCAGCTTTTTACACCTAATAATAAAAGAGAAATTCAGATATATTTCCCCCCAGGATGTACCTAATGATGACCTCAGGTAAATGCATGAAAATCATACTCTTGCTCTGAGCCATCCCAAAATTAATGAATTTGTGATCAACTATTGAGTCCAAAAATAGGACCAGAATTGGGACAGGAAAAGCTACTGAAGTGTCAGTGCATTTGATTTTTGTGATTTACTTGTTATTGAAAAGTTTTGACAACACTAACACAACAGAAACACAAAGAACACAGACTGTCATCTCATTAAGAATCAAAGTCAAAACCAAGGAAAACAGGCGCATACCACGTTTGACAGATGAGAAGAAAAAGCGAGGGTTACAATACATACACATGCATATACAAATAAAAAAAAGCAAAGGAAAAATACATGACTGTTTTTTTCAACATTTCAGTTATATCTGCCACAAAATTTGACATACAGTTTGGGCCTTTGCTCGGTTAAGTCTGGCTGTTGAGAACTCTAAATTAGCCATGTGTTGTACATTTAACCCTTTCATGCATGAATTATGAAAACCTTAGTCAAGTGTTTTTTTTTTTGTTTTTTTTTTTTTCCTGAGTGTTTTTATTCCTCTTTAGGCATGAAAAAAAACAATGTGATAGACTGTGTGAAAACTATGAAATAAAAGCATTTTTGATGCAGCTAATCTGTTTTCTCACATTTTATCATACTCTAATACTAGTTCTTACTCACTTCATGGAGATATTGTACAAAAAAAACTTTTTGCTTGAGAAAACTGTTAATTACATTCTAATAACAATTAGCAATTGATTTACTCTTGAACATGCTACTACAGATCAGGTTTATCAAGAACAGTAAAGTTACAGTAATGGTATGAATTGCAGTTTATGGAATGGTGCATAAGCGTCCACTGTGTTGGGTAATATGCAAGTAAAACAACAAAACTCATGAATATACAACAGAACAGCTGTAGAATAGCTGTCCACTGTACTGACCACTATGCATGAAAGGGTTAAAGTTATAAAAATCATTACAGTCTGGTCATGATGAAGATGCACAGACCAGTTCAGTGACTCTTATAATGTTTGTGTCAGTGCTTTTTAGATAGATAGATTTACTTTACTTTATTCATCCCCTAGGGGAAATTCAAAATACAAAATGCGGTTGCTGCTCACAAACACAGCCATACCACATCAACACACAATAAACTAGAAGCACTCGGAGAGCGCAGACCTCCGCCAAGGCTGATCAGTGGCCCCCCCTGTGGGCCCCCCCACCCCCGATCACCACCAAAATTTAATCATTTCTTCCTTATCCCATTTCCAACGAACCCTGAAAATTTCATCCAAATCTGTCCAGAACTTTTTGAGTTATGTTGCACACTAACGATCAGTGGCCCCCCCCGTGGGCCCCCCCACCCCCGATCACCACCAAAATTTAATCATTTCTTCCTTATCCCATTTCCAACAAACCCTGAAAATTTCATCCAAATCTGTCCATAACTTTTTGAGTTATGTTGCACACTAACGGACAGACAAACAAACAAACAAACAAACAAACAGACAAACAAACAAACCCTGGCAAAAACATAACCTCCTTGGCGGAGGTAATAAATAAATCCAGAGTATAAGTAGCTGTGAATACTTAGACTAAAAAGAGGTAGACTTAAAAGACAAGATGTGTTTTCTACCTGTCACAGAAAAACATACGAGGGCCGTTCAATAAGTTCATGGCCTCACCCAGAACAGAACAACACAGACTGATAATTTATATTTTATTTTTCAACATAATCTCCATTTACAGCAATGCACTTGGTCCATCGATGTTCAAGCATCACTATCCCATCACGAAAGAATGTAACATCCTGTATTATAACAACCAGTATTTCTGGGTGAGGCCATGAACTTACTGAACAGCCCTCGTAAAAGCATAAAAAAACATCTTGAAAACATGGCTGAAAATGGTCTTATATACTGCTATAAATAAAAACAATGTGTTAAATTTGATGATCATAGTGGTTTTTCTAATCCAGACATGTGGGTTTTTCATGAATCAGCAGTCTCATTCCAGGTTTTGTATGTAACCCATTGTGTCCACTCATGTTACATACAGAATCTGCCCATTTAAACACATATACAAATTGTGAGTGATTTTGCAACAGCGGTCAATTTTGTGAAACTGCCTTGCATAATTAGTTCGATTCCCAAAATGTACCTGTGAGAGAATAAAAAGATATTTGAAAAAAAGAGTGTATATTTTTGTGTCCCTTTTACCATGTTACATGCAGATTTTTGTATAAAAATAATGTAAAAATGTGTTTTATCTGAAAAATAGTTTCTCTTATCTCAGTAAATATAATTTTTTTAAATAGATCCAAATTGTTTGAATTTTTAGCCCCCATGTCCTGGTTTTAGGGACCAGTTTCATAGAAGCACCCAAATATGTTGTATCATACTGTATATCATGTTCACATCATTTCCAACACACCCAGTGCTCATTATGTTGGTGAAACAAAAGAGCTGTATCTGTTTTACAACAAAGGAGGCCACAGAGTCAAAAGACTGCATCTCTGTTGTCTGTCAAATCACAGAGCTTTTAGATCAACTGTCTAATACTGTCAGCAATTGATTCTCAGTGTTTCTGCAGACCAACTTCATTGTATTATGTAAATGTATTTAAAAAAAAAAAAAAAAAAACAACTCAATTTTTATGTCTGTGACACACAAAGACACTGCTGTCAGATTCCACATTTATGACGTTAATAAGACAGTGGATCATAACAGGAGCCTCCAGTGCAGCCTTGGTTTTAGACCATGTTCACAGTGCAGGTTAAAGGGGGGTTGCACCAGCAGCAGCTTAACCCTTTCATGCATGAATTATGAGAACCTTAGTCAAGATTTTTTTCCTGGGTGTTTTTATTCTTCTTTAGGCATGAAAAAAAAATAATGACATTGATTTTTTTTTTTTTTTTAATTAACCTATTTTTCATGGAGTTACAGAATATCCACTCATTTGGATACCATGTATTTAATTTTTGAAGCAAACAAACACATATTGAAAACACAGTATCAGTGATACACTGTGTGAAAACTATAAAACAAAAACATTTTTGATGCAGCTAATCTGATGTTTTCTCACTTTTTATCATATTCTAATACTAATTCTTTCCCACTTCATGGAGATAGTATAAAAAAAATATATATACAGGGTGGGGAAGCAAAATTTACAATGAACATTTAGTTGTTTTTTCTCAGCAGGCACTACGTCAATTGTTTGGAAACCAAACATATATTGATGTCATAATCATACCTAACACTATTATCCATACCTTTTCGGAAACTTTTGCCCATATGAGTAATCAGGAAAGCAAACGTCAAAGAGTGTGTGATTTGCTGAATGCACTCGTCACACCAAAGGAGATTTCAAAAATAGTTGGAGTGTCCATAAAGACTGTTTATAATGGAAAGAAGAGAATGACTATGAGCAAAACTATTAGGAGAAAGTCTGGAAGATACTATTAAAGAAGAATGGGAGAAGTTGTCACCCGAATATTTGAGGAACACTTGCGCAAGTTTCAGGAAGAGTGTGAAGGCAGTTATTGAGAAAGAAGGAGGACACATAGAATAAAAACATTTTCTATTATGTCAATTTTCTTGTGGCAAATAAATTCTCATGACTTTCAATAAACTAACTGGTCATACACTGTCTTTCAATCCCTGCCTAAAAATATTGTAAATTTTGCTTCCCCACCCTGTGTGTGTGTGTATATATATATATATATATATATATATATATATATATATATATATATATATATATATATATATATATATATATATATATATATAAAATTTAAGAAAATTGTTAATTACAGTCTCATAACAATTAGCTATTGAGTTACACTCAATCATAAAGTGAGTGATAAAGTTTAAAAAATACCTAAAGTGTAAGATCATTCAGGAATATTAAGTGGAGATGATAGATGTGTTTTGTTTTGTTATGGATTCCTTTGTTATAATGACAATGTTCAATGAAGTACACGTTTAAATTAATGTAAGTGGTGTGTCAGGTGAAAAGGATAGGCAAAGGATAAGCTTCTACTTCTGGCCTATTCCTTATTTTGGTTTTTGTATTTATTGTGGTTGTTGTACTGTGTGTGGTGATTACTATCCAAACCAAAATAAACCATTCATTCATTCATTCAAGATCAGGTTTATCAAGAACATAAAGTTACAATAATGGTCTGAATGTCAGTTTAATGGATGGTGCATAAGCGTCCACTGTGTTGGCTGATATGGAACTAAAACAACAAAACCCATGAATATACAAGAGAACAGCTGGAGAAGAACTGTCCACTGTAGTGACCAGTATGCATGAAATGGTTAAACACAGACTCCCAGACCTTCCTCACCCTGGTAGCCTCCTCTACTTCCTCCAGGGACAATGAAACATTCCCAGGCCTGAAAAAAAATATAATTCTCCAGTGTGTCTTTAGTCAGCCCTGGGACCTCCTCCTGGTTGGAAACACCTCATCAATAAGGTGCCCAGGAAGCATCCTAACCAGACGTCCAAGCCAATGTCCGGTGGTTCCTCTGGATGTGGAGGAGCAGCGACTGTACTATGAACTCCTAATTTATTAGATGGTGTTGATCAGTGAAGCAACTAGAAACTATACAGCGGTGGAAAAATTCATTTGTGATATATTGCTGTAACTCATAAAGACCCAATGCTACTTTTATGGCAGTTCCCAAATGAATTTTTCCTCAATATTTAACCTTATTAAATAATCTATCACAATTTATTTTAATATTATCCTCTGTCTTTTGTGTTTTTACAGTGAAAATCAAGTATTTTCCTATATTTAATTCACTGATCATGTAGATGTTCATTAAAGCTCAGATTACAGTTGAGGATTATTATGTCAAAAACAGAAAAAAACTGTGACTTTTTCAGTAAAATCTATCAATAACTGAATATAAACCCAGTGTCTCCATCTACTGTCATTGATCAAACTCCATGGGTTTTACTAGTGAATCAGTGTTGTAGAAGATGACGGTGTTTCCACAGTAACTACGGAGCCAATGGCAAGGAGAATAAAAGATGTGAAAAAACTAAAACTAAGCATTTAGAAAAAAAGAAAACTGATAAAACCTAGAAAACCTGCTCTAAAAACTAATTAAAACTAACTGAATTAGAGAAAAAAAAAGTCAGAACTAAATAAAACTAAACTATGATGAAAAATCCAAAACTATTATAACCTTGCTCCCTTCATCAAGGTCAAAACTGGATGTTTCAGCAAAATAATGTCCATTGAAACATTCAGACATGTTGAAAGTGTCAAGAATTTAGTTTGATAAATTATTTGCATTTCTAAAAAAATCATATTTCATTTTAATATTTGAGATTGTGTAAAAGTTTAAGGGTGTCAGAAAATCTTTTTTTCCACTACTGTAATTGAAATAAATTTAGTGGAGTAAAAAGTACAATATTTGTCTCCAAAATTTAGTGAAATAGAATATATAGTATAAACCAGCAGAAAATTCATATACTTCAGTAAATGTCCTTAACCCTATAACGCCAAAAGTATCATATTTGATACATGAGTTTTGAAGCCCTCTACATGATCAGTGGCATATTTTTCTTCTTGAAAAAACTGATGTATACAATTAGATACATGCAATACATGGATAATCCACCGGGGGGAGGAATTTATTCACCAGAGATCTTTCCAGTGCAGACTGATCTCATGAAATTGCATTTTATATGATGGCAGTTTATGCATTTGGCGTGCTATACGTATGCATTTTCATCCTTTCACGTGTTATTTAATGTTACAGGGTGGGGAAGCAAAATTTACAATATTTTGAGGCAGGGATTGAAAGACAGTGTATGACCAATTATTTTATTGAAAGTCATGAGAATTTATTTGCCACAAGAAAATGTACATAATAGAAAATGTTTTTATTCTATGTGTCCTCCTTCTTTCTCAATAACTGCCTTCACACGCTTCCTGAAACTTGCGCAAGTGTTCCTCAAATATTCGGGTGACAACTTCTCCCATTCTTCTTTAATAGTATCTTCCAGACTTTCTCCTAATAGTTTTGCTCATAGTCATTCTCTTCTTTCCATTATAAACAGTCTTTATGGACACTCCAACTATTTTTGAAATCTCCTTTGGTGTGACGAGTGCATTCAGCAAATCACACACTCTTTGATGTTTGCTTTCCTGATTATTCATATGGGCAAAAGTTTCTGAAAAGGTATGGATAATAGTGTTAGGTATGATTATGACATCAATATATGTTTGGTTTCAGAACAATTGACGTAGTGCCTGCTGAGAAAAAATTCATTGTAAATTTTGCTTCCCCACCCTGTATTTGATGGTGTGTCAATGTGCTACCCGGTAATCGTGCTAATCGCTAACCACTAACCACTAATCATGCTAATGGCGTGCTATTTTCCGCAGCGTAAATATACACGCTGAAAGCTTATAATGCGTACAAATAACTCACCAATTAAAAGTGGCGTGTTATCTGTATGCAATTCATGATATCACGTTGTCCAGTCACACTACAAGATTGTCATTAATGAGGAAGGAGGCAGAACTTTGCCAATTTCGAAAAGGAATTACCAATTTGTGTTATATTATGTTTTTGTTCAAAAATAATAATATTTGAGAATTGAGACCTGATGTATCAAATGATGCAAAATTGAAACTCATACAGTCTACTCTCGTTATACCGCCAACTTCCGTTCACGGCCAAATTGGTGGTATAGCGAAAATGGCGTTACAATGGGTTGCGTCCATAATGTGCATGTCTTTACTATATGACGTCTATGCTGCCTCCGTTAACCCGTTCTAATTGCGTTTCTAAATAAATCTTGATTCTGTTATGTTGTAAGGGATCATTTAAAGTGGGGAAACATTTTAAGCATTATTATACCGTGTCGGGAAACGACACCCCATCATCTTGAGGCTTTGGCTTAATCCCACGTCCTCTTCCCGACATCCTGACCTACTGAGTGTTCTGCGGTAAATGAACGGTGGGCGTTCCGTAGACCTACTCATAGCTTGTCGCGATCAGCGTCTGGCGCGTTTGTTTCAGTGCATTGTTAAAATTTATGTGTACTCGATGGCAATCACGCTGGCGGTATAACGGTCGGGAAATCAGTGGTATAAGTGTTGTTTGTGCATGGAACTGGGCTGGCGGATGGCGATAGGCGGAAATGGCGGTAGCTAATGGAATAATGCATTGGGGATTTTTGTGCAATGGTTTTGGTCGGCGGTGAGCGAAAATGGCGGTATAACGGCGGGCGGTTTAACGAGAGTAGACTGTACATGGAAACTGATATTGGAAAAAAAAATAAAATAAAATTGGGGTTATTCAGAAGGACCACTAAAGGCTTCAGTTTCAAAGAACTAGAATTTTCTGTCAAGGATTTAAAGCTGGGGTAGGAGATCTTAGAAAAACAGTTTGAGCAAGCTACATTTTGAAAATATTTAATTCAAAAATCCAAACCCCTTTCTTCAGACACCCCCCTGAAGCCATGCCTCCAGAGTACTGGCACACGCAATGCTTGTTCCTGAGGGTTCACGAACGCTGCACAGCAACAATTCCCCCAGCTACAGCCCCGGCCCTGATCCATGCATACCTCATTGAGTCTCCTCCAACACCCCCGCTCTTCCAGAACAGCCCCAGTTCATACCTATCTGACTAACGTTACATTTCCTACTGATTTATGTTAGTGACAAAACAGTTTGCCGGTGAACTTTCCATACTAATATAGCTAATATAGCCAAGTTCTGGCTCTGGCTTCGTTTCCTGAAAAAGTGCTCCAAGCCTCTGAGAACGCACGATTCATGCACGAAGGGGTATGCGCAGAGGGGGAGGGACAAACGGCAGTTGAGTTTGATAGACATATCATCGTTCAATCATTTCAATAGGCTGGTTAAAATAATTGGATGGTGTTTTTTCAGTCCTGTCCGTTCCACAGGTGACTACATTTTTTTTAATTTTTGTGTTAGAGCATTTAATTAATTGGTTGTAATCAGGGCGTAAGTGCTCCAAACATCTAAGAATGCACAATTCATGCACGAAGAGGGGTACACCCAGACGTGGGAGGGGGGAGGGACAAATGGCAGTTGAGTTTCATAGACATATCACCGTTCAATCATTTCGATTGGGCGCTTAAAATGATTGGATGGTGTTTTTCCACAGGTGACTCATTTTTTTTAATTTTTGTGTCACAGCATTTAATTAATTGGTTGTAATCAGGGTGTGAAGGGGATTTTAAGCAATATAGTAAACAAAAAACATCTCACACCCCACCTTTAATGGTTGAGGCTTTAAAGCAGGGGTCTCAAACATGCGGCCCAGGGGCCAAATGAGGCCCGCCAAAAGTTCCAATGCGGCCCTGGGATGAATTTGTATTCCACAGTCAAGGCTGTAGAACTCATTTTAGTTCCGGTTCCACATACAGACCAATATGATCTACAGTCAAATAATAACAGCAGAATAACCTACAAAAAATAATGACTCCATATTTTCTTCTCGGTTTGATGTGAAAAAATTAAAAAAAATTACATTATGACGATAAACTTCACATTTTTCTGTTTTAGTGCAAAAAATAACATTAAATTATGAAAATATTTACATTTGCAAACTATCCTTTAACAATAAAATTTGAATAGCCTGAACAAATACAAACAACCTGAAATATCTAAAGAAAATTAAGTCCAATTTTAACTATTTTCTGCCTGTTACTAAGTGTTTACTGTCTTTGTAGATCTGATCCATAATGCACATGTAAAAATGATAAGTTGAGGCATGATATTGTTAAAATGGCACTAATTTTTCTTAAGAAATTTCAGTTTTTTTTAGGTTATTCACATTTTTTTGGTTTGGATAGTTTATAACAGTAAGTATTTTCATAATTTAAACCCTTTCATGTACGAATTATGAGAACCTTAGTCAAGATTTTTTTCTTCAGTGTTTAGCCATGAAAAAAAACAATGCGATCGAGTTTTTTTTTTCCTATGGAGTTACAAAAATATCCATGCATTTAATTTTTGAAGTAAAGAAACATATGTTTAAAACCCAATATCAGAAAGTGATATGAAAACAATGAAATAAAAACATTTTTTAATGCTGCTAATCTGATGTCTTCTCACATTTTAACATATTCTAATGCTAGTAATTACTCACTTCATGGAGATAATATGCAAAAAAAAAAAATCTTCTTGTCTAACTAATAACAACTGATTTACACTCAAACATGTTACTGCAGATCAGGTTTATCAAGAACAGTAAAGTTACAGTAATGATCTGAATTACAGTGTATGGGATGGTGCATAAGCGTCCACTGTTTTGGCTGATATGGAACTAAAACAACAAAAAACCATTAATATTCAAGAGAAAAGCTGGAGAAGAACATGAAAGGGTTAATGGGGTTTTTTGCTATTATTTTACTAGTTTATTTACTATTATTTTACTAGTTCCGACCCGCTTCAGATCGAATTTAGCTGAATGTGGCCCCTGAAAGAAAATGAGTTTGAGACCCCTGCTTTAACCCTTTCATGCACAAATTATGAGAACCTTAGTCAATATTTTTTTCTTGAGTGTTTTTGTTCCTCTTTAGGCATGAAAAAAACAATGCCACTGATTTTTTTTTTTTTTTTTTTTTTCATGGAGTTACAAAAATGTCCACTCAGCTGGACACCATGCATTTAAGTTTTGAAGCAAAGAAATATTTCTATAAAAATCACCATCAAAAAGTGATATACTGTGTGAAAACTATGAAATAAAAGCATTTTTAATGCCACTAATTGCAAAATTGCTACCGTTTTCTCACATTTTATCACACTCTAATATTAGTTATTACTCATTTCATGGAGATAATATCCTCCTGAGACCCAGGAAATGGACAGTTTTAGCTTTTTTACATAAAAAAAAAAATTGTCTTGATTGGAAACTGCATAATACAACAGTTTTTTCAGGTACATTTTTAAAACTATTTTTATTTATTGATTGTTTTTTTTTTTAATGGAATGTCCTTTGTAATGGACAGCATTTTTAAAGTAAAACTGTCAAACTTTTGTCCCCTACAGAGGACAAAATGCATTGCTGGGTCTCAGGAGGATATGCAAAAAAAAAAAAAAAAAAAAAGTTTGTTAACTACAGTCTAATACCAATTAGCAACTGATTTACACTAAAACATGTTAGTGCAGATGAGGTTTATCAAGAACAGCAAAGTTACAGTAATTGTATGAATTATAGTGTTTTGGATGATGCATAAGAGTCCTGATATGGAACTAAAACAACAAAAACCATTAATATACAAGAGAACAGCTGGAGAAGAACATGAAAGGGTTAATGGGTTTTTTTTTTTTTGCTATTATTTTACTAGTTCCGACCCGCTTGAGATCAAATTTAGCTGAATGTGGCCCCTGAAAGAAAATGAGTTTGAGACCCCTGCTTTAACCCTTTCATGCACAAATTATGAGAACCTTAGTCAATATTTTTTTCTTGAGTGTTTTTGTTCCTCTTTAGGCATGAAAAAAACAATGCCACTGATTTTTTTTTTTTTCATGGAGTTACAAAAATGTCCACTCAGCTGGACACCATGCATTTAAGTTTTGAAGCAAAGAAATATTTCTATAAAAATCACCATCAAAAAGTGATATACTGTGTGAAAACTATGAAATAAAAGCATTTTTAATGCCACTAATTGCAAAATTGCTACTGTTTTCTCACATTTTATCACACTCTAATATTAGTTATTACTCATTTCATGGAGATAATATCCTCCTGAGACCCAGGAAATGGGCAGTTTTAGCTTTTTTACATTAAAAAAAAATTGTCTTGATTGGAAACTGCATAATACAACAGTTTTTTCAGATACATTTTTAAAACTATTTTTATTTATTGATTGTTTTTTTTTTTTTATGGAATGTCCTTCGTAATGGACAGCATTTTTAAAGTAAAACTGTCAAACTTTTGTCCCCTACAGAGGACAAAATGCATTGCTGGGTCTCAGGAGGATATGCAAAAAAAAAAAAAAAAAAAAAAAAAAAAAGTTTGTTAACTACAGTCTAATACCAATTAGCAACTGATTTACACTAAAACATGTTAGTGCAGATGAGGTTCATCAAGAACAGCAAAGTTACAGTAATTGTATGAATTATAGTGTTTTGGATGATGCATAAGAGTCCTGATATGGAACTAAAACAACAAAACCCCTGAATAAACAATAGAACAGCCGTAGAATAACTGTCCACTGGAGTGACCAGTATGCATGAAAGGGTTAAAGGGTTAATGGCACTTGAGTAAACATTCCACTGAAAATGAGAAGTTGGATTGCTTTCTGTAATTTGGGAGGATTTGTTTAGTGCTAGATAAAGAGTTTCAGGAAGTATCTACATCAGCACTCTGTTCCAAACACCACTTTACTCTGATGGTATACAGTACAGTACATCAGCCAAACAAAACGCTTGTGTTCCTCCCTGGCTTCCTTTAGCTCTGCTCTGTGCCAACAATCAGGTTTATTGAATCAGTGTAAGAGAGATAGCAGGTGGGATTAAAAATACTGAAGTGATAAATGCCAACCTGCGGCTGATCAGCGCCTTGATTTGTAGAAAGAAAACAGCGTAAAGATTGACACGTTACAATCTCCTTTGGCTCATGGGAACGTGACCGTCTCTCCGTCCCCTCGGCTTTGATGTGGTCCAGGTACCATCGGGCAGACTTCACTTGTTAATGCTGTGCCAACAGAGCGGTGATTGGAGTCGGCCTCAGCTACAATAATCATTTCCATTTCCTCTCCCTTTTTTCATGAGTCAGTCAGAATTAATTCAGCTGCCCTTTACAAGATTAGAATTCCACAAGGCGATTGCGTACCCACTTATCTCTATATAATATGAATTCCATCACAGTTACATGGCCACATTGAAATCTCCGTCTGTGTTCTCGGAGCATTAAGTCGTAGCTGTGGGAAAGAACAGTTTAGTTTGGACCGTAATTAACCTGTTCATAAGCAGATGTGCAGTATCAATACGTACTTAAATACAAATTTAAAGTACTTTCATTGAGTATTTCTGTCGTTTGCTACTTCATACTTAAAGAAAACAGTCTACTTTTTACTCAGCCGTATATTTTCTGACCCCTCAGATGACAGTTTTCATTCGTTTCCTAAAAGCCACGTGCCAATTTGTGACAAATTGAAGGTTTAAAAAGAGGTATACATCATATTCTGTTTTAACCCTTTAACAAAGAAACAACTAACAAATCTCTTTGGTGTTGCAGTTTGCACTTAACAGGATTCAAATTACTGTAACTCCTGAACTGTTTGTGCTATCCACAAAATTTAAATGGCATCAAAAAGCTGAGATCCTGGGCTTTCTGACACTATATAACACTTTATGGCACTAATGTGGGACTCTATTACAAATAGAAAGGAACTGTTTCAGAGACTACCAAAAAAGGCCTAGAAATAATAAATATGAAGCTATAATATGGATACTGACTGTTCAATACCAAATAGCATATTTGAGCAGATGTAAAATAATTAGAAGTTTATTTCTGCAATCTCCGAAACTTTCATTATGGAAATTTACAGTTGTTTCTGATAAGAAATATGCTAAAAACTTATTTATTTTACTTAAACACACTGTTTTAAGCATTTATTATTTATAATAATGATAATTAAAGGCCATATATTTAAAGTTAAGTTCTTCCTGAAAACAAAGATGCAAAAAAATTGGTTAAAAAAAAAAGAAAAAAAAAAGGACATTTTCTGACACTTTGCAAAGAAAATATGAGGACATCTAGGCGGGTTAAAACATAAAAAACCTAACTGAGTGTATAGAATAAAGATACCAATGTATTGTAGAAAGACTGTAGAGACCTAGAAACATAAATAACAATAAATATGAAGCTATAATATGGATACTGACTGTTCAATACCAAAAAGCATGTTTGAGCAGATGTAAAATAATTAGAAGTTTATTTCTGCAATCTCAGAAAGTTTCATTATGGACATTTATACTTGTTTCTCATAATAAAAATGCTAAAAACGTATTTATTTTACTTAAACACACTGTTTTAAGCATTTATTATTTATAATAATGACAATTAAAGGCCATATATTTAAAGTTAAGTTCTTCCTGAAAACAAAGATGCAAAAAAATTGGTTTAAAAAAAAAAAAAAAAAAGAGTACATTTTCTGACACTTTGCAAAGAAAATATGAGGACATCTAGGCGGGTTAAAACATAAAAAAACCTAACTGAGTGTATAGAATAAAGATACCAATGTATTGTAGAAAAACTGTAGCGACCTAGAAACATAAATAACAATAAATATGAAGCTATAATATGGATACTGACTGTTCAATACCAAAAAGCATGTTTGAGCAGAAGTAAAATAATTAGAAGTTTATTTCCGCAATCTCCGAAAGTTTCATTATGGACATTTACAGTTGTTTCCGATAAGAAATATGCTAAAAACTTCAAGTCTGTATCTTCTTTTTTACTAGCATTTATTATTTATAATAATGATAATTAATGGTCATATATTGAAAGTTCTTCCTAAAAACAAAGGTGCAAAAAGAATTGGTAAAAAATATATTTTCTGACACTTTGCAAAGAAAATATGAGGACATCTAGGCGAGTAAAAACATAAAAAACCTAATTGAATGTTTAGAATAAAGATGCCAATGTATTGTAGAGATAGACTGTAAAGACCTGACACATAAATAACAATAAATATGAAGCTATAATATGGAATACTGAATGTTCCAGACCAAAAAGCATGTTTGAGCAGAAGTAAAATAGCTGAAAGTTTATTTCTGAAATCTCAGAAAGTTTCATTATGGACATTTATACTTGTTTCTCATAATAAATATGCTAAAAACTTATTTATTTATTTTACTTACACACACTGTTTTAAGCATTTATTATTTATAATAATGATAATTAAAGGCCATATATTTAAAGTTCAGTTCTTCCTGAAAACAAAGATGCAAAAAAATTGGTTAAAAAAAAAAAGGACATTTTCTGACACTTTGCAAAGAAAATATGAGGACATCTAGGCGGGTTAAAACATAAAAAAACCTAACTGAGTGTATAGAATAAAGATACCAATGTATTGTAGAAAGACTGTAGAGACCTAGAAACATAAATAACAATAAATATGAAGCTATAATATGGATACTGACTGTTCAATACCAAAAAGCATGTTTGAGCAGAAGTAAAATAATTAGAAGTTTATTTCTGCAATCTCAGAAAGTTTCATTATGGACATTTATACTTGTTTCTCATAATAAAAATGCTAAAAACGTATTTATTTTACTTAAACACACTGTTTTAAGCATTTATTATTTATAATAATGACAATTTAAGGCCATATATTTAAAGTTAAGTTCTTCCTGAAAACAAAGATGCAAAAAAATTGGTTTAAAAAAAAAAAAAAAAAAAGAGTACATTTTCTGACACTTTGCAAAGAAAATATGAGGACATCTAGGCGGGTTAAAACATAAAAAACCTAACTGAGTGTATAGAATAAAGATACCAATGTATTGTAGAAAAACTGTAGAGACCTAGAAACATAAATAACAATAAATATGAAGCTATAATATGGATACTGACTGTTCAATACCAAAAAGCATGTTTGAGCAGAAGTAAAATAATTAGAAGTTTATTTCCGCAATCTCCGAAAGTTTCATTATGGACATTTACAGTTGTTTCCGATAAGAAATATGCTAAAAACTTCAAGTCTGTATCTTCTTTTTTACTAGCATTTATTATTTATAATAATGATAATTAATGGTCATATATTGAAAGTTCTTCCTAAAAACAAAGGTGCAAAAAGAATTGGTAAAAAATATATTTTCTGACACTTTGCAAAGAAAATATGAGGATGTCTAGGCGGGTAAAAACATAAAAAACCTAATTGAATGTTTAGAATAAAGATGCCAATGTATTGTAGAGATAGACTGTAAAGACCTGACACATAAATAACAATAAATATGAAGCTATAATATGGAATACTGAATGTTCCAGACCAAAAAGCATGTTTCAGCAGAAGTAAAATAGCTGAAAGTTTATTTCTGAAATCTCAGAAAGTTTCATTATGGACATTTATACTTGTTTCTCATAATAAATATGCTAAAAACTTATTTATTTTACTTAAACACACTGTTTTAAGCATTTATTATTTATAATAATGATAATTAAAGGCCATATATTTAAAGTTAAGTTCTTCCTGAAAACAAAGATGCAAAAAAATTGGTTAAAAAAAAAAAAAGAGTACATTTTCTGACACTTTGCAAAGAAAATATGAGGACATCTAGGCGGGTTAAAACATAAAAAACCTAACTGAGTGTATAGAATAAAGATACCAATGTATTGTAGAAAGACTGTAGAGACCTAGAAACATAAATAACAATAAATATGAAGCTATAATATGGAATACTGAATGTTCCAGACCAAAAAGCATGTTTGAGCAGAAGTAAAATAGCTGAAAGTTTATTTCTGAAATCTCAGAAAGTTTCATTATGGACATTTATACTTGTTTCTCACAATAAAAATGCTAAAAACGTATTTATTTTACTTAAACACACTGTTTTAAGCATTTATTATTTCTAATAATGATAATTAAAGGCCATATATTGAAAGTTAAGCTCTTCCTGAAAACAAAGATGCAAAAAAATTGGTTAAAAAAAAAAAGGACATTTTCTGGCACTTTGCAAAGAAAATAGGAGGATGTCTAGGCGGGTTAAAACATAAAAAACCTAATTGAATGTTTAGAATAAAGATGCCAATGTATTGTAGAGATAGACTGTAAAGACCTGACACATAAATAACAATAAATATGAAGCTATAATATGGATACCGAATGTTCCAGACCAAAAAGCATGTTTGAGCAGATGTAAAATAGCTGAAAGTTTATTTCTGCACTCTCAGAAAGTTTCATTATGGACATTTATACTTGTTTCTCATAATAAATATGCTAAAAACTTATTTATTTTACTTAAACACACTGTTTTAAGCATTTATTATTTATAATAATGATAATTAAAGGCCATATATTTAAAGTTAAGTTCTTCCTGAAAACAAAGATGCAAAAAAATTGGTTAAAAAAAAAAAAAGAAAAGAGTACATTTTCTGACACTTTGCAAAGAAAATATGAGGACATCTAGGCGGGTTAAAACATAAAAAACCTAACTGAGTGTATAGAATAAAGATACCAATGTATTGTAGAAAGACTGTAGAGACCTAGAAACATAAATAACAATAAATATGAAGCTATAATATGGAATACTGAATGTTCCAGACCAAAAAGCATGTTTCAGCAGAAGTAAAATAGCTGAAAGTTTATTTCTGAAATCTCAGAAAGTTTCATTATGGACATTTATACTTGTTTCTCACAATAAAAATGCTAAAAACGTATTTATTTTACTTAAACACACTGTTTTAAGCATTTATTATTTCTAATAATGATAATTAAAGGCCATATATTGAAAGTTAAGCTCTTCCTGAAAACAAAGATGCAAAAAAATTGGTTAAAAAAAAAAGGACATTTTCTGGCACTTTGCAAAGAAAATATGAGGATGTCTAGGCGGGTTAAAACATAAAAAACCTAATTGAATGTTTAGAATAAAGATGCCAATGTATTGTAGAGATAGACTGTAAAGACCTGACACATAAATAACAATAAATATGAAGCTATAATATGGAATACTGAATGTTCCAGACCAAAAAGCATGTTTGAGCAGATGTAAAATAGTTCAAAGTTTATTTCTGCACTCTCAGAAAGTTTCATTATGGACATTTATACTTGTTTCTCATAATAAAAATGCTAAAAATGTATTTATTTTACTTAAACACACTGTTTTAAGCATTTATTATTTCTAATAATGATAATTAAAGGCCATATATTGAAAGTTAAGCTCTTCCTGAAAACAAAGATGCTAAAAAATTGGTTTAAAAAAAAAAAAAAAAAAAAAAAAAGGACATTTTCTGACACTGCAAAGAAAATATGAGGACATCTAGGCGGGTTAAAACATAAAAAACCTAACTGAGTGTATAGAATAAAGATACCAATGTATTGTAGAAAGACTGTAGAGACCTAGAAACATAAATAACAATAAAAATGAAGCTATACTATGGATACTGAATGTTCCAGACCAAAAAGCATGTTTGAGCAGATGTAAAATAGTTGAAAGTTTATTTCTGCAATCTCAAAAAGTTAAATTATCGACATTTATACTTGTTTCTCATAATAAATATGGTAAAACTTAGGTTTTTCTTTTTTTTTTTTTTTAACTTAAACACACTGTTTTAAGCATTTATTACTTATGATAATTGTTGAAAGATTATTTCTATAATCTCAAAGTTTCATTATGGACATTTACAGTTGTTTCTGATAATAAATATGCTAAATTTAAGCATTCATTTATAACAATGTTAACACTGGGTTACAAAAAAATGTTTTTTGCAAGTTGTCTAGGTTTTTTCAACTGAATTAGGACCATTTTTCACCGCTAAATCCAAAAATGACACCTGTTTTTCTCAATCAGGTCAGGTTTTTTTGACTTGATTCCTGTTATGTTAGGTACAATGGTGTATTCAGCGCAGATGTAGCAGAATACATCAGGCTTATTTTTGCAAGATCTCCTAGTCGAAGCCATTTCATTCACCTGCAATATTAAAAAAAACATTAATCATAAATTGGCAAAAGTAAAATCTTCAGAACTCTTTTATTGCAAGAAATATGAAAGAATTTTGTATCATATGATGTGAAAATGCCCATAAATGTAAGCAAAAATGTTAAAAAGCCAATATGTAGCATAGTTCAGAAAGTTGACCTGATTGAGCAAAAATTAATGTGATTTTTGGATTCAGCACACCAAAATTATCCTAAATCTGCTCAAAAAACTTAAACAATAAATTTGTTGTTGACCAGTGTAATTAAAGGCCTTATTTTGAAATTTAAGTTCTTCCTGAAAACAAAGGTGCAAAAGAATTGGTAAAAAAAAAAAGAAATTTTCTGACACTTTGCAAAGAAATATGAGGCGGGTAAAAACATAAACCTAATTGAGCATTTAGAATAAAGATGCTAATGTATTGTAGAAATACACTATAGAGACCTGGAAACATAAATACCGATAAAAGTGACATTTCGGGGCTAATATTTACAGAATTTCAACTAAGTGAGGATTAGTGTGGCATTAGTACTTCTACTTAAGTCATTGAGAACATCTAAAACTGTTCTTGCATTTGGAAACAAATTGGACAGTGACGAGTTCTGCTGTGTGGAAAAAAAAAAAAAAAAAAAAAACATCCCAAATTACACTTCAGAGAAAGTACCCGCCTGCTAAAAATGTGGACGCTCTCTATCAGGAGCAGCGGCCAATTAACAGACAAATTAACCAAACTAACGTCTCTCTTAAGCGACTGTTAGAGGCCACTGACAGCAACAAGTGTGTTTTAATTAAAATGCCCTCCAGTTAGTGTGTGCATTTCTAAAGCCCATGAGGTACTGCTTCCTAGTGAAATGGGATGTCCAATAAGCTGATGCTGTATGTTGTGTGTACGGTGGAAGCTTTGTTAATGCAGGCTAAATTGGTTGTGAATTGTTGTCGGTGAGAGGAATGGAAAAAAAAGCACAAAAAAAAAACTATTTCTCCATTCAAAAAAAAAAAAAAAAAAAAAAAAAAAAAAGCCCATCCCTGCTTTGCTTATGCATGTCCGTCGAAGCATGCAGATCAGCAGTGAAATTAAAGCGGGATCTGTAATGAAGCTCTCAGAGCCCCACGAGTAGGCAAGGAACAAGACAGCCCATAAATAAGACACACAGAACGAGATCATAAACGACTTTCGACACGCAGGAAGTAGGAAGTAGGACACTAGACGGGAGCAGGAAGTCTACTGAAGCTTCGCCGCTGTACCTGCGTTGTAACTCCACGGGGAGTATTGTCAAATGTTTGGTATTTGGGGCAGAAAGTGTCATGTAGCTGTCACAAGGCATATGTAAATGAAGGATGGTAACGTCTGTCGGATGTACTGATCTCGGTCTTAAGCTTGAAATGTAAATCAAAAGCAGATTGAAGAGTTTTTCCTCTGGAATGACTTGAAATCCTCACCCGCTGAATGATTTATAAAACAAACCACTGTTACCTTTTGATGTTAGCGATGTAGCTTCAATCCTAGAAATGCCAAAAATGATTCCAATTTTAGAGGCAAGGTCTTCCTTTTTATGAAGCTATCAAAAGATGAACTTCTCATAATGACTTTCACTCTTCAAAAATAGATGGATACCCTTCAGGAAACGAACTCTTCAAATATAAAAAGCCCCTGATTCTCACTTAGGAATGTGTGTAATGCAGCTGACGCATGTTCAGCCTGATTGAATGAGCAGGTGTCGCCTGTTAAGAGACGAGGAGCAGATGGCGAAACAGAATCAGACGGAGGGAAAAAGTGCTGTGTTGGTTTCTCAAGTTTATTCGATCTGTGGTTATCAAAGACAATGCCCAAGAACATAAGTTATGAAAAAAAAAAAAAAAGCCTTCATGATGGGGATTTGATATGAGATAGCATTATCGTTCTTAAACATAGGCGTATTTTTCCTCATTTATTTTCAAAACAGCAATGACGGAAGTAAAAAAAAAAACCCAAAACGGATATAAAAAAAAAAAAAAAAAGCAAAAGAAGGACAAACAAACAGACAGCAGAGATGTCGAAAACGGACATTATCTCAGTGGAGTGCCTCTTTTGGTGAGCCCCGGGACGGCTCCTATTTTGCGTGTGTGCGCGTGCATCAAGAGTTCACCATATTCGACATAATCTTACCATTGTTCACTAGAAGTCACCAACGGAGTGACTGGAGTTCACCATTGTTCCGAGAAGTGCTGGGGCTGGAGGACAGTCCCCCACCGTCACCACCAGTCTACAGTCGCACAGAAACACTATTCAGTCGGGTCAGGGGGGGAGAAATAAAAAAACACCGCTCACCAGTAACAGGCACCAGGTCGTGACATGGCCCCTTAGACTTTTAAAAGCACACTTGATCGCGCACGCATTCATCGTCATCATTATCATTGTCTCTCTCTCTCACACACACACACACTGTACAGTATACAATGCACAAGCCCCATACACACCAAATTAAGACCGTTAAAAACACTTGATAAAAGCACAATGGTATTTTAAAATTAATTGCACATGTAGAGACGAGTAGGAAGCACAGTGAACATGAGTGGAGCAGCTGGGGGGGAAGGGGTGGGGGGGGTGAGCATGGCAAGAAGGGGATACAGTACATTCAGTAAACAAAAAAAAAAATAACTGGAGGAAAAGAAAAAGGCAAGGTTAGAATCAAAACCACTTAAAAGAATTAAATAAAAATGAAAACACTTTTTTTCCAGTTTGTCTTTTTTTCAGTCATTGATTCAAAGCTCACTCTGGGGTGTGCCAGTCTTTACAGTAGTCCCAGACTGTGTTCTTAGGAGAGCGAACTTGGTCAGTTGTGTAGATTTTAATTGTTTCCTTGCTTTATTTAAAATCAATGTTCATGTCTACATCTCTACAGACCCGACGTTAAGAGCGTCGGGCAGGGGAGTAGTGGTAGGGTGCAAGTCTTCCATGACCTGACATATGCACAAGCATTTGCACAAGTGCACACGCGCTCCTACACGCTTATGCACACAAACACGCATACACACACACGCGCGCATACACACACACGCACGCAGGCCCGCGTACGCTCTCACACACAAACACACAGAGTGCATTCTCATTCCTATCACCCCTGGGTTCAGGCTTTTTCTCTTTTCTTCTCAGCTTAGCGCACTAAGTACGCCTCTCTCATCTGTACAAAAGCAGCCTCCTTCCCTGGAATCGGAGTCTGCGTATTTCTCCTCTCTCCTTCTCTTCCTTTATTTTTTTCATTTCTTCTTTACTTCTTTTGAGAGTTGAGCAGTTTGTCTGCCTCGGGGTATGTGGGATACTTCACGGTCTCGATTTTCTCTTTGACCTTGTAGGAAGGGTAGAGGCCGGTGCGGCCCAGTTTACGATTGATGCCTTTCGAGTATCCGTCCCAGTGGTTGCCGGCCACGCCGATCACATCTCCAGGCTCCAGGGGAATGTCCTCGCTGTTGCGTGCCTGGTGGGGATAGATGGCAATCTGGTTGTGGGCATTTTGACCTCCAAAGTAGTAGATGTCATCGAGGGAGTAGAAGAAAGAAGAGGCGTCAGGATGCAGAGTCTGCATGATCTCATAGGCTACACGACAGACCTGAAACAAACACAAAAAGGGGTTATTTTCACACTAAAAAGGTTTGTGTTGATCACAAGCTGAGAAATGTGAATATATTTACGCAGAAAGGACAACAGGCCTTCTTACTACACTGTACAACACAACTCATTTCAGTTCTGCTGAAAGAGGAATGCGATGCACAGAGTGAGTCCTTCCAGGCAGATCACTGAAGAGCATTAAAAAGCTCTGAGTGTAAATAGGAATTATGTGTCTCGCACAGTATTTTTAGGGCTGGCAGGAAGCCATCCACTCCATGTTATAACTCAGTATGAAACAGCGCTTTAAAAGCTGACATGATCAGAATAATAGATGACAAATACCATTTTAATGTCAAAGGCATAATAAAAAGCTTAAATGCCTTGAAACATGTGAGTGAAAACTGGACAATGAAGTGGTTCAATCACAGAGATTTAACTATCAGTCGGTCGGCTTTGTCTTGTGTCACTTCAGAATGGTTTTCTACAGCATTTTCACAAAAAAGCTTTTATCAATTTGACCTCATTTTCTTTGTTTTCCCAATTTCATACTCTACATGAGGTATTGTTTTAATCTTAGTGACTTTTATTAGCAGGCAATTACCCATTTAAAACAATATGCTATTAAAGTAAGTTATGACTGTTCTTTACGTTTCCACTTATATATTATTGCCTGTTTAATGCAGACAACCTCTAATTATTTCCAACACTTTGCAGTCTTCTTTTCTGAGAATAAACAAACATTATGATTCCAGAAATGCCCCCTGACACCAACACAACACGGTGCTGTTTATACACAACCCTGACTTCCCAGCAACACTAGAACCGACTAAAAACACAACTTTGTAAGACTATGCTGATATTTAAATGCATTTATTCCTGTCTTTTTAAGAATGTCTTTCTTTTAACCTGTCTTGTCCAGCATCATAACAGCAGAATGGTAGTCTGGCTGCCTTTTGGTGCTGAACAAATTTGCTTTGCCAAGGGAAACTTCATAAAGTATATGAAGCTCCCCTTGATATTCTGCTGTGTTTACTTTGAGTTTTGTTGAACCACATTTTGATGGCGGACCTGACATGGAGAAGGAGAGAAAAAGGAAGAAGAAGGTGGCGAAGACCCTCACAAGAACATATCAACAATACTAACAATAACCATGGTGATAATTATGATGGTAACAATAACTGGAACCGGAACTGAGTAAACTAGGCAGAAAAAAAAAAAAATCCTCTTTTAAAAATGGCATTAAAAAAAGGTTTGGTTTGAGTCACAATAATTCTGTCCTTGAATTAAGCATTTATTTACTCTAAACAAATGCTGGTGCCGCTCTGCAGAGTTAATGCAGTTAACAAAACTAAGACTAAAACTTGCGACGAAAAACTTATTTTGTTTGCAGAAATTGAACAACTCTCAAAGCACTAAATACATAAGACTACTTTGCAGGTAAAATCCTCTTGGAGTTGATTTTCTATTGTTAATGGATTAAAATGTCACGGTGCACAAGAATAAAATGCCTTTGTTTCTATATATGCACAGTAAATATACAGCAGGGGCCTCTCCACACTGCCCAAAATGTAAGACTATTATAGGGACGAGACTTCACTGCCTCTGGGAATGTGAAAAGATTCCAACAGTTTTGGCAAACCATATGTGTTGAGGTTAGCGTGGTAATTAAGCACCAATTACAGCCTAATCCAATATTATGTCTACTGGGATGGATCCCTGAATCGTTGAGATCACATAAGAATACTGTTCATTTTTTGGTTATGCTCGGCCGAAAGGCTATTATGACCAGATGGGTAGGAGAAGAACCTCCTTCAATACATCTGTGGAAGTCTTTGATATCAGGCTATACAAGGTGTACCAAAAAAAACTACACATTTTAAAAAATTACCCCCAGTTCTGCATTTTCTTCTGAATTTTCTTTTAGGGACGTCGGTAGGTAGGGGATCAGTGGATATTTGTCGAAATTTAAAGACTCAGGTTTTCATGCATGAGTGAGCAGGGGCAAATTACACAGTCCAAGTTAAAACTGGTGGGATTTAAATCCAATCAAAGGTCATGGGAGGGGACAACGGGCATCCATCTTGTTTTCCACTAAATCGCCGGGTTACAGCATTAACACTTTAGCCACCATGTCAATTTCATTTCTTTACCCATGGCAACTGTTCCTGCCTTTCAAAATTAATTCAACCTGTTTAGTAGGGGTGTGTATTGGCAAGAATCTGCCGATACGATACAAGTCACAATACTAGGATCATGATACAATATATCCCGATATATTATGATACTGTCAAAAAGGCAATTTTTTTGTTTGTTTCTTTTTTAAAAATGATTATTTCCTTGAAGAATACGCACAAATGCTAAACACATTTTTATTTGATCACAACAGGATCTGATGCTAGATCACAAAATGTTCCTGTGTTAAAACTTAAATTATGTTTTACAGACATCACAGTTTAAAATCTTGCTCAAATTTTCATATTCCATTAGTTCATACCTAACATCATGACATTATTTTTGTGCAATCCCAAAGTGTAACGAAAAAAGAAAAACAAAAAACAAAAATGAACCTCCACAATGTCTGCATTTGAATAAATAATAAAGTATTGATACAGTACTTTTTAATATCGATACAGTATTGTGAAATGAAATATCACGATATATTGCAGAACCGATATTTTCTTACACTCCTACTGTTTAGGCCTGAAAATGTCACTAAGGACAGGCCAACTTAGGGTTAGGGTAGTGGGAAGTGGAGATCCATGACGCCGTATCTCTCTCCATCCCATTTCCACGCCTAAACAAGTTGAATTAACTTTCAAAGGCAGGAACAGCTGCCATGGGTAAAGAAATGAAATTTACATGGTGGCCAAAGTGTTAATGCTGTAATCTGGCAATTTTGGGGCGGCCATGGCTCAGATGGTAGAGCGGGTCGTCCAATAACCGAAGGGTTGGCGGTTTGAATCCCGCTCTGTCCCAGTCATGTGCTATTGTGTCCTTGGGAAAGACACTTCACCCTCTGTGCCTCCAGTGCTGCTACTCACACTGGTGTATGAATGTGTATTGCATATGTAGTGGTCAGAGGGGTGAATTGGCAACCACGCTTCTGTCAGTCTGGGCAGCTGTGGCTACAAATGTAGTTTACCACCACCAGAGTGTGAATGTGTCAGTCCACTGTACACGCTTTGAGTATGCGTTCATAGAAAAGCGCTATATAAATTTAATCCAGTATAAAAACAAGATGGATGCCCATTGTCCCCTCCCATGACCTTTGATTGGATTTAAATCCCACCGCTACTCCACACAAACCAGTTTTAACTTGGATTGCGCAATTTGCCCCTGCTCACTCATGCATGAAACCCTGGGTCTGTAAATTTGCCTACCGACGTCCATAAAAGAAAATTCCAAAAATTATCAAATGCAGAACTGGGGGTAATTTTTCAAAATGTATAGTTTTTTTTTTTTTTTTGATACATCCTGTATTTCTCTGGAAAGAATAAGATTTTATATTAATGATTAGAAGGATGTCTTTATAGCAAAGTTTGGCAAAGTGTTGGAGTATTGGGGAACTCAGAATGCAACTACCTGAAACAGATTTAATAAGGGCTTTTGAGATCATTGCTGTGGACATATTTTGGATTTGCTATATATTTCATACAACCTGCAAGCACTGTGCTGGACTGTATACATTTGAAAATGTTCAATAAAAAGAACGTTCAAAAAAAAAAGAAAAAGAAGGCTTCGTAAATCCGATTGGATGCTGTCCTCATTAAAACAAGTCTTTCCTCAGAGTAACTAATCCAGTGGTTCCCAATCTTTTTCGGCTCGTGACCCCATTTTAACATCACAAATTTCTGGTGACCCCAGACATTCAAAATGGAGACATTTTTTTTTGGCTAAAATTAATTTATTTTTGATCATGTAATAGTTTGCTCCAAATAAACATTAATCTTAGACCACATTTAGTCTATATAATGTATATTATTATGGACGGAGGCAGAAAAGCCAGGTGTAGATTACTGCACAAAGTGAGAATTTTATTTTCCTTGGTCAGGATATGTACAGTCAGTCCAGCTTAGATTTACAAGGCTGACAATTAATACTGAACAAACAAGAACTCAAACTATGAATTATGAAAGAGCTGCAGCATCTGAAACCGACCACAATGAACATTTGACAGATAAACAGAACCACAGCGCATCAGTTTCAGCTTCACAGTTTGTCATGTCTTTTATGTATTGGGATTGTCTGTCTCCACTCACCATATGTCTTTTATTAGTAATATATATTTTTTTTTTATCAATTACTAGAAATTTCAGGCAACCCCATTTGAATTGCAGGTGACACAACGTGGGGTCCCGATCCCATGGTTGAAAAACACTGAACTAAACCGATCTGAGAGGACATGCTTCAAACCAGAGCCACGTTGGAAAAGGGGGTAAAAGATTGGACCGACCTGTGAGGAAAAGGTGCAGACCAGGAAGTCGGTCTGTGACAGGAAGTGGATGTCTAGAATGACTCCTCTCAGCGAGTTCTCGGTGTAGCGGTTGTGAAGGCCCGCTGACCACGAGATGGAGTTATCGCTGATGAACTCATAGTCTGGATACCTGGGAGAAGAAGGAGAAGAAGGCACAAGGAAATAAGACGTGGCTGGTTACACAGTAACACGTGATTACAAAAGCGCCGATGATACTGACTTGGTCTTGGCTTCCTGCAGCAACGAGGGGTCGTCGGTGGCCAGGTAGACGCGTTTCTTGTCGACGTGCATGCGTCTGGCCAGATGTTGGAACTGCTCCTCCACATGTATCATGTACTCCTCTATAGGGTGGAACGCCGCCTCCGTGCCCACTTTATCAGTCCTCCTCACGTGAACTCTACAGACAGACAGACAGGGATTTATTAATGTAGAGCATTAATGATTTAACATCTGCTTTTTGACCGCTTTTGTCTGAACTATCTGACTGCCTCATTATAGTCTCTTCTCCTTGTATTAACTTTGATACAAACGCAAATGAGGCCACACTGAAGGGGGCACTGCTGTTGTTCACTTTCAACAAAAAAAAAAGAAAAAAACTCTGCTTTCCGACTCAAAGAGAAGCTTATCAAACGCATTTCTAGAAAGTGGCAGACAACTTCTGAGCTGTAAGATTTCAATCACATTCCTGTTTTTCCACTATGAAACAAGGATCCTTTGTAGCGTAGCTTTGGATGCAGCTTTAGTTAAAGCAGATTCGATGCTGAGCTGTGCAGAAACATGAAGGAGAGGCTGTTTCTATGCATGTGCCGATGAAAAAGTATGTTTTGTAGATCGGTGTGTGTTACTTGAAAGATTTACAAATGAACCCAAACTGACGGAAACAAGGTGAGGGGGAAAAAAAAAAAAAAATCATTGAATGCTGACAAATCAATAGCAACACTGATGGACTCGCTTCAGAAAAAAAAAGAATCAAAAAGGAAAAGCATTGATTAATGCCGTGTATGTACTCTATTTATTTTTGTTTTCCATTGACAGAATGCAGGCTGAACTCTTCACTGTATTTTTTTCCACTGAAGGTAAATTCATGCCGTGTGACATTTTATACTTTTTTCTAGTCAAGAAAAAAAAAAACATGTTTACGACAATAATTCTTTTTTTTCCTGCTAAAGTAAAATCAGCAAAAGGAAATGGCACTTAGACTTGAGAGACATGATTTAGGAATAGTTCCATTATTGTTATAAGGACAGACAACACACAAACCTAAGAAAAAAAAAACAGTAATAGAAATGAAAAAAAAAACAAACACTTGGAAAAACAGCAAAAAAGGGACGATGGACAAGAAGAAAAGTAGACAAGTACATTTTTGTGTCCTTGTCATCCCTTCCAGCGAGCAAGGACAAAGGCATAGTGCCGTCACCAGCTGTTCATATGAGAAAAAGAACACAGCTTGAAAACAGAACAAAGGATAGAAACATTTCCTCTCTTGACATGGAAGCAAACCCTTAAACTGACAGAAGCTGAAACGCTATTTTATCTTATGCAGAACTATTCGGTAACAAAACCACACAGCCGCATCCGCACTGTGACTTGTGACCTCGAAGAGTAAATTCAAATTGAAGACAAAAAAAACCATTTTAAAGCTTCACTTCTTCAGTGAACGTGTACAATTTTCCCTCGCTGCAACAGTTGGCTGTGTACAAAGAGCGGCTCCAGTGGAAAATCTAGGGTCAGAGGCGTTTTAAAAAAGGCACCTCTGTGAAAAATATTAGACTTCAACTTCTCCCATTCAGTACTTTCCAGTTGCTTTAGGGTTTCAAACGGTTTCTCTAATCTTACGGCTGCTTCTGCTTCTTTTGTAGGCATGAGATAGAGGTAAAAAAAAAAAAATAAATAAAGTGTTAAAAAAAAAAAAAAAAAAAAAAAAAAGTAAGAGTCAGAGGTTCAAGGAAGAGTGTGAAAGAATAAACAGGCTGAGTCTAAATTCTACCACCGGCCACAGATCAATCAGTGAGCAGAGGGGGATGCTCGCTGGAAAAATAGACCCTTTATTTACTTGGCAAATAGAACCCAAAAGAATGAAGGCGAGAACAGGTAGGTGAGAGGGTGGCGGGGGGGTGTCAGAGTCTTTCATTTGGTCTCTGTCTCCCCGATCGGACAGAGGTCTCGACTCCAGGCTTTTCCATCTTTTGTCAGGGTCTCTCTCTCCTGCTACCTCGCTGCTTTCATGTCGGCCGGTTTTGTTCTTGTGAACCCTCTTTGTCTTGCCCTTTTCTCCATCTGTCACAGCAGCAGAGGCCACACTGAGGAATTGCTTCGCTCTAAGAACACCCCACCCCACCATCCACCCTCCACCCTTTCTCTCTCCAGCCCCCAGCGCTCTTCCCACACTACTGCTGCCACAATGATTCAATTCATTTCTCCGTATTCATACTCCATAACAGCCAAGGAAGGGCAATCCTCGTGGTGGGTGTAAAAAGCATACATTACTGACATCAAACACACCCACGTTAGAGTCGGCAGGTGCTGAATGCGGCAGTTTATGACAACAACGTATAGTGCAAATGCATTATTTGTCTGAATGTGACCTGAGCGGTTCAGCTGCCAGTCATCTACTTACTTTATGAAGACGCTGCTTCAAGTCACCACGAACATTTCATTCTGTTGAAGAGCTCTTCCCATAATGCACCAATACTCCCTGCTTTATTCATATATAGCCACAGCACTTTTTAGAGATTTTTCTTTTTGTTTTCTGTCACTCAATACACACTACATGGGTTAAAGCACGGGTGTCAAACACGCAGCCCGGGGGCCAAATCCGGCCCGCCAAAGGGTCCAATCTGGTCCCTGGGATGAATTTGTGAAATGTAAAAATTACACTGAAGATATTATCAGTCAAGGATGTTCAATTTAACTCTTTCAGTGCCATGGGCCGATTAAATCGGCTTTACGAATACAACCTTTAAAGTGCCACGGGCCGATCAGATCGGCTTTGGAGAACACGCCATATTTGTGTACAAACAAACCATCCACCCCCATTTCTTTCTCACATTTCGATGACGTTCTGTCTGTGTCCCCCTTTTGAGACCAAGCAGACAGGAATTTGAGGTCACGTGACCGAATAATATTTTTATATCTTTTTAATGTTTCTTATTCTCCGGTGTTTCATCAGAGGGAGCCCTCCATGCCGGGGGGCGGCTGTGGACTCCGGGGGCTGTGGCGCCTTCTCTCACTGGGGTCCGCTCCTTTCTGGTGGGTGGGGGTCCCAGTTGGCCCTCTCCCACTAGTTGGGATGCGGGGCTGTGTTGCTGGTGCCTGGTCGCCGGGGTCGGCAGCTGCCTCCTGGTGCGGATGGCTCCCTGAGACAGCGCCTCCTAAATTGATGTTTTACTTTTACTTGTACATTTTTGTTCTGGTCTACCCGTGCTCAGTCAGTCTTCTTAAGTATGTGTGAGCTTGTGGGTTTGCATGTATATGTGTGTGTGTGTGTGTGTGTGTGTGTGTGTGTGCGGGTGAGTGGGTGGGTGTGGTTGGGGGACGGTACTGATTTTTAAACTGATATGTAAAGCACTTTGTGCTACAGTTTTTAATGTATGAAAAGTGCTATATAAATAAAGATTATTATTATTATTATTACTATTATTATTATTATAAATTATGCAAATTACGATCAATAATGAATCGGCTGCGTCCAGTGCGTTTTGAATCTAATCAGCAATCGGTCGGATGTTACCGAGCGGTTTCCTGCAGGATTCTTCAAATATTATAAAAACGACACGAAATACTGAAAAACGGCCAAATTCTGTGGCACTTTTAAGGCTTATTAGCCCCTTAACTGTCTGGCACCGAAAGAGTTAAAGTGGGTCAGACCAGTAAAATACTATCATAATAACATATAAATAATGAAAAAAAGCTAATTTTTTCTTTTTGTTTTAGTATCAAAAGTAAAATTACAAAAAAAAATTTTTACATTTACAGACTGGCTTTTCACAAAAAATATGAACAACCTGAAATGTCTTAAGAGAAGTATGTAGTATTTTAACAATATTCTCCCTGTTATCAAATGTTTTGTGTATTTGTAGATCCACTGTGATCTGTACGTTGTGATGCACATGTTTAAATGATAAACTGAGATGTAATATTGTTAAAATTACACTTATTTTTCTTAAGAATTTTCAGGTTGTTCATATTTGTTCATGTTGCGTTCATGTACGGTTCGTAGATGTAAACATTTTAATTACAGAATTTTACTTTCTCACTCAAAAACATAGAGAAAACTTTGGATTTGATATTATTTCTAAGTTCTTATCCTATTATTTACATTATTTTACTGGTCCGGCCCACTTTATTTCATATTAGGCTGAATGTGGCCCTTGAACTAAAATGAGTTTGACACCCCTGGGTTAAAGGATTTAATTTGTAATGGGGCAGGGCTATACAATGATAATGACAAATACCAGAATATAATTTTACATATAACATATTTATTTTGTCTTTAGGGCCAGTTTTGTTTACAGTGTCATCTACAAATCTTATAAATCATGTATGATCCACAAATCATGTAGTAAAAAAATCCAGAGTTTGTCTTTACTCAATTTTATTCGATGTTGACACAATTTTTTAGATTATTATAATCATTTTAAATATTCCACCTCTACATTTCTGAAATATTTGCCATATTCTGACCACAAATGATCATTTTAAACCGTAAGTAGTCGTCTGGTTTCTTCATCTGTCACTTTAGAACAAAAATCAGCCTTCGTTAAAAAAACTGTCTAACTTTTCTGTTTTTACAATATTATTACAGTTTGTTTTCATTTATTGATACTACCTGTCTGTAAAACCTGTTTTCCTTCATGGCGTGTGCTGCTGACCTCTCACTGGGATTCTATCTGGTTAAATAAAGGTCTAATAAGAAATAATGACTTTACATTATTACTCATAATAATATTTCAAATCACAATGAATAGGACATCTTACAAGCCTAAGTGTGACTTGTCCCTATATTTTTGTCCATATATGCTTTTGGACCTCTACTAGAGGCAGGAATATTCTCTTTTGGAATAATGGTATTCATGAGTCTGTGTTAAAAATTGTTAGTCTGTAATGTCCTGAAGGTTTTTGAGTCATTTCAGATCTAGTTACTGCAAATGCTATGGCATATGATTCAATAATAATAATACTTGTTGAAGCATTCACTAACCTTTTGTGTCTTTTTTGAATACTCTTGCATTCGTTCCTCTTTTCTCTCCACATTTATTAAAGTGGAAATTTATCAGGGATGTCTTTGAACTATTTCTATAGTTTTCTATAGCCTTCAGACTTGGTAAATGGTGGGTTAATTTTCAACCTTGTTCTGTGATTATGTGATGAAATAATAGTTAGATTTAATGAAAGAAGAGAAGCGCATTCATTTTTGTGTAAATCAATAGTTAAATCAATTGACTGAATAGAGCGTATTCCTTCATGTTTTCATGTTTTAGGCGACCTTGTAATTAAGAAAAAAAAAATTATTTATATAGGACGTTTTAAAGCAAAAGTAGAAAGTGCTTTTCAGGATACAGATACAGAACTGCACACATATTAATAAAAAACAAACATAAAAATACACAAAACATCGCTACAGAGAAACAAAAAAAAATAGTTTTGGGAAGCTGAGCTAAAAGATTTAGGGGGACTATCCCTGAGAGATGGGGCCCTAATGGTATGAATCACCCTTGGACTTGTGGTGTGCGTAGGGTATAAATAAAGAGACCTTGGTCGAATGATCCACCGGCCAATAGGAGGAGTACGGATGCACAAGTTCATAAATGTGTGAAGGGGCGAGTCCATGTAGGACCTTGTATGTGAAAGGTAGTACCTTGAAATCAATTCTATACTTTATGGGGAGCCAATGAAGGGACGATCGATGTGATGTGAGACTGACAGTTGGAATCCGTTAGCATAGCGGCCTTGCATGAACTGCTGCAGGACAGACAGGAACAGAAAGTATTACAGAAGTCCACGGACGAAAAAAAAAAAAAAAAAAAAAGAGGCTCAAAAAAAAAAAAAAAGGGCTCAAATTAGAGTCTTTGTTCATTGAGTTCTTGTTTGTCCTTCCTGCATGAAGTACAGCTCGGAAAATCTTTAAAAAAGATTTAAGACTTAAATTATTGGCTGACAAAGCACCTGATTCCCTCCAAGTTCCACTAATCAGTGCAGTTTGTTGTGTTTTTTTTCTTGTGCCAAAGTCTTTCATTATATTGGATTCAGCTGTGATGGTAGCCTTCGAGTGGTTCTGGACATTTTATGAGGGATGTACACCTACGCTGTGTTAAATGTAGCCCTGATGAAGATTGCTCAAGGTTGAAACACTGACTTCATAGATGATTTGTAAAGGAGTTAGTCATGGAAGTAGAGGATATCTGCAGGCTTAACCCTTAGGGGTCCACAGTGACTGAATCACATGACATTTTCAACATGTCATAGCGTTGGAAGTCGGTCATGTAGACCACTGGGGACAATTGCATTCAAAAGTGCAGACCTGAAACACTCTCCCACTTTTTATTTGATGTTGATAGAGCACATACAACCGGAGATATGGCAATTTGAAACTGGAACAAGCAAATGTGAGTAAAAGTATGAACATGAGGTGGGGAGGGTGTTAGATTTATGACCATATCTTCGTCATTTTTTGTCCTTTTTCAAAATGGAAAAAATGGCCAAATCTGTGGATTCTAATCCACAGATTACATTGGCATTACAGGTAAGAGTGAGAATGACCCCCACCTGAACCAGAATGCGGAAACTGGGAGGACCAGGGGTGGGCGAGTGGGAAGAGGGGTGAGAAAACCGGAGAAAACCCCTATGTAAAGATATGCTTTTATGTCAAATATTTGAGTATAGTTTTAATTTATTACAATTTTGATTTTATATACCTAATATTTGGAACCAATATTCCCTTTTAAAGTCTTTGAAGAGGTTCGTTAAGCATCCTTGTGTTATTTATGCAATAAATTATATAAATTATATAAATTTTTCAAATCGGATTTTATATTTTTTGTGGGTTTTTTTGGCCTTTTGTGTTGATATAGTAGGTTAAAGTGAAAAAATAATAGGCAGATGGGAGATGAAGCTGTGTTGAAAAAAAAAAAGATAACAAACATGGGTATAGTAAACACTTCTTCATATAGTATAAAAAGGCAAAATCAAAACTACTCAAAAATGGACAAAAGAGGCTCAGACCCCTAAGGGTTAAGGAAATTTAAGACTTCAAGACTATTTTCATACATATTTTGATCAAATTTAAAACCTTACATTCATAGAACATGCTTCATACTTATACCCTTGTCTAAACCATGACACAAAATCAGGATTATCTATGCAGCTGATATTAAATTTGCATTTCCTCAGTGGAGTTCACACTGCTAAGGTGCAGACCTGCATCTAACCTCCTCCCCTGATGAATGAATGACTGTTGGTAGTTCTGTTCTTTCTGATTTCTGTTATATTAAAATACAGTATTACACATTTGACAAATTCTTGACAAATATTTCCAAAGAAAACAAAACAATCATGTACAGTATATAGTGTTTGTAGAATTGTAAAATCTTTGACTGATGGATTTAAGGATTAATGATTATTTCTAAGGATAAGGGATACTTTTATTAGTCTTTGGTTCATTTATTTGTGTATTAGGACCCTAATAGTTCCAAAAGTTTGAATTTGAACCCTCCAGGTGAGGCAAAGCTATCTTTATATTCATTTTGGCAAAAAACGAGTGGATTTCTACACCCTGTTTTAATTCCTGCTTAATTTGTTGCATTTTATAACTAGTTACATCACGACATTTGCACATATAAGGTCAAGAATTCCGACGAACATTTCTCTGTGTACGCTATAATTATTTATCATCAGCAGTGGTTGTAGTCCAAACTGAAAATATGTCCAAACTTTGAGCCAATTACCTAAAATGTTCAGTTGTTGGTTGTATTAATGAACACAAGTAGCTGAACGGGACAGAAAGCAAAGTCAACAACCTGGAGGGAGTGGGGCATGAAGTAGATCATTTGGATTTAAAGGGCCAGCGCTCAAAACGACCTTTCTGGTGTCATTACTCAGAAATAGGGTTAAAGATGGACCTGTGGAATTGAATTAATGAAGAATTCAGACCCAAGCAGAGCATTTACAGTTAATGTAGACCACAGGGAAATGTTTTAAAATGCATAATTCCATTTAAAAAAGCTAAATATCACTCCTTTAAATTTTAGATAATCAGATTTAACATTTTTCAAGACTTTTTAAGGAACTGTGGACACCCAAAAAGAATAATCGCTTTTTTATTTTCCTCCTTCTGTTTAACATTTCTTCTCTGGAATGCTTGGATCTCCTCCCTGTTTTCTCTGGTGCAGTAGGTTTTTTTTTTAGGTTATGTTTTCATTAGGATTTGTCTGTCTGACTGTTGGCAAGATAACTCAAAAAGTTATCGACGGATTTGGATGAAATTTTCAGGAAATGTTGATACTGGCACAAGGAACAAATGATACAATTTTGGTGTGTGTGGGGGGGTGATCTGCCTTGACGGAGGTCTGCGCTCTCCAAGTGCTTTTCTACTTTGTTAGCAAGATAACTCAAGTTGTGCACTTTTCTGGTGTCATTACTCAGAAATAGGATTGAAGATGGACCTGTGGAGTTGAATTAATGAAGAATTCAGACCCAAACATAGCATTTACAGTTTATGTAGACCACAGGGAAATGTTTTAAAATGCATAATTCCATTTAAAGAAGCAAAATATGACCGCTTTAAGTTTTAGACAATCAGATTCTACATTTTTCAAGACCAAAAAGAATAATCACATTTTATATTTTCCTCGTTACTTTGAACATTTCTTCTCTGGAATACTTAAATCTCCTCCCTGTTTTCTCTGGTGCAGTATTTTTTTTTTGTCGGCTAAAATTTGCTTAGAGGTCTTATTTGTCTTTGTGCATAAGAAATCAATCTAAGTGAATCCCCAAAGGAACTTTTTGTTGGTAAATGCAAGTTATGCAAATTTACAGGATTTCAGTTCTGTTGCAACATGTTGATGTTCATATGAACTATGTTTTCAGCTAAAAAATGTCCAATTTCATCACAATTAATGCTATATTTTCATGTCACATATGGCCAAGTTATATTTTAACTGAATTTACCTGAAAAACAAATATTCTATTCTTTTAGATTCCCCAATTTTTCTTACAAGATTCTATACTACATATCACGTTTTATTTTTACAGGTTGCAATATGGAATATGGTGCTGATCCATCCTGCTTATGTTACGCAAATACATACATTAAGAATGTCACACGTCACTTTTTAAAATCAACATTTTTCTAATGATAAGCATTTTATAAAGAAATAACAATTCTATATTGTTATTTACTCTTTAGTATGATGATAAACTATACATTAAATAATTATGATACTAGTTTTTGCACAGGGATCATTTGTGGAAATGCTGACATGGCTGCAGAGCATCAGTATGATGGGATCTGGAACAACCATGTCACATCTGTCCACTGCCACATTTTGTGTTTTTGTTAAGCTGTTATTGTTTTAGATCCACAATGCTAACATTTATGAATAAGAGAATAATTAGCAATAGTAAGTATATAAGTTTATTACTAATTAAGTACTGGTACTGACCAGAGCATCATGGGTAATGTCACGTCCATCCACCAGCAAAAGTTTTCACATACACGTGCTATTCAAAATCCAATATTTCTGAAAATATAGCTTCCACTGTCAAATAATATCAGTAGTCTGTGCACAAATGTATTAGCATTATTTCAACACAGTTCTATGCATTTCTTACAACTTTTTTTTTTTTTTTTTTTACAAAAATGGCCACTCATTTGACCCCCTAAGTAAATTTTAGCCATTTAAATTTATTTTCAATTGGATTTAGATCTTTAGCTTTTAAAATAAACACCGGTAAACTACCTCAAATAAATACATATCCAAAATAATAAACCACCTTCATATATCATAAAGGATAAAAGATAATATAGAACGTTGGATTCTCTCCACGGAAAATACACGGCGCTGTTGATAACGCTGCTGTGGAGTCAGAAATAGAAACGGTAGCCCTACTTTCTTTTCTCTTTCTTCCCCACTATCCTTTCGAGCATTAGGGCAGCATTAAACGCTCGAGGAGTGGATCTGAGCTGCTTTTAGTCGGTGGTTTCCAGCCTTCCTGCAGCTTGTGTCATAAGGGAGCAAGCAGTGAGAGAGTGATGGTGGCGACTGAGGGGTGTGGTGGTCAGCTGGCGGTTAGTGGGTGCTCTAGGGACAAACTGGCTTTTTCATCCCTCATGGTACTCACTCTCCATCAACCCATGTGCCTCCCACTGCTGCCGCTCTCTCGCCTTTTTCCTCCAACAGTGTTATGGATCTCTTTCAACCCCACTTTTACATCTCACACTCAAACCCCCCCCCCCCCCCCCCTTTTTTTTTTTTTTTTTTTTTACTTCTCCTTACATAGACGCGTGCACATATCGCCTTTCCCCACAGTGCTGATACAAGCACACAGGCACTTTGTTGCAACATCAGTGCCGAGTGGAGTGGATGTATCAAGAGCTGAGGAGAGAGTGGGGAAAAAAAAAAAAAAAAAAAAAAAAGAAAGGGGATAAAAACTTTGTTCTACCCAGTGCTTCATTTCAATAACCCCTTCCCCAGTGATAGAGAGGAAGAAAAGGGAGGGATGTGCATGTGAGACTAGAAGGAAATGGGAAATACAAGAACATTGATAGAGATGTGTTGGAGAAAAAAAAGTAGTATTAGAGCAGGAGAATTGTGGGTATGGATGTGAACTTGGGGAATGTAAGGGAGACGTGAGTAGTAAAATGAAAAGAAAAAGCTGAGTGAACAAATGAAGATGGGGGAACAATCATAAATGAGAAGATGTGAGAGGATAGGGAGTGGGAAGGAGTCACTGAAAATAAATAAAATAAAAAATAAAAAATAAAAAGGAGGAGAGTCAAAGAAGGCTGGGAGAAATAGGCTGCTGGCAGGGTGATGAAAGACAGAAAGAAGTAAAAACCAAAGAGTATCTGAGAAAAGAGAGATGAGCGTCTGAGAGAAGAGATGTGGGGGGGGAGTGAGAGCATAATGAGATGGAGTGAGAACTAATCTGAGCAGGACAGGAAAAGGCGAGGAAGCGCAGCGAACATCGCTCACAGCAAAACGCAAAAAAGAAGAAGGTGAGGAAAAAGAAGAGTTATGAAGGGTGAGACGCTGGCACAGAGACTAAGAACATATGGATGCGAGCGGGATGAAGGGGATGACAGAACTAAACCAGGCTGACTTCACAAACTATTAAAAAATAACTCTTAGCATTTGTTTTAAACTACTTCCTTTACCAGACGGGTAGAGTCTGCCTCATGGGACAGCGCAGCGAGCACCAAAAACTTTAGACTAACTTTAGTGGCTCAAAGTCATTTCGTATAATTTGCTATGGCTGCTAGCTTACCATTCTTTCTCTCTCTGTGTGTGTGTGTGTGTGTGTGTTCCAAAAAGGCTTGAAAACACTGCGAGGGTATCGTCAGCTGGAATATCACGGGTGGCATCTAGGTCCTGACTCTACTCTACTCTGGCTACGTTCAGACAGCAGGTCTTAATGCGTATAATAATTCATTCATTCATTTTCTCAACCCGCCTTATCCTCACTAGGTCACGGGGGTTGCTTGGAGCCTATCCCAGCTACATAGGGGCGAAGGCGGGGTACACCCTGGACAAGTCGCCAGTTCATCGCAGGGCTGAACATATACGTAGAGACAAACAATCACTCTCACATTCACACCTACGGGCAATTTAGATTAACCAATTAACCTATCAGTGCATGTCTTTGGAGGGTGGGAGGAAGCCGGACTACCCGGAGAGAACCCACGCAGACACGGGGAGAACATGCAAACTCCACACGGAAAGGTCCCACCCCCCGTCAACTGGTGTTGGAATCGAACCCAGGACCTTCTTGCTGTGAGGCACGAGTGCTAACCACTGCACCACGTATAATAATTATTCGGATTTTTTTGTGAAATCCGATTTTTTGTGTGCTCGTTCATACAACAAATTAAATGCAACTTCTACCAGTTTTGAGTCTGAACTGAATGCGACCCTGAAACGACCTGTCCTGACGTAATACGTGACCACACATGCACGCAGTGTGTTTACGGAAGTAAATATGGAGGCGTCTCGTATCGGCGTGTGCGTGGCATTCATAAAGTTTCTCTACAACCAAACTCAGCACCATTACAGGGTGGGGAAGCAAAATTTACAATGAACATTTAGTTGTTTTTTCTCAGCAGGCACTACATCAATTGTTTTGAAACCAAACATATATTGATGTCCTAATCATACCTAACACTATTATCCATACCTTTTCAGAAACTTTTGCCCATATGAGTAATCAGGAAAGCAAACGTCAAAGAGTGTGTGATTTGCTGAATGCACTCGTCACACCAAAGGAGATTTCAAAAATAGTTGGAGTGTCCATAAAGACTGTTTATAATGGAAAGAAGAGAATGACTATGAGCAAAACTATTAGGAGAAAGTCTGGAAGATACTATTAAAGAAGAATGGGAGAAGTTGTCACCCGAATATTTGAGGAACACTTTGAGGACCACATACAGACACATAGAATAAAAACATTTTCTATTATGTCAATTTTCTTGTGGCAAATAAATTTTCATGACTTTCAATAAATTAACTGGTCATACACTGTCTTTCAATCCCTGCCTCAAAATATTGTAAATTTTGCTTCCCCACCCTGTACAGTCAAATAATTTTAAGTAGAAGAATAAAAAAGAGGAGAGCCAGGTTTTTCGCTATGGCCTGCTACGTCTATACGACGGAGTATTTGGATGCGGAGGCGGAGTCAGGAGTGGTGGGATAGTGATGTTAGCAGCCTCACTGACACAGACTTCATTCATAATTTTCGAATGACAAGAAGAACGTTTAAATATATCTGTGATTGCCTCTCCGTAACACTCTCACGACAAGACACTCATCTCCGGCGACCTATATCCGTTCGTAAGCGTGTTGCAGTCGGGCTGCACTGGCATCTCAATGATGTAAAGGTCGGATAAATGCGACCTGGCCGTTCAGACTGACGTCGCATTGCATTGCAAAATATCCAATACGTATCGGATTTAGTGCCACATATGAAAGTGGCCTGGGTCTGATTTGAAAAAAAAATCTGATTTGTACCGTTCAGACTGTCTTTAACAGGTCAGATACAGGTCAAATAGCGGCAAAAAAAAATCGGATTTGGGCCACATTTGGCTGCAGTCTGAACATAGCCATATTGACTCAAAAATAGTAGCTTCTGTCTGAACATATCACCGTACTTTCCGGACTATAAGCTGTTACTTTTTTCTCACACTTTGAACCCTGCTGGTTATACAACGACACGGCTCGAGTATAGACTTTTACGGGCTAACGGCCACCAGGGGGCGCTCTAGCAGGAAGCGCAAAAGCGAGACAGACAGGTGGAAGAGGTGATGCGAAGAGGAGAAGTTTTAAGTTTAACTTAATCATTTTGCGTGTCATGCACAAAACCGCATCATGGAAAACACACGAAGAAATGCATATGATGCAGCTTTTAAGCTAAAAGCAATCGATCTGGCTGTAAAGAAGGAAATAAAGCTGCTGCACCGAAGTAACAATGGAAGAGAGACTGAGAAGGTGTGTGACAGAGCCTTTCTGAGGCTGTTCAACTCTGACACTGAAGAAGACGACTTCAGTGGTTTCAATGAGCAGAAGGAAGATGAAGATAGCGATCAATGATTTTTCTGGGTTTTTTAACCAGCCGTTTTCCTGCCGTGTTACAGGCACTGTTTGGAAAAAAGCAGTTAAGGTATGGAAATAAATATTTAAATAATCTTTTCATCTTTCTGTGTAAATATCTCATGTTACAATGTGAACACCCACGGCTATTAGTCAGGTGCGGCCTATATATGTACAAATATTTTTTTTCTTTTAAAATTTGGTGGGTGCGGCTTATATTCAGGTGCGGCTTATAGCCCAGAAAGTACGGTAAGCCTATCATTGGTTTTCCTGAAGTTATTATGGTTCCATTAGATTTATTTGGACTCTCTAATAACCACATGGGTCCTTTAAGCAAAAAAAAAAAAAAAAAAGAAAAAAAAAGATTCCACCATTAATATGATTTTAGGGCTAACAGAAGGCTCTGATGTCTGCTGTGTGGATGTTGACGGACAGGAATGACTGACATCTTCCTCACATGTTGCATCAGACTTTTGTAGCTGCTGTAGATCAAATCGTTTTTTTCCCCCCTGATGGACAGCTCTACTGTAGTTAAAAAAAAACTGCACTGATAAGACTGTCAAAGGATTATGTTAAGTAACTGTATCATCAAGTGACATTATATAGATATAATAATAGCCATACTGAGCTAATTTCTGTATTGTTATTACCCTGGGTCATAATTTGTCAGAATTGATGTGTATATGTATGAGGGCCGTTCAATAAGTTCATGGCCTCACCCAGAACAGCACAACACAGACTGATAATTTATATTTTATTTTTCAACATAATCTCCATTTATAGCAATGCACTTGGTCCATCGATGTTCAAGCATCACTATCCCATCACGAAAGAATGTACCATCCTGTATTACAACAACCAGTATTTCTGGGTGAGGCCATGAACTTACTGAACAGCCCTAGTATGTGTTGTCTGTTATAGTGTGTTTTCTCCCCCAGCCCTGTAGGGATGCTGCGCCTTTTGCTTCTTTTTTTTTGTTCCCCTTGCAGGAGGAAGCTGCGGATTGGTGGAGCCAGATTACCCCGCCCTTTAAAAATGACCCTGGATCCCGCAGTTCGGTCTCTTTTTTGCTCCCAACTGTGAATCCTGAGTGTGTTTGGTCGTCAGTCATCGTGTGTGTTCCGTTGCGTCTGTGTAATTTGTAAATAGATGTAAATAGTGTTCTTTTTTTTTTTTTAAATCAGTCTAAGTTCCTGGTAGAGGATGGCGGATCTTCTGTTTTCGCCTTTTCTCCTGGTTTTGGTTGAGGGAGTTTAAGTTAAGTTAATTTAATGTATTTTATTTCTTGAATTTATTTTGGATTAGGGAATTTAGTTTTGATTTTGAAGAAGACTTCTTGTTTGTTGTTTTAGCTGTGCCCTCCTTTAACCCTTTTTGAGTTATTTTAAAAAAATAAATAAAAAAATCCACTTTAGTTCTGGGCTGGTGTGTGTGCTTGGGAGTTGGGAGGGGACAAAAAGAGCATATTATGTGCGTCTTGGTTAACCCCTACGGCTGGGACTACGGATGTAACGATATGACAATTTCATATCACTGTTATTGTGGCAAAAATTATCACGGTTAGCATTATTACCACGGTATTGTTGAAATGTGTTCAAAATGTTCAAAAAGTACTTATACACACACTGAAATAATTTAACCAAGTTGTATTTTGAAAAAAAAAAAACAAAAACAAAAAACAAATAAAATACTAGGCACAATGTACTTTCTGTTGGCAGAAACATTCAAATATTAACATGTAAACATCAAACATACAAATGTTCATTAACCCTTTCATGCATGAATTGTGAGAACCTGAGTCAAGATTTATTTTTTGAGTGTTTTTATTCCTCCTTAGCCATGAAAAAAATGTGATCAAGTTTTTTTTTTTTTCTATGGAGTTACAAAAATATCCATGCATTTGATTTCTGAAGTAAAGAAACGTGTTTAAAACCCAATATCAGAAAGTGATATCTAAACAATGAAATAAAAACATTTTTACTGTTGCTAATCTGATGTCTTCTCACATTTTAACATGTTCTAATGCTAGTAATTACTCACTTCATGGAGATAATATGCAAAAAAACCAAACAAACCTTTTTGTCTAACAAATAACAATTGATTTACATTCAAACATGTCACTGCAGATCAGGTTTATCAAGAACAGCACAGTTACAGTAATGGTATGAATGTCAGTGTATGGGATGATGCATAAGTGTCCACTGTGTTGGCTGATACGGAACTAAAACAACAAAACCCATTAATATACAAGAGAACAGCTGTAGAGTAACTGTCCACTGTAGTGACCTGTGCATGAAAGGGTTAAAGATGGCACCTTATGGCCATCGTTTGAGCATTTTCCACATCGAGTTTGAGTTGTTTTAGTTTCTTTTTCATAGACAGATAGATAGTCTCTCTCTCTTTCTCTTTCAAAATGCAGTAATCAAACACGGTTATCATGATAATTAGAATTTAAACGGTAATACTAACCGATGGGAATTTTACTGTGGTTTATCGTTATACCGGTAATCGTTACATCCCTAGCCGGGACGTAATAGTATTTATGCTAAATTGGCATTGATTTGTTTGTTCGGGCCTGCTAATCACTGTACTTAAAGATAAGGGATGGACCATGATTTTCAGAATATTTCAACAGACATGACTATATAAAAAAAAAAAAAAAAATCAAATTAAAAAAAGATCCTGCCTGACTATTGTTCTGTCTCTTAAATACATTTGACCTTGTTTTAACTGGTACCTGAAATCTGCTCCATCAGGCAGCTCCCAGTGGCTCCATGTGTCTGTCATTCAGCGAAAACTTGATGTATACATGACCCAGGGCTGCACCCGTTGTCTGACCGCAACCGCGTTAATCAATTCTTGTTAACGTTCTAGACTAATGTAAAAGTAGTGCACATCAATTTTCGCTGGGGATTCCTACTTGTATTTAGCAAGAGAAGCTGTTTTCAGGACTGCGGGGTTAATGTAACACTATCACAAGTAAGGTTTAGTTTTATTTAGCTCTTTTATTGTCAAATGGGTTGTAGGCGGTCGGTCGCTGTCGGTGTTTCATTCTGTTGTGCCTCTGTTCAGTCCACTCCATCTCTATATGCCATACACTACTACTTATTTTCTATTTTGTCAGACAGCTAAACAAATATCAAATACTCATTTACTCTCTGCATACTACATAATCTTAATATGTGACCACAATGTCAACAGCCAATGGTATTTTATTACCTCCAATATGCCAAAAGTCATGATTAATTACCAGCAATTATCTTGTAATATTTTTGCTTGAAATGCTCATCCCTATCATAGATTACATTAAGTTAAATGTTAAGGTTAAATTACTTAATTATCCTCATTGGAAAATTCAGCCTCTGCATTTTAACCATCCTTACACACATACACACACACACACACACACACAGTAACAAGCATTAGCGATTAGCATTAGCGCATTAAGATCTGCCATTAAAGGTGTTCAGGGACCAACTCCATGTCTTCATCAGTAACTTGGTCAAGGCCACTGACTGAAGAGTTAGGCCCAATCCCACTTCCCCCCTTACCCCTCCCCCTTGGCCGTTGCACTTGGTACTACTACTTGAAACGGAGTTGCAAAGGGTAGGGGTTGAAACATTCCCCTATGAAATGGGACAACCCTTCGTGACCTGTTATGTCATCAGCAGTCATCGATGCCGCTATTAACAGATACGACAACTTTGTTTCCTAAATTATTCATCATGCCGTCAGCAGCTGTAACCGTCTCTGTTCCATGGGTTTTGGTCATCTTTTTGCAGCTATCAACCATCAACCACAGAAATACGATCTATAACACACTGAAACGGCATTAAACGGTCGATCAAATCATTGAGATGTTCACAAAAAAAATACATACATTTGTGTCTTTCATCACACTGCTGCACTTTTTTTACTGTGTTTACCTCCATCTTGCCAACGATTTGAACAGAATTATGGGAAATTTCTTCTACCCCTCCGTTTGTAGTGTGGTCCTGAAATATCTTCGTTTCAAGAGCTATACAGCCCTGGGTCTGAGCCCTTCCCCGTCGTCCAATTGAGAATCAGGACGACACTACCCCTTCACGTGTACACGCAAAATGGAGGGGTAGGGGTAAGGGGGTAGGGTCAAGGGGTGATTTGGGATTCAGCCTTAACCAATGTACACCTGTTTTATGATGATTAGGGGCGTAAGAAAATATTGGTTCTGCAATATATCGCGATATTTCATTTTAACATACTGTATCGATATTAAAAAGTACTGTATCGATATTTTTAGGTATTTATTCAAATGCAGATATTGTGGAGGTTCATTTTTGTTTTTTGGTTTTCTTTATTTATATCTTATTTATTTTTATTTAACACCATTTTATTAAATAATGGTTATTTGAAGCATCCTAAAAGCATTTTTTACTGTCTGAGAAGCAGATGTTATTTCCTTTGTTGGGATTGCACAAAAATAATGTTATGATGTTAGTTCTGAACTAATAGAATATGAACATTTGAGCAGGATCTTAAACTGTAATGTCTGTAAAACATAATTTAAGTTTTAACACAGGAAAATTTTGTCATATAGCATTGGATCCTGTTGTGATCAAATAAAAATGTGTTTAGTATTTGTGCATATTTCGGGTGTAATTCAATTCTTCAAGGAAATAATCATTTAAAAACAAACCAAAAAACAAACCAAGAAACAAACCAAAAATTGCCTTTTTAACCGTATCATGATATATCGTATCGTGATCCTAGTATTGTGATTTGTAACAAATCGCCAGATTCTTGCCAATACACACCCCTCATGATGATCAAGCAAACCAGAAGACCCTAAAACCCATGGGGCGTAGAGCAAACACGCAAATTCAACACTAAAAAACCCTGGGTGAACGCAGTTGAATGAAATGCAGACCTATCTAGGTGTGATGTGAAAGTGAGAACCACTATTCCACCGCGCTGCCACTTGAAGCTGATTATCACACACAATATGTCTTATGATGCATGTGTCAGCATCTAGAAAGTAGCTTAAATTAGTCGTTGCTAGCCACTGTCTTTTGCAGTTTAAGGTTGTTTACAGAGCACACTGGTCTAAGGGTAGACTGTCACATATGTTTTGAGATGTAAATCCCTGTTGCGACAAATGTTTATCAGGTGACGGCTCCCTCATTCACATGTTTTGGTTGTGCCCTGCCCTTCAAAAATTCTGGAAAGATGTGTTTCAGATCTTATCTTCCGTACTCAAAGTTGACATATGTCCTAACCTCTTGGCTGCCCTCTTTGGTGCTGCGGGGGAGGACGAGGTCCGCTTGACACCAGCTCAGTGCCGTGTCTCATCTTTGCTGGTTAGACGTGCAGTTTTAACACAATGGGAAGGTGCTGCCCCACCCACTCATGCTCAATGGTTGGAAGACCTCATGTCTTGTCTTGGTCTGGAAAAAATTTGCTGCTCTCTTCAATTCTCTGATATGAAATTTGTCAAGATATGGGGCCCCTTTTTGACCTACTTCCAAAACTCAAAAACTCTCTAACTTCCTCTGCAAACACCCAGCTCATTATTTCATTTATTGTATCAGGTGGGGCTCTAAAGGCAGTAAATCAATGGTCCTTGACTTTCTTTTTTGGGGGGTTTTCCTTTTTTTTTTTTTCCCTTTTTCTGTCTTGTTTTGTTTTGGTTGTTGGGAGTCTGATGTTTGTTTCCTGAATTGAAGAACGTTGTCTTCAATTGAACAAATATTGTGTATTTTCCTTCACACCAGAAAAATTAATAAATATATTTGATTTCATTTAGTCATTGATGTTTACTGTAGGGGTGAAACGATTCTTCGAGTTATTCGAGTACCTCGATTACAAAACATGATCAAGGACTTTTCTCTGCCTTGAGGAATCGCTTATTTAATTGTAAAGCTCCAAACACGGCATTTCGCACGGACACAAGCAGCACAACACGCTTACGTTACTCACACAAAGGTAGATGACAGTGGATGCGGAAGTATTCGGATGAAGCGGCGGGAAGATGGAGACGAGCATAGACAGGCGAGTGAATACAGTAGTGATGACAAAAGACAAAAAAAAAAAAAAAAAAATCACAATAAAAAAGACAGAAAATGTCGGAAGTGTGGAAGCATTTCAGACTGAACAGCAAGGTAAAAACTGTGTCATGTATCCGTTGTAACACAGCCCTTCCATACCACAACAGCACATCTGTGATGTACCATCTTCTCCGTAGATCCCCAGAATGGAGCGGAGGAGCCGAGATAAGATAAAATTAACGTCGGGCAAATCCATGAGATTAACGTTAATATACCTTACTAACATAACGTTAGCCCTGTGGAGGGCTAGGTTTCTGTTAATTATGGCTACTGTCGAATGTGTGGCTAGTTTATTACCTCCGCCAAGGAGGTTATGTTTTTGCCAGGGTTTGTTTGTTTGTCTGTCTGTCTGTTTGTTTGTCTGTTCGTTAGTGTGCAACATAACTCAAAAAGTTATGGACAGATTTTGATTTTTCAGGGTTTGTTGGAAATGGGATAAGGAAGAAATGATTAAATTTTGGTGGTGATCGGGGGTGGGGGGGGGCACTGATCAGCCTTGGCGGAGGTCTGCGCTCTCCGAGTGCTTCTAGTTATGATTGTGATGAGCATAGATTTAGGTAGTAAGCTGTGATTTGCAGGATTAATTTCCCAAAAGCACGGCCAAAATGGAGCACGGCTTGCTGAAAGTTTTCTCTTACCTTGTCACGGCCTGATTTTGGTAAAATCCAACTACTTTTTGCAAAAGTGAAGTGAATCATCAATTAACTGGATGTGTGTGAGTGTGTGTGTGTGTGTGGGGTTATAGGTTATGAGACAGACAGATAAGGTGGGGGGGGCATTGCCTTGATTCTCCTGAATGTAGCAGAAATGTGTAAAACTGTTCGTGCATGAACTCATTCCAAGTTCCCGTTCAAATATTCTTGCCTCTTATATGACACAACGCATTCCTGTTATGTCTAAATTGTAAATTCTGAAACTTACAGCTGCCAAAGTTAAGTTGCACAACAAAAAGGCAATGGTTATGTCTTTTTTTAATTTATTAACGCCTTATATTTTTGATACTTACAAGAAATACTAAGTTGAAAGTAATTAAATTTTATTTCTTTTTAATTTGTGTTTTATTTATTTTTATTTGTGTTTGCAATTGCCTCTCTGGAAATGTTTCTAGTCAAGAAAATACATTTTGTTGCATATGCACAATATGCATGTAAGAATTATAACTGCTAATTATCAAAAAAAAAAAAAAAAAAAAAGAAACCAATTGGTCCTTCATTATTAAGTGAAATACCTTATTTCTTCTTGCGTATTTATAATTGCTCTTTAACCAAGCAAAAAATAAGTTTTATCCGATTACTAGATTAATCGAAGGAATTTTCAGAAGAATTCTCGAATACTAAAATATTCGATAGCTGCAGCCCTAGTTTACTGTCATATTTGGTAATTACCAGTTTAGGCTGGTTGTTGTTCTAAAAAATGTACCATCTACTATGAGAGTTTCATTTATCACCCCTTACTCCTCTACCATCTTGCCCAAACAGAGTCATTTCTGACTCCAGAAGGTCAAAATCCAAACTCATTTCAGAACTGCAGTCCACAAACTAATTGCCGACGGATGTCACAGTGGCTAAGTTCACTCCTTTCATACAGTTTGCGGTTCTTGCTAATATAGCGTATCCCCCCACCATGCCATCTGTTACAACACATATGTCAAAACAACTGTTGGGGAAGATCTATGATCTAAGATGGCGGAATTATTTATGAATCAAGAGATGCTGGCAGATAGCACCTGAATGTTTGCGGACTGAGCCCCTGACCAGGATACAAGGAAAAAGAAACACCTACATATGTCGAGCCAGTTTCTTAGAAGTTCTTTCCAAGCTGACTTAAAGTACTCTGACAGCATGCGAATGGAGTGGGCTTCCTGGGAGCCGAGCTGAGCACTTCACACTTCACACTAATGAATACTTTCCAATTAGGGTGCACTTGACTACGAGAAGTCCCAAGACAGTTTTGAGTGTGAGAACTGTGTCTCTGGAGACGGCACAACACTAAGCATCAAAAATCAAAGCCACACCCAAAGATTGAAATCAAAGTTGATGGCTGTATTATCTGAAAAGGCCGCTTCCTCCATTTGTGTCAAGTTTTATGAGAAATATCCAGGTCTTGTTTTTAAATATTAGAGCAGTAAAAGAAAGATAATATATTGTATTACATTCCCCTAAAATCCTTTCACTGCTTATAAAAAGGTAACGCTTAAATGAGTGTTTCTGATTTTAAAAAAAAGATAATTTTGTATGACTACTGCACAATGTAGGTTCTCTACAAAAGCAAATAGCACCTTTGTCTGCAGATGAATAGATGTTTAGTGAGCTATTAAGTATTACAGCAGCAGGACTGGGTATGTGGATATGAATGGAATACAGTGTAGAGCTCAGTGCCTGTGTTTATGGAAATAAATGAACATATCAGCCAGACTGAGTGTTTTTAATAGATTTGTGAAAATAAGAGAGGCTGTTGACAGAGCTCCAATATCTCAGGCTTTGGACACATAGGCATCAGTTGTTAGTAGGATCAGTTCATCAGTTCATTGTTGGTTTTGTTCATGGGATTTATTGGCAATGAGAGAAAAAATACTGCCAGGTTTATCCCTTAATTTACAAACAGACAGTTTTGTTATTCTTTCAATTACTATTATCATTATTATTATTATTAATGCCATTTAAATCAGTCGGCGAGTCCTTTATTATTTGGCTATTTAACTGCCTAGTATTAAATAACAAACTGCATATGTCTTAAAAAGAACCAAGGCAGAATCAGGAATCTCAGTCTACCTTTCTTTAAAGAACATGATTTGCATCGGTCTGACTTCTATGAATATAAAGTAGTGCAGAAATAGAATGCAAAAACATTCTTATGATAAATGTAGAAAATTAACTAAACAAAACAATACAATCAAATGAAGTTACCTTTAATGCTATTTTATTAACCTCATGTTAACCTTACCCAGAGCGGTGTTTGCATTCTACCACGGCTTACGGCTACGTCTTTGTTTTCTTATTCCTCTGCCTTTTGTTTGCTTTGATTGTGATGCACTTAGTAACTTTATTATGAAGAAATGCTATAGAAATAAAGTCATTAGTGTTGAAGTGCTTATTACCACTGAAAGCCACACACAAACTGAGACGTGATAGCAGAGTGTCCTTACCCAATGATGGGATGTTTGAAGCCCAGCTTGGCGGTGGTCTGCTGAATCTCTTTCTCCAGCCATGCCTGCGGGCGAACCAGGTACTTGACAAACTGGGACACCCACCAGACGGACGGGTCACCATGCAGGCGCTGCAATCGCGGGGCCAAATCCTCAGGGATTGCCAGGGGCAGGTATGGGGGCCGAGGGTGGAGACTGTCCACTATGGGCAACTCCACAACCTGGACGTCCTTGTCATGAGCCTCTCCTGTTGGGACCAAAACATAAAAGAGATGCATTAGAGTTCATCTGTGAAGTCGGTAAAATGTCTGTCCAAAATCGGGGATGACAAATTGCTTGTTTTTTCGTCTGAGCCAGTACACACAAAAATCTGAAAATATGAATACACACACACAAAAAAAGAAAATTGAATCAATTCATTCATTATGTTTGAGGGCAAAGTTTTCTGCGCTTAATTTTTCGTCATTAGACAAATAGAAAAATGATTTCAGCATAATTCAAGTTAAGACCATATTTGATTGCAACAGGGTAGGTGAATGTTTCAAGACAATAAGTTTTAATAAGAAAAACTTTTATCAATGAGGTGTTGATTCAAACGGTTTCAACTGAAGCCTTATTAGTCACACCGGGGTTATAATAGTTCAACATTTTCATTAGTTCTTCACTTAATCTTTAAGTTTGACTTTTGATTTCAGTTGTAGTTATTTTTATGACAACAGTAACAATACAAAAGTAATTTTAGTTTTATTTTAAAGAAGTGACATGTTTTAGTCTAGTTTTTATTTATTTGCAATGTTAATTTTTGAGGTATAATGAGGAAATCCTCTATTTCTAGAGTGTGAAAATGGTTAAGACACTTATTTATTGTAAGGCCCCATATTGAGCAAAGCCATTTTATTCTTGTTCACAAACGATTAACACTGGTCACTGCAGCTTCATAAACAGATCCAAGAGTTAAAGATTCAATGAAGCTAATTTTACCTGCAAATGTATTTCGTTTTAGTTCATATTTTTCTGTTCACTGTAGCCTTGTTTTAGTTTTTTAGTATGACTGTATCTGATCATTCACTGAGTTGATCTAAAAATGTTGTGTAGTGCAATAGCTTAGCTTTAGCAACAGATTCATTCCTATTCCGTCCCCATCATGAATCCAGACCTGCCAGCCCCTGTGTGTCCAGCTTTTGTGACTGACAGCTCTCTGCTTGTCCTTGCTTAAAGGCCAAGGTAAGGTCTTTAATGCAAGGCTGTGGAGGGCCAGGGGCTAAGGCGAGGCCCTGGACTGGGGGTGATGACTTGGCGCAGGCCCCTTTAGGCTCAGTCCTGCTTGGCAGAAGCCCTGGGCAAAGGGTTGAACACCACCGATTACGAAGGTCACCTCTCTGGGCTTTAAACCCCTCGTGCGCTGCTAGACCTCCCCATACATGAAGGCCAACATCCTTGGACAAAAACACACACACACACACACACACACACACACACACATGTGCACGAAGCACAGCTGCATCTTTGAACAAAGGTAGAAGGCATGAAAATAAATACACATGTTCATCCAAAGCAAACAGACACACATGCAGCGGTGTTACAATAGTGACAAGCGATGTGTATCCAAATAACAAAACAATAAAAGAAACGTGCATTGACACACAGGAGCACAAAGAGCTGCGGTTAATCTCATCTCACCAGAAGGGATATGCCTGGCAGACACAGCCTTTCTTTCAGTCTTAAAACCCGAGGAAGGTTTTTTTTTTCTTTTTCCCCTTTTCTTTTTTCTCTTGGAGGGCATGCATGTGTAAACCCAAGATCTAAGTAAAAAACAAGTTTGAGGCCTGTGTTCTGTCAGAGTAAAGTGGCTCCTCTAACCGCCACCGACAGGTCCTAATACAGCGGCGAGCAGCCTCCACAACACGCTTCCAAATAAATGGCATAATGAGTCATTAAAAGTGGCCTTTCACAGAGAGGGTACATAAAAAGCATGTTAAAAACAAGGACAGAAACAGAGGCTTCAATTTCTGTGTGTGCACGCTGGAGCATGGACTGAATATAAATTGGTGGAAGCATTAAATATTGAACAGAAAAAATATTCCCAGGCCTGTCTTTGCTTATATAACAGCATTGGCATGATTCACATAAGGGGGAATGGGCATGTTTTGAGGCCTGCACTTCTTGGCACAAATATACAGATATGCAGCATGTCTTCCTCCCACTGCTACTTAATTAGATCACAAAGCTCTTCTAAATTTCATCTCAACTCCAAAGCCTCTGCATACATTTCCTACATGCGTCATGACTTAAAGCATATAGGTCTGCACCAAAGCCGAGTTCCTGTATTGTATGTTAAATCCATGACATATACTGACCCTACTAAATATTTCATTCGATTAACACAGCTGTGAAATTGGAGAATTGAGAGTGACACCATCCAGACGCAAAATATAAACCCGCTCCATCCATTATACATTACAGCCTTGAGTTTATGAACTTGGAGAACTCTTGTTCCAGCCTTAACATGGCAGGGAACATTATGTTTCTCCTGCTTTTTCTCAGACTCACTCATAAAGCAGTAATATCTGTACAGGAAACCTCAAAGGAATACACTCTCTTTGGCAAATTAGCTCTTTGATCAACGAACCATTGTTCCACAAGAAGACTGGTTTTCCCTTTGTGTCTTTAGCATTTAATGTTAGCAGGCCTGTGAAATTGTGCTCAGCTCTCTTATGCTGTCCACTGAACGTAAGTTTATAATAACATAATGCACTAAAACTGCAGCATGCAACAGTGACCTGAGAAGACAATATGACTAGGTACCATGACTCAATTTGTTTGTTGGATATCTAGTTTCCTATGGAAGTAAATCTGTTTCATCAGATTTTGAATTATAAAAGCCACTGAATTTCTAGCACTGAATTTTTTTGCACTGAAATTAAGTATCTGATTTTTTTTGTCTCTCAATTTTGCTGTGTTCATAAATTTTGAATAAAAAAATTCAGATGCAAAAATTCAGATCACACATCTGGGACACCAAGGATAAGCAATGATTCTATCTCAAGTCGAACCGCCAGCCAGCCAATTGAGTTACATTAGGTTGGTCATGTGACACCGATGCAGGACGACAATCAGCGCAGATGTGTGATCTGAATTTTTTGCTTTGAATTTTGTGCATCTGAATTTTTTTTTATTCTAAATTTATGAACATAGTTGAATTCAGAGATGAAATATTAAAATATTTAACTTCAGTGCTGAAAAACATTCAGATACTTAATTTCAGTGCAAAAAAACATTCAGATACTTCATTTCAGTGCAAAAAAAATAAATAAATCAGATACTTAATTTCAGTGCAAAAAAAATTCAGATGCTTAATTTCAGTGAAAAAAAAATCAGATACTTAATTTCAGTGCTAAAAAAATTCAGATACTTCATTTCAGAGCAAAAAAATTCAGTGCTAGAAATTCAACAGCTTTTATAATTCAAAATCTGATGAGACAGACTTATTTCCATAGTTTCCTAAATTCTTAAAAAAAATATGTAAAAAGAGTATACAGCAGGCACTGAACCCCAGGCTCATAATATTTGTTTACTTTTTCTGATAGTGCTCAACTTGGAAAGAAATTTAAATTACACTTGAGTCCAGACCTGAGAATCGTGTGTAAAATGCTATGCATTTTTGCACTTCTGACATCGAGCTTATCTAGACTTTAAAAATGACCTGAATGAAACAAACTATCTATATATTTTCATAAGAAGCCAATTTATTGTAATCATTTCACTTATCTTTCACAGCCTGTCTAGGTGTTCCTGTAAGACCCAAAACACTTGATCTAAACTGTGTTTGTTTTTGTTTGTTTTCAAGGTTCTGTACTTTTGTCTCTGTGGCAAAGCGAATCATAAAGTGGTGTCCTATATTTCTGCATATCTGTCTTAATAAGGACCTCTATGATGTTTCCCATTTACAAGAGGGAAATACGCAGGTCCCATAATGACTTTATTGCTATCTTTGATTTTTTTCCCCAAGCTATATGTTTTCCTGACTGAATTACCCTGTCACAGATGCATATACAATGCATTCTCTTTATGTCTATAAATGTCTTATACCCTAAGGGAAACATTTACAGAAAGTGGGCTAAGCGCACGCAGATATATTTGTGATGTGAGGTGCGACAAAGATTAGTCTGGATGGGCTGCTGTGTGAAAATAGTAAATTTTCCGATGAAAACAAGCAAACAAATTGATAGATTCAGATTTTTTTGCTGCCCGGCTCATGCTCAGCCATGATCATTTCAAGGTGTTTATACTGAAGGCTGTGAAGATTTGCCAACCCTAAACCATAAGACTAGAATTACAACAATGTGAAAAGCCTGAGGTTTGCAAGATGTTAGCATTCACTGCATTCAAATTTTGTATATTTACCAGAGTAAGCAAACATTCCACATAATTAGTGAGATACTAAATGTATATCTTCTCATTAATCCAAGCCTTTTGCATTGCTTTGCGATCCAGTGCCCTGAGGAATGTTGCCTGCACTGTTAACTAAACAGGCATGACCACGAGTGTAGCCAAGTACCCAACAGGCTTACATTAGCTATGCCTAGCTAGTTAGCCAGCTTGGCCAACAAAAAAAAAAAAACACTGCCTCTGCAAATTGCAAGACTTTATAAGGGCCAAAAGGCATGAAGACAGCAGTGACGTTTCTAGTGCAAGGAGTCTGATGGCATATATGGATCTATAGGAGGCCGTCTGTAAGACAGACACCGGAGAAAGACATTAGATAGTGGAAAAGGACACATGAAAGGCAGGAGAATAAGAGAGGGAATGCGCTGGGAGAGCAGGAGATAAGAAGGGAGAGCCCAGGAGAGCACAAGTCAAATGAAGCGATAGGAGAAAAATGAAGAGCTGAAAGGACGCAGCAATGAGCACACGAAAAAGCAATGAGAAAGAAAGTGATAGAGAGGGGAAGAGAGGCTGGCAGAGTCTTGTAGCAAAACCACCAAATCATCACAGCTCCTGTCAAAGGCAAACGCATTTACACTGTAGAACGGTCTATTAATCAGAGTAAATTACAATTGTTATTCATGTCTCCATGCACTCTGATTCAGAAATGATTTTGCTATATTAACATCAGTGGAAAGCTTCATCACTTCAAAACAAGTATGTTGATCTTGGACTGGAAGCGTGCTCGTATAATGGGGTTCACGGATAGAAACAGCAGGACACCTGAACATGGCATTTGTTAGTTCATGTCTACAGCTCAGGTCTAATAACACAAACAGATAAAAATACATTCAGACAGGCTGTTCCTCCCAGTGATAAGCCTCAGGGCTTCCCTTATTACACCTGTAAGAACAGAAGTCCCACAGCAGGACTAATGAGTCTTTGGGGGAACCCTCTCCAAGACCCCACAAAGACATTTTTACAGCGCTAAGAACTATTGCATTCAACTCACGTCATGACATCACACAAGCCATTTATAAGCACACGTCCCGCTATATTGATGTGCAGAAGACCCTTCATTAGTCTGCCTTTCTTAGTTGACAGTGAACCAAAGAACACCGCATAATACTGCCTCAGTAGTCGCTTTTCCCTTGACCCTCAAATTGCGCAAATATAACTTGCACATAAAAATTTACCTAATGGAAAAATGACAATTTCACCAAAAGGTTCATTTTTCGATTAAAAGTTTCTGTGCTGACAAGAGGCGGTTTTTCAGGCGTAGCGCAAATGGTATATCATGCAGAACTGCAATGGAAAGACTTTTTTTCGCAACTAAAGTCAGGTGAATTAAAAAACCCAATGTTGATGTACGTTACAACAAGCAAAGAAGAAACCTGTTGCGGTATGTGTGGACACACCAGGAAACCCAATCATTTTTTAATTTAGTACGAGATAGAGGGTTAATATATAATAATAATGAATATATCTGTAAACCAACACCATATTTACGTTTGTCGCCATGTTTATGGAATGACTTCTCGTCATCTTGCAATAATAAATTAACAAATCATCGCATTTGTGATTTAATGGAACAACTGACATTATGCACATCTGTTTTTTTGACATTTAGTAAATATCGGTAAAGTTTTACACATATGTCCAATGGAAACGCGACTAGTGTGTGACTTAAGACCAGGGGTCTCAAACTCATTTTCTTTCTAGGGCCACATTCAGCCCGGTTTAATCTCAAGTGGGCTGGACCAGTATAATAATAACATAATAACCTATAGATAATGACAACTCCAAATTTTTGTCTTTGTTTTAGTGCAAAAAAAACCCCATTAAATTATGAAAATACTTACTTTTATAAACTACCCAAACAAACAAGATGTGAATAACCTGAAAAAACTGAAATTTCTTAAGAAAAATAAGTGCAATTTTAACATTATGCATCAACATCTCATTTGTACATGTGCATTATGGATCGGATCTACAAAGACACTAAAAACAGGCAGAAAACTGTTAAAATTGTGCTTAATTTTCTTTAGACATTTCAGGTTGTTCATATTTGTTCAAGTTATTCACATTTTAATGTTACACGATAGTTTGTAAATGTAAATATTTTCTGCAGTAACACAGACAAAAATTTGAAGATGTCATTATTTATAGGCATAGTGTAATATTTTTTTTCACATCAAACCAAGAAGAAAATACTGAGTCATTATTTTTTGTTGGTTATTATGCTATTATTTTACTTTAGATCAAATTGGTCTGTATGTGGAACCTGAACTAAAATGAGTTCGTCTTTGCAAATTCATGCCACGGGCCGGATTGGAACCTTTGGCGGGCCGCATTTGGCTCCATGTTTGAGACCCCTGCTTAAGACAGCATGTTAGTGTTCTGAAATCAGCTGCATTAAACAATAGTGCTGTCTAGTGTGACATGTATCATATGTATGTTGGAAACAGAAGCACTGCTGCTGCTTCCAGAACAATAATTGAAGGTGATTTCATCCTCAGCTCAAAGAGGAAGTATCTCCAGAACCTTGCTGCTTCTCTAATTCATCAATAGTCTTTGACAATAGTGTGTTGGTTTGTGTAGAATAGCTGCTAAGTGTTTGCTCATAGATTTTTAAATTTCCGAGTCCCAGGAAACACCTACGTAACACAATGCCAGCTCCCCTTTATACACAGTTGTCGATTCAGCTCTATGACTACCTCTGTTGCTGCCTTCAAGGTGGAACAACAATGCCCTCAGTTCTGTGTTCATACCTTTTCTACAGAGCGGTAAGGTTACATTCCTGCCTTGAAAATGCTGTGTAATGCTGGGGCTATAGAGATGACCGTGTTGTTGTTAAGGAAATCACCCTGGTCAGCTCTGTAAAAGAAGTCTTTGGACTAGGAGTTTGTTTCCAAGAGACACAGCCATATCTGGTTGTTACTAGTGCTGCACTTCCACCTACAGATCTTTGAAAAGTACAAGGTGCAAACATGATAACTCGATCACATACAGTAAGTTTACAGCGTTGCATGGTCAGACTCAGACTATACTCCAACCTTTGTTTCAGTGGTGGAGGAAGATCTGGCTCAATCCATTATCATTCTGTGCCTTGTTTGTATTTCTTTAAACCAATTACAATCATCTCGGTGCTAAGCCAAGATGTACAATGGCAACACACAGATAACAGAAAAGGATGAGACTGCCAAACACTCAGTTAATGGCAGCCCTATTCCAAGAGATTACTTCCAGTGAGTGAGACTACCTCATAAGGTATGAGACGACAGGGCATCTACCCCACTACTCATTTGGCTTGAACATGACTAAGCAGGCTACTGGCTTTTCTACCAGTTCCCTACTCAGTTCCTTTCCATACGGCCCACAGATCTACAATCATTTGACCACATTAAAGCGGTCATATTTTGCTAAACCAAATTTTATTATCGTACTTTCCAGTCTATAAGTCGCTACTTTTTTCCACACATTGTGAACCCGCGGCTCTAAAATGATGCGGCTAATTTATGCTTTCTGGGCTAACGATCGATCCGGCTGATGAAGAAGGAAATAGAGCTGCTGCACGTAAGCTTGGCATCAGTGAATCGATGGTGAGATGTTGGAGACGTGGTGGGTGCGGCTTATAGTCCGAAAAGTACCGTAGTCTTCGGTACATTTATTTGTGTATTTGGACCGTAATAGTTCAAAAAGTTTTAATTTGAACCCTCCAGGTGCTGCAAAGTTATCTTTATGTTCATTCCAGAAAAAATCAAGTGGATTTCTACAACCCGTTTCAATTCCTGCTTAATTTGTTTTGCTTTATAACTAGTTACGTCACCACATTTGCAGATACAAGGTCAACACTTCCGACGAACATTTCTCCAGGTGTGCCATAATTGTTTAGCAGCAGCAGCAGTTGTAGTACAAACTGAAACTGAAAAACTGATTACCGTACTTTCCGGACTATGGGCCACACCTGACTATAAGCTGCACCCACCCCGTCTCCAACATCTCACCATCGATTCATTGATGCTAAGCTTACATGTAGCAGCGGTTGTAGTAAAAATTGAAAATATGTCCAAACTTCGAGCCAGTTACCTAAAATGTTCAGTTGTTGGTTGTATTAACAAACACAAGTGGCTGAACGGCACAGAAAGCACGGTCAACAACCTGGAGGGGTTGGGGCATGATGTGGTTCATTTGAGTTTAAAGGGCCAGCGCTCAAAACAACCTTCCTGGTGTCATTAGTCAGAAATAGGGCTGAAGATGGACCTGTAGAGTTGAATTAATGAAGAATTCAGACCCAAGCATAGTATTTACAGTTTATGTAGACCACAGGGAAATGGTTTAAAATGCATAATTCCATTTAAAAAAAGTTAAATATCATTCCTTTAAGAAAATTAAATACATAGTAGGAGGCCAAGTTTGACGGCTGTTTAGATGAATAGATGGTTGTACTTTATGTCACCTTTGGCAGATTAAAACACAAATAAAGGAAAATCTATGTTTCCATGAAGACTAGACGCAATTAATTCATGTTAAAATTAGATATAAAGGACTGTAGAGTACAAGTAGATTGTTGTCAGTCTGAAAGCTTCCTTTAATTCACTTTCTCATATCAGTTTCAAATGCATCACCGGCTTACTTCGAGAGCCTTTCCAGATAAATCCAAGGACAAGACAGCAACCAAGTAACTAGACCTTGGTGAATGGCTGCTGTAAAATACTTATTATCAACACCTCCGTAGGAATTACCTTCTGAAATCAAACTAATTAAAGAATAAAATTGTAGAATATAGAATAAAATCATTTACATAAAAGGTTAAGAGCTAGGTGAAAGCAAGCTAGAGCAAAATGCATTTTAGTCTACTGTACTATATGTTCTTCCCCATGTCTGTTTCATTGTATTTCTCTGTGGTGTATCATATGTTTATGAATGACAACTATTAATTCTGATTATGTAGGTAGTTGTGGGTGTAAAATCCCCCCCTGTAGGGACAATGGTAGCAAATTAGTACTGGTTACAACCTCGTTATGCGGCACAACTGACTCATGTTTGTCCTGAACCTACACTGCCCTAATTTAAAAAAGCTATTTTCACTTACAGGCATTAAATAAAAGACAATTTTCACATCCAACACTCCATTAAATATTGATGTCACAATTTGGAAAGTGTTTATGTTACATGATGCAAGCTGTTAAGTGTGGAAAGACTCTAGTTAGTCTGCAACACAACCTGGGACTGAAAGAGCGGAACAAAAAGTCTGTCCCAGCTAAAAACCGCATACATTTGGCATACGTGCAAAAAAGCGAGTCTGTCGCCTGCCTTACATGTGCTCTGACAAAAGATATTTATAGTGCGCAGGAAACAATTTCTCAAAACACTGCATGGAGACTATCAGACTCTAAAGAACAAACTTGCTGTAGGTCAGAGTAGTGGGTGGTTTACTGAAATGAAGTCACAGGATTTCTTGGCAGTGAACCTGCTGAAGAGTAACCTGCTGCTGCTACACTGGCTGCCAAAGTGCTTTAACTGAAATTGCATAGTCCTGCTTAGCTCGGGAATTCGCACTTTGTTTTTGCTGCCGCAGCACAAAAGAGCAATCTGGATAAACATTTTTTAGCTGTTTAACCCAAACATCCATTTCATTTAATTATTACAATGTTTTACATGTTAAAGAGTGTGTGTAGTTCATGATGATATGTGTCCCTACCTGACCAGTGTCCAGTCGTCGCCCCAGAGCGGTCGGTGCAGGTGTTACTGACTGGCAAAAAGACGGTCTCCCATCCACCCGGGGCGTAGCGCCAGTTGTGAGACTCCAAGATGAGCGTGCGCTGGGTGCCATATGCGATCATAAAGCAGTAGACGACATGGTGGAGCTGGCAGCCATAACCACAGCCCTTATTGATGTTACACACCAGCTTCCTCGCCTTACTGCAGTCTGGGGGGTTCTAGGAAGAGGAGGGGGGAGGAAACAGATACAGGAAAGAATGTTTCAACATTTCTTTATTGCTTGACCCTCATCTTGTATCTCTCAAAGCCCTGGTTTCTGAGTTGTAATAACACATTGCTGATATTGTTTTCTCTGCTGGCTCTCTCTGCCTCATACTCTACTTCGTTCTAATTTTCTGACACCTTTTCCAGGTTTGCCTTTCTCCATTTACCTTTTGTGAGTGTCTGTTATCTCTGCTTCTTACTCTGTACAGTCTCTGCAACTTGTTTTTTGGACATGCTGGCAAAAACTCATAATACCTACCGACAGACCAAAACTATCGATCAACTCATCAAAATACATTACTGGGGATGTTGCTGCAAATATATGCACTGTCTCTGACTGTAATTTAAATTGATATACATGTAAAAAATTACTAATTCTAAGATTTATTAAGTAAGGGAAAGACATTCGTAAGGATAATTGATTTAAGAAGAAAGACTGGGAACAAACATACTTATTTGCAAATGTACTAAGATTTGATAGGACTTCTTGAAATAACAAAATGAAAAGAAAGTGTGAAATTCACATTAAGTATGTGGTACAGAACTCATTCCAAGAATTGTATGAAGTCAAAAAAAGTAGCACTTCAATCTGTCTTTTACTGTTTTTCCTTTACTAATGAAACCGAAAAGATCTTAAAACCAAAGCTAAATGGTCAATAATAGTAAGAAAAATGACTTAAGATTTACAAAGTAAAAAGATAAACATTCTTCAAAGAATGGTAATAATCTTACACACAGTGTATTATTCTTAAAATAAGATCAATAAGACTTTGCGGCTAGACTCCAAGTTGTGGTTAGATAGGAGTTTCTGCAGCGCACATGCACTATTTAATCCTATTTCAGTAATATTTGCTAAAACTACAGTGCCCAGCTCTTTTAGGAAATCACTGAAAGTTTATCTTTGTGACCTGATTTTAATATCCGAGTCGTCAGCAGGAATGAATAAGCATAGGCCTAAGGGCCACAGACTGGGTGGAGAAGTCCAACAGTATTCATAGATGCATTGTTAGTTTTGGTCTATTCAAGGAATATTTTGGCAGTACCAAAAATATAGAATATCAGCAGCCAAATCCTCGAATATGTTTTCTTCTTTGATGTGTTTATTTTTTAGCACTGGTCTCACTTCCTTTCTTTTCCCCAATCACTTTCCCGATTCTCTCATTCTCATTATTTTTCACATGCTCTTTTTCTGCATCTTTCTCTTTCGTCGAACCCCCCCCTTCACCTTCTCTGATTGACTCCCAATCCCTCCAGTACGTCACTCTCATTCCTCATAAATTAGCCTCGGTGTCATACAAAGTCTGAAGAAGAATACCAAATGAGAGGTAAAGAGGAAAGAAACACGGATTTTGTGTTTTTTTGTACAAAAAAAAAAGCAATGGAAAGCAGCAGAGTGACACATGTTGTGCTGTCGATGAGTCGCTGGGTGGGTTGTGATTCGCTCGGCAGCCGGTCGGAGCGACTCCGCAATACTAGTGCCAACCAGCTTCCTAAACAGCAATTACCGGCTGATGGGAGTGTTTTCCTCATTAGGCTGCTGCAGCTGTGGATGGTTCATAGTAATCAGGCCACACGGCACCCACCGGCTAAGGCTGCCTATCACACACTAGCAGGAAACCAAGAGGAGGAGAAGGAAAGAAGAGGGAAGCGAAGAGGAAAAGAGAGGAGAGGGTAAGAAATGAGGGGAGATTTAATGAAATAGAGGGTATAGGGAGGAGAGTGGGAGGAGGAGGAGAGGAGGACAGGTGTGGAGAGGTCAGGAGGAAGAGGAGACAAGGAGAGGAGAGAAGGAGAGGGGAGGGGACAAGGAGAGGAGACGAGGAGAAGAGAGGAGACAAGGAGAGGAGAGAAGGAGAGGGGAGGGGACAAGGAGAGGAGACGAGGAGAAGAGAGGAGACAAGGAGAGGAGAGAAGGAGAGGGGAGGGGACAAGGAGAGGAGACGAGGAGAAGAGAGGAGACAAGGAGAGGAGACGACGAGAGGAGACGACGAGAGGAGATAATGAGAGGAGACAAGGAGAGGAAATGAGGAGAGGAGAGGAGACAAGGAGAGGAGATAATGGGAGGAGAGGAGACAAGGAGAGGAGATGAGGAGAAGAGAGGAGAGGAGACAAGGAGAGGAGATAATGAGAGGAGAGGAGACAAGGAGAGAAGATGAGGAGAAGAGAGGAGAAGAGACGAAAGGAGATGATGAGAGGAGATAACGAGAGGAGACAGCAAGAGGAGATAATGAGAGAAGAGGAGACAAGGACAGGAGATGAGGAGAAGAGAGGAGATCATGAGAGGAGAGGAGACAAGGAGAGGAGAGGACGAGAGGAGATTATGAGAGGAGAGGAGACAAGGAGAGGAGATGAGAGGAGAAAAGACAAGGAGAGGAGATGACAAGAGGAGATAATGAGAGGAGAGGAGATAAGGAGAGGAGAGGAGATGAGAGGAGAGGAGTGAAGGAGAGGGGAGAAGAGGAGAGAAAGAGAGGAGAGAAGGAGAGGGGAGGAGAGGAGACAAGGAGAGGAGGAGAAGAGAGGACAGGAGACAAGAAGAGGAGATAATGAGAGGAGAGGAGACAAGGAGAGGAGATGAGGAGAGGAGACAAGGAGAGGAGACGACAAGAGGAGACAAGCAGAGGAGCGAAGGAGAGGGGAGAAGGGGAGACAAGGAGAGGAGAGAAGGAGAGGGGAGGAGAGGAGAGGCGACAAGGAAAGGAGATGAGGAGAAAAGAGGAGAGGAGATGAGAGGACAGAAGGAGAGAAGATACGGAGATGAGAGGAGGAGAGGAGCGAAGGAGAGGGGGGAAGAGGAGACAAGGAGTGGAGAGGAGAGGAGGAGAGAAGAGGAGAGGATGAGAGGGGAGGAAAAGAGAGAAAGAGAGGGGAGGAGAGGAGACAAGGACAAGAGAGGAGAGGAGAGAAGGAGAAGAGACGACGAGAGGAGATAATGAGAGGAGAGGAGACAAGGAGAGGAGAGGAGATGAGGAGAGGAGATGAGGAGAGGAGATGAGGAGAGGAGATGAGGAGAGGCGAGCTGAGAACTGCTTACTCCTGTTTCTGTTCAATAACATGAACAGAGTACAGCAGCCATCGAGCCGACAGAACAAGCCACACAGGTATTTCTTGCGAGTTACACGCTGCCTGTTCACGTCTATCCCCACAGGTGTAAGCTAACTTAGAGTGCTAATAATCTACTATGGCACCCTGACAAAAGGCTTTACGAAAGGCTTGTTTTTTTCTCAGCAAAAGCTCAGCATTTGAGCCAGATGTCTGCGTACCGCTGTTGTGTGGCTTGCGATGCGGTGGCCACACTGTAAACTGAGCTGATAATGATGAGGACAGAATTAATCCGAAGTGCTAAGAGATTTGGTTCAAGGATAATGATAGCAGATGCCTGTACAAAAGCAGCCTCTGAGTACCGCTCTATACCATAGGTTAAGTACCTGTTAAAATGGTGTATTTTTTCAATGTGAAAAATAGAGGCAGCGGAAAGGTGCTTCAGTTCATAGAAACCTCAGTGGTGTCATTTATTTATGGACTATAACTAAGAACAAGTAGATACAGCATACAGTTCTACATGCCAGGTAATTATCCACAAATATGCCAGTGTAGGTGATAAAAGCAAGCTGTGCAGTGCTGAAGACGCTTTAAAACAACATTTTTGACTCTGTGCTACTGTTACTATGCCAAATGATTAACTGTAACATGATTATATTTCAAAAAAACAGACTGTACATCCACCTCATTAGAGCCTGTATTTGCCTCTGGGAGACCTTTTGAAGAAAAACACCTGTAGTGCACAGGTTGTGACACATTTTATGCATGCAGAAGCAACAGTATGTCATTTAGAAGTAAGGAATGAGAATTATATTGAAAATTATAATAACCCACATTTGATATTATTTATGGCCAGCATTGTTTGCCATTGCATTCATTTGCATTCTGTAATTGCCTTTCTGTAATAGTTCCCAGTTTTCTGCCAGAGTGTGCCTTTCCTTGACTGAATTCAAAGTGCAACAGGAAATACTGGATGTGCGTTTAGCTAGAATGCATGCGCTGCAGACCGCAGCTGTTCAACAGGTTCAGAGGTCAATACATGAGCTATTTCAAACATCAATCAACCTGTACTACAGTATAAAGTGCCTGTAGTGATCATGGATACAATGATCAACGGCTAACAGTAAATGGATCAAAAAGCCTGAGACAGAATCGATTCTGCACAAATGAAGTTTAAATAATTTACTTATACTCATCCAACACTTACGCTGTTATGTTTGAGAATATTCAAAGTAAAAAGCCTGATTTGTTTTGGATGCCTGATGAGGATTTGTTGAGTTTTTTATATTTTCATCAGGGTTTGTCTGTTTGTTTTTCTATTAGCAAGATAACTCAAAAAATTATGGAAGGATTTGGATGAAATTTTCAGGAAATGTTGATACTGGAGCAAGGAACAAATGATTAAATTTTGGTGGTGATGCATGTGTGCGGGGGGGGGGGGGGGGGGGGGGCACACTGATCTGCCTTGGTTGAGGTCTGTTCTCTCCGAGTGCTTTTCTAGTTTAAAAATGAAATACATAGTTTGGCAAGATTTTTGGGGAAGGCATGGAAAGTCAGACAAAGAACTGGATCCCGAACTAAAATGACCTTGTTTGATGTAATTGTTATTGGGTTGAGTATATGCTTTATATGTTGGTCATTTTCCTGTTTTATTTATTTATTTAACTTTTATTTAGTGGCGGCTGTGGCTCAGTTGGTAGAGCGGGTCATCCAATGACCAAAGGGTCGGTGGTTTGCATCCTGGCTCCAACTGTCCACATGTCGAAGTGTCCTTGGGCAAGACACTGAACCCTAAATTACTCCCAGTAGGGCCTGGCAGCGCCCTGCATGGCAGCAGCCGCCTACTGGTGTATGTACAGGGTGGGGAAGCAAAATTTACAATATTCTGAGGCAGGGATTGAAAGACAGTGTATGACCAATTAGTTTATTGAAAGTCATGAGAATTTATTTGCCACAAGAAAATTGACATAATAGAAAATGTTTTTATTCTATGTGTCCTCCTTCTTTCTCAATAACTGCCTTCACACGCTTCCTGAAACTTGCACAAGTGTTCCTCAAATAGCCGGGTGACAACTTCTCCCATTCTTCTTTAATAGTATCTTTAAGAAAGTCGACATTGCTGTGTGATGTTCTATTGGTAGCATGTTCTAAAACGCCCCAAACAGCATAATCCAGAGGGTTTAGATCTGGGCTAGAAGGCGGCCATAAACATGATTCCCAAAAATTGCTAAAGTTGGATTTGTTGCTGTTGTCAACAAGTGTTTTGGTGTTCTTGTGTAAGATTTTAACTTCAAATCACATTTTACTGCATTTCTAACGGTCTTGTTGTCTACCTCAAGTTCAATTGCCATTTTTCTCATGGATTTGGTTGGATCCTTTAGGATTTTGGATTTGAGAGCTTTAATAAAAGCTTTGGTACGTTTTTTGTTGCTTCCTCCACTTCCAGACTTTCTCGTAATAGTTTTGCTCATAGTCATTCTCTTCTTTACATTATAAACAGTCTTTATGGACACTCCAACTATTTTTGAAATCTCCTTTGGTGTGACGAGTGCATTCAGCAAATCACACACTCTTTGACGTTTGCTTTCCTGATTACTCATATGGGCAAAAGTTTCTGAAAAGGTATGGATAATAGTGTTAGGTATGATTATGACATCAATATATGTTTGGTTTCAAAACAATTGACGTAGTGCCTGCTGAGAAAAAACAACTAAATTTTCATTGTAAATTTTGCTTCCCCACCCTGTATATGTGTGTGAATGGGTGAATGTGAGGAATGGTAAAGCGCTTTGGGCACCATGAAGGTGTAGAAAATGCGCTATATAAGTTCAGTCCATTTACCATTTACTTTATTTAACCAGGAAATCCCTTAAAATCTCTTTTTCGAGGGAGACCTGGCCAAAACAGCACACCATTACAAAGTTACAACAGTTCTAAAATAAAACACGTTAAAAACAGACAAAGGACAACAGACACAACAAGATCCAGCTTAGGAAAAGCAATTGCATTCTTCAGTAACACCATTTTTTTTTTTTTTAATCAGAGGTTTGAGTTCTCCCAGGGAGGCCAAATCATTAAGCTGTAATGTGTTCTGAAGATTGTTCCATGACCATGGCGCAAAATAAGAGAAAGCTGCTTTACCAAGTTCTGTGCAAATCCTGGGTACCTGGTAGAGCAGCCATCTAGTGGAATGCAAGTTATAGCAGCTGTGTGTGAGTGATGATAGTTTACATAAATAGTTTTGTAGTAAATAGCGTCAGAGTGATCTGTGCCCGGAGATCTGTATTCTAGGTCTTATTCCAGAAACTTTAGCCCTTAGAACTCATGAAAGTAGGCCGGTGAACCTCTGTCTAATACATGCTTATAGATAGACGCTGGAAAAGTGTTGATTGTCCATTGCTGAATTCATGGATTGCGGAACTCTCATCCTGCGTAGCTATGTACAGGATTAAACGGAAAACTCACATCTTCCACAAGATATGGAATTAATTTCTAAAATTTTTACAATCAAGACCTGATATCTCATCATCAAAACTTATAAAGTGAGACCATACCCCCCCCCCCCTTTTTTTTTTTTTTTTTTGTTAAATGATGTTTGATTACACTGGGTTACAAAAAAATGTTTTTTGCAAGTTGTCTAGGTTTTTTCAACTGAATTAGGACCATTTTGCACCGCTAAATCCAAAAATGACATCTGTTTTTCTCAATCAGGTCAGGTTTTTTTTTTGCTAATTTGAGTTTGAAAAATTTGATCTTTTCACAAAATATAATAATTAATACCAAAATAAGATTGGTAAGCACACTTAATGAAACTTGTGACTTGATTCCTGTTAGGTACAATGGTGTATTCACCGCAGATGTAGCAGAATACATCAGGCTAATTTTTGCAAGATCGTCTAGTCAAAGCCATTTCATTCACCTGTAATATTAAAAAAAAAAAAACAATCATAAATTGGCAAAAGTAAAATCTTCAGAACTCGTTTATTGCAAGAAATATGAAAGAATTTTGTATCAAATGATGTGAAAATGCCCATAAATGTAAGCAAAAATGTTAAAAAGCCAATATGTAGCATAGTTCATAAAGTTGACCTGATTGAGCAAAATTAAAGTGATTTTTGGATTCAGCACACCAAAATTATCCTAAATCAGCTCAAAAAACTTAAACAATAAATTTGTTGTTGACCAGTGTTATGTATCAGACATAAAAAAAATGGATGTTGAGAAGAATTAAAGTCAGTAGTACATATATTGTTTGTCAATTATTATTTTATGTTATTTACTTTCATAGCCGTTTCAAAATTCAGAGGTGGTCTTGGGCGGGGGGGGTTCTGGGCATTTATGTTAAAGGGAGACTCACTCAATGTTATCATTTCATGTCAGAAAATATATGTAATGTGTGAAAACCTTAATAAAGATATGTGTTAAAAAAATAGAGTCTTATAAGCCCATAATCGTATAAGTATATGACACTTCAATAAAATATTCATTCATTCATTCATATACTAATCAAGTAGTCTTTGTACAGTGTGCTCATCTGGAGCCTTTTTATATCTTAAGGCGACACTGCATTCACGCTGAAATTTGTCTTGTTTGAATGAAAACAGAAAACAAATATACATGAAAAAAGCACCTGTTGATGTAACACTTATCCGGTGCAACTGAAATGTTACAGTTTCCATAGGCTGGTTTGAAAAAGGAGAGAATTTCATCTTTAAGAAACTGAACAGGAAGGCTGCTGAGGCAACGATCGATCTGACGGTGATGTCATAGTGTTTGAACTGCAACTACAAGAAGCTGAATTGGGAAAAACCCTCCTTTTTGATTCTGAGTTGGAGAATATCTGGAGGTTTTTTTTTCTCCCCCCAGTTAGAACAACAATCATATGTCAACAAAAGAGGCACAAAAAAAAAAAAAACTCCACTAGCGACACTTCAAGGTAAATAAATAAACCTCATGTTAAATTTACAGACAAGCGACAAATTAAAGGCTTGTCCATAATTACGATCTGCTTATTGTGACCAATTTGACCTGGACGGACATGATTGCTGTGAGAGGTTTCCGCTTGTATTAAAATACACTTTTCATTACCACCAGTAACTGAAGGTCACGCCAAATCAACCACAACTAAAATCCTTAATGACATTACCCTTATTACGAGACAAGCTGTAATCTCTGGAAAAATGTGGCACAAAAAACAATTATCATGCGACGGCAATGAACTAAATTTGATGCCGCCTTTGCCGACTAAAACCGCTGTGTAAAAGGTTCGGAATGCAAAGAGAGACGAAAAGCTCGTTCAACAGCGACCATCTGAAGGAGTCACGCATGTTCGGTGTATGTTATGGGTAGACAGATGGAGCAGACGCAGAGATGGAGTTAGTTAAACCAGGAATGAAGTGAGAGGAAAGTGCGGGTGGTGGAGACAGCAGGACAGGAGGGAGGAGTCCGTCTATGTGTGCGCGTGTGCATGTGTACATTTAGATGTGAGTGTGTGCGTACGAAATGGCAAGGGACACACAAGCCGAGCGTTTCGTCGCGTATGAGCGTGTGCATCAATCTTGTGGCCGAGTGCGTTTTTTGCGTGCGTGCGTCGATTGCTTGTGTAGGTATGGGCGAATCCATCTGTGCACGACTGCGTGTGTGTGTGTGTGTGCGTGATGAATTAGCGATGGCAGCTGGTGGAGCGGTGTGATCCCTCAGCGGTGGTGACAGCAGCTGTTAGTGGTGCTGTCTCCGCCCAGCCAGACTGACTGGGTCCTCTTCATCAAACACACCGCCTCATTAATGCTGCAGGGAGCGGTGCCGCGACACACCGCACCTCCAACCCCAGAACCCTGCAGCACCAGGGCCGGGGAGCAGGGGTGGTTGGGGGTGAACGGATGGGCCTTGAGTCTCAGGTTCTGTGTGTGTAAGCGGTCCATCCATCCATCCATCTCTCTCGTCTGTGTTTGTGTCTGTCTTTGACATTTTTGCATTTCTGCATATGCGTGTCTGCCAATCTGTCATTTTGCTTCCCTGCATGTGTGTGTATGTATGTGTGTGTGTGTGTATCACTAAACCGCTGACAAGCAACAAGAATCCTGCTTGTCAGATCCGACTGTCTGCTATCACACCACTCACCTGCTCCTTGTAGAAACTGATGCTGACAGTTATGGATGGTGCAAATGAGACCATGTGTGAAAAATGTCTTCGAAAATGCATATGCGTATTTGTACGTCAGGGAAACATTCATATAATTTTATTTATGTCAACATGTGTGTGACTTTGTGTTAGGGCTGCACGATTTTGGCAAAAAAAAAAAAAAATTCCAGATTTTTTTCCTCTAAAAACTTGATTTTCGATTTTTGGGTAAAACTACAAAAGACAGCAGAAGTCAGCCTGTAATTTTCATGAGCTGCCCACAATGCAAGGCACGGCTCCCTGCATCAAATCTGTGATGGTATCACGTGATGAACCCACAGAAGTTTTATTTTCTTCATTAAATCTTTAAAATGGAGTATACAAACAATGTATACAACAAAAAAACAACATAAGTTTGCCAGGGGGAATACACTACAATACAATGTCGAAATCAGAGCAAATACTGATGGTTTTTAGAGCCTTTTTGGTTCCAGATTTATCTAACAGCTTTAAATAAAGTTCAACATCTTTCAAAAAAAAAAAAAAATACTTGGTTTTGTGATACAGAACTTACATTTGTGGATGAAAATTTTAGCAAGAGGACTAAATTAATTGTGCCAGTATCAACATTTCCTGAAATTTTCATCCAAATCTGTCCATAACTTTTTGAGTTATCTTGCACACAGACAGACAAAACCAACGCCGGCAAAAACATAACCTCCTTGGGGGAGGTAAAAAAAAGAAAAAAAAAAAAAAAGTTTTTTTTTTTTCCTTTTTTGGGGTATCTGGGCCCACAGAAGTGATACCAATGTAAGTCAGTGACAGGCATCAGTCGTGTGTGCGTGGACCACGTAATATGAGTGATCCTCATGCGGCCTTATTTAAACTGGGGGATCCGTGGCTTATATTGCTGTAAGTACTGTGGGCTTGTTAACAGATTTAATGTCTGTGGTCATTACACAGACTTCTATGAAAGACTGCTGTCACAGATAGGAGGAGGAGCCTACAGTAGCCTGGAGGAGGAGCCTACGGTAGCCCGCAGGCGCGCGACCCGGAGGCACGAGAAAGATTAAATCGATTTGACGATTTCCCTTTCTTAAAAATCGTCCTAATTAAAAAAATCCAATTTCGATTTAAAATCAATTAATCGTGCAGCCCTACTTTGTGTAAGTTAAAAAAAAAAAAAAGAGGATGTGGCCATTTAGCAGAACAGGAGATGTGTCTGTAGTTACCTGTAGATAGGTGATTCTGTTCTGGACCAGATCTGACAGGTCTTTCGCCTCCTTCATTCTCCACTCGCCCACTCCATCTGCCTGGCTGAGGTAGTACAGGTCTGTCATGATTGACCTGCAACAACACACAAATCAACAGTCAACTCAACCATATAGTTGTGATTAGGGATGCACCGATATCAATACCAGTATCGGGTATCAGGTCCGATACTTGTACTCGTACTTGTAAAAAGTACTCTGATACAACCGCACTGATACCATAATAATATACATTATATAGCAACATAGTACAGCAAACTATTTCATGATCACAAAAAAAAAGGCTCAGTTTTGAATGTCTGAAGTTGCTAGAAATTTGTGATGTTAAAATGGGGTCACGAGCCAAAAAAGGTTGGGAACCACTGCTCTAACCCCAACTGGTCAAGGCAGATGTCCATCCTCCAGGAGTCAGGGTCTGCTCCAGGTTTCTGCCTGTTCAAAGGAAGTTTTTCCTTCCATTGTCACCACTCGCAAGTGTTTGCTCCTGGAGGATTCTGTTGGGTTTCTGTAAAGTGTCATGAGATAACATTTGTTATGATTTGGTGCTATATAAATAAAATTTGATTTAAATTGATAATCTTTGTTCACTTTAAAACACACACACAAAAAAACACTGATTAATAATGAGATTCTAGGATTCTGAAAGCTCATTTTTAACAGTGCTCAAAAACTGCACCATGTCCACATGGTACTTCATTACTTTGCCAGCATATTCAGCCTTTGATTTTGGCAACAGTATTATCTACAGTCTAATATTCACCAAATCTCTGGGCATTGCCAGGATGGTAAAATATAAGCAAAAAAATCCACCCACGGATAAATACAAAGAGCAAAACTACATCTCCAAAGGGTTGATATCATAAAAATAAAATAAAAGATAGGAAATATAATCTTGTGTTACCATAGCACCGGCATCTTTAAAATGGATTAGAGTCAGATTGGTCACTCAAAGAGCAGCAGCTATAAAACAAACCCAGGAGTCTAAAGCAGACAGTTTTACTTTGTACATACATTTTTCTAAATTAATTATCAACTTCAAAACTTTGATGATTAATCTACAATTTAAAGGAGTGATATTTAGCTTTTTTTTAAAAATGGAATTATGCATTTTAAACCATTTCCCTGTGGTCTACATAAACTGTAAATGCTATGCTGGGGTCTGAATTCTTCATTAAGTCAACTCCACAGGTCCATCTTCAACCCTATTTCTGAGTAATGACACCAGAAAGGTCGTTTTGAGCACTGGCCCTTTAAATGCAAATGAGCCACTTCAAGCCCCATCCCCTCCAGGTTGTTGGCCATGCTTTCTGTCCCATTCAGCTATTTGTGTTCGTTAATACAACCAACAACTGAACGTTTTAGGTGCCGTAATTTACGGTCTATAAGCCGCTACTTTTTTCCACACATTGTGAACCCGCGGCTCAAAAATGATGCGGCTAATTCATGTTTTCTGGGCTAAAGATCGATCCGGCTGACGAAGAAGGAACTAGAGCTGCTGCACGTTAAGCTTAGCATCAATGAAACAATGGTGAGATGTTGGAGATGGGGTGGTGTACTCGGAGAAATGTTCGTCGGAAGTCTTGACCTTACATATGCAAATGTTGTGAAGTAATTAGTTTTAAAACGTAACAAATTAAGCAGGAATTGAAACGGGTTGTAGAAATACACTTGATTTTTGCCAAAAATAAATATATAAGATAAAAATATAAAAATAAAGATAAATAGATAAATAAATATAAAAATATAAGACATAAAGATAGCTTTGCAGCACCTGGAGGGTTCAAAATCAAACTTTATTAGGGTCCAAATACACAAATAAATGTACCAAAGACTGACAAAAGTGAGTTTAGCAAAATATGACCCCTTTAAGACTGACGTTATGTCGACACAAATGTTTGTATCTGTACATCAGTCTTCATTCAAGTTATGTCAGAACTGCTGATGCCTCATAATCATCCTATTAGTGAAGAATCTGACAGATGTGGAGCTTATTTCTACAAGCCTCAGAGCGACTTCGCAACAACTCATGCGAAACAATGTAATGGACATTTTCTCTGTTTTATATATTAGTTTTTACCTTAAGGATCCTTTCATACAGACTGTCCTGAAACATAATGTTCCTTCAACCAATCAATTAATCAACATGCTGTCAACAATGACATTACTACTAAGTGTAGTTTTTAGTGATATCTGATGACTTATTTATTTTAGTCATTTTTTTTAATCTAATTATTTCTAGTCTGTGAGCTGCTGGAGGTACTTGTCCATGGCTTTTGTCTGTGCTGTTTTTAATCTGTCCCTTGTATGTGTCCTGTGGTTTTAATGTCTTTTTTGTTTAATGTTTGAGATGCCCTCTCCAGACTGCAGAACAAATCTACCTACAGGTATTAATAAAGTCACCTTGAACCTTGTAATGAACATACAGAAAATGAAGGTAGTAAAGGTGGTTAATTAATGATAAACTTTATTCCGGAAACACAACATCCCAAAGCACTCTCATAAAAATATAAAAATTTATTGTGATGGGATGGTCAAGTTACCCCAATAAAAACAACTACACTTCATGCATTTTGGTATTAAGCCTTCATCAGGAAAAAAAATAACAGGCTTGATATCAAAACATATTGAAATATAGTGTGTAAAAGTCTTAGGCTACCTTTAGCTTTGTTGTTTTTGGAGGGATGAAATGTGCATACATACTTCTCACTCTTTTTCTTCACATATAATAAGAATATAGAAGAAATGTGAGCACAGTCTTAAAAGACTACCAGGAACACACAAAACTCATTATTTTTACAGTCAAAATTACTCAAATTCACAAACATTGTGGACTATCAAACAGCTCAAATAATGTACAAAGCTAAAAATAATCTGTTACCAACAAATATACAGAAATTATTCAGTATTCATGAGAGGAGGTTGTAATTTAAGGGGGAAAATTAACTTTAAAATTCACTTAATACGCACGACTAGGAAGGGTTTTTGTGTTTCAGTCAGTGGGGTGAGACTGTGGAACAGATTCAATATAAGTTAAAACAATGTCCAAGCATGAAACTATTTAAAAGGAGATAAAAAGATGCAATTTTTAAGAGGTACAGGGATGAAGGAGGTGTTGGGTATTACTGGGTGTTATGAGGATGGACAAGTATGTGTTTGTGTACAGGGTGGGGAAGCAAAATTTACAACATTTTGAGGCAGGGATTGACAGACAGTGTATGACCAATTAGTTTATTGAAAGTCATGAGAATTTATTGGCCACAAGAAAATGTACATAATAGAAAATGTTTTTATTCTACGTGTCCTCCTTCTTTCTCAATAACTGCCTTCACACGCTTCCTGAAACTTGCACAAGTGTTCCTCAAATATTCAGGTGACAACTTCTCCCATTCTTCTTTAATAGTATCTTCCAGACTTTCTCGTAATAGTTTTGCTCATAGTCATTCTCTTCTTTCCATTATAAACAGTCTTTATGGACACTCCAACTATTTTTGAAATCTCCTTTGGTGTGACGAGTGCATTCAGCAAATCACACACTCTTTGACGTTTGCTTTCCTGATAACTCATATAGGCAAAAGTTTCTGAAAAGGTATGGATAATAGTGTTAGGTATGATTATGACATCAATATATGTTTGGTTTCCAAACAACTGACGTAGTGCCTGCTGAGAAAAAACAACTAAATGTTCATTGTAAATTTTGCTTCCCCACCCTGTGTGTGTGTGTGTGTGTATATATATATGTGTGTGTGTGTGTGTGTGTGTGTGTGTGTATATATATATATATATATATATATATGTGTGTGTGTGTGTGTGTGTGTATATGAATATGTATTTACAAATATATTATTGTATTATATGTTTATGTAAATCATATTATATTTGTTCATAATAATATAAAGCCAGAAACCAAATTATTTAATAAGTATCAGTCATATTATAGTATATAGTATAGATATGCTTAGACTAGGAAGACTAGGAACTATTACTGTTATTAATTATTTAAGGAGAAGGGGTGGGAATTTATAAGTTATACTTCTTCTCACTCCTTTTCAAATATGTATTATACGTCTTATGTTTAAGTGTTTTGTTCATTTATTTTCTTCTGTTTTGACATTCATGTTCGAAATAAATCCATCCATCCATCCATCCATCCATCCAAAGACACACAAAAAACTGAACTAAATGGGCTCTAAAAGTTAAAGTCAGTATTTAGTGTGACCCCTGACCCCATGACAAGCAGCAACACAAACAAGTAGGAACATGTGTTGAATGAAACCTGGTATAAAACAACAGAAAAATAGTGCAATAAATCTTACACGGTCTGAATTAAAGTTTTAAGAGCATATAACATAGAAGCCGTTTTTTCTTTTTGTACTGTACATATTTACCATATATCCAGATTTTAAGACTGAGGAATGCAAATGTGTGGTCATTCTAACTTTACTAAACCAACAAAGCTAGTGTTGACACTCCTTTTATAACATTTCTACTTAATAAACTTCATTTTTTCCAACATGCAAAAACTCAAGTCTGATTTGTACATGACAAGTCCATAATTAGGTTTAAAAATAGATCAGTCACTATGATACTGTTCTTTGCTTTTCTAATGTTTTTTTTCTTAACGTTTTTTTTTTTCTTTTTTACCCTTGACATTCCAACACGTAGGTGTGCTAGAGCTGAGAAGGTAGAAACTAGCGGGTGGTTTGTGGTTATATACTCAGATGGCAATCTTGAACGCAGAAGGAACTTTCATGTATATTCATCACGGAAATGATGCAAAGTTAAATATGGTGAGAAAAAGTCAAATGAAGGGCCGGATGTTTCGACGACATATGTGGTTTGATATCTCTAGGGGAAGTTTTGTTTATCTGCTTATTTTCCAGACATCAAGACCTAATCCAGGACTCAAGTGATGAAGATCCAAGTGCATGACTCTAAACTCTGATCACATGATACGGCTAATTTGATACCAGGGAGCATACGTTAACATTAGTAAACACTGTCACAGCTAAATATAGTTTAGGGAATGAGAAAAAGTGTAAACTTTGTCATACTGTCTGACTCCAACTACATATTTCTAGTTTTTTTTTGTTTTTTTTTTAGCTCTTTCGTGGATTAAGTTTGCCATCTGCAAGCCTCTGACTGTGAATTTGTGTCCATGTCAGACACTGCCAAATATCGTGACCATCTACTTCCAAAACATGCCCAAGAGCTCTGATGTTTGCAGCTAAGGGCAGATGCAAACACATCACTCTCACACACACACACACACACACACACTTATGCAAGCCTAATTTATTACTCACTTCTTTGACCCAAATCAGTCACATCCTGTGTGACTGAGAGTTCTTATGCATATATTCAGTAGTGCATGCAAGAAACACTGAGCAGATGAACGTACCATGTCTCATTTCAAATATGCTGCATGGTGAATACGGCCTATCTCTACACTACTAGTATCATTACTCATTGTCCCAATTTGAAGCAGTGTGAACGGATGTCAAACTCGTTTCCAGTAGTGCACAGGGGAACGATCACTGACCCTCTGTGGAAAAGAAAAGCAAACCTTGCTGGCCGCAAATTTAACAAGGAGGAATCAGCAGACAATCCCCGAAGGATTTGGCAGTAAGACAGGAGAGGAACACCACATAACCATGGCATCCTGCATATATGCTGGGGGTATGCTCTGGTGTGTACCTGGGGATCAGAGGCGATTGCTTTGAGACAGCAAGGGAAGAGCTCAACTTCCCCCGACATTTCAGGAAATGAATGGGAAGAATTGCACTGCTGAATGTACAATGAACATACAATTATATTTACATTAAAATTACGCAAGCATGCACTTAATTTTACAGGGTTCCTACATGTTTGAATTTTAAAATTCCATACTTTTTCCAGACCCTAATTTCCAGATGTCTTGGTAAAAAACATTCCAACTAGCCAACCAGTCTTTACATTTGGGATTCATGAGCCAGTCGTCAGAGAATTTAGGCAAGGCAAGGCAAGTTTATTTGTATAGCACATTTCAGCAACGAGGTAATTCAAGGTGCTTCACACAGGACATTGAAATACAACGACAGGGAAAAAGAAGCACGTTTAAAACATTATAAAAAGAAACATGTAAAAGGTGATTAAAAACAGCAAGTAAGAAAACAACACATAAAATCCAAAAATATAAAAACACACACATATTAACCCTTTCATGCATAGCGGTCACTCCAGTGGACAGCTATTCTACAGCTGTTCTCTTGTATATTCATGGATTTTGTTCTTTTTTTTTTTTTTTACACATATCTTTATTAAACTTTTAAGACACTACATATCTTTTCTGGCATGAATTGGTAACATTATGTAGATCTCTCCTGAACATAAACCCCCAGAATCACAAGTCCTCCCCATAGTTTTCACACAATTTATCAGTAAATACATGTTTCTGTGCGTCAAAAATTAAACGTGTGATGTCCAGCTGAGTGGACATTTTTGCAAATTCATGAAAAATACGCTCATAAGAAATTTTTTTCATTATTATTTTTTTATGTATTTATGTTTTGTTTTTTTTTTAAATTATTTTTATTTTATTTTTAATTTATTTTTCACAAGAAAATTTTCAATCGCATTGTTTTTTTTCTCATGCCTAAAGACGAATAAAAACACTCAGGAAAAAAATTTGATTAAGGTTCTCATAATTCGTGCATGAAAGGGTTAAAGTGAGAGCTGCAGTGCAGAGTTTCAAAAGAGAATATAAAATTTAAAAATTCAAAAGCCTTTTAGTCAAAGGCAGCAGTGAACAGGTGAGTCTTTAACCTCGACTTAAAAGAACTCAGACTCTCAGATATCAGACCTGATATTTTCTGGTAGTTTGTTCCAGATATACTGAGCATTGAAACTGAACGCTGATTCTCCATGTTTAGTCCTGACTTTGGGAACACACAGCAGACCTGCACCAGACCACCTGAGTGGTCTGGGTGGTTCATACTGGACTAGAAGGTCTCTGATGTATTTTGGGCCTAAACCATTCAATGCTTTATATGCTAGCAAGAGAATTTTAAAGTCTATTCTCTGAGAGACAGGGAGCCAGTGTAGAGACCTCAGAACTGGACTGATGTGGTTCACACTCTTGGTCTTAGTGAGGACTCGAGCAGCAGCATTCTGGATCAGCTGCAGTCGTCTGACAGACTTTTTAGGCAGACCAGAGAAGATACTACTACAAATAAATGCATGGACAAGTTTTTCAAGGTCCTGTTGCGACATCAGTCCTTTAATCCTAGAAATGTTCTTGAGGTGATGATATTTACATCTACCCATTATGAGTTCTGCCAACGATCATACAATGCATGTTGAATAGCTCGCTCACAAACAGTCTGTGGACATGGCCTGTCCGTCACAGCAGCAGTGAAATTTGATGACACCTGGGCGGGCCTTAAAATGGGTTAGAGGAAGATAAGAGCAGAAAGCTGGACATTCAATTTGTCAGTTGTTGCCCAAATGTTTTCTGGGACGCCTAGCCTGCTGTGTGTTAGAGCTGCACGATATATCGTTTGAGCATCATCATCGCGATGCACGTGTGTGCAATAGTCACATTGCAGGTCCTGCAATGTAGGAGGCAAATGAACTCAATGTGTTCTCATCTAAGTTCAGCCTGGGTACCTGACACACACTGCACGCAGCGATCCACCAATCACAATCGTTCTTAATCAGTTTGCCGAAGCAGACCACGCCCCTGTACATGGAATGAGTCGCTGGAAACAACATTGAAAAATGAGCAACGAACAAGAGAAAATCACAGAAAACGAAGACTTGATGCCAAAAAGAAAAGAGAAAATCATCGAAAACGAAGACTTGATGCCAAAAAGAAAAGCAATGTCAGTTATCTGGAATAAACTGGGCTACATGAAGGAAGATATTGAAACGCATGTTCTGTGTCGACAGTACCTTCCACCTGTCGCCACAACAAAAGGAAACACAACTAATTTGTTTGATCATTTACGTCTGCACCACACCGCTACTATATCCCCCTGAGTATTTTTTCATATCGCAATATATATCGCAGGGTTAAAAACAATTGCAATGTCATTTTTTTCCCAATATTGTGCAGCCCTACTGTCTGTGCTCTCACACAAACATTTTAGCTGTGCTATCAAGTGCCTTTAAAAACAGATTGATCCAGTTCTTTTTTTTTAGATATTCAGAATTTTATGTTTTAGAGAATAGAACAGTGGTATCAATCTTGAAAACGTGAATATTTTTCTACACATTTGTTTCCATTTTCCATACTTTTCCAAACCTGGAAATGTATAAAATTAAATTCCATGCTTTTGTAGGAAGCCTGATTTTATGGCTATGTCCTTCTTGGCAGCGGTTTATCGTTTGCTTTCTGACATGAATTCCCCGATACAGTCTTGTATCAACCTTTTATTTTGAATTGCTTTGCTATCATCTGACAAGTTTTATGATGGAGCCGTAAGATGAGCTGACCCTGTTTTAAAGACACTGTGGGGATGTGTGTGGTCTTACACATATGTGAAGCCTACTGTCTTCGAATTGGTTCAAAACTAACTCAATTAAAGTCATACAGTTTCCCGTTTCTATCACACAATAGACATTATGGGGTTTGGCAAGACATATGATAGGATGTAAGGGAGTGCATAAACTCATCTAATCTAACACCTGCCATCTTATATCTTGTCATTTCTTCTCACCGATATCTAGTTTTCTTGTTTTCAGAACATTATATGAAAATAAAAGAGCAGATTGTGCAAGATTATTAAGATTATAAATACATTTATCTTTCGCTTGATCTTTTTAAGCTCTGGTTTTAAGATGTCTTCACTCAATTTAGAGACGAAATGAGCAGAAAAGAAAAACTGTCACACTAGTTTTTACTTCAACGATTTGCCGTCATACAGCGCTTTGAATGAATGTTACACCACTTATTTTAAGAGGTTCCTCACTTTCCAAATGCTGGATATTTTTCCTTGTTTCTAGCATGCATCTTCACTAATCAAGTATTTATTTCTTATATTCACATAGTTTTGCACTGGATAAAGGACTTCAACTGCATCAACTGGCATAAATCTGTAATTACTGGGTTCCTACAGGTTTCTACAAGTTAAATTTAAGACTTTTTAAGACTACTTAGAACAGAATTTAATGCTACTTCACGGCCATACTGGCACAAATTCATGACTCCTAGAACATAGGAAAATGTATTTATTTATTCCAATGCCTTGATTCCCATCGTTCCGACTCATCTCTCATCAGGGTCTGCAACGTTTGTGACAATTGGTTCCTAATTTCAATATAAATTGTCGGGTTGTAACAGGTGGAACTGAGTCAACTAATACTTCCTAGACATATTTAAACCTAATACAGCCAACAAGCTCATGGGAACATAATTTAAGACCTACTATATCAAATTTTAATACCTTTTAAAGACTTTTTAAGGTATCAAATGCAGGTTTGTAAATTCAAGACTTTTAAGGCTTTTTAAGACATCGCGGGAACCCTGAAACTTGCAATTCATTGTGTTCCAGGGTTCATGTACACTCTCTGCAGGACTTTGGACTTTGAAAAGCTCTGTTCCACACCTCAGTGAACTAGTCATTTCCTCTGCCCGTAAAACTTTGCGAAACTGAAAGCTCTTCATAATGTGGTGGTGATTTCTGGATAGTAGCTGCATACTTTAATGTCCTTATTTTTACCTTTTCTTCAGAAATTTGGGAGACAAGGACACTTACCCCCTTCATGGGCTGAATTTCAATGAGAACCAGTGCGTTTATTCGTGTCAAATATTCCGCTGCTCTTTCCACCTCTGCCCCTATCTGCACTGGCTCTTCCAGTCTTTGCATTGCAGTGCATAAAAAAAAAATCTGAGCGGCTTAGAAGGAAAAGGGAAAGTCCAACAGTCTGTCATCAGTGGGAGAGTGTGTGTATACATGCATGTCTGTGTGCATGGGGTGAGGAATCAGACTTTGAAAAGCTGCTTAGGCAGCAATGACTAAGACAATGGGCCCAGTAAGCCACTTCAGCAGGATTACAATGAACCACTTGGCTAAGTGACACCAGGCCGTTTCTACACTCAACTGTGCCTGAAAGCATGCCAGCCAGATAACACAGGGGTGTGTGTTTGACCTTTGCCCTTGTGTCTTCGCTACTACTGTTACTGTGGCCTCAAGCTAATGTGTTAGTTTAAACACTTGGTAAACAATAGTGAGTCTCTTATTAACACGGCGCACATGAGCCAAGAAAAACAAAGACTTAAAATACTGATATTGTGTTACCGGGATTTTAACTCCTTTTCATACAAAAACCAGTAGGTCCAATAATACCTAACCCTCTGGAGTCCAGAGTTGCACTAAAATAAATATTGTTAAAATGACGTCGAATTATAGCCTGTTTCATTTGATCTGAGTGGTTGGCTTCACATTATGCAGATTTTGGTAGAATGATAATGTGACTTCAATAATAGACCTGTACACAAGGATATTTTCTCTATCCAGACCTCCTTAAATCATAATTCATTAGCCCTGAACTAAAGGAAGATGAATAATCCTTGACACATGTCTTGACTTTATCATGAATTGTTATTTAGTGCTCATGATTTCCATAAAAAATACCTAAACAGCAAAATATGAAGAATCTAAACCTTCAAATGATACGTAGCATGCCTATATTTGCAAGTAATATGTTTATGACTCAATGAACACTGTGATGGTGGGGTGTCTAGGGTGCTGCTTAGATATATGTTGATCAGTTTAGTACAAATGTGTGTATGAGATAAAAGTGCAGAGGCTATTAAATAATACATACAAGTTCAATATCTTGATTCAAACTGTTTCTTATGTAAAAGTACAGATGAATGAGCACAACTTGGCAGCAGAACTATACATTTGCTTTAAATGCAAACATTCATGTTATGTGCACTTATGTCACATTTATATTCAACTTAAGTGAAAGTGCTTGCAATCTGCCACTGCCTGAGTGTGAAAAAGCAAGAAACATAAATTCTTGCACCTAAACTTGTGATGAGCAGGTCGACAGTGTGACACTTACTAATTAACACTAAAAGGAAAAGTCAGGCTATCCAAGAGAGGGACATCTTGGTAACAATGCCTTATATGTAACAGATTCATACATTCATCTTCTGGACTTGAGAGGGTCGTGGGGGTGCTACAGCAAAAAGGGGGCGAGGGCGAGGTTCACCCTGGACGTGTCGCCACTTCCTCACAGAGCTGACATATAGAGACAAACAAGGAATCACACTCACATTCACACATATGGGCAATTTAGATTGACCAGTTAACCTATTAGTGCATGTCTTTGTACAGTGGGAGGAAGCTGGAGTACACGGAGAGAACCCACGCAGACATGAGGAGAATGTGTGAACGCCACAAAGAAAGGTCCCCCAAGGAAATCGAACCCAGGTGTCGGAATCAAGGTGACAGTACTAACCACTGCACCACCATGTTGCCTGTATGTAACAGATGTGCCAGTTAATTGCTTTTTACAATCTTTAGTTTTATTAGTGCTATTAAATGTATAAATTTTGAATATCTTTTAGAGGTTTATAAAACATTTATGTACCTTGCCCTTTGGAATTGCTGCTTTGAAAATCTACGGAAGAGGATTAGAGCCACTGGAAAGGTCCAATATATTTGGTTTTTTATTATTATTCTGAGAAAAAAGTCAGAATTTTGAGAGTAAAGCCAGAATGATGAGGGAAAAAGTCAGAATGATGAGGAAAAAAGTCAGAATTCTGAGAAAAAAGTCGGAATTCTGAGAAAAAAAGTCAGACTTCTGAGAAAAAAAGTCAGAATTCGGAGAAAACCAAAGTCAGAATTCTGAGATTAAAGTCAGAATTCTGAGAAAAAAAGTCAGAATTTTGAGATTAAAGTCAGATTTCTGAGAAAAAAGTCAGAAGTCTGACTTTAATCTCAGAATAATTAAAAAAATAAATTATTGGACCTTAATTTTTTTTTCTCCATTGGCTCTCATCCTCCTCCACAGAAAAGCGCATATACAATCTAACTTACTCACTTAGTATGCTTGCATAATTAAAACTTGTTAAAAACAAAAAAACAAAACAGTATCATATTTATGGAGTCAGTCTATGGCGCCATTTAGCAATTCAATATCTGCTATTGTATACGTTATGAAATTGAGGAGGAAAATTTCAGCCGTCATGGTAAGAACTCTCCTTGAAATTTTTTTTAGGTGTCACTGCTCACTCAACTATCACCTAACACAATAATCTTTCCTGTCAGCCGTGCCATGGATTTAATGATTTCCTTTAAAACCCTGAGGAAAGTTGTGACATTTGTAGTGTAACATCACCATAGAGTATGCCCACCTTTCCTGGTGTCCCAGGTCCTGCAGAAGCATGTCCGCGTACTTCTGCCTCTCGCTTGCTTCGACATTGGCCAATTTTTTCACCTCGCTGCGAACAAAGTACCAGAACTCCTTCACGCCGTTTTCCACCCTCCTCCGTAGCTCCTCCTGAGTGGGCCCCGGGCCTGCAGCAAAAAGTTAAGGGAACATAACTCACAACAAAAACATAACAAAGACACTCAGCTGATACTCTTATGAAACACAGGTATGGGGTTTGTAACAATGAATCAATGACGTTAACCTCAAAAGAACTTCCTTGTGAACACAGCCAGGAGGATAGCGAAAGAAAAAAGAATACAAAGAGGTCAAGAAAGGAATTCCAGAAGCGAGGAGCACAACAATGGTAGTTTTGGAAAACAACCATTAAAATTTTACTCTTTCATTTTGTGTCCCTGGGTGTTGCTTTGACCTCATTAAGAGAGACTTGATCAGTGCGTTTTGCCTCATAGCTTTTTCTTATGAGCTTTTTTTCACACAGTTCTAACAACAGGAAGGAACTCTATACTCCACCCGAGTCAAACAATGTGGACTAACCCACATGGATAACACAACTGCCTGCTCTGGTTTCTGTGGAAAGGACCAATGTGAAAAAAACAAAAAAACAAAACAAAAAAAACAGGTAAGGAAAGGACAGCCTCAAGCAGGATAGAAGAAGTGGTGGTGGAGGAGGTAAGAGGTTTTTTTTTTTTTTTTTTTTACATTTCTATCTCTTCTCCCTTCACTCCCTTCCCTTGGTGGAAAAAAGCTGGAGGGTATTTTTAGCTTTTTCTTTCCCTGCGGCAAGATGGAAAAGCTGACCCTGTGCTGCCCTCCGCGCTTACATGTCCTTTATTTTCTCACTGTCTGTCTCTTTTCTCCACTCTCTTACACCCATTCTGCCACTGGGGCCTTCACACTGCTTCCACTTCATTCACACATTTCCCCATTCACCTGACAGCTTTCTCTGCCCCTCTGACCACTGCTTAGAGTGGCAAACACACACATGACCCTGCCCATCCGACGGCAAAGCTCTGCCATCATCACTAGTCGCTTTTCCATCGGACATATGCGCAAAACCGATACCGATATTTACTAAATGTCGAAAAAAAACACAAGTGCGTAATGTTGGTTTTTCCATTAAATCACAAAATGCAATGATTTGTTTATTTATTATCGCGAGATGACACGAGAAGTCATTCCATGAACATGGCGACGAACGTAAATATGGTGTTGATTCACAGATATATTCATTATTATTATATATTACCCTTCTATCTTGTAATAAATTAAAAATGATTGGGTTTCCTGGTGTGTCCACACATACCGCGACATGTTTCTTCTTCTTCGCTTGTTGTAACGTACGTCAGCATCCGTTTTTTACATTCACCTGACTCTACTTGCGAAAAAAGGTCTTTCCATTGCAGTTTTGCACGACATATAATTTACGCCGAAAAACCACTTCTTGCCAGCGCGAAAAATGAGACTTTTGGTGAAACTGTCATTTTTCCATTAGTTAAATTTTTATGTGCAAGTTATATTTGCGCAATTTGAGGGTCAGTGGAAAAGCAACTACTGCTAAGCTAGAGCAGGCTTAATGCTGGACTAGACTACTGTTCTGACTGCAGGCGAAATCTCACAAGAGCCTCTGCCTGATTCTACTACCATATATAGTCAAACCCTCACGAATCAATCCTTTCATATTTGCAAGCTCTGTGCCAAATCCTTCCCTGTAACCTTTTAGGTGGCCCTGCCCTGCTTACCATCTCCAGTGAGTTTCTGGAAGCTGTGGATCTTCTGTTTGGCTCTGGTTAGCTGATCTTCCAGGGAGCGCAGTCTCCCCGCGGCCAGGGACCCGGCTTCTGCCTGACCGTCTGGTATCCTGAGGGGGGAAAGACACAAGAAGAGGATGTGATGGGTGAACATAGGAGCACGTATGGTCGATAGCAGATACAGCACAAAAATATCTCTCTCTGTGGAAAGAGCCGGCTGAAACAGCGTTATACAGGGTGTATCAAAAAAAAAAAAAAAAAAAAAAAAAAAAAATATATATATATATACTATATATATATATATATATATATATATATATATATATATGTAGATTTTGAAAAATTACCCCCAGTTCTGCATTTAATAATTTTTGGAATTTTCTTTTATGGATGTCGGTAGGTAGGGGATTGGTGGATATTTGTCCAAATTTACAGACTCAGGTTTTCATGCATGAGTGAGTAAAGGCAAATTGTGCAATCCAAGTTAAAAGTGGTTTGCGCAAAGTAGCGGTGGGATTTAGATCCAATCCAAGGTCATGGGAGGGGTCAATGGGCATCCATCTTGTTTTCCACAAAATTGCCAGGTTACAGCATTAACACTTTGGCCACCATGTCAGTTTCATTTCTTTACCCATGGCAGCTGTTCTTGCCTTTCAAAGTTAATTCAACTTGTTTAGGCCTGAAAATGTCGCTGAGTACAGGCCCAGTTAGGGTTAGGGTTAGGGTTAGGTTAACCCAAATTTAGCCTTGATATCCATAAAAGAATATTCAAAAAATTATCAAGTGCGAAACTAGGGGTAATTTTTCAAAATGTATTGTGTTCAAAATGTAATGTGTTTTTTTTTTGTTTTTTTTTTTGATACACTCTGTAGTAACAAACCACAAAAAACAGTCACAAAAACCAAACCACTAGTGAAGGACAAATGAAGGTAACGTCTTTGCAGTAAAGTTATATAACATTCATTATTTGATTACTCATCTGTTAAGTTAAGAAACAGTGGTGCTGCTCAGAGGCTCCAAAAACCTCATATGACATCTCCAGAGCACTCCTTTAGTTTGAGTAACAGCAAAAAGATTAAATAAATGATAAACAACAGAAAAAAAAAAAAACAGGTGGAAATTCTGAAAGGCTTTTTGGCAAAAAAAAAAATAAAATAAAATTAAGTTGACTGACAGTTTTCTCAAGCCACAAATCAACAAATACACCTACACTGAAGTGAGTGTAAAAAAAAAACAAAAAAAAACACAAGCATTAGCTGTGACTGGTCCTTGCTCATAATTTTAAAAGCTGGAAAAACACACTGGCAGTCGCCGAAATGTCAAATTCCTTTTGCAGTATGTACTTGAACTTGTCTGAATAAATATTTAGATGAGAAATAGGCCACACAGCTGTAGAATCCCACTTCTGTAGCTACATGAAATAGAAACGTACTTCTTTTCTATGTCAACATCAGGTTTTTAATAGTCGTTAATCAGATTCAGGATTTTGGAGAAGCAGCGAGAACTTATTAGCATTACAAACATTCAGCAGTTAGTCTTATATGCGTCTTACTGGTATCACAGCTGGACACCGCAGTCACCCTGCCCTAGTTTACTTATATTATTATATTATATATTGAGGAATAAATCAAATATGCACTTATGAATAGTGCATTCAAGCATCACAACATGTTGCCAGTTTATATACGTACTGAGTCAAATTATGGGGCTGAGAAATCTATGAAACACAACTGGAGCTTGATTGTACAATTACGTAAAGTGTTGAATTAGGTACAGCAGTTCTCAGCTAACATGCTTTTCACCTGACATATAACCATTTTGACCCTGTTAAAACTAAGTCAGATTAAATATATACATAGCTACCAAACCTATTAAATTACCGTTATACAAGTCTCTAATATTTGTTACCATGCCAACCATTTACCAATATTCTTCATGGAAATCTTAACTGATTATTACACAAACCATATGCTGCATCTGTTTTGTGAATTATAGCTGAAAAGGTCTTTTGTCACACAGATCATGTGAGGAACTAAACACTAATAATTAATTGTATTACTTCCGTAAATGAACCACAACTGATCTTGAGGCTCGCTGCTACCGTTTTATGTTTTTTTTTCTGATTAAGTATAGCCAGCGTGACAGTTACTGCGCGCTAAAGCATCATGTGCTGGAGGCTTTGAAAATTTACAGCTTGGAATCTTGCAAACCCAAATTGCTCATTACAGCTGAAATGATGTTTGTGGGTTTTTTTTTCAATCCATTTAAGGTGCTTTACATTAATAAAATAAGCCAATTTAAATTCAGATGTAAAAACAAATCTGTGTTCAGATGGTGTGTACTGTAAATTACTGCAAGACGATAAACAAAGTGACTTAAAACGGGATTTCCCATCTGTCTCTGGGACATAAATAACCGCCGCACTTGTGCAGTGAAATCAAAAATGAGTGCTCCGACATGCTCAGAACACAAAGTTCAAATCAAGCGAGGAGAAAAAAGAACAGTCGATGACATTACACCAAATCAATTCCTCTACATAAAACTATTAAAAATGGAATATGTTCGAATGCACAGGGGCATTGGTGAAGTGCTGCAAAGGCCATGTTAATGAGTCATCAAGGCATGCAAACTCAATTTGCTCCCTGAGTGAGGAACATCAGTCGCTGGCAGGCATAAAGATGAGACTTTTAAAGTTGCAACAGCCTTTCTCATTGCACAACCCAACCCCCCCCCCCCTTCACTGTTTGAGCCTCAGTCCTCCTAGAGAAGCTCAGGCCTCCCACTTCACTGAGCACTAGCAGATTTCTGCACTTCAAAGATATGGAAAGAACTAAGGAGAGAAAGGAAGGACGTAATGTAACACATTATGTAACTGCAAGATGGACAAGGATAAACACACACATTATTGTGGCTTTACAGATGGTTGGATGCATGTCTTAAATATTCACCGGCTTTTCACTGCAAAATCTGTGGCATTCCTTTTTTAGCTACATGACACACATCTTTTGAAATAAGACCCAGGTGCATTTCCTTTTCCTAAGAATCAGCTCAGCCCTTAACTGTGAGAATGGTATCTAGTCTCACAGTTATGTCTGTTCAAACAATATTCAAGATCTCCCAAAGGTCACACCCTAACCTGCTATTACACAATTATACAGGAAGTAGGACTTTTTTCCTTCAGTGACATCATTTCCCACGGGGTTTAAGTGCTTCTAAATGTGTAAGTAAGGACACTTGAAACCTTCTTGAACAACGCAGACGATCTAGGCCAGATCAGCGGTAGGCTAATGAGTACATACATGATACAGAGGTTAGCTAACGTGCTCAAAAGAATCATGAACGGCTGAGACGCTGTTTCTATTATAGGCAACACACAAGTATCCACAACCGAGACATGCCGATAAAAAACACATCCACACCCTAAGTGGTTCAAAAACCCACAAACACACAGGAAGGAGTCGAGCGCTGTACACAAATACACAAATGATCCCTGATGCTATCTCTAGAGAACCTAGAGCAGAGACTAAACAAGGCAGCTGGATTCAACGGCATCTTAATCAAACGATACAGGAAAGGTAACAGATGAGGAAAAGCCCAACTTGGGGGAGGTGGGACTGAAGGTGGAGAGGAATACTGTGTAGAGAAAGACAAGCTATGAAAGCAGGGGGTGATGAGCCCCACAGGCATTGAGCACTGAGCCGGAAAGCAGGTGAGGTTCCAGCTTCCTCTGAAATGCTGCCCCAGCTGTCGCTCCATTGGCTCCCGCCCCGGCACCCGGTAACCATGGAGTTCGCAGGGTGATCAGGGCCGGGCGGAGCAGCGTGAACGGTGGGGGCCCGAGTGGCACTGCGCCGCATACATATTTCCATGGTAAAATTTAATGTACTCCGGTTGACTTCAAAAGAAAACCTATGTGCTGACCTGCAAAAACCATACATATGGATGGGAATGTAAAGTGTTCTTGGAGGTGTAGATGAAAGGGAACTACATGAATGTAATTTGGCTTTACACTTTGATTTAGAGCTAAAATAATATGTTGCAAAATCCTGTGTTTCTTGTTAACAAACATAACTCATTGCACGGACATCTCGGGGTCAAAAGCGCTTTGGTAGGTTGTGATTAGCTTTTAGTAAACCACTGCAATCAGCGTAACGCAACATGAGGTTTGGATACGCCTGATGAATGGCGATGAAGGTAGTATTACTAGCTCATCTTAAACGCGATGCTGTCGGCGATCTGTATCATCAGGTGAAGAATCTTCGGACTAAGGAGATCTGATGCGGTACAGAGATAGAAGCATTTAAGGACGTGCACTCTCATGAATAATTTTCATTACCATGCTGAGTTTGTAAAAGCACTCTGAAGAAAAAATGTGGGATCAAATTGTGGACTCCAATTTGTTTCTATTTGTTTTGACTTCCAACAAAAGCCGAAAGCATTCTAAAGATAGTAAAGGCTTATATATGTCTAAACTGTACTCTGGTTGAAATGTAGTTCTAAATCACTTTGCAGCTCTCCAAGTTATTTATTTTCTTTTTTTTTTTAATCCAGAATGTGGCACTTTTGCCAGATAATATATTGTATGCAATTAAAGCAATGAAAATATTGAGTGTACCCGGATTATTATTATATTTTTCTACATTTACTATTGCTTTTTAATAGAGCCAAAACATTTATCACTTTGATTTAGAGATCTTGTGTGTGTGTTGGGGGAAAGAAATGTGTTGGTGTGCATGACTCCACTGATAAAGCTTTCTGTCTGGGAACAAGTGAGTGTTGCATCAAACCACTTGACTCTAATAAGTCAAGCTAATAAACCAGAGGAATGCAGTGGTGGAAAAGGCTTGTAAACACCATAAAGAAGTGGAAAAGTCCACTACTGCCATAAAAACTGGGTAGCACTTTCAAGTAGCTTTTGTAAAAGTTGGATAAATAATGACATTGGCAACTCTGCCACATCCAGTTTATTGTCTGACCATGTAAAATTTTAAATGTAAAACTGTGTGTTTATGGGAATATTTCTACACTATACCAAATCAGTTAATCTTTTCCCCACTGTGTATCTTTCCTTAGCGATACCCATGTTATCTCCGCTGACTTCAACACTATAATTGCAAAGTAAACTGATTCTTTATGGTGCATTCTTTCCCCGCATGCTTCAAGGCCTGTACATCCACAACAAACCAGTTCTGCTCTGCTCCAGGCCCTACTTAACAGAGATGTCCAGAGCACAGATAGCTCCGACAATGAGGCTACTGTGCGGCAGTCGACCTTCCCTCGGTGGGCCTGAGCGACGGCCGGGTCGATGGGAGTTCAGTTCTGAAAGTAGCAGCGGCATCTGTTTAGTGGGACACAACCTTTACAGGACTATTACGGGCCTCGAACGCAGGTGGACGTTGGACTCGCCGCGCAAAATTACATAATAGTTTCCATTTTATTTGTTTGTTCAAGATGTGCATCCAAATTAGGCAGGTATATGCAAAAAGTAGCATGTACACAATGCAAATGTAATCACAAGGTCACACAGAAGGGGAGCAATTGGAGTCTAATGGTTAATGACTTGCACCATTAAAAGACAATTCCACTGGAGCACAGGAAAACTGACTAATGCCGCGTTTCCACAACATGTTACCAGCTTGACTTGGCTCGACTTGGCCTTTTTGCATTTCCATTACAAAAAAGGACTTGGAATCTGGTACTCGGTACTAGTTTTTTGGTTTCACCTCCGCCAAGGTTCCAAGACTGGGGAACAGATACTAAAATGTGACGTGTAAACACTGCAGACCACTGATTCATCAGAGAGTTGTCTCTGTGACCCACCGTTTTACAAAACACAGATGCTGAAGTTGACAGTAAATGTAGTGGTAGGTTAATCCACATGATGACAGCCCATGAAACTACGCCATGGTTTGTCGAGGAGGTTCAGATGTAACAATTCAGCATGTGCTTGACGAGTCAACAGGAAACGAGCGAGTTTATCAGCAAATCTGAGCCGACGACACAGAAGTAACACACCGCATCGCTATGACGTCCAGGTACTGTAAAGTTGGCAGTACCCTGTAATGGAAACAGTCTCCAGGAGTAATACCTGATACCTGAGTTGAGCCGAGCTGAGTTGAGCCGGTTCCACGTAGTGGAAACACAGCATAAATGCTGCCTTTCGATCTATTGGTTTTACATTTGGGTCACATGGTGCACGATGTGGGTGGGACTCAGGGTAGCAGTTAATTGATTTAAGAAAACGATGTCACGCTGCCTTCTAAAGTTTTTGTCGTAACTACTGTTCAGTGCCAAATGAATCGTCTTGTTGGCAGTGAGGCGGGCTGAAATAACATATAAATTAGATAAGTGCAGTGACTGGTCTCTGCAACCCTTCTCATCCCTTCAGTCCTCATTTTCCATTTCCTCGTTGGTGCTCTTTACTTAGCGCAGTCCTCACGCCATCCATCATGCTCCCCTCTTCTGCATCACTCCCTCCCACCCCTCCATGCCTCTGTTGGCATGCCTGGGGGATCGATCAGGTCCTCATCGCTCAGCCCAGCTGTCAGTCTCACCCCTTGCTCCCTCCGATGTCACACCATCAGGCTGGCGCGTGTCATTGTCTCCACAGGAGCCATGGCTTCATGCCCGAGGTGACTGACAGCTGCAGAGAGGGCGGAGCCAGACAGACTGAGCAACTCGACCCTGTGCTCACCTCTCATTAATGCTGCTGGGTGATTGGTGGGCTGGCACGCTGCCTGTCACTCAAATCACTCAGGAACAGCCTGAATAACCGAATCGCTGGACTGAATCTGTAGGCCAGCCAGGTGATACTAATTTGAATCTAAGCGTTGACTGATAGATTTATTAATTTCACATGACAATTCAATTTGAAAAATTGTGGATAGTTCAGCAAAAATAGCTAAAATGTGACCATTAATGCATGAATAATCCTCCTAGCTGTTTGCATATTCCTCTGCTTTTTGCTAATACTATGCAACTTTGCAATATCTGACCAAGTCAATCAATATTCCCTGCAAACAACTTCAACACCGCTATCACTCTTTATCATAAAGCAAATGAGACAGTGTAAACACGATCCGTTCTGATATAAAGTGAATGCAAAACACTGCTCAATATGACAGCACATCCATCTAACGCTGCGCTGCAAGTTAAATCCTACACTAAACCATAAATCTCTGGTCTTTATGGTGTAGGATTCCACCGCCTAACAACTCGACACTAAGGTGTGATTCAGCCATAATAATGTCAGTTTAATGGGTTTGATTCTCTCTGAGGCCACTCATAAAAAATGAATGCACTAATGGTAAGGTTAGGTGCTTTGGATGAAACCATGTGGGCATTTTTATTATTCAATATCAGCGAGATGCTTGGAAGACCTTGTTCTGCCTCTTGTTCAACATGGGCAAATTCATGTTCTCAGTCCAAACCTGCAGAATGCCTTAGTTGGTGAATTAGGTTAAGCATGCATTTCAGCTATTCTCTCATTTGAGCTAGTGAGTTGTTACATAGTCAGTCAGGCTGTGACAACCTGCCGGCTGGAGTCTGGCTTGGTGCCATGCCTCTGTCAGCAGTTTGGTAGTGGAGTGAGGCAGAGGAAGAGGAAGAGGAAGGGGAGGAGAGATATGAAGGAGGAATGAAATGAGGAGCAGGACAGGGAACTGTGAAGGGAGGGGCTATGACAGGGAAGATGGGCAGCTCACTAACCACCTCTTTGCATGTATTAAGTCTATAATATAATAAGAACAGCAACTGGATGAGGTGTGGTTGGGTTTTCTCTATGTGACCACTACACGGTAGGGATTGACTGCTATGGTTTTGTTCATGGCCAATAATGATACCAATTATTAGTCATTAGCCATTGGGTGGCATGGTGGAATACTGTAGAGCATGGTGACACTGTGGTCCTGCCTCATAGCTTCTGGGTTCGATCCCCTCTAGGGATAGGAATCGAGAACCAGTTCTTTTTGAGAACCAGATCCCAGTAGCTTGATTCCTTGGAATTGTTGCCTGCCTGCTTAACAATTCTTGTTTATCGATTCCGCCTTCGTTGCGCATGCACGATGATGTCACGCATATGCTGCATTGTTTGGTCAGAATGTAGCCAACATGGCACTGAGGCAGAAAGGGTCTAAAAGATGACACCGGGGCCACTTGTAACACTGGCAAAGCTTACATTTCTTCAAAAGGGTGGAATCCCTCCTATGCTCAAACATTTGTTCACACAGCATGACATTCATTTGATACGCTGCTTAGCGGCACTTGTGAATCTAACGGCAGAGTGAACACTAGGCCGTCATCTGGGCCCAGTTCTGGTTCCGGTGTGGGCAACAAACGTCGTACCCCCTAAAATACAAGTTTCCGAAGGTAGGGGAAAGGAAATGAGGTGCACAACAATGGGAGATGGGCAGAGTCAAACCGGTTCCACGTAGTGGAAATGCGGCAATAGAGGAATTAGTAAAGCGTCTTTAGTTTCACTTTCACTGTACACCCACCCCCCCCCAACCGGGCCTGGCATCATCTGTTATTATTTGTACATACTGTATATGTAATATTTTCTGTGCAGTGATGGAAATATAAAAGACAGTTAAGGCAAACACACAAGTTTGTTCTCCTTTCATTCCTTCACCCAATGAGAATCAATAAGAGAATCGATAAGGAATCGGATCGATAAGCAAAATCGATAATGGAATTGGAATAGTAAAATTCTTATCGATTCCCATCCCTAATCCCCTCTCAGATCAGAGCTTTTCTGTGCTGAATTTGCCTGTTCTCTTCATGCCACATGGATTTTCTCCAGGTTCTCTGGTTTTCCCCACAATTAAAAAACAGGTATACAGTATAGATTAATCCTCCTCTGGCACGGTAGGGCAGCAGTTAGCACATTTGCCTCTTGGTGTGGAATCCTCCCTCCATCCAAAGGCATGCACTTAATAGGCTAATTGGTCAATCTAAGTCACCAAGTGTGAATGTGAGAGTGAAAGGTTCTTCGTTTGTATGCGTCAGCCATGTGATGACCTGACAACAAGTCCAGAGTGTACCCCGCCGTTGTCTGTTGCTGGCCTGGACAGGCTCCAGCACCCCCCATGGCCCTCTTGAGGACTAAGCAGTTTGGAAAATGAATGAATGAATTCTCTCATCAGTGACCTTGACTAAGGTACTGATGAAGATCTAGAGTAGGTCCTTGAGTACCTTCAAAGGCAGTTCACTGCTTCTATAGGCTTTGAGCTAATGCTAATTGTTAATACCGGGTAACATGTGTATTAAGAGGGTAAAATGTAGAGACTGTATTTCTCCACAGGGATAATAAGTAGGGGTGTAAGAAAATATCGGTTCTGCAATATATCGGTACATTTATGTTTCATTTCATGATACTGTATCGATATTAAAAAGTACCGTATCAATATTTTTAGGTATTTATTCAAACGCAGATATGACGGACGTTCATTTTTGTTTTTTGTTTTTCTTTTTGTTTATGTTTTATTATTATTATTTAACAGTTTTATGAAATAATAGTTTATTCATGCTAAAAGCACTTTTTACTGTCTAAGAGTGTTAGATATTAGCTCCTTTGGAAACTAGGAGACTTAGAAAAATTTTGTGATATAACATTAGATCCTGTTCTGATCAAATAAAAATGCATTTAGTATTTGTATATATTTCTGGTGTAATTCAGTTCTTCTAGGAAATAATCTTGAAAAAGAAAAAAACAAAAAATTGCTTTTTTAACAGTATCATGATATATCGTGATATATCATATTGTGATCCTAGTATTGTAATTTGTAACGTATCACTGGATTCTTGACCAATACACACCCTTGATAATACGGTGAGTTGAGCATTAGACCTTTTTTCTACATTTGCAGTCAAATACATAATGTTGATGTCAAAGTTCTGACTATACCCATCACAAAACACAAAACTGTTTAAATGTGTTCAAGCTGAAACTCTATGGCAGTCTTTACAGAGGAGAGGTGGCTGCATCACAGGCAAAGCAGCAGATTTTCAAATTATTTTTTCAGCAAATACCAATGATCATAAACATGCTGAATATTGGAACTAATAATTGGAAATGCTGACAGGTCTATCTCTACTTCACACTCACATATGCATGAATGCACAGGCAATGAACGAAGGCACAAAACTGAAGAAAGAAAACCCACTCCTGCATCTGTCGATAGCTCATAAGGCTTAACCTCAGCAAGTCAGTTGACTGTTTTTGGCTTGCTGTGCTCGATACTTAGCTGAAGCTTGAAGGGACTAGAGGATGCACTGTAGCACAGCGGCAGTAAACAACTGTGGAGGCCTCAGTCCCAGATCAACCACCGAACTCAATAACCAGCAACAAGCGCGCAGTGTATCGGGGACCCATCTGGACACTGGTAGACTGAAAGCTGCACTTGTTTTTTTATGCCATGAATTCCACCTTTGTTTCTGAGCCAATTTTGAATAATTACAAAAGCAAGGGATTTAATCAGGGACCAGCTGTCTGAAGCAACGTGTGCGTGTGTTTTTTTATGTTTATGTACACTGATGGGGGCCCTGCATCAAAGTGAATCGGAATATCACAGAAAGGCGGTGATGGCAACATCTAAAGATTGGGTTCCCTGTTAATATGGCACACACCAGGACACACTACTGCATTCCCAGCACTTGCACAATTATAGATGTGCACACACATTCACAGACACAATGTTTATGTGTAAAGAGAAACAATGTCAGCATGCGGAGATAAGAGCAGAACCATCTGTCTCTCTATTACACATAGCCTGAAAGTGTGAATCGTACTGCATGGTTAATGGGCTCATACAATGTGCTATTATGTGCCAAAATAACACAATAAAATCTGGTGAGGTGTGTGACAGTCCATCCATCTGTCTATCACACATTGTGTCTTCTACACCAGCGATCAGCTATTGATGAAACTTTGCAGCAGCATTTGTTGAACTATGCAGCCCACACAAGACGCTAACTTAATCAGAGGCTGATTAGATTTCCTTAAAAACCAAAGAAACAATCATCTCGTTTATACGTTTTCGCATTTATAAAATTACACTAATTACAGAACCAGAGGGCTAGGGCTGTTTTAAATTGCAGGACTTTCCTAAAACTTTGAAATGATGCATTGCAGTGTAACAACTTTTTTTTTTTTTTTTAACTGCACATTGATTAGAAAAAAATGGGCTTAAATTCCTTTCCTTATTCTCATCAGACCTCCTGATTTAATCATGACAAAACTGACAAAACAAATGATTTATTTATTTTACCCATATATCCCCAGGACATGACCAGGTACGAATAAAACAGAGTGTAACTCTGTTCTACATAGATTACTTTCAGAGGAAATGTATTAAATGGCTAATAGACTATTCATTTATATTTTAGCTTTGCACTTATGAGGGAATGTGAAAACATGTTCACTTCAGGAAAACATTTTTTTTAACAATTACCAAACACATTTTATATTAAGTGGTTAAATTTCAGAAACAGTCCATGTTGGAAACGCAAGAAGTTAACAGTATCAAATAAAGTAAACAAAAATGTTTTAAATGAGCAAAATTCTATGTAAAAGTGCTTCTCATCTCCATGTGTCTGTTGTTAGACATGGACTGAGTATGAAATCATAATGTAACAGTGGCATATAAAAACTGTACGCTATCTAGAAGCCCCTTCTAGGCTATGTTCAAGCTGATGATCTGTAGCAATGAAAATCTTTTTTGTCATGTCATCTGGTTAAAAAAAAATACATAACCCATGTTAATTACAGAAGCTGCACAGGGATTTTGACTTAACTGAAATGTAAATAATTAATAACAAAGAAATGAGAAGCAGCAGAAAGGCCTTGCCAAATTTTACCAGGCAAAAATCATTACTGTATAATGTAAAAACACACAACTACTGGTACAAAGCTACAAAGAAATGCCCATATTTCAATAAAATACACTAAGCGTGGTTCTACATGATAAAAGTGGGTTACTGTTACCTGAGCGATTCGGCCATACGTCGCAGGTCTTCATTCTGCTGCTTGAGCCGCTCTAGCTTGGCCAGGATCTTGGAGAGTTCCCGGCTGGACCTCTCTGGGTGCTCGCTGTCCCTCACTAAGTGACCACCTATGTAGAAGAGCAGTGTACCCCAGGCCAGCAGCACCAGGGTAATCCAACGCCATGAACCCGCCCAGGGCCGCATGGCTCAACCACGCCCACCCGAAAATGCCTCTTGGTGCGCCTGTACACCCACCAACCCACCGGCCTGCCTGCCGGATGTTTGCACACGCTCTGTGCCCCGTCACCACAAGTGACACAGTGCCAACCTTGGCATCGGCATCTTTGCAGGGATGATACACAGTAGACGACAGATGAGGTGGAGATGCGGCTGTTCGAGCTCAGGAGTGAGTAAGACAGGGCGGGGAATCGTCCTCCAGTGATCAAGCAGCCTTCCTGTGTGTGCTAAAGCATGGCCAGCATGCTGAGAAGAATGTTGTGGTGGCCTGATAGACGGGGTTTCCTTTTCCACCTGGCTCTGTGTTGACCAGTTTATTCCAAATGACCTTGCTGGTCTCTTCCAGTCCCACCAGATACTTTCAGTTGTGTTGCATTCTATAAAAACAAACAAAAAAATACACATAAGTTAAAAATATGACGGTATTTTGGTCAAACCGTGAAATAGTAAAACTTTTAAGAGGTGAGACATCAAGTGAAGTTGACAGACAGATAAGAGTAAATCAGACATGATACACAGAGTGCCATACTACAGAAAGAGAGCAGAAAGAACACAGCAGACAGACTGACAGACACGGCCTAGATGCTGCTGACTGGTCCCGACATAACCCTGTCTCAGCAGCCCACAGGATTGATCAGCATGACACTGCAATTTGCATTTACATAGTGATGTGCAGTCCCTGAGCTATGCTGCATTGCTGTCGAGGTAGGACTGGGATGTTCTACTTTCCACGTCCTGCCTGCTTTCACGTTACACACACTAGTAGTCATGAACACTCTGGTCTCTCAACATCTCTTGCTGGTAGACACATGAGCCGTCACATGCCAACAAGCATACATCTTTTATTTCCTTAACATACTCTCAGCGTACCACAACCTACTTCCAACTGTTTCTCTCGTACTCTTAGTTAATGCACGACTTAACATGACAGTTAATGGATTTGTTTGCAGAATCCCGGCTAAAGTTTTTGACTGTTTCCTTCCCGAGCACCCGCTGCCGTCCCTGTAGCCTTTGTGACAGCATGCAACATTGCCAAGGTGATACAGTGAGCTCAATGGAGCGGTGGAAGTAAAAAATCCCTGGATCATCACATCCCTTCATCCCTAAAGCAGCGGGGGAGATAGAGATGGGCACGTGCCGGGTTTCTGAAGCAACCTTCACTGTCAACTCTCCAACAAAGCCCTGCCATGCTACTGAAACTAGTCGTGTGATAGGATGAAGACTGGCAGGTGTGTGTGTGTGTGAACGTATTATCATCTTTGAGTGCATACCACAGTGCGCTGGAATGACGCCAAGCATCTTAGACTTCATTCGAGGTGTAGTGGGGTGGGGTTGATTGACATTTTGCAGTGTCTATGGTATTTCTGTGAGTGGAGACACAGGAAAGTGCTCAGGACTGCTGGGGTTCGCCTGGCAGCACAGAAGTAGGTTAACGGTATCCCATCATGTTTATCATGGAATGATAGTGATATATGGGAGGTAAATGGTGCTATGCTGAAATACCATAGAGACTATTCATGTTTCACTGGTGCAAACTGCCCAGAATGCACCTGCTGAGGTCAGGAAAACAATGAGGAGCCAACAATCCTCCTTTGTTTCCCATCGAATGATACAGGAATACTGAACTCTGTGCAAACGTTCCTTCTTCATTGGTGCTCCTGTTTTGACTAACCTAGGCCGACACCAGGGTGGCTCCTCTTTATGCATGCAGAGCAAGGATGTGCTGAGTTGTGTTTTATTATGGAAAATAAGAGCTGTGAGAGGGTAGCACTCCACCAGCTAATGCGAGACTGGGACTTTACTAAAAGGCAGGCTGCAAAAACCCTTGTCACTGTGTTTGAGGAGCTGTAATGAGGTTTGTGTTCACTAGACTAAAACTGATAAATATAAAAGTGTTGGATGAGGCAGGCAACTGCTGCCAAATAGGATATGAAAATTTTTTTAGATAACACTTCGGGCTAGCTGTTGGACTTCAAACTAACCTTGTAATAATATATTACTGGTTGACTGATAGAGCTTTGAGGAAATTAATATGAATGACCTACCCAGAACAATTAAGACTTAATGATATAAGGACAATAAGGTAAAAGCGCAATAAAATGAAAACAAATGCTTGTGATTAAAAAAAAATAATTAAAAAAAACAAAACAAAACAGAACAAAAAAAAAAAAACAACAAAACCCACAGGTGTTAAGTATTTAATGGCCTTTAAATTTCACAGTATGAAAAAAGTCCTTAGTGGAGTTAATCGTATAAAAAAGATGAAGCACATTTTTAAAAAGCATGAAAAAACACATCTGTCACAGTGAAAGTCATTAATACGTGATTTCAATCACAAATTGTGGGAATACAAATAAATACTGAAGCCAATTCTTTTAATTAAAGAATCTCTTATGTCTCTCCGTTTGAAGTGAAGCTGAGTCAATCTAGGCCTATTACTGAGGGAACGCACAATGTGTAAAGGTTAGGAAACAGAGTAAGGGATCAACTACTTGCAATTAAAAAGCTGAAGTACTCAAATAATCTTTATTAAAGGATGTACTCTACCTCAGAGAATGTAGAACCTGCAGGATTATTGGTTCATTTGTCTTTAAATTAAAGCCATCTTTACCAAGTACATTGAAGGGAACCAGAAAACAAGCGAAGACGGTTTTATAGTTCCGTATACGCTTGCCTTTCAGTGTGGCCTTGGCTGTGTTGAAGCAGCGAAAAGAGAAGAAAACATTTACGGTTCCTCTTTTCATAGTTAAACACTGTCATATTTCTTAAGTATAAACGAGGCATCAATTGAATCCTGTGTCAGCAGAATGTGGCCTGATTAAAGACAAAATGACACCACGCAATAATTTATTCGACTGATGAAGATCTGGCAGTGTAATATTCCACCACATATATATATATATCGCCCGGCACTGACGATTTTTGCATTTTCTTAAACCTCTCACGTAGTGCCCTCGAGTCACCAGCGACAGGGGCTACATAAATAATGGAAATTATAATAATGTCGGTTAAATAAATAAATAAATGTTCTCTCTGTGGCACAATCATTTTGAAGTCGGACTGTGAGACAGATATGCTGACAGCAGGGTTTTAAATAAGTTAGCCATATAGTGCCCCCTTTTTCCTTTCTTTCTTCCCACCAAACCCCCTCCCTCCCTCACTCCTCTAAATACAGTGGAAACATGATGGCAAGATTTGAGCCGCTCTGGACAAAAAGAAAGGTGTGACTTTCTTTTTGAATAAAGACGAAATGCGTAAGTGAAAGGCAGTATGTACTTACTTGTAAGGGTGTAATTACATTAGGGTAGAGGAAGAAAAAAAGGAATGTATTACAAGCAGTGAGAAAAAAAAAATATATAAGGGGTTAAACCTCATCCGGAACAAAATGGTGATACTAAACACTAAGACATGATTTTTAAGCTGCAACTGAGTTATGCTGGAGGGCTTAATTGTGATGAAACACACCAACACTGGTGATGATACAATTCCTGACTTATAATCAATCACTCCTCACCTTGATGCTGATGTAGAGTCAAAACCACTTGTCCTTCAGTTGGACTCTGCTAAACCTCTTTATTTTTTTAAGTAATTTCACTCTATTCGCAACCTCCGGATTAGTTTGACAACACCCACTGTTGAATTTTTGTAACACTGCTTCAATCAATTACTTTATTTGTCAGTTTGGATCTGATCTCTTGTTTTAAAACACCAGAGTTTTACTAGATGGAGGGGCTGGATGACTGAGTTTACTGCACAATCGCTGTTATCATCAGGGGGGTCTGGTTGATTTGATGAGCAATTCAAAGGTAGGGCATCTTACAATGAGCTGTCTATTGCCACATTTCCACTACATGGTACTGGCTCAATTCGACTCGACTCGGCCTTTTTGCATTTTCATTACGAAAAAGTACCCGGAATCTGGTACCTGGTACTAGTTTTTTGGTATCACCTCCACCGAGGTTCCAAGACTGTGGAACAGATACTAAAACGTGACGTGTAAACACTGCAGACCACTGATTGGTCAGAGAGTTGCCTCTGTGATCCGCCGTTTTACAAAAAACAGATGCTGAAGTTGACAGTAAATATAGCGGTAGGTTAATCCACATGATGACAGCCCACAAAACTACACCATGGTCGGTCGAGGAGATTCAGTCTTTGGTGGCTGACATAAAAATTCAGCATGAACTTGACGAGACAACATGCAATGAGCAAGTTTATCAGCAACTCTCTGAGCAGACGACACGGAAGTAACGCGCCGCATCGCTACGACGTCCAGGTACTGTAGTCGGTAGTACCCTGTCATGGAAACAGTCTCCAGGAATAGTACCTGGTACCAGAGTGAAGTCCAGTCGGTTCCATGTAGTGGGAAAGCAGCATAAGTCTAAACGGGTTCCTTTCACTTGGCTGGAATTTGTGAGGGCTGTTTTGATCGGTTCTCCTTTTTAAGTTTGCACCTCTCCCATCTACAAATAAAATCAAGTGCATTGCTCTAAGCACTTTGAGTCTGCTATGGCTGGCAGCAAAAAAGACAAAAATCTCTTTCAGGTATATACATTAAAAAGCATTTTCCTTCTGAAAAGAGACAAGGCAGCTAAATTAAAGGTAGGGTAGAAGATCCTGGAAAAACGGTTCGAGCAAGCTACATTTTGAAAACACACAATTCAAAAGTCCAAATCTCTTTCTTCAGACTTCCCCGGAATGTACTCGCAGAGGGGGGAGGGACAAATGGCAGTTGAATGTGATAGACATATTGCGATTCAATCATTTCGATGGGCCGGTTAAAATGATTGGATGGTGTTTTTTCAGTCCTGTCCATTCCACAGGTGACTGAAATGTTTTATTTTTGTGTTAGAGCATTTAATTAATTGGTTGCAATCGGGGCGTGAAGGGGATTTTAAACAGGATAGTAAAAAATGCTCCAGGAAAACATCTCCTACCCTACCTTTAATTGCGGATTGTAAAGTTGGTCACTAGTGGTGAAATTTCTGTCAACAAGTTAATGTCACCACAATTAATCACATGGAAATGTCACTAAATAGTAATCAAAAGCTACATTAATTTGCTGAAGTAAATAGAAGAGTTCCATATTTAACAGGCTACCTCCTAAAATGTAATGGCACATTAATTTTGGTAAAATGGTTGTGCTGTAAATAAAACCCACCTTCATGCACAACTGGCTGTGGTATTTCTCCAAAACTTAAACCTTAACATTATTCCACATTGCCCTTCACCTTGCTGTCTTTGCTACAGAGGGGGCCTGCATGGCCGGTAAGAGCTGGCGCGGTACATGTGCAACCGCGGGGCCGACTGTCACTGGTGTCACAAAACGCCTCAGTGCTGCAGGAACTTGCAGGAGCCTCAGGGGTCAAGCTGGATCTGACCTGTTTTCAGTCCTGCTGGTGAATCTTCAACGTGACTCAGGCTACAGCAGAGGTCATCTATCAGTGGGCTTTGGTCTCCAGGCAATAAGCACTGCAATGAAGTCCACTGCTGAATTATGCATGGAGCTCGGCTGAGGACGGCTTCTGTTACACCAACACCACCAATCCAGCTCAGGGACTGGAAGTGAGCATTATCTACAGTATATATATTCCTGTCATTTCCTATCTACGTTGATGCTGTGTGTTGCTAGGGGCAACCCTAAGGGGGATGTGTAGCAAGATGTGGTACATGTTATGGCATGTAGCATAGTGGCAGAGATATGGTACATCACATATAGTATATCTAAAAAAGGAGATCAGTAACAGATGTTGAGCAGCACTGAAAGATGTGGACACTGGATGTGACTTAGGATCGGACTCCATCTGTATTTGTGCAACTATCATTTACAGCTCTTATTTGCATTGTAGCATATGATATGTATGATTTGAGTCTTTTATATTTTAAGTTTTTGCATAAGCAAGCTAAATTGTGTTTTACCTAAACAAAGAAGCAGCAAGAGAAACATCAAGTCCAACTCTGGCAGCAATTTTTAACCATTATTTATCCAGAGATAGTTTGCTGAGCAAGCTGTTGTTCGGAAACAGCAGGCTTTATAGCCATAAAGCTGCTATCATTTCCACCTGATAGCTGCCTGGTGCAGCCACAGTTTCCCACAAACGACCACAGAGCAGCTTTTCTGGCTATTTTCACAGCTGGTCTTGAGGTTCAATCCAGTGACCTTCCAGCCTCTATCCTACTTCCCAGGAGATGGATGACAGTAGAATCAGGAAAACAGGCCTGACGCATCACAGATAGAACCTAAGAGACGTTGCCCTTGGACAAATAAAGCCCTTAAAATGGCATATAATGGAGTTATTGCAAAAAAAAAAAAAGTAGCACCAGCAATGAAAAACAACCCACGTGTATCAGTAGGAAGAGATGTGAGATGTTTGCTCCCAAGCTTATGCCTTTTCGCAACAAAAGCATTACATTTTAAGAGTGAGTCCCTGATTTTTTTCTTTCTTTTTTGCATCAATATGAATATCAGCAAACGTCTGACTCACTCAGCAGCAGAGTGCTCCCACTCCCAGTGATCCTTCTCGCTTCGCTGTTGGCATGGAGCCGAGATGCAGAGACACCCTTAGGTTTTTTTTTTTTTTTTTTTTTGGGGTGGGGTGGGGGGGGGGGTGCCCCAGTATGTGTTACTGAATGTGTGGGAGTCACCACACTAGGTCAGGAATGACTGACTGCGCACACATACACACACACAAACACAAACACACATAAACCCTCAAACTCATACAGTAGCGTGGTGAATATTTCATGAGCTGCTGTTTACTTCACAACATTTCTAAGCTGAATGCAGGAGTCCATTAACTTGGGCTAAATGGCAGAGAGAAAGCCTGGCGTGGGGACAAGTGCAGGGAAAAGAAGAAAACAGATAAAAGGCGAGCCAGGAGAGTAAAGGGCATGACGCCTAAAGTAATTGCACTAGATTTGAATACATACATACTGCCAGAAGCTGAGACTGAATACAATGAGGTCATGTCCCTAGCGTTGTGTCTGAAAGTTTGGGGGATTTTACACATCCTAAAACTGGAGGCAATTTTTAAAGAAGCTCGCTGTTACAATTTTAATAGTCTATACCTTAACTTAAGCACTTAGCCACCAAATTATTTATTGAGCATATTAAAAAAAAAATAAAATAAAATAAAAAAATCACTATAGTAAAACCGTATTTTAATTGAAAAAGAGTGGTGACTGTCCTGCCTAATAAGCAGAGAAAATGCAGATGGGATTTAGCAGGAAAACAGCTGATGATTACACAGCACTTTCTAAAGCAGCTATAATCCATCAACACTGGATAAACAGAATGTATAGCTTGATGTTCTAAAACTAGTCATTTGAGTCCCACAAATGTTGACTTTCCTGAGAAAAAGAAAACAGATTCATGGGTTTAGCCAGTTAATCAACGGAAGTCGCTTTTCCATTGACCCTTAAATTGTGCAAATGTAACTTGCGCGAAAAATTTACCTAATGGAAAAACGACAATTTCGCCAAAAGTCTCATTTTTCGACGCAAAACTGCAATGAAATACCTTTTTTCACAACTAGAGTCAGGTGAATCAAAAAACGGATGTTGACAGACATTACAACAAGCGAAGAAGAAGAAGAAACATGTCGCGGTATGTGTGGACGCACCAGGAAACCCAATCATTTTTTAAATTTAGTACGAGATAGAGGGGTAATATATAATAATAATGAATATATCTGTAAATCAACACCATATTTACTTTCGTCGCCATGTTTATGGAATGACTTCTCGTGTTATATCACGATAATAAAAAAACAAATCATCGCATTTGTGATTTAATGGAAAAACCGACATGACGCACTTCTGTTTTTTTGACATTTAGTAAATATCGGTAAAGTTTTGCGCAGATGTCCAATGGAAAAGCGACTAGAAATGGGCCTTACAAATTATTGGTATGGAATTTGGTTCTGATAGAGACCGGTAAATATGAGGCTGCACAGATGGATTTATTGGATTTAAAACAAAAATAATATGATGAAAAATAAAAAAAAAAACTGCTAGTAGAATTTTCTGTTCTGTGAACCAGATTTCTTACAGTATTTATCACTCTGACATAGATCAACATTCAGTTTCTAATTAAAGGGAGCTACTTCCCTATTAATTGGCATCCAAACTGTTATTACAAAGTTTTAGAAATCCACTCTTTACTGTGTGTCGACTGCTAAATGAAAATGAAATAAATTTGTTTTAAAGATGTAATTTAGAGGCATAATTTCTCTAATTACGTTCATTTCTGCATTAAAATATCTAAAAGAATCAAGAAACAAGAAATCCAAATTATATGCAATCTAACAGCTTGTTTTACTCAGTCATTTGTTGTTACTTAGATTACTTGTGGTCTATTCATTAGTATTAATTACATGACATAAGAACATACACCATTACAGATGTGAATAAAAGTGCCTGAGTCGGATTTTCATCGGCAGCGCCAGTGAAAAGAGCTCCCATGATCCCACGGCATCATCAAACTACACCTTTTATTATTGAATGGAGCCTTGGCCATAGAATTTACACTGAGCATTCATATCAGATGTTAAAATCTCACCTCATTTGATCAGTGTAGTTGTAATACCATATACAAGGTTAACCCTTATGGGTCTGAGCCTATTTTGGCTGTTTTTAAGTACTTTTGATTTTGCCTTTATATCAGTGGTTCTTAACCTGGGTTCGATCAAACCCTAGGGGTTCGGTGAGTCAGTCTCAGGGGTTTGGCAGAGGTCAAGACACACACTCGACTCATTAGTCGGGTGTGTGCATCGGGCTAGATCTGTGTATGTAAACAAACAGCTTCGGAGACTTTCTCTGATTGACATCCAATATACACGGTGTATTGTTGTTGCTTATAGCACTCCAACACATCCGGAAGTGTTTATAATCTCTTCCACTCGTCTGACGATGAATTATTTTCCATATCGTTGTTATGACTTTTGCTACTTCCTGTTAACCACGGAGGCAGCCATGTGTAGTGTTTGTTTACATTTTCTGGTCACCGCACTGGTCAGTTACAATCATGTGACGACCGACGCACCGTCGCGGATGGAGAAAGAGAGTGGCACTTGCCAAGGTGAAGCCACGCATTTCTGAACTGGTCTCTCAAAGGCAACAGCAGAAGTCACACTGATCTGCAGTAAATATTCATTATTATTGTAGCCTGATGGAAATTAGGTGATGGGTGTGTGTTAAAATGTTAAAAATGATAAATAGCATAAATACAATAAATTCATTATTGGAATACATAAGGTTAAAAATTAAAACCATTTCAGTGTGGTAGTATTAAAAAAGGTCATGTCTTTGTGAAAAGGTATGTAATTTGTTGTGAGTTCATGCACTGTATTGGTTTTGTTCTTTGAACACAGTGATGTTAATGCATGGTTCATTTTGTGCACCAGTAAAACATATGCCTGTGTCTTGAATTTGAAAAAAATCATATTTTATTTTTTAATAAAGAGGGGTTCGGTGAATGTGCATATGAAACTGGTGGGGTTCAGTACCTCCAACAAGGTTAAGAACCACTGCTTTATATATTATATAAAGAAATGTTTACTATACCCATGTTTATAATCTTTTTTTTCAGCACAACTTCATCTATCTCATCTATTATTTTTTCACTTTAACTTACTATATCAACACAAAAGGCCAAAAAACACACAAAAATATAAAATCCGATTTGAAAAATGTATATAATTTATTGCATAAATAACACAAAGATGCTTAACAAACCTTTTCAAAGACTTTAAAAGTGAATATTGGTTCCAAATATTAGGTATATAAAATCAAAATTGTAATAAATTAAAACTACACTCGAATATTTGACATTAGAATTCCCAGATTCGGCTAGTTTTTTTCCATTTTGAAAAAGAACGAAAAATGACGAAGATATGGTCAGAAATATAACGCCTCCTTTATATCGCTATAATAACACTATATCGCTTGTTTGCTCCAGTTTTAAAACGTCATATCTCTGGTTGTATTTGCTCTATCAACATCAAATAAAGAGTGGGAGAGTGTTTCACGTCCACACTTTCGACTGTAATCGTCCCCAATGGTCTAGGTCGCCGACTTCTGATGCTATGACGTGTTGAAAATGTGATGTGATTCAGTCATGGAGCCGTGACCGTGGACCCCTAAGGGTTAAAAATCAAATGTTTTGTAGTTCTTCTCAAAAATGGCCATGTATTCACAGAATGCCACACTTTTTTTTTTCTTAACTTCGCACACCAACTGTCAGTGCCCCCACTAGAGCACTAAAGTCAGCCCACCTCATCGCAACTTTGGGATTAAGTCTCGCAGAAGTGGCTAAAGGTCTCAGAGAAGTTCTAGTCGTGCAACCGCTGAGCCCGCTGCAGCTTGGCATTCAGTATCAGAGCTAAGCACACAGCCTCTCCTTCAAGGTTATCTCTGTGGAGAATTCGCTGACAGCAGGATACACATGCACTCGCATTTACACATGCACGCGCACCCACACGGTGACACAAAGATAGGTACCCACACGCACAAACACAACAGCGCACACACACACCTCCCTCGCAGGCCCAGCGGGGTTGAAGGGTGCGGCATGTTTGTGCCGTTGGTTTATGCAAACAAGTTTTTAATTGGGATGGAGGGACATATGATTAGCAGTAAAAGAAAAAAAAAAAAGCACCAATCATTCTTCGGTGTTATTACTTTTTATGTTCAAATAAAACTACGGACTTGGGAGGGGGGCCCACCTGCCAAACCAATCTGTCTCCTGACGAGTGAAGGTGGATCTTGGGGCTCAGACATGGTCAAGGACGGCATTGTAAATTCACCGTGTCAGTAAGGGTGATGAACTGGCTCTGCAACGCTGTATGTGTGTGTGTGTGTGTTTGCACGAGTATGTGTGTGTGTGATCGAGAGAGTAGGGAAAAGAGCAAGAGTCAATGCCACTCAAGCAGTTGCAAGTATCATGCCTAAGAGCACAAAGGACATTAGTGTCAGAGTGGGTTTAATGTGTATGTGCATGAAAGATCTGTGACGAGATGATTGAGGAAAAAAAGAAAACTACGCATCACTTGAAACTGATCATTTACTAACGTAGAGTAGACTGTGAAAACCAGAAAGCTGGCTCCAAAAAACACTGAAAGCTTTTGCGTGTGAGAACCATAAAACACCGTGCTCAAGGTCTGAGTTACCTATCTACCTTGAGCTGTAGTTGGTGCTCAGATTCATGCACACGGACACACAAATACACACACTTCCTGTCTGTTTCAGTTTCTGTTCCTCGTAATGAGTCCCGATGACGGCTGACCTTTCACGGCCCGGGGTGCCAGGGACGAGCAAAGGAAGGTGGGGGCAGTGAGAGAGGGTGGAAGGGCCTATCGTGACCCCATACAGAGGGTGCCAACCTTCATTCAGTGGCTTTAAAGTGGTCTAATGAGTGACTGAATACACAAGGGGATAGAAGAACAGAAAGGAAAAGATAATAGAAGAAAATCAGTGGCCAGAGAGTGAGTGTGAAAGGAAGCGGGATAAAAAGGACGCGGAGAGAGAACAGCTACTGTGCTAAATTGTGTGATTTTATCATCTGAATATGCGGTGACACATAATATGATACGCCTGGATCCACTGAATATGGATTTTGCTCAGATTACAATCAGACCTTTGAAAAACGACTTGGAACTGGTCAGGCTCACATTGTGATTACGTTTCTATGTAATTTGGCAGCGATCCACTATATCTGGTGAGAACTACATAGAAAGTGGTGAAAAGAAATCGAAACAACAAGTTATTATGGTTCTGAAATGTTCCTACGTTATAATTTGTATTTAGTCTTTCAGTTTGATATTGACTTCCATTTATTTGCAATGTACAACAAGCACACAAGTAATTTTACTTTTCTTTTGAGGAAGAGACTAGTTTGACTTCAGGTCTTATTAAGCTTTAGTGTTAGTTCTTAGTTCACAGGAAAAACTCAAATTGTATTTTTTTATTTTTTTTTTCTCTGTGTGAAAATTTTTGCTGCTGCCATTTTGACCTAAAATCCCTTGAAGAATAGATTGTGTATCTCAATGTGAGTTCCTGGATAAATACAAATTTTTCAGGTATTATGAAAAAACCTTGATTCATAGCAGCTGGCAGAATGAGAAAGCGTGACATCTAATATGTTTTCCGCGACTATTGTTTATGATAGGTTGCATAATTCTTCTACACAATGAACCATTGACGTTATGGCAAAAACAAAAAACAAAGCTGATTTTATCTGCTATTCAGTTTCGTTTTAGTTTGTGTTGCACTGTTACTTGTAATGTAGCTTAGTTAAACAGAATTTATACTGATGTTATATCAATATTCTGTCTTAAATGTTAATGCGTGCTTGTTCATTATCTAGATGGTATGTGTTGTCCCTCACCTTCTGGTATTGTTCTTACCATTGCTAGTATGTGCTCCCCTTCACCATTAGTGGTATTGTAGTTTTTTTGTTTTTTTTCTTACCATTGTTGGTATTCAATTATTGTTGTTCTTTACCACATGTGGTATTGTAGTTTTTTTTCTTACCATTGTTGGTATGTAATTATTATAATGTAAGTTGACGGTTAACTGCTACCCGTGGTAACACCACCAGGAATGTACTTTGTTTCTATTTTTCACACACATTTTGGTTATATAATGTAAATACTGTCAAATGAGTTCATTCTAATTTGGTATAGGCCTATTTTGTTCATTGTTCTGGCTTGAAGTCAAAGGAGAGGAGTGAGTATTTAAAATGTTATTATGTTAAGTTATTTGATGATGAGAATGGGGGTGGGATTAAATAAGTTTTTCTTCTTCCCACTCCTTTTCGAGTGTAGATGAATGATTTCAGAATTTTGAATTTGCATGTATTCTGTAAATGCTTGAAATAAATGAATGAATGAATGAAAGGATTTCTGGAAACGAATTTTGTATTTTAATTATTTGCACTGGCGTATTAGTCTTAATAACCATACAAATCAGTTAATGGACCTACAAAATGTCTAATACTTTAAGGTTAAATGTTTATGGTCTGCAGTTTGAAGAAGAGAAGTACTCTGAGATCAAAATGGAAATGGAAAAGGCCTGTAACTGCACTCCAACTGACAGGTCTGGCATAAAAGTAAAGGGAGAAATCAGAAATGGCAAGGCAGTGAGAACAGACAGGGAAGGATTGTGTCTGAGGTCGAGGCCAGTGGTTAGAGGATAAAAGAAGACAGTGAGAAAAATTGCCTTGCTCCTCTATTGCAATCTCCCAATAAAAGTCAAGATTGACGACAATTGCGGGTTTGACGGTCTCCGGTGCTATAAGTTTCATTTCCAATGTAATATGCAGCGCACCCCAACCTCGAGCAATCCCAACCTCACTTATCTTCTGCGACAGGATTTACGTTTAGTGGTTAACTCCCATTATATCCTGGCTTGAGGCAAAAATCACCACCACATACCCGTTGACAATTCATGGCGCGTCCTGACTTCAGACCTTTAATGATAAAACAATGGAAGGCAAAGACAAAATATGTTGACAAAAGCTGTGGAAGATCAAGCCGAGATGCTAGCAGAGTAATAGCAAGACAAAAAAAATAAGGAGGAAGGAAATGTAAACAGCAGAGGAATGCCCAAATGGAAAGAACACCAAAAAAGAAGAAGGGGGGGGGCAAAAAACAAAAGGAGTATGACTGGAAAAGTAGATGCCAGAGAAGCAGTAATCGGAAGAAAGATGGTGGCTGTAGACAAAAAGACAGAAGGGGAGATGAAAAGTGTTCCCCAAGGGCCTAGAGTCCTGACTAATACAGAGAAGGAGCTCTACAAACAGCTGTACACCCGGCGCCCACCGATTCATCGCTCTCTGCTACATTAGCTCTGTTCTGTTTTCAAACCCGAGCTCCTTTGCTCTGTGACCTTAAATCCCCGCACTGCAAAAACATGTCAACAGTAACAAGTGACGTGTTTATTTATCCTTAAAATCTTGCTCTACCGAGATGAGAGAAAAGCCAGAGCATACAGACACTTAATGCCAAGTCAGGCCGTTACCGGATTGGTTTCGAGAGTGTTTCATAGAGTTGATTTGATCCAATATTGAGTGCCTTACTCTGACATAATTAACTCCTCAGATATCACTGGCCATGTACCCCATCAAGAGTCTATAGTCTGATGTTTCCATGAATTATACATTACACTGGTCAACAACAAATTTATTAAGTTTGTTGAGCTGATTTAGGATAATTTTGGTGTGCTGAATCCAAAAATCACATTAATTTTGCTCAATCAGGTCAACTTTCTGAACTATACTACATATTGGCTTTTTAACATTTTTGCTTACATTTATGGGCATTTTCACATCATATGATACAAAATTCTTTCATATTTCTTGCAATAAACGAGTTCTGAAGATTTTACTTTTGCCAATTTATGATTAATGTTTTTTTTTAATATTACAGGTGAATGAAATGGCTTCGACTAGAAGATCTTGCAAAATAAGCCTGACGTATTCTGCTACATCTGCAGTGAATACACCATTGTACCTAACAGGAATCCTGTTAGAAAATGATTTTTTTTTTCTCTTAAAACCTATTTTGGGTGGGAACTACAGGGTGGGGAAGCTAAATTTACAATGAACATTTAGTTGTTTTTTCTCAGCAGGCACTATGTCAATTGTTTTGAAACCAAACATATATTGATGTCATAATCATACCTAACACTATTATCCATACCTTTTCAGAAACTTTTGCCCATATGAGTAATCAAGAAAGCAAACGTCAAAGTGTGTGTGATTTGCTGAATGCACTCGTCACACCAAAGGAGATTTCAAAAATAGTTGGAGTGTCCATAAAGACTGTTTATAATGTAAAGAAGAGAATGACTATGAGCAAAACTATTACAAGAAAGTCTGGAAGATACTATTAAAGAAGAATGGGAGAAGTTGTCACCCGAATATTTGAGGAACACTTGCGCAAGTTTCAGGAAGAGTGTGAAGGCAGTTATTGAGAAAGAAGGACACATAGAATAAAAACATTTTCTATTATGTCAATTTTCTTGTGGCAAATAAATTCTCATGACTTTCAATAAACTAATTGGTCATACACTGTCTTTCAATCCCTGCCTCAAAATATTGTAAATTTTGCTTCCCCACCCTGTATATAAAAAAATCAACTGATAAAGTCACAAAAATGCAATAAATTTTGTGAGAAGATCAAACTTTCAAAATCAAATTAGCAAAATAACCTGACCTGATTGAGAAAAACAGATGTCATTTTTGGATTTAGCGGTGCAAAATGGTCCTAATTCAGTTGAAAAAACCTAGACAACTTGCAAAAAACATTTTTTTGTAACCCAGTGTTATAAAGCGCACTGCTAAAACGCTGTAGCATAAATTAATGATTTAATTAGGAACTAAACATATTATACTAAAACTACGATGTTGACCCGTGGGACTCCCTGGACTACTAGGTTGTAGAAGCAGTAGAGTTGATAAAATGGGGAGGTGAGCTAAGTTTACTGGTTTAACACAGATTAGAGTCAAAACCACTAGTTCCCAACCTTTTTTGGCTCTTGACCACATTTTAACATCACAAATTTCTGGCAACACCAGACATTCAAAATGGAGACATTTTTTTATCTATAATTAATTGTTTTTTGACAATGTAATAGTTTGCTATACTATGTTGCAAATAAACGTTAATTTTAGATGACATTTAATCTATACAATGTATATTATAATGGACAGAGGCAGTAAAACCAGGTGTAGATTACTGCACAAAGTGAGAATTTTATTTTCCTTGGTCAGGATATGTACAGTCAGTCCAGCTTGGATTTACAAGGCTGACAATTAATACTGAACAAACAATAACTCAAACTATGAATTATGAAAGAGCTGCAGCATCTGAAACTGACCACAATGAACATTTGAAAGATAAACAGTACCACAGTGCTTCAGTTTCAGCTTCACAGTTTGTCATGTCTTTTATGTATCGGGATTGTCTCTATCAACTCACAATATATTTTTTATTAGAAAGTTTTTATTTTTTTAAATCAGTTACTAGAAATTTCAGGTGACCCCATTTGAATTCCAGGCGACCCCACGTGGTGTCCCGACCCCAAGGTTGAAAAACTCTGGTCAAAACACAGTAATGTCCCATCAGAGAGCGAACTTTAATTGATTGTCATTCCAACATTTATTTCAATATAAAATACCTCCTTGTTTTGAATAATCCCTTATGGTCCAACTAAAGCAAAAATGAATTTATAAGTAAAAATATGGGTCATTTAGCAACACTAATCGGTCAAATTGTCTCTAAAATTTCCCGTCAGAGAGATTTCGAATACCGTGTTTTGACCCATTAGGAAAAAATATACAGTCGCGTAAAAAATTATTAGACCATCAAAAGTCAGCAAAAACAATGGTTATGCAATCAAGTACTAACTCCCGTGTGTATCATGTGACTAAAACAGACAGGAAATAAAACATGGAATGCCTAAAAGCACTGTTTTTGTCAGCACAATGTCATAGCTATTGATGTAAGAACTGAAGTGATTTTGGTTATTATCAAGAAAACATGGAAAATGGCTAGATATCAGCTCTGAAATTAAACTCTTATGAGCTATTTTTATTGTTATCATTATATCTGTCCAAATAAATGTACTTTTAGTTCTACCAGGCATTAAAATGAACAAGAAATTTAAGAAAAAAAGGGGTGGTCTAATAATTTTTCCCGTGACTGTAATGGCCCTCATTCTGTTTTGTATTGAAATCAAAAGTAACAGGAAAGAATACATTCATAGTTACCTTATATATTTCTTTGAAAGGGCTTTACATCTAGGGATGTCCCGGTCCAATCTACAGATCGGTATCGGCTGCTCATCTGGCATTTTTTAGAAGATTGGATTCAATCGGATTTAATCAATGTCTGTAAGTTTCACTTTCACTCTGCGCTTGTACTCATGAGGTCCAGTTGTGATGCTCGACTCTGTTTTTTTTTTTGTTTTTTTTTTTTCACAACCCGCGGGGCTTTGGTGGAATTATTTGACCCAACCCAACCCGTCCCGCAAATAAACTGACATTCTTTTGACCCGCCCCAACCCGATCCGTGAGTAACCCGCTTCACATCACTAATGCACAGCACCTAACGCACCCCCATTTAATACCTGGACGGACCTGTCCATAGACACACTGCAGCAGTGGAAAATGTAAGGTTCTAATTTGTACCCAGTATGAATTTGGAAAGTGCAAAAATTACACTTAAGTTAAGAAGAGTCAAAGATGTCATAGTTGTTTTAGTTCAGGTTCCACATTCAGCCCAATTGGGATCTCAAGTAAAATAATTTTTCTTTTCTTCTTCACGAAGAAAAGACAAAAAAAAAGATTAACCTCACAGGACGTGCATTTTCATCATACGCCTCAGCTACCTAATATGCTGGTATATTTTGCTCTTTAAACGTGTGTTGGTGCAGTTGGTGTGAAGTTAATGCAGCAGAACCTGTGCTTAGTTTGCGTGAGTTAGACTTTCACGGCCTATAGTTATATTATTGATGAATTTTCAGCTCCTTCAGTCACAGATGCCTTAATAAAACTGAGGCGTAAACAGTGAACTGTGATCTTCAACAATAAGAGAAATGCAACCAAATCAAGCTGGAGAAAGTGTATTTGTAAGTTTAAATGTTATTATAAATATAGGCAGATGCTGTTTCATTTATCACAAAAACTGAAGAATGACTATATGTAGGCGAGTAAATTTGGGACAATTTATAACTTTATGACTATTTTGGTTAGATTTCATATTTTTGATGCATTCATCCTGATTTGTGACACATACTAATGAATAGGAGTGGAAAGGATGATAATTATAACTGACTGTTAGTGCAGCTTTAGCCTTTATTTTGGTCTATTTCTATTCCAACTTTGACAAGGAAGTGAAATGTTTACCATTTTGTGCATGTTTATATTCTACATTAAACAGCCCATTAAGAACACGCCAAGGGAAGAATCCAAGATCCTCTTTTTGTAGTCCATCTTCAGAACATTATAGTTTCATCACAACCCGCCCACGCAACATCTGTCTAGTGTAAGTGCAGCTGGATTCCCTCAGCATCGAAGAGTCTTTTCCAAAGTCCTTCTGAATTGTCCTTCCCATCTTTCCTTAACACAATGATGGTTTCCACCAAAGTCAAGGAAAAGTTTGGAAAAAACTTTTCAGATGCACCCTACACCCAGCTTTTCTTGTTTCTTTCTTTTTTTTTTATTGCAGCTGTTTAAATGATATACATCACACTCTATCAGCCATCCATAACTAACATTAATTTTGTGATTTAACTTGATGATGAAGCGTGAAAACTTGTCAGAAGATGTTGACAGATTTGTGTTCTCTTAGGCAGACATCGGCACCCTGCCAAAGATTATTTACAAACAGGGTTTTTCCTACCATTATAAGATTTAGTAGCACCTTAGCATTTTGCACAGCCCCTATGATGATGAAATAAGGAAAAACTCAGAAAAAAAAGACACCGTATTAACTAGACGAGCTTGCCTGTTTTTCTCAAAATAAGAATCTTAAAGTTTTTTGCTGTTCAAACTTCTTCAATGAGCACATTTGGTCACATTTCTTTGAGCTATTTTCTTTGTATTGTACTAATAAAAAAGGAACAAAGTTAGAGATTTTTTTTTGCAAATAACTTTAAAAAAAAAATAGGGCCAGTCCCTAATCCCACTAAAACTTTGGGAAAACCAAGGTTTATGAAGAAAAAGAAACCTGCAGTCACAGTAAACTGAGTATTGCTGATGGACATGTTTGTTTCAGTAGTCAGCCCTTCACAATGTAATTTAAGTGGATTATTTCAATACATATTTAACGCATTTGCTTATATTTTTGCTCTTTTAATCCAGAATACATAGTAATTTTATTTTACAATAGCAATACTAATACTGATATCTACTATAGCTCACAGAAAACTTCATTTAACGTCATACAGTAGAAAACTCAAAGCATCATCACAATCAGAAGAATAACCTCCTTGTCGTGTCGTACAAAATTTCAAGGCCTGTAGTCGTTCTGATATTTCCTGGACTGACATCATCTTCCTACAGCCACATAGCCGGTGGCTAAAAATATCAGACAGGAGAGCTGATTGCGAGATAACTTCCAAGAAATCTGTTCAATCAAATGCCTTCCATGTAGGAAAAAAAAACCCACTTTGTTTCCTGAAAGGTCACTCACTGAAAGAAAATCTTGTGATGAGGTACACAAAACTGTCTGAAATGACTCATTGTCCATTCGAGGTCCAGGTGCTCTGGTTTCCACCACAGTCCAAAAGATGTGAAAATGAAAACTCATAATTATCCACAGCTGCAAGCTTTGGTTTGTCTATATTTGCCCTGAGATGGACTGGCAACTAGCATGAATAAATGCTAAAGCAGACCGCAAGATTAATAATTGACAAGTTGAGATGGGTGTTTTTGTGCCGTGCTCCTGCCTGACTGCATCTTTGCGGGCCTGCTGCTTCTGTCCTCCTCTCAACTCTCCGCTTCGCTCCCGTTTTGCCTGATTCTGGTTGCTTCCCTTTTTCTTCTTCTTTACTCTATTTTCTCTTCCTCATCTTTTCAGATTGTCGTGAGAGCTTGACATTTAAACCCAAATCCAACGGGACCCGCCTTGGGTAAGCTCTAACTGAATTTGCCGTTTAATTGCTTTGGTGAGAAATGTTTGAAAATGTGAAAATACTCTTAGACTCACTTAATCAGGAGAAATTATTAAGCAATGTATGGATTCATAGAGCCTTTATGTAGCTGGTTGCTGTTGTTTGATTGCAGTGTAGACTGGTATTAACTCTGAACCTCGGGTAATTTGTAATGATTGCAGAGGTTGTCTGATCTTAATCCTGTGCAAATGTCTGTAATTTGTTTCACAGCAAATTACCACCCGTATTTAAGCAAATGCAGAGGTCCTGTCATAATAGAAGTCCCATGCGAGTCAACATCTCTGTAATTTAGTGGGATATGCGACATTTTTTGTTTCCTTTGCACATTTATTCTGCCTGTTTCCTGGTTGAGGATGATGGAGGCTGCAATGGCGGTGATAAATCAAAGTTTTAAAGTATTTTAGGTAGAAAATCCAGGAGGCTCATGTCACAATATGGCAAGGATGTTCACTAAACGAGAGAAGTTAAATCTTTCAGCGGAGCGACATCCAAAAAGATGGATGGATGACAAGCATGACAGCTACGGTAAGGAACATTTTTCTGTCTTTCAGCAATTATCTGGAAGCGGTGAACCTGCCCTTGACATCACTACTGAGAAATAATGTGTGTATACAGGAGTGGGCGATATGGACAAAAAAAAATACCGATTATTTTTTTTAATTTCCCGATAACGACAATTTGACAATGTCCTTTAAAATGTGAATTTCTTTTTTTTTTTGTTTTACAAAAAATGCTGTAAAACTACTTGCTTACCGGGACATCTATGGATAGACACAGCGTTTCAGAACAGCTCTTGTTTGTTTTTTAAGTGCTTCATACATCTTCTGCAAAACATGCGAGGGGGGAGTAATTATATACGTGGGTGTGCGGTCCATAACAAACATAACTAACGCTGGGGTGAAACAAAAGTGAAACCTAACATGCTTTCAACAGCTGACTCTCGGCTTCTGTTCCTCTATTATACAGCAGATCTTACATGAAATTTTCACAACTTCTAACCTGTATCCACAAGACCCCCTCCACATGAATTTGTCACATTTACCCCCCCTTTACGGCGCCCCAGGTCTTGCATATAATGTTATTTTAACCGACATCAGTCTGGTCAAAACCAAACCATTTCCAGGCTGGTGATGTGGACCCACATCTGCTTTGAAATCATCCATGGAGATGGGAGATTCCTGCAGATTTCCTCCATGTGAGATGATGATGTGTTTTGGGTGCCGCTGAGTCACCACGAGACTGAATCCTGTCCACTGACGGGCTTCTGAGGCACGCATTCGGCCAATGAGGACTTTCATGCACCTCTCCTTTTCCGTCTATGCACCGTCCTTTTGTTTTTACTTCAGGACAGTATGAATACTCGATAATGTAAAATTGCACATCGTCAAATCAACATTTACGATAATATCATAGGCGATATATATCACTAGGGATGGGAATCGAGAACTGATTATTTTTGAGAACCGGATCCCAGTAGCTTGATTCCTTGGAATCGTTTGCCTGCCTGCTTAACGATTCTGCCTTTGTTGCACATGCACAATGACGCGTACATTGCATTGTTTTGGTCAGAACGTAGCAAACATGGTGTTGAGGCAGATACGGTCTAAAAAGATGACACCAGGTCCACTGGAACACTGTCAAAGCTTCCATTTCTTCAAAAGGGTGGAATCCCTCCAATATGCTCAAACATTTGTCCACACAGCATGTGATTCATTTGATAAGCTACTTAGCAGCGCCAGGCCCTGCATCATCTGTCATTATTATTTGTACATACTGTATATGTAAGATTTTCTGTGCAGAGATGGAAATATAAAAGTTAACGCAAATACACCCATTTGTACTCTTTTATTCCCTCACCCAATGAGAACTGATAAGGAATCGGATCAATAAGCAAAATCAATAATGGAATTGGAATCGTTAAATTCTTATGGATTCCCCTCCCTATATATCACCCACCTCTGTGTGTATATAACAGATTTTGCTTTACATTGCATAAAAACACAGATGTTGGGGGGGGGTTATTTCCAAATCACAAGAGATCCACGGGTTATAGTCCCATGCGAATAGGGCTTTAAGCAGAATTTCCATGTTAAAATCCACTTTTTACACCTTTTCACCTCCAAATATTACCCCTCTATACTTTGTTTGAAGTGACTTTTTCCTGTCCCCCTAACACAACAGCCTGTATGCATCACAACACAAGCCATATTGACAGAACTCCTCGTGCCCGTCAGGTTGTGTTTTCTGCTTCGGGTCCGCACTCGTTTGTTCGCTTGACTTCCCTCTCCCCATTCACTCCAGCTCTACGTCTGGCACTGTGTCTGCTCAGCCCATCTATTTCCGCTCTGATGGACCTTTCCAGCCGATGGGATTTGATCGAAAGTCTTTTGTAGTTAATGTATAGATTGTGCAACATTTCCACGCGCAGACTTCCGTGTGGACAAGCCCTCGGATGTCTGAAATGTAGCACCGTGTAAACTGTTAGCATGGTTATACTCTGCTGTTCTTCACAAACAATCATGTCAGTACAGTGAATGGATATGCTTTACTGAAGACACTAATCACATTCACTACATTGAACTTTGACTTCCTTGACTCAATATACCATTGGTTGTTAGTGTAATGTAACTGACAATTACAGGCTAGAGTGCAAACATTCCCTCTGTGGCTTTTTATAACCTGAAGCTTTTTTAGTGTAGGCATTCAGGCTTGGTCTTAAATGGCTCAACTCTGCATTCCTCTGGAGGACAATAAAGAAAAGACACAACACTCACTGAAAAAAAAAAAAAGGAAAAGCCTGCCTCAACTCTAGGGGATGAAGTTTCCTAAATGTGATTAAAGAAAAACACTGGCATGCTGTCTTTCTTGACCCCTATTAACAAAGCCTGACAAAAGCCTTACCACATCCCTGCTCTCTGCACACTGCCACAAAGCAGGACCTGTTGTTCAAATCACATTAACTACCTGACGAAAAAACTCAATACAGCCCATCTCAATATACAGCGTGCTGGGCAGCGCTAACACAGAGCTGATACAATCACACCTACAAATACAATCTTACCTTCTAGTGCTCAACCTTTTGGAGAGGAAAGTGGAGAAACAAAATCCTGAGCTGGTGCCAATGGGAGTATTTCCAGTCTCTTTTTCTGCGAGGCTAAGCAGAGCTATTATAGTTTTAAAGTCTTCATTGGTTTTTAATTTCAGTTTTATGAGTGCATACCATAAGTAGCTTTATCTTTATTTTCAGGAATACACTACTTTTATTTAGATTTTACATTGGCTAAATATGAGAAAGCTGAAAACGGTAGGGTTGTAGAATGCATGGTATCAAATTTGTTTTACCATTAACTATTAAGACTGGAAGAAAACAAAAAATAATCAACTTAGTTGTTAGCTTTTTAGTCTCCCGTTGCATTATCTGTATTAACATGCTGTATAGATACTAGTCGCTTTCCCATTGACACTCAAATTGCGCAAATATAACTTGCACGTAAAAATTTACCTAATGGAAAACCGATAATTTCGGCAAAAGTCTAATTTTTTGATTAAAAGTTTTTGCGCTGGCAAGAGGTGGTTTCTCAGGCGTAGCGCAAATGGTATATCCTACAAAACTGCAATGGAAAGACCATTTTTTTGGAATGAGAGTCAGGTGAATTAAAAAAACAGATGTTGACGGACATTACAACAAGCAAAGAAGAAGAAGAAACATGTCGCGGTATGTGTGGACACACCAGGAAACCCAATCATTTAATTTAGTACAAGATTAAGGGGTAATATGTAATAATAATGAATATATCTGTAAATCAACACCACATTTACATTCGTTGCCATGTTTATGGAAAGGCTTCTCGTGTCACCTCGTGATAATAAATAAACAAATCATTGCATTTGTGATTTAATGGAAAAACCAACATTACACACTTCTGTTTTTTCAGCATTTAGTAAATATTGGTAAAGTTTTGCGCATTTGTCCAATGGAAAAGTGACTGCTGTTGGCTTATTAGTACCATTAGTGTCTAAGGCAACGTGACTTTGAGAAAGCTGAAAGCGAAGGGACAGACTAAACACTTCAACTGCTGACGGAACATTGTGATCCAACTGGGAGCAGCTGCATCCTTGTTTCAATAACACACCAACAACACAACCCATCCAGCCTCCCCCCTCCCTTCAATTTGTAAGGATCACTCGAGAGACAACCCACAGGGAAACTGTCACTCTCATTCCCCGCAATGTAGGACGGTAAATATCATCTATATTGCACATACAACATGACAGCGTTATTACATATATTACATCTTACATGTGTATGACTGTCTTAAACAATGCTGTGGTGACTGCAGTCTAGACCGAACAAGGAAGTCTATCAGCTTTCCTCTGCGGAGGGCCCTCATTTGTTGCTTATTCATTTCCTTTGTGTAATGATTGGGCTTTTTACCCTCTCACTTGCTTGGAGCTTCCATCTTCCAAGTGTGTAACCAACCACTGCACACAGCTGTCATGTGTCTAGTGAAAGTGGGGTGACTGACGCTCATTGTTAAAAATTGAATATGCATTTCTCCCTCCAGGACTGACGCATGCCAAATGAAGGACATTCCCTTGATTGATAGCATCTATTTATAATAGAGCTCTCGCTTTCGTTCTCTTATAGACATTTTCTCTTTCTCTTTTATTGTAACAGTCTGACCTCTGGCAGGCCTTCCACTAGAATCCTCCAGCGGGTAAATACGGGGAGCTGAACTTGATTGTCAGTGTTATTGGAAATCTCTTAGAGTTTGCACAACCTTCCATTAGGGGTGAAGAAAATTCACACTTTTGTTGTAGAACTTATGCACGGGCAACAGGGAGGAGGGGGAGGTTTACTCCTGAGCACCAAGGTAAGATCACAAACATAATCAATATTGCACTGCCTATTGTGTTTCAGTACCGCAGTCAGTTCTATTCAAGTGAACCCACAGTGCTGGACCAGCTTTGGCCTGTGCTAAGTCAACAGCCTAGATGAAAGATGCGTCTCCTCGAAAGGGAGCGACAGAGGAAACAGCAAGGAAGGGAAGAAGGGATGATGGCCTGAGCAGATGAGAGAGAACGTGGGCGGACTTGGCAGGAGAATGAGGCTCAGAGGGAGTGCCTGGTTGCCACTGCTGCAGATGTTGTTTATGAATCTTTACACAACGTTGCACTTGATCCACAATCCGCCAAAAGGCATGGGGACTGTGGCCCAGGGCTGAGAAACCAGAGAGTAAGATAATAATGATAATAATAATAATAAAGATTAAAAAGCACTGGCATCATCTGTTGTACACTCACAGCCGGGACACGCACTATATTTGATGAGTTTAATGAACTGAAATCTACTAAAATAAGCCTCTGTCTACTTTGTGCTCTTTTCACTGCTTTCAAATACTTCTCTGCAGCGACATATCAATACAAGTCAAGCTGACCCAGAAAACACTTTCTCAACAATCTCACCACACCTAAGGCAGTTTGGAAAGGTTCATCCTCGCCTCCAGAAAAATTACTTGTAAAATTTCCGCATTTGCATATTTCTTTCATGTACAAGAACATAATACGGCTTGTTTTTATTTAATTTGACATTTTGAGATAAAGGCAAAAGTTGTATTTGATTATTTTGGATGATCTTAAGTCAAAACACTGCCCATGACTATTAAAGTTCTCCAATTCAAACAATTGCTTGGATTAGAAATTCTAATCAGATCCCTGTGAATACATGATCTTGAAGGCACATTTTGTACAAAGTACGCATTGATCTTAGTGCTTCTCAGTTAACATTGATCTAATGCCAGCTCTGTGAACAGACAGGGTGGTAGTCGGACTTCATGCGTGCTGTGTGTGTGTAGGTAACGGCCTAGTCTGGCCTCAGTCTGTCTGGAGGTACAGATCTCCTCCCCCCGTGCTCCCTTCTTCCCTCCTCAGGCTGTCGGATCTGATCCTCCCAGTGTGTCCTCTGTGGTGTCTGCTTCTGTTCCCCTTCCTGTCGGTGAGCTGAAGGCCAGCAGAGGGGAACGGGCTGCCAGCGCCTTGGCCTGGTTGCCTGGCTCCCCACAGCCTAGTCATTACTGCTGGCTAACAAGCAGAGAGCGAGAGCCGTCTGCGGCTGCTCTTCCCCTTAACTAACAAAGAGAGAGACCTCACGGGTAACTGTGGAAGCAGCAACAGCGGTAGCAGAACACAGGCACAGGCTCCTGCTGGACCCATAATGGTGCTTTCTCATTATAGGCCATCCCCTGGGAAAAAAAAAAGATGTACATGCTGGGCTACAGGTCTTTTCAACTAGGCATTGTGGGACTACAGGGGTAGAGAGGAAGGAACATTACATGCACGACCTGTCACATGCCACTCCTTTGAATTAGGTTTATGTTCTTATGGATTTGAGCACCCATGCACTGTATGTGTTGGTTTCACATATACCCAGTGATGAGCTTAAATGCTTACTTAATGTTGTATTATACATTTCTTGGTTTAAGACATGTCAGAGTAATTCCTTAGAGGGAGGGACGTGAATTGAATTTGATTTGATTCTGGTGGCTCTATCAAAGCCGTAGGCGACACGGAGGAGACACGACTCACAGGCACCATGCGGGGCTAACGTGGCTCAAACCAGCGCACATGTTCTCGAAAGCATGCAACCAAAAACACAGGGACCCACTCCACTATGTTAAAGGCCCATAAACCTCCACCATAAGCATCGGTTCTCAACAGCTGGCACTCAGTGTCGGTGACAGGGAATGGAGGCGTGGAGTGGGTTTATTAATGATTGGTAAAATGCTCTTAAGTCGTCCGCCCACTGCTTGTTTGACAGTTGTTTTCATCAATTCTAGGCTGTGTGTCTATATTGAAGTGGGATACATTTTGGCAGCATTTCTGTTGACATTTCATTTAGCAAGCTCAATATCTCATCGTTGTTCAGGCACAAAAGTATCTCCTATTACAAGCTAATGACACTGGCTAAGTTGCTCATGTAAATTTGCAGGAATATTATACTTCATACTACTACTTTCACCAGTTAAAAAATGTGCTAGGCATCTTAAACGAGCTACAGTGCAAATTGTGTTCGGTGCGGTACATACGTGACCCAAGCAGCTGCTATGTGACCTGTGATTTGTAATACAATGCAACAGCCCTGACAAACATGTATTAAATGTTTTGTATTTTAAATTGACACTGTATAAGCTGTAGTTTACAATGGTGCTGTACTATGTTAAAGTATGCTTGCGGTGTTGTTAATATTTACAACACAAAATAAATAAGAGAAAGACCTTATATTACTGTGACCTCAAAATGACTGCAGGTTTTACTTAAGTGCTAAGTTATATATAACTAAACAAGCAAAAACATTTGTTTAAAATCAAAGTCATATATTCAAAACAGAGCTGGGTGATACAGCTATATTTTTTTTTTCTTTACAATTTTTATTTAATTAATTGTTTTCTGTCTATATGGACTGAAGTCAATACTTTCTTTACTAAAACTATGTGCCATATATGACTGGAGATGCACAATTATTATATTATAAGAAGCCAACAGGTTGCAATCTGAATTTCTGGTAAGTAACAAAGGTATTCAGATGAACCATCTCAATTTTGCAGTTGTTTTTTTTTTTTTTTCCATTCTTCTCTGAAAAAAGCAAAACCTAAATTAATCTCATTTGTTTATTATATTTCATATATTGCCTGAGTCAAGTTCAAAGTTCATAAATGGTGTTTTTTATATTAAACGATATGTACTGAGTGGATACCAATTTACTTAATCGCAGCAGTAGTCAGTCAGTCTTCCATTAATTTGATCGGGACCATAAGTCCAATTTAAGTACATGTTAAGAAAAGCACATTGCATCAGTCAACAGTCACTGGTCATCCTTCGTCTTGATCTAGTAGCAACTGATACAAAATAGACATCAGCTACCTCCTCTACTAATGCAGGCATGCTCCTCATGTGTTCTCTGTTCAAACACCTGATCCCAAACAGGTTTCACACAAACAGCTATATAGTGCAGTCGTCCAAATACCAGCGCTCTGACCCCAGGTAATGGGTCTCTGGAGGCGGGGGGAGAGGGGCGAACCGGTGTTGCTCTGTACAGCTGTAAACTGGCTCTTCCTTTGGGACTCACTCCTCCATGTTCTAACTTCCCATCACCTTCCCTCCTCTCTCCGCTGCAATGAAGCAGAGTGACGTTGTTTCCAAGGTTACCTGGGAGGTTTCGGTAGTACAGATAAGGTGGTTTGTTATCTACCCAAATGTGTGATGGAATTATTGTGTTCTTGCATTGTTGTTTTGACAGAGATGTAGAGCATAACATTTTCAGAGAAATGATGGTATATATATGTATATAAGTCTATATGTGTATGTGTGTGTGTGTGTGTGTGTGTGTGTGTGTGTGTGTCAGTGTGTGCATGTCTAAGCAGAGCACAGAGCAGAGGTTGTTGAAGCTTAGCCGAGTCTGTGGAATGTAAACTAGCCACTGCAGCACTGCCTAGCCTCAGTCAGATGCTGGCCCATTGGGGATCCAGCTTGTTGTTCGATGCCCCCCACCCTTCCTCATCACACAGCCCAACATCCCTGTTAATTTGCCAGCCCGGCACCCACCTTGCATACCAGTTGCTACGGTGATTTGCTCACCTTGTCTCTATTTTCAAGCGTCGTGCAGATAAGTTTGAACAAAAGCGAGCAGTCACTTACCATGCATTATCATTTCACAGCTATTTGATACCTGGGCCTTGCACAGCCGCAGCTATCTCCCTAGATGATTGCCCAAGGGAAGGTTCAGTGTTTTAATCTAATCTGATGACAAATGATTTGATTAGCCTGGCCACTGATTAACCTCTTCCACAATGTTTTGTGCACCTATAGCTGAGCAAGCCTCATTACCCCCCCACCCCCCACCTCATCCCCTTCACTGGATGTGGTGGCTCTACAAATGTCAGTGCTAGCCCCATGTGTCATTGACTTGATGCATTGTGTTGTGCAGTGTGTGTAACGGTGGTTCTGCTCCACCCATGGCTCACCAGCCATCTGCAGCCTACATAGGGACACATGATGATGACGGCTGAGTCACCCATTAGCCCAAATTAGAGCCATCCTTCCACCATTCAGGGCCGCTGGCAATGCCACGCAGTCAAAGCCATTACAGAAAACATGCACTAAACTGATTTTGCTCTGCAAATACCATTAGCTGGTGCCCCAAGATTATAAATATCCGAATTCCCAATCTGACGAAGGAAATGGGTTTGGATGGGGAACCGTGTTAAGAAAATTCTGCATCAATGTCAAGGACTTCTTCACTGGATGCCAGAGGGCAGAGAGAGGCGCAGGAAATGGCTACAACAAGCCAAAGAAGATGAAGGGACAAAGAAAAACAGAGGTGGTGAGAGAGGCTGAACATGGACAGCTACAGTTGCTGCTGGGGAAGTTTTATAAGGACACAATGTTCAGGACAACTGGGGTTACAATAACAAAAAAAGATAATAAAAACAATTTGTATTTACTAGAGTTCCCTTCATTTTAGCAATCAGAGTAATCAAATGAACAGCAGCTTTAAATCACTTTAAAACTCATTACTGTCGCTGTTAGACATGTAAGAAAAAAGGAAGTTTACAGCTTGAAATGAGTGCTCTCTAAAATGTCTGCCATTATGGTGGGCCACACTGTTCAAACGGCCTTGGATTGGTAAACAACTGTCCTGCATGTGGGCCAATTTGTCAAAACAGAGCCACTTCAGGCCTGGGGAAATTGCCATTTTGTCCATACAACCTATTTCACTCCACTCATGTTTCCGTTTTGCCACAAAGGCACCCCAACCCTCCCGCCTCATTCACGATCTCTTACTTGAGGGTTCCTGTCGAATGCCAACAACTGTTGCCTAGCAACTAAATATTCACCCTGCAGAAATCTGCTATATTATTATTTCTTTCCAAGTTTCACATTTCTGAGGGGGAAAAGGGATATCTTTGTGATTTCAAGTTTACAAATCCCACTGGTGTAAAAGAAGTGGTATGCTCTTCAGATGTGAAATGCAGAACCCCCAGACATATCTACAGAGGGAGACAGCTGCACAGACACTACGAGTATTTCAGGGCAGCTGTACAAGTCAAAGTAGTCTTAATAACAACTGTAATTAACTGTTGTCCATGTGATTAATTTGATACAAATGAGAAAGGACTCCAGTCTTTTCTCATTTTTGTCAACGCAATACTCTTTTTATTGACCCATGAGATACACCCACTGCCATGTGACCAGACATACTTTTCTCAATTATTTTCCTGATTTTGAGCCAAAATAGGCAGCTTAAAAGTAATGCAATATATTGTACTTACAACAGGTTTTAAGAGAAACTTTAGACCACATTTTCCTCTTACTTTGTCAAACAACAGTTAAGAGAACATGACTTCATACTATTTTGTCCTAAAGCAGTTATCTTTATTCATATATCACAGCCTGAAAATTGCTTTCTCCATTTGCAATTCTTTCACAATAACAATAAACAGCCAAGACATGAATTTCCTCCAGAACCCCTTTCATGTTTCAACTATCTGAATTTCTGAGCACTGTAACAAAACTTGCATTGCAACTAATGTGGTATTCCAATCCAAATCGTCAAGCAAAGAACATATTTTTTCTCTCAAAGATGTGTGTGCCTCTGACAAGCTGGCATTGTGGGCTGATATCTGGACTCCTTGTAATATGTCTATTTATTCAAGACAACAAAGACCCAGTGTGATAAATACCACTGGGTGGGGACTCACAATGCACACTGTCAATATTGTGGTAATGTATCATTTCCAGTCTGAATTAATATCTGACTGCTACTGAATCTGTCTCATTCCATAGGAGGCAGAATTACTAATTTATTTGTGAAAATACATTTTTATGCAGATTGTTAAATCAAAGGTTTTTATGAGGCAGCTCAGATTTGATCCTTCTAAACAGTATTTTTTTAAGCTGTACAAGTTATCCATTCGTAACAGCTGTGAGGACAGGCTTTACTATAATCACAGGTGCTGCAAAAATAGGGCTTTATGCAAGGCTGATGCAAACTATTATACCTGCAATGCAATGTTATAAAGCATAATGATAGTTCTTGTGTACTCAAGCCTCATTCAATCTAAAATGTCTTCTTCCAAATAATTCAGATGCATAATGTAACAAAAGAGTCAACAACAATATTACAAACCTGAGGATATAAATCAGCATTCACTTAGTTACTAATTCCTCATTCATGCACAAAACTTAATTTAGATTCTTGTGAAGAAAGTCATAAAATTCACCTAATAAATCTCAGTGAGTTGTTGACCTTCACGAGTGTTACTTGATGACCCCAAAGAAGGTAAAATGTGTCAGTTTTAGCAATTAAGTTGTTGTCAACCTATAAATTTCTGCTGGAAAAAGGCTGTAAATCACTGAAATTACAGTTGGGATCTGCTTACATCCATCTTTTTAGTAAAATTGATTGGACAACCTTTTTAAAATGATTTATTGGAGTAAAGGAGAGTTTTTACACTTGCACATTCGCAATAGTGAGTGTGCACTCAGGGAACTCGGGGAATAAGTGTACCAACGCAGACAACTAGAGGGGCCTGTTCTTTTTTATAATTAATGATGTTCTTCTGAGACCTAAATGAGTCTGCTTATCTGATGTAGGCTCTATGCATGGCTGCTTATTAGGATCATGCCATATTTAATCTAAAGGCAAAATATAAAAAAAAAAAAAAAAAAAAAAAAAAAAAAGACTGAAAAGAACCAACAGAAGAGATGGCTGGAAAAAGACACGTGGACACTAAGGTTGCACCGTTCCGATATTAGGATCGGATATCGGCCCTGATATCAACATTGTAGCTGGATCGGGGATCTGTAAAAGCAACCGATCCTTCCCCTTTAAAGTTTTGCGACACGGACTACATCATGCATGCCAAGAGTTGACTGGAGTTGTTGCAAACACAGACAGACAGCATGGAGCGAACTACAGGGTCTGTGATTTGGAGCTTGTAGTGTAGTCGGACTTTCAGCATTTAATGACAAGGGGTGTAAGAAAATATTGGTTGTGCAATATATCACGATATTTCATTTCACAACACTTTATCTATATTAAAAAGTACTGTATCTATATTTTTAGGTATTTATTTAAATACAGATATTGTGAAGGTTGATTTTTGTTTTTCTTTATTTGTTTATATTTTATTTATTATTACTTAACACTGTTTTATTAAATAATGTTAGTTCCTTTGTTGGGATTGCACAAAAATAATGTTATGATGTTAGTTATGAACTTATAGAATATGAACATTTGAACAGGATCTTAAACTGTAATGTCTGTAAAAAAGTAATTTAAGTTTAACACAGGAAAACTTTGTGATATAGCATTAGATCCTGTTCTGCTCAAATAAAAATGTGTTTAGTATTTGTGCATATTTCTGGCGTAATTCAATTCAAGGAAATAATCATTTACAAAAAGAAAAAAAAAAAAATTGCCTTTTTAATAGTATCGTGATATATTGTGATATATCGTATCGTGATCCTAGTATTGTGATTTGTATCATATCGCCAGATTCTTACCAATACACACCCCTATTAATGACCAAGCAGGTTTCCTCTCAAACTGAGGGTTTATTATAAAACATGCTGTAGCTTACAGAACACAAACAGGTAGCTGGCACTCGACATCTTGAAAGTGCAATGTTTTTTCTTTTGTCAACACAATCTAAAAGTACTTCCTGTTTCAACAGTCTTCAAAATAATAAAAAAAAAAAACTTCCTGAAGTTACTTAAATGAAAGTGTTTTCTCTTAATTATCAGCTTTGTTATGACTCTCTTTTACTATTAACAATCAACTGAAATGTCTGAAAATAAATAAATAAGGCATCCTTTTAATATAAACTTAAACCAACATGAACTGCCTGGTTTTCTCTAAACTCAAATAATTTAATCACAACAGAGGTATTTCAGCCTTACCGCACCAGCTAAGGCTTGTAGCTTCTTAAATTAACAATACTGGGTAGTGGAAAATATGCAAGACCCCAGCATCGGTATCGGAGCTGAAAAAGTCGGATCGGTGCATCCCTAGTGGACAATGAAAATATCAATTTGTTAAATGCACATATTCTGTGTGCACTACAAACAAAAAGTTAAGGATATTTTTTAATTTTTGGGCTATTTTTTTTACAGTTGGGATTCTTGCACAACGCTTTTTACTTTCTGTGTGTGAATTGAAACACATTTTTTTAATGACCAGACATAGTTTTATTTACAAATGGCAAAAAATGACCAAAAAATGACCCAAAAAAAAAAAAGAAATATCCTTAACTTTTTGTTTGTAGTGTATCTGGATATATAACTGAAGTTGTGGTGAGCTAATTTAAAAAAAAAAAATCTAATAAAATTACAAAAAATTTTAGAAAGTGGCTGCAACAATCTTTGGCTATCATGAAGATCCAAATTGTGCATTTGTAACTGCGCAAATATTTATCTGAATTCACACTCGGCTTAATTTGACAAGAGCAACCCGGTCTTGAATGGCTTTGGATGCAAAATGGTAATTACTCCTAAACCAAGCTGGAATAATGAACTCGTTAGCATGCTCAGCCTCCTGGAATTCATTACCCCCGCTGTACGGCGCACTCCTGACAGAGCAAAACCTGATCTGTTTTCATTCTCAGCCGCTCAAAGGAACACTCTCAGAGAAGCTCTGATTCAAGCAGCCATATTGGTTGTGACATGTCCAGCAGCCACTTGAAACTCCTCACACACACATACAGAAGCCACACATGTGTCAGCTCATCTAATAAGACTGATTGGTCTCGTCCATGCTTTCAACTGTCTCATGTGATCACACGGAGTCACCACAGAAAACCATCATGCATGAAAACCTGCGGAAGGAAGAGTAGGAGCATCTCGACTGGGACATTATACTCAGCCTTTTCAAAGACTCAAACCAACAAATGTGGCTTGATGAGGGCTGTTAATATCAATGTCACCAATTAGACAACATAAACTACTTTTTTTTTTTTTTCATCAAACAGTTTGACGACAGCACTCTGGCTGGTGCAGAAACTATTTTTGGTACCCGTAAGTGCAGCTCCAGCTTAATTTAAGAGCCTACTCATTTTTTCTTTTTACATTTTTTTTTGCCAATTTAAAATCTTTTTCATGCTCGGTCATTAAAGTTATTCTCAGATCAGATTTTCCAAACCTCTTAGGGCCTTTCAGCACAATTCAGTTCAGGATGTCATGAAAACAACACTAGCGACTTTGAATATAAGTAATCCCTTTGCGAGTATCAGCCAGTCTACTTGAACAATTTGATAGCACTCTCCAAGTTTATGTGTGCAAAAAAAAAAAACCACAGAGCTGACAGAAGACGTAAGTGTGACTCCCTTCCCCTTTCTCATTCTTTCAAAAACAAAAATACTTCCTGTTAAAAGAAACCAGACAAAACAAAACTTACATACTTTCAACTAAAGCCAAAAAAAGTAAAGCGGAATTCTACATAGTGATACTTTTAAAACCGCCTGTTTTTAGCACAGAGAATTGGATTCGGCACCTAAAACCATGTAACTAGAAAACATCTAATTTAAGAGTTTTATTTTCTCTGTTACTTGCGTCACCTGTGTCCAGCAGCCTGGTCCGCAAAACACCGCGGGGGGTCATCGTCTGCTTTACCCAGTCTTGTTTTCTCACCATCCACCCTACCAGCTGGGTCAAAGACAGATCAGGGTCGACATGCCTCTAGTCAGCATTTGTCCTTTTTTTTTTTTTTTTTTTTATCTAAGGAAAACACTAGCAGGCAGTAGCAGGCCTGTTTGTCCAGCATTTGAGTCAATCACACCCCCAAACAGACTAACAATCAATGCACACATTGCTGATTACATTTCAGATGGGTATTTGGGAGGTAAACATTTGAATGACAGTACAAACAGACAGCACTGTGACAGACAGTGACAGAGACAGACTGTGTGCCTTGCCAAGTCTGTCACACAGCAGCATTTGCAGATTGATGATCACATTCTGCCACCAGCAGCAATGGCAGCTCTGGTATTTATACAGTATTGGTTCCATCTAATGTTTGTAATTCAGGTTTATATACTAAATCTACACTCGCCCTTAGTCTGACTCATTCAGCGTTGGATAAATGCCTAATGTGTGTAAAATGTAACACAGCTTTTTATCTGTGTAATTCAGCACCTGGAAGTGTGGAAGCTTTATTAGGTCTGTAGTGTATCTGGTGACAGCTAAAGAGATTTTCAGGACTGAAGCGTTTAATGGAAACAGCTGGGCAGCATGTGGGTTAATGTAATGGCGTTGCATGTTGAGCAGAAGTGGTGCTAAGCTCAGGCTATCAGAGAGTCATCGACACAGCAGACCCGCCGCTCCATCTCGCACACGCTCAGTCTCGCTGGTCCCGTATCTCCAGCTCTCCTTTTTCACTCCCCTCTAAGCACCCATCAATTGAGGCAGTGAAGCCATCAGTGCCCACGCTTAGCCCGCCTGTCTCATTGCTTGGATAGCTGTGTGTGTGTGTGCGCGTGAGAGAGAGCTTTAGTGTTTGAGGGTGCTTGTGTGTGGATCCCCTTGATTGGACTCTACAGCAGAGGCTGAAGCATTAATGAACAGCGCCTGTCACAGTCCCAGTCCTCTTTGCAGATCTCTCACCCATCACTCTGGGCGATGGATCAGTGTGGTCTGATATAAATGGGCTCTCTTTTACTTTCTCTCCCCACGGTCTCCTCTGCTGATGGGGATCACCAAGATCAGCGGAGGCATCTAATCCTGGCCCCTAACTGGCCTTTTTTGCCCACCTCCGTAAAGTTTCGGTCACAAACTATCCCGGTAAAAAGTTCCAACCAAACTAAACTAAGCTTTTGCATCAGTGTCAGATAAGATATCGCTGAAAGGATGTCCATCGCTTAGTCCCAATTAAACTCTACAGTCTTAATCTCTAGTCATGTGACAAACTTCTTAGTGAGGCGGAGGCAGGTGGCAGTGTTTTGTTATTAGAGGGATTTAAGTCCTTATAGAGCCGAAATTAGTAGGGCTGCCCCAAATCACCCATCAAATACTAGTCTATGAAAAGAGTCTTAGTGGTAGTAAGTTTTGATTGGCTGAGTGGTCACAGGTAAAAACAAATAAAGTAAAGTTAAAAAAAAAAAAAAGATAGGCTCTAGATAACCAGCACTGCTAACACAAATATGTATTCTAGTGTCTATGGCAAAGACCCCAGTCTGGTCAAACAAATTAAATACTGTACTAATCTCTGCACACATGTATTGTATAAACCAGGGGGTCTCAACCTTATTTTCTTTCAGGGGCCACATTCAGCCCGATTTAATCTGAAGTGGGCCGGACCAGTAAAATAATAGCATAATAACCTGTAAATAATGACAACTCCAAATTTTTGTCTTTGTTTTAGTGCAAAAAACCCCCCATTAAATTCTGAATACACTTACTTTTATAAACTATCCAAACAAAACAGATTTGAATAACCTGAAAAAGGTGAAATTTCTTCAGAAAAATAAATGTAATTTTAACAATAATATGCCTCAACATCTCATTTGTAAATGTGCATTATGGATCGGATCTACAAAGACACTACACACTTAGTAACAGGCAGAAAATTGTTAAAATTGTGCTTAATTTTCTTAAGACATTTCAGGTAGTTCATATTTGTTCAGGTTATTCACATTTTATTGTTATAAGATAGTTTGTAAATGGAAATATTTTCTGCAGTAAAACAAAAACAAAAATTTGAAGTTGTCATTATTTATAGGCATAATGTAATAATTTTTTCACATCTACCAAGAAGAACACACAGAGTCATTATTTTTTGTAGGTTATTATTTTGTAGTATATTATTTTACTTTAGATCAAATTGATCTGTATGTGGAACCTGAACTAAAATGAGTTTGACAGCCTTGACTGTGGCCCACGGGCCGGATTGGAACCTTTGGCAGGACGCATTTGGCCCCCGGACCGCATGTTTGAGACCCCTGGTATAAACTGTCTTGGTTAGTTCTATTGAAATTTTTAGCCCAATAGTTTTTACTTGTACTTTTCTCTTTGTCTGGTTTGCAATTGCATAATTAGCTTATCTATATATTTATTTATTTATTCTTCTTGCTCATTTTTTCCCCTTCTCTTTCTCTTCTCTTCTCTCTTTCTCATTCTATCTTTTATATCTTATTCTTGCTCTAGGAAATTTACTGTATTTTTAGAATGTAAGCCCCATTTTATGTATTTGGCTTAAGCTGTTCAATCTGAGCAGACTTTCCTATATCTGTCATGTTTAAGGGTTTTCTTCATGTATATTATGACTTTATAATTAAGTGATGTTTGTTATGTTAGTCGTTGGTCCAGGACAACAGATGGAAATTAGCTTCTCTGCTAAATCTGGTGCATGCATCTTGTTCTTTGTAACTAATGCCAATACACACTGTCCTGTAACTACGTAAATAAATACAAATACAGAAAATAAAACAAGGTAACAATCACTTTGTCAGTCACATATTAACACACTGTTTTCAGGAAATCTGTAGTGTACGATCATTTTGAGAGTGTAAGACAACTCCAAATGGTGCAAAGTTGGCAAAAATATTCATATCCTTTTCATCAACTTCAAACATAGTCAGAAATATTGTTGTAGTCGAACATAATCACTTAGCATTGCTGTTGTTTCCAATGTTTGAAAGTACAGATACACGTTATTATGAACAAATACTTATCAGCTAATTGCTAGAGTGACTGTTAGCCAATTAGGATGATATTGGTTTGTGAGAGAACCTAAAAATTTGTTTCAGCCCAGCAAAGTTTTTGCATCCTCAAATTATCATACCCTCCTCTAACCGTTTCGAGACTAAGCAAAACAACAGCACACACCCCAGAAGCACCCAGCCACATAATGTCAACCTGCGTAACATCGCTCTGCTCTGCATTAGGCAAGAGCACTCATTATGAATATGCAAGGTTACAGTAGAAGCAGGCTTTTGTCTTTACTCCCATGTTTTATTTAACGAGCCTGGGGTTGGTTTGACTCGATTTGCATGTGCTTGTTATAGAATCACACAGTGCCACTGCTCATGCCCACACACTCCCCCCAATATAGGGACATTTTGATTCTATTTTTCGCTTGGCTTGTCTGTCAGTTTACACAAGCAGAAGGACCATGACTCAATTTTCCACCAAGGAGGATGCCGTAGCTTTCATTCGGGTGCAGTTTTTGCATCAAGGATAGAGGTTCCTGGTATTCGAAGCGTATGTCGAAGAGTATGTGCGCATGTTAGCATATGTGCGTGTGTGATCTGAGGTGTGTCGTTTGAAGCCAAGTGCGTGGGGAAGCAGAGGCTCCCTTGTGAGGGAAAAGCTCTGAAGAGAATGGTGCTGATGTGGTCCCTTTCTCCGACAACACCCCGAGAATACAAAGTGAGGAGACGGCAGGAGAAGAACTAAATGAAAAGGCCTACAAAATCCGCAGCCAGCTAGAATACTGTATATCTTTGATAATGCCAAAAAAAGAAACGAAAAAGATATGCAGCTCCCTCGTCTCCTTCCACTTTAATCTGGAAATGGCATGGACGAAACTGTGGCTCATACCATACTTGGCAATTAATAGCCCCCGGGGCAGAAATGTGTCCCACTTTGATGATGTCAGTGCTTTGAGGAGTGAGGGACAGGTCAGTGTTGGCGTCACGGACATCAGAGGCCCTCAGCACTGTGGCGAGATGTCAGCACAGCTCGCGCCATCGCCGTGTGATGAGGCCTGGATAGACGTGCACGGGGGCCAAACGTGACAAGGCAAGCAGAAACGGGGATGATTCAACCCTGCAGTAAGGATGGAGGCAGGCGGGGACAGACAGAAACGTAAGGAGAGAGGGAAGTTGGGTGGGGTGGGGGGTGGGGTGGGGCGGCTGATACAGAGAGCACATGTCAAAGGCATGAAAGATTGAAAGGGAGGGAAACAGAAAGAGGAGGAGGAGACGGCTGCGGGAGAGATGATCATGATAGGGACAACAAATGAGGAGTTTATATATACAGCACAGACGAATTCATTTGGGGGGGAGTGGGAGTGGGGGTGTAAGGAGGAATGTATTAATAGAGAACAGCACAGCATGAATGAGGCATGTTAATAAAAAGGGGTGCTGCTGAGCTCAGACAGGAAAAAGGAATGCAGCTTTTGAAAAGATGAACCTCGCCGCAATAATGACTGAAAGGCGTGATGACGGGAAGAGAATTAAAAGAGGAACAAGTGGACTGAATCCAAGTAGAAAAATGGAAATATGCAACAAGTCAGAGAGACGATAGTGTGGACAGAAGAAATAACACCTTCCCCTCTCCCTCTCTCTCTCGTCTCTCTCTCAACACACACAAGCCAAGCACACGCTGTCCTGTCCAGTCCAGTTTCGGTGCTCTGCAGCAGCAGCAGCGGAGTAGCATGAGAAGAAAACAAACGTGTAGTTTCCCAGCAGAACTCCCAGAGCAAATCTGAGTTGCTGTATGAATGTGAAACAAGGCATTGCAGAGTAAAAATGCACATCACTTAAGAACCTTCACTCAATTATTTAATCATTTGTTATTTTAAAACACTAAAAGTATTTTTTTACTATTTCATGTTTCTGTCTGTTCCAACATTAATGCCATTATGTTCATAATCAATTCATTCAACATTATACAGCTGAATTTTATTTGCTATTATAAATGAAAATCCTAACCCATTTCTAAGAGGGCCTTCACAAATAAATCCTCCAGCACACAGAATATGCTAATATCATCCTGTTGTTTTCACGGTCCACTTAAAAATGGATCTTGGATCAAATCCATTCCTATTTACACTGCCCAGCCAAAAAAAAAAAAAAAAAAAAAAGCAAAGTTTTGTTGGACCACCTTTGGGTATGATTACAGGATATGTTCGCTGTATTCTTTATGCCATGCAGTGCTTATACAGAGTCACAATAAAGGACATTTTTTTACGTCCATAGTTCCATCAATTTTTGGCCCAGATCTTGTATTGATGTGGGGAGAGTCGGACCGCTGCATCAAGTCCTCTATAGCACACTCCAAAGATTCTCAATAAGGTTCAGGTCTGGACTCTGTGGTGGCCAATCCATGTGTGAAAATGATGTCTCATGGTCCCTGAACCACTCTTTCACAAGGCCGATGAGCCCAATGATTCCTAGCATTGTCCAAACATTATGCCCCCCAGCAAAAGAGAATCTACTCACTACATCAGTTAGGGTTAAGCACCTTGTAGCAGCTGAAACATAATAATCACTCTAGTAATTATCCAATGGAAGGCGGTTACTTATTTGCTTAGTTAAATCCAGGTGAGGACTTTTTTTTTTTAGCTAGGCTGCATGCTACGCACCTAAACAAATGTAAATCACAAAATCAGACAATCAAATTTCACTCTGGACAAGACAGTGGAAATTGAAAGATTACCACTGATTGGGGGATGCATAAAATGGTCAAAATCCTATCTAGGTATGTTTTTGTTACACTGATACATTGCTGTATCAGCAAAGCGGTAGAGATTTCTATTTGTCCATTGTCAATAGTCACTTTTCCACTGGACATCTGCGCAAAACTTTACCGATATTTACTACATGTTGAAAAAACAGAAGTGTGTAATGTCGGTTTTTCCATTAAATCACAAATGCGATGATTTGTTTATTATCTCGAGATGACACGAGAAGTCATTCCATAAACATGGCGACGAACGTAAATATGGTGTTGATTTACAGATATATTCATTATTATTATACATTACCTCTCTATCTCGTACTAAATTAAAAAATGATTGGCTTTCCTGGTGTGTCCACACATACTGTGACATGTTTCTTCTTCGTCTTCGTTTGTTGTAACGTACGTCAACATCCATTTTTTAAATTCACCTGACTCTAGTTGCGAAAAAAGGTCTTTCTGTTGCAGTTTTGAGGGATATACCATTTGTGCTACGCCCGAAAAACCACCTCTTGCCAGCGCAAAAACTTTTAATCTAAAAATGAGACTTTTGGCGATACTGTCATTTTTCCATAGGTAAATTTGTATGCGCAAGTTATATTTGCGCAATTTGAGGGTCAATGGAAAAGCGACTAATGTTTACTTGCCCCTATACGACTGTTTTACTTATTAGTGGTTATCGAGTATGACTAAACTTAATCTATATGTGAAACTTTAAACCAGTGTTTTTCAACCTTGGGGTCACCTGGAATTCAAATGGGGTCACCGGACATTTCTAGTCATTGATAAAAAAAAAAAAAAAAAAGAAAAATACTAATAAAACAAATTTTTTTAATGATTCAGTATTTATTTCACTATAATTAAAACACCACACACTTTTGCTAATAAAAATCAAGTTCAGATAAAATGCAGGATATAATATCTGAAGGGGCATATCTTGATTGACCCGAAAATTAATTAAAAAATTAATTTCAGCAAAACAAAAAAAAAAGTCTCCGTTTTGAATGTCTGCGGTCACCAAAAATGTGTGATGTTAAAATAGGGTCACGAGCCAAAAAAGGTTAGAAACCACTGCTCTAAACCGTCAGGACTGGTATCCTGATGTATTTCTTCTGCTTCTGATACATGCTGTATTTTCTGAAATATGATATTTTACAAATATGTTGTGTGTGTTTGTTTTGTATCTGCAAACTGCACTGTATTTGTTAAAGAATTGTATAGCCTTTCTGAAACATGTTTTAGTTGTTTCTGACATTTTAATGGGAAATTAGATTCCTATAGGTTATCTGCAGCCTTATAATGTCTATTTGCCACTGCTATGAACACATTTAATATTTCAGCTCATGCTCTGACCATTTTCCTCTGAATTTATGATTATCGGTTTAATACTGGGTTTCGACACACATCCATACTCAATAGAGATTAAAAAGAAGCTATTTCCATCATCAGATCTGGAAAAAAAACATCTTTACCTCTGCATTGATGAGGCAGGTTAATTTCTAGATGTAGCAGCCTGATTTGGCATTTTATTTTCTCATTATTCTTCAACTCAGGAATATCTCAATTTATTTATTTATTTTTTTTTTACAAACTGGATAAAAATGTCAAACCCAAGAAACACAAAGCAGCTGTACAGTATCTAAAAGAAAGTACTTCATAATATTGTGCTATTAGGTGATATAGATACTAGTGATGTCCCAATCTGGATTTTTTTTTTTTTGCTTCCGATCCGATTTTTTTTTTTTTTTTTTTTTTGGGATTAGTTTTGCCAATACTGATCTAATACCGATCCGATACCGACTTTTTACAATGAAACTTTTATTTAAATTTGGAGTCATTATTTATAGATTATTATACTATTATTTTACTTGAGATCACAGTTGGGCTGAATATGGAACCTGAACTAAAACAACTATGACACCTTTGACTCTTAATAACTTCAGTAAAATTTTTGCACTTTCCAAATTCATACTGTGGGACAAATTAGAACCTTTGACAGGCTGGTTTTGGCCCGCAGGCTGTATATTTGCCACTGCTGTAGCATGTCTATGGACAGGTCAGTCCACTTATTATATGGGGGTGCGTTCCGTGCTGTACCTTAGTGATGCATGGATCAGCGGGTTACTCGTGGATAGTAGTAGTAGTAGCAGCAATTTATTTGTCCATTTAGCAGAACATGATGTATACATACATACAGTTTGGATTTCTATATTAAACATGGGTGAAAAGGTGTAGGCTGAAGCAATAGCTTATTTATGCATACCCTATTTACAAAAAAGAAAGTTGCAGAAATGGGATGGGACGGGTCAAAAGAATGTCAGTTTATTTGCAGGGCGGGTTGAGTCAAATAATTCCACAAAAGTCCCACGGATTGAACAAAAACCCCAACTCACGCATCATTACCGTACATAGCCCTACCTCGGAATGAGTACACACATAGTGAAAGTGACACTTATAGACGCTTTACTAATTCTTCTAAGCCTCCCACTGATGTGCAACTCATTTTCCTTTTCCCTTCATTCAGAAACTTTAATTTGGGGGGGCAGGATGTTAGATTATACCTACAATCCACACCACTCTGGTGTCTCAGATCCTTAAAATGGAATTGGGTATATGTAAGTAATTGGTATATGTGTTTTTTTTTATTGTATAGGCTAGCTATTTTTCTGGCTATGTCTTTTTTAATTAATTTATTATGGCTACGAGGATGTTGAGGTTGAGAATGCTTGTAGGTGGGGGTTAATATGTGTTGTTATTGTGGATATACATTACAAACAAAAAGTTAATGATATTACTTTTTTTTTTGGTCATTTTTTTGTCATTTTTGCCATTTGGAAATATAACTATGTCTGGTCATTGAAAAAATATGTTTCAATTCAATTCACACAAAAAACAGTAAAAAGTACTGTGCAAGAATCCCAAATGAAAAAAATAGCCCAAAAATTAAAAAATATCCTTAACTTTTTGTTTGTAGTGTATGTGGATAATTGAGTATTTGTGTTTCTTATTGTATAGGCTAGCTATTTTTCTGGCTATGTCTTTTTTAATTAATTTATTATGGCTACGAGGATGTTGAGGTTGAGAATGCTTGTAGGTGAGGGTTAATATGTGTTGTTATTGTGGATATAGATTACAAACAAAAAGTTAATGATATTACTTTTTTTGGGGTCATTTTTTTGTCATTTTTGCCATTTGGAAATATAACTATGGTCATTAAAAAAATGTGTTTCAATTCAATTCACACAAAAAACAGTAAAAAGTACTGTGCAAGAATCCCAAATGAAAAAAAAATAGCCCAAAAATTTAAAAAAATATCCTTAACTTTTTGTTTGTAGTGTATGTGGATACTTGAGTATGTGTTTTTTATTGTACAGGCTAGCTATTTTTCTGGCTATGTCTTTTTTAATTAATTTATTATGGCTACGAGGATGTTGAGGTTGAGAATGCTTGTAGGTGGGGGTTAATATGTGTTGTTATTGTGGATATACATTACAAACAAAAAGTTAATGATATTACTTTTTTTTTTGGTCATTTTTTTGTCATTTTTGCCATTTGGAAATATAACTATGTCTGGTCATTGAAAAAATATGTTTCAATTCAATTCACACAAAAAACAGTAAAAAGTACTGTGCAAGAATCCCAAATGAAAAAAATAGCCCAAAAATTAAAAAATATCCTTAACTTTTTGTTTGTAGTGTATGTGGATAATTGAGTATTTGTGTTTCTTATTGTATAGGCTAGCTATTTTTCTGGCTATGTCTTTTTTAATTAATTTATTATGGCTACGAGGATGTTGAGGTTGAGAATGCTTGTAGGTGAGGGTTAATATGTGTTGTTATTGTGGATATAGATTACAAACAAAAAGTTAATGATATTACTTTTTTTGGGGTCATTTTTTTGTCATTTTTGCCATTTGGAAATATAACTATGGTCATTAAAAAAATGTGTTTCAATTCAATTCACACAAAAAACAGTAAAAAGTACTGTGCAAGAATCCCAAATGAAAAAAAAATAGCCCAAAAATTTAAAAAAATATCCTTAACTTTTTGTTTGTAGTGTATGTGGATACTTGAGTATGTGTTTTTTATTGTACAGGCTAGCTATTTTTCTGGCTATGTCTTAATAATTAATTTATTAAGGCTACGAGGATGTTGAGGTTGAGAATGCTTGTAGGTGGGGGTTAATATGTGTTGTTATTGTGGATATACATTACAAACAAAAAGTTAATGATATTACTTTATTTTGGGTCATTTTTTTTGTCATTTTTGCCATTTGGAAATATAACTATGTCTGGTCATTGAAAAAATGTGTTTCAATTCAATTCACACAAAAAACAGTAAAAAAGTACTGTGCAAGAATCCCAAATGAAAAAAAAAAAATAGCCCAAAAATTAAAAAATATCCTTAACTTTTTGTTTGTAGTGTATGTGAATAATTGAGTACGTGTGTTTTTTTATTGTATAGGCTAGCTATTTTTCTGGCTATGTCTTTTTTATTCATTTATTATGGCTATGTCACTTTTTATTTCTTTATTATTTTTATTCTCTGTATTTAACTCTTGCATCTCGTGTGTGTATGTATGTATGTATGTGAGCAATGGAGTTCACAGAATTTCCTTCGGCTTCAAAAAAGTATTATCAATCTACACTACAAACAAAAAGTTAAGGATATTTTTAATTTTTGGGCTGTTTTTTTCAGTTGGGATTCTTGCACAGCGCTTTTTACTTTTTGTGTGTGAATTTAATTGAAACACACTTTTTTAATGACCAGACATAGTTTTATTTACAAATGGCAAAAATGACAAAAAAAGAAATATCCTTAACTTTTTGTTTGTAGTGTATCTATCTATCTCTATATCTGATATATTACCCACCTGAGGACATATATGTTGGGTAAGTTTCTGTATAGTAAATCTTTCTACTTTTAATTGCATATTTTGTAGCAGGCAGCAGGGAGTTGGGTGAAGGCTGGAAGGATGCAGGGAGCGTCATGTGGGCAAAAGGTGTGGTGCCGACACCATAGCCATCTGGAAAGCTGGTGGGAGTTGAGGACCTAACAGAGAGTGCAGTCTGCCACCTCATACACACACCTGATCTCATGCCACAGTCTGTTTGAGTGTATGATACTGTGTGAGTGTAGAAAGACGAATACAGAGCAAAAAATTTAACAATATATCAAGAGGAGGCGTTTATATGGTCACTTGATTCATATTTGTCATCCGCCAGTATTTATACAACAGGCCAGGCAAAAACAAATAACGAGAACGAACAGAAAGAAGAAAATGGAAGGACAGATGGACAAAAACAGATGGAGAGGAAAAAAAAAAAAGAAATATCACAAGGTTGTCCATACAAAACGGCTGTTCTTTTGATATTAATCACATGACCTGAGCTATTTGTCCTGCAAAAAACGGATGACGAATGTGATTACAATCTAGGCTACTGAAATGTAGCAAGGGAAGTGAAAGTTTCAGGGATGATGAAACAAACACATGAACAAGAAATATCTCACAAGATTTTTTTTTTTTTTTTTTTAACTTTACCGATAAAGAAAGATGAGGGAATGCGATTAAAACTTCCCCAAGAGTAGGAAAGACATCTCAGAACAAATGACAAAGTTCAGAGCAACTAAATCCAAAGGGCAAACTCATTTCAGCAAATTCTTGGGAGGCAGAAGGAGGCTTTTGGTTAGGGTTAGTCAAGGAAAACAAAGCCCTGTATTGGCGTTGGACTCCACAGTGTGGACAGGCAGGCAGGGTAGTCCAGTCTAATCCTTTGTAAACAGGCCCATGCCACATGCCAGAGTGTAAGTGGACTAAAACATCCGAGACACACAAGCCTATCTGTAAGATCCGTACAGGTGCAGATGAGGTTTCTTAATACTGCAGATTAACTTTCCAGCTTCAGACAACAGAATCAACAGCTTTTGTGACTTGTGTGTCTTTTTTTTTCCCCCTCCGTTTTGACTACGAGGACAAAATGATTGTAAAAGTTTACAGTCTGAATCCCAAATTCTTGTCTTGTTCTGTACCTCGGACATTTGCAAGAATCAGTGCATAAAGACGAGAGATATCTTGTCAAGATCCTCCTGGTGGCCGGGAAGAAGGCCATAACAAAGAACTGGCTTAAGACTGATGCTCTGTCTCATAAACAATGGATTTCAGTCATAGATGATATACTTGTCATGGAACTTCTGACATATAAACTGAAGTTAAAAGAAAATTTCTTTATGAAAAACTGGGGGAAATGGCTGACATTCAGACACAAATGTATCTATTAAGGGTCCTTAATATTCTGACACCAACACAGGCTGTTCTTTTCATCTGTTTGTTTTTCTGTTCTTTTGCTCTTTTCCTGCTCCTCAACCTGAGGAGACTGTTTTGTACTGTTAAAAATTGAGAAAAATTGTTAAAAAAAAAAAAAAAAAAATTACAATCTGACTGGATAATACCTAATCTGGGCCTGTGTGCTTTATAATATTACCTATTAGGGATGCAAATTATCAATTAATTCATTAATCATTAGTTGGTTGACCTTATCGGTCCATTAATTGATAAGCGGCAATTGTCCTGAGAACCTGAATTTCTCTTCCAATATTGTACATAACAAAGGTGTCAAATATGCGGTCTGGGGGCCAAATCCGGCCTGCCAAAGGGTCCAGTCTGGCCCTTGGGATGCATTTTTAAAATGCAAAATCTACACTAAGATATTAACAATCCTTTTAGTTCAGGTTCCACATTCAGAACAATTCAAGCTAAAGTGGGTCAGACCAGTAAAATACTACCATAACAACATATAAATAATGACAACTCCAAATTTTTCTCTTTGTAAATGTACTTATTTTCATGTATTTACACTAAAACAAAGTACAATTTTGCAAAAAATGTGAATAAGTCTTAAGAGAAGTAAGTGTAATTTTAACAATATTCTGTCTATTATTAAATGTTTTGTGTGTTTGTAGATCCACTGTGATCTGTAAGTTATAATGTACATGTGTAAATGATAAACTGAAGCATAATATTGTGAAAATGACAGTTATTTTTTCAGTTTGTTCATGTTATTCACATCTTTTGAAAGGATAGTTTGTAGATGTAAACCTTTTCATAATGTAAATTTACTTTTTTCGCTCTAAAACACAGAGAAAAGTTTGGAGTTGACATTATTTCTACATTATTATATTATTATTTTACTGGTTCCGCCCGCTTCTGATCAAATTGAACTGAATGTGGCCCCTAAATGAGTTTGACACCCCTGGTCTATAAGAATAAAAACTAAATATTGTTAATATAGTTCATGAAAAAAGCATGTCATATTCCTTAATGATTGATTTATTGTACCATTAGGGATACAGTACAGGCAATGACATTTATGGAGTAGAACTAAAATTCTAAAGAGAAATTCAATAAATAAATGGATCTGAAAAGGGGCAGTTTAGAAGAAATGAGCATTTCTGACTTTGCATCACTACCTGACATGATGGATTAAGACCCCCCCCCCCCCAAAAAAAGCAAATTCTTATTGACAATTAATTAATAGTCGATTAATTGTTTACATCCCTATTACCTATGTTATTTTTTTCCTGAGCATTTTATTGCAGTTTTTCTCAATGAGAAGAAATAAATGAGTACACAGCGTTTTTTCCTTGACACGAACACTCCAATAAACTCAATTTGAAAATGTCTGAACTTTTCAGAAAGACACTGTTGTTACTAGCATTTCTTTTCAGGGAAGAAATCAGATGGAATAGGACAGAAAATGGAGGATAAGCTTGTTCTGGTTGTAGTCATTTACAGCCAGATCCATATACAATATATCTGTACAGTAACACAAATTGTGTAATGTTGCCTCTGTCCACCACCACAATGAAACAATCACGATGATTGAGGTGTAGAGTTTCAGCTTTAATTCAAGGGGTTTAAACATACTGCAAAAACAACCAAAGAGCTTTTGGAGGTAAAGAAACAGGATGTTCATCAGTCGCCAAGTCACTCACCTGATCTCAGCCTAACAGAGCAGCTTTTCAGTTACCGAAGACTAAACTGAGGGCAGAAAAACCCATACACTAACAGCGGCTGAAAGTCCTGGTGAAGCATTTCCAGGGAGGAAACTCAGCATTGAGTGATGTCTACGGATTCAAGACTTGAGGTGGTTATTGACTGGAAATAATTTCATGAAAGTATTAAAAACGATGTTCATATGTGCAGTCTCAGTTTGTCCAAATAGATGCAGTCGGCAACAACGTCACAGCTGGGGGTGGGGAAATCCGAGGGGGATAACAATCCTTCCCCCCTGTCCAGTATAATGTAAAAACGCAGAATTTCAACTTGTTTTGCTAATGCTAACAAGTTGTCACGCCGTACTTTGAGTCGCTATTGCCTTCTGACAAGGACTGATTGAAAAAATTGAAAAAATGAACCCTTTCATGCATGAATTACGACAACCTTAGTAAAGATTTTTTTCTTGAGTGTTTTTATTCCTCCTTAGACATGAAAAAAAAAAAAAACAATGCGATCAATTTTTCTTCATGGAGTTACAAAAATGTCCATGCATTTAATTTTTGAAGTAAAGAAACGTGTGTTTAAAACCCAATATCAGAAAGTACAGAAGAGGATTAGGACCACTGGAAAAAAATACAATAAATTAAAATAAGGTCCAGTATATGTACATTTTTTAATATTATTATGAAAAAAAGTCAGAATCAGAATTCTGAAAAAAAAAAGTCAGAATTCTGAGGAAATAAAGTCAGAATTCTGAGTCCAGTGGCCCTATTCCTGTTCTATAAGAAAGTAATATGAAAACAATGAAATAAAAACATTTTTAATGCTGCAAATCTGATGTTTTCTCCCATTTTAACATATTCTAAAGCTAGTTATTACTTCATGGAGATAACAAGTGATTTACACTCAAACATATTAGTGCAGATCAGGTTTATCAAGAACAGCAAAGGTACAGTAATGGTCTGGATGTCAGTGTATTATGGGATGGTGCATAAGCGTCCACTGCGTTGGCTGATATGGAACTAAAACAACAAAACCCATGAATATACAAGAGAACAGCTGGAGAATAACTGTCCATTGGAGTGACCACTATGCATGAAAGGGTTAAATACACTAGGGTTGGATTGTTGTCCATACATTTTAAAAAAAACAACTGGCCAAATGATCCGACTCAGTGGTCTGAAGTGTCATTTCCAGACATCTTCTACTACTTAATGGAGTCACTTTTGCTACTGATATGATGAATTAAACAACACAATTTCAGTACCTGACATTAAATATATGAATTAATGTTGATCAATGTTGTTGGTCCAATATGACATGAGGTTCTTTTAGCTTTGCACAGAAACAGGCAATAACAATGTTTGGAGTACATTTAAGAGCCAGTCCTTTTTTTTTTTTTTTTTTTTTTACATATACCGTACTCAGTAAAGAACTTTAATCAGTATATTTATTTTAATCAGACTTTAGTACACAATTATCTGTACTTCTACTTAGGTACTGAATGTGTTCATTTGCACTTGTAACGAGGAAATCTACACAAATTACAAATGTTGTATAAAGATCACTAGCGTTTAAACAATTCATCTAATATTCCTGATACCCCTAACACAGTCTACGATTGTTTGGAAATGGTTAACATGATTACATTAAACTGACCGGAAATGAAGTACTGCCTGCAGTTTTGTTATTGGGTCCCATAATCTGCCAAACTCGTCCTCTCTTCTGATAGTTTGAAGCCATTTTGTCCTCCTTTGTGGTTCCGTTTTATTATTTGGTAAAATGTAAAAGTTTAACTGGTGGGTTTTTTTTTTTGTTTATTTGTGGTGCAAAAGGGCCCACGGCAACTCTTCGGCGTTATGGCTAGAGGCAGAGACCGGTTTGTTTTCCCCCTCGGCTCTAACCGGATGTGACATTTATGGGCGTTCTCGTTGATGCGACTGTATCTATAGAGGAACATTATTTAAAATGGTTGCAATTTCTAAACTGTTAACGCAGTATTTTTATTAAACCTCTTGAATTAAAAGCTGTAAGTTCACACTTCAATCACATCTTGACTGCTTCAAGTTCACTGCAGTCGTGCAAAAAAAGGTAAAACTACAAAATTTGTGTCACTGCCTGAATACTTACGGACTTAACTGAAAATAGACCTTTATGATATGTGACACGTACATTATCACAGCTTTCATCAATTTACACCCAGAAAGCGAGTCCTTCAGACAATGGCATTTTCTGCATGAATACATTTGACACACACTTTGACTTAAGTGAAGGATCCACTTGATGAAATGCTTGCATTATTTGTGCAGTATTGATGCACCCCTACTAAATATTTTAAAAACATTACCTTACTTAGCATAGAGCCTTTTCCCTCTGCTTTCCAGGTTCAATACATCTTTTTCCATCTCTTTGCCAAAAACCTGCAGTCAGCTTTATATAAATGAAATTTTTTTTGGCATTATTTGCTTGGCTTTTTAAAATCTTTATGACCTTCTCATACAGGTATTCTCTAAATTGCTTACGTTGCTGTTTCACCATAGCTGCTTTTAAGGTTTGTGCCTCGCTGTGTGGCCATCAGAAAAAAGAAAACTAAACAAAAATTTCACAATTCATCTCCCATCCATTTTGTGGATAAATGTAGGTCTTCAATATGTAAATTAATGTGTAAATAAATATTTGGTATTGTATTTTCCTTTTAAAATCTCACAGGGTTTCCTGCATATTAAGTGAGGACGAACCACCTTCGCATGTAAAAACTCTTCACCAGTTAATTTTCAGTCAAGACAATAATGCTGTAGCTTTATATTCCATTTTCTACGGATTATGGTTTCTTCTACAGTCCTCTGGAACCACCACTATAATGCATGTATGTGCACATGATTTAATACTACTTGAGGCAACTTTGGTGCTGCTGTTATTACACATCTGCCTTGAATCTGGTTAAAACAGGTATGACACAGTCTGGGTCCATTATTTATTACAGCCCACACACTAGGTCAGTGTGCACACCAACAAAGCCATGTATAAAGACACTTAAGTATGCATGTAAACGCGCACACAAAAAGCCCCTTGGCTATAGAACCACTCTCCTTGCCTCCAAAATAATATATGTTGTTTGTTTGCTGGATCTGTGCTTGCCAGCAGCATTACCCTGATGCAGCCAAGCGTAGCCTGCACTGGACACACGCTCTGTCAACAGCAGTAAGCAAGCAGAGTACTACACTGCCAAAGATACGGGGCAACAAATCTATACCTCTCACAGAATAGGAAGGTGTGAAAGGAAGGGGGCATCGAGCTACAGTATATGATAGAATTTGATAAACAGCGGGGGTCAGGAGGCAGGTCAGCACACCATTAAGTTATTCTGACAATTTTGATCCATTGCACACAATACTGGGACGAGAAACTGGGCATCATAGAAGCTGGGCAGAAAAAAAAACTAGGCAGAGGAAAAACTGGCAGGAAGCATAAAACAAACAGAGACGGCCTTTACTGCAGGAGATGAGAAGAGATAAGAGACATCAGAGGGAGAGTCTGCTTTATCAGAATGCAACGAGAAACCAGGAGGAGAAATGCACTCCCTCCAGGGAGAGGGGAGGAGATGGGATGGGCAATATGGAGCAGTGGAGCTGATGTAAAATTCTATTGTAAATCACACAGAGGTGTACTAATAGAAAATTAAACTGTAATATCTTCTGACATATTGTAGGATTGTAATATTGCTCATGACAAAAACCTGTGTATCATCTTTTCTGAAAAGACATGTCACACAATACTAGGTAAAAATGAAAAGGATGGGAATGGATGTACAGTTAATATGCTGCTCTTATATAACAGACATTAATATAATGGGGCAGTTTGGGATTTACAAGGGGAAACTAAGGCCTTTGTTTTAATTAATAGTTTAATTATCAGGCAGCTAATGGCTTTGTAAATATAACCGGTTAATAACTTGCAAGTGAGATCAATCATCTGATTTAGTGTTTGAAGCTAGAGAAACTTCCAATACAGGCATTCGGTGTACAGTATGCACTCCATGTCTGTGTGTGTGTGTGTGTGTGTGTGTGTGTGTGTGGGGGGGGGTTACAGGGATACAGGACAGGCATACAACAGACAATTTCCATCAGATTTCTCTGTGAAATAGAAAACTGACCTGGTATCAGTTCTTTGCTGTGCACACAGAGTTCATTTTCTGTAATCCGATGATGCCGATGTTTTCCAGACTGTGATGTTCACAAAGTAGCTGTTACAGGCTTGTAGAGTGTAGGTCAACAGTCCAGAATCAAAGCACAACCACACAAAAGCTCTCCAGTCCCTGTAACATGCAAAACAGATTATGTAGGGACAAATATTTTTTTGGCCTTTGTGTGCAAAAGGTAGGTCAAATCTCTACAGTTATGCATTCACTCAGACAAAGCAAAATTAAAACGTGTGTGTTAATGGACGTGCATGTGGGCACGAGCCCAATGAGGCAGAAAGGGTGCCAGTGGCCTTTGAGGAAGGAGCATGTGTCCGGCATACACTACTGCTGTGCTGGGTCACAGATGTCACCTGCTCCAGCAGCCTGCATCACACCACCGAATCCCCCCTCCCTACGACTTGTAAACAGCCCCTCATTGGGATGAAATGCCAGTTGCCTTCAGTGTTTTATGTTCTTTGTTTATTTCTATAATGTTGGTATCAAATATATAAGTGAGATTCAAACATGGGTCACAGAGTGGTCATTAGAGTTCAGGACAATCCGTCACATTTAATAAGAGAAATGTTATCTACAGCTACTGGCTATGTGATGTTGCTACAGTCTTGCCAAGCACTGACAGCGCAAGTTAAACTGAATTAAACACTGCTGGCTGGTGGGTTGGTAGCCTTAAACACAGCAAATTAGCCAGGAAAAAGCCTGGCAAAGAGAGCATACTGAGATAATGTCAGCCGCAAGAACAAGTGTGAAACCGCCATCCCACAAAATAAATCAACTACATGACAAAGAGGTGTGTGTTTGTGTGTGCGTATGAATGTGTGTGGGTAAAGCAAGTCTTTCAAAAGGAGCTTGCTTGCAATGGTGTGGTCATCTTTTTGAGAGAGCCTGAAATTCCTTTTGCACGCCTCACCACTTGTTTGCTTGAGCAGCCGAGAACGCTTTACCACAGGAATCCTCCATGGAGATTGTTGATGTGTGCTCCTCTCTCTGTTACACACCCACCCACTCACACACACACACACAAAATTGTGCCCACCCACACATCACTGACATTTCTTTTCGGAGCATCTTTAAATTACCACGCATATTAGTGAAGCACTGCCAAGACCCCTTTTTATTATTCTTCTTAATCTTGTGCACGGCGGGGTCAGCAGCTGCCCCTGCACCCCCCTATGCCTTTCCTCTCTCCTTCACTCCTCCGCCTCTGTCCTCTGCCGCTCCCCTCTTCTCTCTGCCAGCAGATACAGAAAAGTGGTTACACCCAGTGCCCCTTGGGAGACCCTACTGCTCTGCCTCAACAGCTCAGGCAGGCTAGGACAGCATGGCAGTCCTGCTACACGCCTGCCTCCTCTACCTACTGTTGCCGCCAACCCAGCCCACTTGCTACCAACTGTGACTTGCTTCCCATAAAACCATCCAACACCATTGAACTGGCAGTTCTGCATGACTGTTAAAAAGTATTAAAACACATTCATGATTTTAATTACCAATCTGGAATATATTTCAGGTTTTTTTTTAATTATTATTATTATTATTATTATTATTATTATTTAGAGTTGTTGTACCAGTTTATATTTTGGGATAAATCACGCTGTATGCTTTTGTCCTTTATTTATAAAAGATGCAATTTCTACAGCTATGGAGTCTCTTGATCAAAACATTAACAAAATGCACAGTTTACTGATGTTGGGAAGTAGAGTGGGATCATGGGAGCTGTGGTTTTCACTGCCAATGCTGATGAGAACGATTATCCGTTATCTGTCATTTAACGGACTAAATGACTGAAATAGCTGCATGTAGTGGTAGTAATGACATGACAGCAGTGACAGAAAAAAGGATATTACTGAATTTAAATGTAAATGAATATTACTGAAACATTTGATTTAACAAAAGCACTATCAGACCTTACAGATCTTTAAGACTAATCATGCTCAGATTTTGGGAGTCACTCACACTGAGCTGGATTTCAGTCAATGGGTATTAAGGAGCAAGAATAAAATACTTTTAAGTGCTTGAGTTTAATATTAAAGTAAAATTGATTTTTTTTTTGTTTTGGGTTTTTTTGGGCGACACGGTGGTGCAGTGGTTAGCACTCATGCCTCACAGCAAGAACCACCCAGGGTTCGATTCCAACACCAGTCGATGGGGGTGGGACCTTTCTGTGTGGAGTTTGCATGTTCTCCTCGTGTCTGCGTGGGTTCCCTCCGGGTACTCCGGCTTCCTCCCACCATCCAAAGACATGCACTGATAGGTTAATTGGTTAATCTAAATTGCCCAGAGGTGTGAATGTGAGAGTGAATGTTTGTCTCTATATGTTCAGCCCTGTGATGAACTGGCGACTTGTCCAGGGTGTACCCCGCCTTCGCTCCTATGTAGCTAGGATAGGCTCCAAGCGACCCCCGTGACCCTAGTGAGGATAAAGTGGGTTCAGAAAATGAATGAATGATTAGTTTTTAAATGGTGAAGTGAACGGATTTTTCAGTGTACATGTAGTCTTGTCAAACAGCTTTCTCCTTTTCAGGCCGTTTTCAGACTGGGTATCCGAGTCTGTATTCGAGTACGCTGGACCCACAGTCCACTTAATTTTATCAGTGTGAATACAAACGTTCCATACGCGAGTACCGTACCCGAGTCCAGATGACAGGGTCGTCCTGGGTACGGATTGCATGGATTCCAGTACAGAATGTTGCAGTGTGAAAGCAATCTGTACCCAGGGCCGGAAGTGACCTAATCACCATAACAGCCTCGGATCTGCGAGGGAGGCACGCCTTATCGACCGAACCGCTCGGTGAAAAATCAGAGACAAGGAAGGTCGCTCTTCTTCTCTTTGCCTCAAACAGGCTAGCAGATACAAAAGTATTGCCTGTCCTGCCGCCATTGTAGACAAATGAACAGAACAGTTGCTTGGGTGATGACGTAAGGATTTGTCACTTCCACGTTTGTCGGATAGCTAAAGAATTCCTTCCACACCGCCACCTACTGTTTTGGTCCTGTAACACCCACTTGTTCTCAGGCACGGGCCGCAGTACGTGCTTGTGAACGTAACATCTGCGTGAAAGCGGGAAAGGTGTGATCGTATCCAGGTACAGCACAGATCCGGATACCCAGTCTGAAAATACCCTCAGACATAGGTCACTAGGTGTGCATTTCTGAAAGCAGTTTGAGAAATGTTTAAAGGCCCAAAATGATTCACTCAAGTGGGAGAGCAGGGGCATGAGCGTAATGTGGAGGCCTTGTGGGCACTAACAGCCCATACTTCTAATCCCAGTTAAGACAAGCCCGGCAGGCGAGCCGACACAAAGGAGCTTGGTCCAGTGTTAGTGGAATTAAAGCAAAGCCTCTCCTCTGTTGTTATGCTAATCCACAAGACAATGATTATCTGCAGGGCAACGTTGCCACGGTGATAAACATGGCTCAAGAGTGCCTCAATTAGGGCGCCAATTGCCAGAGGAGAGCAAAGACCGAGTGAAGCGCATGATGCCGATATGAACGGAAAAGAGACAGAGCGCTGAAACTGTTTTGTTATTTCAACCGAACAGAAGGGTCAGCTTTCAAATAGAGGGGTAAGCTTACAGATAAAGTTTGACCCATAAAGCCTGACCTCTGCCAGACCTGACCCTCTTCAGCCTGCAAAGACTTTCCCCACTCTCTGGGACAAGTGCTTAAATAGTGAACATGTAATTAACTCTCAAATGCAAACGGGGTATATTATTCAGTAGGAAGTATGGGGTACCATTATGACTCTCAATGACATGTTCCCTGCTACGCATGCGGAATGATGATGAGTAAGTCTGCTGTATGGGGTTGCGGCTTGCCTCATTCATCCTCTAATGTGACAGCACGGAGCAGCAGTTCAGGTAGTTGCACTGCTCTAGTTTTTGTTTAAACATCACGAGTTGGAGGACAACCATAACACTGGATTCATCTATAATAATCCTTCATTTACTCCACAAATCAAAGTGAGGAAGCAAAGCCCTCGCCGGGTGTTTAAAGCTCCTCACTGAGTTGATGTGCCAACTTCGATTCTTTGCTGTTGTCACAAGATCAAAGAAAAGTAAAAAACCAGGCTAGGGGAGGCTGTTTTCTGTTTCTAGAGCAGCTTGTCACACAGCTATTTTACAGATGCATATTTGAAAACCTGGTAGTGTGGCTGGCATCACACAAGTGTCTCCTCAATCCTTGTCAAAACTACCTCTGGGCCACCGACACAGATGGACTACATCCCTCCGGTTCGGTCTACCTTTATCCTGTCTCTCCAATCCCCTGTCAGACCTTCCTGTTGTTTCCACGGGGAGTGTTTTAGCACTCTTCCTTGTGTGGTCAGTCAGCTGCTCTTGCTCTCTCCTCTTCGCTTCTCCCCTCACCCTCTGTCTTATATCTCCACCAGCATAATGGGTCTTGGACTGCTGTGTCATCTCATTGAGCCTTATTAGGGGCTCTTAAATCTGACTGGCATGTTGTTATTGCTCTACCACACCACAGCTAAAAGTGAGGAATGGGTCTGCCAAGCGAGCCCTTTAAAGTCCCTCATGCACTGGCGGCGGCGCTGGCAATGTGGAGTAGGTGGCAATGGGGGGTGGTACTACAACAACATAAAAAGAGAGGGAGGTGAGGAGGTGACACAGTGTGATGTAACACCCCTGGGGTTTCATGACAGGTATGTTAGATGCAGGTATGGTCTCATGCTGGTTTGCCAAGGGCTTTGCCACAGGTGAATGCCAGCACTGCCACTCTCAGCTCACAAATATGGAAGTGGGACAAGCTACTCTCATGTTTCCACGCCTAACTAATGACTCTGGTGGGATGTAAGGGAAATCCACAAAAAACGTGGAAGAAAATGTAGCAGCAAATGTTCTACAAAAGTTATAAAATGACAAAACAAATAGGAGGAATAAATCTAGCAAAAAAAAAAACAGAGATCAGGTTTGGAAAAGAGGTCCTGTGACTTTCAAAGCTTTGCCACCCCAAACTAAGAGAGATCTTAGAGATACCGGACTTGTACAACTACTGCATACAAGATGTAAGACATCAGAGAAGGAGGGACAAGAGGGAAGAATACAATGAAAGCATGACACCTTCAGCATTAGAGGTCTTTCTACTTTTTTGACTATCAGGAGATTTAGAAGCCTAAAGAACAATCATCAAAGAGGAACGGCAACTTAACGTCCCGTAAACCAAACTGAAAAAAGCTCCTAAGTCTTGCCAAGCTCTTGTCTCTGTAGCTGAAATCCTATTCCTGCCCACATGAAGTCAGCAAAGCAATACATATTAGAGTGAACCCTTTATCTTCCACTTTATTTGTGCTGAGAGCAGTTTATGTGTTCTATAAGGTATAATATAGATTTCGACTTGCTTCGGTGAAACGCATAATGGTACCGCACTTACTATACTTTTCATTGTCACAGTAGACTGATACATAGGATGTGGTTTATTTGATATGATTTCTAAAAGAATTTATATGTGAAGAACAAAAAAAAATGAGACAAAACAAAAACCTAACAGAGAAATGCACATTATTTTTATGAAGTGCATCTGCAGACACCTGCAATGTGCACTGCATAGTGGCAGAAAATTTGTATCGACATTGCAGTATCAAAGGATGCAATATCTTTAATGCAACGCCTGCAACATGGCCATTGTAAATTCATTTTATAACTCAATCAATAATTGAAACATTGGGAACTGAGACTTTTCTGGCACAGAGAACTCCGTAATACCCAGAGATGCCATTAAGTAACGAGAGAATGGACATCTCAGAAATCCAATGGGAGATATTCCCACAGACTTCCAAAGAGTCCCTGGAAATGTTTCAAGACACATCTATTCATTTAATAGGCCCTTAACTTTTTTCTTCAAAAGCAGTGCAACTGCAGTGTATGTCAAAATAATGCTGATGTGATGCTTTGTCCACATTTTGCAGACCTATAGCTCAGTGCTACTCCCATCTGTCTTTGGTGAGCAAATTGCACAGGTAAGATGTGATTAATGTCAACTTATTGCTGGATCACACAGTAATCCACTCCTTAACACCACTGTGATCCCTCGGTTTGTACAATGAACATGCGGATATTTCTGCCTCTCTGGGATGTGAGCTCTGAACAAAAACTTCATAACTGTCCTTCTAAATACCACTGTTGAATGTCTGGGGAAAGTCAGAATCTCATCCTGGTGAAACTGAAGTAAACCTAAAATATTCAGAAATTGCATATCTATTTAAAATTCCAGTCATGTGTTCCAGAAGAATACCGTCATACTTAGTAGATGTCCTCAATTAAATCCACCTCAGCCTGAAGAAGAGCTTTGATAAAAGAGCTTAAAAGAAACACCCACCCTCAGATACTATTACACCATCAATATGTGATGAACAATACATTCCAGGACTTATTTTGTGATTGCTACAATTACGATTTTGTTGTACCCACTTTCCCTCAACTTTCCGCATCTAATTCAGCTTCAGTTAGTGATTTCCTATATTTCCCAGAGTGCTTTTCAGCAACCTCAAGAGAAAGGGCCTGACAAGCTCAATGAAACAAGCTATTCTATTCAGATATGGGTATAGACCTACATACAGGATGAAAGCAATAGCAAACAAGTCATGTAGTGCATTGTGGTTAGAACATGCAGTGTAAAGCTACACTGTATTCACCACAACTATACATGAGAACTCATCTGATATGAAAATTATGTTATTCTTCACTATGTCCTAATAGAATAACAGGAAGTAACATTAACTGAAAACATTAGTATTATGACTGATACTTAGAATAAAATTACAAAGTTCTCTGCATATGAATGTTTGGAAACATTTAATACAATGCAAAAATATATTCTGTCATATTTAGATATTTTAATGTGGGGACGTTACAGCTTTTTTTTTTTTTTTTTTACTGCAGCTTTAAAAGTTTGTACTTGGTATGAAGCAGCTTTTACTTTAATTCTGTACCACAGATGTTTGTGTCTGCAGTGTATGAATGGAGATGCTGTATATTCACAGTGTGACTGCTGCCTGATTGCTACCCTGCTGTCTTCTAGAGAACCATGCTGGGCCAGGTGACAGGATTCCTGCAATGGAAATCCAATCAGACCAATCCTCTACGATCCCCCACAATCTTTTCAGCCCCCACCCTACACCACCAGCTATCGGTAACACAGATTGCCTATGCCACACACACACTCACAATGGACTCTTTGATAGATATGGGGAAGGACACATGCACATTAACCACCTCACCTCCTATGAACTTGGCACAGACATTGGGGTAAGCTCAGTGCTAAGCGAAACCATGCTTGCTATGAGAGCTCCACACTGTGCCTGGCCTTCCATTCTGACCTCTCCATGGAGGGCACAGAGATTAATTTACCCTTTAGGGATCAATAGTGTAACAGCAAAAATCCACAAACGTTCCCCCAGCATGGCAAACAAACCCTCGAGGAAGCATGACTGGCACCAGAGACATAAATAGCCCCCCTGCCTGCCAGGAAGATAATCAGGCCTTTCATCACGGTCCAGGTCCTGCTTTCTAGGGGCCCGGGGCTGAACCCTCTCTGGACCTGTGTGGAGGTCACACGCAGGTCACCCAATACTGGTCCATGCTGAATCAGATACTGTGGGTTAAATGGAGGCCATTCGATAGTCCTCATGTGTGGCGGTCGAGGTGGAGCGGCTGCTGGGAGTTTGGGCTTCCTGTTGAAAATAGAATAATATCCACAAACCCCAAAGCAGAGGCAGGCCTGTCACACAACCGCTCTAACCAAGTGTGGGAAATGCACCCATTCTGTCAGATGAGTTCATACTCTGGTTCTTTTCTGTTCCTATATGTGTGTCTTCGCAGGCATGTGCATTATATGTTCTGGCCAAAGACTGAATTTGGGCTATTGTCACTGTGATCCTAATGGCCAGCATCTGGCTCTCTGGCTCTCCTTTTATTTTACTGGGATGGGCAGAGAAGGGGGTGGAGGGCTGGGAGTGAGGTGGGTGATCTGACTACTTGTGCCTCAAGCAGCACAGCTGTCCCAATTACTACCTCTCTCTTCTCTCCTAATTTTCCCTCCGTACCCATCTGCCTCTTCTGCACTCTGAATCTCTGTCCTATCCATCTGTAGATGCCACTACTGCGGATCTCTACTTTCAGAAATCCCCTGTGCAAAACATGACAGTCCAGAGACCAAAATACAAAGTAGGTCTCAATCCTTAGACACAGTGGGGGGCATAAGACCCCAGACAGTGCAGTATGTTGTAAAGCAGCTGAGCATTTTTAGTAACATCCCAGAATTCCTCCAGCCCTGCATGCCTACTCTGATCCTGGCCTGAGCTATGGACTCAGAGGGGCTGACAAGGCTGTTTGATAGGCCATGGGCATTGAGTATCAAGGGATTTGGTGGGTAGGTGGGCGGCTGGTTGGCAGAGGTGGGGATGTGGAGGAATGTTTGTGTCCCACAGTGAGTTCCTCAGCAACTTCTGATGAGCTAAAAATTCTCAGTGTGTCATACCCTTGTGAATTCACTTCCTCATGCAGAGGAACTATTCACACAATGTTTCAAAGAGACACTGTTAAAAACTACAATCAACACAGACAGACAGACAGACAGACAGATACACAAAATAGGCACAAATTAATGCAAAGGCACACAGCAGGCTGTGCAACAAGGGACAGTTAAGTGCATTTCTATTGAAAAGAAGAAAAGGGGGAAGCAGAGAAGTGAAATGCTGCATGTGGATGGGTACATGCCTATTTCTGGACAGCTCCAATGAGCTGAGAAGAAATGTCGTAAGACCCACTTCCCAGCTCAGGCTGCTGCAGCAATAACTCTAAGATTCAGCAAAAGCAAACCCACACAAGTGCAGTGTTTCCCCTACGTTAACAGGACTTTCTGCCCAGAAACAAAGATTAATAAGAGACTCAAAACATCTTAAAATACAAAATAGTTCATTTATGTAATTTACCTTATTAATGTGCACTACATCTTAAAAAATATATATATACATTTTAAATAGGCTATACACATTGTGACCCTGACAATGGTGGCAAGAATGCTAGCAGTTTTACTAACAGAGAAACAGGTACAAATATGAGACTTAAGTTTGGAATTTCTAAAAATGTATGCCCTGTAAATGTTTAATTTATATAGTCACGGTTGCCCTGAACTCAAATCAATAATTCCTTGTTGCATACTATGGAACAATGTGACAGCACCTCAAGTTTCATTAATGAGGCGATTTCAAAGTGTAAATGTGGTACTCCACTTTCAGGGATCGCTATTTTGATCACAGCATCAGTTTGGCAATCCCAGTCCTACTTTTTACTAATTTGACTGGAGTCAGTGGGCGATTCATTCAAGATACACTGGCTGCTCTCTTCTGATGTTCTGTTTTCAGTCAGTGATGGCAGTTAAGATAAATGGCATGTTTGACACCCTTGAAAACAGTCAGACTCTAGGCAGTGATTGACAGCCAAAGTGCGCTGTATATGATCAGCATCTGATTCAGCTGAACTAACTCAAAGGGTGGTTCAAAAATATGGGGTTTTTTTCGAACTGTTTTTGTCTGGTTTGAAAACAGTGACATGATTATTAACTCGGATGCTTAAATATTTAAATATAATCATAGAATCAGGAACTGCAAAATAAGCTGAGTTTTAAAAATACAAAGTGTTCACTCCCGCTTGCTGAATAAGCTCAGGCTAGACACAAAACATCCTCTCTGATACAAGTGCACTGCAGACTGGGCAGCCCTCTTGTAGGGCCAAACAGAGCTGGGTCAACAGCCTCTTTGAGGTGTCCACTCAGTCCAGGGCAAGGTCTCTGACTGGTCAAATCAACACTAACAGGAACAAGGCACACTCGGAGCTAACCCTCTTTCTGGACCCGAGACACAAAAATCCTCTAAACCCACCTCAGTCAGCTGTGGTAAGACACAATGTGATCTAGATCTAGCTCTACACAAATCCAATCTGATGCCACATAGCTATTGGGTCTGGCTCTTATTGTGGCTGTCTGGCTGCATCCCTATTCAGAACTCCTCCATACACCCTGTCTTTACACATTCAGCCGAGTAAGACAGGTGGACAAGCAGCGAGACATTTAGACTGGCAGACAGCAGGGCAGACCTGCTGGGGCCTCTCTTTTTCTGCAGCCACAGAATGCTATCAGCATGGATCAGGCTAACCTGCTCAAGCTGAGCTTCACTAGCCTCACGCCCCAGCCCCGCTTTTCTCCATGGAAACCTGCCCCATGCTCGCCCTGTGATTGGCTCATACAATCACTAGACAGACACTCTGTCTTACAACACAGATAATAATGGCCCTCCGGCAGGATGAGAGCAGGAGAAGAGTGATGGCAAAGTGGCTTTTTCCTACAGTTTTTGCCCTTTAGAAAGACTGCACTTTACAAAGATACCTGCGATGAGAGAGCACAAATATGTTCCTGCATAAAGCATGAGGTCACCAAGCTTTACAGTCCCTACGCTAATGAACATGAGTCAATGAACCAAGCCACAAATATCAGTGAGCTCAACAATTATCTCTTCATCTCCTCGCTGATATCTTCAAAAGCCTAGAGGTTAGAGGAACAGAAAAGGAACATGATCACCAGCCTTAGACGCAAAATGCCAGCCAAATGCCAAGACTGTCCATACAGAAATTGCCTGCTAAAGCTCATGCATAAAGCCAGCTATTCTTAATCTGTCGTGCCTTGACACACCAAACTCAATTCTAGACTTCAGAAATGGGTGTGTGTCAATGCAGTCAAATTATTGTCTTTCTAGTCATCAAAACAAGAACTAACAAAAGCAAAAGCTTCTTTTCTGCAGCTTTTGCTCTATTTACAGTATTTGAATGAAATTGGTGAACAGAAATACCCTGCTTAGAGATTAACAATTCAATAAAACAATAGCACTGGATGAGCCTTCCTCTTTTAGTAGCATTGTTACTGGAGTTTCTTACAAGCATTACTACATCTTGCATAGCCTCCACTTTAGTTTTCTTTGTGTTCATAGCATGAGGCCCCCAAACTGCAAACATGTCTCCAAAATGTTTTGCTTGTTTCCTCTATAGCTCTATTCAAGCTTCCCTTCTCATCTGTCAAACGTTTCCAGGGGAAAAAAGGATATATCTGGGACAACAAGGGTGAAAAAAGCGGATGTATACACAGCACACTGAAGCCAATATCAAACATTATACACACACTGTACACTGAGCCAAAACACTGTGATGCTTGAAATTAGAATGGCTTTTCATGCAAACAGGGGTGCTTGCTGTGCAGGTGACAGGCTGGTATTGCAGACAGAACTGAAATGAAAAACAAATCCAACTGCTATTTTAAATAAAACTCCACTTGGCAGTGGTTTGCTGCAGAAAACCAAACAAAAATGATGCTTGCTATATGACATTTGTGCAGCGTTAACTACAGATAAAACTATGAAATGAGTCACCGCCCATTTTTACTCACTGCACCGCATCTAACCTCTTTGGCAGAGCAACACTAATATGTTTAATGAACTCATTAGTCAAAAATGAAGACAGACAGTGGCATGAGGCATGGAGGGTGCAAGCACAAAGGGCACAGAGGAGAAGGAAATGAAGAGAACAGGAAAGGCAGAAAATGAATCTACCTCTCTAGAAGGCACATTCTCCTGTATTATAGATGCAGTATCATGTGCTACAGTTGCAACCTTGTCCAATAAAATCAGCTCAACAAGCACAAACAACTTAGTCAGGGAGTTACTTTGCAAAAAGCATCAAATGTGCCAAGTCTATGTTTGAGAGCTAAGTGCTATCACTACTTTTTGATTCAACTGCTTCATCAAAAATTACACACCCTGGCGTGAACTGATCTAATGTAATTATTTGCACATGGCTGACATTAATGGGTCCACCCAGGCCTGTGCCTATAGAATGTGAAAATGGCAAGGCCGAGATCAAAGTAAATTGATGCCAAAGGATGGGCTACTGCACTTCACGTAAAATATGAACTGACAGTTTAGAACAGTTCATATTCAGAAGTGCATCTATCTGAAGCCAACCCCCCCCGTCACTGCAATCCAAGAAAGCGTTTCCTGCCACCGCATTCACTCAACTGCTGTCACCGCAATATATATGGCTGTTTACTTATTCATGAATGGATTAAGGCTACTAACTCAATCAATCTGCTTCCAGTTACCAAGGCTGACTTTATTAGATAACATTAATGATGCATTGGTTGTCCATAGGTGTTGAGTTTCTCTGTTGTCAGCAACTACAATTCAAATGAGAACACAATGGATATTGGCTCAAATGGATCGAAACTTGGGAATAATTGTAGCACTATACATCACTACAAACTAATAATTTATCGTAGAACACGCACTGTCAGAGAAAGAAAAATTACTGGGGTGTGAGGGAGAAGTGAAATATGCCTTGTAATATCAGCTGTGGACGTTAAGTAATATGAAATACAGCGGCAAAATGTGGAAAATACAACTCGGTGATCACAAATCATCCCAGAGAAAACACAACACTGGACTTGTTTTTCCACCAAAGCTGTCATATCAATAAAGATTCCCAATAACTTTACCGCAATATTAAAACCATCCATACTCCAATCATAAGTGGATCTACACATGGATTGGATGCTGGGAATCAGAACTAAAGTATTAGCAGCAATGATGAGATAGAAAACACAGATTCACAGAGAAAACAAACACTGTGGATGAGGCTGCTGTGGGTATAATTATCAGCTTTGTAAAGTAAGACAGGAGATGATGGAAGCAAAAACTCAACTACACCTACACTTCTACTGCCTTGATGTGATGTGGATAAAAGAGAAAGCGAAAAAGAGAAGACCCTTTAATGTTATAATCACATATAATAGATCTTATTTACGCGTTAACCACACCTCCAGGTACTGAAAACAAACACACGCGGGGCTGTGGCGATTATTACAAAGCAATTTCTGATACTAGCAGCAGTGCACTGAAGCTGAAACACAGGCAGCTGCTTTGTCTGCTTACCACACATAACACACAAGAAGGCAAGGAAAAGGCACTCAAGGATACACACACTTGTCAAACACCCCCTTGTCATGACTCCTTATTTTCTCGTCGTGGAGGTCAAATGAATTTCACTCTTAATTTCACGGTCAGAACTCACGTAAACCCACGACAAATACACGTAAATACAACACAGCTAGCTTAAAAGCTACTCGATTTTTTTTTTTTTTTTTTTTTATTAGCACTGTTGATGCATTTACTGTAGCTCGGAAAAATGTACCATTAAACACTGGTAAAGCTAACTCGTGGTGATAAATAACGTATATACACTGTGAACTGTTATAGACATCCCTGCTTTTGGTTTTCTTCAATGCGAATAAAGCAACAAAGAAAGGCGCGGGTAAGTTTACGGTGATGTAACGCAGGGAAGTATGAACGGTGCATCTGTAAAACAACGGAAATATAGGTTTAGCGGTGCTGAAATAACGGCACTAGAAATTCCTACCTCCCGTGACCGCTATTTAGTCACCGACGCAGTCAACAGGCCGGGATGTAGCGGGGGAATCTATGGGGCTCAGTAGCGGGTACATTTCCGCCATGCAGCACAGTTTTTATTCCCTTACCTTGACATGTTCCACCGGCTTCCAGCGGCATCCGACCGGGGGGCTGCGGAGGCTCCGTCTGACGCAGCTGCAGCCGAGATTTTGACGTTCCTGGAAATTAAGGAGATATGTTGCAGCGGAAACAGGAACTAATGGAGCTCAGATCTGTGAATACGGCAGTCGAGGCTGCTCTGTGGGGATCTGCCGTGGATGGCCGGTGTCAACAACAACCGTGGAGGGGGACGACTCCGCTTCCGGTCACAGCACGTTTCAACATAAGATGCTATCGCTAACAATTAAAGCATAACATAAGATAAATTGGTATTTAGTTAGAATAAATTGCAGTAAAAATAACACCACGTGCTTGATTTTATTTGTTTTTACTGTTTAAAAAAAAAAAAAAAAAAGTATTTTTTTACTATATGTGTGTGGTTGTTTTATTATGTTATTTTTTTATTTTTTTTGTATTTTTTTTATATGGACCTCTGTCTGAAATAAAGATTGATTAATTGATTGTTTGGAAATATGTCTGAATATTGGTATGCTAATATAATATTACACAGTCTAATACAGACATAATGCAGAAAAAGTAGGTTTTATATTAAAGTAAGTACATGATTTTTTTTTTTTTTTTTTTTTTTTTTTTTTTTTGACGAAACAGTTGAAACTCAACAGCAACAACATTTTATTGTTAAGTTGTTATTTTTTTATAGGGACTTTTGTGTCTGAAATAAGGATTGATTGATTGATTGATTGATTGATTGATAATAGGAATAGATATTGGTAAGCTAATATAATATTACACAGTCTAATACAGACATACTGTGAAAAAGTAGGCTTTATTTTAAAGTAAGTGCATGAATTATTATATATATATATATATATATATATATATATATATATATATATATATATATATATATATATATATATATTTTTTTTTTTTTTTTTTTTTTTTTTTTTTTTTACGAAATAGTTGAAACTCAACAGCAACAACATTTTATTGTTAGGCTGTTATATTTTTTGTAGTGACTTTTGTGTGTGAAATAAAGATTGATTGATTGATTGATTGATTGATTGATTGATTGATTGATTGATAATAGGAACAAATATTGGTAAGCTAATATAATATTACACAGTCTAATACAGACATACAGCGAAAAAGTAGGTTTTATTTTGAAGTAAGTACGTGAATTTTTATTTATTTATTTATTTTTACAAAACAGTTGAAACTCAACAGCAACAACATTTTATTGTTAAGTTGTTATATTTTTATAGGGACTTTTGTGTCCGAAATAATGATTGATTGATTGATTGATTGGTAATATGAATAAATGTTGGTAAGCTAATATAATAATACACAGTATAATACAGACATACTACGAAAAAGTAGGTTTTATTTTAAAGCGGATACATGAATTATTATTTTACAAAACAGTTGAAGCTCATAGACAACAATAAGATGCACAAAACAAAAACAACAATTATTATTTATAATTACTTTATCTAATAATATAGTTAATAATAATTATAATTAATCATTATTTTTATATTGTTATTCTAATCATCTCTACTTATGCCAAATAAAATGCTGACATTTTAAAAAAAATTTTACTGCTATTTTTATTGTCATTTCTTCTTCGATATTATCTAAATCTCAAGTGTTAATGAGGCTTTAATCACCTGCATCATGTTCAAATAAAGGTGTTTTGACTTTTGAAACTCCTTCCAACAAATAACCACAGGCTCTAAATAAATCCCTGCTTTTCATTAAATGGTGGAGTTTGTGGGTGTCTTATTTTGAAGGAAGGCTGGTTAGACTTCCTGTTTTTCTCTGACTCTTACAGTGTGGCTTGACTGTGGCTGATGCAGACCCTAATGGATGTCGGGAAGAGTGGAAGTTGCAGTGCGCACACCAGCGTCAGTTTGTTGCATTGCAGTCGTGCTGAGAGAGCCACGGTGCACCTTAACAAACAGGTTACCCTGAGAATCCACGTCACGCTGGGAGTGGGAGAGAGGGTCACACGCACATGTAGTTGAACTTGAGTAACCCCCAGATGCTGACACTGTGCCAGACCCTCAGACTGACACAGCAGCCTGATGGGGTTTATCCAAAGCAGGGAGGTCAAACTCATTTTAGTTCAGGTCCATATTCAGCTAAATTTGATCTGCAGTGGGCCGGACCAGAAAAATAATAACAGAATAACCTATAAATAATGACAACTCCAAATTTTTGTCTTTGTTTTAGTGTAAAAAAAACAACAACAACAACAACAACAACAACAACAACAACATTAAATTATGAAAAAACTTACTTTTATAAGCTAGAAAAAAAAAACTGAAAAAACATGAAAAAACTGAAATTGGAATTAAAAAACATAAGAAAATTTAGTACAGTTTTAACAATATTATTCCTCAACTTATCATTTCTACATGTGCATTATGGATCAGATCTACAAAGACACTAAACACTGAGGAACAGGCAGAAAAGAGTTCAAATTGTGTTTAATTTTCTTTAGACATTTCAGGTTGTTCATGTTTGTTCAGGTTATTCCATATTTATTGTTACAGGATAGTTTGTAAATGTAAATATTTTCATAATTTAATGTTATTTTTTGCATTAAAACAAAGAAAAAAAATTTAAGTTGTTAATTCTAGATTTATTTATTTATTTATTTTGGCTTAATTCAAGATTTTTTTTTACTTAATTGAAGATTTGTTGTTGTTGTTTTTTTTTGTTTTTTTGGCTTAATTTTTTTTTTTTTTTTTTACTTAATTGAAGATTTTTTTTTTTTTTTTACTTCATTGAAGATTTTTTTTTTTTACTTAATTCAGGATTTTTTTTTTTTTTTTTTTTTAAATTTAATTTAATTGAAGATTTTTTTGGCTTAATTCAAGATTTTTTTTACTTAATTGAAGTTTTTTTTTTTTTTTTTTTTTTTTGCTTAATTCAAGATTTTTTTGGCTTAATTGAAGATTTTTTTTTTTTACTTAATTGAAGATTTTTTTTGCTAAATTCAAGATTTTTTTTTACTTAATTGAAGATTTTTTTTGGGGGGGGGGGGGGGGCTTAATTCAAGATTTTTTGCTAAATTTGAGATTTTTTTTTTTTTTTTTTTTTTTTGGCTTAATTGAAGATTTTTTTTTTTGGCAAATTCCAAAAAAAAAAATTTATTTCATTGAAGATTTTTTTTGGCTTAATTCAAGATTTTTTCCTTAATTCAAGCTAATTTTTTAAATTAATTAATTATTTTTTTTGGCTTTATTCAATTCAAGACTGTGGAATTTTGCACTTGGCAAAAAAATCCCAGGGGCTGAACTGGACCCTTTGGCGGGCCACATTTGGCCCCCGGGCCACATGTTTGACACCCCTGATCCAAAGGGATCCTGCCAGAACATCTGAGTCTCACTTGCCTCTCATTCCATCTCTGAGGTTACATTTCTGAAATGTCCCTCGATATATACAACACAGTTAATTCTCATAAGACTGATAAGAGAACCCAAATTGCTTTCACAACCAACGATTTTATCATGCTTGAAAAATAGCCAGTGGGGAAACTGTCTGGACAGAGAGCAAACTTTCCTGTAGTTTTTTTTCAGCTGGTAGAGAAAAATCAAAGCTGTACTTCTTTTTTTAAATGGTGACAAATTTCCCTAACTGATGAGAACATTTAACAGCTGTCACACAGAAAGGTCTTTATCATTTGTAATGCTGGCACAAAGTTGGCATCAAGGGGGAACTTATTGCCTGTGGAGGCAAAACTGGCGCTGATAAACCCGTGAAACTAACCGCAGTGAGTGTATTTCCACTTGTGATAAGCACAGGGGTGTTGTTGGCCATGCAATATTATTAAAGTTATGTTACGTATCAGTCAGTGTAATACAATAACTGCAAAGGAGAAAAAAAAAAAAAAAAAGATACCAACAGTCAGAGCATTTTCCTCATATCTATAGCATTTAAAAGAAAATGCTTTACAGTGATGTCTGCAGGCTATTCTGATTCAACATTTATTTCTTAAAAGACCCGCTGTTTCCAATGCTTTCAAGTACCACAAACAAATATTGACTAATCCTCATTGTGTCTGAGGTGGAAATGAATCAGAACCCAACTCTACCCATCAGCTTTTTGGCACGTAGACTGCTTTATATCGCCAAAAATGACGTCACTGAAGTGCTTATCTCATTAATTTTTTATTTGTAAATAGTACAAAATAGATAAACATGTCGGAAAGACTATAATATATAAAAGTGCAGCTGAAAATACTGCATTTTATCAAGCTTTCTGTTTGTGCAGATATGCTTATTAACATATTCAGTTTTGTTTCACAGCCTATTTCATGACATTACTCTTTGTTCAGCAAGGAATTTTAAAGAGAATCAATAAAGAAATATTTTCCACTGCTTTTCATGTTGGATTTCTGACGTGCCATGAGGAGAGGCATAGCTGCTATTTAGTGTACTTGAATGGTAATTGAGGTGGACCAGAACCGTGTGTGTGTGTATATATATGTGTGTGTGTATATGTGTGTGTGTGTGTGTGTGTGTGCGCGGATAACTGCTGTAAAATAGTAAACAGGCTTCAGGTTGTAATTTGCTGCCCTTGAACATGTAATTTACTGCAACACTCTATGTGAACTCCAGTATGCGGATGCTTTTTTTTTTTTCTATCCCTCTTTTCAGTCTCTGTTGAGAATTAAATTGCTAAATCAAATTCATAATACCCATAGGCTTTTCAGTTGTTGCTTCTCTGTCTATCTTTGAAAAATATCCAGCGTGCCTCTGAGAGGTCTCACTCCTGTGGTGAAAAGCTGAATCACAATAACAACCCCCACCTTCAGCACATGCATATTTTCCACCCTTAGTTAAGTCTTTCTGACACTAAGGCTGATACAGTAGCACCATCATGTGGCTTAAATGTTATATTACACCTTTCCTTGGTAATAAACCAGTCTTGAGGTATGTTCCTGGTAATAGAGACATTTGTTCAAAGGGAGAATATGACTCAGAAGACCTTTCAGTTTCATTTCATCAACCAGCTTTGTATCATACCCACCAAAGTGACTCATGTTTATGGTTCAAAGGGTCACATCTATCTGTCAGAGGAACAGATGTATGCAAAACGGTGACTGTACAGGCAGTGATGCAGAGAAATACACCCTCCCTAACCCCCCCCCACCACCACCACCACCACTCCACCCTACAGGCTGGGGAAGCAAAATGTACAATATTTTGAGGCAGGGATTGAAAGACAGTGTATGACCAATTAGTTTATTGAAAGTCATGAGAATTTATTTGCCACAAGAAAATTGACATAATAGAAAATGTTTTTATTCTATGTGTCCTCCTTCTTTCTCAATAACTGCCTTCACACGCTTCCTGAAACTTGCGCAAGTGTTCCTCAAATATTCGGGTGACAACTTCTCCCATTCTTCTTTAATAGTATCTTCCAGACTTTCTCGTAATAGTTTTGCTCATGGTCATTCTCTTCTTTACATTATAAACAGTCTTTATGGACACTCCAACTATTTTTGAAATCTCCTTTGGTGTGACGAGTGCATTCAGCAAATCACACACTCTTTGACGTTTTCTTTCCTGATTACTCATATGGACATAAGTTTCTGAAAAGGTATGGATAATAGTGTTAGGTATGATTATGACATCAATATATGTTTGGTTTCAAAACAATTGACGTAGTGCCTGCTGAGAAAAAACAACTAAATGTTCATTGTAAATTTTGCTTCCCCACCCTGTACTCAACCCAAACCCACATCCATCACCCTCCCCAACCACATACAAAATGAAAAACCCTGTCAGTCTGCCGCAGTATCATCATCACTTCTCAGCGGGTGGAGGCGGGTCGATCACTCCTGACCTTTTTGTCTGTCCTGACCTTTTCAGATTGACTGACTGAGGTAGAGTTTCTGAAGGAGAAGGTGTGACATCTGTTCACCGGAAGGAAAAACTAGTTGAAAATAAGTGGAGGATATGGAACACCGGGTGTCAAATGTTACCTTAGGTATGCCGGTGTGGCCTCCAAATGAATAGCGGTGTCATTGTTGGGGGAGGGGGGTAAGGAAGCGAGACATTCAGAGGCGTGTAACCTGGACGATACAGATTAATATGAGGTTTTACTTTGAATACCGTGACATTCATCTGGGATAATCCATCGTTTTAGTTCGCTGTTGCTTTATTCATTTGTAACACTGAAAAATGCACAAACACTTGAAAACTGCAAGGACACCGAGAGCACACACCAAGGGACCCTTCATTCTTTTTACACCGTTATTAAACAACCAACAAATGACAACTCGTGACTGTGATTTGTCACTTCTTGCTATTGCTTAGGGAAAGCGACTCTCATCATAGTAACAAAGATCTGGCTCTTATTTTTCTTATTTGTTTAACTGTTATCACGCTATGTTAGCCTGAGACACTCCAGAAAAAAGAAGAAGAAAAAAAAAAAAAAAAACAGCTTCTTAGCATTTTTATGAATGTGCTTTGAAATGAAAGGGGTTTGTCCTTGGCCCACGTCCTTCCCCTCCACCAGCTTTTGACAGTTAGACAGATGGACAAACAGAGCGGATGGACAAACACAAGCGATACCATAACCTTGGTGGGGGTAATTATGAGGAATGATTATGAGTAATGAAGGAGACAAGACAACACTGTAAATATAATACATGGATTATGGGTTTTCATCTCTGCTGAGGAGGGTATGACTTTCAATTTGTCTATATGTCAACAGGATTATTTAAAACTACAGTACAGATTTTCATGGGCATGGAATTGGCAGCAAAATAGAATTTCTGAGATCCCATTCATCTGTATTTGACAAATTATCATGAAAGGACCCTATTGTTATCTTCCTAAAATAATTGCTTACATCATTTTTTGACAAATGTAAATAAACATAAATGTAAATAAACACAACGATTTTCAGAAATTTAAGATGCGAGGCGATGCAATGTGATAAGATGTGATGCGATAAGATGCGATAAGATACGATGCGATAAGATGCAATGCGATAAGATGCGATGTGATAACGTGATGTGATAAGATGCAATGTGGTGCGATGCGATAAGAAAAGATGCGATAAGATGTGGCGCGATGCGATAAGATGCAATGTGATAAGATGCGATGTGACAAGATGCAATGTGATAAGATGTGATGCGATAAGATGCGATAAGATGCGATGCAATGTGATAAGATGCGATGCGATAAGATGTGATGCGATAAGATGCAATGTGATAAGATGCGATGTGATAAGATGTGATGCGATAAGATGCGATGCGATAAGATGTGATAAGATGTGATACGATAAGATGCGATGCGATAAGATGCGATTCGATAAGATGTGATGCGATAAGATGCAATGTGATAAGATGCGATGTGATAAGATGCAATTTGATAAGATGTGATGCGATAAGATGTAATGTGATAAGATGCAATAAGATGCGATAAGATGTGATAAGATGCGATAAGATGTGATAAGATGCGATACAATAAGATGCGATGTGATGCGATAAGATGCAATGTGATAAGATGCGATAAGATGCGATGTGATAAGATGCGATAAGATGCGATGTGATAAGATGCGATAAGATGCGATGTGATAAGATGTGACTGATAAGATGTGTTACGCTGCAATAAGATGCAATACGATAAGATATGATGCGATAAGATGCAATATGATAAGATGCGATAAGATGCGATAAGATGTGATGCGATGAGATGCAATGCGACGAGATAAGATGCGATGCAGTAAGATGTGGTGCGATGAGATGCAATGCGATGAGATAAGATGCGATAAGATAAGATGCAATAAGATGAAATAAGCCTTTATTTGTCCCACAAGGGGAAATTCCAGAAGGAAGGTGGCGTTATAGCTTTTGAGATGAATGCGTTATGGATAGGGCTGTTATGTGCTTCCTTTTCTTATGTTGCTTTTACTTCTTACGTGTGATGCCTTTAGAACCAGGGCTCACTGGAAGAAGAATCTCATATCACAATGGAAGGATAAAAATAATTTTTGTGGCAGTGTATGGACCAAGGACAAATCACTTCAACGTTGAAGCACCCATAAAAAAGCAGCATTTAACAATGGAAAGCAATGAATACCCAGGTTAACCAAGTACTAAGGCCTTACCAGTTTCCATAAAAACTACATGAGGAAAAAGCCAGTGATTTGTTGTTTATTTGTGCTTTGATAAAATGTGAAATGAGAATAAGACTGAACTACTGGCCTTGGTTGGAGGTCTGCGTTCCCTGAGTGAACCTCTGCTTTTGGAACATTTGGGTGATTATGGACAGCAAGATCTTTTAAGACCGAGCCATTTACATAAATCACATAGATTAGATTAAGGGGATTAGTTTAAGGTTGAATACCCAGAAGAGTGGAGTGTCAGTGGTTTGGAATATTAAGCATAACCAAACTGTGCACTTGTAGTATTGGCAGTTGGCATTTAGATGAACTTTTACTTCAGGGATAGCAGTATTACTCATCCAGCCTGAACACTTTATTCACATCTTATTAAAGTGAAGCTGAGTTCCAAGACTTTTAGCTTTTTTTTTCTCACCAATAATGAATTAAAGCTTTCCAATTTGATCAGTTCTGTTGTTTGTTGTTGTTGTTGTTGTTTTGACACAGATGCTTGACTGCATAAATCACTACTGCATTCTCTATGATTTAATAGGTTGGACATGATTAACTATTTGTACTAATCAAGAATATTAATCAAGACCTGATATCTCATCAACATAACTTATAAAGTAAGACCATACCCCCTTTTTTTGGTAAATGATGTTTGATTATGCATCAGATATTTTAAAAAACGGATGTTGAGAAGTATTCAAGTCAGTATTACTTATATTGTCTGTCAATTATAATTTTATGTTATTTACTTTCACAGCTGTTTCAAAATTCAGATGTGGTCTTATGGGGGGGGGGGGGGTTCAAGGCAGACCTACACAATATTATCATTTCATGTCAGAAAATATAAGTAATGTGTGAAAATCTTATTAAAGATATGTGTTGAAAAAAAAAAAAAAAAATCAAAACACTGGCTTATGTTGAGAAGTATTCAAGTCAATATTACTTATATTGTCTGTCAATCATTATTTTAATGTTATTTACTTTCACAGCTGTCTCAAAATTCAAAGGTGGTCTTAAGGGGGGTGGGAGAGGGGGGTTATGTTCAAGGCAGACCTACACAATATTATCATTTCATGTCAGAATAATATATGTAATGTGTGAAAACCTTATTAAAGGTATGTGTTGAAAAAAAAAAAAAAAAAAAAAAAAAAAAAAAAAAAAAACGATATCAAAAACACTGGTTTATGTTAAGAATTATTCAAGTCAATATTACTTATAATTTCTGTCAGTCATTGTTTTAATGTTATTTACTTTCACAGCTGTTTCAAAATTCAAAGGTGGTCTTAAGGGGGGTGGGAGTGGGGGGTTATGTTCAAGGCAGACCTACACAATATTATCATTTCATGTCAGAATAATATATGTAATGTGTGAAAACCTTATTAAAGGTATGTGTTGAAAAACAAACAAACAAAAAAAAAAAAACGATATCAAAAACACTGGTTTATGTTGAGAAGTATTCAAGTCAATATTGCTTATATTGTCTGTCAATCATTATTTTTTGTTATTTACTTTCACAGCTGTTTCAAAATTCAAAGGTGGTCTTAAGGGGGGTGGGAGTGGGGGGTTATGTTCAAGGCAGACCTACACAATATTATCATTTCATGTCAGAATAATATATGTAATGTGTGAAAACCTTATTAAAGGTATATGTTGAAAAAAAAAAAAAAAAAAAATCAAAAACTCTACTTTATGTTCATCTATAAAGTTCTTCTGGGTAAACTCAGAATACCTCAGCACTCTTCTTTCCATTAGTTCTAGTAGCTTCCATCTACATGCCTCCAAGTGGGTGCTTTGGACTATTCCCCAACTTCTGTCAGACTTCGTAAAAAATGCCTATTCCTACTATGCAGTATGGTCATGGAATAATCTTCAAAAAACTCTTAAACTACAAACATTCACCTTTATTAATGATTTTAACAGTAGCATGGAGAGTGCTGTGAAGGAGGAATGTCACTGTTTTTCATAAGGCCAACATGTTTTTTTAATTTTTAACCTTTATTGAAGTGACAACATATTTACATTAAATCATCATAATGTGGAGGAAGTGGGGGGGGGGTGATGATATATGGCATGTAATATACAAAAGAAACAAAATGTCAGACACTAGCATGAATCAATGTCTGGTCTTGGTTGAGGCTAATATGGTTGAATAATTGTTCTTCTGTTTTATTGTTCATTGTGTATCATGTATGTGTTAATATCCTTTTGACTTTGTATATCTGCTATCCAAGGTTATTATCGTTAACTAAAACTAACAAAAATTAGAATTGAAAAAAACATTTTTGTGAACTGAAATAAATAAAAACTATAATAAAAAAAAAAACTAACTGAAACTGTATTGTGTGCTTACAAAACTAACTAAAACACATAAAAATTATGGATAAAATTCCCCTCGTTTTCATCTTTGTCAATGTCAGATTGATATGAAAGTGATTTATTTCACTCTAGCAATTTTAGCTAGCAGCACCATACCGTACATCATGGTCCGTCACTTCTCGTCACTTGTCGTTTACAGTTGTCTTCTCGTCCCCACTCTACCTGGAAACATGGAGACTAAAGTTGGGAGAAAACAGCATAGTCCTGTATGGGATTTATTTGAATACGACGGCAAAGGAGATAAAAGATACGACAAAACTAAGATTAATACTAAAACTAAATTAAAACTAAGCATTTAGAAAAAAAAAAGAAAACTAATAAAAACTAGCAAACCTGCTCTAAAAACAAATTAAAACGAACTGAATTAGAGAAAAAAAATCAAAACTATATAAAACTAAACTATAATGAAAAATCCAAAACTATTATAACCTTGCTGTTACCTTGGCCAGGTCTCCCTTGCAAAAGAGATTTCTAATCTCAATGGGACTTCCAGGTTAAATAAAGGTAAATGCATAAATAAATGTGCAATAACATCAATAACATTAGTGGAAGGCCTTTCTGGCTTTTCTGAAAACTATACCAAACTGAGCTACTCAACATGTTGACAGCAAGGTTATTATCGTTAACGAAAGCCAACAAAATGACGAAAACTAGAATTGAAAAAACATTTTCGTTAACTGAAATAAATAAAAACTATAATTAAAAGAATCAAACAATAACTGAAACTGTATTATGTGCTTACAAAACTAACTAAAACACATAAAAATTATGGATAAAATTCCCTTCGTTTTCATCTTGTCAATGCCAGACTGATATGAAAGCGATTTATTTCACTTTAGTAATTTTAGCTGGCAGCACCGCGCCGTACTTCACGGTAACTAAATAAAACTAAACTATAATGAAAAATCCAAAACTATTATGACCTTGCTGCCTTCTACATATATTCCACGAAGGTCAAAACTGGACATTTCAGCAAAATAATGCCCACTGAAACACATTCAGACATGTTGAAAGTGTCAAGAATTTAGTTTGATAAATCATTTGCATGTCTAAAAAATGATATTTCATTTTAACATTTGAGATTGTGTAAAAGTTTAAGGGTGTAAGAAAACCTTTTTTCCACTATTGTAACTGAAATAAATTTAGTGGTGTAAAAAGTACATTTGCCTCCAAAATGTAGTGAAATAGAAGATATAGTATAAACTACCAGAAAACTCATATACTTCAATAAATGTCCTTAACCCTATAATGCCAAACGTATCAAATTTGATACATGAGTCAAAACTAAATAAAACTAAACTATAATGAAAAATCCAAAACTATTATAACCTTGCTGTTACCTTGTCCAGGTCTCCCTTGCAAAAGATATTTCTAATCTCAATGGGACTTCCAGGTTAAATAAAGGTAAATGCATAAATAAATCTGTAATAACATCAATAACATTAGTAGAAGGCCTTTCTGGCTTTTCTGAAAACTATACCAAACTGAGCTACTCAACATGTTGACAGCAAGGTTATTGTCGTTAACGAAAAGTAACAAAATGACGAAAACTAGAATTGAAAAACGGTTTTCGTTAACTGAAATAAATAAAAACTATAACTAAAAGAAAAAAACAATAACTGAAACTGTATTATGTGCTTAAAAAACTAACTAAAACACATGAAAATTATGGATAAAATTCCCTTCGTTTTCGTCTTTGTCACTGTCAGATTGATATGAAAGCGATTCATTTCATTTTAGTAATTTTAGCTAGCGGCACCATACTGTACTTCATGGTAACTAAATAAAACTAAACTATAATGAAAAACCCAAAACTATTATAACCTTGCTCCCTTCTACATGGGTTCCATCAAGGTCAAAACTGGACATTTCAGCAAAATAATGCCCACTGAAACACATTCAGACATGTTGAAAGTGTCAAAAATTTAGTTTGATAAATCATTTGCATGTCTAAAAAATTATATTTGATTTTAACATTTGAGATTGTGTAAAAGTTTAAGGGTGTAAGAAAACCTTTTTTCCACTACCGTAACTGAAATAAATTTAGTGGTGTAAAAAGTACATTTGCCTCCAAAATGTAGTGAAATAGAAGATATAGTATAAACTACCAGAAAACTCATATACTTCAATAAATGTCCTTAACCCTATAATGCCAAACTTATCAAATTTGATACATGAGTCAAAACTACATAAAACTAAACTATAATGAAAAATCCAATACTATTATAACCTTGCTGTTACCTTGTCCAGGTCTCCCTTACAAAAGATATTTCTAATCTCAATGGGACTTCCAGGTTAAATAAAGGTAAATGCATAAATAAAACTGCAATAACATCAATAATATTAGTCGAAGGCCTTTCTGGCTTTTCTGAAAACTATACCAAACTGAGCTACTCAACATGTTGACAAGTGATCAGACAGAGTCATTTGTGCGACTTTTGTGCATTATGTGCTGGGATTAAAAGAACACAAAAAACACGAGGACTGATTAGTTTGGAACAAAGTTACTAATCAATAAAGTAACTTATAATGGATTTCTGAATGAGGTCAGAACCAGTAAAACCTCAGAAGCTGATTATGTGAGTGGCACGGAATAAATTGCTCATCTATGGCTGAAACATTATTCTAATTTGTTTAATTGTGTGCATAGCAAAATGTCAGATCTTCTCCACTCTAAATATGCGAGGTCTGATGATGTGTCAGAAGCTCAGAACAAACATCGTCAGTAAATCAGTCCCCTTTTTTAACCTTAGCCCCACCTCTATTGTTTTGTGTGAAACTGAGTCGAAAAGTTTGAGCCATCCCGAGACACAAAGCAACTCGGTAATTTCTCTTTTAACTGAACTCTTTGAACTGAATTAAACAAATCAAACTTACAAAGAGTTTCAATTAATAACTTGCCGACAGCAGCCATCGAGGCTTTGGTACCCACAAGATGAATTATGTTATAATGATATGCAAATCTGCTATTTTATTTGCAACATCCGCAACTAAAGATATCAGTTTAAATAAACCGTTTCAGTTCTTCCAAAAATCAATTACCTTTTATTTAATGAGGCTTTTTCACATCTCCATGTTGTACAAGATTTGTTGTGTTGCAGTCATCTGGGAGTCACTGGTATCACATGAATTAATTGCTGTGAATTGCTGCGAAATTGCTTATGAAGGTCATGTCAGACTATGATGAATCATGACCTTATTCAAGGTTTTGTTTCCTTGATGGAAAAAATAACAAATTTGTTTTGGGATTAAAAAAGAATCTGTCAACCCATGAGGTTGAAACACCTTTGGTAAATATGTGCAATCTCCATTTTACCACAAATACAGGGTAATATATATTCCCTCTGTTACATCAGTTAGCCCACATATTCTGGGTTGATGATGTAAAATTCCAGTATTTTATTTTATTTTATTTTATTTTATTTTATTTTATTTTATTTTATTTTATTTTATTTTATTTATTTATCTATTTATTTATTTATTGATTTATTTCATTTCATTAATTTAATTTAATTTAATTTTATTTTATTTCATGTTGTTTCATTTTACTTTATTTTATGTTATTTCATTTAATTTTTCATTTTATTTTATTTTATTTTATTTATTTTCACATAGTAAAAAACATACACATACTACATGTTGGTTAAAAATTGGATGGTTACCAAAAACCCTCAGAGGGGCTTAACAAGTAGCAACCTCCAGATTTCAAAGGTTATTTACAACTGCAACGGGAACAAAATAAATAAATAAATAAATAAATAAATAAATAAATAAATAAATAAATAAATAAATAAATATATATATATATATATATATGCACAAAAGTACATTTTCAACAAATAGAATTCTGTGACATACCAAGATTACAAATGTATCCCATGTGGAAAATTACAATCGATCAGAAGCAGAGTTTTTACAGCTTTTTTAAAAACTGAATTCTTCTCAAATGGTCAAAAGCTTACATTCAAGCTGACGATGCCTCCAAATAATATAAAAGTTTCCACAAATAGATCATAATCATGTCTTCTGATAAAATATTTTGACTGGCGTTTCGGATTTGCCTTCAACTCCGGTGTCCTTTAAATCAGCGTCATGGGAAAAGCTAAAGGAAACAGCCAACAGACCCTAGGGAAAAAAAAACATACAGACTTCAACAGGTCTGATTTCACCTTTGGAGAAATTTCCAAACGTCTGAAGCCCCAAGGTCTACACAAACAAGAGTAAACAAATATAAACCTCAAAGGCCCTCACGGCTTTCGAATCACTCAGGAAACTGACATGCGCTGACTTCTGATGAATAGATTTTGGTGTGGCAGGCTCAAAGCATCTCGGGACAACAAACCGTCAAACATATGAGGTATCTGGAGCCAAGATATCTGTATCCTCAGTAAAGATAATGCTTTGTCATCCTAACCTGAAAGGCTTTTCCCAAAGAGCAGTAATGAAAGAAGTACAAGAGGAAATACAGTAGGGTTGAAAAAATCATATTGTTATTTATTTATTTATTTATTTATTTATTTATTTGCACATCATAAAACAGCAAGAGAGAGAAAAAAAAAAGCAACATTCAAACAAGTAACATCACTGTGCAGGTGAGAATAGAAGCCAAAAAAGGCTGTGAATGTGAATACCTCCTCGGAAATAAACGATACACAGGAAAAAGAAAAAAGACTTAAAAATACAATATAACTGAAATAGTAAACTGAAGTATAAGCAATAAAAATACAAATCAAATTACAAATCATCAAATACAAATCAAATGATATACAGCCTTACATTTTTCCATGAATTAGAGTCCTTTTCGGATGCTTCTTAAATAATGATACAGAAGATGTTGATTGAAGTTCAGGTTATTATTGTGGTAATGTCCATAATAACGTGACTGGCAGGAGCTAGTTAAACTACAGACATTACTTGTTATGTTTAAGGCTAAAAGTAAAGTACTACCAGCTAAATTACAAAAAAAAAAAAAAAAAAATGTTTGTCTTCACTTCAGAGAATGAAGAGCATTGAAGGAAAAGCCATTTCAAGCATCAGTGTGCACGGACAACTTTAAAGCAGATGTGTGTATATCAGTGGTTGGTGTTAAACTCTGAAATTCTCTTTATAATGAGCTGAAGGACTGTAAAACATATTTCAACTGAGAAAAATGTATAAAGACAGAGCAATGAGATTATATGAACAGTTATAAGTTTTTATATTTGCTTCGTATTTGTTTTGCATCGGAGGTGTAGTCCAGGGTGTACGGGGGTATATGGAGTATACCCACTTATTTTTTAGTCAGCATTGAGTATACCCACTTCTAAATCCCCCTAATGTGCTCCATTCAGTAGTATCTGAGTCAAATTGCCTATTTTTGCCCCTAGGATGGTGGAGCCAAGACCCGCCCTACTCTGCCTCTAATTGGCTAGTACTTGATACCTTCACTGATTAGACTGGTTAACTTTAGGCATGAGGACTGATGAGCCAATCAGAGGCAGAGTAGGGCAGGTCGTGCTGAGGAAAATATTGCTAACTAGCGCTGGCCACCTCTGGAACCTGATTGGCCACCTCAGTTGCCAATGCCACCCCAGTTGATTGACAGGTCACTGCATGTCTCATTGAAAGATGCGCGATTATTGGAAATGCAAACGAGAAAGGCAGAATAAACATATTTCAAGTGAGTGACACATATAGAGAGAACCTACTTTCATGGAATACATAATTCTGAGGTCAGTTTTAAGGTGGTTTCAGAACAAGTCACTGTTTTAACCCTTTCATGCATTAATTATGAGAAGCTTAATCAAGATTTTTTTTCCTTGGTGTTTTTAATTCCTCTTTAGGCATGAAAAAACAAACAAACAATGTGATTGAATTTTTTTATGACCGTATTTTTCATGGCATTACAAAAATATCCACTCCGCTGGACACCATGCGTTTAATTTTAGAAGCTAAGAAATATGTATTTACTGATATACTGCATAAAAACTATGAAATAAAAACATTAATTCTGCTAATCTGATGTTTTCTCACATTTTAACATACCTGCATGGAGATAATTTGTCAAAACAAACAAACTAACAAACTTTTTGTTAAAAAAAAAAAAAAAAAAAAAGCAAAACAGTTAATTACAGTCTAATAACAATTAGAAATTTTTTGCACTCAAACATGTTTCTACAGATCTAGAACAGCAAATTTACAGTAATGGTGTGAATTACAGTGTATGGGATGATGCATAAGTGTCCACTGTGTTGGCTGATATGGAAATAAACCAACAAAATCCATAAATATACAAGTGAACAACACCTTTGAACAGCTGTCCACTGTAGTGACCACTATGCATGAAAGAGTTAAACTACTGGTCAAATGACTGCACATTTAGAGGAAAGATTTTGTCCCAGTAGTTCAACTATGTCAGTAGGCTAACGTGATGAAAGGCTAACGTTATCTGATGTAATACGTTTAAATTCATGCAGCTGCTTGTGCGACCATTAAAACCTACAAACTGCTCCAGATCAAGTCGTGATAATTTTATAATAGTGAGCAAATACAAGTGATGGATTTTCGGGTAAACTAAATAGAGTAGTCTGACATGTCACTGTTTCTAAAAGGGCGTTTTAATGGACTACTTAAAAAAAAATAAAAAAAGAAAAAAGCCAAAATTTGAGAGTATACCCACTTCTCCAGGGACAACTACACCATTGTTTTGCATCTTGTGACATATTTATTTACTTCTTTTGGTCTGGTAATTGTTTTGCATCATTTCATCAGGTATATATTGACCTTTGTTTTGTTTGTTTTGTACTTCCTGGATATGTAGTTTTGCACTTGGTTTTGTATTCATTTTGTATTATCTTTGGATGTACACTGAACAAAAATATAAATGCACGACTTTTGTTTTTGCTCCCATTTTTCATGAGCTGAACTGAAAGATCTAAAACTTTTCTATGTACACGAAAGGCTTATTTCTCTCAAATATTGTTCATAAATTTGTCTAAATCTGTGTTAGTGAGTACTTCTCCTTTGTCCTTTGCTGAGATAATCCATCCACCTCACAGGTGTGGCATATCAAGATGCTGATTAGACAGCAGGATTATTGCACAGGTGTGACTTAGGCTGGCCACAATAAAAGGCCACTCTAAAATGTGCACTTTTACTGTATTGGGTGGTCCAGGGGGGTCAGAAAACCAGTCAGTATTTGGTGTGACCACCATTTTCCTCGCACAGTCTTCTTCATGAATTCTCTGAAACAGCTTTGGAGATGGCTTATGGCAGAGAAATGAACATTCGATTCACAGGCAAAAGCTCTGGTGGAGATTCCTGAAGTCAGCATGCCAATTGCATATTCCCTCAAAACTTGTGACATCTGTGGTATTGTGCTGTGTGATAAAACTGCACATTTTAGAGTGGCTTTTTATTGTGGCCAGCCTAAGGCACACCTGTGCAAAAATCATGCTGTCTAATCAGCATCTTGATATGCCACACCTGTGAGGTGGATGGATTATCTCAGCAAAGAAGAAGTGTTCACTAACACAAATTTAGACAGATTTGTGAACAATATTTGAGAGAAATAAACCTTGTGTGTACACAGAGAAAGTTTTAGATCTTTCAGTTCAGCTCATGACAAATGGGAGCAAAAACAAAAGTCGTGCATTTATATTTTTGTTCAGTATATTTTGTTTGGTTGGTCTGACTTTATACGGTATGATTTTATTGCTAGTTATGTATAGCTAACCATTAAGGCTTTGATTATTTAGAAGGGGGAAGGAAATATAAGATTTTCTTCATCCTGCTCCTTTTTCGAGCATGGGTGTGTACAGGGTGGGGAAGCAAAATTTACAATATTTTGAGGCAGGGATTGAAAGACAGTGTATGACCAATTAATTTATTGAAAGTCATGAGAATTTATTTGCCACAAGAAAATTGACATAATAGAAAATGTTTTTATTCTATGTGTCCTCCTTCTTTCTCAATAACTGCCTTCACACGCTTCCTGAAACCTGCGCAAGTGTTCCTCAAATATTCGGGTGACAACTTCTCCCATTCTTCTTTAATAGTATCTTCCAGACTTTCTCGTAATAGTTTTGCTCATAGTCATTCTCTTCTTTCCATTATAAACAGTCTTTATGGACACTCCAACTATTTTTGAAATCTCCTTTGGTGTGACGAGTGCATTCAGCAAATCACACACTCTTTGACGTTTGCTTTCCTGATTACTCATATGGGCAAAAGTTTCTGAAAAGGTATGGATAATAGTGTTAGGTATGATTATGACATCAATAAATGTTTGGTTTCAAAACAATGGACGTAGTGCCTGCTGAGAAAAAAAACAACTAAATGTTCATTGTAAATTTTGCTTTCCCACCCTGTATATGTTTGTTCACTTGATGATTATTGAATGTCTGCTGATGAAATGTACAACCCTGAACAAAATAAATGAAATAAAATGTGATTTTTAGTTGTAATTTGAGTCCATTTAGTTGGTTACCAAAGAAAATGCAGAGATTGCTCATCATTTCAACCCTATTAACTTTGCCTAGATTGTCAGATTAAAAAAAAAAAAAAAGCAATTCAATTTCTGTAAGCCACTTTGTACTTTAATATTTTTAAAACAAATAAGATAATTATCAAATCTCTGAAAGCAATTACAGTCAAAAATACATGCTGCTATTAATACCTCTAATGTTAATCTAATATTCGTATCTGTTGAATACATCAGTGTTTATTAAAGGAGTCTGTGCACCCGGCCGACCGAAAATAATGTTAGAAGCAGTGTAACTTCAGGCGCAAGAAATGTTTTAATCCCTGTCATGTTCCAGGGTCACCGTCTAGCTTTAGGCTCCCTGAGTCATTTCCTCTAAATTCAAGCAAAAGGAGATTATAATGTTTGCCATGGCTGCTCCCATTTACTGCCATTACAAGCTGTCACATAACATATCAGGATCTTATCAGTGAACTCTTAACCTCTAGATTTTTGCTTCAGTGGCTTGGTTGTTTTTAATATAATTCTGTTAAAAGGCAAATGCTCAGATGAGTAAATCACAAGTGGATTTTTGAACACAAGATGGCAGTGTAATATCACATCTGCAAATTGCTAGTACTAAACCCTGAAAGAACCATATATGAGTCTGTATGTTAAAATCACACTGAATTCTGCACTGTGTCTATGGATTACACTCTAATGTGTACTAGTACATTAAATTAATAATAAATACATTACAGAGTCCTGGATTTAAGAAAGGTAAACCTAAACTGGAGCACAAGGGTTAAGTGGCAGTTAGGTATTTGAGTATATACTAGGAACAGAAATCACCTCAAGACAAAAAAAATTACAGAAGCAAAAATCTGTAGGTGCATAGGAAAGAAGGCCGCAGCAAATAATTATAACAATCCATTTTTTTAGGCAACAGCCCCTACCTCAGCAGTGCTGCCTCCAGGGATATGCAAATGTCCCTGGTGGTTAAACTGATCGAGGAAAAGAAAGTTACACCCATCTGGTCTATTTTAAAATAAACGTTTTAATTAAAGAAGGTTCTGTCATGCTTGTGACGCTCCCAGCAGGTGTCACTGCAGCCTCCGCCCTACGCTAAGAACTGAGAGTCGACACACTCCTGCTCCTGATGCAGTTACCCACTATTCCTCCATGATCAGCCACTCATCGATGCCCAGTGGAACAATAGCCACTGTCGACATCGTCATCATCACCATCATCCTCCTCATCATCATCACGCTACAATCAACACAAACACCTTTTTGGCACTGATGTCATAGTGTTGCAATGAGTTAAAAGGATTCTCCAACTATGGAATGATATATATTCATCCTCATCATCCTCATCATCATCATCACGCTACAATCAACACAAACAGCTTTTTGGCACTGATCTCAAAGTGTTACAATGAGTTAAAGGATTCTCAAACTATGGAATGATATATATTCATCCTCATCCTCACCCTCATCATCACCACACTACAATCAACACAATCACCTTTTTGGCACTGATGTCATAGTGTTGCAATGAGATAAAGAATTCTCAAACTATGGAATGATATATATTCATCCTCATCATTCTCATCATCATCATCACGCTACAATCAACAAAATCACCTTTTTGGTGCTGATGTCATAGTGTTGCAATGAGTTAAAGAATTCTCCAACTATGGAATGATATATATCCATCCTCATCCTCCTCATCCTCATCATTCTCATCATCATCATCATGCTACAATCAACCTAAACACCTTTTTGGCACTGATGTCATAGTGTTGCAATGAGTTAAAAGGATTCTCCAACTATGGAATGATATATATTCATCCTCATTCTCATCATCATCATCATCATCATCATCATCACGCTACAAGCAACACAATCACCTTTTTGGCACTAATGTCATAGTGTTGCAATGAGTTAAAGAATTCTCCAACTATGGAATGATATATATTCATCCTCATCGTCATTCTCATCATCATCATCATCACGCTACAATCAACACAAACACCTTTTTGGCACTGATGTCATAGTGTTGCAATGAGTTAAGAGGATTCTCCAACTATGGAATGATATATATTCATCCTCATTCTCATCCTCATCATCACGCTACAAGCAACACAATCACCTTTTTGGCATTGATTTCATAGTATTGCAATGAGTTAAAGAATTCTCCAACTATGGAATGATATATGTCCATCCTCATCCTCATCATCCTCATCATCATGCTACAATCAACACAAACAGCTTTTTGGTCCTGATGCCATAGTGTTGCAATGAGTTAAAGAATTCCCCAACCATGGAATGATATATATTCATCCTCATTCTCACCCTCATTATCACCACACTACAATCAACACAATCACCTTTTTGGCACTGATGTCATAGTGTTGCAATGAGATAAAGAATTCTCAAACTATGGAATGATATATATCCATCCTCATCCTCATCATCCTCATCATTCTCATCATCATCATCACGCTACAATCAACATAAACACCTTTTTGGCAGTGATGTCATAGTGTTGCAATGAGTTAAAGGATTCCCCAACTATGGAGTGATATATATTCATAGAATCCAAAAATAAATAACTAGAAAAGCACTCAGAGAGCACAGACCTCCACCAAGGCAGATCAGTGACTCCCCCCCACCCCACCCCACCACCACCAAATTTTTACCATTTGTTCCTTGTGCCAGTATCAACATTTCCTGAAATTTTCATCCAAATCCATCCATAACTTTTTGAGTTATCTTGCACACAGACAGACAGACAGACAGACAGACAACCACCAGCAAAAACATAACCTCCTTGGTGGAGGTAATAAAAGATAAGTCAAATTTTAAAAAAAATTAAAAATAGACAGCAGTGCATACAATTCACAGTAACAGGATACAAGATAAGCAGGAAAGGAAAAGGAAAAAGGGTGTTTTATTTGAAGCTATGCAGAAAAACTTAACAACAGTTATGCAAACCTGTTCATATACACTGAAATTCAATTCAGTTTAATTCATTTTTATTTGCAGAGATCTATATCACAACAAGGTTGCCTCACAGGGCTTTACAGAATTAATTGGATATGAAAACAAACAACAGTCAATAAACAGTAGATGAAGGAAATGCATTAATATCCCAGGCATCTCACGTCCTTAGATCAGTGTTTGTCAACCATGGGGTCACCTGGAATTCAGCTGGGGTTGCCTGAAATGTCTAGTGATTGATTTAAAAAAAAAAAAAAAATTACCAATGAAAAATATTTTTTAATGATTCAATATATATTTCATTGTGATTAAAACATCACAGACTTTTCCTAACAAAAATCAGGTTCAAATAAAATGCAGGATATAATATCTGAGAGGGCATATCTTGATTGACCTGATAATCTGACCAGTGTGACAATCGCAGTCAGAAACCCGGACCGAACAGAGTATATGTATGTATATTATACATTATACAGCCTAAATGTTGTCTAAAATTAATGTTTATGTGTAACTATTACATGATCAAAAACAAATTAATTTTAGCAAAAAAAAAAAAAAAAAAGTCTCTGTTTTGAGGGTCTGGGGTCGCCAGAAATTTATGATATTAAAATGGGGTCACGAGCCAAAAACGGTTGGAAACTACTGCATTAGACCCTCCTGCTCGGCAAAGAAAAACTCCAAAAACCCAGTGGGAAAACAGAAACCTTGGGGAGAACTACAGTGAAGGAGAGATCCACTTCCATGGATGGACAGGCTCTAGACGCACAAGGACTGATGGGTGTCCATTTGCAGATGTAGTTCAACTCTGCAATGAATGATGAGAGAAATAAAAGTGTAATAATTAAGATACAAGAAATGTCATATTTTGCGCAGTTTGGTCTCTCTTTAGTCAGATGCAGGCAGACATGGTTGGTGCTTATAGGTGTTGAAGGTCTTAATCAGGGATAGTGAAGGTGTGACTTAAAGAGGTTGCCAAATTTCATTAAATGTTAAATAGCAGCCTCTTAAAGTAGATGTAGCATCAGTGGTGTAGTGGTCCCTGGAGAATTGGGTATACCCTCAGTTTTTTCCCTTTTTTTTTTTTTTTAAGTTGTCCAGAAAAACACCATTTTAGAAACAGAGACATATAAGACTACTCTATTTAGTTTACCCAAAAATCCATCAGTAGTATTTGCTCACTACTATAAAATGATCATGACTTGATCAGGAGCAGTTTGTAAGTTTTACTGGTCACACAAGCAGCTGCATGAATGTAAATGTATTCAACATGAGGCAAACAAAGGATAATGTTAGCTTTTCATAATGTTAGCCTTTCATAACATTAGCCTTCATAATGTTAGCCTTTCATAACGTTAGCCTTCATAGCGTTAGCCTTTCATAACGTTAGCCTTTCATAGCATTAGCCTTCATAAAGTTAGCCTTTCATAACATTAGCCTTTCATAACATTAGCCTTTCATAATGCTAGCCTTTCATAATGTTAGCCTGACATAACGTTAGCCTACACAACATTAGCCTTTCATAACATTAGCCTTCATAATGTTAGCCCTACATAACGTTAGCCTACATAATGTTAGCCTTTCATAACATTAGCCTTCATAATGCTAGCCTTTCATAACATAGCCTTTCATAATGTTAGCCTGACATAACGTTAGCCTACACAACATTAGCCTTTCATAACATTAGCCTTCATAATGTTAGCCCTACATAACGTTAGCCTACATAATGTTAGCCTTTCATAACATTAGCCTTCATAATGCTAGCCTTTCATAACGTAGCCTTTCATAACGTTAGCCTTCATAACGTTAGCCTTTCACAACATTAGCCTTTCATAACAGCCTACTCACACAGTTGAACTATTGGCGACAAAATCTCTTCCCCTCTAAATGTGCAGTCATTTGACCAGTAGTTTAAAACAGTGACTCATTCTGAAACCACCTTAAAACTTACCTGAGGATTATGTATTCCATGAAAGTAGGTTTTCTCGATATGTGTCACTTATTTGAAATACGTTTACTTTCTTGTTTGCATTTCCAATAATCGAGCATCTTTCAACGAGACATGCAGTGACCTGTCAATCAACTGGGGTGGAACTGGTAACTGAGGTGTCCAATCAGGTTCCAGAGGTGGCCAGCGCTAAGCAGAGCCCAGGCTCTGGCGCTAAATTAGCAGTATTTTCCTCTGCATGACCCACCCTTCTCTGCCTCTGATTGGCTCATCAGTCCTCATACCCAAAGTTAACCAATCTAATCAGTGAAGGCACCAAGTACTGGCCAATTAGAGGCAGAGGAGGGCGGGTCATGGCTTCACCATACTAGGGGAAAACATGGGCAATTTGGCTCAGATACTACTGAATGGTGCACATTAGGGGGATTTAGAAGTGAGTATGCGCAATGGTGACTGAAAAATAAGTAGGTATACTCCATATACCACCATATACCCTGGACTACACTGCTGAGTAAGATGTTAAAGTAGAGCATAATGAAGAGTATCCTTGATTCAAAGAGAGTAAGTTAAGGGAGACAGGTGAGTTTTACTGTAGAGCTCAAATATGTTTGGTCAAAGGGGTCAGAAATTATATGAATTATGATTAGACTAAAGATTTGGGATTTTTTCTGTTAAGGGAAGGCTCAGAAGAGTGTTATAACTAGGCTAAGTTTACATCGATGCTGTAATGGATCGAACTACAGCAAATGTATTAAAGATGATGTTCCAACAGCATCTATCTCTGGATTTTTTTTTTTTTTTTTCTCAGACTTGTAATAGATTCAAATGTCAATTTTACATCCAGTAATTCCATGTGTGCAAATAGAAGATGAGTGGACATATCCCACTCGTCTGCTTGTAAATCTTTCCCCCACGAGGGTTTGTACTAACTCCCAAGGAACTGATACAGATGCACTGGATTAATTCATAAAGTTGAGATATGGTTCTTCCAGGAGAGGGAGTAATATCAGACGTGCATTGGAAGATGTTGAATTTTGTAGGGTTGGGAATTTGAGGATCTGGTTGTGGAGGACGCTCCAGGCTTGGAGGTAGCAAAGTAGTTTAAAAAGATGTTTCCACCAACTGCTCTAAGAATGTAAAGGTGTCACAGGTTCAAAAACTACCCTCTGACCATCGGGCAAATCTGCTGTCAATAATTAATAAGGGGAGGAATGGATGGTATGGATTGGAATAGATAAAGTACAAGTTCCTCCTAAAGCCAGACATAAGTCAGATGACTGTAAAAGGAAGGTGAAATTTCTGGTGTTGGAATAAATGGATGTCGAGGAGTACTTCTGTCCTCTGGATCATGGTTACAAAACTCAATGTCAGTTTTCTTTTCTGTTTTCAGCTTCAATAAAATCGATGTAAATTTGCTGAATCTCTCTCCGTCCGAAATGATTTAAAGTGTGAAGTGTTGAAGTGGTTTTCTGACTTGTATGACTGTGTTTAATCCTGATCCAGAGATAGCACTGTTTGGGTACTCTCAGTCCGTACTAAAGCACAACCTCTCTGCGCAGAACACAGTCATGTATGGAGACTGGAAATAGGATTTCAAAGAGTATTGCATAAAATCTGAATCATTATGAGAGGAAAACTGGACAAATTCTATAACATTTTGGCAGCCATTAGTAGTAGCAGTAGTCATAGTAGTAGTAGTAGTAGTAGTAGTAGTTTATTTGGCCATTAATTACTTTAAACAACAAACAAAAACAACATATCCATTGTTCCATATACAATGCAACTGAAACAGTTCAGGCTGAAGTACAGACTTATTTTGCCTAAGCCTATTTACAATTAACACAATGTTCCAACAAAAAAACAAACAAACACTGAAAAAAAAAAAAGTTTGCTTTCATGAGCATTTGTGTTGGAACGGGACTCTACTTTGCAAAAAAAAAAGCCATAACTCAAAAATAAATCTGCAAAGATCCCCCAACACTTCTGGACTGGACACATGTTGTGAATGAAATTTATGACATGGAAAGGCTGACCTACTCATTAAGACTCACTATTGACAAATGTAAAATGTATTGGCAAAAATGGAATGTGTAGGTTAATTAAAGACGTCCTTGAACCTGTATAATCTTCGAAATACTTGTAAACAATCCAAAAGGCATCAAATAGTCACTTGAGGGGTATTTCAGACTTTTTGAAAACATTTTTAACGGGGTCATTTTTCATCACCGGTAGGAAAAATCGTAAGGGCGCGATATGAAAAAAAAAAAAACGCGATTTTGGTCCAAAATTTTTTTTGCTTAAAAATACTTCTAAACAATCCAAAAGGCATCGACTAGTCATAACTGAGGTTTTTAAGACTTTTTGAAACATTTTTTAACAGGGTCATTTTTCACCACCGGTAGGGAAAATCGTAAGGGCGCAATATGAAAAAAAAGATGCGATTTTGGTCCAAAATTTTTTTTGCTTAAAAATACTTCTAAACAATCCCAAAGGTATCAAATAGTCACTTGTGAGGTATTTCAGACTTTTTGAAACCATTTTTAACGGGGTCATTTTTCACCACCGGTAGGGAAAATCGTAAGGGCGCGATATGAAAAAAAAACGCGATTTTGGTCCAAAGTTTTTTTTGGTTAAAAATACTTCTAAACAATCCCAAAAACATCAAATAGTCATAAGTGAGGTATTTCAGACTTTTGAAACCATTTTTAATGGGGTCATTTTTCACCACCGGCAGGGAAAATCGTAAGGGTGTGATATGAAAAAAAAAAAACGCGATTTTGGTCCAAAATTTTTTTCGCTTAAAAATACTTCTAAACAATCCCAAAGGCATCAAATAGTCACTTGTGAGGTATTTCAGAGTATTTGACACCATATTTAAAGGGGGTCATTTTTCACCACCGGTAGGGAAAATCGTAAGGGTGCGATATGAAAAAAAAAAACACAATTTTGGTCCAAAATTTTTTTTGCTTAAAAATACTTCTAAACAATCCAAAAGGCATCAAATAGTCACTAGTGAGGTATTTCAGACTTTTTGAAACCATTTTTAACGGGGTCATTTTTCACCACCGGTAGGGAAAATCGTAAGGGCGCCATATGGAAAAAAAAACACGATTTTGGTCCAAAATTTATTTTGCTTAAAAATACTTCTAAACAATCCAAAAGGCATCAATTAGTCATAACTGAGGTATTTCAGACTTTTTGAAACATTTTTTAACGGGGTCATTTTTCACCACCGGTAGGAAAAATCGTAAGGGTGCGATATGAAAAAAAAAACTCAATTTTGGTCCAAAATTTATTTTGCTTAAAAATACTTCTAAACAATCCAAAAGGCATCAATTAGTCATAACTGAGGTATTTCAGACTTTTTGAAACATTTTTTAACGGGGTCATTTTTCACCACCGGTAGGAAAAATCGTAAGGGCGCGATATGAAAAAAGACGCGATTTTGGTCCAAAATTTTTTTTGCTTAAAAATACTTCTAAACAACCCCAAAGGCATCAAATAGTCACTTGTAAGGTATTTCAGAGTGTTTGACACCATATTTTAAGGGGGTCATTTTTCATCACCAGTAGGAAAAATCGTAAAGGCGCGATATGAAAAAAAAATGCGATTTTGGTCCAAATTTTTTTTTGCCTAAAAATACTTCTAAACAATCCTAAAGGCATCAAATAGTCACTTGTAAGGTATTTCAGAGTATTTGACACCATATTTTAAGGGGGTCATTTTCGACCACCGGTAGGAAAAATCGTAAGGAAAAAAAATCGTATGAAAAAAAATGAGATTTTGGTCCAAAATTTCTTTTTGCATAAAAATACTTCTAAACAATTCCAAAGGCATTAGTTAGTCACATGTGAGGTATTTCACACATTTTGAAACCATTTTGAAGAGGGTCATTTTCAAATACCGCTCCAAAAAATTGTAAGGAAAAAAAATGAGATTTTATTCCAAAATTTTTTTTAGCTTTAAGATACCTCTAAACAATTCCAAAGGCATCATTTTGTCACATGTGTGTTAGAACCAGAGACACAAGACTTGGACCCAAATGCACAACCCACAGACAGGAATACAGTTAATGAGTGTTTATTAAACACGGACAGGAAAAACAGTTCACAAAAAGGCTTTCTGAATGAATCCTCGCTGGTTAGTCTGTGTGGATTCGTCACGACGTCCGAATCCAGTAAAGGGAGCTCTCTGCCCGGGTCGGGAGCACACGAGGGGAACCCGACTAGAAACAAGCAGAGAAGTGTCAGGGGACAGACCAGGTCATACACGGGAAGTCCAAAAAACAGGCAACGGTACATGGGGGAAAAGCAAAAAGCACTAACCGTGAGTCCAGGCAAAAGGTCGAAAACCAGTGTGGCTGAATCAGGCAGGAGTACCGATGAGGGGATCAGGCAAGCTCAGAACAACGAGAAACAATCCGGGTCAGGAACGAACAGACAGGCAGACGAACAGGTTCAGAGAAACGCTGGTAAGTATACACAACACAAGGAAGGAATACGAACTGGCACAGGACAGGGGAAAACACAGGGCTTATATACACAGAAGGGAGGGAAGACAATGAGACACAGGTGGAACAAATCAGGGCGGAGACAGGTAATCAACACAGGTGAAACAATCAGGGAGAGGAAGCAAAGACACCAGACATGACACAAGAGGAGGATTAACAAAATAAAACAGGAAATGACACACAAGACAGACAAAACATACAAGAGTCCAAGTACTGATATGACAATGTGAGGTATTTCAGACATTTTGAAACCATTTTGAAGAGGGAAATTTTTTCACCACCGGTACAAAAAAATCGTAAGGATGCAGTATGAAAAAAAATGAGATTTTGGTCCAAAATTTCTTTTTGCTTAAAAATACTTCTAAATGATGCCAAAAGCATCAATTAGTCACCTGTGAGGTATTTCAGACATTTTGAAACCATTTTGAAGAGGGTCATTTTTGACCACCGGTACAAAAAAATTGTAAGGACGCGGTATGAAAAAAAATGAAATTTTTGTCCAAAAATTTTTTTTAGCTTAAAAATACTTCTAAACAATTCGAATTACGAAAAATTGTAAGGAAAAAAAATGAGATTTTATTCCAAAAATTTTTTTAGCTTAAAAATACTTCTAAACAATTCCAAAGGCATCAATTTGTCACATGTGAGGTATTTCAGACATTTTGAAACCATTTTGAAGAGGGTCATTTTCGACCACCGGTAAAAAAAAATCATAAGGAAAAAAAATGAGATTTTATTCCAAATTTTTTTTTGCTTTAAAATACTTCTAAACAATTCCAAAGGCATCAATTAGTCACATGTGAGGTATTTTAGACATTTTGAAACCATTTTGAAGAAGGTCATTTTCGACCACCGGTACAAAAAATTCTAAGGGCGCGGAATAAAAATAAAATGAGATTTTTGAACCTTGATGGCCTGTTTTTTTTTTTTTTTTTCTTTTTTTTGGAGGGGGGGGGGGGGGGGGAGTTATTTCTTTTATTCTGTATACTGTAAATTTTTCTGATAAAAATAACATTATATATATATATATATATATATATATATATATATATATATATATATATATATATATATATATATATATATATAAAAGGAAAATCTCAGTAAAAATATTGTAAGTTGTAAGCTTTGGATCATGCAAACAGTTACATGAACCTTGTCAACAACCAGGTGTTCTCTTTCCAGTTCAAAAAAAATGCCAAACCACCATCAGCGTAGGTGTTTAAAGTAAAACAGCAACAGAATCCATTTCTTTGTTTTGTGTCTGTAGAGACGTGATGTTAGTGCTGCAGACGACGACGACAATTAGGATATGAGCAACATGAGCATTTTATTTTACAGGCGGGACTTGTTATATCTTGTTATATTTATATCTCTAGTAATTTTTTTACTTTACTTCTTTGGATTTAAGAGCCCAAATTACAAATTTATTTGGGTGCTTCTATGAAACTGGTTCCTAAAAACAGGACATGGGGGCTAAAAATTCAAGAAAGATTTAGACTAATGTTATGAAGCAAGTTTGGAAGGACTTGGGGACTATTTTGAAATTAAGTATTTAGTGAAATAAAAGAAAAACTATTTTTCCAAATAAAACATACATAAATATATATATATATATATATACACACACACACACACACATATATATATATATATACATACATACACACATATACATATATACTTTTTTTTTTTTTTTAAATCTGCGTGTAACACAGTAAAAAGGACACAAAAATGACCTACTATTATTTTTTCCGATATCTCTTTATTCTCTCACAGGTACATTTTGGGAATCGATCTAATTATTCAAGGCAGAGTGTTTCACAAAAATGACCGCTGTTGCAAAATCACTCACGATTAATATGTGCAGGTAAATGCAAATGGACACGATGGGTTGCACATGAAACCTGGAGTGAAACTGACAAATCATGAAAAACCCACATGTCTGGATTAGAAAAACCACTAGGATCGTCAAATTTAACACAGTGTCTTTATTTATAGCGGTATATAAGACCATTTTAAGTCATGTTTTCCAGTTCAAATGCACTGACACCTAGGTAGCTTTTCATGTTCCAATTTTGGTCCTGTTTTTGGCCCCAATGTTTTATTAAAAATGCATTAATTTTGGGATGACTCAGAGCAAGAGTGTATATTTTTTTGCTTTTATCTGAGGTCATCATTAGGTACATCCTGGGGGGAAATATGTCTAAATTTCTCTTTTATTATTGGGTCTAAATAGCTGGCAAAGTGCCAGGTACCCAAATAAACCCAGTTTCATAGAAGCACCCATATAGCACATACTCAGTAAATCCTACGGAGATAAGGTTTAAACTCTAAAAAATAAAAACATAGAGGCTCAAAAAACAAATATAACTCATATTTGCTGTTTTTTGTAGTTACTGACCCTGTACGAGTCCTAGTCTTTACATAATCTCCTCTTTAAATGTGACACTTTCTCGTCTTCTGGTTTATGCCAGGCTTGCCGTTTCCAGATTTTCAGAGAGGACTTGACTGTAGTATTATTTATGCAAACTGGGGTTGAACAGGTGTAACATAGCAGAATGTGAAGTTAGTTGACATGCAGTGCTTTCCAGATGTTATTCCTTCTGACTAAAGCTGTTCACTAGTGGAGGTTATGCAATACTACTGTAGTGCCCACCTGTCCAGCAGTAAGAAGGCACATCAGGTCATGCCATACGACCCACTAACTTGCATTTATTATCAAACACATGTATTTGCTCTTTTTGAATCATACTGACAACAGAAACTATGCAAATGACCCTGATCTAAAGTTTACATACCCTAGTTCTTAATCCTCTCCTCAATGACAGTTTGAAGTCTTTTGTGGTAGTTGTGGATGAGGCACTTTATTTTCTACGATGGTAAAGCTGCACATTGTTCTTGGCAAAACACCTTCAGTTCCTTTAACCCTTTCATGCATAGTGGTCACTCCAGTGGACAGTTACTCTACAGCTGTTCTCTTGTATATTCATGGGTTTTATTGTTTTAGTTCCATATTAACCAACACAGTGGACACTTATGCATCATCTCATAAACTGCAATTCATACCATTACTGTAACTTTGCTGTTCTTGGTTGGTTCTTGAGTGGAAATCAATTGTTAATATTTATTTTTTGCATATTATCTCCATGAAGTGAGTAATAACCAGTGTTAGAATATATGTTAAAATGTGAGAAAACATCAGATTAGCTGCATTAAACATGGTTTCATTTCACTGTTTTCATATCACTTTGTGATATTGGGTTTGAAATACATGTTTCTTTGCTTCAAGAATAAAATTCATGGTGTAGCTGAGTGGACATTTTTGTAACTCCATGAAAAAACAGGTTGATTTAAAAAAAAAAAAAAAAAAAAAAAAAAATCAGTCACATTGGTTTTTTCTCATGCCTAAAGAGGAATAAAAACACTCAGGAAAAAAAAAATCTTGATTAAGGTTCTCATAATTCATGCAAGAAAGGGTTAAGATTTTGGTCTTCCCAAAATCAGTCGGAATTCACAACAAGACATAATCAGAACGCACATGAAGGCCTCCAAGGCAAACTGAGCCAGGCACATGCTACAGTCGCCCAGAGGAGTCAGATGGAGGCGTTTATATATAGTTAGCTGGTAGGCAGGGCTCAGGTGGGGGCTGGCATCTTCCAATGAGTTTTCTACACATTAGATGATCAGAGGAGGGAGGAAGGAAGTGGAAGAACCATACTCTGCTTTTCACATTATAAACATATGTCAAAACAAACTAAACGAAGGAGATGAGGCAGAACAACCCACCAGCTGTAACAGTTTTCTTGCATGAACTGCGTGTTTCAGACCTCCCCAAAGTGGCTCAATGGTATTGAGGTCAGGAGACTGAGATGGCCGATCCTTCACCTTCACTTTTTCTGCTGTAGCTAATGACAGGTGGACTTGGCCTTGTGTTTTGGATCATTGTCATGTTAGAACATCCAAGACCGTCCCATGCGCATTCTGTCTGGATATGTAAACTAATGAGCACAACTGTACATTCTAAAATGTTTGATCTTGTTTTCAGAGATATGGCATGACAAAACTATGGCAAAAACCCTGATAATTTAGACCACAGGTGTCAAACATGCGGCCCGGGCGCCAAATCCAGCCCGTCAAAGGGTTCATTCTGGCCCCTGGGATGAATATGTGAAATACAAAAATTACTGAAGATATTAATAAGAAAGGATGTTAAAATCATTTTAGGTCATTTCAGTCTAAAGTGGATAAGACCAGTAAAATACTATCATAACAACCTATAAATAATGAAAACTGTAAATTTGTTTTTTTGTTTTAGTGTAAAAAAGTAAAATTACACAAAAATGTTTACATTTACAGACTAGTCTTTTACAAAAAATATGAATATCTGAAATGTCTTAAGAGAAGTATGTGGAATTTTTTATAATATTCTCCCTGTTATTTAATGTTTTGTGTATTTGTAGATCCACTGTCATCTTTAAGTTGTTATTCACATGTATAAATGATAAACTAAGGCCTAATATTGTTAACATTGGACTTATTTTGCTTAAGAATTTTCAGCTTGTTCATATTTGTTCGTGTAATGTTCAAGCACAATTTGTGGATAGAAACATTTTCATTACAGAATTTACTTTGTACACTCAAAAGTTCTAATCCTATTATTTATATCATTTTACTGGTCCGGCCCACTTTATATCATATTAGGCTGAATGTGGCCCCTGAACTAAAATGAGTTTGACACCCCTGTACTAAAACAAAAAGAAAAACTTGGATTTGTCATTATTTATAGGTTATTAAGTCATTATTTTACCGGTCTGGTCTGCTTGAGATCAAATTGGGCAAAATATGGCCCCTGAACCAAAATGAGTTTGACACCCCTGATTTAGACAGAATAGGCATTTTAATCATATTCTTGTTGCCATAAAAATTGCGCAGTTATCCATCCATCCATCCATTATCTGTCGCTTATCTGGGGCTGGGTTGAGGGGTTAATAGTCTAAGCAGGGATGTCCAGACTTCCCTCTCCTCAGACACCTCCTCCAGCTCTTCCGGGGGGACCCCGAGGCGCTCCCAGGCCAGCCGAGACATAGTCTCTCCAGCGTGTCCTAGGTCTTCCCCAAGGCCTCCTCCTGGCGGGACATGCCCGGAACACCTCCCCAGGGAGGCGTCCAGCAGGCATCTGTAACAGATGCCCTAGCCACCTCAGCTGGCCCCTCTCAATGTGGAGGAGCAGCTATGTTGTGCAGTTATGTTATTCTCAAATGTGAACTTTACCTGTGATATAAATGAGTCATTCTTTCATTCATTCATTCATTCATTCATTCAAAGGTCAGACTATAGAGCAAGTGCAATCATACAAATACCTTGGGATGATAATTGATGAAAAACTGAGTTTTAATGAAAACTGTAGATCTGTGTGTAAAAAGGGCCATCAGCGCCTCCACTGCCTTAGGAAACTGGCACACTTCCACATTGACCGAACCATTTTAACTTTGTTTTATTGTTCCTTCATTGAGCCTGTTTTATCTTTTTGTCTGATGGCGTGGTTCGGTCAGACCTCAGTTGCAGACAGAAACTCACTAAATCAAATAGTGAGATGGTCTAGTCGCCTGATTGGTGAGTCCCAGTCTTGTCCCGCCTCCCTGTACACTAAACAGGTACAGAGGATTGCTTCATCAGTTCTTAACAATGACTCCCATCCTTTACGAGGTGAATTTCAACTCCTTTCCTCTGGACAGAGGTTCTTAGTCCCAAGGTGCAGGACACAGCATTATAAAAATAGCTTTGTTCCTGTCGCCGTCACTGAGCTCAATAAGAAATAGTGACATTACACTTTACTAACTTATTTAGTTATTTATTCCATTTCTTTGCTCTATTTATTATTATTGTGACTTCAAATTTTTAAATTTTTAAATTTTTAAATTTTATGTTCTTATCCTGGTTTTTATCCCAGATTGTTTCTATTTTATCTTTTCTGGTTTTTATGGTGTTTTATTGCATCTGGTTTTTATTTATTGGATCTTATTTATTTTATTCTTTTACTTATCCATGCTGCTATACAGATGAATGGTGGAACACTGAGCACTTTTTGTCCTGTCTTTTTGTCCTGTCTTTAAGTGTGATCAAGTACCTGTCTTGCATGTTTAATGTAAGTGTTGTTGTAATGCCAAGGCAATCACCTAGACTGCAAAACAAATCTACCTACAGGTATAAATAAAGTAACCTTGACCTTGACCCTCATTAATTTTTGCTTATTTCAAGCATTTACAGAATACATGCACATTTAAAATTCCAAAATCATTCATCTACACTTGAAAAGGAGTGGGATGAAGAAAACTTATTTAATCCCATCCCCATTCACATCATCAAATAACTTAACATAATAACGTTTTAAATACTCACTCCTGTCCTTAGACTTCAAGCCAGAACAATCAACAAAATAGGCCTATACCAAATTAGAACGAACTCATTTGACAGTATTTACATTATAGAACTAAAATGTGTGTGAAAAATAGAAACAAAGAACATCTCTGGTGTTGTTACCATGGGTAACAGTGAACTGTCAACTTATATTATAATTACATACCAACAATGGTAAGAAAAAAACTACAATACCACAAGTAGTAAAGAACTGCAATAATTATATACTAACAATGGTAAGAAATAAAAACAAAAACAAAAAACTCCAATACCACTAATGGTAAAGGGCAACACATACCAGGCATTAACATTTAAGACAGAATATTGATGTAAAATCAGTATTAGGACCCTCAGTCTTTATACTGGGACCAGACCATATGTTTATATAACAGTTTAAATCTGTGGATGATGATTAAATATTTCTTGCATTTTTATATGTCCTAAGGACGGTAAGTAGTGTATGATATAGTCACATGCAGCAAAGTTAAGAGGTAAAACTTTTCTGCACGTGACTTAACACTTCAGAAATTACCTTGATGGGAATTTGGCTATCTCAGAGATGAATATAATGATAATAATAAAAAAAACAAGCTGTCCAAATAAAGCAAGGTGACTTCCTCTCCAGAGTTTCTTATTATAGTAGTTATTGTGGAGTTTCAACAAAAAGGTGAGGGATTCAAAGACTTCTGTGAAGAGCAGTGGACACAGTGAACAGCTTTGCCTGAAGGCGAAGTCATCTGAGGTCACGTGTTAGAGCAATGCTCACACAGGCATATCCAGGTTACAAACTTCTCATTGAAACTGAGTTTTTCTAGTGCATATTTGTTTTTCTTCTATATTGAGCTAGTGGCCAAGTGAAATTTCCCTGAGGGGGGTATATAAAGGATATCTTGTCTCATCTTTTTTGGATCAGCCCATTCCATGTTGTCAAATGCCTGTTCTGCATCCACTGATATGACCACAGGCTACAGTATTTTAAACAGACTGGAAATGAGAAACATTGGATATAATTAAACTGAACTGACTGGTTAATTAATCAGCTAGCTGGCAAAAATAAATTAATCTGCAAAAAATATTAAGAATCGTGTAACTCTGTGAGATGTTATTGCATAGTCATAATCAGGATTTCATCCTTTTGTCAGTCTTTCAACTTCTGTACAAACATTTTTTTTTTTTCCCCATTAACAGCTTTGACATTTTTCACTGTGTGTTGGTTAAACAGTGAATCAACATCATTCAACAGAAAATAATCAGTAGCATATGCTTTTTGTCAATAAAAATAATTGCTACTTTCAACCCTAATTGGAAACAACTGAAATTCTACCACTCATCTGTATTATGTAAATGAAAGGCAACTCTATAAACTTGCTTTGTAGCCTGTCAGACATTACACCAGTCATAAGAGAGGCGTCATTAATTCTACTGATGTGATGACTTCCCAGCATTTGTTCATTTTTTAATACACACTTCTCAGCACTTCTAATTCCCTCACTGTTTTGTGATTCATACCTTCATTTCTCATAAAGAAGCAGAGTTTTTGCTTTACACGGTGGATGCGGTGAATGACTACACTTTTTCAAAACACTCAAGGTCAATAAGTTTAACTATTTTAAAGTACGCTGGGAGATTTCAAGGTTTACGACAAGTGATTTAAAGTGCTCTCTTCTGGCAATGAAACTGACATCTGCTCTTAGATGGTTCTACATGTACCACTTCATGGTCGGTGGTAGTAGTACCTGTGTTTACTGTTTCAAGCAACGTTAAACGACTCGAGCTCGCCCCATCTGTGGTAACGCCTGACATTTAGACTTAATGAGGAAGTAAAGCTGTGCAACCCTGAAACTCATCAGTAGCAACACTTAGGTTGAAAATGTCAACCATTTGACTACACTGTAAAACAAGCTTACAAGGTCAACCTCTGTACATAAAGGCACTCCCCAAATCGCGTACTGTACTGTGCAAGAGAGATTGTGCTAAGGCACCGTCACATACTCAGCGTGTCAAGTGGAGATTTAAATTGAATCCTGGTGGTTGAGACTGTCACAAATCTGCAGCCGTTAAAGAATGTGCTGAAGAAGAGCTGGCTGAGTGACTATTCTAATTTGTGAGATAGTGGGTTATCTGGGAGATCTCTTGCTGTAAATGGGAGGTGCAGCTGTAGTGAATAGTTAGAGAGATACCATTTATATTGTGTGCAAGTGCATGTGTGGTAGGTATCTACATGCCTGTGCAGAGCATGTGTTTATTTCCATGTGGTGAAAATGGACTATATTTGGTAAAGTGAGTGTAAACGAGTTACAAAGAGCGACAGATTAAGTGACTTCTTTACTTTAAGGCAGTCCATACAACCCATTTTTGATCTTAAGTGAGCTGGACCAATAAAATCATAGCATAATAGCCTACAAACTAGAAAAGCACTCAGAGAGCACAGACCTCCGCCAAGGCAGATCAGCCCCCCCCACCATCACCACCAAAATTTAATAATTTGTTCCTTGTGGCAGTATCAACACTTCCTAAAAATTTCATGAATATCCGTCCATAACTTTGAGTTATCTTGCTAACAGACAATTATTACCTTATTATTACATTTACAAACTAGCCTTTCAGAGAAAATGTGAATAACCTGAAAAAACTGAAATTTCTCAAGAAAAATAAGTACAATTTTAACAATATTATGCCTTAACTAATTGCTTATATATGGGTGAGTCTATGAAACTGGGTTCATTTAGGTATCTGGGACTTTACCAGCTTTTTAGACCCAATAATAAAAGAGAAATTTAGACATGTTTCCCCCCAGGATGTACCTAATGATGACCTCAGATGAATGCAAAAAAAAATTATACTCTTGCTCTGAGCCATCCCAAAATTAATGAATGTTTAATATAATATTGGGGCCAAAAAGAGGAGCAAAATTAGGACAGGAAAACCTGCCTAGGTGTCAGTGCATTTGATCTGGAAAACATGGCTGTAAATGGTCTTATATACTGCTATAAATAAAGAAACTTTGTTAAATTTGAAGATCCTAGTGGTTTTTCTAATCCAGACGTTCAGGTTTTTCATGAATCTTAGTCTCATTCCAGGTTTCGCATGTAACCCATCGTGTCCACTCACAAACCTGCTAATTTAAACACATATAAATCATGAGTGATTTTGCAAGAGTGGCCATTTTTGTGAAACACTCTGCCTTGCATAATTAGTTCAATTTCCAAAATGTACCTGTGAGGGAATAAAAAGATATTGGAAAAAATAGTAACGTGTAATTTTCATGTCCTTTTTACTGTGTTACATGCAGATTTTTTGTCTAAAAATAATATAAAAATGTGTTTTATCTGAAAAATAGTTTCTTTTTTTTTTTTTTTTTTTTATCTCAGTAAACATTTATTTTTAAAATAGACCCAAAGTGCTTCCAAACTTGCAGCATAACATTAGTCTACATCTGGTTTGAATTTTTAACCCTGCTGTCCTGTTTTTAGGGACCAGTTTCATAAAAACACCTACAAGCACATTACAGATCAGATCTACAAAAGGCATAAAAGATTTAGTAACAGGCATAGTATTGTTAAAATACTGGAGTAACTAAAATGAGTTTCACATACGACTATTAATATCTTTAGAGTAATTTGTGCACTTTGCAGATTGGAACCTTTAACAGGCTGGTTTTGGGCCATGATTGGTGTGTTTGTTTGACACCCCTGCTTAAATGTATAACATGTATTTGTTTTACATTCATATGTCTTTTATGTTTTGTTGACTTGTGCACTTAAATTATTTTTTCATATATCTATTACCTTTATTTAACCAGGAAAACCTCATTGAGATTAACCCTTTCATGCATGAATTATGACAACCTTCCTCAAGATTTTTTTCTTGAGTGGTTTTATTCCTCCTTAGGCATGAAAAAAACAACGTGATAGAGTGTTTTTTTTCTTTTCGTGGAGTTACATAATGTCCATGCATTTAATTTTTGAAGTAAAGAAACGTGTTTAAAACCCAATATCAGAAAGTGAGATGAAAACAATGAAATAAAAACGTTTTCATGCTGCTAATCTGATGTTTTCTCACATTTTAGTATTTTCTAATGCTAGTTATTACTCACTTCATGGAGATAATATGCAAAAAAAAACCTTTTTGTCTAACAAACATTTGATTTACACTCAAATATGTTACTGCAGATCAGGTTTATCAAAAACAGCAAAGTTACAGTAATGGTATGAATTGCAGTGTATGGGATGATGCATAAGCATCCACTTTGTCGGTTGATAAGAAACTAAAATAACAAAACCCATGAATATACAAGAGAACAGCTGTAGAATAACTGTCCACTGTAGTGATCACTATGCATGAAAGGGTTAAAAAACAAAACAAGTTTTCAATACATAAAAAAACACAAAATTAAGTCAAACATTCCAAAGTCAACTTTGCTAAACGTATCCACGAGATGAAGATAAAGTGCATCAGACAAAACATCTTCAACCAGATGTCTCTGCCTCTAAGTCATACAACATCCTCTTCAAAGTGTCCAGCAAAACCAGATCTTTAAGTTTCAGGTCTTTTTGTAGCTCGTTCCAAGTGAATGGAGCTGCAAATCTGAAGGCCTTATCCCCCTGTTCAGTTCTAGCTTTAGGAACAGACGAAAAAAAAAGATCCTGAGAACGAAGATTATAAGTGTCTGTGGTTCTCTGACTGATGTAGGTCAGAAGGTAGGATGGGAGCAGACCTAGAATAGACTTTTAAATTAAAATACGCCAGTGACTAAGTCTGCGAGCCGACAAAAAAGACCATCCAACACGAGCATAAAGCAAACAATGATGAGTAAGAGATTTATGATGAACCTCAGAGCTCCATGATACACTGTGTCCTCTGACTGTAAGCTGTGGGAGGAGGCATGCATGTACAAGAGATCACTGTAGTTAAACACAGACAGAAATGTAGCTGAAACCAGTCATCTTCTTCATTCAAAAGAGAGACATGATTTTAACCCTTTCATGCATAGTGGTCACTACAGTGGACAGTTATTCAACAGCTGTTCTCTTGTATATTCATGGGTTTTGTTGTTTTAGTTCCACATCACCCAACACAGTGGACGCTTATGCATCATCCCATACACTGACATTCATACTATTACTGTAACTTTCCTTTTCTTTTATCTAAATCAATTGTTAATTGTTATTAGACTGTAATTAACAGAGTTGTTTGTTTTTTTTTTAACAAAAATGTTTTTTTTTTTTTTTTGCATATTATCTGAGTGAGTAATAACTAGTATTATAGTATGTTAAAATGTGACAAACATCAGATTAGCAGCATTAACCTCCTGAGACCCAGGAAAGTGACATTTTTAGCTTTTTTCCATTAAACAATTGTCTTGATTGGAAACTACGTAATACAACAGTTTTTTTTTCTGAGACTTTTTTTTTTTTAATTATTTATTTTTTTCATGGAATACCCTTTACAATGGACAGCATTTTTTTAAAGTAAAAATGTCAAACTTTTGTCCCCTATAGAGGATGAAAATGCGTTGCGTCACTCCATGAAAAATAGGTTAATTAAAAAAAAAAAAAAAAAATCCCATCGTTTTTTTTTTTGTTATGCCTAAAGTGGAATAAAAACACTTAGGAAAAAAATCTTGATTAAGGTTCTCATAATTCATGCATGAAAGGGTTAAATTACATCTAATGTTTCCAAAGACTATATTTATTGCAACATCCTATTTCACGTCAAGGGTGCTGATATTATTAAAATTACTCTAGGTTATTTCATTAGAATTGAATGGTTTTAGATCAGGGGTGTCAAAGTCATTTTAGTTCAGGGGCCACATTCAGCCCAATTCAATCTCAAGCGGACCAAACAATTAAAATTATAGCATAAAAACCTATAAATAATGACCACTCCAAGCTTTTCTCTTCATTTTTTGTGCAATAAAAAACATTAAATTATGAAAATATTTACATTTACAAACTATCTTTTCACAAAAAAGATGTGAATAATCAGAAAAAAATTTAATTTTTTAAAGAAAAATAAGCTAAATTTTAACAATATTATGCCTCAACTAATCACTTGTACATGTGCATTACACACAATGTTACACAAACATAATATTGTTGAAATTTTGAAGTTTGGAACGTGTAACTAAAATCAGAATGTCTACAATATTATGTATCAACTTATTAACACGACTTACAAATCGGATCTGCAAATCCACAAAACATTTAGTAACAGACAGAATATTGTTAAAATTGTACTTAATTTTCAGGTTGGTCACGTTTTATTGTAAGGGTTATTAGACTATTATTTTACTTTAGATCACATTGGGCTAAAACCAGTTCAACACCTTTGACTGTTTATATCTTCAGTGTAATTTTTGCACTCCATAAAATCATGCCGCGGGCTGGATTGGACCCTTTGGCGGCCGGTTTTGGCCCCCGGGCCGCATGTTTGACACCTGTGTTTTAGATGAATATATACAGGGTGACACAAAAAAACGGGAACTTTTTAACAATCCAATAAAACCAAGAGTGATGGAAGAAAAATATTTTATTCATAGTAATTGAAACCTTAAAACATGCCATTTAAGAAACAATGATGGAATTTTCATTTTTTAAAAATTACTTCCTGTAGATGGCGTCCTCCTGTACGAATGCATTCTTGAAATCTGCTGTTGAGATTCCGCAACATCTCAGCTGGGATACTGTGAATTTCATCCTGAATTCTCTGTTTTAACTCATCCAGAGTTCTTGGTCGAGTCGTGTACACTTTACTCTTGAGATAGCCCCACAAGAAAAAATCACAAACGGACAAATCTGGCGATCTAGGGGGCCAGGGAACGTTACCGAATCTTGAGATCACACGGTTACCGAACAATTCTCGCACAGCCGCCAATGGTTACTAAAATGGGGGTGTGTTTACTTGCTCAAGGTCACTGTCTCGCAGTGCTGCCACTTGCTCATGTCTGCCAATACGCACTTCAAAAATTCCTGTTTTTTTGGGTCACCTTGTAATTTAAAAAAAATGAAAATTCCATCATTGTTTCTTAAATGGCATGTTTTAAGGTTTCAGTTACTATGAATAAAATATTTTTCTTCCATCACTCTTGGTTTTATTGGATTGTTAAAAAGTTCCCGTTTTTTTGTGTCACCCTGTATATATATATATGGGGAAGCAAAATTTACAATATTTTGAGGCAGGGATTGAAAGACAGTGTATGACCAATTAGTTTATTGAAAGTCATGAGAATTTATTTGCCACAAGAAAATTTCCATAATAGAAAATGTTTTTATTCTATGTGTCCTCCTTCTTTCTCAATAACTGCCTTCACACGCTTCCTGAAACTTGCACAAGTGTTCCTCAAATATTCGGGTGACAACTTCTCCCATTCTTCTTTAATAGTATCTTCCAGACTTTCTCGTAATAGTTTTGCTCATAGTCATTCTCTTCTTTCCATTATAAACAGTCTTTATGGACACTCCAACTATTTTTGAAATCTCCTTTGGTGTGACGAGTGCATTCAGCAAATCACACACTCTTTGACGTTTGCTTTCCTGATTACTCATATGGGCAAAAGTTTCTGAAAAGGTATGGATAATAGTGTTAGGTATGATTATGACACCAATATATGTTTGGTTTCAAAACAACTGACGTAGTGCCGGCTGAGAAAAAACAACTAAATGTTCATTGTAAATTTTGCTTCCTCACCCTGTATATATAGGCCTTTTATATATTATTTGATATATTTGTCTTTAAACATGCTACTTGGGTAAAGTCAAACAGATTTGCATTGATAATAGCAGTGAAAACGACTCCTCCATGATCCTGCTCTCTTTCAGGATGTCATCAGACTAACCTGTCTGCTCAATTCTCAGGTTGTAGCTCTTCGATTACTCGCCTCACGTCTAAGTTCCTCCCACCAGAAATCTGAGCAGAGGAGACGAGGTGAGGACCCGTGGAATTTAATAAAATGAGACATCCTTGCCTCAGAGCTGTCATTTTAAATAGATGTCAGTTAAGTATGACATGTGTAACCGCTGCATCACCTTATTTGATACCATGTACTGCTGTATGTTAGGATTTCTGTCAAATAAGTGGTTACATGAACTTGTGATTAACTTTTAATTCAGTATAGGAAAGAAGTGAGAAAAAATTTGTTCTGAACTTAAAGGTGGACGTTTGGGTCTTTAAGGGTTAAAGGTGGACATTTGGGTCTGTAAGGGTTAAAGGTGGACGTTTGGGTCTTTAAGGGTTAAAGGTGGACATTTGGGTCTGTAAGGGTTAAAGGTGGACGTTTGGGTCTTTAAGGGTTAAAGGTGGACATTTGGGTCTGTAAGGGTTAAAGGTGGACATTTGGGTCTTTAAGGGTTAAAGGTGGACATTTGGGTCTGTAAGGGTTAAAGGTGGACGTTTGGGTCTTTAAGGGTTAAAGGTGGACATTTGGGTCTGTAAGGGTTAAAGGTGGACGTTTGGGTCTTTAAGGGTTAAAGGTGGACATTTGGGTCTGTAAGGGTTAAAGGTGGACGTTTGGGTCTTTAAGGGTTAAAGGTGGACGTTTGGGTCTGTAAGGGTTAAAGGTGGACGTTTGGGTCTTTAAGGGTTAAAGGTGGACATTTGGGTCTGTAAGGGTTAAAGGTGGACGTTTGGGTCTTTAAGGGTTAAAGGTGGACGTTTGGGTCTTTAAGGGTTAAAGGTGGACGTTTGGGTCTTTAAGGGTTAAAGGTGGATGTTTGGGTCTTTAAGTGTTGAAGGTGGATGTTTGGGTCTTTAAGGGTTAAAGGTGGACATTTGGGTCTTTATGGATTAAAGGAGGACGTTTGGGTCTTTATGAGAGATGTTTGGGTCTTTATGGGTTAAAGGTGGAAGTTTGGGTCTTTATGGGGGACATTTGGGTCTTTAAGGGTTAAAGGTGGATGTTTGGGTCTTCATGGGTTAAAGGTGGACGTTTGGGTCTTTAAGGGTTAAAGGTGGATGTTTGGGTCTGTAAGGGTTAAAGGTGGATGTTTGGGTCTTTATGGGTTAAAGGTGGACGTTTGAGTCTTTATGGAGGACATTTGGGTCTTTAAGGGTTAAAGGTGGATGTTTGGGTCTTTATGGGGGACATTTGGGTCTTTAAGGGTTAAAGGTGGATGTTTGGGTCTTTATGGGGGACATTTGGGTCTTTAAGGGTTAAAGGTGGATGTTTGGGTCTTTATGGGTTAAAGGTGGACGTTTGAGTCTTTATGGGGGACATTTGGGTCTTTAAGGGTTAAAGGTGGATGTTTGGGTCTTTATGGGTTAAAGGTGGACGTTTGGGTCTTTAAGGGTTAAAGGTGGACATTTGGGTCTGTAAGGGTTAAAGGTGGATGTTTGGGTCTTTATGGGTTAAAGGTGGACGTTTGGGTCTTTAAGGGTTAAAGGTGGACATTTGGGTCTGTAAGGGTTAAAGGTGGACGTTTGGGTCTTTAAGGGTTAAAGGTGGACATTTGGGTCTGTAAGGGTTAAAGGTGGACGTTTGGGTCTTTAAGGGTTAAAGGTGGACATTTGGGTCTGTAAGGGTTAAAGGTGGACGTTTGGGTCTTTAAGGGTTAAAGGTGGACATTTGGGTCTGTAAGGGTTAAAGGTGGACGTTTGGGTCTTTAAGGGTTAAAGGTGGACGTTTGGGTCTTTAAGGGTTAAAGGTGGATGTTTGGGTCTTTAAGTGTTGAAGGTGGATGTTTGGGTCTTTAAGGGTTAAAGGTGGACATTTGGGTCTTTATGGATTAAAGGAGGACGTTTGGGTCTTTATGAGAGATGTTTGGGTCTTTATGGGTTAAAGGTGGAAGTTTGGGTCTTTATGGGGGACATTTGGGTCTTTAAAGGTTAAAGATGGATGTTTGGGTCTTCACGGGTTAAAGGTGGACGTTTGAGTCTTTATGGGGGACATTTGGGTCTTTAAGGGTTAAAGGTGGATGTTTGGTTCTTTATGGGTTAAAGGTGGACGTTTGGGTCTTTAAGGGTTAAAGGTGGATGTTTGGGTCTGTAAGGGTTAAAGGTGGATGTTTGGGTCTTTATGGGTTAAAGGTGGACGTTTGAGTCTTTATGGGGGACATTTGGGTCTTTAAGGGTTAAAGGTGGATGTTTGGGTCTTTATGGGGGACATTTGGGTCTTTAAGGGTTAAAGGTGGATGTTTGGGTCTTTATGGGGGACATTTGGGTCTTTAAGGGTTAAAGGTGGATGTTTGGGTCTTTATGGGTTAAAGGTGGACGTTTGAGTCTTTATGGGGGACATTTGGGTCTTTAAGGGTTAAAGGTGGATGTTTGGGTCTTTATGGGTTAAAGGTGGATGTTTGGGTCTTTAAGGGTTAAAGGTGGACGTTTGGGTCTGTAAGGGTTAAAGGTGGATGTTTGGGTCTTTATGGGTTAAAGGTGGACGTTTGGGTCTTTAAGGGTTAAAGGTGGACGTTTGGGTCTTTATGGGGGACGTTTGGGTCTTTAAGGGTTAAAGGTGGATGTTTGGGTCTTTATGGGGGACATTTGGGTCTTTAAGGGTTAAAGGTGGATGTTTGGGTCTTTATGGGTTAAAGGTGGACGTTTGAGTCTTTATGGGGGACATTTGGGTCTTTAAGGGTTAAAGGTGGATGTTTGGGTCTTTATGGGTTAAAGGTGGACGTTTGAGTCTTTATGGGGGACATTTGGGTCTTTAAGGGTTAAAGGTGGATGTTTGGGTCTTTATGGGTTAAAGGTGGACGTTTGGGTCTTTAAGGGTTAAAGGTGGACGTTTGGGTCTGTAAGGGTTAAAGGTGGATGTTTGGGTCTTTATGGGTTAAAGGTGGACATTTGGGTCTTTAAGGGTTAAAGGTGGACGTTTGGGTCTTTATGGGGGACATTTGGGTCTTTAAGGGTTAAAGGTGGATGTTTGGGTCTTTATGGGGGACATTTGGGTCTTAAGGGTTAAAGGTGGATATTTGGGTCTTTATGGGTTAAAGGTGGACGTTTGAGTCTTTATGGGGGACATTTGGGTCTTTAAGGGTTAAAGGTGGATGTTTGGGTCTTTATGGGTTAAAGGTGGACGTTTGAGTCTTTATGGGGGACATTTGGGTCTTTAAGGGTTAAAGGTGGATGTTTGGGTCTTTAAGGGTTAAAGGTGGATGTTTGGGTCTTTATGGGTTAAAGGTGGCCGTTTGGGTCTTTAAGGGTTAAAGGTGGCCGTTTGGGTCTTTAAGGGTTAAAGGTGGACGTTTGGGTCTTTAAGGGTTAAAGGTGGATGTTTGGGTCTTTAAGGGTTAAATGTAAATGAAGGCGTCACATAATTTCTTTTCCACATTATATGGAATATTGTATTTTTTCGTCCTATATTTCCACTTGTCTGTTTTTCTTTAACATGTTTGAAATAAATTTCAATTTTAATTTCATAGTTTAGCATTATATGTCAATAGGCGATGCAGTTTAATTGCGCATTTGATCATTTTAACCCATAAAGACCCAAACATCCACCGTAGACCGAAACCATCTACTGATCTAAACTGTTCAATACCTGTTGATCCACTAATCCTATCAATACATGTAAAAAAAAATTGTGTAAAATACAGTTTGTCATCTTTTCATGGTCATCAGATATGACCCATTTGGACATTCAGAGGCTCTGTAGTTACCATGGAAACACTGTCATCTTCTCCAACATTGATTCACCAGTAAAACCCATGGAGTTGGATCAATGACAGTGGATGGACACAGTTGTTTTTACATTCATCTATTGATATCTTTGCTGAAAAGTAGTAGTAGTAGTGTAGTTTATTTGGTCGTTAATTACTTTAACCCTTTCATACATAAATTATGAGAACTTTAGTCCAGATTTTTTTCCTGAGTGCTTTTATTCCTCTTTAGGCATGAAAAAACAGTCTGACTGAATTTTTTTATTGAACCTATTTTTATGAAGGTAGATTTGTTTCTTGATTGCTCTAACCATAAAAAAAAATATTTTCAATCAAAAAAAATTTGCAATAAAAAAACCTTTTCAATCAAAGAAAAAAGTGTTGAATGCAAAAAAATATATATATTTAAGATCCCAAAAATTGCATTTGAACACTTTGTTCTTTGATTGAAAAGTTGTTGTTTTTTTTTGAGTGAAGTGAATTATTCATTTATTTATTTATTTATTGAAAATATTTGTTTTTGGTTTGTACTTGTAGCATAGTAAATGTACTGTGATTCATTCCACCACTGGAAAACAAAGTCAAGTAAAGCAAGTTTGGGTGATTTAACTGATAAATATTCAATAAAATAATCAGAAATATAATTAAAAGTTACAAAATAAGACAAATGCAAAAAATACTTAAAATCCAAAAAACTGCATTTAAAAATTGCAATAAGGAAACAAATCTACCTTCATAATTTGTCATGGAGTTCCAAAAATGTCCATTCAGCTGGACACTGTGTGTTTAATTTTTGAAGCAAAGAATGCAAATATCAGAAAGTGATCTACTGTGTGAAAACTATAAAATCAAAACATTTTTAAGGCAGCTAATTTGATGTTTTGTCACATTTTATCATATTCCCAATTTTTTTATTAGCAATTGATTTACACTCAAACATGTTAGTGCAGATTAGGTTTATCAAGAACAGCAAAGTTACAGTAATGGTATGAATGTCAGTGTATTATTATGGGATGGTGCGAAAGTGTCCACTGTGTTAGCTGATATGGAACTAAAACAACAAAATCCATGAATATTCAAGAGAACAGCTGTACAATAACTGTCCGCTGTAGTGACCACTGTGCATGAAAGGGTTAAACAACAAACAAAAACAACATATCTATTGTTCCATATACAATACGACTGAAAGGGTTTAGGCTGAAGTCCAGACTTATTTTGCCGAATCCTGTTTACAATTAACACAATGTTTCCATGTGAAAACAAACAAAAAAAATTAAATGTAATCATTGCTAAATACACAACAGAAGAGAATATATATTTAATCTAATTCAGATAAATCATGTCCTTATCTCAACTACCAATATTAATCCTAGTCTTTTATACAAGTATTTTCTTTAGTCAATCCTGAGCTCTACGTTTTTTAATAATAGTTCATTTGTACATCTTTTTAAAAGTTGTAATAGTTTTAGACTGTTTTAATCGATCTTCCAGGCCATTCCACAGATTAACCCCTCTAAGCGAAATACATCTATTTTTTAAATTTGTTCTTGCCTTAGCTTTTTTTTTCTTTTAAAATACCGGTTCCTCTGAGGTTGCACTGACGTTTTCTACATTCAAACATCTCCTGTCACTTTATTTTCAATTTTGTCTGTTTTCGATATAATAATCCTCAACTTTAATAAAACTTTTATGAACATCTACATAATCAGTAAATTAAATATAGGAAAATACATGATTTATGCTGAAAAAACATAAAATACAGAGAAGAATAGTATAATAAATGGTGATTAATCACTTAAGAAAGGTTAAATATAAAGATAAAAATATTTTGAAACTGCTGCAAAAGTAGCACTGGGTCTTTATGGGTTAATGAACTAAAACAAGATTTTCATTTTTAAAATGTGGTTTGTCTAATCAGTATGTGTAAAACGCCTCTCGTTCACATCGCGGGTCTAATCGTAGTTTCCCTTACCAGTGTCCTTGCTCGTCCATGTGCATTTTAGGGAACTGAGATATCCTTCAAGGTGACATGCTGATATCAATTTCCTGGCCTCAGTTGAGGACTGCGGAGTCAAAGACGTGAAGAGAACAGCCTTATGCATTTTGTTATTGGTTTGGCCCCTTGAGGCAGAAATGACAGATTTTGCAAATAACACAGAAAGATGCAACAACCAAAATGAAAATGAGACCCTCTTGCACATATGATAGAAAAACCAGTGTAATATTAGACAATATGAGAAATGCTATGAGTCTGTTGGGATTATTGAGAAACACACTATTGAAATTTTACTACTGATATATTTATGACCCATTGAGTCAGATACACTGATGTATACTGTGTTTATAAGCCACACCGGAATATAAACCACACCTGAATATAAGACACTCCTGAATATAAGCCAGACCTGAATATAAGCGACACCTGAAGACGCTCCTGAATATAAGTCGCTCCTGAATATAAGCTGCTACTGAATATAAGCCGCTCCTGAATATAAGTCGCTCTTGAATATAAGCCAGACCTGAATATAAGCCAGACCTGAATATAAGCCGATCCTGAATATAAACTGCTCCTGAATATAAGCCACACCTGAATATAAGCCGCTCCTGAATATAAATTGCTCTCGAATATAAGCCAGACCTGAATATAAGCCACACCTGAATATAAGCCGCTCCTGAATATGAGCCACACCAGAATATAAGCCACTCCTGAATATAAGTCGCTCCTGAATATAAGCCAGACCTGAATATAAACCACACCTGAATATAAGCCGCTCCTGAATATAAGCCGCTCCTGAATATAAACTTCTCCTGAATATAAGCCACACCTGAATATAAGCCGCTCCTGAATATAAGCCACAGCTGAATATAAGCCACTCCTGAACATAAGCCACACCTGAATATAAGCCGCTCCTGAATATAAGCCACACCTGAATATAAGCCGCTCCTGAATATAAGACACAGCTGAATATAAGCCGCTCCTGAATATAAGCCTGACCTGAATATAAGCCAGACCTGAATATAAGCCACACCTGAATATAAGCCACACCTGAATATAAGATGCTCCTGAATATAAGCCGCATCCACCAAATTTTAAAAGAAAAAATATTTGTACATATATAGGCCTCGCTTGATTATAAGCTGCAGGTGTCCACATTGTAACATGTAACATTGTAACAGGTCCTTTAAAGCTGTTGCACCACGTCTCTGGAATGACCTGCCTCTACACTTATGGTCCATGGACTCTGTAGAGAGTTTTAAAAAACTCCTCAAAACACTCCTGTTCAAACAGGCTTTTTCATTCCCCACCTGACTCAGGGCCACCACAAACTGATTGCACTTTATGCATTCATCATATTTTAGACTGTTTTTAATGGTACTTTATTGTGTTCTATGGGTATTCTAATTGTATTTTACTTGTACTGTTTTATTAGTTTTTCGCAATGTAAAGTTGCTACTTTACAGTGTTGCGTGTACTCCATGTGTCTCCCCCTACCTCCCCCCTCTCCCCCTCTCACCCAGTCTCTCTCTATCTCTATCGCTCTCTCTTTTCTCCTCCTTTACTCTCACTCTTTAACCCCAACTGGTCAAGGCAGACGGCCATCCTTCAGGAGTCTGGGTCTGCTCGAGGTTTCTGCTGTTAAAGGGAAGTTTTTCCTCGCCACTGTCACCAGTCACAAGTGTTTGCTGCTGGAGGATTCTGTTGGGTTTCTGTAAATTTGATTTGATTTTGATTTGATTTGATAAAGCACTTTGTGACTCTGTCTGTGAAAAGTGCTCTAAAAATAAAATTTACTTTCTTGCTACTTACTTAACATGAGACATTTACACAAAAAGATGTTAAACAGAAAGATTATTTAAGTATTTATTCACATACCTGAACTGCTTTTTTCCAAACAGTGCCTGTAACACAGCTGTAAAACAGCAGTAACACAGCTAGTTAAAAAACCCAGAAAAGTCACTAATGACTATCTTCATCTTCCTTCTGCTCACTGAAACCACTCAAATCATCTTCTTCAGTGTTGGAGTTGAACATCCTCAAAGGCTCCGTCACACACCTTCTCAGTCTCTCTTCTGTTGTCACTCTCAATGGCACTTCCGTGCAGCAGCTCTATTTCCTTCTTTACAGACAGATCGATCGCTTTTAACTTAAAAGCTGCATCATATGCATTTCTTTGTGTGTCTTCCATGATGAGGGTTTGTGCATGACATGCTAAATAATTGTTAAAAGTTAGGCTTAAAACTTCTCCTCTTCGCATCACCTCTTCCACCTGTCTGTCTTGCTTTTGCACTTCCTGCTAGAGCGCCCCCTAGAGGCCAGTAGCCCGTAAAAATCTATACTTGAGCCACATCATTGTATAAGCCACAGGTAGGGATGGGAATCGAGACCTGGTTCTTTTTGAGAACTGGTTCCCAGTAGCTCGATTCCTCGGAATCGTTTGCCTGCCTGCTTAATGACTCTGCTTATTGATTCCACCTTTGTTGTGCATGCGCAATGACGTCACACGTACGCGGCAATGTTTTGGTCAGAACGTAGCCAATATGGCGTTGAGGCAGAAACAGTCTAAACAGATGACACCAGGTCCACTTACTTGGAACACTTGCAAAGCTTCCATGTCTTCAAAAGGGTGGAATCCCTCCAATATCCTCAAACATTTGTCCACAGCATGTGAATCATTTACAGGAATGTCACGTATTTGATACTCAGCGGCGCTTGTGAATGTAGTGGCAGAGTGAACGCCGGGCCGGTTCCTGTTCCGGTGTGGGCAGCAAACATCGTAACTCCCCAAATACAAGTTTCCGAAGGTAAGAAGGGAAAAGGAAATGAGGTGCACAACAATGGGAGACAAGCTGAGCCGAGCTGAACCGGTTCCACGTAGTAGAAATGCAGCAATAGAGGAATTAGTCATGTTATTATTATTTGTACATACTGTATATGTTATATTTTCTGTGCAGAGATGGAAATATAAAAGACAGTTAATGCAAACACACCCGTTTGTACTCTTTTATTCCCTCACCCAATGAGAATCGATAAGAAAATCGATAAGGAATCAGGTCAATAAGCAATATCGATAATGGAATCGGAATCGTTAAATTCTTAACGATTCTCATCCCTAGCCACAGGGTTCAAAGCGTGAGAAAAAAGTAGGGGTTTACAGGGTGGGGAAGCAAAATTTACAATATTTTGAGGCAGGGATTGAAAGACAGTGTATGACCAATTCGTTTATTGAAAGTCATGAGAATTTATTTGCCACAAGAAAATTGACATAATAGAAAGTGTTTTTATTCTATGTGTCCTCCTTCTTTCTCAATAACTGCCTTCACACGCTTCCTGAAACTTGCGCAGGTGTTCCTCAAATATTCGAGTGACAACTTCTCCCATTCTTCTTTAATAGTATCTTCCAGACTTTCTCCTAATAGTTTTGCTCATAGTCATTCTCTTCTTTCCATTATAAACAGTCTTTATGGACACTCCAACTATTTTTGAAATCTCCTTTGGTGTGACGAGTGCATTCAGCAAATCACACACTCTTTGACGTTTGCTTTCCTGATTACTCATATGGGCAAAAGTTTCTGAAAAGGTATGGATAATAGTGTTAGGTATGATTATGACATCAATATATGTTTGGTTTCAAAACAATTGACGTAGTGCCTGCTGAGAAAAAACAACTAAATGTTCATTGTAAATTTTGCTTCCCCACCCTGTTTAATCTGGAAAATACGGTAGATGAGTAACAGTATTGTGCAAAAGCAGGTCCTTGGTCATCATTATTAGGTTTGTAGGTTTAGTAAAGTTCTAATGACCACACATACGCATTTTTCAGTCTCCAATCTGGATACAGTATTTGAAGTATGTTAAAATGAAAAGATTCAGGGAAACAAACAGCTGCTATAAACCAAAGCGGTAGTATTTAGTGTGAACTCCCTTTGCACCTAACATGTCTTTAGTTCTTTAGTCTTTAGTGTTAGTGATATTGTTGGTGTTCTCCTGTGGGGGTCTTCGCCACTTTCTTCTCCCCTTTTCTCTCTCCTTCTCTCCTCCCCCTTTTAGGACACATTTCACTGGAGAACCTAAACCGAACCACCACCATGCAACGCCTGGCAGTAGAGCCCCTCTGTGTTTGGTCCCCTCTCCTCACACACAGACACACAAACACACACACACACACACACACACACACACACACACACACACACACACACACACCAATGTATAATGATGAATATGTAATCAGTATCTGTTTTTGTCTTGTCTGGCTTGTCTTGTGTCTGTTTTGTCCCAGTGTTTTGTCTCGTCCTGTCTCTGTACACTTTCTTCTTTATGATGCATAAACGTCCACAGTGTTGGCTGATATGAAACTAAAACAACAAAATATAAAAATATAATATACATATAAAATATACATAAAATAAAGTATACAAGAGAACAGCTGTAGAATAACTGTCCACTGGAGTTACCATTATGCATGAAAGGGTTAATGAAGAATTCATACCTAGCATTTACAGTTTATGTAGACCACAGGGAAATGTTTTAAAATGCATAATTCCATTTAAAAAAGCAAAATATCACTCCTTTAACAGAATGTCTCATTAATATTACACTGCATGTAAAATGTAATCGTGGTTTGTTTAAAAAAAAAAAAAAAAAAACTCCATAGGGTACATTTAAAGGCAGTACTGAAACAATATTAAAAGTCCGTGCTTTTACAAAATGCCTACTTTAATCGAGACAGCCAGACACAATTCATTTGGACTACACCATTCATTGTACCAGACCTCCTCACCTTATTTGTGCAGCACGGCCAAATGACCAGCTGAGCCTGAACCGAAAGAAAATTAACTAAAACAGCGATTGATTTTCTTCTAGCCGAGTACACAGACCGCTGGATAAAGCTACCTACCAATAAACCTTTCCCCAGCTTATCACACAGTCCATTCAACAACGTTAAAACACACTCAAACGGTTAAGAAAAACACACCTTACAGATTTAAAGAAGAAGAGACAGCTGCTATATCAACGGCCTGGTGACCACGTATTTCGTTATTCCCTGCTATCTGCCTTCTATTAATGATAACACACCCAGAGTGACAAGCATGGATGTAGCCGTGGCCATGCTGGCTTCAGTCTGTTTACCAGCAGGACGGGAGACAGGGCTTCTCTCCCACTGATAGTTGTGGACTCAAAACACAAATAATGACAAACCACCCACAGAAATGCAGCATTTTAAAAATAGATTAGCACAAATTTGGATATTATATGTGATATAATTGAACCAAAAAAAAAAAACAAAAGTGAAAGAAACAAATGCATTACTTCTACTGTGATGAACACACACGTTTGTAGACACACTCCCCTCCCCCTGTGAAAAACAAATTCTTGGTTCCAAATCACCGTGACTCAGCAGAATGTGAGAGTATGTGCTGTAAGCGTATGCAAAGTCAGTGGAGGATGAAGCTGTAAAGATGTCGATGGCGGCCGTCATTGCACCAGCCTCGTTTGGCAAGGGCGTCTCCTCCCTCCGACTGTCGACAGAGACTACTCAATAAAGCTGGATGGCAATCTGGAGCCTAAATTGAGCCACGTCCCAGTCCTTGACAAGACGAATTCACTTAATAATGAGAGCATTTGGAATTTATGGGTGATGGTGAGGTGAGCACCATCTTTCAATGGGCACCGACTCTTAACTATGGTCAAATCCATGGTTCGGGGCCTTTTCTGTGGATGTTTGCAGTCAAACATACAGTACATTTCCACTTCTCTATGTACCACTCAGTGATTACTATTCCTCCGATGACGCCTGTCCTGTTCTATATTTGCAGATCACAGCAGGAAGTCTCTGTTGCCAACAATACGAGGCTGTAGAAGTATGTAAATGGTTTTGGCAGAAGAGTACCTCCTCTGTGCTCTCTCACATAACATTCCATTACAAAAGTGGAATAGGCAGAGCACGCAGCGATTTCTTTGCTAAATATATTCAAATACTGATTTTACCCTAAGGAAATGCTTTTGGCCTGGAAAATTCTGTGTTCACACTCTTCAAAAAAAAAAAAAAAAACAAATTTTCCACCTCTGGGAGTGGTTTCTTACCGTGGCAGAATGGTTAAAGGACAGATGTCTGGCAGATACATGTTTACGGCTTCATGCAGTCGTTCCCATAAGGGGTTTTGTAAAGGCACTGGGGCTTTTAGAGAGTTGTGCAATAAATCCGAAGGGTCCTGAGATGAAAAGCAAAACAGGATTCTTGGAAAACAGATTTTTCTTAGCAAAAAACGGTGTATTTTTCCGCCGGCCCTGGTGTAAAGTGTTGACCTTGGCCTTTACAAAGCCCAAAATTGTTGATAACTGCACTATGACTGGCTGTATTTTACCAAAAAATTGTTCAAGCATGCACAAAGTAACATTTCAACCACATGAACCTCTATCAAGAACTGGCTCAATGCAGAAATATGGTCTAAATTTAATTCTATGGACTTCATTTTATCCATAATAAGTCCCTGCTGGAATGAGTGGTACTTTTTGACAGTTCAGGAACTTTGGGGTTTGTGCTTACAGCGCAGTCTGTTGTTTGTAATTAAGTTTCTGGCTGCTCGGTGCTTACAGCATTTTATCTTAGACTCATTATAAAAAGCCGTAGCTGTATATGTTTATTATTAGTATAAGAAACCATGAGACAGATGGACCGACAACAAAGTCTAGGCCTTATTGAACCGTTATGGTGCTGATGGAATCCAGAAGGATGTGCTGTGTACAAAAGTCGCATGTAAAAATAACTTTTGTCTTTGATCAGAAATGGACAACCAAAGATCTACGGGAACATTTGAATTCTTTGGAACAGAGTTACAGAACTAAAAGTGACTAAAAAAAACTAAAAGTTTAAATGTATTATGTTTATTCTGTTGTTTTACTTGGTATTTTAATTTCACTGTTTTTGATTGTACAGCTGTTTCTTTTGTTTTTTTAAAATCTATTCTTGTATTTTAGTCTATCACCTTGCTTTTTTATTCTTCTGTACGACACTGTTTTTAATTGTACAGCTGCTTTATGTCTTTAATCTATTATTGTATTTTATTCTTTTATTTTGCTTTTACCCCTGTAAGTTGCTTTGGAAAAAAGTGTCTGCCAAAAGCCTAAATGTAAATGTAAATATAAAAGTTTTGGGTGCTTTACAGTGGTGTAGTGGTCCCTGGAGAAGTGGGTATTCTCTCAAATTTTCCTTTTTCTTTTTTTTTTTTTAAGTCGTCCAGAAAAATACCCTGTTTTAGAAACATTGACATGTGAGACTATTCTATTTACTTTACCCAAAAATCCATCAGTAGTATTTGCTCACTGTTATAAAATTATCAAGACTTGATCAGGAGCAGTTTGTAGGTTTTACTGGTCACACAAGCAGCTGCATGGAAGTAAATGTATTCAACATGAGGCAAACATAGGATAACATCAGCCTTTCGTAACATTAGCCTTTCATAACGTTAGCCTACTAACATAGCTGAACTACTGGGACAAAATCTCTTCTCCTCTAAATGTGCAGTCATATGAACAGTAGTTTAAAACAGTGACTCATTCTGAAACTGACATAAAACTTACCTCAGAATTATGTATTCCAAGAAAGTAGGTTCTCTTGATATGTGTCACTCACTTGAAATACGTTTATTCTGCCTTTCTTGTTTGCATTTTGCATTTTATTATAAAATTATCATGACTTGATTAGGAGCAATTTGTAGGTTTTACTGGTCACACAAGCAGCTGCATGAATGTAAATGTATTCAACATAAGGCAAACACAGGATAACGTTAGCCTTTCATAACGTTAGCCTTTCATAATGTTAGCCTACTCACACAGTTTAACTATTGGTGACAACATCGCTTCTCCTCTAAATGAGGTTCTCGATATGTGTCACTCATTTGAAAGACATTTATTCTGCCTTTCTCGTTCACATTTCCACATCTTTCAACGAGACGTGCAGTGACCTGTCAATCAACTGGGGTGGCACTGGCACCTGATGTGTCCAATCAGATTCCAGAGGTGGTCAGCGCTAGTTAACAATATTTTCCTCGGCATGATCCGCCCTACTCTGTCTCTGATCGGCTCATCAGTCCTCATGCCTAAAGTTAACCAATCTAATCAGTGAAGGTACTGAGTATTAGCCAATTAGAAGCAGAGTAGGGCGGGTCATGGCTTCACCATCTTAAGGGAGAAAATGGACAATTTGGCTGCAGATACTAAGGAATGATGCGCATCAGGGGGATTTAGAAGTGGGTATACGCAATGATGACTAAAAAATAAGTAAGTATACGCCATATACCGCCGTATCTAACCTAATCTACCCTAAAAGGCATTCAGTGCAGTTTCAACAAACAACACAGAACATCTCGGTAAGTCAGATTTAGACTTGTTGGTAGGCATGTTTTCTCAAGAGTACCAGCTAACTTTTGAAAGGCCAAGACTTGCTGCTTCTTCCAGTCTTGAGGCCCTTTACGAAACCACTGAGAACATGTTCTCACTGAAACCTATTTACTTTCCTCCTCCTTCTCTCACAAAGAAAGTAAATAAGCAGATATCCCAGAATATTAAAGCATAACTTCAAGATTTCATCAGCCATGAATAGTTGAACTTAGGCTTGGAGGCAATACATTTCAAAGTTTGAAGGAAAACATTTCACAACCAGATGCTTTTTTTTTTTTTTTATTGCGCTATTTTGATTAAAGATTGTAATATTGAGGTGAGAGGAAGAAGAGGGGATGCCACAGCAGGATTCTTCAATCATTACAGCAGCCTGGTCAGACAGATTTCATGTTCACAGCGAGAGGAGCATCTTCTTAGTCATCATTGCCCAGCAGGCTCATTTCCTCCAACTTCACCCCAGAAAAAAAGTTACAGTTAAAGTAAGGCCTTGAACTGTACACTGTATGACTCATGCATGAATCTAGTGAAACAGAAAAGGAAAACAACACCAAAAGCATGCATATATATTAATATGATGTGCATATACTGAATAATTCTGTTGTGAATACACAGTGTTTCATTAGAACAGGGGTGTCAAACTCATTTTAGTTCAGGGGCCACATTCAGCTATATTAGATCTGCAGTGGGCCGAACCAGTAAAACAATAACATATTAATATATAAATAATGTCCACTCCAAACTTTTCTCTATGTTTTAGAGTGAAAAAAGTAAATTTACATTATGAAAAGGCTTACATCTACAAACTATCATTTCAAAAGATGTGAATAGCATGAACAAATTGAAAAAAATAAGTGTAATTTTAACAATATTCTGCCTCAGTTTATCATTTACACATGTACATTATAACATACAGATCACAGTGGATGTACGAATACACAAAACATTTAATATCCGACAGAATATTGTTAAAATCGCACTTATTTCTCTTAAGACATTTCAGGTTGTTCATATTTTTGTTCAGGTTATCCACATTTTTTGCGAAATTATACTTTGTTTTAGCGTAAATACATGAAAATATTTACAGAAGAGGGTTATTAATTGTCACCATATGTTCACTGTTGTTTATGTATATATTTCCTTCTTTGAGTTAGTTATTATTTGTTTATTTATGAGCTAGCACAACTAAGAAAGGCATTGGTAAAAGATTATATGTATTTGTATGTGTGTTTATGTATAAACGTATATATGTGTATATGGACGAATGAGTGTGTGTGTGTATAGATATATAAATATAGAAGAGTAATGTAAAAGGAAGAGGGACATATATTATTAATAATATTGTAGGGAGAGGGGGTGGGATTAAATAAGTTATACTTCTTCTCACCCCTTTTTGGGCATGTAAATGGAATTATTGTGCTTTTCTTCTGACTAAGATTGTTACGATTCTTGATATTTGTATTATTATGTATGTTTTGCAAGTGCATATATGTTAAATTTCATTGCATGTTCGGAATAAATCACTAAATCAAAACATTTACAAAGAGAAAACTTTGGATTTGTCATGATTTATATGTTGTTATGATAGTATTTTGCTGGTCCTGCCCACTTGAGATTGAATTGGTCTGAATGTGTGTTAGGTTCTGACGCACTTTTATTTTTCCCCCTTTGTCTTTTGTGGGTTTTTTGTTATAATTCTTACTTGACACTTTTGTGTGATATCTATTTTTTTTTGCCTTGATAACATTTTTGGGCAAAATATTATGTATTTAGTATGTTTCTTTAATAGATGGCCAATTGGTTTTCCCGCCGGCTGAGCTTATAAATTGAACCAGCGGTGGGCTCTCGCTCTCTCTTGCCTCCTGCTCTCTCCACCTCCTCCAACGATGCCGGCGTCCGGAGCGCGCACGTTGAGGCGCGCATCCGCTCCACTCCTCCACGCAGGTTGCTCCACGCAGGTTGCTCCACGCCAGCGGGGTTTTGTTAGCTTTTTGTTAGCTTATCCTTTTGTTTGACCAGGTGGATCCGGACGTCCTGTTTTCGCTTTTCCTTTCGTTAGGGCTTATTGTTGAAGTTTGCTTTATTTGATAGGGTAGCGGTGCGCTGGCAGCTTCTACGGCCCTGTACAGGGTTGGCCTGTCCAGCACACCGTCCTTATGTTTAGTTTGCCGGTCCACTCTGGTCCTTTCCTTTGTTACTTTGGGCACGGGGGTTTTAAAAAGGGGTTTTTGGATTCTGCTTAATTAAAACCATGTTGGTTTCAACCGAAGAGAATAGCAGAAGAACAAACAACTAAAGGCAAATAAATAAAGTTTTTTTCGAATTATACTCCTTGACTCCCGGTGTCCTTTGTAAATATGTTTCACCCTTTGGGTTGTAACAATGTGGACCCTGAAATAAAAGGATAGTTAATATCTTAGTGGAATTTTTGCATTTCATAAATTCATCCCAAGGGCCAGACTGGACCCTTTGGTGGGCCAGATTTGGCCCCCGGGCCGCATGTTTCACACCTGTACATTAGAACATTATAGATCGAAGTGCTGTTTAAGGCTGCAGTTGGAAGCTGCAGGTCTGTTTTGGCCCAGCTCACCCTGCCTTAACCACTGTAAATGAGTTCTCGCTCACAAAGGAAGGCTGCCCTGTCGCTTGGCCTCGCCGGGCCCCGCCTCGCTCCACTGGCCCCTGGACTCGCCACTCAAAACCTCCTTTTTCCATTTTCCAATGCGGCCACAAGCCAGCTGGCTTTATTGGAGTTTTTAAAAGCTCTAGCCTCAAACATTCATCCTGTGTCTCAACACGTTGGAGACAGTTTCCCTTTTTCTCTCTGCCTCACTTCATCTTCATTTCTCGCCCACCTCCCCTCTCTGTTTGCTGCGGACTCTCTCCTACGTTCAAAACTTCTTTCCTTTCCCCCCTGTTCTCCCTTTTTCCCTTAATCCTTCAACTTATCCCCAGAGCTCACTCCAGTGGCTCAGTTTGGCCTAGCTTTTTCTAAACCCCTCTCATACAGACAATCAACACTGCCGGCACAAACGCTAGATTCAGCCATATTAAATTTTCCTCCTTCTTCCTTTTTTGCACAGGAGCAAAGTCCTCTGAGTACTGAGGGCCTGCTCTCATCTACTAAGATTTAATTTAGGTTCCGTAAAATGACACAAACGCACACCATTGTCGGATTTGTGTTGAATAAAAACCCCAACCTTGGGACACTGGTCTCAATGTACTTCCTGTTCTTTATTATTCCTCTTGTAGCAGTATGTCCTGGGGCAAAATTACGGTCAGTAACTCTGTGCACTACTCCAACAAAATAATTACGACGGACAATTGGAGAAGCTACAATCAGCAGCAGATGAGGTGCATTAGACACAGTTATCCTTTCAATTTGACTCAGTTCTGTGCTTTTATTAGTATGTGCGCTCCTATTTTCGCATTCATTAACTCCCTTGAGAGTTAACTCTATGGATCACACGGACGGGGAGTTTTTCTTCTGATTTCGACCTAATTACCACTGGAACTTGAAAGTGACATAAGGACACAGTTTGAGTCACAGAGCCGTATACGTGCAAACAAAACTCTCGCCAAATGAGACAGGATATGTCCCCAGTAGAATTGCTTAGCGGTGAATTTCTATATCATTAGTGGGGAATATGTCCAAATTCTGCACAGAGGCATGTCATTTTCCCCTTGCCTAGGGAAATGAGCACATCTGTGGGGGGTTCGAAGCTCTCGGCGAGGCAAACAACGCGGCATCTGTGTTCTTGGAGATGCATATCCGCAACAAATAGGGCCCGCTTCAAAAACCCCACTGAATCCCATAAAAAGAGAGACAAATTGGAATGCCATTTGTAAGATAAATTAGGGTGATAATTCAGCGGGAAATTATCTAAATGCAAGTATGAATCAGAGCTTTGTAACTAATTTGGACCCTTACGCTCTCAGTGATATTACACTGAGATAAATGGTTGCTATGGTTGCTTTTCAGTTCAACCATATTGTTTGTTTCCTTGTGAGTGAGTAGTCTTTTACTACCCTGACACTGAAGTGAACTTATCCGAAGTGGGAGTAGATTGTTTGTACAAAATGGCCTCTATTAATTTTCGCATGTCACCGTTTCACTTGGGTTTGATTATCGTCGGAATCTTTTCATTATTTCATTTTTCAAGTCACTTTCATCATTAGCAACATCATCTTTCCTATTACACCATTTATCTGCATTGATGAACTTTCTCCTGTTTATCATCACAAACCAATTTATCCTTATCACGCAGCCAAAATATGAATAATAACAATACTTTTTTTTTGCATACTACAAATATCAACTTAATAATAGGGAAAATGATTAAGTGATCAGCTTGCATTGCAGGCAGGTAAATATATCTACTGTTTAATCATAATGTGTCATGTCATCTCAGTCCCGCACATCATGTAGTCTCATATGACACTAGTCGCTTTTCCATGGGACATCTGTGCAAAACTTTAGCAATATTTACTGAATGTCGAAAAAACAGAAGTGCGTAATGTTGGTTTTTCCATTAACCTCCTAAGACCCAGGAAATGTCAGCAAAGTACAAGCTTTATTTGTTTTTTATTAAATAAGTGCCTATATTGGAAACATCATGATGCAACAGTTTTTTCAGATGCAATTTTTAAAAATTTTTATGGAATGTCCTTTGTGGTAGACAGTTTTCTTTTCTTTTTTTTTTTTTTTGTATACAGTTGTGAAACTCTTGTCCACAAATGTGGACAGAAAACCCATAGCTGGGTCTTAGGAAGTTAAATCACAAATGCGATGATTTGTTTATTTATTATCACGAGATGACATGAGAAGTCATTCCATAAACATGGCAACGAACGTAAATATGGTGTTGATTTACAGATATATTTATTATTATTATATATTACCCCTTTATCTCATGCTAAATTTAAAAAATGATTGTGTTTCCTGGTGTGTCCACCCATTCTGCAACATGCTTATTCTTCTTCTTTGCTTGTTGTAACGTCCGTCAACATCCGTGTTTTTAATTCACCTCAGGGTCGGTTCTAGCCTGTCATATTAGGGTGGGCTGGTTGAAATAACAGGTGGGCAACTTGGTCGGTGTGTACAGATGATAGCAATAGTGGCCTGAAGGCTCATAATTTGAATTGCACAGCACTGACTGGTTTGGGGGTTTATGTAAGTATAAGAATCACTTTATTGATCCCCAAAGAGAAATTCAGTTGTCAGGCACCTCATCTGTGTTCATTTACTCTTTAATATAAAATAAAAATGATTTTAAAAGTCCTTCGTGCATATTTCTTTTCATCGGATGAGCTCGGAAAATAAAAGAATGAATACTAAATACTCATAAAATAAATTATTCTCACTGTGGCCAGAATTTATACAAAATGAAGGCAGTCTAGTCTTGTTCAAACTCAGACTGAAAAATGGCGCAGATAGAACAACCGTACAAACAACTGAAACTGGGCCAAAAGTAAAAATAAAAAAAATAAATTATATTTTTTCGTATTTCACAAATCAAAAAAGTCTTATTCAAATTCAATCTGAAACGTGACAAATGACAAAGAGAACAACAAATCTTTCTTTTTCCATCTAAAACCCTGACATTTAGACTCAAATGTCAGCAGAACTATATACATATAGACCATCATGACAAAATTATTATAATAATTAATATAATTTAGTGACAGAGACCATTTGCCCCTTAGTCGGTTTTTGTCCCTTCCTTGGGTGACGGTTGAGAGACTGTGTGTGTGTATGTTTTACTGGCTCTGTGTATGTTTTTTGGTTTTTACTGACGTTGTGTTGCCCAGTGTGTGTGTTTCATTAGTGCTGCTTTAGTCAGTGTGTGCGTACATAACGTGATGTGAGTGGCCGCCGAACCGGGCCAGCTCCTCTGCAGGAGCCCAGAGACAATGCTCTGCCCAAGAGCACGTCAACAAGCCACAGATACAGTGAAACTCCGATAGAGAGAATTGCGGTATTAAACAGAAACCCCGATAGGTGCAGGAGAGACCAAGGAGGGACGTCTAACTCCCTGCAGCCCAGAAACGGACTGTGAGCTGCTGTACAGCGAATGAAGCACTCACGAAATGCAAAACAATAATGACAACCAATCACTGACAGAATAGGGCGGGCTGTAGGCTGCCCATCCAATCGCAAATAAGAGTCAATAGTAGTGTAGTCTGTTACGTTTTTCCATTGGATAAACATTTTCCCTTAACTTTCGACTGGGTGGGCAAGACGGACATTTGGTTCGGCTTAGCCCACCCCTGCCCATGCCTACCGCCGGCCTTGATTCCCCTGACTCTATTTGCGAAAAAAGGTCTTTCCATTGCAGTTTTGCGTGATATACCATTTATGCTATGCTCGAAAAACCACCTCTTGCCAGCGCAAAAACTTTTAATCGAAAAATGAGACTTTTGGCGAAATTGTCATTTTTCCCATTAGGTAAATTTTTACGCGCAAGTTATATTTGCACAATTTGAGGGTCAATGGAAAAGCGACTACTACCCAGCCACCCCTATAGCCATATTAATTTAAACTGATTCATATAAACTCAAAACAGATAGGAACTGATACAAATACATTATTATAAATATTTAATTATTTAACTCATTGTTGTATTTTAGCTGGCTCCGCTGCTACTGCCGCCACAATAATACTAGCAAAATTAGACTACTGGTATTATTATTATATATTTTTGTATTATTACAACAATTATTATTTTCCCCCTCACTCCCCCCTCTTTTTCTCACCGTCATTCACACCCCCCTTTTCCCCTTTTCCCTATCGCCCCTAACCAAGCTATACTATTTAGTTGCTATTTACATTTATGATCTTTTTCATTGTAATATGATGTTGTCGTTGTTGTTTGTCAATACTCTGTCATTGTTGTTGTTGTTTTTGGTTTGTTTATGTTTGATTTTCCCTTTGTTTATGTGCTGTTGTTGTTTTTCTGTCCATGTTGTCTTGTTAACTATCACTAATAAAAATAAATAAATAAATAAACCACCTCTTGCCAGCGCAAAAACTTTTAACTGAAAAATGAGACTTTTGGCGAAATTGTTGTTTTTCCCATTAGGTAAATTTTTATGTGCAAGTTATATTTGCACAGTTTAAGGGTCAACGGAAAAGTGACTACTACACCCCCCCACCCCCATAGCCACATTAATTTACAAATACATTATTACAAATATTAAATTATTTAACTCACTGTTGTATTGTGGCTGCCTCCGCTGCTACTGCCACCACAATAATACTAGCAAATTAGGCTACTGGTATTATTATTATTATTATTATTATATATTTTTGTATTATTACAACAGTTATTATTTTACCCCTCACTCCTCCCTCTCTTTTTCTCACTGTCATTCACACCCCCCTCTTCCCCTTTTCCCTATCGCCCCTAACCAAGCTATATTGTTTCGATGCTATTTACATTTATGATCTTTTTCATTGTAATATGATGTTGTCATTGTTGTTTGTCAGTACTCTGTCATTGTTGGTTTGTATATTTGTTTGATTTTCCCTTTGTTTATATGTTGTTGTTGTTTTTCTGTCCACGTTGTCTTGTTAACTATCACTAATAAAAATAAATAAATAAATAAATAAATAATTAAATAAACCACCTGTTGCCAGCGCAAAAACTTTTAATTGAAAAATGAGACTTTTGGCGAAATTGTCGTTTTTCCAGTTAGGTAAATTTTTATGTGCAAGTTATATTAGCACAATTTGAGGGTCAATGGAAAAGTGACTACTAAAGAATAATAATTTAGACTAAATGTCTTACAAATTGCAAAGGAGAGAACACCTGCTCTCACTTCTCTGCTCAAATACTTTGGTTCAAATGCCCAAAATACCAAAGTGGTGCACTGCTGTTAAATAAATAATAAAACCTCCATGAACCAGATAAATATGAATTCTTTGAAGATCCTCGTCTGGGTTTCTAGTATCAAAAACCATATTGAAAACCTTCTTCTTCATTATCTTCAAACTCATAATGATCATCAGCCCCTGAGCGATCATCATCATCGCTAACGCTGGTGGTACATTAGTATTATTACATCGTCATCATCCTCCGCCTCATCATCATCAGTGTATTTGTCGTAGACATCAGCACCGCCTCCGTCACTGTCATCTTCAACATAAGCATCCACCGTTACATGGTTACCCTCTTCCCCTCATTGCTTCATCATCATCATCATAAAACACTCCAATTCAATTAAACCAAACTGCTGACATGAGTTAGAAAATATCATTTAAAGCCGACCAAAGGGCAAATGCTCACTTACCTTTAGTAATGTCGAACCATGGGGATGCTCATCCAGAGTTTCTGTGACGCTAAGGATGGCAATCGAAAACCACTCTGGTTGAAACCTAGTTCTAAATTATCTGAGCTGTTGCAATTGTATGCCTTCAAGCGTATAATTTCATTTCATCACCTTTTTGTGGACACTTTTTTTTTTTTTTTGAAAACTGCATTGAAAATCACCAGCATCTTCTATGTGCGTTCTGCTGGAAACTTGCAATAAGGAGACACTGTAGAGAAGAAGAAATGGTGCCAAGAAAGATGTTCATGTCATAAATGATAAACTAAAGGGTTTCATGCAAACCAAAAGTAGATCAGAGGTCTTTGTTGTCACACAATTTTATAGATAGACACATACATGATCATTGGACGATTATATTAAAATATCACTACATCAGGTTTTGCAGCTCAAAAAGCAAAACTTTAGGTCAAAACAAATACTGGATATTGATCAGAATAAGAGATTTTCTTATTGAAAATGTAAAAGATATGAGAGGCATTATTATTATTATTACTAGCGGCATTGTACCCATGATGCCATTGTATGATAGCGCCTCCCGTGATGCAACAGCGGCATTGCACCCGCACGCCCTCCTCTGCTGCAACATCAAGACACGCATCGGACAAACACACACCGGACACAGAACGTCCATTATAGTAGGATTATTATTAATATGGATGTTGATTTTATGTGCATGGATATTTTATCTGGGGTGGACTATCTATCTATCTATCTATCTATCTATCTATCTATCTATCTATCTATCTATCTATCTATCTATCTATCTATCTATCTATCTATCTATCTATCTATCTATCTATCATGTTTCATTGTGTTTTATCTTAGTATTTTATCTTTTTATTATGTTTTTACTGTATTTATTTTACTGCACAGCATTTTGGAAATCTTTGTGTTTGTTTAAATTTGTAAATAAATTGTATAAATAAAGATGGATTGGATCATTATCATTATTAGTAGTACTATCGTTATTATTATTATTATTATTATTATTATTATTATTATTATTATTAGCAGTAGTAGTAGTAGTAGTAGTAGTAGTATTTTTGGTTTAGTTTATTTCAAATATACAACAAAACGAACTAATCTTACTTAGTCCTTAGAAATAAAACAAATAGTAAGAAATCATGGGAAAATAACCCCAAAACTTATACATATACATAAAAGAAAAGTAAGACTTCGTTTACATATTATTATTATTATTATTATTATTACTAGTGCATTCTAGATCCTCTGATACAGTTCATTCCTTTCCTTTCTTGGTAAATTCCTCTGACATTTTCAGTTGAATAACCTCTCAGCTGGCACGTCTGTTTCTGCACATGAAATTTGACAGCATGTCAATGTGGCCCTATAGTTTATCTGCTACTAGGTAACCCACTTCAATGACAATTCTATGATTCTGGGCAAAGCAATGTGATTGTCATACTTCTGTATTCCAAAATTACTAATATCTCCCAAAATATTGGTCCTATCAACTTGCTGTTTTCGCTAGTCTCTTCCTTGACCAAAAATACATAAGTATGCCAAACTACAGCAGGCAGCTCTTTCCAGATTTTATGTGATGCCTGAGACACACACACACACACACACACACACAAACAGAGTCCACTTACCTTTTATAATATGGATTCTTATTTTTACTTTATTGGTCCAAAATGATGATATCTGCACACATGTCTATAATGAAAAATATCTCATCTCTATAAATTTCCTCTAAAATATGAGCCTGACTATAAATAGTGCCAGGGGTAGATGTTCTACATCTTGCCATGTTGAGATCAAACTGAATTGAGTGTTTGCTAACTGGAAACACCAGTAAAGTGATAAAACATCTCTCTACATTAGGTATGGGAATCTTGAAGAATTTAATGATTCCGATTCAGTTATCGATTTTGCTTATCGATCTGATTCCTTATCGATTCTCATTAGGTGAGGGAATTAAAGAGTACAAATGGGTGTGTTTGCATTAACTGTGTTTTATATTTCCATCTGCACAGAAAATATACCATATACAGTATGTACAAATAATAACAGATATGCCATCGGGCCCAGTTCAGGGGGGAGGGGAGGGGGGGCGTGCAGTGAAAGTGAAACTAAAGACGCTTTACTAATTCCTCTATTGCCACATTTCCACTACGTCGAACCAGTTTGACTTGGCTCGTCTCCCGTTGTTGTGCGCCTCATTTCCTTTCCCCTAGCTTTGGAAACTTGTATTTGAGGGGGTACAACGTTTGTTGCCTGCACCGCAACCAGAACTGGGCCCGGCGTTCACTCTGCTGCTACATTCACAAGCTCGCTAAGTAGAGTATCAAATACGTGACATTCCTGTAAATGAATCACATGCTGTGGACAAATGTTTGAACATACTGGAGGGATTCCATCATTTAGAACAGGGGTGTCAAACTCATTTTAGTTCAGGGGCCATATCCTCCCAATATGAGCTGAACTGGGCCGGAGCAGTAAAATAGTAACATAATAATATATAAATAATGCTAACTCCAAACATTTCAATGTGTTTTATGGTGATTAAAGTAAATTACATTTATGGAAACGTTTACATCTAGCTATAAACTGTCCTTTTAAAAATATGAATAACATGAGCAACCATGAAAAAACTGCAAAAAGTGCAATTTTATCTATATTACGCCTCTGCTTTTCATTCGTAAATGTGCATTACAATTTACAGATCACAGTGGATCTGCAAATACACAAAATATTTTAGTAAATGGCAGAATATTAGTAAAATTGCACTTCTTTCAGGACATTTCTAGTTTTTCATATTTTTTGTGAAAGGCTGGTTTGTAAATTTACACATTTTCATGGAATTTCACTTTTTTACACTAAAACAGAGGAAAAATTTGGAATTGTCATTATTTGTAGCTTTTTATGATAGCATTTTACTGATCTGACCCACTAAACACTAAAGTAAGGCTTTATATGACCCCTAAAGTAAAAGGATTGACTGTTAATATCTTGAGTGTAATTTTTGCATTTCACAAATTCATCCCACAGGCCGGATTGGACCGTTTGGCGGGCCGGTTTTGGCCCCCAGGTCGTATGTTTGACACCTGTGCTTTAGTAGACATAGAAGCTTTGACAGTGTTCCAGTGGACCTGCTGTCGTCTTTTTAGACCGTTTCTGCCTCAACGCCATGTTGGCTACGTTCTGACCAAAACAATGCAGCGTACGTGTGACATCATCGCGCATGTGTAACGAAGGTGGAATCGATAAGCAGAGTCGTTAAGCAGGCAGGCAAACGATTACAAGGAATCGAGCTACTGGGATCCGGTTCTCAAAAAGAACCGATTCTCCATTCCCTTCCCTACTCTACATAATATGACCTTAAACTCAGGAATGGCATTTATTCATTTGCCTTTCTTCTTCCCAACATTTTAAATTGTATTTTCTACCCACAGTACCACACAGGCACGTTATACAGATTTTATTTTTAGTCTTTCACTAAGAAAATCTAAACCAAAACAAGTGCTGTGCAAATATTCTCACATTTCATCCATTTTTGATGATGACAGACAGACTGTTGCTACAACCAGCTCTCAGGCCACAACCTTATTTTTTTCTACATTGATGAAATTGATCAGTAATCAAGAGAAGACATCAATAAAGAATTGGACCGTAAAGCAGTGTAGATCATCCCATTTATATCAATATAATCTTATCAGTTCCCATTCCCATGTGTCATTTTTTTGAAGCACTATTTTCACATGTTGCTGTTGAATTTTTAAATGCCATTTTCAATGCTGTTGCACCACAAACTGAATTACCTTCACCTCCGGTGTGCTGAGGTGAAGGTATATATCTCAGAGATGGATGTTCCAAAACACGAGCAAAATAAAATACACTAAAATAAAAAGCTATCTGCCCAGCTAGATAATATAAAAGTAAGAGAGACAATATGATTTTCTGGATAAACGGACCCACTTAACATTAAAAACAAAGCACTGAATTCTACATGAACACTGTCAGCATCTTTGTTACTGTTTTATTAACATCATTGCGATAGTCATTTCAGAGTCATCAAAACCCTCATAGTATTTCATTGCCCCCAGGCTCTTCATCACAGTCAGTATCATCATCATCTGTATTGCCTCTGATAGTCTGCAGAAGTACAGAAAATGATTTTTCCTGCACCATGTAACAAGGATAGTGGTGGAAATGTCAGAGTAAATAGCCCACAGGAGAAAGAGAACAAAACAAACAGGAGCGAAAGCGAGTTTGATCTGCTATTTATGAGAACGCGGAAAAACAAAGTGAGACTATGAAATCGATAGCTTTCCTAAATCACCTAAGAGAGGGTAAGCAGAGGCTCCTGGGCAGCCCTCCAGTTCAGGCGATGGCAGATTATGAATCCTCTGTCACATGAACACACACACACACACGCATAAACACACATTCACATGTACATACTCTCAACACACACTTTGTCCTTATGTGTCTTGTACAGAAAAACTCACAAATAAACTTACACCCACCTAAAAAACATCAAGAATTCATACCTTTCTCCTACGCATATAATCACACACAGAGAGAAGAAACTTACACCCACACACACATACAGTAATCCCCCTTTCTGTCACATATGCACAAACACACTGACATTCACAGTGACAATCCTTACACAAAATCCTCAAAGCGTGTCTCTCCCAAACACACACACACACACACACACATATGCAAAAACAGAAGCGCACATTCACATTCACACCCACACACGCTCAACCCCACTTTCACACAGAAAATCAACATTGTGCAGCCTCTATTATTGCCTCTGACACACACCTACAAGCACACGCGTGCACACAATCACTATCAGAATTCCACTCAATTTCACTCATTGTCACCCACACAAAATCATGAATGCACACCTTTTCTCCTCAAATACACACACTCACAGTCAACAACACAAACTTGTACACAAACACGACACCCTGCTGAGGTTGAGTCAATGCAGTAAAAAAAAAAAAAAAAAACGAGACCCAGACTCACCTGGAAACTAAATTATACTCATATTTTTAGGTAAAAGCTCGACTGACATGGAAGAGTGGTTGTAAATAGATGCACTAAACTGCAGCATGGAGATATACTAAGCAAATAAAAATGATATACTCCAGTTTTGATTGTAACTTGCACTTGCTTATGCTGTTTACTCGCATCATAGCTATAAATAGCTAAGCTGTAATTTTTGTCTCCTAAATTACCTTTACTGCCATGCTTGGATGCAGCGTTAGTATTTGAGGAACTGAGTTTCGAGGCAGAATGAGCACCAAGTCAATCAGGTTTTTCGTTAGGAAGAAAAGCGCTAATCATGTCGACCTGTTCCCTTGCTGTCTGTTTGAAGTATACGCTTGTTTGCGTGTTTGTATGCATTACTACTGCTGCTCCTGGACTCCACTGAGGTTTGCCTGTTTGTTTGTCTACACCTGGTATAGACTAGATGCTGCTCATTCAGCATTTTGTAACCAGTTCCACAGAGCGGTTGAGGTGAATGCCTGGTCAGCTAAGTTTAGGCCTTCCACCAGGGGGAAACACTTGATTCATATTCTCAGACTCATCTGCATACATTATCATGATCAGGGATGACACACAACCAGAGCGTACTTCCATGCTCCCTCAACGGGTGGTAATTACAGCTACAGCTCTTGTTATATCCCAGAGAAACTGGACAGGAGTGACAGGGTAGAGGATACTAGAGGAATGAAATAAGGTAGACTGACAACAATAAAATGACAGTTGAGAAGAAGTGAAAGAGACACAGTGTCAGAGAGAGAGAGAGAGAGAGAGAGAGAAAAAAAAAAGTCATAGCGGCATATAAACAAAGGCGGAGGCGAGATGTTTGTTGAGAGATGTTGAGAAAAAAAGGAGAAGCTGTGGCGATATCCTGCATAATACACTATATGCTGTCATATCTGTGCGGAAACCCGCTGAGAGAAGCGCAACTGTGAATAGGGAAAGGGGATGATGAGAGAGTTGAGGCCAGGGCTGTTCTCTTCTGGGCAGGAGGCAGGATGTGAATACCTAATCAATAGCCATCAAGACTCAGGAGGATTTACTGTCTTGTGCTGCAGGACCCAGACACCCCAAGGCAAGTCGAACGCTCAGACCAGAGCAATGGAGCATAAACGCTTCTGTACTGAGAGCTGCTGGGTTACAAACAGGAAAGAGCGTCCTCAGAGGACAGAAGGGCAATTGACCTCTGTTTTTTCTCCTTTTTAATCCCCAAGGAACACAAGTTGTACCATGCAGCATGAGGCTGTGTATTTTTAGATTGCTACTAGTGTTGTCCTCCACTTTTCAGCATGAATCCTTTAGTATGAATGAATACAAACAACCTTGCCACACACCCAACCTTTGAATAACAATTCTTAATGCAAATTGTGGTTTTTTTTATTGTTGTTGTTGTTTTTTTAAGAATATATTTGTTAACGTGTTGTTTTATTGGAAGCTGTAGGGATGAGTCTGGATTCAGATCGGTCTCAAAGTTGACAAAATTTATTCAGATCACAAATAAGATGGACACTCAGCGCTAAGCAGAGGTGTAGTCCAGGGTATACGGGGGTATACAGAGTATACCCATTTATTTTTCAGTCAGCATTGGGTACAGTATACCCACTTCTAAATCCCCCTAATGTGCACCATTCAGTAGTATCTGAGCCAAATTGCCCATTTTTTTCCTGAAGGATGGTGAAGCCATGACCCGCCCTACTCTGCCTCTGATTGGCTAGTACTTGGTACCGTCACAGATTGGTTAACTTTAGGTATGAGGACTCATGAGGCAATCAGAGGCAGAGTAGGGCGGGTCATGCCGATAAAAATGTTGCTAACTAGCGTTGGCCACCTCTGGAACCCGATTGGCCACCACAGGTGCCAGTGCCACCCCAGTTGATTGACAGGTCACTGCACGTCTCGTTGAAAGATGCGTGATTATTGGAAACGCAAATGAGAAAGGCAGAATAAACATATTTCAAGTGAGTGACACATATAGAGAGAACCTACTTTCATGGAATACATAATTCTGAGGTCAGTTTTAAGTTGGTTTCAGAATGAGTCAGTTTTAAACTACTGGTCATATGACTGCACATTTAGAGGAGAAGAGATTTTGTCCCAATGGTTCAACTATTTTAGAAGGCTAACGTTATGAAAGGCTAACGTTATCCTATGTTTGCCTCATGTTGAATACATTTACATTCATGCAGCTGCTTGTGTGACCAGTAAAACCTACAAACTGCTCCTGATCAAATCATGATAATTTTATAATAGTGAGAAAATACTACTGACGGATTTTGGGTAAACTAAATAGAGTAGTCTGACATGTCACTGTTTCTAAAAGGGCATTTTTATGGACTACTTAAAAAAAAAAAAAGCCAAAAATTTAGAGTATACCCACTTCTCCAGGGACCACTACACCACTGGCGCTAAGGACTCAAATAACAATGAGCCCCAAACATTAGATGAATTGTACATTTATTTTCCCTGTGGGTGGACTCACGTGTACAAATGGGTTGGTCTTTGACTTAGCGTTAATCTAAAAAGGTCAAACAGATGTGGGGCCTCAAGTCTAAGTGAACTTATGCCAACAATAAGTTTACTTCTTATCACCTATGTTTGGCAACACTATGTGTGTGAATATGTGTGTATTCAGACATGTATCTATAACAGGGGTCTCAAACATGCTGCCCGGGGACCAAATGCGGCCCGCCAAAGGTTTCAATGCGGCCCGTGGGATGAATTTGCAAAGTGCAAAAATTCCACAGTCAAGGCTGATCTCAAGTAAAATAATAGTATAAAAACCTACAAAAAATGACAACTCCATATTTTGTTCTTGGTTTAATGTGGAAAAAATATTACACTATGCCTATAAATAATGACAACTCCAATTTTTTGTTTTTGTTTTAGTGCAAAAAATAACATTAAATTATGAAAATACTTACATTTACAAACTATCCTGTAATAATAAAATGTGAACTATCTGAACAAATATGAACAACCTGAAATGCCAAAAGAAAATTAAGCACAATTTTAACAATTTTCTGCTTGTTACTCAGTATTTAGTGTCTTTGTGGCAGATACTTCAGGGCAAAAGTATGGCTGACAAGCCATTCCAGGACCCACAAAAACTGAAGTCAAGGTCGTCATTAAGACTGATGGACGAGCAACAGCATCTTTGTAGATCCGATCCATAATGCACATGTATAAATGACAAGTTGAAGCATAATATTGTTAAAATTGCACAAATTTATTCAGAAATTTCATTTTTTTCAGGTTATTCTGATCTTTTTTGTTTGGGTAGTTTATAAAAGTAAGTATTTTCGTCATTTAATGGGTTTTTTTTTGCACTAGAACAAAGACAAAAGTTTGGAGTTGTCATTATTTATAGGTTATTATCTTATTATTTTACTGGTCCGGCCAACTTGAGATCAAATCGGGCTGAATGTGGCCCCTGAAAGAAAATAAATCTGAGACCCCTGATCTAGAGGAAGAACAGAAGACACTTAACTCTTATGTAGACAGATGTTTCCTATCATAACAAGCTTAACCAACTGACAAAATATTTAAACTACAACAGACTACTACATAAATCCTGGTCACAAAGAACTCACTATTAACATTATTTAACACATTAAACAAAAGAATCCTATGTTAAAACAATAACTACTTAACACTAAAACAATTCATCCTAGAACTTCAATATCTAAAATAAAATTCTGATTCATATTTATTAAATTTTCATTTTTCAAAACAAAACAGCTCAGCACCACAGTCAAAACAAAAATAGAGATTTACAATCACCATAGAGACAGATTCCCATCACATTTCTATCTATATAATATGAAAAAAAAGCCAATTTCTTGTTCATTTTAATGCCTGGTACAACTAAAGGTACATTTGTTTGGTCAAATATAATGATAACAACAAAAATAGCTCATAAGAGTTTAATTTCAGAGCTGATATCTAGCCATTTTTCATGGTTTTCTTGATGATCACCAAAATCACTACAGTTCTTATATCAATATCTATGGCATTGTATTGACAAAAACAGTGCTTTTAGGCATTTCATGTTTTCTTTTCTGTCTGTTTTAGTCACACAGGAGTTAGTACTTGATTGCATGAACATTGTTTTTGATGACTTTTGATGGTCTAATCATTTTTTTCCGTGACTGTAAATGCTTCAGTACTTATAACAACTGAAAAATAAATATATTACCAAAATCATGTCTCTTTTGCTCCATAGAAATGCTAGGATGTGATCAATGTGGCATAAAATATTTTTTCATATTTTAATATGATGTTTACCATAAACCTTGCTTTCAATTCCCAAGTCTTAGTGAAAATGTTTTGTTTATATCAGATTACACTGGTCTACAAATAAAATTCTTCTAGTGAAATTTTACCACATGTGAGTCACTGATAAAGAAAAATCAAGTCAAAAATACTGGTAGCCTGTAGTTTCCAAGATACAGTCCTGGGTCAAAATGTGAAACTGGAGAATTAACGAGAGAATGGGTTTTACTCAAAAGGACTGTTTGTCTCAGAGCTACCAAATGTACTTCAAAACACTGTCTGCACATGATAATACATTCACTTTACAGGTTCTATCTAGCGGAAAATTTATAAATCTATTGTATAAATGTACATAAACCAATATATATGTGTAATAACGCTTTAAAATATACCTGGAAAACATCAGCAAACCAGCACTTTTTTCATTTTTTTCTCCAATTAATCTTAAAATATGGAACATTTAACACATTTAATTTCTGAGGCAGATAATTCCTAAAAAAAATTGTAGACCAGTGTTATTAACCCATAAGGACCCAGTGTGACTTTTGTGACTTCCCTAATGATTTGTTCTCTCCATTTATTATAATATTATCCTCTGAATTTTACATTTTTCCAGTGAAAATCATCTATTTTCCTATGTTTAATTGACTGACTCGTTAAAGCTCAGACTAAAGTCAAAGGTTATTGTAGGAAAATAGAAAAAAATCTGAAGAAAAGATGACTTTTTCAGTAAAATATATCATTAACTTAACATAAATCCAGTGTCACCATCCACTGTCATTGACCCAACTCCATGGGTTTTACTGGTGAATCAATGTTGTGGAAGATGACAGTGTTTCCATGGTAACTACGGAGCCTCTGAACCTCCAAATGGTATCTGGTGACCATGAAAAGACGACAACTGTATTTTACAACAATTATTTACATGTATTGATAGGATTAGTGGATCAACAATTTATATCAGTAGATGCCTTTGGACAGTGGTAGATGTTTGAGTCTTTATAGGTTAATAAGTTTTATTTCATTTATATGTGGGAGTGTCATTTTGTTAGACTACTGGACACAAAAATTATATTTTGTGTATAATGTATCTACAGTAGGTGTGTACAAGCCAAGAAAGTGGCGGTCTGAATATGTATCACTGTAGCAGGGCTTGAGGGCTATGGATTATGTGTGATCAGATCAGTAATCTGATTCCCAAACAGTGGTCGAATAAATCAGCGTGGAGCCTGTTTGGCAGACAGGGCCTGAAGGCACTGAAGACCTGCGTAACTTAAGTAGAAGGACAACAGAGCACAGTGTGGAAAGTTAATACTTTGATGACTTAAGCTCTCAGCAAATATATGACTCTTTGGAGTGAACTGTCTTAATCCCTGTTTTTTCTAAACTGTGAAGGAAAATCAGCACCTTTCCCTGCAGTCCCCACATCCATGTCAAGTTGTTTGTTTCTTCTCAAGGTTATGTTTCTGGTATTTCTGTTTTTCTTGGATAGGCAGTCAAGGGATGAAGTGGATGACATGAAAGGTACAGTCTAAAACAGGGTTGTCAAACTCATTTTAGTTCAGGAGCCACATTCAGTGAAATTTGATCTGCAGTGGGCCGAACCTGTAAAATAATAACATAATAATATATAAATAATGTCAACTCCAAACTTTTCTCTATGTTTTAGAGCAAAAAAAGTGAACAGGTTTACATCTACAAACTATGCTTTCAAAAGATGTGAATAACATGAACAAACTGAAAAAATAAGAGTAATTTTAACAAAATTATGCCTCAGTTGATCATTTACACATGTACATTATAACTTACAGATCACAGTGGATCTACAAATACACAAAACATTTAGAAACAGGCAGAATATTGTTAAAATTGTACTTGCTTCTCATAAAACATTTCAGGTTATTCACTTTTTTTTTTTTTTTTGCAAAATTATACTTTATTTTAGTGTAAATACATGAAAATATTTACATTTACAAAGAGAAACATTTGGAGTTGGCATTATTTTTTACGTTATTATGGTAGTATTTTACTGGTCCTGCCCACTTGAGATTGAATTGGTCTGAATGTGGAACCTGAACTCTTAGTGTAATTTTTGCATTTCACAAATTCATCCCAAGAGCCGGACTGGACCCTTTGGCGGGCTGCATTTGGCCCCCGGGCCGCATGTTTGACACCTGTGGTCTAAGACCTGAGATGAACCTGGGATGTTGTTCTAAGACCCAGGTCTCTGTGGTGTGAGCTCTTCCAGTCAGCCACCATGGTACTAATATCCATCTACAGGACTCTGCTTCTGTGCAAAAAAAAAAAAAAAAAACATTAAATTTTGAAAATACTTACTTTTAGAAACTATCAAAAAAAAAAAAAAGATGTGAATAACCTGAAAAAACTGAAAGTTCTTAAATAAAATAAGTGCAATTTTAACAAAATTATGCCTTAGCTTTTCATTTATACACATGCATTATGGATCGGAGCTACAAAGACACTAAACACTTAGTAACAGGCAGAAAATTGTTAAAATTCCACTTAATTTCCTTTTGACATTTCAGGATGTTCATATTTCCTCAGGTTATTTACATTTTATTGTTACAGGATAGTTTGCAAATGTAAATATTTTCATAATTTAATGTTCTTTTTTGCACTAAAACAAAATCAAAAATTTGAAGTTGTCATGATTTATAGGCATAATGTAATATTATTTTTTTCACATCAAACCAAGAAAAAATATGGAGCCATTATTTTTTTGTAGATTATTTTACTATTATTTTACTTGAGATCATGTCGCTCTGTATGTGGAATCTGAACTAAAATGAGTTCGACAGTCTTGACTGTGGAATTTTTGCACTTCACACAGACACATTTGGCCCCTGGGCCGCCTGTGATAGGTGTTGATTAACAGTTATATATTCCACCGCCGTACACATAGAGGAATCAGACTAAAGGTTAAGGATTTCATACATGTCTGCAGAATAAAGGCACGGTGGTTAAGGATTTATACTTTCTGTAATCTTTGATGCTGACCCAGCGAAGGCAAGTGTTCCGACCCTGGAGATTCCAATTCCAACATGAACTATGTACGAGATACACTGTATGTATGAACTTTTGTTGTTTTTCATTGCTTCAGCCCCGTCCTTGTATCGACCATGTACTGTAGATACAAGACGATGTAATTCCACCATCAGTTGTAATGACTACAGTAGTGATTTAGATGCAGATGTTTTTAACAAAAACAATAATTAACCAAATGATCATGCATTCTGCGGAATTATAATATACAAAGACTGCTCATTTTGCAAAGCCTTCAATAATTGATACAACATTGGCAGGGCGTACATGGCCATTTGCTGAGACTAAGTGAACAAAAACAAGAATTTCACATTAATCTTCAAAAAGATGGTGTTAATTGTTTGGAAATGGTGTGAAAACTATCACTGCTGATTCAAACTCAAGTACAAAACTGAAATACGTAACTTCAAAATGATGTTATCTATCTGTCTAGCAGCAGCACTTGGGTGACTTCCATTATAGAAATAAAGACAGTTTTTAAAAAGTGTTATCGTTGTGGGTGGCACAGTATGGTTACCACACGGGTGATAATTACAAATAATTATAGATGATAATATTTGTTTTCAGATTGTTGTGCATCATTTTGAGAGAAGAAACTGGCTGGTAATTACTCTCGCACTCTTAGTGTCTCAGTGTATTTTCAGTGAATTAATCAAAGCTGTTTGTATACATTTATACAGTGATAAAAATAAATAAAAAATTAAATTATCAGTAAATGGATTGAGTTAATTAAGATCTTAAGTATGATTTATGGTAACAGTTTACACTTACAATCATAACCTGACACATTACAGAGGTGCAAACATACACATATTGACACCCTAAGCCGCAGGTGTCAAACATCCGGGCGGGCCCGGGGGCCAGTTTTGGCCCCCGGGCCCGCCGAAGGTTCCATTCTGGCCCGCAGGATGAAAGTGCAAAAATTAACCTGAACAGTCAAGGCTGTCAAAATCATTTTGGTTTAGGTTCCACATACAGACCAACGTGATCTCAAGTAAAAATAACAACACAATAACCCATAAATAATGACAACAACAAATTATGTGGAAAAAACTGAAGTGAAAAAAATAGCGTTACACTGTGAAAATATTTACATTTACAAAACTATTCTTTCACAATAAAATGCAAATAAATACATGAATAAAAACAAAGATGAGCAACCCGAAATGTGCAGTTTTAAAAATATTCTGCCTGTTACTAAATGTTTTGTGCATTTATGGATCCACTGTAATCTGTAACTGTGTTCATAACAAGAGATGTAATATTTAGAAATTGTTCAAATTTTAGTTCCAAACTCCAAAATTTTAACAATATTCTGCCTGTTACCAAATGTTTATGTAACACTGTGTGTGTACATGTACAAATAATAAGTCAAGGCATAATATTGTTAAAATTGCACTAATTTTTCAAATGACATTTCAGTTTTTTCAGGTCATTCACATCTTTTTTGTAAAATGTAAATATTTTCAGAATTTAATTGAGGGTTTTTGTACTAAAACACAGGTGTCAAACATGTGGCCTGGGGGCCAAATCCGGCCCGCCAAAGGGTTCATTCTGGCCCCTGGGATGAATTTGTGAAATTCAAAAATTACTGAAGATATTAATGAGAAAGGATGTTAAAATCATTTTAGGTCATTTCAGTCTGAAGTGGATAAGACCAGTAAAATACTATCATAACAACCTATAAATAATGAAAACTGTAAATTTGTCTTTTTGTTTTAGTGTAAAAAAGTAAAATTATACAAAAATGTTTACATTTACAGACTAGTCTTTTACAAAAAATATGAATATCTGAAATGTCTTAAGAGAAGTATGTGGAATTTTAATAATATTCTCCCTGTTATTTAATGTTTTGTGTATTTGTAGATCCACTGTCATCTTTAAGTTGTGATTCGCATGTATAAATGATAAACTAAGGCGTAATATTGTTAACATTGGACTTATTTTACTAAAGAATTTTCAACTTGTTCGTATTTGTTCGTGTAATGTTCAAGTACAATTTGTGGATATACAGGGTGGGGAAGCAAAATTTACAATATTTTGAGGCAGGGATTGAAAGACAGTGTATGACCAATTAGTTTATTGAAAGTCATGACAATTTATTTGCCACAAGAAAATTGACATAATAGAAAATGTTTTTATTCTATGTGTCCTCCTCCTTTCTCAATAACTGCCTTCACACGCTTCCTGAAACTTGTGCAAGTGTTCCTCAAATATTCGGGTGACAACTTCTCCCATTCTTCTTTAATAGTATCTTCCAGACTTTCTGGTAATAGTTTTGCTCATAGTCATTCTCTTCTTTACATTATAAACAGTCTTTATGGACACTCCAACTATTTTTGAAATCTCCTTTGGTGTGACGAATGCATTCAACAAATCACACACTCTTTGACGTTTGCTTTCCTGATTACTCATATGGGCAAAAGTTTCTGAAAAGGTATGGATAATAGTGTTAGGTATGATTATGACATCAATATATGTTTGGTTTCAAAACAATTGACGTAGTGCCTGCTGAGAAAAAACAACTAAATGTTCATTGTAAATTTTGCTTCCCCACCCTGTAAACATTTTCATTACAGAATTTACTTTGTACATTCAAAAGTTCTTATCCTATTATTTATATCTGGTCCGGCCCACTTTATATCATATTAGGCTGTATGTGGCCCCTGAACTAAAATGAGTTTGACACCCCTGTACTAAAACAAAAAGAAAAACTTGGATTTATCATTATTTTTAGGTTATGAAGTCATTATTTTACCGGTCTGGCCCGCTTGAGATCAAATTGGGCAAAATATGGCCCCTGAACCAAAATGAGTTTGACACCCCTGCCCTAAGTGTATAAGCATATGACACCCACCTGCAGGCACACACACACACACACACACACACACATACACACATACACACACAGCTCTCCCCAGAAGACCCCCAATCCACGCCACAGTGGCCTTGACGTTTATGCTGATCTAGCATGGCAACAGCAGATATTGCTCTGCACTCCCTCTTCATATTGTCTGTGCTCGGCCCGGCACGGTTCACTTACTCACCGCTCCACAGCCTGGCGGCAAATAGACTGTGAACATCTAGACTGTCCATCATGGAGGGGAGTTTGACAGTCCTCTGACAGGCACGCTGAATTGATTCTTCAGGCCCGCTGTTTATTTTCGCCTGCCTTGCCAGCACCGTTGCTTGGCTGGGTCCGGTCTTTTGCTTGCTTGAATTCAAGGTCCAACCACCCATCCGCCCTCCTCCCTTTTTACTCCCCTTCCCTTCGCTTCCCCAAACCACCCAACCTATCCTTGTCATAGCGTGAAACGACTGACACTGACAAAATAACAGTGGCTCGGGTTTCCCTTCCTCTGTTTTCGAAAGCCATTTTCAACAGCGCGCAACATGACAATGAGTTATGAATGGCAGCAGCTTGTAAAAAGGATTGTCACACAAACTGGGGTCTCTCTGTCAAACACACATGTTATCCAATACACACATTCACAAATTCATTCTGCACATTTCACACACATTCACACCCCACTACTCAATGCTACCTGCGGCTTGCAAATTAACTCCCTCCATCTCCCCAGCTTCCACAACTATTAACATGAAGTGTGTTTTTTGTGTGTGTGTGTGCTGGTCTTTAGCAGTGTTTACCTCAGGCTTTACTGTTGTTTGTGAGCTCAGGGACAGTGTGTGACAAGATATGTGAGCAATTCCATAAAGGCAAATGTCTATACACGTTACTCAGAATGAAACAAAAGGCAAAAAAAAAAAAAAAAAAAAAAATCCTGATTTTTTACGACTGAGTGAAATTTTTCCTGCAAGGTCACATTTAGGCAATGTGAAGATTGTATTATTGCTTAATTACTGCAAAGGACAATGCTGACTTAAAGCTTAATATGTAAAGTGTGACTGTCTAGAGGATGTGTGGATCTGTGTTTGTGCTTTGTCGGCTTAACCACCCATCCCAAATGCACCCCCATGACTTCTAATTCAGGCAGAAATTACTTTTCCTCCAAAACAGATTCGGCAAGGCAAGTTATTAATACATATAAACAAATTTTGCAGGAGATTAGCTGGGCGTAACATTTATATAGACGGAAACAAAATGCACAAAACCCTTGGCACTTTCCTCGTGTGTACAGGAACACCTTCTGCACACATACAGTTCTTGCCAGTACACACAGAAATATATTCCCATAAAGTCCAGACGATTCACTGAACGAACTTAATCTGCCTCTAACCTTTCCCATATCATTAGGAATGTACTAGGGAGAAGCAGTCATAAATATCTGAGATAGCCCATTCACATTCTCAGTCAATAGACTCTGTAGTCAGTCAAGGCCGATGGTTATCAAACCAAGAAGTCAGTGCTATGACATTATCACTGACCCCAGACCTGTCGCATGCACACGAACATACTTCTGCGTTAGCCGCTCTACTATGTACAGCTTTGAAATACTGGTGGAGGTCTGTGCAAAAAGAGAAAAGTACAGAGTCAGCCAAAATAATGTATGCACACATCAGGAAAAGAAAAACTTGCATAAATATTTAATTTGTATAAGTATTTCTATACCAGAGATGATTTCTCATAGACTGCAAGGGAAGCTCTGCTTTCCCTAAAATTACGAAAATTAAATGGTTAAAAAAATTTTTTTAATCTATTTTTTTATTTTACCTTTATTTAACCAGGAAAACCTCATTGAGATTAAGAATCTCTTTTTCAAGAGTGTCCTGGCCAAGACGGGTAGCAGTACATTAAATAGTTACAGACAGACTTCCATACATAAAACGAATACAGAAAAAGAACATAGACAAGTCAAATCTTCCAAAGTTAACTCTGCAAAAAGTGCTCATGAAATGTACGGTTATATACGGTATATGTATGTATATTATACAGGGTGGGGAAGCAAAATTTACAATATTTTGAGGCAGGGATTGAAAGACAGTGTATGACCAATTAGTTTATTGAAAGTCATGAGAATTTATTTGCCACAAGAAAATTGACATAATAGAAAATGTTTTTATTCTATGTGTCCTCCTTCTTTCTCAATAACTGCCTTCACACGCTTCCTGAAACTTGCGCAAGTGTTCCTCAAATATTCGGGTGACAACTTCTCCCATTCTTCTTTAATAGTATCTTCCAGACTTTCTCGTAATTTCTCGTAGTTTTGCTCATAGTCATTCTCTTCTTTCCATTATAAACAGCCTTTATGGACACTCCAACTATTTTTGAAATCTCCTTTGGTGTGACGAGTGCATTCAGCAAATCACACACTCTTTGACGTTTGCTTTCCTGATTACTCATATGGGCCAAAGTTTCTGAAAAGGTATGGATAATAGTGTTAGGTATGATTATGACATCAATATATGTTTGGTTTCAAAACAATTGACGTAGTGCCTGCTGAGAAAAAACAACTAAATGTTCATTGTAAATTTTGCTTCCCCACCCTGTATATGTACGGTTGTGTTGACAATTCATTGACTACAAATGTGTTAGAACACGTTCATCTCACAGACGAGTTCATTCAGAATCAGCTTTATCACAAATCAACAGACTCGATGTTGTTTACTTCTCATACATTCCCGTTGCGCTGTTTTCTCATTCGATCTCTGCTCAGTGCATTTGCCCGTAGACACTCGGCGTCCATGCACTTCAATAGGACTGAGTGGAACAGTTTTTTTCATTGCCTCCAAACTGGACGGTAATTGGATAAATGCCACGATGTTGTCCCGCCCCCGGACGCTCGGTGTCTCTGGGGATGAATGGATGGAGCTGTGGGCGGAGCTTGGCTGGGCTGGACGCTGGGCTTCCACGTGCTGATTGGAGGATCAGTCGAAAGGCTGAATCCCATTTGATTGACAGCTATTTTGAGATTTACTCCTTCACTTGACAGAGTTCAGTTTAATACCGTCACACATTCTGCTGTGAAATCGAGAGAGAAACCACTACGAAATTACTTGTTCATTTCTTGCACTGTAAATAAAACACACTCACTGTACTTCCTTGTTTCAATTTAACATAATTTCAACGTTTTCTTGTTTAGTTGATACAATAAGGTCACTGACCATTTTCTTAAAAAGGAACAGATGGCCAAATTTATGTTTAAATAACTTGACTTTTTTTTTTTTTTTTTTTTTAATGTAAGCTGACGATGAGCTTCCCCTCTCTGAAAGACGAGCAGCTGCCACTGTTCTATACATATAGATACCTCTTTCGAAGTTTGATCAAATTACAATGTAATATAAAGGAACATAAGATAATTTTAAAGTGGTACTTCAAATTTGAGAAAGCTGTTGAAGTCCAAAGACAATGGAGGCACAAGTTTGGTTCAGAGCCTCCTACTAGAGGTAAATTCTTAAGCCCAAGCCCGAGTCCGAGCCCGACCCGACCCGAATTTCGGGCCGGGTCGGGCCTAAAATGTCAATCATTACGTTCGGGTCGGGCCGGGCTTCTCTCTCGCTGACTTTTTTTAAAATAAATATATGTTTATAAAAATGTATACTAAAAGAGACCGTGGTCCGCAAAAAAACAGAAGTCGCCTCATCACAACACGTACTGTACTAAACTCTTGCAATGACAATTCAAAGAACTCCTTCCTGTCTCTGTCTATTATCCACCCGTCATTGTTCTTCTTTGTCTCTCTGCCTCTCTCTCTCTCTTAAAGTGCCGCGCTAGATTCTTAAGGACGTACTGCTGCTGTGGTTTATGGCCCAATTTTCAACCCGTCAAAATGACGGACGGCCTTAAATTTTTCCCGTCAACTCTTAAAAAAATCCGTCAATGATGGAAAATTGTCGGTTAATGTAACCTCTGCAGACACAGAAATATAAAAGATGTAAATGTTTATACAGTCTTGTTTAACTTAGATTTCGTTACAAAAGACAGGCTTTAATTTGTTATCATAAATCACCCCTCCTCCTCCCGAGTCCTCACAAATAAAATATGAAATTTCGGGTTTGCTTCGGGCTCGGGCCTGCAAATCAAGTTAATTGGTCGGGCTCGGGCTGGGTCGGGCTTTAATACCCGTGGGCCTGGGTCGGGTCGGGCTGGATTTTTTAGGCCCGATCTTACCTCTACCTCCTACACACCTGACAGTTTCACGGATTCATGATAAGTTCCAAACTGACTACATTGGTGGCCCTTGGACAAGACATTGAAAATGCATGAACAGCAATCCCACTGGACACTTTGGCCAACGTTACCCAAGCAGTAGTTCGCCGTACACATAAATGTCTGGAAGCCAATGGCCACCACTTTGAGCACCTCTTGTAGAGGCCAAAGTTAACTTGTATTAATCTGTTGATGTCTGAATATATTTAGTATTGAAATATTTATGCAAGTTTTTCTTTTCCTGATGTGTGTATACTGTACTTTCCGGACTATAAGCCACACACACCCCGTCTCCAATGTCTCACCATCACTTCATTGATGCCAAGCTTACGTGCAGCAGCTCTATTTCCTTCTTCGTCAGCCGGATTGATCGTCAGCCCAGAAAATATAAATAAGCTGCATCATTTTAGAGCCATGGGTTCACTATGTGTGGAAAAAAGTAGCTGCTTATAGACCGGAAATTACAGTACATTATCTTGGCTGACTCTGTATATGTGAGTGTTTTTCAACCTTGGGGTTGGGACCCCACGTGGGGTCGCCTGGAATTCAAATGGGGTCACCTGAAATTTCTAGTAATTGATAAAAAAACAAACAAACAAACAAAAAAAAAACAACCTCATTAATAAAAACATGTGGTGAGTTGATAGAGACAATCCCAATACATGAAAGACATGACAAACTCTGAAGCTGAAACTGAAGCACTGTGGTACTTAGGGCTGAACGATATGGACAAAATTTCATATTTCGATATTCATGCCAGATATCTCGATATCGATACGATATGACTTCGGGTTCGGTGAAAACGAAGCATTTTTCAGAAAAATACAAACATCATAATACAAAAGAATGTGCAAAGTGCAGTTTTATTTATAAGAACTCTCTGCCAGTCATCAACATTAACATAAAGTATGAATAAATTGAATTTGTTGTGACTTCCAGAGCTGTACATGCAGGGTGAGCGCGGGGTAAATCTATATCGTTTATATCATTGCTTTTTCAATATTAATATCTTCAATGTTCATATCTAGATATCGATACGATAACGATATATCTTTCAGCCCTAGTGGTACTGTTTATCTTTCAAATGTTCATTGTGGTCGGTTTCAGATGCTGCAGCTCTTTCATAATTCCCAGTTTGAGTTATTGTTTTTTCAGTATTAATTTTCAGCCTTGTAAATGTAACCGGTGGTGTAGGACTCTGCGTTGGGTTTTTAAGGATGAGACCCACATGTACGACTTTGGAGGCAGTCTCCGTTTATTGTTTTTCGGCTCTTGACAAAAGTAGTATGGACATTAAAACCTCTGGTCAGCGACCTCCATAAAACATGCCCCTACACAGACCAAATGATACAGAAATGTGTTTCAGCACATCATAAGCACCTCATCCTGTCTGAACTAGCCAGTTCATTTAAAAATTAAATTAGCAGAGGCTAAACCACAAATTTCCCCCGACTGCATGGCTGCTTACCGCTCCCATAGAGATCAGGAACAAAAAGGGAAGAGGTAAAGGCGTGAAAACAATAGTTACAGCAGGCAGTGTCACACTATAAATTACTCATTGGGGAACAGACTCAAATTAAAAGTTCCACATCCTGACTTGGAGGCCCATAATGTCAGGTATTAACCAAAACAAATGGAAATAAAATGAACAGATTTAATTATAACAACAAACAATACACAATACCATCTGCATACCCTCATTGCTGCGAAATAATTGACCCTGTTACATACTGTAAATCCAAGCTGGACTGACTGTACATATCCTGACCAAGGAAAATAAAATTCTCACTTTGTGCAGTAATCTACACCTGGCTTTTCTGCCTCCGTCCATAATAATATACATTATATAGACTAAATGTTTAATAAAACTAGAAGCACTCGGAGATCGCAGACCTCCGCCAAAGCTGATCAGTGGCCCCCCCTGTGGGCCCCCCCCACGCCAAGGAGGTTATGTTTTTGCCAGGGTTTGTTTGTTTGTTTGTTTGTCTGTCTGTTAGTGTGCAACATAACTCAAAAAGTTATGGACAGATTTTGATGAAATTTTCAGGGTTTGTTGGAAATGGGCCCCCCCGTGGGCCCCCCCACTCCCGATCACCACCAAAATTTAATAATTTCTTCCTTATCCCATTTCCAACAAACCCTTAAAATTTCATCAAAATCTGTCCATAACTTTTTGAGTTTTGTTGCACAATAACAGACAGACAAACAGACAGACAGACAGACAGACAAACAAACAAACCCTGGCAAAAACATAACCTCCTTGGCGGAGGTAAAAATGGAAGAAAAAATAATTAGAGGCAACAAAATGTAGCACAATAAACAAAATAACTAAAATGAACAAAAACAAATTAAATAATAAATAAAATGAATAAAAACTAGAAGCACTCGGAGAGCGCAGACCTCCGCCAAGGCTGATCAGTGGCCCCCCCCGTGGGCCCCCCCACCCCCGATCACCACCAAAATTTAATCATTTCTTCCTTATCCCATTTCCAACAAACCCTGAAAATTTCATCCAAATCTGTCCATAACTTTTTGAGATATGTTGCACACTAATGGACAGACAAACAAACAAACAAACAAACAAACAAACAAACAAACAAACAAACAAACCCTGGCGAAAACATAACCTCCTTGGCGGAGGTAATTAACATTTATTTGCAACGTAGTATAGCAAACTATTACTTGATCAAAAACAAATTAATTTTAGCAAAAAAATGTCTGTTTTGAATGTCTGGGGTCGCCAGAAATTTCTGATGTTAAAATGGGGTCATCCAAAAAAGGTTGGTAACCACTGCTATACGTGGAATATTTCTTTTATGTTGTACTTTATTAACATCACATTACAGGTAAAGAGGGAATCCACGGGGACTCTTTAAATTCTAGATATTATTCAATCTGTGACCTTTATTTATTCAGGCTACTCCTCTTGAGGTCAAGTATTTTTTTTCTGTCTAGGATCTGCCTTGAGACTATGTATGTTTAATTAATGACGATGAACTGAATTTTTTTGTGTGAGTATATCTTTGTTTCTTGCATTTAAATATTTAATATTCTTATTCACTTCATGCACATGTACCTGTACTATGTGCATTAATATATATATTTTTTTTACTGGATACAAACCAAAATACAGGAAAAATAATTTAACCTGATCACTGCTGAAAATGTTTTAATAAATGTTTCAGCGGACATGAAAATATGCTTCAAACACCATAGAAGTACATCTTAAATATTAAAAATGTATTATTATAAATATTACACTGCTCTGCTATCTAACCCTTCGATGCTGTTATTCATTCAGGTTTACCACTGTTTATAATACGCGCCATTGTAATGTATATAACAAGCTAAAATCAGGTTAGAAATCTAGGGGTAATAATGGACTCAGACATGAACTTTAGCAGGCACGTTAAATCAATAACATCATCAGCCTTTCACTATTTCAAAAACATTGCCAGAATCAAAGGGTTTCAGTCTAAACCAGACTTGGAGGGGCTTATCCATGCATTTATCTCTAGCAGGTCTTCTCACTGGACTCTCTAAACGAGCTCTAAGACAGATGGAGTACATCCAGAACGCTGCTGCTCGGGTCCTGACTAGAACCAGGAAGTACGACCATATTAGTCCTGTGCTCAGGTCTCTGCGCTGGCTTCCTGTCACTCAAATAATAGACTTTAAACCAGTTCTGCTTGTGTATAATGCTGCGTTCCAGAGCCCTGGGAGATGGGAAGTTTCCGACGTCCAACTCGGTAAAACGCATTAGAACGCCTGTCCAAGCCGGAGGTCCTTGTTGCAAAGTGGGGCCAGTTCGAAGTATTTGTATTTGTATTTATTTATTTAGTTACAGGACAGTATGTGTAACACGTACAGGAATAATGGGCCAACTCATTCTACGTGCAACATATTTATTTTGTTTGCAAAGGCTGCAAAACACAAAATGCAGTTATTAACCGGAGCGGACTTGGTGACACGTTCACTACACGTTCGCAACTATTTTAATGCATGTTTTACTCACATAGTACCACATATTGGTATTAGTTACAAAGAACAAGATACAATACATTCACCAGATTTAGCAGAGAAGCTAATTCGCATCTGTTGTCCTGGACAAACGACTTACATAACAAACATAACTTAGATTACAAAGTCATAATAAGAACCCCAACCTCACCACAAACTACAACGTGACGTCAACACAACAATGGCGGCGCACAGTGTGCAAGTTCGCAATGAAAAAAAAAAACAACAAAAAACTTCACAACGTATAATTAATTCATCCGTCATTTCGCTTCTTCCATCTCGTTTGCGTATATGAGAAAACCGTACTGTCGACAGTCAAAATGCCTTTTCAGTAACAAAGCAAATAGGAGCTTAGATCTGCCATCTCCACGTTTGTTGTTTATGTTTAACCCTTTCATGCACAGTGGTCACTCCAGTGGACAGTTCTTCTCCAGCTGTTCTCTTGTATATTCATGGGTTTTGTTGTTTTAGTTCCATATCAGCCAACACAGTGGACACTTATGCACCATCCCATAATACAAAGACATTCAGACCTTTACTGTAACTTTGCTGTTCTAGATAAAACTGATCTGCACTAACATGTTTGAGTGTAAATCACTTATTTGTTAGACACAAAGGTTTTTTTTGCATGTTTATTTCTCCATGAAGTGAGTAATAACCAGCATTAAAATATGTTAAAATGGGAGAAGACATCAGATTTGCAGCATTAAAAATGTTTTTTATTTCATTGTTTCCATATTACTTTCTTACGGAACAGGATTAGGGACACTGGACTTTAATCTCAGAATTCTGACTTTAAACTCAGAATTCTGACTTTTTTTCCTCCAAATTCAGACTTTTTTCTCAGAATTCTGACTTTAATCTCAGGATTCTGAGGTTTTTTTTTTTCAGAATAATAATAAAAAATATACATATATTGGACCTTATTTTAATTTATTTCATTTTTTTCCAGTAGCCCTAATCTTCTTCTGTACTTTCTGATATTGGGTTTTAGACACACGTTTCTTTACTTCAAAAATTAAATGCATGGACATTTTTGTAACTCCATGAAAAAAAAAAAAATCAATCGCATTTTTTTTTTTTTTTCATGTCTAAGGAGGAATAAAAACACTCGAGAAAAAAATCTTTACTAAGGTTCTCATAATTCATGCATGAAAGGGTTAACATGGATCACCTGGAATACTTTGAGGTGGGATGTAGTTCACTCCAACTGAGATACATTCTACCTCCCAGGACTCTGGAATGCAGCATGAGTTGGTCCGTGGTCTAGCACTGAAGTACACCTCTGACATGTTGGTCCCGTATGAACCATCTCGGACTCTGAGAACCTCAGGAACCGGTCTTCTACTGGTGCCCAGAGTCAGAACTAAACACGGTGAAGCTACGTTTCAGTTCCATGCAGCTAAACTCTGGAACAGTCTTCCTGATTATGTGAGACAGACCTCTACTCTGATAACACTGGGTTACAAAAAAATGGTTTTTGCAAGTTGTCTAGGTTTTTTCAACTGAATTAGGACCATTTTGCACCGCTAAATCCAAAAATGACATCTGTTTTTCTCAATCAGGTCAGTTTTTTTTTTGCTAATTTGATTTTGAAAAATTTGATCTTCTCACAAAATTGATTACATTTTTGTGACTTTATCAGCTGATTTTTACCTCCGCCAAGGAGGTTATGTTTTTGCCAGGGTTTGTTTGTCTGTTTGTTTGTTTGTCTGTCCGTTAGTGTGCAACATACCTCAAAAAGTTATGGACAGATTTGGATGAAATTTTCAGGGTTTGTTGGAAATGGGATAAGGAAGAAATGATTAAATTTTGGTGGTGATCGGGGGTGAGGGGGCCCACGGGGGGGGGGGGGGGGGGGGGGGCGCAGACCAGAAAATTTCATCAAATCTGTCCATAACTTTTTGAGTTATGTTGCACACTAACGGACAGACAAACAGACAGACAGACAAACAAACAAACAAACCCTGGCAAAAACATAACCTCCTTGGTGTGGGGGGGCCCACGGGGGGGCCACTGATCAGCCTTGGCGGAGGTCTGTGCTCTCCGAGTGCTTCTAGTTTTATATAGTTCTCACCCAAAATAGGTTTTAAGAGAAAAAAAAAACAATTTCTAACAGGATTCCTGTTAGGTACAATGGTGTATTCACCGCAGATGTAGCAGAATACGTCAGGCTTATTTTTGCAAGATCTTCTCGTCGAAGCCGTTTCATTCACCTGTAACATTAAAAAAAACCCATTAATCATAAATTGGCAAAAGTAAAATCTTCAGAACTTGTTTATTGCAAGAAATATGAAAGAATTTTGTATCATATGATGTGAAAATGCCCATAAATGTAAGCAAAAATGTTAAAAAGCCAATATGTAGCATAGTTCAGAAAGTTGACCTGATTGAGCAAAATTAATGTGATTTTTGGATTCAGCACACCAAAATTATCCTAAATCTGCTCAAAAAACTTAAAAAATAAATTTGTTGTAGACCACTGTAATGTTTAAGTCCAGGCTGAAAACAGATCTGTTCAACTGTGCATAGAACAACTGAAAGGGTTCTATCTGCACTCTGACCTTTTACTTTATTTTAATTGATTACCTCCGCCAAGGAGGTTATGTTTTTGCCAGGGTTTGTTTGTCTGTTTGTTTGTCTGTCCGTTAGTGTGCAACATAACTCAAAAAGTTAAGGACAGATTTGGATGAAATTTTCAGGGTTTGTTGGAAATGGGATAAGGAAGAAATGATTAAATTTTGGTGGTGATCGGGGGTGGGGGGGCCCACGGGGGGGGGGGGGGGGGGGGGGGGGGGGGGCACTGATCAGCCTTGGTGGAGGTCTGCGCTCTCCGAGTGCTTCTAGTTATTATTTATGTTTTATTGATTATTATGTTTTAATTGTATGTTTTTAACTGGTCTCTTTTTCATTTTTGTAAAGCACTGAATTGCCCTGTGTATGATTTGTGCTCTACAAATGAATGTGTCTTGTCTTGCCTAGCTGGTAGGTCTTCCTTGCCTGAGAAATGAGATATGCATATGTATGTATGTATGTATGTGGTTGTTCATGAAGCTCCTCTTGGAAAACTGCCATCCTACATCGACTTGTTACATTGGAGAAAATCCACTGGAAAATACCAAACTTGATCCAATGCGTGGCTTCTACCATACATCCCTTGTGTTTTTACTGAACTCAGAGAAACTGCTTTTAGTTTCTCTGCTCCCACTAACTTTTTACAAAGCACTGTAAAACTTAACACTGTCAGTCCTTGGGGATTTTAATTCCATATTCCATCAACAAAACTCACTCATCTATGTCTGTTCTTGCTCTGTTTTTATATGTTTTGTCCTGCTATTGTTTATATCCATTTTTTAATTTGTATTTTTTATTTTGTCTTGTCAACAATTGTAAATGAGGGTCAACCTTTAATACTCTCCAAGTTGTAATGAAGGTTAATAAAGAAAAGAAATGTTAAATTAAACTAATGAGGCTGAATCATTGTTCCCTGGGTCTCCACAAATACAGGGGGCAGTACCTTTACTTTTTACAGAACATGGTGCTGTATCGCATCACTTCTTAAATTTTTATTGTAACCCTTTCATGCATAGTGGTAACTCCAGTGGACAGTTACTCTACAGCTTTACTCTTGTGTGTTCATGGGTTTTGTTGTTTTAGTTCCATATCAGCGAACACAGTGGACACTTATGCATCATCTCATAAACTGCAATTCATACCATTATTGTAACTCGGCTGTTCTTGATTGGTTCTTGAGTGGAAATCAATTGTTAATATTTATTTTTTTGCATATTATCTCCATGAAGTGAGTAATAACTAGTATTAGAATATGTTAAAATGTGAGAAAACATCAGATTAGCTGCATTAAACATGGTTTCATTTCACTGTTTTCATATCACTTTATGACATTGGGTTTTAAATACATGTTTCTTTGATTCAAGAATAAAAATTCATGGTGTAGCTGAGTGGACATTTTTGTAACTCCATGAAAAACAGGTTGATTTAAAAAAAAAAAAAAAAAAAAAATCAATCACATTGTTTTTTTTCATGCCTAAAGAGGAATAAAAACACTCAGGAAAAAAAAATCTTGATTAAGGTTCTCATAATTCATGCATGAAAGAGTTAATATCTTTATTGTTTTAATCTCAGGTGTGGTGTTTTTTATTATTTGATTGGTTTACTTTTTTCTACTGTTTTTTTTATTTATTCTTATCAATGTATGTTAACACCTTTAGACTATTTACTTCAATTCATTTTCATTCATATGTATTATCCTCTTTTAACCCATAAAGACCCAGTGTTACTTTTATGGCACTTCCCAAATGATTTTTTCCCCCTCTATTTAACATTTCTTAAGTGATTTATCACCATTTATCATAATATTATCCTCTGAATATTACATTTTTCACTGCAAATCATGTTTTTTCCTATATTTAATTTAGATGGTCATAAAAACTCGAAAGTCATATATCACCATTTACTGTAATATTATCCTCTTTATTTTGAATTTTTTCAGTATAAAGCATGTATTTTCCTATATTTAACTTACTGATCGTATAGATATTCATAAATGGTCTGAGAAATTTTAGAGGTTATTATATCAAAACAGAGAAAATTGAGAAAAAGTGACTTTTTCAGCAAAGATCTCAATAACTGAATACAAACCCAGTGTCTCCATTCACTGTCATTGATCCAACTCTGTGGGTTTTTCTGGTGAATCAATGTTGTAGAAGATGACGGTGTTTCCACGTTCACTGCGGAGCCTCTGAACGTCCACATGGGTCACATCTGATGACCATGAAAAGATGACAAACTGCATTTTACACCAATTATTTACATGGATTGATAGGATTAATGGATTCACTGGTATTAAACATTTTAAACCAGTAGATGGTTTTGGTCAGTGGTTGCTTTATGACACTTTCTGCATTGATGACACTCTCTCATAGAGTGTGTAATTAGTAGATAAACCCTCTGTGATGTCACCCGTTGGTTTTTTAAGGCAAGGCAAGGCAAGGCAAGGCGGGTTTATTTATATAGCACATTTCATGTACAAGACAATTCAAAAAGCTTTATGTAAAACATTAAAAGCCTTACAGCAGGGACACACTAAAAAGTATAAGCATGAGAGAAAAAACTAACAAAAAAACACATAAATAGATAAACCAGATAAAAACTTTAAGCTTAAAAGAGCCAGTGCAGATCTGAACTTCTGAGTAAAAACTTTTCAAATGTTAACTGTGATTTTAAAGCTATGTAACATGACAGTCAGGTTCAGGTTACTTGATGAACCTGAACCATCTTGATTTTATGGAGACAAATGAGAAGAGTGAAGAATTAATTCAGAAGCTCCTAAATACACCAAACACATACTAACAGTGTCATAATTAATACCGTCAAGTACTTTTTGCTACTTGATCATTTTTAACACATACTCTTGTGTGTAATGTCGAACTTGTGAAATATATAAACACACTTATAACAGCTACTTCAGCTAATTAACAGACTCGCTGACAGATCATTTAATTTTACACGATTTAATGCTAGCATCAGCTAATGCAGTTAAAATGTGTCTGTTATTATAATTAAGGGCCAATAAACTTCTCAGCAGAATCCTCAATTGGTGTTGTTATGTAACTTCTTATATTACATCAGAGCTGCAAGTGAAGGAAGAAAAGAGGTTTTATTCAATAAACAAGAGGTCTGAATGTCTGACTCAGCAGCAAAGCTATCACCAGCTGTCAGTCAAAGCCTCCACACCAGACACTCATAATCTCACCTGCCAGTCAGTCACATTGGCCACTTATTATATTATGCATAACCTCAGGCTTTAATAAAATCTAAACAGGTGAGTTATGGAAAAATTCACCCCTGTAACTTGTCACCGAGGGAGAAATTTATTTTAGACACCCAAATTAAGAATGTCTATTTTAATATGGGGGTGCTTACACTCCCATACTGACTTCACTTTTCAGCTTCCCTTTTAAGAGGTTAAAATCAGTGGTGTAGTCCAGCGTATAAGACAGTATAAGACGTATACCTACTTATTTTTCAGTCAGCATGGTGTATACCCACTTCTAAATCCCCCCTTGTGCACCATTCAGTAGTATCTGAACCAAATCGCCCATTTTTTCCCCCTCAGATGGTGGAGCCATGACCCGCCTTACTCTGCCTCTAATTGGCTAGTACACACTGCCTTCACTGATTAGATTGGTTAACTTTAGGCACGAGGACTGATCAGCCAAACAGAGGTAGAGTAGAGCGGGTCATGCCGAGGAAAATATTGCTAACTAGCGCTGGCCACCTCTGGAACCTGACTGGCCACCTCAGATGCCAGTGCCACCCCAGTTGATTGACAGGTCACTGCACGTCTCGTTGAAAGATGCACGATTATTGGAAATGCGAACGAGAAAGGCAGAAAAAACGTATTTCAAATGAGTGACACATAGAGAGAACCTACTTCATGGAATACATAAATCTGAGGTAAGTTTTAGGGCGTATTCACACCTGAAAAGTCCTTTGGTCCACTTATTTGATTTGGATCAAATGCTGACTTTATTTTTTTTCATTTGGGTCGGATCGCATTCACATTGCACTTTTTGCAAGTGGACCAAAGTGCGTGAACACAAGCACGCATGTGACGAACTGTGCTAGCATTGGACAGAAAAGTCGGGGGCAGGGTGAACCAGAGACGGCCAGTGTTGATGAAAATAATCGTGGTACTCCTACATACAGTTATCATTTTCGGAATATAAATTGTATTTTTACTGACACAAATTTTCGAAAATAATGTTAACACTCAAGAAAAGCTCAGTCGGAGCCAGTTTTATAATATGGGCATCTGACCAAATGTCAATGGCAGATTCAATTTCCTCATTGCTCCACGTCTGTCCACAGCTCATGGCTGCTGCTGTTAGCTCTGACCACCCGTAAACCTCGGCTACTTCCAGCGGCTATAGTGGCTTGTCAAGCACAAAAAGGCGCAAGATTCCTTGGTTTGGTTCGGTTCGAGGTCGGTTATATTCACACCAGAAGTGAACCGGCCCAGAGTCCGTTTGGAAGCGGACCGAGACCACCTCTTCTAGGTGACTGAGACCACCTAGAAGAGGTGGTCTCGGTCCGCTTGTTTGATTCGAATCAGAGTTCGCATGTTTGTATTTACACCTAAAAAAAAAGTCTGGACTTTCTGGGGAAATGAACTCTGGTCTGTTTTAAATGGACCAAACGTGGTAGGTGTAAATACACCCTTAAGGTAAGATAAGATATACTTTATTGTCCCTTGGGGGATATTTGTTGTAGGCAATAGTGTACAGGGGCTGCAACGCCACACAGAGAACCAAGTACAACCAAAAAGACTTCTCAGTGCAGACACATAATAACAAATAACACTGCAGACAGCTGACAGCTATACTATGACATAGCAAACTGAAACATGGGACAGGATACAGCACCAGTAGATAAATAAATAAAACTATTGCACAACCCTAAATCCATACCAAAATATGTAACTTCATAAGAATTTAAGCCAAAGTGATTAAAAATATTACCAATAAAGGATGAGACACCACCATCAATAAATAGAGATAAAAAGTTTGAATAAATGAATAAAATATTTAAATAAATGATTTCTAAATGAGTCTCTGTTTTAAACTACTGTCCATATGACTGCACATTTAGAGGAGAAGAGATTTTGTCAGCAATAGTTAAACTGTGTGAGTAGGCTAATGTTATGAAAGGCTAACGTTATCCTATGTTTGTCTCATCTTGAATACATTTACATTCATGCAGCTGCTTGTGTGACCAGTAAAACCTACAAACTGCTCCTGATTAAGTCATGATAATTTTATAATAGTGAGCAAATACTACAGATGGATTTTTGGGTAAAGTAAATCTTACATCTCACTGTTTCTAAAACAACGCTTTTCTAGGCTACTTTAAAAAAAAAAGGCAAACATTAAGAGTATACCCACTTCTCCAGGGGCCTGTACACCACTGGTTAAGAGGTTATCTATTCTTAGTATTCCTTATTACTCTTTCAATTTTTACTTCCATTATTGCTAACTCACATATCGTCGGCTTCCTGATAAAACCTGCTATGTAATTTTTGACAAATTTTACAGGAGAAACAAAAAACTGTTTATATAACAGGAAACTGTGAAATATGGGGCGGCCATGGCTCAGGTGGTAGAGCAGGTCATCCAATAACCGAAGGGTTGGCGGTTCGAATCCCGCTCTATCCTAGTCAGTCCGTTGTGTCCTTGGGCAAGACACTTCACCCTCCTTGCCTCCAGTGCCACTCACACTGGTGTATGAATGTTTGGTGGTGGTCAGAGGGGCCGTAGGGGCGAATTGGCAGCCACGCCTGTGTCAGTCTGTATGTAGTTTACCACCACCAGAGGGAGAATGTGAGAGCGAATGAATAATGGATCAATAATGTAAAACGCTTTGGGTGTCTAGAAAAACGCTATATAAAAAATCCAATCCATTATTATAAATATGACAAAAAAATATCTGTTCCTTTAATGTTGGTACTTATGATGGAATGTAAACAACTTTCACAGGAGACTGAAATTTGAAGCTATAATAGAGGAGATAGCAGGTTTTTATTCCCAACCAAAATGTCACTTAGCAGGTTTTATCAGGAAGCCGACAATATATTTGATCTTCTCAACATCTTAAATGTTTTTTTTATTCAGTTCAACGTGATATTATGAATTGTGTACAAATGACACACCGCTTTAAATTGGCGTGTTATCTGTACGCATTATAAGCTTTCAATATGTATATTTATGCCGAGTAAAATAACACGCCATTAGCACAATTAGCGGCTAGCACAAATAGCAGTTAGGTTTAGGGGTTAGGGTTAGTAGTTTGCGATTAGTGCGATTATGATTAGTGGCTAGCACATTGACATGCCATCAAATGGCATTAAATAACATGCAAAAGGAAGAAAATGCATACGTATAGCAAGCCAAATGCAATAAACTGGCGTCACATACTACGTGATTTCATGAGATCAGTCTGTTCAATTTAATGATTGGATTCATTTTTGTTGTGGGTTGTTGGTTTTGTTTCCTGGCTGCCACTAGCAGACACTTTGTGCAACACAAAACTAAATGTGTTATACAAATAAAATGTAACTTGCTAAACTTGTGCTGCTACATAAAAAAGTCAGGAAATCAAATGTCAAGGAAATCTGCAAACAAGGTTAGATTTATTCTCTGGAGCAGTTGTCCAGTACAAGTTTGTCTAATTTACATACCGACACAGCCATTCCAGCAAATGGCAAATGTCCAGTTAGATAAATAAAAAGAGACAGACATGGAAACTGTGCAGTGACATTTGTCTGAAAAACACACCTAATTAAAGTATCAACTTAGAAAAAAAAAAAAAAATTGAAAAAAAGAAGTTGATCTGAAGTTGATTGTTACAGCTATTGTTCTACAGACTCCCAGGAGGGGCAGAAGCGCTGGCAGCTTTGCCAGTTTGGTTTTCGGTTTCTCTCCACAGGACTACAAGCTGATATTGGCAGGGTGGATCGGTCTGTCTTTTTGTGCCATTACTATTTTTATCCTCCATCCATTAAAGTTCCCTCACTCTCTGGTGGCTTCTGGGATAACAGCTTCTATCCCCAAGTTGCAGCTGTAGCATCTGCATTCAAGCCTTTGTATAGTTTCCATCCATCTGTTTCCCTGCCAAAGTGCACGCACACGTTCACTATTAGTATTAAAAGTGTATTTTTACAATGCTCTCCATGTTCCGTGATTTAAATAGATGTTCTGCTGAATAAATCATTCAAACTTGTTTTCCCTCTGCTGTTCAGATTGTGGAGGTCTTTCTCTGTCTCTATCTTCGTCCCACCGGTCCGATACTTCGTGTTGCCTGCAACAATATTCTTTGATCCTAGATAATCCTTACTGTCTTTTTCTGTTCAAACTCTACCTCCTCCATTGATCCTCCCTTTTTTTCCTTCATCTTCTGTTTTCCTTTCTTGACATTCCTCCTGCTGCTGCTGCCATGTCACCTCTAACTCTTGTCTTTTGCTCCAGTTTTCAGTAAAAGAGAAAGAAATAGGTTAGAATGAACTTAATACCAGAGGTTAAAATTTAGATCCATATACTTAACGTGCACTAATATACAGTGGCGGGCTGTGCATTTGGTACTTTAATCCACCTCTTAATACCACCACTATGACGTCACAATTATAGAAAGCATTAATGCTATGCAAACCCCCCCCGCAAAATTACAAGGCGTGGTATTAGAGAGAGAGAGAGAGAAAGACATTTCCCATATTGAGGGTTAATACTATTATTACTAAAGCAAGAAACCCAGTTAAGACAAATCCAAACCTCTATACAACCACAACTGTACCATGTACATCATCTGGAGCAGTTCACAATTCATATTTATCTAATAACATGACAAAAACATCAAAAAAAATTTAAATAATAATAATAAAAAAAAACATCATAGCCTACTCACTAGAGATGCTCATTTTTTATATACAGGGTGGGGAAGCAAAATTTACAATGAACATTTAGTTGTTTTTTCTCAGCAGGCACTACGTCAATTGTTTTGAAACCAAACATATATTGATGTCATAATCATACCTAACACTATTATCCATACCTTTTCAGAAACTTTTGCCCATATGAGTAATCAGGAAAGCAAACGTCAAAGAGTGTGTGATTTGCTGAATGCACTCGTCACACCAAAGGAGATTTCAAAAATAGTTGGAGTGTCCATAAAGACTGTTTATAATGGAAAGAAGAGAATGACTATGAGCAAAACTATTAGGAGAAAGTCTGGAAGATACTATTAAAGAAGAATGGGAGAAGTTGTCACCCGAATATTTGAGGAACACTTGCGCAAGTTTCAGGAAGCGTGTGAAGGCAGTTATTGAGAAAGAAGGAGGACACATAGAATAAAAACATTTTCTATTGTGTAAATTTTCTTGTGGCAAATAAATTCTCATGACTTTCAATAAACTAATTGGTCATACACTGTCTTTCAATCTCTGCCTCAAAACATTGTAAATTTTGCTTCCCCACCCTGTACAAAATCCAACCTCCTTTCTTTGCACAGGAAAACTTGATCTGTGTGTTTCAAGTCCATCAATAAGTCCATAATGGAGACAAAGGCTGTGAGTCTCTTCTTCTTAGTTGTATTCCTGGCATACGTTTCTGTTATGCAGAGAATGTCTTTTCTGGAAAAGTCCAGCTTGAAAATGGATTTTTAAGTATCTCTGAGAACAAATCATTTCCCTCTCCTCCATTGTGGGCGTAAAAAAATCTACCTCAAATGTATTAATAGTTCAATTTAATTCAATGAAATGAGCTTTATTGGCATGAATCAAAAAGAATATTGCCAAAGCTATATCAACTAAGTTTTGCTCTTACCATCCAATCAGAGGAAGGATATGCTAATGATATTGGGGGTCAGCTAGCTGGCCCTGTGAGGTGAAACTGAAATCTGATTGGTTAAACAAGCAGTCCCTATGCTATACAGTTTAAGGTACATGAGCCTTCACTACTCCTTCTGAAGGCCCAGGGCAGATTAGATTAACCCTAGCAACACAGAGACTGAAATCTGATTGGACAAAATATCTTATATCCACATGCACATACTGGAAGCACTGGCGCCAAGAGAAACGCTTAGAAATGAAGAGAACCTTCCACTGGAAATAAATTAATACAAGTTCATGGGACAAATATTAAATGTTAGGTTATAAATGTAGGTCAGTGTTTCTGATGATGTTTACGCCAGCAGAAAAGGCCTTGCTGGCCCTGATGGTCCACCACTGGTAATATACAGAGTCAGCCAAAATAATGTATACAAACATCAGGAAAAGAAAAACTTGCATAAATATTTCCGTACCAAATTTATTCAGACATCACAAGATTAATACAAGTTACCTTTGGCCTCTACAATTACAAGAGGTGCTCAAAGTGGTGGCCACTGGCTTCCAAACATTTATGTGTACATTGAACTTCACGAATCCGTGAAATTGTCAGACGTGTAGGAGGCTCTGAACCAAACTCACACCTCCATTGCGTTTGGACTTCAACAACATTCTCAAATTTGAAGTACCACTTTAAAATGATCTTACGTTCCTTAATCGACAGGCGTACCGCCGCCATGTTGTAGACGTCACCTGTTGATGCTACATTCATGAAAAATATCGTACAACAGTACACAGTGTTATCGTAATTTGATCAAATTTCGAAAGAGGTATCTATATGTATAGAAGTACTTATACAAATTAAATATTTATGCAAGTTTTTATTTTCCTGATGTGCGTATACATTATTTTTGGCTGACTCTGTATATGCAGTTGCTACTATACTGGTATTTTAAATAGTAGATAGTCACTTGTAATTTTGCCAGTTCTGGTGAGTACACCAGTGTAAATATTTTGGTATAAAATTTATTTTGGGGCACTAAAGGAGATTCATGTGGACAAATGTATGCCTTGTGATTTGCCTGGAGTCCTCCAAGGTTTCTAAAGTATGACAAGGTGTCCTCACATCTCAGAATGTCCCTTATTGGCTGTGACTTGCTTTGTGAAAACACACTTTTGGTACAGCCTGCAGTCTGGCCCTCTTAACACGTACACACTTCCTGATTACACTTGCTCATAACGAATGACTCTTATGCTTCCTCTAGGCAATAAGGCACTGAAAGCCACAAATCCTGCTGTTGTAATGTTCCACAAGCATGGTGTCCAACTAGTTGTCTTTCTTTCATCCTGTGGGTTTCCCAGCAGTTAAAAACATGTCGCATTGCATCATTTAATGGTTGCAGCCCTCTTTGGGAATGCCTTAGAGACAAATGGAGAAAGCAAAGACTACAAGGCCAGGCTCAGGGAGGGCATGTAATTAAAATTTCTGCTTTTCTTCGGACCAAACATAGGTGACTGCTGGGAAATAAAAACGGTGCTTTTTGATCATGTTCAGACTGCTGCTCAGTATGATTACTTATGGGGCTTTCAACCACAACATGACAATGGCACCCCTCTGCTCTCAAACCCATTATTTGTGCTGTACTATAATGGTTTATGCCTGCGTAAAACCTGAACTTTGACAGTTAGAAATGAGGCCGCCAACCAGGCATAGAAGGCAGAATGGAAGAAAAGCTAATGGTGTGTGACTGAAATCCCTGAATTGAACAACACAAGTTTGCATTTGCATTGAGGGCTAGAGTAGAAAGTAACATCTTTGGAAGCAGGTTCCCATTGAAGTAACTATTTCAGGTAGCTTATTGTAGGAAGGCAAAGCTTAGGTTTGTACGAGTTTCCCTTCAGTAGCTCTATTGAGGTTTTTTAATACAGGTAATGAGGTAACAAATGTTTTATAATTACAAAACCTGATGATTTTCTCCCGCTACAAATGTTGAAAACCCTGCCTTTTCTACTCTATACTCTATGATTCTCAAGAACACTGCACTGAACTCAACGGCAAATGCAGAGGAAATTGTGTTGTGTTTGAAATGGCCATTAGAAAACACAAGGCAGTTGTGATGTAACACATCATTAACCACCAGAGAGTGTTGCATCCAAGGTCCATACCATGTGACCCAAATAGTTACCTCTTCAATCAAGGAAAGTTTAATGTATGGCGTTAACCTTTTGCTCAAGCGGCTGACCTTACTACCTCCCACACATGACTCCTGGATTTGCAGTAAGACACATTTATAACAGGAAATTACATTTCCCTGCATGTTAACATCAGAGACTTTTAAGAAACAAAATGGCGCACAGGAGTCATTTATCTGTGTCTGGCGGGCTACAGCTAAGGAGAAGGGTGAACGTGAGCAGAGATTAATACAGATTCTTTGAAGACCTTTTTTTTTTTTTCAAAATCCACATTTCTTCTGATCATCATTGCACTAAGATGAGAACTACAGGAGCCTGAGGGATCAGAGGTCAGCTAAGGTTGAGCACTATTTTTCTGACTCACTGAAATAGTAAACTTCATCAAGCATGGTGAAACAAAGTAGCGATGTCCCAGTCCTATCTACAGATCAGTATTGGCTGCCAATTTGTCATTTTTTAGAAGATCGGATCGGACTTAGTCACGAGATCGGGCTGATCTGGGCCGGGGAGGACAAATGTCCTGCCCCCTCAAATTAAAGTTTCCGGAGGTAGGGAAAAGCTGCACAACAGTGGGAGACTTAGAGGACTTAGCAAAGCATCTATAAGTTTCACTTTCACGCTGCGCTTATACTCATTATGAGGTCTGGTTGTGATGCGCTAGTCTGTTTTTTTTTTCAATCTGTGGGGCTTTTGCGGAACTGTTTGACCCAACCCAACCCACTCTGCAAATAAACTGATATTCTTTTGACCCGCCCCAACCCGTGAGAAACCTGCTTCACATCACGGCACTGAATGCACCACCATATAATACCTGGATGGACCTGCCCATACACACACTACAGCAGTGGAAAATACAAGGTTCTAATTTGTGCCGCAGTATGAATTTGGAAAGTGCAAAAATTATACTAAAGTTATCAAGAGTCAAAGGCATCATAGCTGTTTTAGTTCAGGTTCCACATTCAGCCCAGTTGTGATCTCAAGTAAAATAATAGCATAATAACCTATAAAGGATGACTCCAAATTTAAATTAAAATTTCATTGTAAAAAGTCCATATCGGATAGGTATCGGCAAAACTAACCCCCCCCCAAAAAAATTGGATCAGATCAGAAGCAAAAAAGTCCAGATTGGGACATCACTAAAACTAAGTCATTTTATACTTTGTTAGTGGAAAAATAGCTGACTTAGTATTTTTAATGAGACGTTTAATGTAAGCCTATGGGAGGCAGGGCTTTTTGGTCCACCTTAGTGGCTGTCAGTGGTATTACAATTTTAAGATACTGTCACATTGGCTTTACTTTTGAGCCAAAGTCCTTGTGGTTCTTCAGCAAGTGCAGAATTACAGTAATAAAAAATAGAAATAGTGCCAAAATAAAATTTATGTTCTGCAGCTACAGATAATTTCTCAAAAGCCCTGAATCATTCTTTAATTCACATATAACCACTTAATCATCTGGAGGGTTGCAAGGGTGCTGGAGCCTATCCTAGCTACCAGTAGGGAAAGGTGGGGTACACCCTGGACATGTCAACCATTCATCGCTGGGCAGACACACAACCATTTCCTCTCACATTCACACCTATGGGTGATTTAGTTTGACAAATTAATCAATTAAGATTAGGGATGAGAATCGTTAAGAATTTAACGATTCCGATTCCATTATCAATATTGCTTATCGATCCGATTCGTTATCGATTCTCTTATCGATTCTCATTGGAAGAGGGAATAAAAGAGTACAAACGGGGGTGTTTGCATTAACTGTCTTTTATATTTCCATCTCTGCACAGAAAATATAACATATACAGTATGTACAAATAATAATAACAGATGACGCCGGGCCCGGTTCCGGTTCGGGGGGGGGGGTGGCTACAGTGAAAGTGAAACTAAAGACTCTTTACTAATTCCTCTATTGCTGCATTTCTACTACGTGGAGCCAGTTCAACTCTGCTCGGCTTGTCTCCCATTGTTGTGCACCTCATTTCCTTTCCTGTCTTATCTTCAGAAACTTGTATTTGAGGATGTTTGTTGCCCACACCAGAACTGGCCCAGCGTTCACTCTGCCGCAACATTCACAAATGCCGCTAGGTAGAGTATCAAATACATGACATTCCTGTAAATGATTCACATGCTGTGGACAAATGTTTGAAGATATTGGAGGAATTCCACCCTTTTGAAGACAGGGAAGCTTTGCAAGTGTTCCAAGTAAGTGGACCTGGTGTTGTCTTTTTAGATCGTTTCTGCCTCAACACCATGTTGGCTACGTTCTGACCAAAACAATGCAGCATACGTGTGACGTCATCGCGCATGCACAACGAAGGCGGAATCAATAAGCAGAATTGTTAAGCAGGCAGGCAAACGATTCCAAGGAATCGAGCTACTGGGAACCGGTTCTCAAGAAGAAACGGTTCTCGATTCCCATCCCTAATTAAGATGCATGTCTTTTGACGGTGAGAGTAACCTGGGGAGAACCTGCATAGAAAAGAGAGAAAATGCAAACTCTGCACAGCACTTTAGGCTTTTAAAATTAACTTCAACGTATTTGCCCTCATTCTGACTAAGCTGACAAACTGCTACTGTTGAGCTAGCTACCATTAACTTCAGCTTAATAGCTAATGATATCTAAGTCGTTAGTCGCTTTTCCATTGACCCTCAAATTGTGCAAATATAACTTGCGCTTAAAAATTTACCTAATGGAAAAACGACAATTTCGCCAAAAGTCTCATTGTTCGATTAAAAGTTTTTGCGCTGGCAAGAGGTGGTTTTTCGGGCGTAGCGCAAATGGTATATCACACAAAACTACAATGGAAAGACCTTTTTTCACAACTAGAGTCAGGTGAATTAAAAAAACAGATGTTGACAGAAAGTTACAACAAGCGAAGAAGAAGAAACATATCGCGGTACGTGTGGACACACCAGGAAACCCGATCATTTTTTAATTCAGTACGAGATAGAGGGGTAATATATAATAAAAATGAATATATCTGTAAATCAACACCATATTTACATTCGTCACCATGTTTATAGAATGACTTCTCGTGTCATCTCGTGATAATAGATAAACAAATCATCGCATTTGTGATTTAATGAAAAAACTGATATTACGTACTTCTGTTTTTTCGATGTTTAGTAAATATCAGTAAATTTTTGCGCAGATGTCTAATGGAAAAGGGACTACTGTTTGAAGAAAAAAAAAAAAAGCATAAATGTATTTGATTAAAAAATGAAATTAACTCAAGTCTTTCCATCAGGCCCCTATGGAGGAGAAATACATGCACACCAAAACTCCTTCACATCCAGATACAGTAGTGCCCTCTCGCCTTCCAAGTCCTCCACGGAGTAAACACCACCAAACCCACCCTCATTCCAGAGATGTTGTCATGAATATTCATCAAAGCCGAAGCCCAGAGGGGAGACTCATTTTGTGGACTGCAGGAACTGGCCACTTCATCTTCAGGAACAACACTCAGTTTATTCAGGTCTGGCTGAGGTTATTTTTTTTCCTTCCTCTCCTCCTGTGTCAGCCTAACTGCAGTGATGAACTTGCATTAACTAAGATTTACTACAGTGAAAATGTGCCTTGCGTGTGGGTGTACACATTTGTTGTCAGTGAGGTTATATTTGTTTATACATCTCTAATGCGGGCATCTGGACTCGACTGTGTACGTATTGTCTGTGTGGTGTCTGTTATCGAGTGTGTGCCCCCAGGTTGGAGCTGTTATATATGTGCTTAGCATCAGTGGTGTAGAAATATACATTATACATGAAAGAAGTATTGAGTTTGGATTGACAGCAAACAGCATCAGTGGTGAATTTAGATGGAAGCGAGTCAGGAAACATAAAGAAAAAACACAACCAGGAAAATCTACAGTGGTTAGTATCAGTGTAAATCAAATTAAAGCTGCGGTCCTTGGTCATTTTTTTGATGTCACTGGGGAAAAAAATATAATTATGTTTCACCATATTGTAATTCAAGTGGTCTAAGAGGAAATATCATGGGTAAAAGAATTAAATATGTGACGGATAGTAGAGCTGGACGACATTGGAAAAAACTGACATTACCTTTTTTTTTTTAACCCTTTTTTAATATATATTGCGATATGAAGAAATACTTAGGAATATATAATAATGGTGTGGTGCTGACGTAAATAGTCAAACTAATTAGCTGTGTTACCTTTTGTTGTGGCAACAGGTGCAATGCACTATTGACGCAGAACATGTGTTTCAATATCATTGTTCTTGTTGCCGAAATAATTCCACATAATTGACGTTGCTTTTCTTTTTGGCACCGAGTCTTCATTTACAGTGATTTTCTCTTGCTCGTTGCTCATTTTTCAATGTTGTTACCAGCGACTCATTCCAAACTGATTAAGAACGATTGTGATTGGTGGATTGCTGTGCGCAGTGCGTGTCAGATACCCTTGAAATTAAATGAAAACACATTGAGCTCATTTGCCTCCTACGTCGCAGGACCTGCGATGTGACTATTGCGCACATGTACATTGCAATGTCGATGCTCAAATGATATATTGTGCAGCTCTAACTGATAGCCATAAAGCAGGCCATGAAACCAAGATTATAATAGTTTTGGATTTTTCATTATAGTTTAGTTTTATTTGGTTTTAACTTTTTTTTCTCTAATTCAGTTAGTTTTTATTCGTTTTTAGAGCAGGTTTACTAGTTTTTATTAGTTTTCATTTTTTCTAAATGCTTAGATTTAGTATTAATTTTAGTTTTTACATATCTTTTCTCTTCTTCTCCATCATATTCAAATAAATCTCAGACAGGACTCTGCTGCTTTCTCCCAACTTTAGTCTCCATGTTTCCAGGTAGAGTGGGGACCAGAAGACAACTGGAAACAACAACTGAACACAAGTGACGGACTGTTAAATATCATATGGTGCTGCTAGCTAAAATTGCTAGAGCGAAATAAATCGCTTTTGTATCAACATTGACAAAGATGAAAACGAAGGGAATTTCATCCAGAATTTTTATCCGTTTTAGTTAGTTTTGTAAACACACTATACAGTTTCAGTTAGTTATCGTTTTTTTCTTTTAATTATAGTTTTTATTTATTTCAGTTAACAAAAATGTTTTTTTCAATTCTAGGTTTTGTCATTTCGTTAGTTTTAGTTAATGATAATAACCTCGCATGAAACAAGCTACACTTACATGCGTACACATTATGTGCATCCTGCTTAACCCCAAGGCTGGGATGTAACATAATTTGAGGGCTCATCCGGGATTCGCTTTTTTTTTTATTTGGGCTGAGAGGAGAGAACTGCAGAAATGACATGAATATTATCACATTCAAGCAATTTTCCTTCTGATTTCAGCTCCCACAGCTTTGAGGCTTGGACTATCTTGTAGCTTAGGGAAAATAAAGGAAGCAAGTGCTGCCAAGTCTATTGTGCATTTTCTGAAAGTGGACTCCTAAGTTTTGAATGTGTGCTGGTATTGGTGAGGTACAATGGGACAATTGGGAGAAGCCCTCTGAAGAATAATCCTTGTCTACAGCATCCAGTTCAGATCAGATCAGAACGAAATACAGCTCAGGTATTTTTTTTTTTTTTTTTCTCGTTTCCTTTTTGCTGCTTTCGAACTGTGTTTGCTAGCAGTCAGTCTTTGTGCCTGTTAGCATTGCAAAGTTATCACCACTCAAGACTGCTGACATCAGAGGAAAGGGAAAATCTGTAAAAGGCAACTCAGTTTTGACAGGTAAAGAATAAAAGGATGAAACAACAAAGGGGGGTGTTCTGATTTGTTTCACCAGTTATCTGGAAACAACATGGGTTGAAGAAGAACTTATTAGAAATGTGGAGAGCGAAACAGATTGCACAGCAGACTCTTCTTTTGTAATCTTTTTTTTTTTTTTTTTTTCACCTTGCCCTGGCTCGACTTCTGCGTCTGTGGGGCAACCTCCCCTGGGTGGACTGATGTGCAAGTTCAGCAGGGGCTGTTGAACACTGCTGGGGTGCATTTATCTTGCATCTTTCTCTTACCACCTGACCGAGCTCTGACACACTACAGCATTAGTACTTTGTGGCCTGTGAGATTTTAACCCTTTCATGCATAGTGGTCACTACAGTGGACAGCTGTTCTCTTGTATATTCATGGATTTTATTGTTTTAGTTCCATATCAACCAACACAGTGGACACTCACACTGTAAAAATCTAAGTCTGACCAAGTGTATTTTTCTCATTTCTAGTCCAAATATCTCATCACAGTTAAAATCAGAAAGAATCACCTAAAGAGGAACTTTACAGTCAGATATAAGAACTGATTTATAGACAATAGATCTGGAAAATCTGATTTACACTAATCTGACCGAGAGGATTTTCACTTGTTCCATTGGCAGATTTTTTTTGCTTGAATTCAACAAAAAATGTTCCTGTTTAGGTGATTAATTCTGATTTTAGGTGTGATGAGATATTTGGACTAGAAATGACAAAAAAAAACAAAACACTTGCCCAGATTTAGATTTTTGCAGTGCATGCACTGTAATTCATACTGTTACTGTTACTTTACTGTTCTTGATTAACCTGATCTGTACTAACATGTTCGGGTGGAAATCAGTTGCTTGTTATTGTAATTAACTGTAATTAAAAGTTTTTTTTTCATATTATTTCCATGATGTGAGTAATGACTAATTTTTGTGTTTGTTAAAATGTGAGAAAACATCAGATTAGCTGCATTAAAAATGTTTTAATTTCATAGTTTTCACACAGTTTATCAGTAAATACGTTTCTTTGCTTCAAAAATTAAATGCATGGATATTTTTGAAACTCCATGAAAAATAGGTTCATAAAACAATTTTTAATCGCATTTTTTTTTTTAATGCCTAGAGCACAGATGTTAAACATGCGGCCCGGGGGCCAAATCTGGCCCACCAAAGGGTCCAGTTTGGCCCTTGGGATGAATTTGTGAAATGCAAAAATTACACTAATACATTAACAATCCTTTTAGTTCAGGTTCCACATTCAGACTGATTCAATCTCAAGTGGGTCAGACCAGACAAATACTACCATAATAACATATAAATACTCACAACTTCAAATTTCTCTCTTAGTAAATGGAAATATTTTCATGTATTTACACTAAAACAAAGTATAATTTCACAAAAAATGTGAATAACCTGAACAAATATGAACAACCTGAAATGTTTTGAGAGAAGTAAGTACAATTTTAACAATATTCCGCTTGATATTAAATGTTTTGTGTATCTGTAGATCCACTGTGATCTGCAAGTTATAATAAACAATAACAATGGTAACAATGGTAATGATAAAGTGAGGCAGAATATTATTAAAATTACACTTATGTTTTTTTTCAGTTTGTTCGTGTTATTCACATTGTTTGAAAGGATAGTTGGTAGATGTAAACATTTTCATTGTTTAATTTTACTTTTTTCACTCTAAAACATAGAGAAAATTTTTAAGTTGACATTATTTCTATATTATTATGTTATTATTTTACCGGTTCGGCCCACTTTAGATCAAATTTAGCTGAATATGGCCCCTGAACTAAAATGAGTTTGACACCCCTGGCCTAGAGGAATAAAAACACTCACGAATAAATATCTTGCTCTTATAATTCATGCATGAAAAGGGTTAAAGTGCGTGGTTAGATTTACCTGCACATCTAGCAATCAAATGTCAGTACAACCTGCAGGTATGATCTAGTCTTATTCAGCTATTTGATTTTCTATAGGTGTTACTGTGGCAAGAAAGCCTGTGAACACACTTATGCATAAAACAACATTACATAGCTCAATGGAGCGTTAATGACAGCACTTATACCAATTACACTGTAGCAGAAAGTCTCTGAACAATGGCAGCTTCTATGCAATCCTCCCACCTAGAATCATTACTTCAACACCCTCATTCCGTACTAATATTAATGAGCACCACACTAATTGCAGGTCCATTCTGAGGTACTTCTTCCCGAGTGTGTGGGAAATCCAATAACCGTCATGTCATAAAATCCTCACTTTTATCAAATATTATTCACACACTCAGCTCATCTGTACCAGTAAAAACAAAATGGGCTCATGGGTCTTCTTTCCGGTGCTTAGCAACTACATCTTTTTTGGGTTGTTTTCCCACCTCCTACTCCCTTTGTCATCTTGCCTCACCATTTAAAAAAAAAAAAAAAAAATCTGATTCCCATCGCCTCCCCAATCTCACCATAAATTGGATGGCAGGCAATTAAGTGAGTTGTCGGAGGGCTCGCTGACAGCAATTACAAGGTGTGTAGGAATTCATGTGGAGACACGACGCCCTGCACTTTTGATTTCTAGATAGATGTCTCTCTCTCTCCCTCTCTCTCTCTCATCCGCGGCGGCAAATAAGTTCAGAGAACAGGGAGGTAGAAAAGTGAAGAAGTAAAAAGGTTCAGCAAGGGGTGATAAAGATGAGGCGAGGGATGGAAATAGGAAAAAAAAAAGGAGAGTGAAAATAAGAAAGGTGTTAAAAAAGAGTGCGGAAAGGTGGAACGGGAGATACAGAGGAAAACAAAAGACAGAGGATAGGGTGTGGAGAGGAGAGATAGCAAATTGATCAAAGCCCAGTCAGAGTTTTGTCAAAGACCGCAGGGCAAACTCGAAAGAAACAAAAGATAACCTCCACACACACACTCCGAGATGAGCACATTTTGTAAAAAAAACACAAACAAAGGCTCTTATAGAAATGTGGGCATGCATTGGTTTCTCTATCGGTCTTATAGGGGTTGTAACGTAGGCTGGCTGTGTTGTGGTTGGATGTACAGGGTGGGGAAGCAAAATTTACAATATTTTGAGGCAGAGATTGAAAGACAGTGTATGACCAGTTAGTTTATTGAAAGTCATGAGAATTTATTTGCCACAAGAAAATGTACATAATAGAGAATATTTTTATTCTATGTGTCCTTCTTTCTCAATAACTGCCTTCACACTCTTCCTGAAACTTGCGCAAGTGTTCCTCAAATATTCGGGTGACAACTTCTCCCATTCTTCTTTAATAGTATCTTCCAGACTTTCTCCTAATAGTTTTGCTCATAGTCATTCTCTTCTTTCCATTATAAACAGTCTTTATGGACACTCCAACTATTTTTGAAATCTCCTTTGGTGTGACGAGTGCATTCAGCAAATCACACACTCTTTGACATTTGCTTTCCTGATTACTCATATGGGCAAAAGTTTCTGAAAAGGTATGGATAATAGTGTTAGGTATGATTAAGACATCAATATATGTTTGGTTTCCAAACAATTGACGTAGTGCCTGCTGAGAAAAAACAACTAAATGTTCATTGTAAATTTTGCTTCCCCACCCTGTAAGTGAGATGACGAACCAAACAAGCAGAGGCAGGAAATGGCGAGGTCCACAAATTTTTAAAAATATTTTCAATCATCCATAATTACAAAACAAAGTGCACGTGCTAAAAAGTGCAAGTGCAATTGGAGGTCAGAGTAGCAGTGTATTCTCCAGCAATAGAACCACAACTGTTCTTGTTTTTGTGGTTTTATGGCGGTTGGCAAGCCAGCTTATTGGCGCATTACCGCCACCAACTGGACTGGAGTGTGGACACAGGCTAGCAGGAAAAAAAAACAAAAACATTAACTAAATCTTTTCTATAATATCAGTATCCCTTAAGAAATCTATAATATAATATAATATATATATATATATATATATATATATATATATATATATATATATATATATATATATATATATACATATATATATATATATATATATATAGGGTGGGGAAGCAAAATTTACAATATTTTGAGGCAGGGATTGAAAGACAGTGTATGACCAATTAGTTTATTGAAAGTCATGAGAATTTATTTGCCACAAGAAAATGTACATAATAGAAAATGTTTTTATTCTATGTGTCCTCCTTCTTTCTCAACAACTGCCTTCACACGCTTCCTGAAACTTGCACAAGTGTTCCTCAAATATTATGTTTATGTTTATGTTTACGCATTTGGCAGACGCTTTTTTCCAAAGCGACTTACAGGGGAAAACCAATTAAATCACTCAATCAATCAAATTTTATTTATATAGCGCCAGATCACAAAAAAGTTATCTCTTGACATTTTATATATAGAGTTGGTCAAAACCAGACTCTAAGTCAATTTACAGAAACCCAACAGAATCCTCCAGGAGCATATTGGGGTGACAACTTCTCCCATTCTTCTTTAATAGTATCTTCCAGACTTTCTCGTAATAGTTTTGCTCATAGTCATTCTCTTCTTTACATTATAAACAGTCTTTATGGACACTCCAACTATTTTTGAAATGTCCTTTGGTGTGACGAGTGCATTCAGCAAATCACACACTCTTTGACATTTGCTTTCCTGATTACTCATATGGGCAAAAGTTTCTGAAAAGGTATGGATAATAGTGTTAGGTATGATTATGACATTAATATATGTTTGGTTTCAAAACAATTGACGTAGTGCCTGCTGAGAAAAAACAACTAAATGTTCATTGTAAATTTTGCTTCCCCACCCTGTAAGTGAGATGACGAACCAAACAAGCAGAGGCAGGAAATGGCGAGGTCCACAAATTTTTAAAAATATTTTCAATCATCCATAATTACAAAACAAAGTGCACGTGCTAAAAAGTGCAAGTGCAATTGGAGGTCAGAGTAGCAGTGTCTTCTCCAGCAACAGAACCACAACTGTTCTTGCTCTTGTGGTTTTATGGCGGTTGGCAAGCCAGCTTATTGGCGTATTACTGCCACCAACTGGACTGGAGTGTGGACACATTCTAGCAGGAAAAAAAAACAAAAACAAAACTAAATCTTTTCTATAGTATCAGTATCCCTTAAGAAATCTGTAATATATCTGTATGTGTTTCCAACTTGACTCCCTATAAGCAACTGCAAAGAAAGATTAACATAGAACCGCAACTGATGGAAACAGGCGACGTTTATACTGTTCAGCTTACTGGTTCAAACCACTACTACTTAACAAGGGATTTACAAATCTACATAAATGGTTAAAACTAATCTAAAACATCCATAAACCAAAACCCACAACCATAAACTATATAAAACCCAAACTATATACATAAAACTCTAAAACCAAACACCAAAAATAAAGAAAAACCCATAAATCAATGGTTCCCAACCTTTTTTGGCTCGTGACCCCATTTTAACATCACAAATTTCTGGTGACCACAGATATTCAAAACTGAGATTTTTTTTTTTTTTTTTTTTAGCTAAAATTAATTTGTTTTTGATCATGTAATAGTTTGCCACTATGTTGCAAATAAATGTTAATTTTAGACACATTTAGTCCATATACTGTATATTATTATGGACGGAGGCAGAAAAGCCAGGTGTAGATTACTGCATAAAGTGAGAATTTTATTCTCCTTGGTCAGGATATGTACAGTCAGTCCAGCTTGGATTTACAAGGCTGACAATTAATACTGAACAAACAAGAACTCAAACTATGAATTATGAAAGAGCTGCAGCATCTGAAACTGACCACAATGAACATTTGACAGATAAACAGTACCACAGTGCTTCAGTATCAGCTTCAGAGTTTGTCATGTCTTTTATGAATTGGGATTGTCTCTCAACTCACCATTTATTATTTATTTATTTATTTATTTATTTTTTTTAATCAATTACTAGAAATTTCAGATGACCCCATTTGACTTCCAGGTGACCCCACGTGGGGTCCCGACCCCAAGGTTGAAAAACACTGCCATAAAACATTGATCCTGGCTCCCCTACACATTTCCCTGCCTTAGTCCAGCCCGGAACCTTTTTATTTTCTTTTCTTCTGGGACTCTTTTAACTGATGGACCTGGACACAAGGACAAGGTAAGTACAAACACTAAAACACCATTCACTAAACACTTGAAAATCCACTAACACACACACACACTAAACAAGATTAAACTTAAATTTTGTACATTTATATTGCTCCAAGTCTGTTGTGAGCCTAATTTATGTCTCCCTTTTTCTCCAGGGCCAAGCAGTAGTGATGGTGAGATGAAACCTCATGAGGCATCGAACCACTTGAGCCAACTGGTTCAAAAAAGGGTTCATTTCTCGAAGCTTCATGTGCACACGAAACCACCTACTGGCCATGTGTATAATCACAGGCAGCTGGATCTGAACCACAGAATGTGTGATGCATTGAATTTTTACCTCCGCCAAGGAGGTTATGTTTTTGCCAGGGTTTGTTTGTCTGTCTGTCTGTCTGTTTGTTTGTCTGTCCGTTAGTGTGCAACATAACTCAAAAAGTTATGGACAGATTTTGATGAAATTTTCAGGGTTTGTTGAAAATGGGATAAGGAAGAAATGATTAAATTTTGGTGGTGATCTGGGGTGGGGGGGCCCACGGGGGGGGGCACTGATCAGCCTTGGCGGAGGTCTGCGCTCTCCGAGTGCTTCTAGTTGTGTCTGTTATGGCTCTTGGGAATGACTATGAATAACAAAAAACCTATGACCAAACAATTTCTCTACATAAATGATCACATATGTGTATAATAAAATATTTTTGAATGTATTCTGTGTGTGTACATTTCCCCCAAACAGTAGTGTCAAATATGGGGGGTTGTGTAATGTTTTTCTGTCACTTTAGGAAAATGTCATGACTTAAACAGGCAGAGGACAGTGAAAGTGCTTGTGGAACTTGGACAATGATGTACAGGAAAGGGGAGATTTTATTCATTTTTATTCAGAAATAACAGTTTCTCAACAGTTTTTGATTTTAAGTGATTCCTTTTTTTTTTTTTTGACACAACCTCTCTGGTGTTTGAAAACACCCTTTCACATGGTACAGAAGATGCTGGTATGCACAAAAATGCAAGAACAACATTATATAAATTGGGATACACTAATTTTTTGTCTCTCCCAGTACTCCAGATAAGCAAATCTTATGTGTCTGAAATAATGTTAGATTTAGTTCACCTTATTAGGAGTTATCAAATCCAAATGTTCCCACACAGGGGAAATCCTCCTCTTCTTAGCTGGCTCCATCCTCTTACTTATCCTTAAATCTTCAAATGATCTCTCTTTTTAAACTCTTCAAAATATCTCCAAACTATATAAACGCGATCCAAACTGTAGTATCCAAACTCTGTTCAAACTCTGCACTGACCATAACTCTCAATCAAAAACCCACATTTTGAAATGGAGCCTGAGGGGTTTATATTGCTGCCAGACCTGAATCACATAGAACCACCTCTGAACCACTTTGCAAAACAGTCACATGGTACAGCTGGGCAGTGAGGCTTCGGACGTCATCATCCCCTAAATGAAGCAAGCCTCGATACGCACTTTGCGGAAACGCCCTCTCCATTACTCGACACATGCTTCAAAGCTTCGGCACATCTCGTAACATCCCTACCATTCACTAAACACTTTAAAATCCACTAACACCTACCTGAGAATCTTCAGGAAAACAGTCAAACAAAACTGCTTAGAATACTTTTACTGATTGCAAACAAAGTAATAACAACCTCCTGGTTAAAGCCACAACCCCCCACAATAGTCCAGTGGAGGGATAGAATTCAGGATGTGTACAACATGGAATATACCACCGCAGTGTTACAAATGAAAAGAGAAATATTTATGAACAATTGGACCCACATTAAGTCACATTTTAATTTGATGTAAGTGTTGTTGCTTTTTATTGTTGTTGCTGTTGTGGATTTCTATTTTGTTCTATCTCAGATTCTGAAAGAATGTCAAGGTTCTACCATGTTGTATTTTAATGGCTGATGTTGATCTCTCCTGAATATTCTGGTCCTTGTGGCCTAGGACTTGAAACAACCATGGACTACTACCCCCATTAAGATACTGAGATGTATGTATGTATATATATATATATATATATATATATATATATATATATATATATGTGTATGTATGTGTGTGTATGTATATGTGTGTGTGTGTGTGTGTGTGTGTGTGTGTGTGTATATATGTCGAAGCCCAAAACGGAATCTGGCCCAATTCAGAATCGGGCCGGCCCAGAATGGAATTCTATTCTAGGCCGGCCTAGAATGGAATCCTGCTGCTATAATGTTATTTTTATACCATGTTTAATGCAAATGATCCATAATTCCATAATTTGTCATAATTTTACATTTTCAGTCTTACATACCTTGAGTAACTATTGTCAATTTCAGTCGATTTCACTGCATCATATATTGGTGGGGAGTACCACTAGGTTCTATTTGTAAATAAAGTGTATTATATAAATAAAATGTTGTTGTTAATGTTGTTAATAAAATGTTGTTTGTTTCCTTTTTTTTCACATATTTGCAAATTCCATGTATTGATTTTTGTAATAATTTAGATCATTTGCATTAAACATGGTATAAAAATAACATTATAGCAGCAGGATTCCAGTCTAGGCCGGCCTAGAATAGAATTCCATTCTGGGCCGGCCCGATTCTGAATCGGGCCAGATTCCGTTTTGGGCCTCGACATATATATACATATATATATATATATATATATATATATATATACATATATATATATATATATATATATATATATATATATATATATATATATATATATATATATATATTTTTTTTTTTTCTGTTATATAGTGATTTGTTACAATGCACTGTATGGCTACACACGTGAAATCTAAATAAAAAGAAGTTCAAAAAAAAAAATAAATCCACTAACACACAGACATTAAACAAAGTTAAACTCAAATATTGCACATTTATATTGCACCAAGTCTGTTTTGAGTCTAATTTGTGTCTCAGTTTTTCTCCAGGGCCAAGCAGCCATCAATTAAAATGCTACAGCACCACCGGATGTAAAAAAAAAAAATGAAAAAGGAAAGACAATAAAATAATCAACTACTTTTAAAACCAATCATGTGTAGTTATTTTGCCATGTGCAAATATGTTTGTTTAATGTGCTGTGTGCTATCAAGTGCTGAATGTGCAAGTTAAAGTGCCCATGTGAAAAAGTGCTTCTATTTATACTTAGAAGTAACAAACAGCTGCATATTACAGTAAAGGAATAGTTAACTCTCCGGTATCCGGGTGCGCCTTTTACGCACACTTTGCACTTTGTGTTAAAAAACTTCATATTATTTTTCACAATTTAAATAAGGTTAGAATTCAAAAGTTGTTCATTTTTGCATGATCCTTAAAATTCTGGCCACCAACTAAAATGTGCACATTGTAAACAAAAGAAAATTACAAGACTAGCATCTGTCTCCCAAGTGTGCCTAAAACGCACTATTTCTTCCATTTGATATGTATGATTAGGGCTGACCTTGATTTACAAAAATAAAATCAAATTAGAGCAGAAAAATAAATCAACATATAATATTGAATAGTTTGATTTATAGGTGTGCCATTTTGGCACACTTGGTGACAGATGCTAGTATTTTTGAACATTTGACCTAGCGCCTAAAATAATAATACAAATTAACCGATGTTGCTGTTAATCATTGACATATGCCAGGATGAAAAAATCAAATATGTGATCCATTTTTTATGTAGTATATTGAAAAAAATACATTTTTTGCATCCAAAAAAATGGTTTGTTTACATTACAAACACGGCATTTAAAGGGTTAAAAAAATGCAACAGTTGTTGAGTATTTGGTAGTTTAATTTCCAGCTTAAGTTGATGAAATAGAAAAAGTGTAAAAGAATGAAAAAAAAAATTCTATGAAAATTTTTTTGACATTATTCAACAAGTGTGCCAAAAAGGCACACTTGGTGCTTAGTAAGGGCCTTGCTGGACGGGATACCAGAGGGTTAAGGAAAGTCTACAAATATTTGGACTTCTCCCACGCATATTGCAAAGGCCTTTTTCAGAGCTAATGGAACTTTTCAGTTGAATCTAAGCCTTTTGAGAATCTCACTCTGAAGAGCATTTCCTTTATGTTACAAATCATCTCATACAGACTCAGCTTTGCTCAAAAACCCCCCCCCAAAAAAACATCGCTCTCAGTGTTATCACCATTCATCTACCAAAGAGAAAAAAAATAAAAATAAATGCAGTAATCTGTTTATTGTCACCTCATTAGCGCTGCTTTTAAAAACTCCAACTCAAGGTTTGCGAGGAAAGACGGACGAGCCCTATTCACTCTGTCCCAACTGGTTTAGATTATGAAACACATCAGAGGATTGAAGGAGCTAATTGATATTTGTTTTCTGTCCATTTGGAGCCGTGTCAAAGACCAGCTAACGTTTTCATTACCATGTAAATCACGCCGCGTTTTTAATTTCAGTAATAGCAGCAAAGTTCCTGGTTCATTAACACTGCCCTTGTAGCACGGCCCGCGATTGATGGAGTGAAGGCCGACTCAGTCACAGTTCATAAGAGAACAAAACTCACACACCGTCTCCTACCGGGACGCCAATGCATACTTTTCATTTTTCTTATTTTGCTTTTGAATAATAAATGCAAACACATACATACAGAGGTGCACAGCCACATACACTTTAAATGATTTCTCTTCAATTCACTGGTGAATAATAGATAAAATAAAAAATAAAAAAACAGTGTAAAAGCATGTCAACAAACTAAAAGCAATGCAGCAACCTTAACACTCCTGTAACACCACCATTAAGACGCATTTAAATAAATACAGTACGCTGTATTTAGCCTGAGTGCTCGATGCATTTCGTCCCCAAATATGGAAATATAAAGTTAAATGAGTCTAATAGAATTTAAATAATGTGTTTGATGAATGGATGAAGTTAACACTGGCAGGTAGAGCTGGGCAATAGATTAACCCTTAAAGACCCAGTGGTACTTCTGTGTCACCTCCCAAATGAATTTTTCTGTATATTTAACCTTTAAGTGTAATATTATCCTCTTTATTTTAAGTTTTTTCAGTATAAAAAAATGTGTTTTCCTGTATTTAACTTACTGATGGTGTAGATGTTTATAAAATGTCAGAGTAAATTCAAAGGTTATTATATCAAAACAGAGAAAACTGTACTTTTTTTTTTTTTTTTAGCAAAATATATCATTAACTGAATGTCTCTATTTAACATTTCCTAAGGGATTTATTGCCATTTATTATAATATTATCTTCTGAATTTTGCATTTTTCCAGCGAAATTCATGTATTTTCCTATGTTTAATTGACTGATCATGAAGATGTTCATTAAAACTCAGAGTAAAGTCAAAGGTTATTGTATCAAAACAGAAAAAAACTGAAGAAAAGATGACTTTTTCAGTAAAATATAGCATTAACTGAACATAAACCCAGTGTCTCCATCCACTGTCATTGATCCAACTCCATGGGTTTTACTGGTGAATCAATGTTGTAGAAGATAACAGTGTTTCCACGGTAACTACGGAGCCTCTGAACGTCCAAATGAGTCATATCTGATGACCATGAAAAGATGACAAACTGCATTTTACATTAATTATTTACATGTATTGATAGGATTAATGGATCGACAGGTATAAAACAGTTTACATTAGTAGATGGTTTTGGTCGTCAGTGGCTGTTTGGGTTTTTATGGGTTAAATTAATTTGATTCAGTTTATGTCTTTGAATTATCCTCCTGAGACCCAGCAATGCATTTTTGTCCTCTGTAGGGGACAAGAGTTTCACAGCTTTATTGAGGAGAAAAAAAAAAAAAAATGCAGTGCACTGCAAAGGACATTCCATAGAAATTTTAAAAATACATCTGAAAAAACTGTTGCATTGGGCTGTTTCCAATAAAGGCAATTATTTAATGTAAAAAAGCCAAAACTTGTACTTTCCTGGGTCTCAGGAGGTTATGGAAAAAAATGCCTAAATCCTAAAATGGAAATTAGCCTTAGGCTTTAATCTGACATATTTACATATATTTTTTTAAAATGTTCATTAATATGCTTTATTTCTCCTTTTCTTCAATAAATAAATAAAGTACATCTCTTCTTATGATTTCTGTGTTTCTAATTCTAAAAGCACAACAAAAATGTACTGAAAAAGGGTTACATTTTTACATGTTTTGCACATTTAAATCTTTGGAAATACTACTCTTGATATTGTTTTTTTTTTTTTTGGCCTGTCACTACCCCTACTCATTAAGGGACAACTTTATTTTAAATATAAATTACAAACAGTGATTACTCCCGACTGACCCACATCCATCCCATCCCTTATACTGTGATAGCCCTAATATTGTGAAGTAATCAGTGAACAGATATCATGAACAAAAACATATTTTTAAAATGTTCATTAATATGCATTGTTCCTCCTTTTCCTCAGTAAATAAATAAATAAATAAAGTACATCTCTTCTTATGAATTCTGTGTTTCTAATTCTAAAACTAGCACAACAAAAATGGACTGAAAAAGAGTTATATTTTTACATGTTTTGCACATTTAAATCTTTGGAAATACTACTCTTGATATTGTTTTTTTGTTTTTTTTCAGCCTGTCACCACCCCTCCTCATTAGGGGACAACTTTATTTTAAATATAAATTACAAACAGTGGTTACCCCCGACTGACCCACATCCACCCCATCCCTTATCCTAATATTGTGAAGTAATCAGTAAACAGATAATATCATGAACAAAAACATATTTAAAAAAAAAAAAAATGTTCATTAATATGCATTGTTCCTCCTTCAGTAAATAAATAAATAAATAAATAAAGTACATCTCTTCTTATGAATTCTGTGTTTCTAATTCTAAAACTAGCACAACAAAAATGTACTGAAAAAGGGTTACATTTTTACATGTTTTGCACATTTAAATCTTTGGAAATACTACTCTTGATATTGTTTTTTTGTTTTTTTTCGGCCCATCACCACCCCTCCTCATGAGGGGACAACTTTATTTTAAATATAAATTACAAACAGTGATTACTCCCGACTGACCCACATCCACCCCATCCCTTATATTGTGATAGCCCTAATATTGTGAAATAATCAGTGAACAGATAATATCATAAACAAAAACATATTTTTTAAAATGTTCATTAATATGCATTATTCCTCCTATTCTTCAGAAAATAAATAAATAAATAAATACATACATACATACATACAGACAAGAAGACAAATGGCAGACAGGCATACTCTTGATATTGTCGTTTGTTATTGCTGTATAACGTTCTGATAAACTGTTACTGAGATTTTTTTTGTTTGTGTTTGTTTTTTTACTAAAAAACTGTCAATTATCACTGTTACTGGAAAAATCAGTTCAGGTAACCTTTTAATCTCTTTCCAAAACAAACTGAAAAAAAAAAAAAAAAAACAAACCAAAAAACAACATTTAAGCTAATCAAAATAACCCACTGGTTGAGAAAAGCATGATGTGTTTTCAAGGCTCTGTGCATGTTTTTCAAAGCAGTATCATCAGGGTCAATAACTAAACCTTAAGGTTAGATGTATTCCATGGGATAATGACCGAGCCTCTTCTGTAATTTTTTTTAGAGACCATACTGCATACAAGCAGTCTAAAGGTCAAAGATTTCCACCTTATTACGGTACATGCTTCCTTTATAGAAAATTTCTGCAGCATTATGAAATGTACTCTTGTGTTTGTTTACTGTACATATTTCTGCAAAGGTAAAAAGTAATGGTTGGTGTTATTTGTAGAGGCAGTAGAAGACTTAAATGTAAAAATGTCAATATGTGATAAATACTGCGGCCTTGGAAAGCAAGAACTTTCTGCAGGATCAGGTACCTTTGCTGTAAATAATTCTTATAATTACAGGAAAATGATGCGGTGCGAGCTTGTACAGTGATCACATCTAAGTACATCATTTTATTTCACTTCATTATTAACCTCACGCTGACTTTCTGTTAAATTATACAGAAATAAAACTGAACTCTGTGTGCCAACCGCCAGAATCCGGGTCATGATCATGACCTCGCTGTTGATACCAAAGTAAAGTTTGCAAAAAATAAAATAAAAAATAAAGTTTTTTAAACTACATAAGAAATTTAATCTAGTACAAAGCGTATCATTTAACCGAAGAAATTACCTGCAATAAAATGAGATTACTTCAAATGCAAATAGCCAAAATCTTTTGCATGAAATGAATACAATTCAAATCAACATAGTAATTTTTCCCATTACTCACATCCATTAAAACTAAATTTCCAAATATTTCTTAAAGTCTTTTTCTGCATAATAATCAGTGCAATCTGGCATCCGAAAGCAATCTTCATGACATGTATTATCACTGATTTGAAGTCTCCGGTGTAATTTTAAAATGATATAAAAGTCTCATCGTGGCTAATTCACCTGCTGGGAGTAACTTGTCTGTATTTGTTTCTTGTACAAGGACACACAGACAAAACATGGATGATGGATTCACTGAGTCACAGTTAATCCAACCTGGCAGTGACCTTAACCAGAAATTGAAGCTCTGGGGTATGAGTTAGAAAAAAAGAGAGAGAATAAGGGAGAGAGACATCAAGAAGTAATGCAGACAATTAGAAATAGGACAGAGACTGTGGAACAGGGGGAAAGAGGTCAAAGGAAAGACCAAAGAGGGGACAAAACAAGGAAGGACTGGAAAAAACAGGTTGTATTTGGGAAAGCTTAAAGAGCAAGGTTAGATTTTTTTTTTTTGTGTAAAGTGTAAACTGTTGCTTTAAAATACAAAATCACACAAAACCACAAACTAACTGATCAAAGCCAATGTAGACAAGAAATTGATATATTCTGGTTGCTTTGAAATCAGCACTAAGAATTTCTTTCACCGCCGTAAAGTGGTGAAAATATTCTTAACATACCATAAACTCTGTCCAAGATTGTATTTTTAACACCCTGTCCAAAGCATGATGACATCGTTATAAAAATTACACACTGAGCAGATGTAAAGTTATAAAAAATTCATCAAATGCATTTTTAAAAGTTTAATCAAATCTACTTAATGCAACCTAAATATTTAATCTAACCCAATTGATTTAATAAATTCAGTTACTCAAATATTAAATGTTTTATATAGATTAAATTTACTACATTTTTCACAAACTAGAATTATATAACTGGTATACTTAGCTTTAAATAAATTACAATAATAAGTAGCAGCAATATGTATCTGTAAACTTTATGCATAAATGAAGAAGTTTGGGAGGAAATGATTAGCAGAAAAAAAGACTGGAAAAAATTAGTAAAATAAAACACATTTCTTTACTCTTTCAGTCTTAAGGTCTATTAAGAATTGCATTTTTAAAGTTTAATCAAATATACTTAATGCAATCTAAATATTTAATCAAACCCAATTGATGTCATAAATACATTTACTCAAATATTAAATATTTTATATAAATTAGATTTACTACATTTTTCACAAATTTGAATTATGTAACTGGTATAGTTAGCTTAAAATGAATTATAATAATAACTAGCAGCAATGTGTATCTGTAAACTTTATGCATAAATGAAATATTATTTTAGAAGTTTTAAAGAAAATGATTAGGAGAAAAAATGATTGGAAAAAATTATTAAAATAAAACAAATTTCTTTACTCTTTCAGTCTTCAGGTCTACTAAGTATTGCCTTTTTAAAAGTTTAATCAAATATACTTAATGCAACCTAAATATTTAATCTAACCCAAATGATTTAATAAATACAGCTACTCAAATATTAAATAATTTATATAAATTAGATTTACTAAATTTTTCACAAAATAGAATTATATAACTAGTATAGTTAGCTTTAAATAAATTATAATAATAAGTAGCACCAATGTGTATCTGTAAACTTTCTGCATAAATGAAATATAATTTTAGAAGTTTTGGAGAAAATGAGGAATAAATGATTGGAAAAAAACTGTAAAATAAAACAAATTTCTTTACTCTTTCAGTCTTAAGGTCTACTAAGTATTGCATTTTTAAACTTTAATCAAATAAACGTAATGCAACCTAAATATTTAATCTAACCCAAATGAATTAACAAATACAGGTACTCAAATATTAAATTTTCTATATAAATTATATTTACATTTATCACAAAACAGAATTATATAACTAGGATAGTTATCTTGAAATAAATTATAATAATATGTAGCAGCAATGTGTGTCTGTAAACTTTATGCATAAATGAAATATAATTTTAGAAGTTTTGGAGTAAATGAGGACAAATTATTGGGAAAAAATCAGTAAAATAAAACTAATTTCTGTACTCTTTCAGTCTTAAGGTCTACTAAGTATTACATAATTTTTTTTTTTTTTTTCTATGCAAATTTGGTGAAGTGTAACCAGTGAATTATTTTAAATGTTTAATTCAGATTAATATCTGTTAAAACTGCTTGTTGCATATTTTATTGAGTAAAAGTTGCATTTATTTATTAATCTAAGTACGTATTCTTTAACTCACTTTAACACCAACAGCTGGTAAGTACCTCATCCTTCGTCTTGTGTTAGGGTCGGCAGAGACCCATTTTAGGTTTCAAATGCATAAATGAACCACATAATATTTAGGTATTGGATCAAGGCTTTTTGACTTTGTCAGGAACCTTTATTTCAACAAAATAATACAAAAACATTTTTTTCCACTAAATTATGAAATGCTCTGGTTGAAATTATGACCTTTGTGTTGTTAGGGTCGGTTTCAACCCTGTTATAAAAATAAGATTATAAAGCAATAATTAGAGCCCAAACTGAAATCATAAGGGCACTGTCAGCCAACACACTGACAGCCAGCTCCTCTACCAATTAAGTGAGCTTTTGGGGATTCTCATTTTGCCTTGTTATCCAGTAAAACCTGCACAAAAACAAATTAATCACAGACAGGCATGTCCACACATGTGAGGTCCATTCAGTATAGAGTTGGTGACTGCAGAGTGCACATCAAAGGGTATACCGACAAAAAAAAGGCCCAGAGGTTCACACCTAAAATATTAAAACCAATATTTTCATGCATACAGAAGCCTAACAAGGTAACCAAGAGATGAGAAACTAATTAGATGATAGATAATTGCTTTTAGTGTATTTTACAGCTGATTTAAGACATGGGTCAGAACTGACCCGTTAACATAAGAGATGGGAACAGAAAGCTAACACCAGAGGAAGGTTATTCAACCCCGCTTGATAAATCCAAACACTTTAATACTGCAACATTTGATATTTTCAGAAACAGGAAATCCTGTCAAATTGCAAAGCTGTACCCCACTGTATGATCCATAATAAAAATGATATGGTGTGCACCAAGTTGGCTGACTTCAACATAGCTCTCACCTCAACCCCACCCAACACCTTTGGGATGAATTAAAATGTCAGCTGAAAGCCAAACCTTATCACCCAGCCTCACTAATGCTCCTGTGGGCTGAGTGGAAGCAAATCCCTACAGCCAGAATTTTGTGGAAAGCATTGCAAGTTGAGTGGATAGTGTTGTAGTAGCATTTTAATACCCCTGGTTACTTCTGCCAAGGAGGTTATGTTGTTACCATTTGGTTGTGTGTCAGCAGGATTATGTAAAAACTATGAGCATGAAACTCAAGGGAAAGGTGCAGATCCAACAAAAATATGTAGATCCAGGAATTTTCACATTTTCTTGCATTTTCAAGATGAAGCACAAATAAAATTATAAGACTAAGGGATCTTGGCAGATATATAGTTACTACTTTAGTTTCATAATTAAGTTGCCGCCATATTTTAAGGTTGCGCTCTCTAATGCATCATGATGCACTATAGTATTAACAAATAATTATTTACACAGGGTTTCTGAGGGTCATTAAAAAGCATTGAAAGTCATTAAATAGATTATGTGAAAATTAAGGCCTTAAATTGCATTAAAAAGCCTTAAATTCAATGTCCAGAGACATTAAAGAATTAAATACACTTGATGGAAAAAAGCATTGTTATTCACAATTTATTTTGATAATATAGACATTTAATAATTTTGATCGGAAGTACAGTGTAATGATTGACAGGCCGAACCCTTTAATTGGCTATTGTTTATGGATAGTGCACGAAGTCGCAACACCAGATGCTTGGAATGCAATGTGCTATGAGTATGCTCATGCTGTGGTGAAGAGCGGAGGGAATATTAGCGAATGTCAGAAAAATGGGAAAATGCAAGTTTCAGCAGAAGTGGTTGGAGGAGGAACTATTCAGAACCTGGTTAAAGCCTGTCGACAGTATTTTTAACCCTATAATGCCGAATGTATCATATGTGATATATGAGTTTTGAAGCCCTCTTCTTGATCAGTGTGATTTTTTTTTTCTTGAAAAACCTGATGTATACAATTAGATACATGCAGTACACGGATAATCCACTGGGGGGAGGAATTCGTTCACCACATGCCTTTCCAGTGACACTACAAGATTGTCATTAATGAGGAAGGAGGCAGAACTTTGACAGTTTTAAAAAGGAATTACCAATTTGTCAGACGTGTTTGTGTCATATTATGTTTTTGTTTGTTGAAAAATAATAACATTTTAGCATTGAGACTTGATGTATCAAATAACCCAGCCAGCATGTCCATATGGGCCCCAGACGGGTTACATCTAAGGGTCCCATATGGGTTCGTCCGCAGTTTCCAGGGTGGCCCCACATGTGTTTGCCCATATCAGAATTAGAATCAGAATCAGAATCAGAATCTCTTTATTGTCATTGTGCCAAGTACAATGAAACTGAGGTAGAGCTCTCAGGTTCAGTGCAAGAAATTACAGACAGACAACAAATATCAGTAAAACAACAACAAATATAAGTAAAAGGCACTGTTATTTATGTTAAAAAATAAAAAAAGTTTTGCAAACTAAGATATTTGTAAAGCATACAATTTAAGTAGTGCAAATAACATGAGAAGTAGAGCAAATGACATGAAAGATAAATATTGTGCAATACATAGTGTGAAGAAGAAATAATATAAGATATTCAGATCTCTGATTCTGATATGAGCAAACAGATGTGGGGTCACCATGGAAACTGCAGACAAACCCAAATGGGACCCTTATATGCAGCCCAATTATAACCCTTCTGGGGCCCACATGGACATGCTGGCTGGGATGATACAAAATTGAAACTCATACATGGAAACTGATATTTGAAAAAACATTTTTTTTTTTTTTGGTTGTTCAGAAGGACCAATAAAGGCTCCAGTTTCAAAGAAATGGAATTTTCTGTCAATGATTTAATGGTTCAGGCTTTACAGGGTTAAGGGTGGGAGTGAGAAACTGGCTGGCTGGTTAGGTGGTTTGTGATTTTTGTTTTCTTCTTTTTATGATTAAGTGTGAAAAAGCTTGAGAACCCTTGATTTAAATACATTCATTGTCTATTTGTATAATGCAGGGGTCTCGAACTCATTTTCTTTCAGGGGCCATATTCAGCCTGATTTGATATCAAGTGGGCTGGACCAGTAAAATAATAGCATAATAACCTATAAATAACGACAACTCCAAATTTTTTTCTCTGTTGTAGTGCAAAAAAACAAACAAACAAAAAAAACCGCATTAAATGATGAAAATACTTACTTTTATAAACTACCCAAACAAAAAAGATCTGAATAACTTGAAAAAAATGAAATTTCTGAAGAAAATTTGTGCAATTTTAACAGTTTTATGCTCCAACTTATCATTTATACCTGTACATTATGGATCAGATCTACAAAGATGCTGTTGTTCGTCAATCAGTCTCGATGACAACCTTGACTTCAGTTTTTGTCGGTCCTGGAATGGCTTGTCAGCCCTATTTTTGCTTGGTTTGTAAATCTAAGTATTTTCATAATTTAATGTTATTTTTTGCACCAAAACAAAATCAAAAATTTGAACTTGTCATTGTTTATAGGCATAGTGTAATAATTTTTTCATATCAAACTGAGAAGAAAATATGGAGTCATTATTTTTTGTAGGTTTTTATGCTTTTATTTTACTTGAGATCATATTGGTCTGTTTGTGGAACCTGACCTAAAATGAGTTCGACAGCCTTGAGTGTGGAATTTTTGCACTTTACAAATTCAATGAAACCTTCGGTGGGCCACATTTGGTCCCCGGGCTGCATGTTTGAGACCCCTGGTATAATGCAAAACAATCATGTGTTTAGTAGGACTTCATAACTCTTCATTCTAAACACCCTAATAATAACTTTAGGTCAAGTTTTTTTTTTATATTTGTCAGTAAAAATACTACATATAACCCCTTTAAGAATGGGTGTCTTGAGGTTGAGAGGCGATATACTTTCTGTGTATAAGAATGTAAGACAAGAGGCAGAGGTGGTGAAAGGTATTAAGTCAGAAATAGTACAGAGAGGAAGGGAGAGAGGGTTAAAGATAGATATAAACACATGAAGAGGAGAAGGAGGAGGAAGTCTGACAGGCATACCAGATCATTTGTACAGAGAAGTGGGAGAGTAGCAGGGCGATAGCTAAACAGAGGCAGAGATGGATGAAGGGGTGCAGGAGGGAGCTCCGATAAAGACAGGTGAGGGAGATGGATACAGGGATGGATAGTGGAGGGGAGTACTTTGAAGGGCTGAAGGCAGTGTGTGGCCCCGGCTGTGTCACTACAGGGTGTAGAGCTGGGCAGCCGGCCAGCCGCGGGGGGAGAACCAATCCAATCAGCTGTAATGGAGTCAAAGGTCACTGTTCACTCCTGCAAAATTGCTATGGCCAACTGCCTGAGCAAGAGACATGGACTAAAAAGCACTCACAAGTACACACACAGATCACTCACGATCCCCACAGCTGTATATCCTGATAACAAGAAAGGTACATGTGAGTATGAGTGTGTGTGTGTGGGTATGTGGGGGCCTTTGTCCTTGTGTGTCCTCGTGAAATATAGAAAACAGAGCACGGAGGTTGAAATGTGTTTTATGCTTTTGCTCTTGTGTGTGTCCACTGCTGTAGAAATTATTGATGATATTGAACTTTCTGCTGCTGTAATGAGTGTCAATAGTCGACCACATGAGGAATAACACTTGTTGGCTACGGGTTCATTTTCTATTCGAAAATTGATATTCTTTATTTTCCTAAAAGTCGGCGATGATAAAAGTTTTCTTTGCTCTTATTTTTCTGTTTTATTAACCTTTATTGGAGGCATTTTTGGGAGGTCAATACAGTGTACACATCTACAGCTGAAAACAAATATAGGGGTTGGACAAAATAATGGAAACACCTTCACCTCAAGATGATAATGCCCCAATCCATACAGCTAGAATTGTTAAAGAATGGCATGAGGAACATTCTAATGAAGTTGAGCATCTCGTATGGCCGGCACTGTCCCCAGACCTCAACATTATTGAACATTTATGGTCAGTTTTAGAGATTCAAGTAAGACGTCGATTTCCACCGCCATCGTCTCTAAAAGAGTTGGAGGGTATTCTAACTGAAGAATGGCTTAAAATTCCTTTGGAAACAATTCACAAGTTGTATGAATCAATACCTCGGAGAATTGAGGCTGTAATTGCCGCAAAAGGCGGACCTACACCATATTAAATTATATTTTGTTGATTTTTTAAGGTGTTTCCATTATTTTGTCCAACCCCTGTATACTGGATACTGTGTGTGAGTTACGTTTGCAAAGAGATGTAGTAGCGGGGAGTTGTTTTGGTGAATTATTCAGTCAATTTTGTAATGAATGTGTAAGGTTGCAGTCATTTTTGCATACACCCCTGTGACAATCTGCCAGTAATTGCACACAAAAGTTGGGAAAGTTAAGCAGATAATTGGCAAAAAACTGCATAGGCACTGAAGGCGTAATGGAAATGTAATCAGAAATTGGACTATTTTGTAGGGCAGGACTGTTTGTTAGTTCTGTAAGCAGACATTCAGTTTCCAGTTTTAATAGTCAAATGTATGCAGTGCACAATAAAGTATCATCATGCAGATGTCACCACAAAACAATCTTCCTCTAATTCACTTTTCTTTAACAGGAAATAGAAGCTCCTAACACTCATAGGGTTGGATCTACTAAGATCCCAATTTGTGTGTACTAATTTGCGTTCGCAATAGGGATGCAAATTATCAATTAATCCATTAATCATTAGTTGGTTGACCTTATCGATCGATTAACAATTAATTGATAAGCGGCAATTTTCCTGAGAACCTGAATTTCTCTTTCAATATGGTCTACAGGGTGGGGAAGCAAAATTTACAATGAACATTTAGTTGTTTTTTCTCAGCAGGCACTACGTCAGTTGTTTTGAAACCAAACATATATTGATGTCATAATCATACCTAACACTATTATCCATACCTTTTCACAAACTTTTGCCCATATGAGTAACCAGGAAAGCAAACGTCAAAGAGTGTGTGATTTGCTGAATGCACTCGTCACACCAAAGGAGATTTCAAAAATAGTTGGAGTGTCCATAAAGACTGTTTATAATGGAAAGAAGAGAATGACTATGAGCAAAACTATTACGAGAAAGTCTGGAAGTGGAGGAAGCAACAAAAAACGTACCAAAGCTTTTATTAAAGCTCTCAAATGAAAAATCCTGAAGGATCCAACCGAGTCCATGAGAAAAATGGCAATTGAACTTGAGGTAGACAACAAGACCGTTAGAAATGCAGTAAAATATGCTTTGAAGTTAAAATCTTACACAAGAACACCAAAACACTTGTTGACAACAGCGACAAATCCAACTTTAGCAATTTTTGGGAATCATGTTTATGGCCGCCTTCTAGCCCAGATCTAAACCCTCTGGATTCTGCTGTTTGGGGCGTTTTAGAACATGCTACCAATAGAACATCACACAGCAATGTCAACTTCCTTAAAGATACTATTAAAGAAGAATGGGAGAAGTTGTCACTCGAATATTTGAGGAACACTTGTGCAAGTTTCAGGAAGCGTGTGAAGGCAGTTATTGAGAAAGAAGGAGGACACATAGAATAAAAACATTTTCTATTATGTACATTTTCTTGTGGCAAATAAATTGTCATGACTTTCAATAAACTAATTGGTCATACACTATCTTTCAATCCCTGCCTCAAAATATTGTAAATTTTGCTTCCCCACCCTGTATAAGAATAAAGCTAAATATTGTTTACGCACTTCATGAAAAAAGCATGTCACATTCCTTAATGATTGATTTATTGAACCACTGGATACAGTCAGTGCGTCCTTTGGAATTCATATGTTGGTGTGGCAGTCTGTAATGGGGTGGGGGGGGGTGGGGGTGTATGTGCATGTGTTTTGTTGGTGGGTGGATGGAGGAGCGTGCACGTTTCGTTGGTGGGGGGTTATGTTGCGTGCGTGCGTCACTTTCCATCCTACTAACAATACTATGGGGGTACGCAGCAGTGCATTCCGTGCCCTCGCAGAAGTGAAAGTAAAACTTTTCGCTCATTTATCTGTTCCCTACCTCCTGAAGCTTCGCAAACTGTAATTTGAGGGGGCAGGACATTTGCCCTGGACTATTATATATTATACATATGTATAATGAGTCACCCCCCCTTCCCTCCGCTTTTTCCCGTGTCCACCGGGGTGATGTTCGGCATACCTGTGGCCCAGATTAGGAGCCTGGAGGATGTTTTCAACTTCTGTCTCACTGACTGCGGACTAGACCAACCTCCACGGAAAACGCTCCGATCCGATACCGACCCTGCATTTGTGCGTGTGTTTATGTGGGGGTGCACCGCTCCCACAAACAGACGGCTGGTCTGTGTTTCGCCCCATCATGTCCCTAAAGCCATTCTAACTCATCAACACCATGATCCAGTTCGATGAATGGCTATCCCAGCCGCGGCGTTGCAGCGCGGACAAACCGGTTGCCTTCAGACAGGTGTGGATGAGTGGAAAAGGGCAATTAACCAACAATTAATAATTTAATCGAGCAAATTCTTATCGACAATTAATCAATAGTCGATTAATTGTTTACATCCCTAGTTCGCAGTCTAGAATTTTGCGTGGGGGGTGAAACCGCAGTTTGCAGGTGATTTTCTAAGACTGTCAACAGGTGCTAAGTCTTGGAGAGCGCCCTGTTTAAATGAGGGTTTTGTGTACGCTACTGGGGACAGTACGCTGTAAAAACTGCTGTGGGATACACCAGCACTAATGGGAACAGTGACTGAATGATCCAGACGCAAGGAAATGTAGCGTTGGAGGAGTTTTGTCATAGAAGGTATTGCATGACTCATTCATTCATTTATTTTTCATTTTAGAGGTGTGCGTGTGTGTGGGTCGTTGGATTGACTGTCAGGTGCACATAATTTAGTCCCACTGTAGCCTAATGTTGGTGCGTATTTTTAATCACAATCATCAAATCAAGTGGAAAAGAGTCCTGTAAAGTGTGTATGTGGGTGGTGGGGGGGATACGTCTCAATTATTTTTTTCCTTCCATCACTCCAAAAATGTTTACACGAGGGTGAAAAATGCGTTCTCTGCATCTCGTTTCATCATCTTTGTCTCCTAACTGCAGCCATGTGTGCGCAATTACACATCCAAACCGTTTGCACCTCCTTTTGAGGCGCGTTAAATATAGACGCAGTTTCTATGAGCAAAATTGCTTTCGGGTTTGATAAATCACTTTGCGTGTCCTAAATTAATAAATTTACATTTTCTCCTCCCACCACACGCATAGTTGCAAGTAGACGCCTCATATTGCATGTTCATTGTGTCATACGTACTTAGATGCAGACTCACTATTTTGCACCTTTGAAAGACACGCCTACTGCGCACTGTTAGTAAATCAATTTGTTCATTTTTTTGCCTGTGCAATGAGTTTGTACACGTTTTAATACACGCAAACCTTTAGTAAATCCGGCCCATTGTGTCAAAACTCCACTACTCTGCATTGTGGGTGATTGGTAATACTGTGGCTACTGGCTATGCTGGCGGGTCTCTTAAACCCAGTGGTTCCCAACCTTTTTTGGCTTGTGACCCCATTTAAAATCACACATTTCTGGTAACCCCAGACATTCAAAATTTAGACTTTTTTTTGCTAAAATTAATTTGTTTTTGATTATGTAATATATGTAATGTTTGCTATACTATGTTGCAAATAAATGTTCATTTTAGTCAGTTAATTCCTGTTAGCTACTAACAAAAAATAGGTTTAACATAAATTCCAGCTAAACGTGATGAAAATGTCATTTGGCAAGTAGCCCAGATGCTGTGCTTGTAAACGAAAAACTGGACAAGGTCAAATTTAGATCTGATAGTGTTAGTTGACGTGTCTGTTATTAGAAGTTGCCTAATTGCAAGCACCCTGAGAGCAACATTGATTTGTACACTAAGTATAACGTAGATCAGTGGTTCCCAACCTTTTTTGGCTCATGACCCCCTTTTTAACATCACAAATTTCTGGCGACTCCAGACATTCAAAACTGAGACTTTTTTTTTTTTTTTTGCTAAAATTAATTTGTTTTTGGTCATGTAATAGTTTGCTATACTATATTGCAAATAAATTTTAAATGATATTTAGTCTATATAATTTATATTATTATGGACGGAGGCAGAAAAGCCAGGTGTAGATTACTGCACAAAGTGAGAATTTTATTTTCCTTGGTCAGGATATGTACAGTCAGTCCAGCTTGGATTTACAAGGCTGACAATTAATACTGAAAAAACAGTAATTCAAACTATGAATTATGAAAGAGCTGCAGCATCTGAAACTGACCACAATGAACATTTGACAGATAAACAGTACCACAGTGCTTCAGTTTCAGCTTCAGAGTTTGTCATGTTTTTTGTGCATTGTGATTGTCTCTCTCAACTCACTATATATTTTTATTAGTAAGTTTTTTTGTTTTTTTTTTAATCAATTACTAGAAATTTAGGTGACCACATTTGAATTCCTGACCCCAAGGTTGAAAAACACTGCTTTAATCCTTTACAGGGCAGTCATAGAAATACTCTGAAATTCAACATTTCCACCTGAGTATGTTATTGGAGGACATAAGGCTTTAGTTTTGTGAAAGTTTTCAATTTTTTTTATTATGTAGAAAATCAAAGTCAATGAAGTTACCATATTTGGTTCCTTACCTGTAAATGACAAAAAAAAAAAAAATCCAAGAAGTAAATATAAAAAAATACAAGAAAAACACATGTAAGGTGAAAAGAACATGTATTTTAGAAAATTAGACTAACATAAGTGCTGATCCAGACCCCTGTCCACATCCACATTCTCCCTTTGAACATCATTCCTTACATTAGTATCATTACTTCATGGTACCTAACAAAGCAGGTACACTCACTGTTCATGCAGAGGTGGACCTTACAGACCCTGTAGACCACATTGGACCTGCGATTGTTGACTCACTGTCCTCACTGTAACTGTTGCCGTCACTGTCTTGTAATGTGTGCAGAATTGACCAAAAATAGTCACTTGCTTGATAAAGGGTTAAAGCTGCAAGCACTAAAATCAAAATTGGAAAATATACATTCTTTCTGCAGCTTTTTCCTCTCAGTCCAAATCAAAGGAATGAATATGAATACAGATGATGCTTTCATTGTGTTATGTAACACATGGAGTAGAACAGTAGAATCACATTCAGGTTGTGTCTGACTGATTCTGACTGATGATTGGTAATTGCAGCTGTGATTCATGTATTTACCCCGCCTACCTGACAGAAAGTACTAATGGTTCGCTGAAATCTGTGAATCTTGGTGTGGAATTTGTACAATCTGAAAGCACATGCAAGAAATAGAGTATATGGAGAAGTCTTATACTGTGTCAGATCACTTAATTATTATGTCAATGTTGCATTATTGATGGTAAAACTATCAAGCATGGCAACTTTTGTGACAAGCTGAAATAGTCTAAATAAATAAAGGCATGTTTGTTTTCATGCCATTTTCTTCCTATGTTTAATTGACATGAGACACACTTATCTGTGACATGCTTATTTAACCTTGACCTACTGATCTGTGCTCGATCAATAGAGTCTCTGGTTTGGTGCTGTTCTGTTGCAGTTTATGTGTTGAGCTAACGGCGTAAAGACCGTTCCCAGCAGAATTTGTCATCCCCGTCGTCTTTATTTTAACGGTGCGACGCATTACGTTGCTAATTGTGATTGTTAGGAGTTGGTCAGCTCGAAAAGTGTTAGTTTTGTTCACTTTAACATGCACAACTTTGTATAAAATGTTTTGGTGCTGTGCTAAAGTGATGAGGTGAGGCTCAAAACATGTTCAGCTGCAGATGACGATGACCATCTGATCATACAGTGAGTCTGATTTGAGTGGAAATGTTGGCATCATCCCAGGTCATCGGCAATAGTGTAACTGTGCTCATTATGCCATTTTGGTTTGTTCAATGTTCTGTTGTTTATTACTCCGTCCCCCCAAGGGGAGGCAAGGGGTTTTGGTTTGTTTGTTTGTTTGTTTGTGAACACTTTAGCAGCAAAACTACAGATTGAATTCATACCAAATTGGGTTTATAGATTGCTAGTGATCCAAAATAGATGCCGATACATTTTGAGAAAAGTAGGTCAAAGTTTCAATTTTTGAAGAACTTTTAACCCCCCCCCCCCCCATTTACTAATAATAGGCAAAATTTCACATGTCTCTAGTAGCAAAACTATTTGTTGAATTCCTACCAAACTGGGTTTATTGATTGCCAGTGAACCAGAATAGACGTGGTTACATTTTGGGAAAAGTAGGTCAAAGTTCAATTTTTTTTAATGAATTTTTTTACATGTCCCCGTTTACTTTTAAAAAGGGTGAAATTTTACACGTCTGTAGCAGCAAAACTCTTGGTTGAATTCATACCAAATTGGGTTTATAGATTTCCAGTGACCCAGAATAGACATGGTTACCTTTTGGGAAAAGTAGTTCAAAGTAAAAAAAAATTTATGAATTTTTAAAATCTTTTTTCCTCTCCCATTTACTTATAATGGACAAAATTTCAAAAGTCTATAAAAACTTCAATTTTGTTTCAATTTACTTCAAACTTGGCACATAGCTGTGTCCGACCACTACTGTGTATTTTTTAACATCACCAGTTTTAACCAGGAGGAGGCCCCGGTGAGAACAGTGAGGAGGCGCTATCTAACTTCTGAAGTGGCTGCAAATTTTATTGAGATTTTACAAAGAACTCCTGCTAAAATTTTACCTGCGTCCTGTGATTTTATCGTTGATCATTTTAACAGTACACTGAAGTCAACTCTGGACTCAGTGGCTCCACTAATAACTAAAACAATAAATAGAAAACCCACACCCCCATGGAGAAAGAACGATGAAATCAATAAACTGAAAAGAGAATGCAGGAGTGCTGAGAGAAGATGGAGAAAGAGCAAACTGACCGTGCATTACGAGATTTTACGTCAACAACTCCAAACCTACAATAACGCAGTCAAAAAGGCACGAATTTCCCATTTCTCACGAATCATCACCAACCATAGAGACAACCCCCGGTTCCTCTTTTCCACTTTTAATATTTTAACAGGCACTGATTTTAATAAAGATATTAAGACACCAACAGATGATATTTGTGAAAACTTTGCAGACCACTTCAGAACTAAAATCAAGGACATCAGATCTAGCCTTTTATCCCAGAAAGTTTTGTCTGTTAACACACCTGGACTGTTGTCCTTGTCTGAGGAAACACTGGAGAGTTTTGCCCTGGTTGATGCGAGGACACTTGGTCGAGATTTCTCCCAAGTAAACCCAACAACCTGCCTTTTAGATCCAATTCCTACATCACTTTTAAAGACATTTTATGGCTTCTTTGAGGAACAGATTTTAAACATCATGAATTGCTCTCTTCAGACAGGTGTCTTCCCCACCGCCTTTAAAACGGCGGTGGTGAAGCCCCTTCTGAAGAAGAGCAACTCAGACCCCAACATTTTTAATAATTACCGACCTGTATCCAACTTACCGTTTTTAAGTAAAATTTTAGAAAAACTGGTTTTTAACCAAGTTAATGACTTTTTAATCAGAAATAACATTTTAGAGAAACATCAGTCTGGTTTTAGGAGGAACCACAGTACTGAGACAGCACTTTTAAAGATTTTAAACGACATCAGATGGAATTTTGATAATAAAAAGCTCACAGTGTTGGTTCTACTGGATCTAAGCGCCGCTTTTGATACAGTAGACCATCACGTTTTATTAAATAGACTCAGACACCTTGTCGGCTTCTCCGGTACTGTTTTTAACTGGTTTTGCTCTTATCTCACAGACCGATGCTTTTATGTAAGTATGGATACATGTTCCTCAAGAACACATGAAATTGGATGTGGGGTTCCCCAAGGTTCAATTTTAGGTCCACTTCTTTTTAATCTGTACATGCTTCCCCTTGGGGACGTCATCAGGAGACACGGCATCAGCTTCCATAGTTATGCTGATGATACACAGCTATACATCGCCGTGTCTCCTGATGACACAGGGCCAATTGATGCCCTTTTTAACTGCATTGTAGACATCAAGTCATGGATGGCAGAGAATTTCCTACAGCTCAACCAGGACAAAACTGAGGTTTTAGTTATAGGTCCTGAAGGCCAGAGAGAGAAACTTTTACCAAAACTAAAAGATCTTAAACCAACACAATCAGTAAAAAATCTGGGCGTGATTTTTGACTCTGAGCTGAATTTTATCTCACATATCAAAAATATAACAAAACCAGGTTTTTATCACCTTAAGAACATAGCCAGAGTCCGCCCGTTTCTCTCTCAGGCCAGTACGGAGGTGTTAATGCATGCTTTTATTTCTTGTCGCTTAGATTACTGTAATGCCCTGCTCTCTGGTCTTCCCAAAAAGAGTATTTTAAATCTCCAGTTACTACAAAACTCAGCCGCACGCGTGCTGACAAGGACCAGAGGGCGGGAGCACATTACACCGGTTTTAGAGTCGCTGCATTGGCTCCCCGTACGCTTCAGGATCGATTTTAAGGTTCTCTTGCTGGTTTTTAAATGTCTTAACGGCCTTGCGCCCTCCTATTATCTGATCTGCTTTTACCATATCAACCCTCGCGGACCCTGAGGTCCTCCGGCACTGGCCTTTTAACCATACCAAAACCCAGAACAAAAACCCACGGTGAGGCAGCATTTAGCCACTATGGCCCCCACCTGTGGAACAGCCTGCCGGAGAGCCTCAGGACTGCAGAGACTGTTGTTATTTTTAAAAGAAGATTAAAGACACACCTTTTTAATCAGGCTTTTAACTAATTTTTTAAACTCTTCTTGTTCTTATTTTGTTTTATTTATCACTGATACTTTATCTATTCTATTTTATTTATAATCTTACGTATTTTACTCTTGGTACTGTATTTATTTTATTTTATTTATTCTCTTAGTCCTATGTTATGCTTTTAGTCTTTAGCTTTTAACGCCAGTGTTTCCTCAGGGGGGTCCTCCACACTGGGAGCTGTGTCTGGTCTGCTAGTGGGGGTACTGTCCTTGGGTCCCTTTGGCCCGGCTGGCTGGGGGTCCTCCCTTCGATGTGGGGGTCCACCTGTCTGTCGGAGTCGGGGGGCCTGGGTGCTGGTCCCCCCGATGGCACGGCCTGCGGCTCCTCCCAGTGTGGACGGCCCCAAAGGTGGCGTTTCCTTGATCCTCAGTGCCATGCCATGTCTCCCTGTTGTGTGCGTGTGTGTGCGTGTGTAAGTGTGTGGGCGTGTGCGTGTCTAGTATGGAGGGTGGGAGGGAGGGGTTTTCTTTGTAATTGTTTTTCTGTTTTTATTGTGTAATTGTTTTTAATTCTGTAAAGCACTTTGTGTTGCATCTGTGCATGAAAAGCGCTTTATAAATAAAGGTTGATTTGATTTGATTTGACATATATAGAGGCAATTGATATGCTGACATCACAACATGCATATACATAATTACATCAGCTGGATCAATGCCAAAATAAGCTACAATATGTGCGAGGGGCGGGGTTTGTTGTGCCTGGCACCACTTGTTTTTTTATTTTTACAGTTCACTTTATTATGTTATGTGATCACTGCATGTGAATTTCCTGCGACAGTAAGTTATTTAAGAAACTTTGTAGAAAAAGCTGAGGTCAATCAATCTAATTTTATTTATAAAGCGCCAATCGTAACAAATGTTATCTCATGATACTTTACATTTCGAGCTAGTCTAGTCCAGACTCTTAATTAGTCAATTCACAGACACCCAACAGGATCCTCCAGGAGGCTTTGTTCATCAAGCCGTCTTCAAAACACCACAGGAGGGAACATCTTTGGATATTACAGTTCACAGACTGTATGATATCAAGCTGTTCTGGCATCATGTGGTGGCCAAGCACCCTACCAAGACATCAGTTTGTATATTTGGATTCTTTATAGACAATACCCAGGTCTTCAGTCTCAAACTAGCAGAGGCTAGCATTTCCATTATGGTACTGTTCTTTGTATCGAGTCAAATATATTCATTTCCATAAATTACACCTTTGAGATATTCATTCTTTCTAGTCCAGTGTCCCCTGATTGCTCTTTGTCTTTCCAAACATTGAATGAACAAAGCCAATGCCCTCCAGTGAAAAAAGGTCCAAACTTCATTCTAACTCACATTGCATCCGAAGGCAATCATCTGTTACAGGAGTACAGACATGCATTTGAGGCTGGAATCAAGCACTGTCTGCCACAGCTGGAATGAAGGATGAGTGAAGCTGGAGGATCTTCAGTTACTAAAACTGGTAACCTTATGTCTGTCCTTGATTTTACAAACTTTTACAAATGTTTTACGATGGAAATCAAGTGTAAAAATCTACTTCTATGTGTGTAGTTGGAGAAAAATTCTAGATGTACTTTGACCTGGACAATAAAATGATATCAAACCACAGTGGTATCACAAGCTGACACTACTACAAATGAGCTTTTAATGAGTGCGCTCTGTATACAGGGGTTTTAAACCGCTAATACACTCTGACTTCACAGAAGCATCAAATCAAATATTTAAGCTTCAGATACACTTAAAGAAAACTAATTGACTATTTTGTATCTGGGGAAATTGGACACTGCATGATCCCCTGCATGTGTAGGGCGGAGGTCAGAAAGGAACAGCCTTTTAGAATAATACATGTTATAATCATTACGCCTCCCCTCAAGCCAAACTAACACAGTAAAAATAACCCTCGTCGATAGTCCCTGGCCAGGCTACAGTATGTGAACTCATTCAGGGTAATGATCACTGAGCTGTAGCGCACCAGAAACATTGCTGTGTTCAAACACAGAGCCCAGAGGCATCAGGCAGCAGGCCTGCGCTCATGCTGCACTCATTCACTTTGCCTCTCAGGGTCCAAGAATCAGAGATTGTCAAGTAATTAGATACTGCACACTGGCATGATGTGTGTCCTTTCTGATTATTATCTGGACACCCGTTGACAGGCTGATTAATGTCTGGGCACAGTGTTCCCTTTGTTCCATGCTTTATTTGCTACTTTGTTGACTCTTCCCACTCTCGATTGCATCTTTGGTTAATCTCTGAGAGCGTTTCATGCACGAAATATGGCTGCTTTATTGTTTTTAATTAAAAACACATTTTGCTCAATTTCCCCCCATTACCACATACAGCGAGTAAAAGAGGAGAGGCACCGTTTTGTAAGGAAGACCTTTCTGCTCAAGGGTGTCAATTTGTGGTGATTTAAAACTACTTTTGGATTAATGGGCAGAAAACAACATTAGAGGCTTTTTATGAGGTGCTTAAGGGACAAATGGTCTGCTGTTCCTAAACTGTCCTATCATTTAGTGAGGAGATAGTCCTTGAAGTACCTCAGCAGGGAACTACAAGACCTCACAACAAAACCTTGAAACTGTGTCCGCTGAGGGAGGGAGAGCTTCAATGTCAGCCGCTTCTTATGAATTAAAATTCTAGAAATTAAAATCCAATAGACGCTGTAATTGATCATCCTTCACTGACCTAAAAAAACCTCAGTGCTGCTCTCGGCATAAGTGAATGAGACAGTCAGATACCCAGTGAGGAGTAGTCAGGATGAAAATCGATAGGTCTCAGCATCTATTACCAGCAAAGGAGATGGAGTGAGTCGAGAGACAGACAGGAGAGAGGGACACAGACAGCTCAACAAGACGCCGATACCTGAGGCAATGAGGCTGACAAGAACGCGTCCAGGAAGCAGAAAGGAGGGGTGGGTAATGAACGCATGTACTGAGATGTGGAGGGATATAGCCAAGCCAGTGGAAAATGTGCTTCCATCTACTCACCTTGCAAGTTCAAATGGGAATTACAGTTGCGAAACCTTGAATTGAGGTGAAGTACAACAGGGGTACTATTGATTTTACAAGCTCTCTACTTCTCTACAAAGGATAGTAGAAACAACCCTGGGCTAAATTCATAATTAGAATAATTTTGAGCCAGTCCTGAGGTTAAAAATGTTTTTCAGATAACCATAACCCCCCAGTCTTTACATCTGTTTGTGTTACAACATGCATCAGCTGTACCCCAAATTGTCCTATGTCCCAAAGTTTAAGGGACAACGTAGAGGGAGATTGGTCAGATGACTATATTGGTTTCATGATAATCAGACTGTGCCCCTTCGATCTAGGGCAGGGGTATTCAAATCCAGTCCTTGAGGGCCAGTATCCCGCATGTTTCACTCTTCCAGGACACCTGGTTCAATTAATGATCAGCTCATCATCAAGCTCTGCAGAAGCCTGATAACAATGCAATGGCTTCCAGGTGTGCCAGAAGAGGGAAATATCTAAAACATGCAGGATACCGGCCCTCGAGGATCGGACTTGAATACCCCTGATCTAGGGTTCTTTTATTCATAGGTCTGTTAATTCTGACTCCATGTGGTAAGCTCAAAAAGGAATAAAATGATTGTTTAGCGAGACAAGTGGCAGCTTGATGAATAGCATTTGTATATGTCTGTTGTGTAGCTAACTGCGTGGGGTGTCATTTTTTTGGGGGGCATGACAAATTCATGGGGTCTAGCATTCGCAGGGGGCCTGCGAATGGAGAGTTAGAGGAGTCTTAAAGCGTCTTCAGTTTCACTTTCGCTTTGCACCACTCCATCAATCACGGGCCACTACCCCCCTCCACCCCACCCCAGCTCCAAATTGTTACCTATGCCAAGAAGTATTGTGATCACTTTGCTTTGTGTGTTTGTTTGTTTGCTTGTTTGTTAGCAACTTTAGGGGAAAACTATTACAACCATCTCTACCAAATTTTACCCACAGATAGGCCCAGGCCCTGGGACGAACCCATTAAATTTTGGGCCAAGTAGGCCAAAGTTCAAGGTCACAAAATCTCAAATTTTCCTATCTCTCATCATTTAGCAATTTCCGAAAATTCATAAAAAAATTCAAAACAACTCCTATTAGCCTCCAATTTGATATGCCCGTAGCTTATAACAATATCTTATGTCTGGCACAAAATTGTCCTCATCCACTGTGGAATATGGACTCTGTGGATATTTCAATTTAACATTGAAAATCCCATTTACGACACATTTTTCATTGTAACTCAACAAATATTGATTGGAATTTAATATAATTTGACATACACATGACTGGTACCAAGCTTCAACTTTTTCTGCTGTATGGAACAACCTTGAAACTGTTTAATTTAAAAAGAAATAGTCGATCCACACATGCACACTATTCGGGGTGCTTGGCAGAGGTTTGCGTTCTCTGAACATTTGTTTCCAGATTGTTTCCGGTGACTTTCTTGTAGCAAGAGCCCAAAATGATTGTTTTCAGAGGGTCCAAAATTGGTAGCGGTGCCTGAGCTAACTGCACATGCACCCATCCCTCTTTCTGTATTTATGCCAGCAAAACCAAAGTTAAAAATACCTTAACACACCAAGCATGTGGCTAATCTCCACCACCAAGATCATGACCACCATGAAATTTGCTCTGCTGTCCCACACATGCTGCTTTTCCATCACTGGTTTCACCTCAATTCGCCTTGGTATGGCGGCCAGCGTGTTGCACTTCAACTGCAAGGTTAGTATGACCTTAGCAGATGGTTATCATAGCAATGCAGCATTTAAGTGACATGATATGATTTGGAGTAAACAGAAAAATAAACACTGCTGTGGTAGCATTTCATCAGAGAAGCAGCTGATGGTAATGCTACACTTGTAGGTGAGCCAAAACCCATAATTACTCAACCAGCCAAAGGCGTTTTGAGTCACAGGCGACTTGAGTTTGGCTGACATAGCCACTTCAGAGTCTAAATGTCTAAAAGATTATTGCCGTAAATCTTCAGTCTGAATCCAAACATGTCCTGTAGGGCTGCCTCTCCACCATCTTTTGACCATCAACCAAGAAAATCTGCAGATACTCTTATCTGCCGTTTTGGGAGCCAATGACCATCAACCCATTCTGTTTAAGTATCAAGGGCTGGGGCTGGGGCGCCAATAAGGGGGGATAAACATGACAAATTCATGGGGCCCAGCATTTGTGAGGGGCCCATAGAGCAGTGGACGGGGTCCAGTAGAAATTGTGAAAATTTTGTTTAAGATCCGCTGTATAAGAGAGGCATAGAATTCGGGGGTCGGACATTGAAAGTATGTTAAGTTTCAGTTTTGTTTCATGCTCGCATTAAGTGATGGTATATATGGACCGCCCCTCCCCTCCCCTCCTAACAGACTGACAAGATACTGAATTTTATGAAGGGTCCACAACATTTACCTTTCAGGGGGCCCACAGTTGGTAGCATCCGCCCTGATCAAGGACATGTTGAACATTCTGATGAATGGAGAGTGTGAAAATGAGAGATTTTGCAAGTTGAAAAAGTATTTTTGCATTGAACAGCTCTGGTTAGTAGGAATTTCTGGACTGTTTTTAATTTCCCTGGAGGTGTAGCCCCACTGAAAATGGGGGTAGAGGACAGGAGAAAGGTGAAGAATTCATTCATTTGTAGATCTTATGGGACTTTCTGTGTCTGGAAGCAGGTACAAAACTAGATCCTGTCTATCTACCTTGTGAGCCTGCTAATGAGGGTTGTAAGTGGAGATAAAGTGAGTTTTAGCCCAAAATTAGTCCTCTACGACTAATCACATAAAATTACTTTACTTGACTTTACACCTTTCATAATTTGCATATAAAATAGCCGCTTTTTGGAGATGCAATATATAGTTTATACTTATTTTAACTCTCCTGACATTCAGTTTTTAATTCCAATTCCCCTAAAAGAAAAATCAGCATTTTCTACAATGTCTTTCATTAGCATATAAATTGATTATTGGTATGTCACACCTACTCCTTTATGTGGTTTCTATATTTTCTCATAGACTTGTTTGCATTATTCCCTGAATTGAATAATGCATCTTGAATTTTTAAGACGTTTATTTAAAGGCCTGTGAGACTGATCTGTATTGGCAAATGCACAGGATGAACCTGGGTCAAAAATGTCCAGCCGTAGAACATTCAGAAGCCTTTATTCTGTCTGACATTTCCCGAGAGGTGTTTTTGAGTCTGCGATGCCCCTGGTTCCCCATCATTAATCCGGTGTATACTTTGAGGTGGATAACAAGGGATTGCGAGTCGCTTGAGAGACTGAATATTCCCTGGAGATGTAGCCAAAGAAAACAGGTGATCTACAAAAGGTCAGAGGTGCAGCTAAAAGGTCATCTCCCTCACAGGCTCTGTTTACTCCCACTGGTCTGTTCAACAGCTCGGTGACAGCCGGTACACGCCTGCTGCAGCCTCTGAGGTCAGACTGAGGCTACTATATGCACCGCTGCGTAGACATAAGCACACCTGCGTGCTGCCATATCTCCTTTAAGCCTGGACTGTGGCTTCTTGTGTCCGTGCATGTGTGTGTGTGTGTGTGTGTTCTGCTGTCTGTGCCTGTTTATCCCAGTGCTTCTGTAGCCATGTATGTGCAGCAGGCGAACTTTCTGCCTGCACAGCGTCTCGGGCGTTGTGCTCTTTCCAGTTTCCTCATCAGCATTCTGTCCTCCTCCCTCCTGCCATCTCCGTCGGTGACCACCAGTGTGTGTTGCTGACATTTCTGGCAGCCCGAGGACAAAAACCACACATCTAGCCGATGTGTCACCCTACTAGCTGGGAAAAGGTGAGCGTCTGTTATTATTTTTATATGTTTCACTCTTACCCAAACACAGCATCCTTTTATTTGACAAAATCCCTGCTGAGTTAGATTATCAGAAGGTGACAAATACAACTGTAACAATCAAATACTGGCATGTTTAGGTCTGTTAGGAATGATCAGCCAGGCATGACATCAACAAAATCTGACTTAAATGTTTCCATGGCAACCAACACATGGTGCAATGACATTTAAATCAAGGCCACTCTTTATTAGTCGTCCTTATATTTTTATTCCAGGAGACAACGGAGAAATTGAAAAGGGCCTACAGACCTTCAGCCTCCACAGTGCATGGAGTCTATCAGCACTCAATATTAAGTCTAGCAGTAATTTGTCTGCAGCATGAAGCTCATCAGAATAGCTGGATCCACTCATTACTTGCCTTTAAACTATTTCATTTCCGATTTGAACCTCATTTGTCTCTCAAAATTCCAGATGCTCTCTTGGGGTTTGTCTTTTAAAACAAGGAAGCAGACTGATTGCTTTTTAAACAAGATGATATGGAGGTAGTGGAGTATTTAAGCAGTCCATTTGTCATGACACAACATTCCGTTCACCTCACCGTAAATATTGAAAGGCTGCATCCAATATTTTTAACCAGGCAGACAGCAGCAGTAATAACATTCAGCTGTAATACTCCCAACCGGAGGAAGTTAATACACCACAGAGTCAAACACAGCAGTTATTTTTCTCACTCTGCGCGTCTCCTCATTTCCTGTCTTCTCATCTCAACTTGTTTTATTCTCTTTATTCTTCTTTCCTTTTTCTACTTTGCTCAACTCGTTCCCACTAAATCTATGATTCAGTCGCTGAAATCATCCTCTTTCATTTCTATTTCTGGGTGCTTCTCTCCTTTCACTGAAGGTGCATGTGGGGAGCGATGAATGGGAAGGTTATCGGGAGCGAACTGAAATGGAACCGTCTCTTCAGATTAAGATGCGTGCCACTATGGAACGTGCGGCGAATGAGAAAATATTTTAAGGTTGAGTTGGCGGGGGGGGGGGGGGGGGGGGGGGGGGGGGGGGGGGAGGGGGCAAATAGTGTTTACGTGAGGTGTGGAGGCAGTTGGATTGAGGGCAACACTGCGAAACATCGACAGTGATTCAGCTGTAATTTCTGCCACTTTATCCATTTGAGCCTGAAACCTTTTGTTTACTCCGACTTCAGAGCTCTGTTGAGTCAACCGCTAAATGTCAAGAACTAGAATTGAAAAGAAGCATTTCACACTCTTCAAAGCACAAGGTGGGCTATTTGGTCATGAGGGTAGCATAATCAAGATGGGATCATGAGGGGGGTTTCAACAACAAAAACAGCAAAACAAAACACTTGAAAATAAAGGACTGGGGTCAGCTGCAGTTGACTCAAAGTTCTGTTGATGTACTTTCATCAAATGTTTCCTTAAATTCCAGATAAAATCCATCATTTTGTTCAATAAAATTATCTCCTTCATTTGCTCCCCTTTGAATGGCATCTCTTCATTATTAACAGAAACCAAAGACATGACTTTACATCAGCAGTGGCGGTGAAAACATCACCCATGAGCCAAAGCTATTTTGTGACATTCACAAACTAGTCATTTTGTTATTAGGCTCCTTTGAAATCAACTGCACTTCACCTGGAAAGAAGACAAGAGCAGGCAGCAGCAGCAGCAAGAGGAGGAGTTCAAAGTCAGCTGTCAAGTCCGACACTTTGTGTTCCAGACCTTACAGAATGTGCAAAAATTAGACTGTGGAAGTTTGTTTTCTGAAACTACAGGGTATTCATTTGTCATTGGCTGATTTTACTTTTTCACTCAAAAGTTCTGTGATCATAAAGTCATTGTGTGAAAATTCATGTCAAGGAAATGTCTTTCAAAATGATTCCTATCATTTTGAAAGAAACCGAAAATCAATCCACAGTCAAAAAGATCTCAAAAACTACAGCGGCAATTACAGATAAAAAGTTCCCATCGCTGTCTGACAGAGAGAGTTTTACTTATAAGAAACTGTTTTAATATTTAACATATATATATATAATATATACGTTTTCTGCACTGATCTGAATGAGTCTGAAAACACAGGAGTTTAACATATTTCATCTGACACTTTGCAAATGTGGATTTTGTCCTTTTCTGGATGTACAAAGATTTCATCAGCCCCGCAACATTTTGTTATCAGAGAAATCCTGTGACGGCACCAATAAGACTCAATAAAGTTATGAAGACTATACAAGTCAAAATGGTTCTCTGGTCAAAACTAAAGTTGCTTTCCGACAGTCTTTGAAAATCAGCTTCCAGATGCTTCCCATCATGCACTGGGCTCCTTCAGCAGCCACTGTTTTCTGTGTCCTTGTGAAGTCACAACAAATCAGAATGAAGTTGCACAGATATCTCACCAGGGTCCATTGTGCGGCAATCATCAATCCTCAAATCGACGCAGGTCTGGCTTATCTTGAAAGAATCCATCATGAGTTGATTTAAAGAACCCAAGTGATAGAAAAAGAAGGAATGAATGAATCTAGTTTCTTTTACGAAAACACTAAATTGGTCTTTTATCTCCGCTTCTCAATGGCAGCATCATGCATCCTCCAGCTGTTCTAAAATTTGCATCCTTAATCAATGTCTCATTTATCAACGTCTTGACTCTTTATTTCCTCATTAAGTCACTCCTGACCAGTCACAGTTGCAAATGCTTAGGCGTACAAGCTAACAGACACCAGCCCCAAAACTGTTAACTCCAGTATGGATGCTCATGGCCCATCTGTTCAGGTTACTTCCCTGCTGCTTCCTCAGGGAAAAACTGGTTCCATGAAAAGCCAAATTCAGACTGCCACCTGGTTAATGAGAGAATATAGAGGAATGATTCATGGCACCTGGATACAGGCTATTGCTCTTTGACTTACTGTGGCACTCCAGGGCTGACTGACTGATGGATTTGAAGGCCCGGCATAAGAAAAATAACAACAGAAATCTCACCTCTGCAATAAATTGTTTGCTAATGGATTTGGACAATGTGCCACAGGAATTTATGACATTTGGGCCCTCATTTGTTGGAGCGGGGTGATATTGCAGATGACATTAAATGCGTCCGGCTGCAGCTGCAGCTCACATTAATCATACTCTGAGAGTCAGGACCTGTCAGGCCAGATTACGAAGGGAGCAGAGCTAGCTTCATTACATGAAGGCTACACTCCATCACTCTTGGGTCATGCAAGATCACTGAAAGTTAAGTGTGAGAGTGTGGTGTTTATGTGTTGGTGCAAATACTTACAACCATCCCATCCCGTAACGGCATAACAGTGTATGTCTCTGTTTTTCCTTTCTGTCTGTGTGTCCCCGTGATAAACCGTGACAGGTGTTGAGTTGTTGTGACAGAAGTGGCTGGGTGGGTTCAGACTTCGATTGGTCACGGCCGGTGAAATGCGGGGAAAGCTATCGACTCCAGCAGTTAGCCATAGACCATCAGCGGGGTGACCTTAGCGGCTCTCTGTAAATTTCACAGCTGTTTTTCGGGTGTCATAAAGATTATACTTAAACACCAAATAGCAGTTGATAAACAGTGATGCCTCATAAATTTCTAAGCATCTGATAAAGCCCTTGCTGCAAGCAGGAGACATTTGCTACAAAAAATCTTATCCCCCGATCATGAGGCTATACCTTTTTTTTTTTTTTTTTTTTTTTTTTTTAATAGAGTTAAACTTCAGTGAGTGACTCCAGGCGAAATAGAGTGCTGGAGCTTGTGGTTTTATTCTACTTTGATACTAGAAGTAGAATCTCGGCTACAACATGCAGCCTCAATTTTGGAGATAAGAGTCTTTATAGAGTTATGGCAGATATGGTACAACAGGTTCTATGCTGAGATATCAAGACACATCGAAAAGGTTTCTGCAGGTTTCAACAACTTAAAATTAAGACTTTTTAAGCTTGTTATGAATGGAATTTGAGGTCTTTTCCATGTCTATACTGGCAAAACAAGCGTAACAGCCCACCTATGTCTTCACTGCTGTTAGAAGATTGATATTTAGTTGCTATGTGTACAGTCCTCCTCAGAGAACTTCTGTTTTTAACATTGGCAGAGATTCAAACGCTGTCTTTTTGCTCACAGGTTGTTCGGGCAGAGAATGTCATACTGGGGCCAGACTTTGACTTGATGTGAATATAGAATAGTTTTTGTTGCAGGTATTTGTTGGATTTTTACGGCAGCTTTATGCTTGTCTGAGTTCCCATGTGACTGCAATGCATTTATACCATAAGATCCTAATTTGAGCATTTTCTTATACAAGGCACAAAGAGCAACAGGCATCAGACTTGTTGTTTGCAGCCAAGAACTAAATTCTGTTCTCATGCCAGATTCTTTGAGTGTACATTTACCCATATTAGAGAAAATTTAATTGTAAATGATTACTAAATGATGATACTTCCACATTGGCTGGGAATGCTCTGGTAAATTCTGACTAGGCTGGACAGTTTGCATATTCCAATGATCAGATCTGTGTCATAGGTATGTTAAAGGGTGGTCAATACACATTTTTTTCTAAAAATATTTGTAATTTTTTTAACAGCGCATAATTTGTAACATTTCTTGGCTTTGGAGACACACAACCAACAATAAAACATGAGGAGGAAACGGCCATATCACCCTTCATGGTGCTGTTGGATGGAGGTGCCAGTTGTGCAGAAGCCCAGAAATTGTCCTGAACACAGCAAAATAAAAAGGAATCAATCAAAGACAAAAGGAAGTGTGCAGCAAAACACACCAACACATATTTGTAGTGGTTCAAAAGTGATGGTTTATCGTAAGAATATTTCTTTTTTTTTTTTTTTACTGAAAATATTATTGTAATTTCAAGGACCCATAGGAAATATACAGGGTGGGGAAGCAAAATTTACAATATTTTGAGGCAGGGATTGAAAGACAGTGTATGACCAATTAGTTGATTGAAAGTCATGAGAATTTATTTGCCACAAGAAAATTTACATAATAGAAAATATTTTTATTCTATGTGTCCTCCTTCTTTCTCAATAACTGCCTTCACACGCTTCCTGAAACTTGCGCAAGTGTTCCTCAAATATTCGGATGACAACTTCTCCTATTCTTCTTTAATAGTATCTTCCAGACTTTCTCGTAATAGTTTTGCTCATAGTCATTCTCTTCTTTCCATTATAAACAGTCTTTATGGACACCCCAGCTATTTTTGAAATCTCCTTTGGTGTGACGAGTGCATTCAGCAAATCACACACTCTTTGACGTTTGCTTTCCTGATTACTCATATGGGCAAAAGTTTCTGAAAAGGTATGGATAATAGTGTTAGGTATGATTATGACATCAATATATGTTTGGTTTCAGAACAATTGACGTAGTGCCTGCTGAGAAAAAACAACTAAATATACATTGTAAATTTTGCTTCCCCACCCTGTACAAAAACGAAATTATTGGACGAGAATAATGGAACAAGCGTGAGAGACGACAAAGGGCGGTAGATCAAAAAAATTCAAATCCATCTTTCCGAGGCGCAGAGCATCATCGTCTGTAACTTAAAGTTTTTACTTACGCATATCAAAGTGTGTTGTTCAAATAGACTCTTACAATCAATGAGCCATTCATCTCCTCAAACATCAAAAATTATTGTAAAGCAATGGGATGCATGGGTGCCCTCCTCCTGTGTTGCCACGATGATTCAGCAGTGGGAGCTGACAGATTGGAGGAATAATGAACAGCAGCATGCTGGGTGAACGCTGGTGTAAGCACATGGCTTCTTTAGCTCTTCAAACCCCTGTATGCATGCTACAGCAGTGGCAGCCCATCTTTCCTCCTTCTCTGCTCCTGCTGTTCCTGGAATGGTAGACACTCATGCAGAGCAGCTCTTTGAGCAAGTATAGCAAAACAAACAGGTTTCCAAACTTCTTCCCCTTTAGTGGCCCCTGGTGACTTTATTGCCTTTGTGTGATCAGGGCGTCTTCCTTGTTCTGTCACATTTTTCTTTACTTATTAATCCATCTCTGTCTCTTTGTGGCTTTGATGCTGCTAACGGCAGAGCTGTCCTGATTCTGTCACCAAAGCCGTTCTAAAGGTGGGGTACAGTGATCATGAGCGGGACTACAAGGGCTTTGGAGAACCCCGGTGGGGAGATGAGAGGGAGTAAAACAGCTGAGAGTCTACACAAATGATTTTCTGAGCAACATGAAATCTCCGAGGGCAACCTTTCAACAAAGCCGAGGTACATTAACTGACGATTTGTCTGACAATTTGTCAGTTAATGTACAGTACACCTCGACTGGGCTATTTGGAGCAATGAGACAGATTTCTGGGATGTCAAGATAATACACACTTGTAACACACACACACACACACACATACAGGCTTTAGTCAGAATACATGAGCAATGTACATGAGTGTATTAAGCATTTCTCCTCGGCTTGAAACCTTCTATTATCCCCCCTGCAGAGGGAACAGGCTTCACGTTTGCATTTCCAGTGAAAAAAAAAAAAGCAAGATGGAAGTCTGACAGGATGAAGAGCATGTTAGAAAATGTTCAGCAGGATTGCGGGAAATATGTTTCTGAAAGGGACATAAATTCACCCACCGGTAGTATTAGCCAAAACCAATACTTACAGCCGACAGCATATCCTGTCATAGCATCCTGGAACATGAAACTGCAGTTTGTACAACAATGACACACACCTTCACGTTTGTGCATGTTATCTGACTAAACATAGGAATAATTTATGAGACCAAGTTGTAAATGATTAATAGAGATTATTTGCTTGTTTTGCTCACTGTTGACAGACAAGTAGCCTCTGGCTGCAGCTATGTATGCCATTTCTCTTCCAAACAAACTGAGAGGCTATTTCAGAGATGGCGGCTTTCCCAGTTGTAAATTACTTTGGAGTGGAGTCAAGGGTGAATATGTACTTTTGAGTATGTATGTGTGTCTATATATGTGTGGAGGTGTATTACGGACACATCTATCCGTCATTTAAGCCATCACTGGGGTTAAGATAATTTCAAAAAGTGCTAGCATTACTAGTGATGACAGTGGAAGACAGAACTTCAGAGAGAGCTAGTTGAATGCATTTACTCAATATGCGAATAAGCTGTTTGCCTCCATTTGCAGCATGTTTTGCAGAATACAAACAAGTCATTTGATATGATAAGTGAGAGCTGCTGCATTTGATTTTCCTTTTTGTGCCTCTGCTCTTCTCTCTGGAGCCGCTATCACAAGCTTTTCACATAGATAGAGAGGTATGTAGCTTATGAGAGTCCTATGGGTATGCGGATTTAATCGCATCAAATACCTAAAAGACAAGCTGTTTCGACTCTGTGAGTTGATGAAAATTCTAATACTTTTAAAGTTAGGAGAAATCTTTTGAAAAGCAGGTTTATGGAAATGCCATACAAGTTAGGATTGAGTGATTTAAGTTATTTAAGTTTGATCCTGAGATGTTAATGCTTGTTCAGCTCGCTATAGATTGCAAAAATAACAAGGGATGGCATATGCCTGTGGCAGTGATTCTGATGGATGGAAACTACATCTTGTGTCAAAATGTCGGGTGTAATTGTTTTGTAGTGTCATGTCAATGTACATCAACAAGAATTTAATCACTAAACTGTCCTCTCTTGGTGCTGCAGAACTGCATATGGCGCATTTAAGCAAAAAGTGAACATAACATTCATGTACACAGTATCTGCAATTCCAGTACATAGTTTCTCTCTTTTTTTTTTAAACAATAAAGTTTAAAGTGCTGTATTTAGGATCCAAAATAATGACCTTTATATTAAACTGTAAACAATAAGGTGACAGAAACAACTTTTTTTTAATTAACCCGTAAGGACACAGTATGACTTTTGTGGCATTTTGCATTTTTTCCCCAGTGAAAATCATCTATCAATCAATCATTTTTATGTTTAACTGACTGATCATGTAGATGTTCATAAATCTCAGCGTAAAGTCAAAGGTTATTGTATCAAAACAGAAAAAAAATGAAGAAAAGGTGACTTTTTCAATAAAATATAACATTAACTGGACCTAAACCTAGTGTCTCCATCCACTGTCTTTGATCCAACTCTATGGGTTTTACTGGTGAATCAATGTTGTAGAAGACAGTGTTTCCATATTCACTACAGTGCCTCTGAACGTCCAAATGGGTCATATCTGATGACCATGAAAAGATGACAAACTACATTTTACACCATGTATTGATAGGACTAATGGATCAACAGTTCAGATCAGTAGAAGCCTTTGGTCAACAGTGGATGTTTGGGTCTTTATGGGTTAAGAAAAAGACAAATCCCCAGTAGTCTACCATCATCTGTTTCGTCCTCTCCGTTTGCCAGTATCATCATGGCTGAGCCTCTTTTTGCCACCATTGATGAGTCCATGCCTGCTGTGGGCATTTTAACTAATCCAGACCCTGGTGCCACAAACCATTTGCCTGTGTTTGTCTAAACTGCTTGGAAATGCAAGCAAATGATGGCAGTTTTTTTCAGTTTTGTGAATCAAAACACACCAAAACCCCAAACCCAATGTCTAATTCTTGGGGATTTAAAGGTTTTCTTGCAAAATATCTGAGCTGAAAATATTTAGTTTTAACATGTTTTCAGTTGGTGCAGGAATACTTTTGACCTTGGTATTAAGATCAAGATGGATTGTGCTGAATGTGCACTGTTTTCTCTGTGCGAGTCTTTCACTCTTCGTTCATATTAGACAACCTATGATTTTAAAGTTGTATTTACCAGGGAGCATAAAACAACAGGAACTGAAGATATTTTTATTTATGTGACGATGCAAGTGCAACTACTATCGTGTTCTTATGTCATTTATATGTATGGAACAGCTTCTACATTCACCTTGTTTTATCTTAAAGAGGCTCCTAGTGGAATGGATGCTGCATATGAGTAACAAATGTGTTCTGAAGTGTCTACAGATTTATAGAGTGACTGAAATATGTTGATCTTTGGGTGTTATAACGATTATGAATCACAGGTCATGGTCAGGCACTGGATGTTGCTGCATGGTTTGTCACTGTATGCATAAAACAATACGATACATTAAAAGCTTTAATTTGACTTGGTTCAGAAATTCTGTTTGTTTGGTCGTCAAGATGTTTTCCTTAGCTATTACCTTGATAACAGTAACTACACTCAAAGAAATGGAAAACCCATGTAGTAATCATTATGCAATGTATTTATGTTGAAAATATTTAATAAATTCATTTTTACTGAAAAAAACAAGAGAGTTACATTACATTTAAATAATAATACAAGTCTTGCGAATATTCAGTACTGTTTAATACAATTTAGTCAACGCAGTCACTTAAAAAATGAAGTTTGTCCCAAAGCGTTTGCCGTCCACCTGACACATGCACACTGCGCACTGCTCAGCAGCCATTTCTGCACGATCATCACCTGTCTGCAAGGCCTGTTGTGGCGTGTGCTGTGATTTTTCGTCGATTTTCAGAGACATGCAGACATACACAGACACATGCAGACATACACAGAGACACAGACAGACACACTCAAAGCACTCGGGACCTGTGTTTGGCACATTTGGCACATGCCACTTTCTTGCCTGTTTTTTGAATTTCATTTAAATAAATAAAACATGAGTAACGTAAATTGACATGCGTGGTATTTATTGAGGTCCTCCAATGTTTATTAAATTCAACACACTGATGATTAATACCATAAATTCAATGTAATGTTTAATAAATTCAACATAATGATGTTTAGTAAATTAAACATAATGATATTTGGTAAATTCAATGTGTTTAATAAATTCAACATAATGTGGCATGTTTGCCGCAGTGCATTATGGGTAGTGGGTAGTATGTTGTAAATGTGTTATTTTTATGCTCAAGAATTCAGCGGGGTTGTTGTGTAAGTACTAGTTTTGACTTAATATGTGTATGGCAATGCTTATTGGACTTTTTGTTTATTTTTTCTGTATTTTTGTAATTTGTAAAGTTGCACCCTGAGTGAGAGCCATTGGCAGAGCAATGGGTATTCTGTTGTGAATGATCTAGTTTGGATTTTCCTGCCTGTCAAATTAAAAATCCAACTTGTGCTCACACTTGACACTGAGCTACCTTTCCCTTAAATTTCCACCTATGCTACAATAATGATGTTAAGGTAATTAAATGAAACAGCATGTAGTCAATTCAGCATGCTTAATAAATTCAACGTAATGATATTTAGTAAATTCAGTGTGTTTACTAAATTGAACATAATGATGTTTAGTAAATTTAACATAACGACATTTAGTAAATTCAACATGTTTATTAAATTCAATGAAATGATATATAGTAAATTCAATTTGTTTAATTGATTCAATGTAATGATGTATACTAAATTAAACATAACAATATTGAGTAAATTCAACATGTTTAATAAATTCAACTTAACTGTGTGATGTAGCACTTAATTAAGACGGTTTGCTGAAATTTAGTCATCTAGTATTTTTAAAATTTAAATAAAAAAGTTTTGTGGGACCGGCTGACATTATCTTATTATTTAAATCCAATGTTCTGTTTTTTTGAGTGTATGTGAAGAATTAAGCTTTAGAACATGTTGTGCTAACCTTTGGCTACATTACTCAGTAACTGAAAGAGAAAAATGACCTTTGGGATTTGAGTCAGTTCACTTAAATTACTGTCAGATCACTAAGGCCCTGTCCATACAAAGATGGTTTTGGTTGTATCTAGAGCTGCAACCGATTAATCCACTAGGTACTTGAAGTCAATGCAAAAAGTCCCGATTCGATTAATCAACTCGAATCGATTGAAGGGAGATATTCTATTGCTGTTTTCCTGAAATGAAGCTTCTTTGTGCGTCACAATAAGCATCTGTGTGAAACACAACAGTGGAACCAATGTTTAACAGCAGAGAAATGAAGGAAACAAAGCTTTGATTCAGAAGAATTGTGGTTGAATGATTTTTTTTGGATCACTTTGAGTCGATTAATCGGTTGCAGCTCTTGTCGTAGCTGCAAAAGTTTTGTATCGGATAGGTCTTTCGTCCACATAAAACCACCAGTTTCAGTCACTGAAACCACAGCTTTTTGAAACCAGGTCCTAGAGTGGATACATTTGAAAACACCGGTTTTGCATCTTTGTCAAACCGCAACTTTTCTAAAATGATGATGTCATAGCCCCACCTCTCTAACCTTTCAACCCGGAAGCAAGATGCCACCTCACAACAACAACAACGGCGGACTACGGAGTAGTGCCCGTGTGTCAACGGACGATTTGAAGTCTCCAGACAATGTGAGTTGCGCATCATCTGGAGACTCAAATCGTCTCTTGACAGCTGTCCTGCGGGGTTTCACAGCTCTGAAATGGGACCATGAGCGACCCGGACTCGGTGAGACCTGGTTCTGAGTGTTTGTATCCAGACTGACAGAGTGGAGTGGTCTGATGGGGCCAAACAGGCTCCTCTCCACCGGCTGGACCCTGCCGTCCTAGGCTAGGCTGAGCTAAACTTGCTGCTGAGCTAATTTTACTTCAGAGCCGTGCCGTGCCGTGCTAACTGTGACTGTGTGTGTGCCAGGGGAGGATGTGACCCGCGTGTCAAGGGATGATTTGAGCCTCCGGACGATGCGTAGACATCAAATCATCCCTTGACACCCATGCTACCGTGCTCCAACAGGTATTGAGCTTATTGGAAATACTGAATCAAAATCTTCAGCTATTCTTTCATGACAGCCATTACTAACAATATTCACTACATGCTCTTGGATCTACCATGAAGAGAGGCAACCAGATGGTAAATGTTGGATCAGACCACGTAGAAGCAAGCAAGCTTTATGAGAATGCTCCGCATCTTCTCCGTTTTTTGCAAGAGCATTACAGTGTCACATACAGGCCTGGCATTTGTACTACATTGTTTTCAGTTGTTTTCAGTGGTTTTGTGTGGACACAGATATTTCCCGAAACGACTCTGTGTTTATGGAGCACTTTTTTTGAAAACGACAAAGAAAATGATTGAATAGGAAAAGATACTGTTTTGTGTGGACATGGCCTTACACACTTTTAGAGAACAACACAATAGATACAAAGGTTTTCTCTTTTACCCTTCATCATAAACAGGAATCCACCTCCTCAACTCATCGACTCCTGTAGAATCCTCTCTGCTCCGTTTCAAAGCCTTGATTCCTCCCTTAGTGGCCTCTTTTTCTGCTGCTTGTGCTACAAAAGAAACTACCAAAGACTATTGAAAACCACAGTGTCGGCAGCTAAAGTTTCAGCTGTGGTTGAATGTTCTTGGAGCCAGGTGAACCAAGATAAGAGGCCCCATGGATCCAACTACCACCCCCCCCCCCGCCAAACAGGCCCAAAATGAGGCAAATTATGAAGATGTTCTGAATGCCAGAGGGTTTGAGCCAACCTCTAAATGGCCTTTAACCACAAAAGGCAAGTGAAGATTCACTCACTCCTTCATTACATTCATAGGTAAAATGTCCTGCTTATGTAATCCACTGTTGACAGCATTCTGCTTATCACAACTATTACAGCTGCAGTGATATTCACCACAGCCAAGGCTGCATACTGCTTCTTACAGTAAGTTTATTCACACAAACACCTCAGCTTTTCTTTGGAAGTTTCACTGGTCCCTTTTACTTACATAGCCTCTTCAAAACTTAAAGTCAGCGCTAGACAAAACCGAAAATCACTTGTTGTCACTTGTCAATACGTCTACTTTTACTGTTCTGTGGTTTATAAGACAAAATATGTCCCCTTTCATGCTCTCGACAAGTCTCCTGGAATAACAAAAAAGTGCCATTTCAGTCATTGTAGGATAATTTTGAGGAATAGCCTCATTTTGTGAGACGATGGTGGCCTTTATGGTCTGTGTAGTTTCATATTTGAAAGAAATTTAATCCTGGAGTTTTTGTTAAAGAAACTTTAACAAAAAAGAATTTCAACATTTGAAACTTCTGAAACTATATTCATTCTTTATCTATAACCGCAGCACTGTGGGGAATAAGCGAGATATGACAGAAAACCAGAGGACTGTGCATAAAACACACCATCTTGCATTTCTTTTCTTTTTTTTTTTTACCTTGTTTTTCTATCTTAGTACAATAGTCATCTGTCAGCACACTGAATGTGAGGAGAAAGCTTTGGATGAATGTTTCACACCATTCTTTTTTTCTGTTCCAATGAGGAGATCTGTGGTTTTATGGAATTCATTAGTGTCTTTTGTCCGTGTTTTACCAATTCAATATATCTTTTAAAAGTTACTTATTTTGCATATCAACTTTAAACAAAGCTGTAGCAGTTTTACTCTTGTCAGAAGCAAACACAAAGTAATGCAAAGTGACCACAGATTAAATAATTTAACAATGATGGGAACCGACATACACTTCCCTATCATCTATTAATAATATTACTTCCGACATTTACAATAAGAAGTCATTTTTTGCAGTGGATTCAAAAGATAAACGGATAATGTAGCCTAACAAACACATATCCTCTGCTCCTCCTTTAATATAGAAAATACCGTAACATTTAAGATTAAGTAGGACAGAGATAGAACTCATAAAATTAACCCTTAAGAGGAAGATGTTGTGAAGGTCTTCAACCCCTAGAGCAAGTGCAGTAAAGGGGAAGGCTCATTCACACTGTATCAGCGTCAACTGCTGGAGGCTTCAACATCACTGACCTCACCAGGAACGAGTTTGCGATTCCAGCCAGAAGCAGGATGGAAAGACTCTCTTTCCGGTCGTAGGAGTGAGACCCTGAATATCGAGGAGCCCGGAAGACAAAATAGTCACTGTTGAAGGAGCCAAAACAAAAGGAAATGATATTTTCTCCATGAACTGAGTAGTGGTAGGAGTTTGGAACACATTTAGGACAAGCCGCCATTGTGGGTTGTATCTTCTGCAGCTAGGTAGATTTAATGACCTCCACTAAGGACAGCAGAGGTTATGTTTTCATCAGGGTTTGTCTGTCTGTCTGTCTGTCTGTTAGCAAGATAACTCAAAAAGTTACAGACGGATTTTGATGAAATTTTCAGGAATTGTTGATACTGGCACAAGGAACAAATGATTAAATTTTGGTGGTGATCGGGAAGGGGGGGGGGGGGGGGGGGGGTTGTTTGGGTTTTTTTTTTGTCTGTTAGCTAGATAACTTAAAATGTACTGGAAAGATTTTGATGAAATTTTCAGAAAATGTTGATACTGGCACAAGGAACAAATGATTAAATTTTGGTGGTGGTGGTGGTAGTGTTGGGGGGTTGTTTGTCTGTCTGTTAGCAAGATATCTCAAAAAGTTCTGGAAGTATTTTGATGAAATTTTCAGGAATTGTTAATACTGGCACAAGGAACCAATGATTAAAATTTGGTGGTGATCGGGTGGTGGTGGTGTGTGTGTGTGTGTGGGGGGGGGTTGTTTGTCAGTTAGCAAGATAACAAACAAACAAAAAGTTCTGAGAGTGGGATTCAATAAGTTTTTCATCTTCTCACTCCTTTTCAAGTGTAGATGAATGATTTTGGAGTTTGGAATTTGCATGTATTCTGTAAATACTTGACATAAAGAAACAAATTAAATTAATGAAATTAACTTAAATTTTGGTGGTGATCGGGTGGGGTGGGGGTGGGGGATTTTTTGTTTGTCTGTCAGTTAGGAAGATAACTCAAAAAGTTCTGGAAGGATTTTGATGACATTTTCTGGAAATGTTGATACTGGCACAGGGAATAAATGAATGCAGAGCTCTGCGCGCTCCAAGTGCTTTTCTAGTTTTATTCATTTAATTATCTGGAGTTGTGCTGTCCTTTAACTTTCAAAGTTACAATGTTCAAAGAAAATCAATAGCGGTGGCACCTTTTTAGCCACATTACATACAATTTTTATCATTACCTCCACCAGGAGGTATTGTGATCACTTTGCTTTGTGTGTTTGTTTGTGTTTGTTTGTTTGTTAGCAAGATAACTCAAAAAGTTATGGATGGATTTTGATGAAATTTTCACGAAATGTTGATACTGGGACAAGGAAGAAATGATTAAATTTTGGTGGTGATTGGGGATGGGGGCCACGGGGGCCCACTGATCTGCCTTGGCGGAGGTCTGCGCTCTCTGAGTGCTTTTCTTATTTTCATTTAGTTTTTCTCAACTATAAATTAGCACTTAAAAATGTTCTGGGATCTGATCCAAAGCGGTGTCACTTTTCCTCTGACATCTACATATACAGTTTTGTTAATAGCAGAACAATGGGCCGTAAAGTTCAGATTGTGCAAAGCTCCAGGTTACAGGTCATTAAGTTTACATAGAGGGAAAGAGGCCACTGGTATGGTTCAGGTCTTTTTACAAGGAGAGGGCAGCCACAGGCTATGTTGCATTAGAGCCACAATTAACTGTGTTAATATGTGGTGGATCCTCCCTTCATTCAGTTTTCTGACAGCCGGCAGTGGTATTGACCCCCATTAACCCAGCCACTGTACCTGCCTCTCAGCTCATATCAATAACCAGCTGGCCTCACACTGCACAGTAATGACCACAGACAAAGTCATAGCTGCAAAAATGATAGTATGATATTCAAGAATGGTGAGAAAAAAAATAAGTTAATATCTCATATATGCTCAAATATTTTCTAAATTAGAAAAACAGGCTCCCAAACCCTGCAGGCCGTGACACACAAATGAATGTTTTAATTTTGTCTCTACAAGACAAAAATGAAAATCAACGCTACACCCATTGGCAGGAACAGATGGAAAATAGGAGTGCAGGGATACTTAAGCAAAGACAATTGTCCAAATGTTTGTAGAATAACTGCTGTATCATGCCCTGCTGATGCCAGAAAGACAGATGTAAGCACCTTTTTTTTTTCTGAGTGTAAGTAAATGTGGTGTTTCATTTGTTAATATACTTTTGAATTCTTAGTTAAAAGTTACAGGTTTACAGTTTGACTTGAACTCTCAGCTGCAGAAACCATTAACTATTATATATATACTGTATATGTTAACACAGCTAAAATGAATTTGGCTCAAAATGTGTTTTTATTCAGACAGAAATATGCATAAAAAAGGCACGGCTTGTGTTCATGCTGACCTGTGTCTACACACTCTGACTGCATTTACAGCTGAATTATACATCTGACATCCTCCTGATTCACAACAGTCATAATAATCAGACAGCTGAACTCCTGAACAAAATAAATCCATAAGCTGCAGGCACAAGTGAGTGAGAAAAGGGGCAGACGCAGAACAAAAAGCAGGTTGGCGGGCTGGACTCACATTCTGGGAATTGGTGCCCAGAACACAAGCCAGTGGACGGCAGATCAGAGGAAACGAGTTGGGAAACGAAGTGGGAATCGCTCTCTTTTAACCCTTTCTCTTCGTCTTTTCTGCTCTTTCATACCTCTGCTTGTTTGCCGTACTGTTTGTTTAGATTTTCTGGGATTTTACCATCCTTTCACTCAACCTTTTATTTGACCACCAAGCTAGAAAATTGACATCTGGCTTTTTAAAAGGAGCCACTTTGGCATCTAAAAGCCTGAAAAATAACCCAGAACAACAGCTATAAACATGGCTGTTGTGTCAATTGTTTCCTCATTTGCTGCTCCCAGTTGGCCACATGAAATGTCTGAAAACTGATGATTTTCTGCTTGTTCTCTGAAACAGGTGACTGCAATCAGATAACATGAAGGACTAGCGGGCAGAACTGATTGTTGTTTATGCCTAATAAGCTCTTTCAAACTGGCACAATGGAGGGGATTTGGTCCTTGACCCACTTAATTAAAATACTGGTGGAGATGTAACACAATAATGGCTTTGAAGTTAAACACAACAGTCCTATTCATGTTCCCATTAGCATTCCTTTCTCACCAGCTTCATTGAGCTTACCAAGGACTATGCAATAACACAGATTCTGCCACATACTGATTAAACACCATAGAATTTAACTTTTTGAGGAACTATAACTGCATCTGACACCTATTCAGTGGTGCAGTATCTATCAGTGTAGGAAAACGCCTCTTTGTGTGAAAATTATTGGGTGGGGCAAAGTTTCTTTTGACAGTGAAAAGCTGTAATGGGTGGAAATGAGAGAGGGACTTGGAGTCGCGGCTGGGTGACAGGACTGGGCTTCGGTGCAGATGGATTGTCTTCTGACAGACAGAGGCCGGCCCTCCACCTCTCTTCTTCACAGATAAATAATAGGATGAAGGAATGAGAAAAGACAGCCAGGAGAGAACGAGTCTCTACTCAAAGAGCAACGCCATTTATCAGTGTCAGAGCAGACAACTTATGTTAGCCGAACACACCACAAACACACAAAGTGCACACATACAAGTAATAGCTGAAAGCAACAGACAATGATGTATGTTGAGTTTAGATTTTTTTGCAGAAAAATGACACCAGTTTGAATTGATTTTCACTCAAATTTCACACCGCACAGAAGGAGCATAGAACAGAAATATTTTTTCTCAGAAAATAGTTGTTGTTTTTTTTTCCAGGAAGAAAAATAACCTTGTCAAGCAACATGGTTGGTAAGATTCATTATAAAAATAATCTCACTGAGAAAATACTTCTAATTTTGCCTTAATAACATATTCAAGTCCATACTGAGTGAGATGTATTCAGTAACAAGCTAAAACAATGGTTTGCATAAAATGCCTGGAGAGAAAATCTTGTTATTTTAAGGTTGAGACCACTTGCACAAACATTGTATGTCTTAAATATCTCTGTTTTAATTGCTTGTAATGAACACAGTTTACTTAAATTTAGCATTTTCTCTCATTTGTTCCGTTATGGTCTTTTGTGGTTAGCTTTTTATTCTAGTTTTAAGAAACAAAGCCAAGTTAAATTTGTTTACTGAATTGGCAGATTTTGTTGTTTTTTGCTTAGTGAGGCTGTTTTTCCAGAACATGCTGCACACATCTCAGATTTCTTTGTGTTTCCTGCTGGAAAAACATATTCCAACCATTAAAAGTTTAAACTATCTTCTGCCGCAACAAGCACAACTCAGTGAATGTTGGGGTAAAAGAGAGTGTTCTCAAGCGAGAAAAATTGGAAGAAAATGCTGCCCGTTCTTCTTTGAACTAAGCTTGAAAAAATAAGTTAAACTGCAGTGTTTGCGCTGGAAAATTAAGTTTGAAAACCCAATATCAAACACAGACCAGTACAGGCTGCACGTCTGCAAATACAGTGTGGAACTCAATTATACAGTCATATATTCACACAAACATGGTCAGGCATTTGGATAGATATATTTACACTTTTCTGCAGAAATAGGCCAGAAAAACAAGGGATCCAAAAGAATACCCTCACACACTGAGCTGCACACATTAAACAAAAGAATCGTTGACATTATTCTACAATGAGAACAGCATGGCCTCACGTATGGAAGACCATGCTGTACACCAGGGGTGTCAAACTCATGTTAGTTCAGGGGCCACATTTGATCTGAAGTGGGCTGGACCAGTGAAATAATAACATAATAATATATAAATAATGTCAACTCCAAACTTTCTTCTATGGTTTAGAGTGAAAAAAGAAAATTGTGCGATGAAATTGTTGACATCTACCAACTAACCTTTAAAACAGTGTAAAGAACATGAACAAACTGACATTTCTGAAGAAAACTAAGTGCAATTTTAACAATATTATGTTTCAGTTTATCATTTACACATGTAAATTACAACTTACAGATCACAGTCGATCCACAAATACACAAAACATTTAATAACAGGCAGAATATTGACGAGACGAGACGAGACGAGACAAGGTAAGGTAAGGTAAGGTAAGGTAAGGTAAGGTAAGATAAGATAAGATAAGATAAGATAAGATAAGATAAGATAAGATAAGATAAGATAAGATAAGATAAGATAAAATGTACTTTATTGTCCCCGTGGGGAAATTTTTCTTGGACTCCATTCAGCTGCAGTTTACAGGTGGACAGAATAAGAAAACCCAACAGAATAAAAATGGAGAGTTACCAGATAAATAGATTTGCACATAATATATACATACATACATATTCAGAAATAAGTTATTGTACAGATGTGTATTGCACATACAGGTATGACATTATTGCACCATGTAGCTTATTACTCTGATAGAACTTGCACTTAGACATTTCAAAATGTTCATATTTGTTCAAGTTATTCACATTTTTGTGAAATGATAGTTTGTTTTAGTGTAAATACAGTAAAATGACATGAAAATATTGGAGTTGTGAGTATTTATAGGTTCGTATGATAGTATTTCACTGATCCGACCCACTTTTTTTTTCTCCACAATATTTTTATGAACATTTTAACAGCATGAAATCAGCCATTTACATTCAATGTATGCTGTCAGTTTGCTTCATTAAACTCAAAAACAAGAAACACATAAGTAAATAAATAAATAAATAGGGCTGCAAACTAAGACCAAGTATTGTCCAATAATCCTGTTGATCATTTTCCTGATCCCCAATCAGTTGAACCGTCCACTAGATGTCAGAAAACACTGAAAAGTTATCAATGTTTACCAAGATCCAAAATGGTGCCCTCAGCTGTCTCCCCCTTTTCACAACTGAGGTACATCCCTGATCTTTTTGAAGAAGGACAGTATTCAAACTGATCAGTTAATCATAAAAAAAACAGTAACTATCAATTCAGCATTTAACAGCCTATCCAAAATCTGTTTTAGCTCTAAAAAACAAACAAAAACCGACAAATGAACACTGACTGAACAACAATTTGCTCCTCCTATATTAACGAATGGTAATCTATACTAAGTGGATTTTAAATTGTAGTAGATACAAAATGTAGCACATACTTCAGAAAAAAGTAAAACGTGTAAAAGTTTAGGAACTGTACCACCTACAGCAAACAGTCAACTTGAACATCTGTTAAAGCTATACCTACCGATGTGGCATTTCTCACAGCACTTAGTAAAAGTTTGAACATAAACAACCCACCTCCCTTCAAAGCCCCGCCCACTTCCCTCTGCCCGAGGTCCTACGCTCCCCTCCTCTCCTATCACTTGATGCGCATGGAGGAAGCAGAGGTGGAGGTCCGGTCCGCTTTGGTGTGTCTGTAGACCCCTCCCTCAGTAATGAGATGCATCATCCACCTGCTGTGGGCCCACGGCCCCTGTTCCAACAGTAGACCCTATATTTAAGGGTCTGGTCTGTGCAGTTCTGGGTCAGTGTCTTCACTGCACCACGGAAATGAGATGCCCAGGCGATGGGCACGCGCACTGTGAACGCGCGGCCTCCGCGAATTTTCCGTGGACATTTGAGGTTTCATAGTCCATGCATTTATCATCCTACATAATCCTACACTGTGTGACCATGTACATGTACCTGTATGAGTCCCATGGTCATAAAAGCTGGCCTTTATGCAGACCTGTTCAGTCCAGTACACCAGACTTCTGGACTTTTATCCCCATCCTTCATTCATCGGACTCCTGTTTGTTCTCCTTAGTTGTTGTTTCTTTTAATAAATCCGTTTTTTCCATTCCACATGTGCATGTCAGTTCTATCCAAACACATCCTAGACAATAGACTGTGGTCAGTGACAGGAGAAGCAGCGCGAGTTAAGCGTCAGATTCAGAGGTACCCATATCAGATGTGGGGGCGGCGATAATGGATCAGATGCTGGACGGCCGTAATGGATGATTGACAGGAGGCTCAGTCAGGTTCGGCCAATTATTTCATTCGGACCGAATAAAATGATTGGTTAGACTTTTATCAGAAATATATGAGAATTAAACATTTTTGAGTTTCAATACCTGGTGGATTTCTTTTACATTTTAGTTTGACACACGCTTTTAAGGAGCATTTTAAGATGACAAAAGAAAAGTGTAAAAATGCCACATCATACGGTATAGCTTTAAATCAAAGTTCTTGGCATAATTGATGAAAGGTCTCCGTATATTCTCAAATATGTGCTGTTTAGCCTTCAATATGTAAGTTATACTTTCTAATGGAAGGTCTGACAGCATTTGTCTCATCCAATGAACTGTATTTGGTCTGTGAATATTTTTCCATAACTGTGCAATACATTTTTTGGCATACAGTAAGCTGAGGTCTATACATTTTTACTATAATTATGTGTCTCTGAATATAAGCCCAGCAGAAAAAGCTTAGGATCCAGTAAAATCTGTTTTGAAATTATCTTCTCAATTATGTCTCTTACCTCTTCCCAACCCACTTTTGATTAAATTGGTTTGTATGTGGAACCTGAACTAAAATGATCGATATCTTCAGTGTAATTTTTGCATTTGACAAATTCATCTCACGGGCCAGACTGGACCCTTTAGCGGGACAGATTTGGCCCCCAGGCTGCATGTTTGAGACCTCTGATGTACACCCTCCCACACAAACATGTCAGACTGCCTTGTGATTATGTGATAGAAATTTGTGGTTTCAGTCCACAGTCACTATTGCGTATAATGCAATACTTAGCATTCCGATCACTCATAACTCAAGTAAACCTGACGGGCGATGAGTGTGACCTCTTGTACAGCACACGGAGTCTGATGACGAAAGTCTTTTCTCAATATGTGTGACAGCTCAATCCTGTGTGACATGCTCCTGTCTCGTTGTCTTTATATGTCTACCTCCCCAGGCAACCGGCTGACAGCTCGGCAGCAGCTACAAAAAAGCACAGCAACCCTCGCTCTGTCACAGGAGTACAGCAGCCACTCCTTCCAGAAAACACAGAGCAGGATTGAGAGACAGCAAGTGGAGATGGGAGGAAAAAGAGAAAGTATAGACCTATTGTGCAGAAGGTAGATATAGAAATTTAAGGAGGGTCACCATTTATCATCCAGACAGCCTTTTCCACCCTGTTACATGCTTCTTTAACTTTGTGAGGTAGATAACGGACATTGTCAGACGAATTTAAGACATTTTAAACTGTGTTGAAAGTGGGAGGTGAATTTTAGAGGTGGTATTACCGCACAGAGTCAACGGAAACACAGGCTTGCATCGGTTTGCATCATCCCAATGGAAGTGTCAGTGACTTATTGATCAAGAAACACACTCAGAAATGTGAAGAAGACAGATACAGTTTGTAAAGCTAATATAACAACCGACCACGTCTGCCCGTCGGACTTTGTCATTCCCCTGTAATCCATTGTCAGTGTTACCAGCCTTTAAAGCTGCAGCGCTTGGTGGTTTTTTTAACATCACTGTGCAAAAATCGCCTGAGAAGACAATCTGAGAATTCTGTATCGACAGTTTCCCTGCGTGTTCAAGTTGTAGAAAATCTATCATGTGAGGCAGATTTTGTTTAATCTCAGGTGTTTTCAGACAAGTTAAGGGAGTTCAGTTTGACTGGGGGCATTTGATTCAGTTCCAAATAACATCTGTAACACAACAAACTAGTGTGTTGACCCGTGGGTCCGTTCCTTTACTTTCTTGGTAAATTCCACTCGCATTTTCAGATGAATAACCTCTCAGCTGACATATCTGTTTCTGCACGTGAAATCTGACACCATGGCAATGTAGCTCTATTGTTTATCTGTTACTAGGTAACCCACTTCAATGATGATTCTATGATTCTGGACATAGCAATGTGACTGGCCATTGGTAGGCCACTGTATTCTAAATATACTAATATCTCCCAAAGTATTTGTCCTATCAACTTGCTGCTTTCGCTAGTCTCTTTCTTGACCAAAAATGCATAAATGTGCCAAACAGCAGCAGTCAGCTCTTTCTGGATTTTATGTGATACCCGAGACACACAGACAGAGTCCACTTCCCTTTTATAATTAACAAGTAACAAGGTTTCCGAAGGTGAACCTGCAGAAGGATCATTACCGGACTCAATACAAAACTTCAAATAACTACTCAAAATTCATCAGTTCAAACTTGCATTTTCTTGAGCCTCTTTATTCTCTTTGTTCTTTTTGTTTTGTTTGTTTGTGAAGTGTCTTTGAGTGTCCAAAAAAGCGCTATATAAGTTTGATGTATTATTATTATTATAATATAGGATGCATTAACCCCATAACTACAAACGTATCATATTTGGTACATTAGTTTTGAAGCCCTCTATATGATCAGTGTGATATTTTTTTTCTTGAAAAACCAGATGTATACAATTACATACATGCAATACACGGATAATCCACCAGGAGAGAGGAATTCATTCATCAGAGGCCTTTCCAGTGACACTACAAGATTAACGTCATTGAGGAAGGAGGCAGAACTCTGACAATTTTGAAAAGGAATTACCAATTTGTAAAACATGTTTGTGTTATATTATGTTTTTGTTCATTCAAAAGTAATAATATTTGAGCATCGAGACCCGATGTATCAAATATGATACAAAATTGAAAGTCATGCATGGAAATTGATATTTGCAAAAAAAAAAATGTGGGGTTGTTTAGAAGGACCAGTAATGGCTCCAATTTCAAAGAACTGGAATTTTCTGTCAATGATTTAACAGTTCAGGATTTACAGGGTTAATGCTACAAAGAATCTAAATTTGCCTACAACGTGACAACATTTCAGTTTTTTTTTAGTTTTTTTTTAGGTTAATTGCTTGTTTGTTGTCGTTAATGTGATTTCAGCAACAGCCATTTACATGAATACATCTTGCAGATTATCTTTTGTTTGAGTACACATTCAGAGCAGATGTCGGTCCCATTCAGTGAAAAACTTGAACTCAAACAAGCATTTAATTACTGATTGCTGATGGGATCATTATTAAACATAGCCTGGACGTGACTGCTGCTTTGTGTTGCTTGGAAACATGCATTTGCTTTTTCGTTACAGTATGAATCTTAACATTTAGTCACTGTTTTGGACTGAGAGGAGAAAGCTGCAGAAAGAGGGCATGTATTTTCAAGCTATTGCATCTTTTTTTTTTTTTTTTTTAACATGATTTTGGCTCATGCATTTTTAATTGACTGGTTGAATTTCGATTTTTACTTACAGTTCTTATTTAGATCAAGCATTCAAAACACTTACACACCAACTACATATACACACACACACACACACTAATATTAAACTAACATTGCACTATTCAGAATAAAACATTAAACCAAAGTCAATACATGTCTTGAATACAACATATTGTGTCAGGATATTTCCAATTATTCCTCATTCCTAATGCATTCCTAAGCATTTTCCGATAAAGACATGCGGGATACGCTGAAATCATGTAGGTTTTAGGAGTATTCTTTAGGCATACATTCAAATGGGGGTTTTATCAGCACTTTGCAACACAGCCTCTTGCCTCTTAACTCTGTACGTTTCATACAAACCATCATGCCAACAGTCTGCAAAGCTGCGGTAGGGATGCACGCCAAAACGAAGAGTACACATTTGTAAATCGGAGGAAGAAACGGATCTACGTCTTAAGATTTGTGAAAGACTTAAATATCAACAGGTTTTGGATACTGTACGTGCATACATCGTAACAGATCTTTTCAAAAAGGAGGCTGTGCTGGCATTATTGAACAAGTCACATTGTTTTATATGTTAATTAGAGTATACACAGTTGCATTTAAAACCGGAATACTAGGGATATATTCATTTTAATTAACCGTAGCTTAGTAGGCGTATTGTATTTTTCAGAGTAAGGGCTATTTTCAACAGGATTATTTTCTGCATGTAAATACGATTATTGTCTCCGAAGCACATTTTAACCACCGGCATTTTTGATGTTTTCCTGCAGCTATTTTATCTTTTTTCTGACCTTAGAGTTCACACACTGTTAAGTTTAAAAACTCTGGCAGTTAGTCGTTAAATCCCCAAGGCTGTTTCAGTGACACCTTCTGCTGTTTTAAAGTGTGAGGCAGCTGTTGTGTTAACTTCTCCGCAAACTCTAAAACTTTTGTGACCTCCATTTATCTTTGCCAATAATGTCTGCCTGCGTTCATTTGTGTTATTTGTTAAAACTCATTTTTCAGCACTTGTCAAAGATGCCATAGTAATTAGACATAATCGCTATTTGACCTTGTTAAAGCAGGTTTTAAACGCGCCGCTTAAGTGGAATGTGACAACCTTTTAAATCCCGACATCCTTTTCGATTAGTTTTCTATGAAGTTGTTTTCCTCATTTCAAAAATACACTCATACACTGTTCACGCCTTAATAGTGCTTGTAATAAGTGCCAATATTCCTTTTCAGTATGTGCTAATGTTACCGTGTGAGAAAACGAAGCTGGCATGCAATTTAGATGAAAAATGCAAAAGCAGTATGTGATTTTCTATATTCCACATGCGTTTGAGTCAGTATTTAAATACTTCCCTGGAATTAAAACACCTTGAGTGCTTTTTAACTCACTACAGGGTTATTCAAAAAGAATTAACCGATTTCATGACGCATTGCTTCAGTTCTCAAGCATCGTCATGGAATGAGTCAGTAACCGTTTTTCCGTTAACCCTCAAATTGCGCAAATATAACTTGCGCATACAAATTTACCTAAAGGAAAAGCAACAATTTCGCCAAAAGTCTCATTTTTCGGTTAAAAGTTTTTGCGCTGGCAAGAGGAACTTTATCGGTTTGGTGGTATATCACGCAAAACTGCAATGGAAAGACCTTTTTTCGCAACTAGAGTCAGGTGAATAAAAAAAACGGATGTTGACGTATGTTACAACAAGCAAAGAAGAAGAAGAAACATGTCGCGGTATGTGTGGACACACCAGGAAACCCAATAATTTTTTAATTTAGTACGAGATAGAGGGGTAATATATAATAATAATAATGAATATATCTGTTAATCAACACCATGTTTACGTTTGTCGCCATGTTTATGGAATGACTTCTCATGTCATCTCGCGATAATAAATAAACAAATGACCGCATTTATGATTTAATGGAAAAAACAATATTACGCACTTCTGTTTTTTCAACATTTAGCAAATATTGGTAAATTTTTGCGCAGATGTCCAATGGAAAAGCAACGAGGGACCATTTGAAAGAACTTCTTAAAACACATTTTTATAGACTTGCTTTTATGTGATGTTTGTCCCTTTTAAGTTTTTAATTTTGAATTTTTTAAATTTGAATGTTTTCCTGTTTGATTGTTGGTTTATATTCTCATACATGATGTTGTTTTATCTCACTCCTTTATTTTTGCATTGATTTGACAGCATCATGTTACGTTATCCCTGCCCTCTTTATTCCGATTCATTTAATTTATTCCAAGTGTCATGTTTCTGCCTTGTTGTACACATCTCTCCTATTGTGTTGCTTCTGTTTTAGTGTTTTTACTTACATCTTGTATCCTGCTGTTGTGCCCTTTACTAGTCTGTCAAAAGCACTTTGTAAACTTTGTTTTTAAAAGGTGCTATATAAATAAAGCTATTATTATTATTATTATTATTATTATTATCATTATTATTATTATTATTATTATTATTATTATTTGAAAGAGGAGTTTTCTAAGTTTGAGCTTTTTTAAATGAAAAAGTACCCCAGTGATGGATTGGTTTGAAGGGGGGTTCCAAGACCTTGCTCTTTGTGCTTGGCCTGCGAGATCCCCAGACCTCACCGTGTGTGATTTTATCTTGTGGGGATACCTAAATGATCGCGTCTATGTTCCAGCTCTACATTAAACATCGAATAATAGGTGACGATAAGTGGCTTGCTTTGTGATTTTTTTTTTTTTTTTTTTTTTGTATACGTTCTGATCTTTATAAAAACGACAATTCCTATTGTTTGTTTGTTTGTCTGTCTGTCTGTCTGTCTGTCTGTCTGTCCGTTAGTGTGCAACATAACTCAAAAAGTTATGGACAGATTTTGATGAAATTTTCTGGTCTGCCCCCCCCCCCCGATCACCACCAACATTTAATCATTTCTTCCTTATCCCATTTCCAACAAACCCTGAAAATTTCATCCAAATCTGTCCATAACTTTTTGAGTTATGATGCACACTAACGGACAGACAGACAGCCAGCCAGACAAACAAACAAACAAACCCTGGCAAAAACATAACCTCCTTGGCGGAGGTAATAATAACCTATAAATAATGACAACTCCAAATTTTTGTCTTTGTTTTAGTGTAAAAAAACCAAAAACATTAAATTATGAAAATACTTACTTTCATAAACTATCCAAAAAAAAAAACCCCCTGAAAAAACTGAAATTTAAATTAAAAAACATAAGAAAATTTAGTGCAATTTTAACAATATTATTCCTCAACTTATCATTTCTACATGTGCAGTATGGATCAGATCTACAAAGACACTAAACATTGAGGAACAGGCAGAAAAATTGTTAAAATCGTGCTTAATTGTCTTTAGACATTTCAGGTTGTTCATATTAGTTCAGGTTATTCACATTTTAGTGTTACAGGAAAGTTTGTAAATGTAAATATGTTCAGAATTCAATGTTATTTTTTTGCACTAAAACAAAGAAAAAAAGTTGTTAATTCTAGATTTTATTTTATTTTTTTGGCTTAATTCAAGATTTTTTTTACTTAACTGAAGATTTTTTTTGGCTTAATTCAAGATTTTTTGCTAAATTTGAGATTTTTTGTGGCTTAATTGAAGATATTTTTACTTAATTGAAGATTTTTTTGGCTTAATTCAAGATTTTTTCCTTAATTCCAGCAAATTTTTTTTTGCTTAATTCAATTGAAGACGGTGGAATTTTTGCACTTGGCAAAAACATCCCAGGGGCCGAACTGGACCCTTTGGCGAGCCGCATTTGGCCCCGGGGCTGCGATGTTTGACCCCCCTGTTGTATATCATCCTTTCAGCAGACCTGATTGGATGTAAATTCAGTTTATGTGAATTAGCAGTGAGTGGGATTCACTACAGGCAGTAATAGCATGGAGAGGATTCGATTGACCAGCAGGGAAGAACAGAGGTTCAATGACACTTGTGTAAGAGACCAACAAGGACTTGGGGTTCAGAGAAGCATCGTGACGAACTGTGCCTCTTCAAACACTAAATGGGTTTATTGGCAGGTTGCTGTCGTTCAGCAGGAGGGAGAGCGGTTTAGACACACTGCTGGACGGACACAGCAGTGTCACAGTCATTCACAATCTGATTTCTGGGTCCCAGTTCAGGAAAGTGTCCAATTGGGATTCACTTATGAAGTGTCTGGTGATAACGAGAGAGGCAGAGGCTTCTATCAGAGGCAGACAGATTCATGCTTGTGGTTGGAATCCAAACCCGAGCCCGTTTCTACTCAAAGGACCAGAGGAATTCATGCCACTGGCAGTATAGATCAGTGTTTTTAGGATTTTCATACACTTGTGGCTGGCATGAAACAAAAGGGGGAATGTCAGAGAAAAGTGATGAGGAGAAGAGAGAATACTAAAGTGTCTGAGACCAAAACAAAATCTGTTGAGACTTGTCGCACATTCTGATACAAAAAGACAGTAGTTAAGTGATACATCTTTGCACAAAACAGTGTTTTTTTTTTAACAATAAATACATGTGTCTCAGTGTGATGCATTACAATACACCCAGAGACATCAACTGCAGATATGAAAGTGGCTTGGATGTAAAAGTGTCATTTATTTTCTTGACTAGCATAAAAGTCACATGAGGAAAAATATTTCTCAATGAATGTAAAAATACAATAAACACCAATAATTTAGATGTAATGCATGAATTTATGTCCTTATTGATTTTGTAAAAAAAAAAAAAAAACTCTAAGAAGCAAGAGTAAGAATTATGGATAAGCCGGTGGATGTGAGAGCAAGGAATAGATGTGACTGAATTGTTGATTCAAGCACATCATACGGAGTTTGGATAGATACAGAGATGTAAAAGGAGGGAGAGTCTGCAATGAGTAAAGACATGCCAGTCTTTAAAATTCTTGCATCACAGCTGGAACTCCGTCAGTGCCAAAAGATAAGGCATTTTCAAACGACCCCAGCGGAGCCAGAAGGGGGATAGAATCAAAGAAGCAAAATGAGTTGTAAGATGAGAAGAGGTCAAGGAGATGGGTACGACTTAAGATGTATAGCTGAGAAATTTCAAATCTGGCACAAGTTTAAGTTCAGCCAGCTTCGACTGGAACGTTTATATGAAACCTGTCATTCAGGAAAAGGAGGATGCTCACAGAAAACTCTCCACAAAGCAAAAGCACTCCTTTTCCAAAGTGGATATCTAAAGCAAAGCCGTTCAGTTTCAGCCTCTGGCGTCTTTTCGCAAGGAGTTTGTTTGAAATGTGAGTTCAGGCTCCGAGGCTAGTTCAAAAATAGCACAGACCATCAAAAAAATCCAAGCAACACAGGGTCTTGTCGCTACTGAACACCACTTATCCTGACTTAATTCCATGTTGAGCCTTGTCAAGCACCTTCAGTCCTTGTCTGAGTGTCTCAGGGGCTGTGATTGGAGTGTCAGGCCAAAGCACAGCACAGCACTCCATAAGTGGCTATCGGGTGCTTCATTTGGGAACACTTAAGACTCTCCCTCCGCTAATTACGTAGCTCTAATTAGCTTGCGGGTTGGATTCAGTAAATGCCTAATTGTCTATTGACATTATGCAATGAGCTGCAACAAAACCCTCTATCTCAGTTACCGAATCGCCTCAGCAGCAAAAAAAAATATAGACCGCTGAAAGTGTCAGTCTTTGGGGTTTTTTTAGGAGCATTCACAAACACGAGCACACGCTGGAAAGAGAATGCGAATATTCATAGTCAGTATTCCAATCATGACTTTTCAAAGTCAGAAAAGATGTGAAAGACTCAAGTCTGTCAGAGTTGGCCTGAAATATTGTCTTTTTTTTTTTTTTGTCTGGCTCCTTCTCTGTCTCTGTCTTTGTTCCTTTATCAAATTTAAATTAAATAAGCTTTACTGGGATGAAATGCTTGTGTTTAAGACAACAACAATAACAATACAAAGTTAATGAACGATACTGAATTGCCACCAGACAAAGACGTAACAAGACATAAAAATGATTAACAATAACAGAGACGCGCTTAGTGATTCTGCAACACAAGCCTGGATCCCCTGAGCATTTCTTGGATCCTCAAAAACTCACATTTTCCATATAGACAAAGAATATAGATGTAAGCATCCGCAAAGTCAGTTTAGCTTTGGGATTAGGCACACATTCAGTATTTGTGTATGTGTGAATTTATTCGAAAAGCTTTAGTTGGAAGGAACAGTAACACAGTAACAATGGCAAACGGTGCATAATATTCACCGTTTTCATTAATTCAGCTCTTTTACTTTGCAGGGGGAGCATTTGAAGCATCAGCTATGGCACATACCATGGTTACCTTCCCAAAAAAGAGCGATTATGGTCATTACAATATTAATCCTTTCTCGGGCAAGTGACTTTTTGGTAATTTCTGCATACATTACAAGACAGTGACAGCAACAGTTATAGTGAGGACAGTGAGTCAACAATCTCAGGTCCAATGTGGTCTCCAGGGTCTGTAAGGTCCACCTCTGCATGAACAGTGAGTGTACCTGCTTTGTTAGGTACCATGAAGTAATGGTACTAATGTAAGGAATGATGTTCAAAGGGATAATGCAGTAGTTCCCGGCTTTTTTTGACTTGTGACCCCATTTTAACATCACAAATTTCTGGCGACCCCAGATATTCAAAATGGAGACATTTTTCTCTTGGAGATGTCTTAGCGGGGCCAGGTGGGTGAAGAAATCTTTCCATTCTCTGTTTGGTCCGGTTTCGACTGTGTCCAGGCACGTTAAAGCGTAGTAACGTATACGATCACATGATTGGGTCAATCAAGATGTGCCCTCTCAGATATTATATCCTGCATTTTATTACCTCCGCTAGGAAGTATTGTGATCACTTTGCTTTTGTGTTTGTTTGTTTGTTTGTTAGCAAGATAACTCTACAAGTTATGGATGGATTTTAAGGAAATTTTCTGGAAATGTTGATACTGGCCTCAAGGTAGAAATGATAAAATTTTGGTGGTGATGGTGGGGGGGGGGGGGGGGGGGGGGGGGGGCGGGGTTGACAGATCTGTCTTGGCGGATGTCTGCAGTCTCCGAGTGCTTTTCTTGATTGAACTGACCTAAAATGATTTTAATATCCTTGATTGCTAATATCTTCAGTGAAATTTCTGCATTTCACAAATTCATACCAGGGGCCGGACTGAACCCTTTGGTGGGCTGGTTTTGGCCCCCGGGCCGCATGTTTGACATCTGTGACTTAGAGCTTTCAAAATCTAAGTCAGTATTGTTTGTTTGTTTGTTTGTTTGTTTGTTTGTTAGCAACTTTACGGGAAAACTATTCCAACCATCTTTACCAAATTTTACCCACAGATAGCCCTGGGATGAAACCATTAAATTTTGGGCCAAGTAGGCCAAAGTTCAAGGTCACAGCAAGGTCACAAAATCTCAAATTTTCCTATCTCTCATCATTGACCAATTTTCAAAAATTCATAAAAAATTCAAAACGACTCCAATTAGCCTGCAATTTGATACACCCATAGCTTATAACAATATCTTGTATCTGCCACAAAATTGTCCACATCCACAGTGGAATGTGGACTCTGTGGACATTTCAATTTAACATTGAAAATCCTAGTTAGGACACATTTTTCATTATAACTCAACAAATATTCACTGGAATTTAATATAATTTGACATACACATGACTGGTACCAAGCTTCAACTTTTTCTACTGTATGGAACAACCTTGAAACTGTTTAATCTAAAAAGAAATAGTCAGTCCACATATGCACACTGTTCGGGGTGCTTGGCGGAGATTTGCGTTCTCTGAACACTTGTTTGATTTGATTTTTATTAGGAAAAATGTGTAATGTGTAAATTATAATGAAATATATATTGAATCATAAAAAATGTAAAAAAAAAAAAAAAAAAGCAATTTGTTAAGTTTTTCATCAATTACTAGACATTTCAGGTGACTCCATATGAATTACAGGTGACCCCACGTGGGGTCCAGACCCCAAGTTTGAAAAACACTGGGATAAGGTGTATGTTGACAGGTGTCTGGATCAGCACTTCTGTTGGTCTAATGTTCTAAAAGACATTTTTCCTTTCACCTTACATGTGTATTTCATGTATGTATTTGAATGGGGTTTCAGAGGTGAATTAGTGAGTGAGGGATTGTAGACAAATCAGCAACAGAGTCACCAGAAGCTCCTCTAACCTAAATTGCAAAATCCCATTCTGCAGGACAACTTTTAGACAGTCATCCTATTAAACTCTGGAACTCACTGCCATCAGAAATAATACCCATGTCAGAGTTTAAGATGTTCACCACCAGAACCCAAACCTGGTTAAAGACAAAACACAACCGCTCTCATCTGTAAATATTGAGCATATTGTGTGGAAGAGTGAGTGAGTGAATGAATGCCTCATATCATATAAATGCAACACTGGATTATTGAATTGTATGGCATAATTGTTTTAAATGATAAATATCTTATACTTGTACTGCAATGTTCAAGTTTATACTTCCTACTCCTTTTCGACCATGCAAAAGTCAGACTTGTATGTGCTTGAAGATAGATTCTGTCCATTTAAATTTTTTTTTTTGCATGTTTGAAATAAATAAATAAATCAAATCAAATCAAATGTTGTGGATCAGCCTAACCAGGGACTGGAGTTGAGAATTAGCACTAGCTATAAACTCTATATGCATCACATCAGCTGCAACTATGTTTGACTGCATTGTCCCTGTCAAATAAATACATTTTTTATATTTACATCTTGGATTTTTACTTTTTTTTTTTTTTTTTGCCACTTACAGGTAAGGAACCAAATATGGTAACTTCATTAACCTTGATTTTCAACATGACAATAAAAAAATTTGAAAAAGAAGTTTAGAATTCTTCCTACTCCTTTTCAACCATACAAAATTCAGACTTGCACATACTTGAAGATATATTCTGTTCATTTAAATGTTATTTTCTTTTTGTCTTATTTTGCTTTGTTTTGTTTTATTTTATTTCTTGGCATGCGCTAAATAAATACATAAATAAATAAAACTTCACAAAAAAAAAAAAAAAAAAAAGTCTTGATATTTCCTCCAATAACACGCTAAGGTTGATTTTTTTGAATGTCAGAGTATTTCTATGAGTTAACTGAAGACATTGTAGATGCTTGAAAACAGTTACACTCTCAGCATTTTGTGTGTAGTTATGACAATATCTGCTTGTGCTGTGAGTTTCTAACCTTTCATGTCGGTACATATAGGAAAGAAAACAACTCAAACTCATTTTGGGAATACATTCTCTTAAAACAAACTTTCAGGTCTTTTAGACAATTACCAAACCAGCAGGCAGTGTAGGGAGTCACTTTCTCCTAATAATGTTACAGAGTGAAATTGTGAAATAATTATAATAAGTAATTGTAATGTGTTACAGTTCTTCAGCTAAGAGAAAAAAACATATATAATTAAATCACAGTTAGTAATGAAAATGTTGGTCATTACATAGGGCTTATGTTAGAATGGTAAAGAAATATATAACATTTATTACATTGCTTTGTATCCTCTCCTCTTATATTTGAGGAGGTCCCCCCAGGTCTAGACTGACTCCATTCATTTGGCAGCATGTGATTATTTGATGAGCGATATTTTTGATTGGTTCTTTTGTCTGAATTTTTCCCACCTCCAGTCTGCCGATCAGATCAATACATGACGCTCTAAGCAACGTGAGCCGGCCACATCAGCCTGCAACCAGTAAACCAGACGGACAAACAACACCTCTCACTGCTGCAAATTCAGCAACATTTTGAATAATACATTGTTGAATTCAATACATTGAAGAAGTTTTTACAATAAGCAGTGTCGAGTTCTATTGTGAGGTTTATGCTGTAAGCTTAAATAAAGGTTACTAAGGCTGCCCATATTAAAACATGTACAATGAAATAAATCTGAAAGTAAGTTATATTAACAATTCTCAAATGTTCTCCCCACCTCCTTGGTACCTAAGTTTATGAAAAAAAAAAAAAAAATGCAATGGATTGTCATAATGCCTGTGGGTGCTAATATGAAACTGGGTACACTTTGGTATCTGGCACTTTTCCAGCTTTTTTAGAACCAATAATTAAAGAAAAATTTAGACATATTTCCCCCCAGAATGTACCTAATGATGACCTCAGATAAATGCAAAAAAAAAAATTATACTCTTGCTCTGAGCCATCCCAAAATTAATGAATTTTTACTAAAATATTGGGGCCAAAAATAGGACCAAAATTAGGACAGGAAAACCTACCTAGGTATCAGTGCATTTGATCTGGAAAACATGGCTGTAAATGGTCTTATATACCACTATAAATAAAGATAATGTGTTAAATTTGACAATCCTAGTGGCTTTTCTTATCCAGACATGTGGGTTTTTCATGAATTGGCAGTCTCATTCCAGGTTTTGCGTGTAACCCATTGTGTCCACTCACGTTACATACGGAAGCTGCCCATTTAAACACATATAAATCGTGAGTGATTTTGCAACAGCAGTCATTTTTATGAAACACTCTGCCGTACATATTGTCTTTCATTCCAAAATGTACTTGTGAGAGAATAAAGATATTTGAAAAAATATAGTAGTAATTTTCGTGTCCTTTTTTTAAAACCATGTTACATGCAGATTTTTGTATAAAAATGTGTTTTATCTGAAAAATAGTTTCTTTATTCTTAAAATTGACCCAAAGTTCTTCCAAACTTGCTTCATAACATTAGTCTACATCTAGTTTGAATTTTTAGCCCTGCTGTCCTGATTTTAGAATAGAAGAATAGAATATCTTTATTGTCATTGTACAATGAAATTAAGTGCAATCCTTAACGGTATGCATTCATTCAACATAAAAAATATTGTAGAAACAAACAAAAACCACATAATAAATGGAATAACAAGTAAACGCTAAAACACACAAACACTATCACATTCTATTGCACTCTCTCTTAGGTACCAGTTTCATAGAAGCACCCCTATAATTTACTTCTTCTATAATTTTCTTCCACCATTAAAATAAAACAAAATAATAATAATAATAATAATAATAATAATAATAATAATAATAATAATAATAAACTTTATTTGTATAGCACCTTTCATACAGAAATTGTAGCCCAAAGTGCTTTACATTGATTGAAAAAATACAGTATTAAAATACATTAAGATTTGATTATACATCAAGAAATAAAATGAAATTTGAGAGAAATACAATAAAATAAAAATAAAAACAGCTCACATTAAAATATTTGATTATGCATAGAATTTTTGAAGTGCAAGAAATAAGATGAAATTTGAAATACAATAAAATAAAATAAAATAATAAAATAATGAATGAACCACCAGCTATGCAACAAACACATCAAATGCCAACTCATACAAGTCTCATTTTATAATCTGTTGCATTTTTTAGGTCATGTATTATACATCAGTGACATGTTTTCATCTTCTAGAGCACAGGTGTCAAACATGCGGCCCGGGGGCCAAATCCGGCCCGCCAAAGGGTTCAGTCTGGCCTCTGGGATGAATTTATGAAATACAAAAATTACTGAAGATATTAATAAGAAAGGATGTTAAAATCATTTTAGGTCATTTCAGTCTAAAGTGGATAAGACCAGTAAAATACTATCATAATAACCTATAAATAATGAAAACTGTAAATTTGTCTTTGTTTTAGTGTAAAAAAGTAAATTACACAAAAATGTTTACATTTACAGACTAGTATTTTACAAAAAATATGAATATCTGAAATGTCTTAAGAGAAGTATGTGGAATTTTAATAATATTCTCCCTGTTTTTTTAATGTTTTGTGTATTTGTAGATCCACTGTGATCTTTAAGTTGTGATTCACATGTATAAATGGTAATCTAAGGCGTAATATTGTTAACATTGGAATTATTTTACTAAAGAATTTTCAGCTTGTTCATATTTTTTCATGTTATGTTCAAGTACAATTTGTGGATAGAAACATTTTCATTACAGAATTTACTTTGTACACTCAAAAGTTCTAATCCTGTTATTTATATCATTTTACTGGTCCGGCCCACTTTATATCATATTCGGCTGAATGTGGCCCCTGAACTAAAATGAGTTTGACACCCCTGTACTAAAACAAAAAGAAAAACTTGGATTTGCAGGTAACATCTAAAAACTATTCCTTGTCTGAACAAAAGAAAATAGTATATTTATATTTGGATTTGTCATTATTTATAGGTTATTAAGTCATTATTTTACTGGTCTGGCCCGCTTGAGATCAACTTGGGCAAAATATGGCCCCTGAACCAAAATGAGTTCGACACCCCTGTTCTAGAGAACCCTCATCTTGTATTTTAATCAAAAAAATGACTTCACCTATTATTGTCATTTATTTTACTTGCATAGTAAAAACAGCTCTATGACTCATCTGTGGTCGTGACCCTACATTTGAGAAAGACATTAGGAAAAAGTGTTGCTGTTATATTGTTTTGTTAAGTAATTAGAATGTTTACATTAATTATGACATTTTAACAGGTTAACTGGCGATCTGTAACCTATTACATTCTAAGGGTAACCTTCACAACACCGGGCCTGATTTATTACCTTATTTATTAATCCAGAGAACAATTCCTGGCAAAACATCTTGAATGTGAATGAAAAATGTGAGGATTTGCTGTCACTTCCTGTAGGCTAAAAGCATTTGCCGATGATTTAGTGTTACTGAAACATTTAAGCGTTTCAAGTTCCTAACACGCATACCACCCGGTGCTGATTCAGGATGCTTTAACAGCGTCGTTTATATTACTGCTGCGAGTCAGTGAGTTGCTCTGAACACCTCCCAAAGGGCACCGTTGCAGAACACCTTAACCGTAACTGTGACATTTCTAAGTCTACAGTTTCATCACATCCAGTTATCTAACTTTTCTCTCTAAAACATAAGTCTTTTCTAACTACATATTACAGAAATGAGTGAATACTTTCAACAAAATGCAGCAGATCGACTATATTTCTTGGAGGTTTTCTCACTTGAACCCCGTGACCCGATTTGCAAGGGAGTAGGTTTGATTTTGACAGTGTAGGGGACATAAAAGTGCTCCGAGGCAGTACTCGTGAAAGTTGATGTTTTATTTTTTGCATTTGCAATTATAATTTCACATCATGTACAGCTGATCAAACGAAAAAACAATCGTAGTCAGAAAAAAAATTCAGTAATTTACATGTTTCTAATGCATATCTGAATATCTAAAGCAGGGGTGTCAAACTCATTTTAGTTCAGGCCAATATGATCTGAAGTGGGCCGGACCAGTAAAATAATTAATGAAAAAAAACTTAAATTACACAATGACAATTTTTAAATCTGCCAAGTTTTCTTAAAAATATGGATAACATGAACAACCTGAAATATCTGAAGAAATTTAAGTGCAATTTTAACAATATTATACAGGTCACAGTCCACTTACAAATACACAAAACATTTTCTAACAGGCAGAATATTGTTAAAATTGCACTTACTTCTCTTCAGACATTTCATAGTTTGAAAATGTAAGCATATTCATGTAATGTTTTTTTTTTACACTAAAACAAAGAGGAAAAAATTGGAGTTGGCATTATTTATAGATTATTATGATGGTATTTTAATGGTCTGGTCCACTTTACATTATATTGGTCTATATGTGGAACATGAACCAAAAAATTATTTTAACATCCTTGATTGTTAATAACACTGTGCAAGTTTTTTTGCATTTCACAAATTCATCCTGCGGGCCGGATCGGACCATTTGGTGGGCCGGTTTTAGCCCACGGGCCATGTGTTTGACACCTGTGATCTAAAGACAATACAAGAATTTAATGCATTCTGAAATGTTATTCTCATGACTAACATATCCATTATTATTTAAACTCACATGTGAATTTCCAGCCTCTCCTCCTCTACCTCCTCCCTCCTCTTTACTGTTTGTCACCTGACATAAATACGTAGCATGACATATGAACAGATCAGGGATACAATGATCATACAGTTTGATGGTACAGTTACTGCCTGCGCAAAAAAGGCTTTTACTTTCAATTATTACTTGTAATTTATTCCCCAAAAATAGGGATAAAATCATGTCTAGAATCACATCTAGACTCTTAGGTTTTATTGTATTTTCACCACAAATTTTCTTTATTTGTGTTTTTTATACAGTTGCTCTCATCTTTAGAAATACATGAAATAAGTAAAAAATAACTGTAAAAAACCTGTATCTGTTTGGCATTAAATATCTGTATTGTTGAGCCTCTACAGTTCTATACCCTTGAACTAACTTACACTTTGATTCCGAAAGAAGTGTCTTCTGACCAGTTTTATTTTCTTTGGCATCCTACAAATCCTAATTACCAAGCACACACACAAATATGCAAACAGACACATGTACAAATGTGAATATAAATGACACCACAGATATTAAAACCTGTGTAGCTGACATAACCCAGGCAGAACGAATGCCAAACATATTAACAACTTGCGCTAGCGGTACAACTGTGCAACCAGCAGGTTCCTTTATGGCTAAAAATTTGCTTAGAGGTCTTATTTATGTCTTTGTGCATAAGAAATCAAGGTAAGTGAATCCCCAAATGAACTTTTTGTTGGTAAATGCAAATTATGCAAATTTACAGGATTTCAGTTCTGTTGCAACATGTTGACAGTCATATGAACTGTTTTCAGGTCAAAAATGTCCAATTTCATCACAATTAATGCTATATTTTCATGTCACATATGGCCAAGTTATATTTTAACTGAACTTACCTGAAAAACAAATATTCTATTCTTTTAGATTCCCCAATTTTTCTTACAAGATTCAATCCTACATATCACGTTTTATTTTTACAGGTTGCAATATGGAGTATGGTGCTGATCCATCCTGCTTATGTTACGCCAATACATACATGAAGAATGTCACATGTCACTTTTTAAATCAACAGTTTTCTAATAATATGCACTTTTATAAAGAAATAACAATTCTGTATTGTTATTTACTCTTTAGTATGATGATAAACTATACAATAAATAATTATGATACTAGTTTTTGCACAGGGATCATTTGTGGAAACGCTGACATGGCTGCTGAGCATCAGTATGATGGGATCTGTAACAACCATGTCACATCCGTCCACTGCCACATTTTGTGTTTTTGTGTCAGCTGTTATTGTTTTAAATCCACAATACTAACATTTATGAATAAGAGGAGAATTAGCAATAGTAAGTCTATAAGTTTATTATTAATAAAGTACTGGTACTGACCAGATCATCATGGGTAATGTCACGTCCGTCCACCAGCAAAAGTTTTCACATACACGTGTTATTCAAAATCCAATATTTCTGAAAATATAGCTTCCACTGTCAAATAATATCAGTAGTCTGTGCACAAATGCATTAGCATTATTTCAACACAGTTCTATGCATTTCTTATAACTTTTTTTTTGACAAAATGGCCACTCATTTGACCCCTTAAGTAAATTTTAGCCGTTTTACAAGTAGATGGAGTGACAGCAGGGATAACCAATCGCATGTACTGGGTGGGGAAGCAAAATTTACAATGAACATTTAGTTGTTTTTTCTCAGCAGGCACTACATCCATTGTTTTGAAACCAAACATATATTGATGTCATAATCATACCTAACACTATTATCCATACCTTTTCAGAAACTTTTGCCCATACGAGTAATCAGGAAAGCAAACGTCGAAAAGTGTGTGATTTGCTGAATGCACTTGTCACACCAAAGGAGATTTCAAAAATAGTTGGAGTGTCCATAAAGACTGTTTATAATGGAAAGAAGAGAATGACTATGAGCAAAACTATTACGAGAAAGTCTGGAAGATACTATTAAAGAAGAATGGGAGAAGTTGTCACCCGAATATTTGAGGAACACTTGCGCAAGTTTCAGGAAGCGTGTGAAGGCAGTTATTGAGAAAGAAGGAGGACACATAGAATAAAAACATTTTCTATTATGTCAGTTTTCTTGTGGCAAACAAATTCTCATGACTTTCAATAAACTAGTTGGTCATACACTGTCTTTCAATCCTTGCCTCTAAATATTGTAAATTTTGCTTCCCCACCCTGTACATTAGGAAAACCGCAGAGCCAATCGGACAGCGATATTTAGGTTAGAGGCGGGACTTCTAGCAGAGACCAACTTTTAACCCTTTGTGTGCCATAATCATTGACTAAACACTATGGATAGTGGTTGTATTGATAGTGATTACACAGTAGTGGCTGGATATTGGCAGGGATGTGTCCCCAGCGTCCCTACCCAATTCTACTCCCCTGCCCATTTGGAATGTTTTTTCAGAGTCTATATTTCTTGAGCTACAATCTGTGAGTGCTAGGGCTATAATTCCGAAAGCCCTAAAGAATTTTTTTAACAGTAAAATAATGCAAGGAAGCTGTGAATGAATTTCAGTGGGAGTTGCAGAAGAACAGATTGAAGAGATACAGTAATGCGCTGACTCAACTGTTATGTGACAGTAGTTAACGTAAGCTCCTATATATGTATCTTTCACACAGTGCCAGCTTTTAGACACACTCCGGTTTGGTGCTAATACTCCAAAAGATGAATATTCTCTGTCTAGCGGGAGAAATCGGACCGAACTCTATGAAAGTAATAGACGCTGAAAACTGATTAAGTAAGATGAAGTAGGAAGACACTGGTAAGACTTTCTGCTTTTAAATGCGTTTTTTTTAAAAAAAAGGTGAAATGCAAAAAGGTGAAACCGCTGACATTTGAAGTAATTTGCAGCAAATCATAAAACAACTGTATCCCACCCCGCAATCTGCCTTTTTCCACTTGTGTGTGTTTCATCAAAGATTATTTAAATGAGATGTAGATGCAAATCTGAATCTTCAGTCACATTAATTAGCACATTTGTACTTACATTAATTATGACAGAGGATAATATCATATTAAACACATACAGCAGCTACTCTGTACTAACGTCTCTAGTGCATTAGGGGCTTTGATTGCCACACAGTACAAAAGAATATTTGATTGGCATTTCGTCGCAACCCTTATTTACTTGTTGCTTTACATTTCAGTGTGTGTCCTTCTGTGCACGGGGTGAATGACAAGAAGGTTTCATGCGAGGAGAGTTTTGCCTGGATACAGTTCTTCTGACTGCACTATTATTAATTCATGTGTGTTTATGAATCTTACTGCAGATCTTCTCTTTTTTCCTTTTTTTTTTCTCAAAAGCATCTGACTGACTTGCCATGTGTGTACTTGCCCACAGACACACGTGCTTGTTTGTATTAGTTTTCTGGTATCTCTAGAGGCCAAAACAACTCTTGTGCTAAAACACAAACAGCAGCCCTGCGGCACCCAGAGGACAATTTCATTGCTGTAGGTATTTTTCAAGGTGTTATGTAGCCGCTGAGACTGAGATTTTCTGTTGGTTTGAATGTATGTTATATATGTATGCATTTATGTGTGTGTACAGGGCATGCATGCAGATTTTTGCAAGTTTCTGACTGCATAGAATAATTAAAAAAATAAATGTGTATGCATACAGAGGTTATAAAGCCACAGATGCCTTGTCACAGTTTGTCAGGTTCTACTCATGTCACCTACCCTCAGGCAGTACCTGCTGGTCATTCTGGTCAATCACAGAACAGACAGTTTTTCTTTTATAACAAGTACAAACTCTTCAGCACAGAGCAGCAGCAGCACACAGGAGAGGATTTCTTGCAAAGCGAGAGGTGTATTAAGTTCAGAAATGTGCCCTGTAGCCTTAGTTTTTCACTGAACATCATACACCTAGAAACATTTACCTCACCAAGGTCCTTTGCTTTAAACTATGGTAATAATTAAAAGTAATTACCGGCATGAGATGTCTGAAAACTCCCTTTAAAGCAGCATCACATCAGCTCTCACAAATAATTACCGCAAGCACTCAAGGTACATTAATGCTGGCAGGGACAAAAAAAAAAAAAAAAAAAAAAACATGTGCACATATGCATACTGATTACATTCATAAATAAATACAGTCCTCTGTATATGTTAGGTTGATTCTTTATGCCCAGACAGAGAGTAAATGGTTGAGTAAAGCTCCAGTATTGGCAGCAGGTATGGCAGCTGCATGTCAAAGGGGTTGCCATGGTGACTGGGCATCGTCGGCTCAGCCATTCGCTCCCTCCCTCTCTCTCCATCTCTCTCTCTCTTTCACTCACTTTTTTTTGTTGCTAGTTATTTTGTCTCATACCAGTGGACAGCTTTATGTGTTTGTCGTAGCCTGGTGGACCCGGCCGACAAAAGCACCGAGGCGTTCTTTAAGTCATTTAAGGAGCACCGTGACGCTCATTATTAATGTACTACAACACCACGTCTCTGTCCCGCTCCTTTTCTGAGGAGACATCTGCGGGAAAACATCACTGGTTCTGGCATCATGCCTTCATGTACTGATGGCTTTCTCTATCACAGCACCATAATTGGGTGGGAAAAAAAAAAGTACAGAGCAAGCCCAGAGCAAATAATCACATCCTGACAAGAGAAATGATCATGTTCGGTGGCAAAGCTGAGCAGTTGCGAGTCTCTGACACAAATGTCACACCACTTTCTGCTCCCTTGCCTTACATGCTGAGGTCATCAAGAGCTTCTTGCGTTAATTACTTTGCCATGGACTTTGTGACTCCCAGAGGGTGCATTGCCCCTTTAAACCCTCCTGAGATCACGGCCAGCACAGCTCTATATCCTCAGAGACTTAAACTGGTTTTCTGGTTAAACCTTCTTCCTACATCTGAGCTGACCCTAAACCTCTCCCTTTATGCAAATGCTCATCCTTCCTTCACTGTATTCACAGGCCTGTCATTAATGCTGCTTACTATGGTCTTTAACCCACTCGTTAACACAGTCGATTAGCGCAGAGAAGCTAAGACAGGCTGGGATGGTGGCAGAGCATAATGGCTAAATGTCAGCCATATTCTGTCTGCAGTGTGAGCCTGTAATGAGAGTGAGGGAGCTCTGAAAATAGGAGCTATTGCTTGTAATGGGAGTCTCACGCAATGACTCAATGGCTTCTTTGTCTTGCTGAGCTCCCATACAGGAGCACTGACACACACACTGAGGCTTAGATAGATAGACACAATATACACACATGGGCAAAGCTTTAATTTCCACTTGGTGCTGGAGTGCGCACACAGTGACTCACAAAGTCACACGGAACATTAAAATTGTACACGCATTCATTCATTCAGTACACCCACACACACACACGCATGGAAATGTAAAACACAAAACACATATTTGAAGGAATATAAACCATATTATGCACACTCCCCTCACAACATGAAATTAACTCAGCTTACATAATCTTTCCAATTTCTTTCCTTTCGTAGGGATGCATTGTGCTAAGAGACGTCTTTCTTCTTCTACAAATGAGACTGTGGCTTATAGAGGGAAACGGAAAGGTACAAAGAGCCGTGGCAGAAAGTGTTTTGGAACAGAATTTGTGAAGCCGCCAGTGAGCGTTTGCCATCCCTCCCATGTAGCTAGTGTTTACAGACAGCCCAGTGTGTAGTGAAACAGTCCTCCGTGCCTGGGAGACATAATTTGCGCCTTGAGGACCCACTACATAAAATGTTTGGAAATGTGATAGGATGTTTCAAAGCACCAACAAAATCAGCCCCTTTGAATAGCTGCCCGGAGGATTAACGTCAGATCTACCATCAGACTACAGCCTTTATCGAAAATATCCCCACAGTATTTTTAGCATTGGTGGCCCAATTGAGTTTCAGAATCAGACTCTTATACCGTCTGAATTACTGGTACATAATATATACAATTTGTTTGACAAAAACGTATCCTACGCCACTGCTTTTAAGTGTTTTCATTTCCTAAACTTTTCTTCACCTTCACTGGCTGGTGAGCTGCAAGGATAAGCAGCTTGTTTTTGCGTTAAATTATTGATGGTTGCTTTGTTTGGTTCTATCCCAATGGAAGAAACAGACAATATGCTGAAGTCTCCTTGGTTAAAAAGTATTCCATTAGATCTTTTATCAACCAAGGACTTATGTCAATGATAATTTATCTTAAATAAAAGATGATGAACAAGAAGAGGAGATCATTAACAATGTCATCAATAATAAAAGCTTCAAGTGGGAACGCTGAGTTTCTTGGTTTTACTTCGAGTTAATTGTACTATAATGGACGTTTTGTGTCCAATGCATGTCCTGTGTCCCGATGTTACAACACGGGAGGGTGTACAGGTGCAATGCTGCTGTTGCACCATGGGAGGGCGCTATTGTACAATGGCACCACAGGTACAATGCTGCTAGTACTACTAATTTGAGAGGAATTACTAGCACTTAAACAACAGTGTTATGCCATGTTTCCACTACATGGAACCGGCTCGACTCAACTCAGGTACCAGGTACTATTCCTGGATACCGTTTCCATTAGAGGATACTACTGACTTTAGAGTACCTGGACGTCGTAGCAATGTGGCAGGTTACTTCTGTGACATCTGCTCAGAGAGTTGTTGATAAATTCTCTCGTTGCATGTTGTCTTGTCAAGCTCATGCTGAATTTTTACGTCGGCCACCAAAGACTGAATCTCCTCGACCGACCATGGTGTAGTTTTACAGGCTATCATCATGTGGATTAACCTACCGCTATATTTATGCTGTGTTTCCACTGCATGGTACCAGCTTGACTCAACTCAACTTGGCCTTTTTGCGTTTCCATTATGAAAAAGGGCCTGGAATCTGGTACTCGGTACTATTTTTTTGGTATCACCTTTGCTGAGGTTCCAAGACTGGGGACTAGATACTAAAACATGACGTGTAAACGCTGTAGACCACTGATTGGTCAGAGAGTTGTCTGTGTGACCCGCCGTTTTACAAAAAACAGATGCGGAAGTTGACAGTAAATATAGCAGTAGGTTATCCAAATGATGACAGCCCGCAAAACTACACTATGGTCGGTCGAGGAGATTAGGTGGCCGACATAAAAATTCAGCATGACCTTGACGAGACCACATGCAACGAGTAAGTTTATTTTTTTACGAGCAAGTTCATCAGCAACTCTCTGAGTAGACAACACGGAAGTAATATGCCACATCGCTATGACATCCAGGTACTGTAAAGTCGGTAGTATCCTGTAATGGAAAGGGTCTCCAGGAATAGTACCTTGTACCCGAGTTGAGTCGAGCCGGTTCCAGGTAGTGGAAACACGACATTACTGTCAACTTCTGCATCTGTTTCTTGTAAAACGGTGGGTCACAGAGACAACTCTCTGACCAGTCAGTGGTCTGCAGTGTTTGCACGTCACGTTTTAGTATCTGTTCCCCAGTCTTGGAACCTCGGCGGAGGTGATACCAAAAAATTTGTACTGGGTACCAGATTCCAAGTCCTTTTTCGTAATGGAAACGCAAAAAGGCTGAGTTGAGTCAAGCCGGTACCATATAATGGAAATGCAGCATTAGTCATATAAACCATGTAAATATGACACACATCTCATTTGTCAAATTAAATGTAGCTATTTTCCAACCTCATCTTTTTGGTTTCTCTTCTTATTGTTTGTTTCTTTGGTCTAAAAAGTACAAAAGCATTAAAAACATCCAACCCTTGGCTCTCATCGGTCTATTTATAATAAGACTATATGACTGTGAGTACATACAGGGTGGGGAAGCAAAATTTACAATGAACATTTAGTTGTTTTTTTCTCAGCAGGCACTATGTCAATTGTTTTGAAACCAAACATATATTGATGTCATAATCATACCTAACACTATTATCCATACCTTCTCAGAAACTTTTTTCCCATATGAGTAATCAGGAAAGCAAACGTCAAAGAGTGTGTGATTTGCTGAATGCACTCGTCACACCAAAGGAGATTTCAAAAATAGTTGGAGTGTCCATAAAGACTGTTTATAATGGAAAGAAGAGAATGACTATGAGCAAAACTATTACGAGAAAGTCTGGAAGATACTATTAAAGAAGAATGGGAGAAGTTGTCACCCGAATATTTGAGGAACACTTGCGCAAGTTTCAGGAAGCGTGTGAAGGCAGTTATTGAGAAAGAAGGAGGACACATAGAATAAAAACATTTTCTATTATGTCAATTTTCTTGTGGCAAATAAATTCTCATGACTTTCAAAAAAACTAATTGGTCATACACTGTTTTTCAATCCCTGCCTCAAAATATTGTAAATTTTGCTTCCCCACCCTGTACGGCTCATTGCCAGAATGTGCAACCACAATGTATGCTTTGCTTGTAAGAGACAAAAGCATTTCAGGTTTGGAAGTCTTTGCTAGTGTTCTATGTGATCCACTGGGATGCCTTAGTTTTTCAAATACAAATACTTCATTGCACCTGATCTGTGTGCCAGAAAAGTTTGTTATGTATTCCAAAGTTTTGACCTATTCCATATGCACATTTATATTCTTTTCTATTTAAGCCTGCCAAATTCCTGTGCAGATGAATGCCACAAAAATAATGGAGATTCAACCCTTTAGGATAGCATAAAAAATGTACAATTATATAATTATAACTAAAACAAAAGGCTAAAAATGGAAACCTCTTTGTTATATCATCATGATGGCTTATGAATTCAGAGATTTTCTCCATGTTCTGATCTTTATATGCATATTTCACCCAGCAGATTGCATGTTTCAGAAGGTTATCCGACAGCTGACTCAGAAAAGAGGTCGCCGGCTCGGATCATCCAAGAAGCTGCTCGTAACATCACATACTGTAAAAAACAAGCTGATATTCATGACCATCTTGTTTCTTTAACCTCCATTCATACTAGTCATGGAGTGTTTTGCCAGGAGGTACAACCCCAATGTGCGTTTTCCTCATAAGGGACAACAGTGTGGAGACCCGGAGCCCTATGTTTTCATGTTTTATGGAGCCTTATTCTGTTGAATACGAGTCGCTAATCATGTCCAAATTAAAGTGTGTGCCAGAAAAGTTCATTCATACATATTTAATTCCATGTTATATAAAAGGCTGCCAAATTCCTGCACATATGAATGGTGCTATAATAATAAGTATGCCTCTAAGATAGAATAAAGAATGCAGTGGGTTTTTAAAGCTCAACATGACACCTTTAAACACCTTCTAACCGGTGAAATGATGGAAAATGCTTTTTGTGCTCAGGTGACAAGCTATTTCAACCATAGCAACTGGGCCAAAATTACTGCTTAGCTCAGTGCTGATTGTGAGGCTTGGCTAAAGCTGAGACGCGATAAAATGTTCTACCTTTCTACCACCATCTGAAACATCTCCAGCCCATCATGCTCGTCCAGGGAAAGCATCCACAAGGCCGACGGGAACCTGCCAAATTCCCTGCGCAGCAATGAGCAGACAGGTGCGGGACAATAAGAAACATAAGAAGAAAAGAAATAGAATTTGTGGCACGTCCAGCATCAATTGGCTCATTTTGTAGAAATTTATAGAGTTTGTACCCAGGGAGGTTATAAGATTCCTTGGACACAAACCCCTGCTTGGCGCCCTTTATGCTCAGCAGGACATATTCTCAAGGTTCAGTCATCACACCTGCTTGCACAGCTGCTACACTTGGTAAACATGAGGCAGTAAGCCTGTCTCTCCTGGGAGCTTCCACATCAGACTAGGACCTTGACTACAGTACTTGTCCTTCACTATTTCTGACTTTTTGGCCACCTTCTACTTAAAATTGAATAAATCAACTTGCTCACATGCTTTTTTTTTTTTTTTTTCCCCAGTGCATTCAGTCTGCAAGAATATGATCAGGGACAGATAATGTTCACCCTTAACTTGTTGCTTATTAGAAATCATATCATATATTTTTCATTTTGTTCTTGGGTATAAATAACGCACTTTATATTCATGCACTTTTTCCAAGTGAGTGTCAGTTGATCTAAGGGGGCACCTGTCTTTTTATTACTCTTATTCATGTAATTACCTCCACCAAGGAGGTTATGTTTTTGCTGGCGTTGGTTTGTCTGTCTGTCTGTCCGTCTGTGTGCAAGATAACTCAAAAAGTTATGGACAGATTTGGATGAAAATTTCAGGAAATGCTGATACTGGCACAAGGAACAAATGATTATATTTTGGTGATGATCGGGGGGGGGGTTGGTTTATTTGTCTGTCTGTCTCTTAGCAAGATAACTGAAAAAGTTTTGGAAGGATTTTGATGAAATTTTCAGGAAATCTTGATACTGGCACAGGGAACAAATGAATGCAGAGCTCTGTGCTCTCCAAGTGCTTTTCTAGTTTTATTCATTTAATAACCTGGAGTTGGGGGGCACTGATCTGCCTTGGTGGAGGACTGCGCTCTCCGAGTGCTTTTCTAGTTTTTCATTGTTTTTTTTTTTTTTTTAACCTTGTACTGTCTTTCATTTATTTCTATACTGAGCTGTTGCAAGTTGTTTTCCAATGCAGTTTTTCTGCAAATGGCAAGTAAACTGATTCTGAAACATACTAGCTCTTCATGACACATTATAAATCAGTTATTAATGGCTTATTCTGTATGACCATGTTATGCAACAAATAGACGAGGCATCACCAAATAGACCTCGGTCCAGACCCAGTGATGGTTCTGTCCGGACTCATGACCAATCTGAAAAATTAACATGAACAGATCATTTGCATGAATTTTTTTTTTCCTACGGTGGTGGCTACAGACAGCGGGTGCTGATACTCTGATATGACAATAGCTTCACTGAGCACACATGAGCCAATCAAATTGCTTGTTTACCCTGTGGCGCGTGCACCAGAGCAGAGAAGAAGAGACAGTGATGACAGCATGTCTTGCTCCAAACAAGGAAAGTCGATGCAGAAAACTGTTGTTTTTTTAGGGCGCTTTCACACTGCGTATCCGAGTCTGTACTGTTCTTGGATATTTTCACACCTTTCCTGCAGATGTTGCATTCACAAGCATGTACCGCGGCCTGTGCCCGAGTACAAGTGGGTGTTACAGGGCCGAAACAGTAGGTGGCGGTGTGGAAGGAATTCTGTCTCTATCCAACAAACGCGAAAGTCAGAAGAAGACAAACCCTTAACCATCTGTTATTAGCCTGTTTGAGGCAAAGAGAAGACGAGCTTTTTCACCTCTGTTTGCACTTTTTTATTTATTTTATTCTGAGGTTTCTATTTTCTGTAATCTGAAATAAAGGCCTGAAATGTATTTGCCTGGGACTACTTTTCTGCATTGAAAATTGACAGTAAATATTGTTGAAACCATATGAAAACATATGGACATAGGGGAAGGCTCAAAGGCACAAGTTGGTCTTCAGCTGGGACCTTTTACTTGGAGGAAATTTTAATCACAGGACCTCAGTGATTTTTAATTGAATACCCCTGAAATAGACCATTAAAGGTGAAAAATGTTAGATTTGTGCATGCTTGTGTATTTAATATACATGAAGTTTGTGCTGGAGCCAGATTTGAGAAAGTGCTCAGTTGTTGACACAGACTGACAACATTTCTAAGTTAACAGTTGCTAGTGTTTCCATACTGTTGCACTGAAGCACTGAGGAGCAAGTGTAAAGATTTCAACACCTATACGTAGAAAACAGTGTATTGTGGCTGCTGTCAAGGAAAGCAGGCAAACAGTCCTAGTCTGGTAATGCAGTCAGTGAACATCACAAAATGTCCACCTCCCAGAATAAAACCAACACAATCTTAAAGGAAAAAGTACACAAGTGTCTGTATATGTTTAAAATAGAACCTTTAAAAGGGCAATGTGTGTATTTCGTATTCCAAGTATTCAAAGATAATGTAAAAGTGTCACTAGAGTGGTAAGAATAGAGTTCTGACATCATATCCAAGATGTAACTGTACTATCCAAGATGTAACTGTACTATATTGCAGACATAAACTGAATTTTTTCCACATACACCAGGGGTGTCAAATTCATTTTGGTTCAGGGGCCATTTTTAGCCCAATTTGATCTCAAGCGGGCCAGACCAGTAAAATAATGACTTAATAACCTATAAATAATGACAAATCCAAGTTTTTCTTTTTCTTTTAGTACAAAAAAAATCCCAATTAAATTATGAAAATATTTGCATTTTACAAAAAAGATGTGAATAACCTGAAAAAACAGAAATTTCATTTAAAAAATTAGTGCAATTTTAACAAAATTATGCCTCGACTTATTATTTATACATGTACCTTACACGCAATATTATATAAACATTTGGTAACAGGCAGAATATTTTTAAAAATTTTGGAGTTTGGAACTAAAACTTGAACAGTTTCTACAATATTACATCTCTTATTATTAACACAACTACAGATCACAGTGGATCCATAAATGCACAAAACATTTAGTAACAGGCAGAATATTGTTAAAATTGCACATTTCGGGTTGTTCATCCTTGTTTTTATTTATGTATTTATTTGCATTTTATTGTGAAAGAATAGTTTTGTAAATGTAAATATTTTCACAGTGTAATGTTATTATTTTTGCTTAAATTTTTTCCATATAATTTTTCACAAAGAATATTTGTCATTGTCAGTATTTATGGGTTATTGTGTTGTTATTTTTTACTTGAGATCACATTGGTCTGTATGTGGAACCTGAACCAAAATGATTTTGACAGCCTTGACTGATCAGGTTAATTTTTGCTCTTTCATCCTGCGGGCCGGAATGGAACCTTTGGCAGGCCAGATTTGGCCCCCGGGCAGCATGTTTGACACCTGTGGAATACACAGTCCGATGTGTCATTGTGAATGTGTTTTTTGTTTGTTTGTTTTTTTTTTTGTGTTTTTTTTTTGTTTACCACTAGAGGGAGTAGAGAGTCACTCTTCTGGTCTCCTACTGTGTTGAAAATTACATTGAATTCCAAGGCCAAATTGTGGATGTAAACCATTAAGAAACTCTTCTTTCTGTGATTCTTTCAGAGTGACTCAGAGTCAAAGAAAGAGACAAAGTGATAAAAATAGAGATATTTCAATTTTTTTCCCCGCTACTTGACACTGCAGTGAAATAAACAAGCTGAACATTAGTTTAATGAATCAAACACTCTTTCTTTTACACAGGTGAGTTTGTTATGTTTTCTGCCATTCTTTGATACATGGTTCAAACTAATCCATGTTAGTTCTGATCTTTTATTAGTGCAGCTATTTAACAGTTCAAACTCTATGAAAAACAAGTCATTTGTAATTCTACTGTGTACTTTTTTGTCTTAAATCACAGCTAACAACTGTAATGTATTGGGATATGCAGAACATTAAAAGAGTGATTTTTTGCTTTTTTTTTTTTTTTTTAATGGAATTATGTATTTTAAAACCTTTCCCTGTGGTCTACATAAACTATAAATGCTATGCTTGGGTCTGAATTCTTAATTAATTCAACTACGCAGGTCCATCTTCAACCCTATTTCTGACAAATGACACCAGAAAGGTTGTTTTGAGGGCTGGCCCTTTAAATGCAAATGAGCCACTTCACGCTCCACCCCCTCCAGGTTGTTGACTGTGCTGCTCTGTCCCGTTCAACCAATAACTGAACATTTCAAGTAATCAGCTCGAAGTTTGGACATATTTTCAGTATGGACTGCTGACAAACAATTATGTCATACTCTGAGAAATGTTCGTAAGTCTTGGCCTTATATGTGCAAATGTTGTGACTAGGGATGTCCAATATTGGCTTTTTTGCCAAAAATCAATATGCCTGTATTGTCCAACGCTTAATTTCCGATTCCAATATCTACCGATACCGCTGCCAATATATGTTTATGTTTATGTTTATGTTTACGCATTTGGCAGACGCTTTTTTCCAAAGCGACTTACAGGGGAAAACCAATTAAATCACTCAATCAATCAAATTTTATTTATATAGCGCCAGATCACAAAAAAGTTATCTCTTGACATTTTATATATAGAGTTGGTCAAAACCAGACTCTAAGTCAATTCTACAGAAACCCAACAGAATCCTCCTGGAGCAAACACTTGTGACTGGTGACAGTGGCGAGGAAAAACTTCCCTTTAACAGGCAGAAACCTCGAGCAGACCCAGACTCCTGGAGGATGGCCGTCTGCCTTGACCAGTTGGGGTTAAAGAGAGAGAGTAGAGAAGGGGAAAAAGAGAGAGCGATAGAGATAGGGACTGGGGGAGAGGGGGAGAAGGGGGGAGTAGGGGGAGACACATGGAGGCGGTTGAGGATAAGTGAGTGGTGATGATGAGGGCAGGGAAGAGGCCGGACCACCGCAGCAGGTCCAGAGATAATCGTGAAAGAATCTGTGGTTGTCCTGGGAAAAACCTTATTAGAATATTTAAAATGGAATGTTTGAAAGTGCTAGGACAGGAGGTGCTCTCGGAAGAGCTGGGTCTTCAGGAGCTTCTTGAAGATAGGCAGGGATGACTCTGTTCTTGTAGCACTTGGTAGAGCGTTCCACCAACGTGGAACGACCCATGAAAAGAGCCTGGATTGTCTTGTACAAGGTCTGGGGACCACCAGACTACGTTCCCCAGACGAGCGGAGTGGTCGTGGGGCGACATAAGCTTTTATTAGTGCACCTAAGTAGACAGGAGCAGACCCACGGAGAATTTTGTAGGCTAGGATTAAAGATTTGAATTTGATGCGGGCAGCTATGGGTAGCCAGTGTAACTCAATGAGTAAGGGGGTGACATGTGCCCTTTTAGGCTGATTGAAGACCAGACGTGCTGCTGCATTCTGGACCATATATGTGGGATATTAAACTAATTTTAGGTAATATCACATATCTCCTGTCATGGAATTAACACATCATGCCTAATTGTAATGTGATGTCCCATTGGATGCATTCTCAAATGCAAAAAGGCTTTCAAAATGTAAACACTGTCTGTGCAAAGAATACATACTTCAACTTAAGTTGTGGAAAAAATGCCATATTTATTTATTTTCTCTCCCTCCCTCCATGAGTCTATTACAGGGTGAGTCAGAAAAAACGCTCTTTCCAGTTAAAGAAATTGTACTGCTAAAACAGAAACACTGATTTTTCTTTTGACCATACAGTCATATTGATGTGGTTATTGAGCACGTCTGGTGATGTAGTCATAGATTTATTGCATTGCATAAGAGAGAGAAGGTCCATTGTTTATTGGGCACTGAAATACCTGCCAACACAATGTATGCCACAGTGAACAAACTTGAAATTGACAACAATTACAGGAGTCGGGGCTTTGCTTTCACACTAAGGACATAGGCCTACATGACAGTGCCCAGGGAGTTTTCATCATGGCAAGACCACAGCGATTGCAGGTATTATTTCCTCATCGAGTTGTCTGGGTCAGGAGAGAGAGTGGCCACCTAGATCCCCGGACTTGACCCCCCTTGATTTTTTCTTGTGGGGGTATCTTAAAAACCGTGTGTATCAGACTGTTCCACAAACTCTTCAGGAACTCTGAAATCGCATCACGGCTGAAATCCAAGCCCTACGACGAACACGAATGGCGAGAAGAGCTGTGTTAGAGATGCGACAACGAGCACAGATTTGCATCAATCTGAATGGTAGCCAGGTTGTAGGTCGTGCCGGACGACTTTGTTGAGACAAAACATTTTGATGGCGAGTAAACATGCTGTAATGGTTGACAATTTCAATTTCATTCACGGTGGCATAAACTGTGTTGGCAGATATTTCGGTGCACAATAAACAATGGACATTCCCTCTGTTATGCTATGCCATAAATCAATGATTCAATCGCCAGACATGCTCAATAACCACATCAATATGACTGTATAATCAAAAGAAAAATAAGCATTTCCATTTCAGTGGTACAATTTCTTTAAATGAAAAGAGCGTTTTTTCTGACTCACCCTGTACAGTGTGGCAACTCTACTGTACAATTTTGAAAACTGCACATTTCTTTCAGCTACAAACAATGCTTCATTTATGCGTCGGTAAATGCCAGCGAAATCAAGGCATTATTTTATCGGTTTTAATGACAGGCAAAAAAACCGATAACGATATTCACCGATATTACATTTTTATGCCAATATCGGGCCGATAATATCGGTATTATCAGACATCCCTAGTTGTGATGCAACTAGTGATAAAACGTAACAATTTAAGCAGGAATTGAAATAGGTTGTAGAAATCCACTTGAGTTTTGCCACAATGAATATGAAAGTAGCTTTGCAGCACCTGGAGGGTTCAAATTCAAACTTTTAGAACTATTAGGGTCTAAATACACAAATAAATGTACCAAAGACTAATAAAAGTGGGTTTGCAAAATATGACCCCTTTAAGTATTTTGACTAGCTGTCTGAGTTTCATTTGAGGAAGAATAATTGACGATATAATACAGATGTGTGAGAAAAAAGAGGTATAAGAGATTGTTCAGTGAGTGATACGTGGACGTGGCTTTAATTCATTGGTTTTTTGTAGTCATATTCTGGCTCAACACTTGTAGAGAATGTAGAATATCAATAATACATATAACCCCTTTAAAGTCTTCCTTAAATAACCTCTTAATTTCGACTCGATAGTAAGCTGTTGCACATGAATCATGATTTTAATATGCTTTTCTCTGTATGGGCCTAAAAATCAATAACAACCACAGACTGTAGGAAAGAAGTGGATGAAGATCACTCACTGCTTTTCAAAGTACCATTCTGAAGCTTTTAATTTGCATTTTGGTCAAAACTGTCATAGCATTTTGGAGCATTATTGGATGAGACGGAGCCGCAGGGGGTGATGGTGAGCTAAGGCTAATGCTAACTTAATAAAACATTTCCATAACAAAACAACTTCTTTTAAGGTCCTTTTAAGGTAACGTATGAACCACAACAATAGTACTGCCTCAGAGAGGGGAAAAAATTATTACATTCAACAAATAGGAGCTCCGAAAGCCTCAGCAGGAGAGCAAGTTGTCAAACACACCTTTCAATCGAAGCCCATGAAGTAATGTCAAAGCCTTTGATGAGCTCTAAAATCTTATTAACAGACGAATAATTTACAAAAGGACCATCGGTACAGTTAGTAAAGGGTTCAAAGAAAATGAATGAAAGCAGAATGAAAAAGAAATGAATAAATACTTGCTCAGTATTTCCAAAGAGAAGTCCCTTGACAGTACTGCAATAGTCATTCTCCCTTTATAGCACTTCAGGCACTTAACAATTATCGTCTATTCGTAAGTGGCACAGCACCAAAATATAAGTGTTAATAACATCCAAGTTTTTATAACTCAAAATATGATTCCAATTTTAAAGTCAGGGGACCATATGTCTATTCTATCAACTGTTACTCTGATCTCATCTTAGCAGTCCAAAAAACCTTTGAAAAATATGTTTTCAGATATTTCTCAGTCCAGTCTTGACATTTCAGCTTACGTGTCGTGTTCAGTGGTAATTGTATTTCAGCCTTTCTCACCTTGACCTTGTCTCTGAGCACTGAACATCTTGTACTTTTAGACACTCCAGGTCGGTTTCAGTTCTAGAATATAGTGATACTACAAATCAGTGGGTTCCTGGTAGCGTCCCACTTGATTCCTCTGAAATCTTCTGCTGTTAACCCTATAATGCCGAATGTGTCATATTTGATACATGAGTTTTGAAGCCCTCTACATGATCACTGTGATGTTTTTTTTTCTTGAAAAACCTGATGTACACAATTAGATACATGCAATACACAGATAATCCGCCAAGGGGGAGGGGTTTGTTCATCAGAGGCCTTTCCAGTGACATTACAAGACTGTCATTAATGAGGAAGGAGGCAGAACTTTTCCAATTTTGAAAAGGAATAACCAGTTTGTTAGACATGTTTGTGTTTGTTCAAAAACAATAATATTTGAGCATTGAGATCTTACATCAAATATGATACAAAATTAAAGCACATGGAAAGTAATATTTGAAAAAAAAAAAAAAAAAATGGGGGTGTTCAGAAGGACCAATAAAGGCTCCAGTTTCTTTTTAAATTACTATTATTTTTTTATTCTTTAAAGTTTATTCATGTAGCTTTTACATAAAGTTCTATCTGAAGTAACTGCTTCAGCTATTAAGACAACAATATTCAAGGCTCCACTTTCAAAGAACTGGAATTTTCTGTCAATAATTTAATGGTTCAGGCTTTACAGAGTGAATTTGTGTCTTCTCTTTGCATTTTTTGTGACACTGTTGAGTATTTGCAGCAAAACCTTTGATAATCTGATGGCCATGCTGCAATAGATTTGTTATTTTATAAGAGCATTCTATCAGTCTTAAAGGTATTTTACAATTTTTAACTTTTCACTGTTAGTTAAATGTCTTTTTTTTTCATTTTACCTGAAGTAAAGAAGCTGCCAAATAATTCTGTACAACTTAGAAGAGGGTGGTAATCATTTTAGGCTGCACCATCTATTATTATACAAATACATATCACCTGAGAATGATCAATTTCGATAAGAAATTGAATATATATAATTTGGAGTTGGGAAATATGCATAAAAATGATGACATGGTCAAATATTCACTTGCCTAATAATGGTGCACACAGCGTAGATCATAATTTATGGATCAGGGTGAATCAAGGACAAATAAGCTAATACATATTCTAACAACTGACTAATTAGTACTGAATACATAAATAAAGAACTAATAACACGTGTTCTGATATCTGATGTGTCAGATTTGTTCCGTTTGGTTGGCTTGCTTCATTTGAAATACGTGTAATAATAAATAAATATACAAGAAAAATATAAACAGAAATCTATGTAATAGTGAAACTGTCCTTTTCATTAAAAGTAAAGCAGGATAAATTTATAGAAATGTGGTCAAAATGGATTGGTTATATCACCCCACTGAGGCCAGATTTAACTTAACTGGAAATGACAAGTTATATTTGTACTGGTTGAATGTAATGGAGTTGAAACTTGTGTGGATTTTCAAATAAGAATAGTGAAAATTAGGGGAAAATGTGACATCTTTTTGTTCAAATGTATGTTATTTAACAAAATATAACAAACAAGGAAGAGTTTTTTTTTCTACACAAAGAACTTATATGGAATGTGTTTATATTAAATTTCATGTTTTATCATCGTTGATTTTTCAGACATGATATACAAATGTGCTTAGTTTTTTTTCTGTTTTACTCTGTTGTATTTTCCCAAATGAAAGAAATAAAATAAAAAGAAAAAAAAAAAGAAAAACATAAACAAATACTCAATATATAAAAGAATAACTATCTCTGTCCACAATCACGTTAGAAGGCATATTTTCTGATTGTGGAAAAGACGTATCTCTTTTTCAGAAGGGTTAAATCACTCACCAAATAAGGAGATGCTAAAAGTACTAAAATTCGCTTAAAAACTGTCCAACACATTATTAAAACTAGCAAGAACAGTGGTGGACCTTCATCTTCAAGGTGATAAATTAAATGTTTGGTTACATCAGAACATAAAAGATTAACAGTAGAGCTAGATACAAACAATGGGTAGATATAGAAATATGGGTGATGGAAAAAGGACTTATACCTTAAGATAAGATAAGTTTGATAGAAAATGGGACAAATGGATTGGATTTAAAAACAAAGACATCAGCGCTGAAATGGTAATGTGATGCCCTTTTTTTCCTTTAATTGTAATGTTTATGAATATCTTTTGTTGAATACTGTAAACCTCAACTGACCTTGCTGTACTGTTAGTTGTATTTTATGTCCATGAACATGTGAAAAAAAAAAAAAAAAAATTAACAGTAGAACTTGCAGCTATATTTAATGGTGAAAGTAAGAGCATTTCCATGTGCACAGAGCAAAGACAGCTCAAGGAATTGGGACCAAACAGCTGTGTGGCCTTAAGAAAACCACTTATCAGTGAGGATAATTGGAAAAAAGGGCTTTGATGTGTTACAGAGCAGAAAGATCGGACACTGGAGCGATGGAGAAGATCAAGTAGGAGTCCAGACTGACCCTGTTCCAGAGTAACGGGTGTATCAGGGCTCGAACAGAGGCAGAAGAAGTCATTACCCATCACGCTTAGTTCATACAGTACAAGCCTGTGGGCGCAGTGGTATGATGTGGACATCAGTGGATTTTTTTCTTTGCTTACTCAGACATATTCCAAGATGACAATGCAAGGATTCATCAGGCTCAGACTGTGGAAGAGTGTGCATGAGATATCTTCACCTTGTAAGGACCTTAAACCTCACGGAGAATCTTTGAGATGCACAGGAGAAGACTTTACACAGTGGTCTGAGTCTGCCATCTTCAATATAGGATGATGAAAAATTAATGCAACTCTAAACCTTGTGACATTGCATAAGCTTATTGAAATATTTGCATATCAGATTTAATCAAAACTGAAGTTGGTCCAACTAAATATTAGAGTATGTGATTTTTTTTTTTTTTTTTTTTTTAAGATGGTTAACCCATAAAGACCCAGTGCTACTTTTGTGGCAGTTCCCAAATGAGTTTTTCTCTATTTAACCTTTCTTAAGTGCTTTATCACCATTTACTATATAATATTATCCTCTACATTTTGCATTTTTCATTGTAAATCATGTATATTTCTCTATTTAATTTCCTGTGTTTAATTTAGATGTTCATTGGGGGCGGCCATGGCTCAGATGATAGAGTGGGTCGTCCAATAACCAAAGGGTCAGTGGTTCGAATCCCGCTCTGCCCATGTGCTGTTGTGTCCTTGGGCTACTCAAACTGGTGTGTGAATCTTTGGTGGTGGTCGAAGGGGCCATAGGCGTGAATTGGCAGCCACGCTTCTGTCAGTCTGCCCCAGGACAGCTGTGGCTACAAATGTAGTTTACCACCACCAGAGGGAGAATGTGAGAGCGAATGAATAATGCAGAGGTGTCAAACTCATTTTGGTTCAGGGGCCATTTTTAGCCCAATTTGATCTCAAGCGGGCCAGACCAGTAAAATAATGACTTAATAACCTATAAATAATGACAAATCCAAGTTTTTCTTTTTCTTTTAGTACAAAAAACCCCAATTAAATTATGAAAATATTTGCATTTTACAAAAAAGATGTGAATAACCTGAAAAAACAGAAGTTTCATTTGAAAAATTTGTGAATAATGCAGGGGTGTCAAACTCATTTTGGTTCAGGGGCCATTTTTAGCCCAATTTGATCTCAAGCGGGCCAGACCAGTAAAATAATGACTTAATAACCTATAAATAATGATAAATCCAAGTTTTTCTTTTTCTTTTAGTACAAAAAACCCCAATTAAATTATGAAAATATTTGCATTTTACAAAAAAGATGTGAATAACGTGAAAAAACAGAAGTTTCATTTGAAAAATTTGTGCAATTTTAACAAAATTATACCTCGACTTATTATTTATACATGTACCTTACACGCAATGTTATACAAACATTTGATAACAGGCAGAATATTGTTAAAAATTTTGGAGTTTGGAGCTAAAATTTGAACAGTTTCTACAATATTACATCTCTTATTATTATTAACTCTATATTATTAACTAAAGATCACAGTGGATCCATAAATGCACAAAACATTTAGTAACAGGCAAAATATTGTTTAAATTGCACATTTCGGGTTGTTCATCTTTGTTTTTATTTATGTATTTATTTGCATTTTATTGTGAAAGAATAGTTTTGTAAATGTAAATATTTTCACAGTGTAATGTTATTTTTTTCGCTTACATTTTTTCCACATAATTTTTCACAAAGAATATTTGTCATTGTCATTATTTGTGGGTTATTGTGTTGTTATTTTTTACACACATTGGTCTGTATGTGGAACCTGAACCAAAATGATTTTGACAGCCTTGACTGTTCAGGTTAATTTTTGCTCTTTCATCCTGCGGGCCGGAATGGAACCTGTGGCGGGCCAGATTTGGCCCCCGGGCCACATGTTTGACACCTGTGGAATAATGGATCCTCTGTATGCACTTTGAGTATGCGTTCATAGTACAAAGCGCTATATAAATCTAATAAACTCAGAGGAAATTCAAAGGTTATTAAAATCATGGAAAAAATTATTAGACCATCAAAAGTCATTGAAAACAAAGGTCATGCAATCAAGTACTAACTCCTGTGTGTATCATGTGACTAAAACAGACAGAAAAGAAAACATGGAATGCCCAAACCACCGTAGATCACTTAAATCACTGTTTCACTTTATATCAGTGTCCTGAAATGTGTAAATACAATCAGAAGTCTTTATTTACAGTATTGTACTTTTAGCTCTTTTAGAGGTAGCTCTTTAGCAAGTGTCTTTTAGAGTATACAGGGTGGAGAAGCAAAATTTACAATGAACATTTAGTTGTTTTTTCTCAGCAGGCACTACGTCCATTGTTTTGAAACCAAACATATATTGATGTCATAATCATACCTAACACTATTATCCATACCTTTTCAGAAACTTTTGCCCATATGAGTAATCAGGAAAGCAAACGTCAAAGAGTGTGTGATTTGCTGAATGCACTTGTCACACCAAAGGAGATTTCAAAAATAGTTGGAGTGTCCATAAAGACTGTTTATAATGGAAAGAAGAGAATGACTATGAGCAAAACTATTATGAGAAAGTCTGGAAGATACTATTAAAGAAGAATGGGAGAAGTTGTCACGCGAATATTTGAGGAACACTTGCGCAAGTTTCAGGAAATGTGTGAAGGCAGTTATTGAGAAAGAAGGAGGACACATAGAATAAAAACATTTTCTATTATGTCAATTTTCTTGTGGCAAATAAATTCTCATGACTTTCAATAAACGAATTGGTCATACACTGTCTTTCAATCCCTGCCTCAAAATATTGTAAATTTTGCTTCCCCACCCTGTATATACTAACTTTAAAATCAATCTGGCTACTAACCCACTGTTGTGTTTTGGTCTGTTTGTTTTTTGTCTTCTTTTGCTGTATGCAAAGCTGTTGAATACTTGAAATTCCCTCGGGATCAATAAAGTATCTATCTATCTATCTATCTATCTATCTATCTATCTATCTATCTATCTATCTATCTATCTATCTATCTATCTATCTATCTATCTATCTATCTATCTATCTATCTATCTATCTATCTATCTATCTATCTATCTATCTATCTATCTATCTATCCATCTATCTATCTATCTATCTGCACTGTTTTTGTCAGTACAATGCCATAGCTATTCATGTAAGAACCGAATTGATTTTGCTTATTATCAAGAAAACCATGGAAAATCACTAGATATCAGCTCTGAAATTAAACTATTATGAGCTATTTTTGTTGCTATCATTATATTTGTCCAAAAAAAAGAAATGTACCTTTAGTCGTACCAAGCATTAAAATGAACAAGAAATTGAAGAAAACAAGGGTTGGTTTAATAATTTTTCTGCAACTGTATATCAAAAGAGAGAAAACTGAAGAAAAAGTGACTTTTTCAGCAAAAATATCAATAACTGAATAAAACAAGTGTGTTCATCCACTGTCATTTATCGAATCCCATCAATGTTGCAGACGATGATGATGTTTCCATGGTAACTACGGAGTCTCTGAACGTCCAATCCCCAGCCAGCATGTCCATATGGGCCCCACAAGGGTTACAATTGGGCTGCATGTAAGGGTTCCATTTGGGCTTGTCCGCAGTTTCCATGGTGACCCCACATGTGTTTGCCCATATCAGAATCAGAGATCTGAGTACATCATATTATTTATTCTTCACACTATTTATCCCATGATATTTATCTTTCATGTCATTTGCACTACTTCTCACGTTATTTGCACTGCTTAAATTCTATGTTTTACAAATATCTTAGTTTGCAAAACTTCATATTTTTTAATGTAAATAACTGTGCCTTTTACTGATATTTGTTGTTGTTTTACTGATATTTGTTGTCTGTCTGTAAATTCTTGCACTGAACCTGAGACCTTTGCCTCAATTTCATTGTCCTTGGTTACAATAACGATAAAGAGATTCTGATACTGATTTTGATTCTGATATGGGTAAACACATGTGGGGTCACCATGGAAACTGTGGACCCTTATATGCAGCCTAAATGTAACCCTTCTGAGGCCCACATGGACATGCTGGCTGGGTCTGATGACCATGAAAAGATGAATAACTGCATTTTACAGCAATTATGTACATGTATTGATAGGATTTTTTTTTTTCATAAATATATTTATTGCCCTTTTTCATTGTTTTATAAGAACAAGCAAAAAACATAACACATCAAAACAATCCCTACCACCCCCCACCCACACAATACCATCCACTCCCAGTACAACAAAACATACTTGACAGACACAACTTAATTGATTATACAGTCAAGTCCTTTAAAACTTTAAAAAACGGTGTCCAAATCTTATAAAAGTCTTTGATCTTTCCTTTAGCCAGGTACGTCAGGTTTTCCATTGCCAGGTTAGAAGACATTTCTTTAATCCATTGCTTTGCTATACAGGGTGGGGAAGCAAAATTTACAAAATTTTGAGGCAGGGATTGAAAGACAGTGTATGACCAATTAGTTTATTAAAAGTCATGAGAATTTATTTGCCACAAGAAAATGTACATAATAGAAAATGTTTTTATTCTATGTGTCCTCCTTCTTTCTCAATAACTGCCTTCACACGCTTCCTGAAACTTGCGCAAGTGTTCCTCAAATATTCGGGTGACAACTTCTCCCATTCTTCTTTAATAGTATCTTTAAGAAAGCCGACATTGCTGTGTGATGTTCTATTGGTAGCATGTTCTAAAACGCCCCAAACAACATAATCCAGAGGGTTTAGATCTGGGCTAGAAGGCGGCCATAAACATGATTCCCAAAAATTGCTAAAGTTGGATTTGTCGCTGTTGTCAACAAGTGTTTTGGTGTTCTTGTGTAAGATTTTAACTTCAAATCATATTTTACTGCATTTCTAACGGTCTTGTCTACCTCAAGTTCAATTGCCATTTTTCTCATGGATTTGGTTGGATCCTTTAGGATTTTGGATTTGAGAGCTTTAATAAAAGCTTGGGTACATTTTTTGTTGCTTCCTCCACTTCCAGACTTTCTCGTAATAGTTTTGCTCATAGTCATTCTCTTCTTTCCATTATAAACAGTCTTTATGGACACTCCAACTATTTTTGGAATCTCCTTTGGTGTGACGAGTGCATTCAGCAAATCACACACTCTTTGACGTTTGCGTTCCTGATTACTCATATGGGCAAAAGTTTGTGAAAAGGTATGGATAATAGTGTTAGGTATGATTATGACATCAATATATGTTTGGTTTCAAAACAATTGACGTAGTGTCTGCTGAGAAAAAACAACTAAATGTTCATTGTAAATTTTGCTTCTCCACCCTGTAGGTCCTTGAATATCTTTCCATCTGAAAGAAATGACTTGTTTGGCTTGTAATAAACAAAAACAAGTTTCCTTTTTCCTCCAATTACTTGAAACTGCTCAGGGAAGATGTGCAAAATACAACATTTTGAATCCACAGGAACATGTATTGATAGGATTAATAGATCAATAGCTATAAAATGTTTTAGATCAGTAGATGCTTTTGGTTGCCAGAGGATGTTTGGATCTTTATGGGTTAAAAACTCAAATTACATCATTTTTACAAACACACTATCAATGTCACGGTGCATCCACCAACAACAGCAACTAAAAAAAACAACATTATTGACAGTGGTTAAAGGTGCTAAGTGCCATCTATTAAATTTCAGTGTGCCACTGGCCAAACTTTCTGCTGCTTATTTTCTGTGCAGAGCTGGGTGCTGCTACTGTACGAAGGCTTTGATTGTCAGAGGGGCTGCTAACCCTTCTGCCTCTCTTCCCAGCATCTGTCAATCACCACGGAGCCTGCGAGCCACAAGCAACATAAGACGCTCCACAGCCAGAGGGGAATAGACTGACACAGAGAAAAAGAATTAAACACACACCCACACACATACATACATACACACACATAGTTCCACAGAAAGACAGCAGTGGAAACCTACTTTGGACCCATTAAAGGTCCAGCAGGCAATGCATTGGCTAAAACTCAATCGAAGTCTGTTTCAGCATTTCTAATCATTAAACTAATGCCCAGAATTAGGGATGGAACTCGTCCCCTGTTGTCTCCATTAATCTATTAGCGTTTATTGACTGGTCTAGTTTCTTGCTCAGAGATAATCATGTTTCCCCAACATGCCCTATTTAGTTTCCCATCTTTGCTGATCTGACAGAGTTGCAAGTTGCTGAGAAAGGCTAACCCCCCCCCCCCCACCACCACCACCCACCCACCCACCCGACTGTCACATACTGTGTGTTCATACCCTGCTGCGGCTGGGTCTGTGTCCTCTACATGTCGAAATACTAATACTGTTGATGAGAGTGTGTGCAGAGGTCCTGTCTAAGCTGCTTAGCAAAGATAATTCAAGCGGTTTTTACAGTGAGAAGTGATCGATAGATTATCAAGACAGAGCAGAACAACTCTGTTTTAAGCCCTCTGCTCCCTCCCTCCCTTTCAGAATATAAAATTTCATTATATTGTTATGTTAAATGCTCGATGTTATGTCCCACTTTGGTTGATATAATCTATTAGAACTTGGAGCCTAATTCACTAAAGCATATGAGAAAGATAAATGATCCTGCAGATCCTCATATACTGTGTTTGGACAAAAAAGTCACGACCTGGATTTAACAAAGCAAACACGTAAGATCTCTCCGCTGGATAATTACCGCAGTGATTAATATGTTTCAGGAGGCAACAAGCTGTTTAACTATGACTGATGTAGGGAGTATCTTCTCATTTCTTAAAGTAGTGAAAGAATCAAGCTGAGCAATAGTTTAATGAATCAAGCGCTCTTTCTTTTACACTGGTGAGTTTATGTTTTCTGCCATTCCTTGATACACGGTTCAAACTACTCCATGTTAGTTCTGATCTTTTATTAGTGCAGCTATTTGACAACCCAAACTCTATAAAAAACAAACGTGATTTGTAATTTTACTGTGTATTTTTGTGTCTTAAATCACAGCTAACAACTGTAATATACTGGCTTATGCAGAACAGTAATATAGTGATATTTTGCTCTTTTAAATGGAATTATGCATTTTAAAACATTTCCCTGTGGTCTACATATTCTGTAAATGCTATGCTTGGGTTTGAATTCTTCATTAATTCAACCCTACAGGTCCATCTTCAACCCTATTTCTGAGTAATGACACCAGAAAGGTTGTTTAAATGCAAATGAGCCACTTCATGCCCCGCCCCCTCCAGGTTGTTGACTGTGCTGCTCTGTCCCGTTCAACCAATAACTGAACATTTTAGGTAATCAGCTCGAAGTTTGGACATATTTTCAGTATAGACTGCTGACAAACAATTATGTCGTACTCTGAGAAATGTTCGTCGGAAGTGTTGACCTTATATACAAATGTCGTGACATAACTAGTTATAGATGCAACAAATTAAGCAGGAATTTAAACGGGTTGTAGAAATCTATTCGATTTTTGCTAACATGAATATAAAGATAACTTTACAGCACCTGGAGGGTTCAAATTCAATCTCAACCACACAAATAAATGTACCAAAGACTAATAAAAGTGGGTTTAGCAAATTATAACCCCTTTAAACAACCATCAGTATGATAGAAAACATAAAAATTGGACTGTGTTTCAATTGAAAAGGGTCATGTGGTCTGACGAGTCCAGACTGACCCTGTTCCAGAGTGATGGGTGCATCAGGGTGTGAAGAAAGGCAGATGAAGTGATTACCCATCATACCTAGTGCCCATAGAACAAGCCTGGGGGGGCAGTGTTAGGATCAGGGGTTGCTTCAGCTGGTCAGGTCTGGAATCAGCAACATTATGCATCAGTTACAACCTGAATCTACTGAATAACCGGATTTTTCCATCAGTGGGTTTATTTTTCCTTCCTTGATAGATTCAGGTATTCCAAGATGACGATGCCAGGATTCATCAGGATCATGTTGTGAAAGAGTGGTTCAGGGAGTATGACACATCACACAGAGTCCAGACCTGAACCCCACTGAGAATCTTTACGGAACATTTATGCTAAATCCAAGGTCTTGGTGAAAAAACACAACTCTAAATGTAAATATTGTGACATTTATGCGATATTGCATAAGCACTGTGTAGTATATATGATGCAACAGCAAATGCGGCCCATAATTAAAGCAAAAAAGTGATCCGATAAAATATTGTACGGCTTAATTTTTTGAGGCAAAGGCAGTTTGTGTAAAAAAGAAAAAAAATGTCATTGTAAGATCTGTACAAAAAACTGCATTAGCGTCAAATTCTTTCGGTTTAAAGATTCATGAGCCGTTGAAACACTTGCAATAACCTGTCTAATCTGCAAGGAGTCAAAATGTTCACTGTGGACATTAAAATGGTACTTGAGGAAGATTGTTAATATCATGCAGCCATTAGAAACTAATTTTATATGACTTAGGTTCAAATTCTACAACGGATGCTTCGAGTTGTAAGAGGTTTGACTGCAAAGAAACTGTTATACTGTTACATGTATATGGGTGCTTCTATGAAACATTTTGTATCAGGCATTTTGCCAGCTTTTTAAACCCAATAATAAAAGAGAAATTTAGACAAATTTCCCCCCAGGGTGTACCTAATGATCACCTCAGATAAATGCAAAAAAAAATTATATTCTTGCTCTGAGCCATCCCAAAATTAATGAACTTTTGATATTGAGGCCAAAATTGGGAACCAAAATTGGGACATGAAAAGCTACCTAGGTGTCAGTGCATTTTTTTCTTGTAAACATGGCTTGAAACGGTCTTACATACCGCTATAAATAAAGACGCTGTGTTAAATGTGACGATCCTAGTGGTTTTTCTAATCCAGACATGTGGGTTTTTCATGAATCGACAGTCTCATTCCAGGTTTCCTGCGTAACCCATCGTGTCCACTCACGTTACATGCGGAACCTGCCCATTTAAACACATAAATCGCAAGTGATTTTTCAACATTGGTCATTTTTGTGAAACACTCTGCCTTGCATATTTATGTCGATTCCCAAAATGATCCTGTGAGAGAATAAAAATATTTTAAAAAGTAGTAGTGCGTAATTTTCGTGTCCTTTTTTACCATGTTACACGTGGCATTTTGTATAAAAATAATATAAAAATGTGTTTTATCTGAAAAATAGTTTCTCTTGTCTCATTTTTAAATAGACCCAAAGTGCTTCAAAACTTGCTTCTTACGTTAGTCTACATCTGGTTTGAACTTTTAGCCCCCATGTCCTGTTTTATACCGGTTTCATAAAAGCACCCATATATACTTTCCTTTTTCCTGCCACTGCTCACTACCTGGTGCTGGTTTGATATGGTCAAGCAGTGGAAACAAAAGCAATGGAGGCAACAAAGTCTGCTCTCTAAGTGATGAGGAGTGTCATCTTTCAGTAATAAAATAATTAAAAACGTTGAGCGGCGAAGTGACTAACATGTTTAATTTCCTATTACTCTCATCTCCCACTGGTGGAAATAAGGTAGATAAGAAAAATCTCTAATTGAATGTTTGCATTTCATAGTGCTAAGAAAACTTAGAAACGTGATTAGCAGCACAGCCAAATTAATTTAATGTTAAACTAGTTACAGCAACGTCAGATGAAAGTGCAGCTTGTGTTTAAACATCACAGATATAAAATTAGCAAATAGTCGACAGTAAACAGGATATGAGTGGTATTTAAAAACCCCAATTTATTTGTGTTTCATGTAAATTTCATATCCTGAACATGATCAGCACTTGAATACGTCTCATAACCAAGATATAAACACAATCAATGAGCAATGAGAGGCACGGTTTCATGGTTTTAAGGATGATTCAGAGTATTGTTCAGCAGCGAACACATTTTAGTTAAATTTTCTTGGAAAAGATGAATAGAAACCCATTATATTCCTACCCCACCTGCCAGCCCCTATTTCAAATCGCTCTTTCCAACAGCAGCAGCAGCAGCAACAGCAGCATAGCTTGATTTCTGCAAATTAATGGTTGCACGCTGCCTTCATGAACGCCTGCCCCCTTCATCAAATTCTAATGACAGGATTGTGAAAATCCCAGACAGGATTATACACACAAAGAGTGGAGGTGTGATGAGGTGCCAGAGCAAAAAGAAATAATTGTCAACATGTGTCAGCCACCTACCAGTAATTATGCAACAGTGTGTATGTGTGTGTGTCCGTGTGCGTTTAATGCATGTAAATTGAATTCATGCATATGTTTACTTATGCATGCATTTGTACTGAACTGATGTATATGTCTGTTTTTGAGGGCATTTGAGGGCAGCCGTGCATGTGAGGGAACGTGTTCGCCTGTGAGCCTCTGAATGTGTGCGACAGTAATAAATGTAGCGAGAGGGAGGTGGCAGAGGAGAGTGATGGATTGTCTGTATGCTGCAGGCTGAGTCTCCAGGGAGGGACACTGCTACATCCTACTGGGGAGGGACAACTTAGAGTAATTGGGTCACTGGTACTGGGAGGAGAGTTTCCACCCTGCCATGCTTTTAAGTGAGATAGAGCCTCAGAAGGTAAGGAGAAAGGAGAAGAGTGTGAGGATAAGCAGCGAGGTGGGAAGAGTGATAAATAATGAGAAATGTGGTGTATGTGAAAGAGGCAGGCAGAGAGGGAAGCAGAGAAATAGCAATAAAAAACAGGCAGCAAAAGCAAAGTTGGCAAGGTATAAGCTGCTATTTTGTTTTTGATACCTCCTGGAAAAGCTGCAGCTGTTATAGGCAGCCATGAATTAGAGATTTTTCCTCAGCAGTCTGGAGTGTGAGTAGATTCCGCCTGAGTATAGTCCCCTATCGGGAAGTGTACATTATGCAAAAAAAAAAAAAAAAAAAAAAAAAAAAAAAAAGAAACAACCTCTGGCAGCGCTAACTCTTCCGTACACCCTTTTCCTCTGTTTGTCTTCCAGTGGAGCTCAGCGGTTAAATCAGATCAAACTGTCCTTTAATGAGCACAAAGAGGTGCAAGAGACGAGCGGAGAGAAAAGGACAGTCTTCTGGCCGCTGATGGGTTTTAAAAGGAAAGCTCCAGAGAGAATGAGAAGAGAGAGTTAGAGCAGGATGAAGGGAGACGGAAAGAGAGATGTGGGCGGCGTCTGCTACTTTGGCAAGACTGAAAGGTCAGAGATTGAGTATTGTGTAAATCTATCACTACAACGCCGAAAGGCTGATACACTAGAGCTGGCTGCCACCCTGCTGTTTCTGGCCTCGTCTCCTGCTCCTTTGCTCTAACTCGACCAGGTCAGCTGTCTTTGTTTTTTCAGTTTTCGCAAGATTTATCATGACTAGTTTGTGCTCGTTTTGCAAGTTGTGCGTCTATCTGCATATTTAACGGCCTTGTCCTCCAGCAGGTCAGGTGCATTTGAAACGAACCCGACAGTAGATGCACTTGGCTGAGGATGAGAAATCTGGCAGTCTGGAGTTAGCCCAGTCCTACGGGACTAGAGTCTGGGATTGGATCCAGTCCTCTAGGACCCAGATTAACAATTATGGAACCCGACGATTAGATTTGATGTGTAGTTCAGAAAAGTTGAGAAAAATAGGACAGAAAAGTGAGCTTGTTATTTATTATCATGTTGGGCAAATGAAAGTCAAATCTGGATTTTAAAAAGATGTTTGACCTTCGAATGATTACAGGTACAATAAGTGGTGCCAGGCACAACAAACCCCGCCCCTTGCATGTGTTATAGCTTATTATGGCATGGATCCATGTCTATGCATGTGGTGGTGTCAGTATATCAACTGCCTCTATATATGTGCCAAGTTTGAAGTAATTTGAAACAAAATTGATGTTTTCATAGAAGTGAAATTTCGGTCATTATAAATAAATGGGTGAAAAACAACATTTAAAAAAATTTATAAAAAATTTGAACTTTGACTTACTTTTCCCAAAATGTATTCACATGTATTCTGGGTCACTGGCAATCTAAAAACCCAATTTGGTATGAGTTTAACCAAGAGTTTTGCTGCTACAGACATTTGAAATTTCGCCTATTATAAGTAAATGGGGAAAAAAAGAATTTAAAAATTCAGGAAAAAATTGAACTTAGACCTACTGTTTCCAAAATGTTATAATGTCTATTGTGGATCACTGGTAATCTATAACCCTATTTGGTATGAATTTAACCAGCAGTTGTGCTGCTACAGGCATTTGAATTTTTGCCCATTGTAAGCAAATGGGGGAAAAAAAAAGTTTAAAAATTCACAAAAAATTTGAACTTTGACCTACTGTTCCCAAAATGTAACCAGATTTATTCTGTATCAGTGGAAATCTACAAACCAAATTTGGTATGAATTCAACCAAAAGTTTTGCTGCTACATGTATTTGACATTTCGCCCATTATAAGTAAATGGGGAAAAGAAAAAAAAAAAAAAAATGTATTTAAAAAAATTTTGAACTTTGACCTACTGTTCCCAACATCTAATCAGATCCATTCTGGGTCAAAGGCAATCTACAAACCAAATTTGGTATGAATTCAACCTGTAGTTTTGCTGCTACAGGCATTTGAAATTTTGCCCATTTTAAGTAAACAAAAAACAAACAAACAAAAAAAAAAGACTTAACAAATTCATAAAAAATTTTAACTTTGACCTACTGTTCCCAAAATGTAATTAGATCTGTCCTGGGTCGCTGGCAATCTATAAACCCAATTTGGTATGAATTCAACTAATAGTTTTGCTGCTAGAGTGTTAACAAACAAAGAAACAAACCAAACCGAAAACAATACCCCTTGCCTCCCCTTCGGGGGGTGGGGTAATAAGAAACACCTGCACATGCTTGCTTGGTTATCTGGAGTCTGTATCATGCTTGGACTTCCTACATACACTGAACAAAATATAAACGCACCACTTTTGTTTTTGCTCCCATTTTTCATGAGCTGAACTCAAAGATCTAAAACTTTTTCTGTGTACACACAAGGTTTATTTCTCTCAAATATTGTTCACAAATCTGTCTAAATTTGTGTTAGTGAACACTTCTTCTTTGCTGAGATAATCCATCCACCTCACAGGTGTGGCATATCAAGATGCTGATTAGACAGCATGATTTTTGCACAGGTGTGCCTTAGGCTGGCCACAATAAAAGGCCACTCCAAAATGTGCAGTTTTATCACACAGCACAATACCACAGATGTCACAAGTTTTGAGGGAATATGCAATGGTCATGCTGACTTCAGGAATCTCCACCAGAGCTTTTGCCTGTGAATTGAATGTTCATTTCTCTACCATAAACCATCTCCAAAGCTGTTTCAGAGAATTCATGAAGAAGACTGTGCGAGGAAAATGGTGGTCACACCAAATACTGACTGGTTTTCTGACCACCCTGGACCACCCAATACAGTAAAAATGCACATTTTAGAGTGGCCTTTTATTGTGGCCAGCCTAAGTCACACCTGTGCAATAATCCTGCTGTCTAATCAGCATCTTGATATGCCACACCTGTGAGGTGGATGGATTATCTCAGCAAAGGACAAAGGAGAAGTGCTCACTAACACAGATTTAGACAAATTTATGAACAATATTTGAGAGAAATAGGCCTTTTGTGTACATAGAAAAAGTTTTAGATCTTTGAGTTCAGCTCATGAAAAATGGGAGCAAAAACAAAAGTGGTGCGTTTATATTTTTGTTCAGTGTACTTTATCTGAATGCGCTACTATGACAACATACTGAAAAGAACCAAAGCACTTGGAAATGAGTGGTAGCATTTAGGGTGAAAAATTGACGTGAGTACTTTACATAGAAACCAGTGGACAAGCTGTTTTCATGGATGCGGTCAAGCAAAACAGTGGAGTTAGCTAACATCAATAAATGACCAGCTCCCTGCAAAAATACACACACTCCAACACAAACTTCACATAAACACACAAACACCTACAAATCTTACATATCGAGTTAAATGTTAGTGGGATTATCTCTAAAATACAATTCAAACATATTCTAATTCCTGACATTTGTTGCTGATTATTTATATGTTTGATATCTGCATTACATTCCCAGTAATGAGTAATTGTGAAAATGTAGTTTTAGCTTCATCTTTTATCTCCCCTGTCACACAAAAAGGATTTGCAAATGCATTTTATGTTTTCAGAAGGCACATCATGGACAGTAATAGCTACCTTGGATAAACAGACAAAAGGAAAGAAACATCACCGCCTACAGAAATTTCAACATCCTCAGAAAAAAAAAAAAAAAAGAAGCAGCGGAACTGTAGACAAATGATTTGTGTAAAAGCAGAGGAAAAATACTGAAGAAAAGATATCATCCACATTAGCACTTAAGATTTTTATTTGCAATTTTCTCTTCTAGAAAATGTGACAGCAAAGACACATACAGGTCAATTTCCTTGTTTCCAAAGCAGCGATGAAGCAAAACTGCCAAGGAATACAGACACAATAAACTTTCATTTCTGCACAGACAATCTCTATCTATATCGGCCATTCTCTTCTATTTTCTGTCTTATCTTGCTCTTCCGTCCTTCACCTATTCTTGCTTTATCTACCGCTCACATCTTTGCTCTGTCCGTATTGTTTTCTAATTATCTCACCTGCACGACTCCCCACCTACACCACAATCCATCATCTGCTCAACCAGCCCTCCAACCTCGTCTGTTTTTAATCTGTATGTACTGCTTTTAAAAGACAGAATCAATGCCAGCTCATCCAACAAAATACACATGGGCATAGACCTAAAAAAAACCCAAAACATATAACTGCTTTTCCGACACTTTATTTGCATTTAAAAAGTATATGCAGAAGGACTTTGTGATTTTTTTTTTTACATTCATTTGTTGCGGTTTTAGTCTTTTTTCGAATCTGATCCAGTTATTTAATTTGCATAATGAATATAAAAAAATGTTGACAAGCAGAAACATATTTCACTGATTAGCTTTTGGGGTTTATGCATGCAATTAAATGAGTTTTACCACAAATTAGACAAAGCACAACAATATAAAAGCACCCATGTATCATACTTTAATTGGCTGAGAACTGTACTTTTCTAAATGGTTTTCCTTTTTAAATAAGCCTCCTCTATAGTGCAAGATACACTCTTTCATGTAGCAGATGTTAACATTGCATTTTTTAGAATCAACTGGCTAAAAAATGCATCTACTGTATGTTTTTTTTACTCGTATAAAAGTGTGATTTATAAACAGGCAAGCAAACCCGTCCTGCATAATCAATAAAATTAATTTACTCATGACTTCTGGACATGAATTGACTTTATGTCTAAAATCAAAGCAGGCTGTCAAAGTTAAGAAGCTATAAGTTTAGAAAAATCTCAACTGAATGGAGGAATCAAATGAAATATACATTTGTTAGGTTGTAATTCCTTTAGAGAATGCAATTAGTCTTTGACGATTTGTCTTCCCAGTTGTAACATTAACTGTTAACGTTCTGAAGTATCAACATTAAATGCCATTTAAAATGTAGGTCCACACAGACAGCCATTTAAGAGGAAACAATTAATTGCAATTCTCCCCCTGAGTAATAACATGTTTTGGTTGTGGACTAGTGAAATATTATTTTAATCTAGATAGTTGAAGTCTTAAGTTTAATTTTTTTAGTAGTAAGAAGTTAATGTTTTAAGTAGTGCTGGGCAGCGATTAAAATTTTTAATCGCAATTAATCGCATGGATTTCTGCGATTAATCACATAGTTATATTGGGGTGGGGGGGATGGGGGTTGCCAGCATCAACAATGTGTATTGCCTTTAAGTGATATTTCAGACTGGAAGTACTCTGGTGATAAAAAAAAAAAAAAAAATTCCATATTGCAGTGCTTACAAACAACTTTGTCCTTCTCAACCCCACCATCTGAAGACATTTCAAATGAAAATGTCCATGGAAAAGACCTCTACTTTTCTCCATGTTTATTTCTCCACCAGTTTATTTCCGGTTGTGAGTGATTGACAGGAGTCTTAAGCCCACTAATAAGTACTAATACTCATAAGCCCAATAATATGTGATGTTCAGTTGTTAAAAGCAAGCAAAGGGGACCCTCTAGTGGTCAGAATAAATTGCACTAACGTATGTTTTGTACTTGCGCTGTTCCCGTAGCCAGTTCGGACATAAGAAGGAATTAACAGACACGTTTCTTTCACTCTGTTTGTATGGCCCGACAAACGTTTACCTGTGAGTATTTTATGTTCAGTTGTTGTAAGAATGAATAGTATAAAGTATCTCTGATGTGAACTTTTGTTGCTGGATAAAAAGACAAATAATAATATAATAAAAAGTTAATCTGTAAATGCTAATCGTTAGCGTGTCTATGGATTTTCCCATTGAAGTTAGCATCGAGCTAGCGATCTTTTCCCATTCATTTAAAGGTATAATGCCATGTAAATGTACTAAGGCAATGAATGAACAGAACTGAGACATATTTTGTATGTATGTTGCAGTTTTACAGTGAGTCTCAAGTAAAAGATCTGGAGAGAAGTTCTCAGCATCCGGCTGTTCTTGGGAAACCTGTTGTCTATCTGCCGAGCTAATTGCTACATGCACACAAGCAGGGGCAGAATGATAGGAGTTAGAATAAAACGGCATTAACGTGAGATAAAGGAAATTGTCGGCGTTATTTAATGAATGCGTTAACACGGTAATAACGCGTTAACTTGCCGAGCCCTAGTTTTAAAATAGGATTTCTTTGTTTTACTATTAACACTAGATAATAAGTTTTCAATATTATGGATTGGCTTATTCTGTGTAACATCTTGGTCAGCATATCAAACTGACAGATTTGTAAACACAGGACATAGGTTTTCCCTTAGACACACTTTTGAATACACATTCTCACATACACTGTAAGACCAGATGAGTTGAGTTTACTTAAAAATTTTGAGGAAACCGGTTGCCTTAAATAATTAAGTAATGAGTAATGAAAACTTGAGTGTAAACTGAAATGCTTGATTTGAATGGAATTGCTGTTTTAAGTACAACACACTAAATGCCAAGTTAATTTAACTTTAAATTTGTCGCAATGTCAATTGCTTTGTATAATCATTAGACTTAATGTCATCACTTCATTGTACTCAATTCCAAGTTGATTTAAATTAAAATCCTTTGCAATATGAATTACTCTACATAACTAGTCCACGTACTATGTTGTAGTGTGGATGGAAGTTAGGCAGGACGTCCGCTCAATGTGATTATCCAGTACAGGAATTGCTTATAACTTGGCAAGACATAAAGAATTACATTAAAAGCAGAATGAATTTAGATGAACAGGAAAGCCTTTGTTCTTCCTATGGCTCTCACTCATGGTGCAGTTCTACAAAAATACAAAAACAAACACAAAAAGGCCAATGAACATTGCCATACACATATTAAGTCCAAATTAACACTAACACCACAACCCTGCTGAACCCCTGCACTTAAAAATAACACATTTTCAACACCATGCCCAATACCCACAATGCAATGCGAAGATAAAAAGGTGTGGTCATGACTAAAACTTAGTGATTTAAATCCATTCAACTTAAACTGTCTCATACTTTCGACTATGTCTACAAATTTGTAGAATATACTTCACATTTCATAGTAATGCAATAAAACTTAAATCATTTAAGTACATTGTAATTAAAGCATTTTAGTAAATACAAAGCCCAGGCTTACAGTGTAGGACTGTTAATCACAGGAGATAAGATGTAAACATACTGTTACTATAGGGTTAAATAGAGTTGGGGTATCACATCTGTTTGACTTGGAGTCAGATCACACCAGCCCACACCTAGCCCACAGGGTCAGCCCATAGTTTGGGGATCAGCTTACAAGGACAACAAAAGAGATGCACGTTGGAATATCTGTATCTATTTCCTCCTTGGTGTGGATCCTCAGTACTGAGTTATGCTTTATTTGTGGTCAGATTAAATCAAATTAAATTTATAAAATGAGACCGAGGCAAATCCTGACTTATTCTTGGAGCTTCCAACAAAAGAACACGCTAACAGTAGAAAGCAGCGTAATGATGCCAATGTAAGCCGAAATGTCACCTAAGAATCGATAGCCCTGAAAAGAAAAGTTAACCCAGGAGTAATTTTTTGTCATTACCCACTGACCTCTGTGCTCAGAATTAATTCCCCTGAGCGTAATTCAATAATACAGCAACAAAATAATCACACCGTGAATTCAAAGTCCACTATTTAGCTCATTCGCTCCTAAATTATACTCGCTTTGAACGTTTTAGGCAGTTGCATTCAAGCAGCAAGCAAAGCTCTTCGTCATTATGCTGAGGGTGTGCTGCTCATGCTGCTTGCGGCAATTTGATGTCATTTTGAGAATGACGGTATGTATTCCTGGTATTCAACAGAGAGCTGTGAAGATGTTTTATGCAACATGAGAAGAATTCCAACAGACATACAATGTATTTCAAGTTATCAGCTGCAACAGTGCTCTACTTTTTCTGTTCATAATGATAATACAAGTACAATATAATAAGATAAAAGCTAATGCAAATGTACTGACTTTACAATGTGTCTCATTCACACACATTAACACACCATCGGTGGCACAGCCTCTGGGAGTTAGTGTCTTGCTCAAGGACACGTTGACATATGGACAGGAGCCAGAGACCAAACCACCAACCTTGTGGGTTTATGAACAATCTGCTATAACTCCTGAGCATTATATTGCAGTAGCCTTGCAATACAATGCAAACTGTATGACACTATATTATAGAATATAATACCACTGTTTTATAATGATCTTTCATAATATAACACTGACTGCAGATACAAACAGAAGTAAATCTATGGAAGCCCAGGTAACGAATGGTTTCAGCGTCTGTAGCTCATTTTTCCATTCATGACAACTGTACAGGGGAATGAATTTTCATATGACTCACCCGTTTCGATTACATTACAGGTTAAGGTCATGCATAAATAAGAGCATGGCTTCTTTAAGTGACAGATGTTCGTGTCAGCCATTCAATACAGGTTTTGATTGTTATTTTGATTGATTCCGTGCTTTCTGCTGAGATAGAATCCCAGAGCTTCTCTTAATTGAATAAAAACATTTATTCAAGTAACAGGCAGCTCTATTATTGTGGTTGAGGAGTTACAATAACAAGGTCATCAGATGATCTATCACGTTGCTGTTCACCCTTTACAGAGCACTCACAGAAATACTCTGGAATTCATCATTTCAACATTAGTGCTCTTAACTGAATGTGCAATAACCTGCTCTACCTCCCAGTACTTTGATTCAAATGTGCAATAACTTGTTTTTACCTTCCAGTACTATTATTATTATTATTATTATTATTATTATTATTATTATTATTATTATTATTTTCTGATACAGTGCTCTATTTTACAAGTGTGTATTTGAGTTTGTCTGTGTAATAATTGTTTTTATATGTGTTTATGTTTAGTTTCTGTTTTTGTTCAAGTCTTTTTTTTTTTCTTTTCTTTGGATTTCGTGACTCAGGGAAACGCACAAGAATTCCAATGTGCCAATACTGCGATGTATCTGTGCAAATGGCAAATAAATTCTGTTCTATTCTAGTGTGCTATTGGAGGATAAAACAGGACTTTATTACTTTCGTGAAAATTTTCCATTATTTTTTATCGTCATGTTGAAAATCAAAGTCAGTGAAGTTACCGTATTTGGTTCCCCTCTGGTATGTGGCAAAAAAAAAAAAAAAAAATCCAAGAAGTAGGTATGAAAAATACAAGAAAAACACATGTAATGCAATTGTACTTTGTCGAAATTGTAGAAATATTGCTTTTATTTTGTGGAAACTTAAACCGGAAATATATTGGAAACCCAGCTACTGTCACTGTGAATGTGTGTGGAAATGACCAAAAATAGTCACTTGCTCGATAAAAGGTTAATGGCTCACATCAGTCCGCTACATTAACTAATGTTAGATGGATGGACAGATATAGCGTTCACAAGTACATAAAAGTTGCTATTATTAAAATACAACATTACGTGCTAATATTTATCTAGTAGTTAGTATTATGGTCTGTATTTGAATACATGAATAGAAAAAGCAGATAGATTGAGTTTTGTCGCTTCACTCCCAACTGTTCGGAGTGAAATGACCCTCAAAAAGACTGAGGCTACATTCAGACAGCAGGTCTTAATGCACAATTTGGATTTTTTGGTGAAATCCAATTTTTTTTTTTGGTGTGCTCGTACTTACTAAATATTAAATGCGACTTCTATCAGTTTTGAGTATGAAATGAATGCAACCCTGAAGTGACCCGCATGAAAGAGTTGCTGATGTAATTCGTGACCACGCAGGCTCGCACTGTGGTTACAGAAGTATGTTTTTTCCACCGCTTCTCCTCCTGGGACACAGAATTGGGACGTTTGTTGCATTTCAATGATGTAAAGGTCGGATAAATGTGACCTGGAAGTTCAGACTGAAGTCGCATTGGAAAACGAGTGATGTATTAGTGGTATTTTTCCATTGAACATCTGTGCAAAATTTTACCGATATTTACTAAATATCGAAAAAACAGAAGTGGGCAATGTCAGTTTTTCCATTAAATCACAAATGCGATGATTTGTTTATTTTTTATCGCTAGATGACACGAGAAGTCATTCCATAAACATGGAGATAAATGTAAATATGGTGTTGATTTACAAATATATTCATTATCATTATATATTACCCCTCTATCTCGTACTAAATTACAAAATGATTGGGTTTCCTGGTGTGTCCACACATATCGTGACATGTTTCTTCTTCTTCTTCGTTTGTTGCAACGTCCGTCAACATCCAGTTTTTTAATTCACCTTTGAGAAAAAAAGTCTTTCCATTGCAGTTTTGCATGATATACCATTTGCGCTACACCCGAAAAACCACCTCTCGCCAGCGCAAAAGCTTGTAATCGAAAAATGAGACTTTTTGCGAAATTGTCATTTTTCCATTAGGTGAATGTTTATGTGCAAGTTATATTTGCTCAATGGAAAGCGACTACTGTTGGCTGTTTTATGTTTTGTTTCTGTCACCTGCCTAGGGACTGCAGATAAAAAGTAGTTATTTTTATTAATTCTGGCATATTTACATGGGTGTATTTTTACCTCCGCCAAGGAGGTTATGTTTTTGCCAGGGTTTGTTTGTCTGTCTGTCTGTGTGTCTGTTTGTTTGTCTGTCCGTTAGTGTGCAACATAACTCAAAAAGTTATGGACAGATTTTGATGAAATTTTCAGGGTTTGTTGGAAATGGGATAAGGAAGAAATTATTAAATTTTGGTGGTGATCGGGGGTGGGGGGGCCCACGGGGGTGGCCACTGATCAGCCTTGGCGGAGGTCTGTGCTGTCCGAGTGCTTCTAGTTTATTCAGCAATGTTCATAAATGTGCATGGTTCCTATTAAATAAACCAATTAAATAAATAAATAAAATATCAGATACGTATTGGATTTAGGACCACATTTGAAAAAGTAGGATTTGTGCTGTTCAAACTGTGTTTAACAGATCGGATACAGGTCACATATGGGCAAAAAAATCGGATTTGGGCCACATTTCCCTGCAGTCTGAACGTAGCCTAAGTGGTTTGAAAAATGAATGAGTGAACTCCCAACTCATCTCCAACTCCACCCATGACCAGTTCTGGCTAAAAGATGGTGATGAAACTACAGGGTAGTGTCATGGTGGCCATTTTCATTTTATACAGGTATATACCGTCTATGGTTATATTTAGCTATTTCTCTCTTTTTTTTTTTTTTTTTTTTTGAGGATAGGGTCACCTATAATGCACCTGATACAACTCAAGGTTCACCTCAAGAGACCTTTAGTCATCAAAATTGAGACCACGCTAATTAAACCTACCACAAGTTATTAATCAGCCTTTCTACCTCCAGGCGAACCTGCAATCTGAGAGTGTCAATCTACAGAAATGGCATGAGTCCTGGTGAGATGAAAGCTTGGTGGAAAACCTAATTAGCTTTCGTAATAGAGAGGGAACTGTATTTTTGAGCCTTCTTACACAAGATTTCATCACTGCACTGTGAAAAGGACAATCATATCATAAGGCTGCTTTTAGCTCAGTCTGGCCTTAGCCTTCTGCACCTCCACGCCACTGGAGGCAGATCAAACAGGTGGTCTGGGGCTGTGTGTGGAGCTCCGGCGAGAGTAAACGGAGGAATCCTATTAGGAAATGAAAAAAAGCGCCGTACAGTTCACAGCATGTAGCTTGAAGAAATATGTTGTTTTGTTTTAGCTTTAATATTATTATCGCGCTAAAGAGAACATTAAAGCCCATTTCTACTGGCGGACATAATGTGAAGTAGCTCTTTAAAATGCCTCCCATCAGATACCCTCTGCATGTTTTTAGCCACATGCAGAATGAAGGCAGTAAAAGCCAAGTGGAAAATAAACCTGGTGGAGAGACTTTGGTCTAGCTCAGGATAATGTGTATTTATGTAAGCTTTACAACTATGGACAGACTTTACTTATACTTTTTAATATATATATATATATATATATGTGTGTGTGTGTGTGTGTGTGTGTGTGTGTGTGTATTAGTGTGATGAAAAGGACAGTTTATTTTTGTTTGGTCTTTTATATGGGTATTATTGTCAAGAAATGGACAAAGTATATTTTTGGGTTTTTATATGGGTATTGTTATGAATTAGATACAGTATATTTTTGGTAAGTATATTACTGCTAAGAAATGGACAGTTTATTTTTGTGCATTATTGTTATGGAACAAACAGTTTACTTTTGTTTTTAAATATGTATATTATTCTCATGAAAAGGACAGAGTTTATTTAGTTTTTTAATATGTGTGTTATTGTTACGAAATGGACAGTTTGTGTTTTTTAATATGTGTATTATTAGTATGAAAAGGACAGAGTTTATTTTAGTTTTTTAATATGTGTATTATTGTCATGAAAAGGACAGAGTTTATTATTGTTTTTTTTAATATGTGTATTATTGTTATGAAATAGACAGTTATGTTTTTTTAAATATGTGTATTATTGTGATGAAAAGGACAGTTTATTTATTTTTTAAATATGTGTATTATTGTCATGAAAAGGACAGAGTTTATTTTTGTTTTTTACAATATGTATTATTGTCATGAAAAGGACAGAGTTTATTTTTGTTTTTTAATATATTATTGTCATGAAATGGACAGAGTTTATTTTTGTTTTTGGTATGTGCACTACTACCACTACAAAAAGGACAGAGTTTACTTTAATGTGAAACGTTGCTGCCAAATGGACAATCTATCCTTGATATGAATAACAATTTTGTGTTCTGTGTAGGAATTTAGGGTAGGTTGAAGGATGGGGTAAGGAGGCGGGAGATTATAAATTAAACTTCATCGTTTCCGAATGTTGGACTTTCTTTTATATAATCCTTTTGTTGTTTGGTTTTAATGCAAATTCCAAGTAAATAAACAAACAAAATACAATAGAATAGAACAGAATACCTTTATTGTCATTATACATATGTACAACGAAATTAAGAGACAACCCTCTTGTAGTGCGTAGTGCAAAACAGTTTAAAACTAGAAGCACTCGGAGAGCGTAGACCTCCGCCAAGGCTGATCAGTGGCCCCCCCTGTGGCCCCCCCCCACGCCAAGGAGGTTATGTTTTTGCCAGGGTTTGTTTGTTTGTTTGTCTGTCTGTCTGTCTGTCTGTTTGTATGTCCGTTAGTGTGCAACATAACTCAAAAAGTTATGGACAGATTTTGATAAGATTTTCAGGGTTTGTTGGAAATGGGCCCCCCCGTGGGCCCCCCCACCCCCGATCACCACCAAAATGTAATCATTTCTTCCTCATCCCATTTCCAACAAACCCTGAAAATTTCATCAAAATCTGTCCTTAACTTTTTGAGTTATGTTGCACACTAACGGACAGACAAACAGACAGACAAACAACCAACCAAACAAACAAACAAACAAACAAACAAACCCGGGCAAAAACATAACCTCCTTGGCGGAGGTAATAAAGTGTAAATATATATCAAGTATAAAAACAAGCAGGTCAACCAACCAAAAAAAATAGTAGAGATGAATATTTTGCACTTTGATCCTAGCTGAAAACTAAGGATATATGTTAAATTAATGTTCTATTTGGTTAGGTTAATTCATTTCTGCTTGCAACTTTCAACACTTTCACACACACTCTTTCCACTCATGCATATCCCACACCACTGACTTAACTGACTTCCACAATTCATATTATTAAATCTTTAATTTGGTCCAATTTGACTTATTTAAGATTCGTTTGATTATTTAATTTGGTTAAATATGTTCAATAAAGATAATTTGGGAAAGTTTAACATGGGTCATGACAATATATATATCCGTATTCGAGGTACTGTCACTATTTTGTGTTCAGTATCCATATTACACTTGGATAAAACATGCTGTTAAAACCACCGACCTTAGAAATAAAAACAATTCCCAAACATAACTCAGGCTTTAATTCCAGATGGAAATACCAGTATCAATAGGAGGGTCATATTGGGTTAGTAATTAGTCCTTCATAAGCAATAAAAGTCTGCATTTACAAACTGTAAATAACAAATTCAGTGCGAACAAATTCATTTGAGAGTCACAAACAGGCTGAGGGAGTCAGAAATAATTGAAAGACCGACGAGCGCATTATTCCCTTCTGTGTTTTTCATTGGAGAGAAAGAAAAATATGCAAAAAAAATACAACTGTGGTGAAAACAACAAACACAATCCCTACACTACACTACATCATGATGTCATTTACTACCGGGTCTTGTGGAATTATATTTGTTTGTTGAAACCTGTAGTGGCAGAAATGACATACTGTGCAATTAATGCACTTGATTGCAGCAAACTTTACAGGAAAGATTCAAAGTTGGTGTCTCTTTTTAGCAATATTCTAGTTCCTATTGTTTTTTCCAGGGAGGACAAAATCTACAGTCCATGCACAGAGTAGGAATATATTCAAAAGCCCCTAAAAAAGTTTAAAGTAAGATGAAACAAGGGAATATTTCCTAAAGTTACAGTTTTGATACCATATTCCTCTTCATTGCAGCTCAGAATGGAAACAAAGAAGGCATTTTATATCCAGAACTCTAATATAATTTCTCTTAACTCTGCTATAATGCTGTCCTTAGAAGTGGATTTTTTTTTTTTTTCTTTCATGGTCAGTGTGATCAGAAGGAGTGATTACAGCAGGCAGGAAGGGTTGAAATGAAAAGCAAGGGTTTGTGGGAAATCTTGTTTCAAATAAAGGGCACGTTATAACAAGAAATTCCCTTGGCCTTTGTCTTTTGTGATGTTCCACCTATAGAGTCGTACCCTGTTCGCAATCCACCTCTCCACTCCCACATCAACATCCATCAGCATCCTTTCAGTCAACCGCTACCCTACCCCTCTCTCCTCAGCTACTTGTTTCAGAACATGCTGATCCAAAGGTGGTTAATGAGGCACAAACAGACAACGGGTCACTATGGCGATCGAGCTGCCTTGTGGTTTCAAACAGCGTGTCCCCCTGATTGACCTGCGACCGGTTTGTTATAATCTCTGAAAGCTTTGGCTCACCTCACGGCTCACCTGGCACAGCAATACTCTTTCTCTTTCGCTCTCTCCTCAACTAATCCCTCTCTCACCCTATATACACTGCTCTAATCTCACTCCCCCCCCACCCCCCCCACCCCCACCCCCGCTGCCCCATTCTCACTTTTATTCTGCGTGTTCATTCTATTCATCCCTGCAGTTCAATTTCATTTACTATATTATTAGAACAGGAAATGCTTATCTTGCCCGCACATGTATAGAGGAAATAAATAGGAAAAACAACAAGAAGACTGTAATAAATAACCAATAAGGATTAAAGTTGGTAAGCTGTCAAGTTTACTCGCAAACTTTTGACACAAAATAAGCTATAGAATGAAAATAAATTAATTAATCAAAAATAAATAAATAAATAAAGTTGGAGCAGTGCTGTGATGGCGAGGTGATGCAGCAGGGGCAGTAGCATTAAATGTAGATAAATTGCACTTTTAATCTCATTTGGTTATTTTTATTTATTTATTTACTTATTTATTTTTACTACTACCCCCCCGTTTCCCTCCTTTCTCTCTCCATCTCTCTCTCTCTCTCTGTCTCCTTTTCCTTTCTCTTCATCTCATTTAGTTTCAGTTACCTAATGATTGTCTTTGGTCATAGCCCTGATTTTTTTTTTCCGTTTTTTTTTTTTATTTTTTTTTTTTGAGAAGCCCACATCACAACAGTCACACCACATACACATCTTACACACTCCACCACACACAGAACATTTACACAACCAAGGCAGGACATTGATTTTTACTACTGGCTGACGTTTTGTTTCTTTTGTATATTACATGCCATATATCTTAACCCACCCCCACCCACACACACACTCACACACATTATGATGTAATGTAAATGTAAATATTGTATAATACTGTAGATAATTCTCGCTTCCATAAAGGGAAAAAAAACAAACAAACTAGAAAAGCACTCGGAGAGCGCAGACCTCCGCCAAGGCAGATCAGTGCCCCCCCCCTTATTACCACCAAAATTTAATCATTTGTTCCTTGTGCCAGTATCAACATTTTCTGAAATGCTCATCCAAGTCCGTCCATAACTTTTTTTTTTTTTTTAACCTTCTGTTTATTGGTTTTTGTTATTTTTTAACATATATAAAAAAAAGAACATAGTTCCGACGTATGACACAAAAGTCCAACACACAGACAAACAACAAGCGGAACAAATCCCCCCTCTCCAAATCACAGGAAAGATAAAAATAAACAAATAAACAGTAAATAAATAAAAAATAATAGTACAAAATTTCCACTTTAAATGTTATGAAGAGAGAGAGAGAGAGAAAAAAAAATGTATATCAAAATACTCAGTCAAGAGAAACATGACAGATTGCCCTGTTAACATAGATCAGAAAAGGAGTCCATGTCTTTTCAAAAGTGTTCAAGGCTCCAGCTAATGTCAAAGGAATTTTTTTTCCAGTTTGAGAAAATAAAATACTTCCTTGATCCATTTTGAGAAGGTTGGTGGAGATGAGGATTTCCACTTTAACAATATAAGCCTCCTGGCCATCCACAACTTTTTGAGTTATCTTGCACACAGACAGACAGACAGACAGACAGACAAACCAACGCCAGCAAAAACATAACCTCCTTGGCGGAGGTAAAAATAAGCTATAGGTGCCACAAGCACTGGATTTTTAGTCCCTTGGCTGTAATAAACAATGTTACCTTTTATATTCAGCTTTATCAGATACACAATCAATATGCAAATTATTTTTTTAGGGAGCTAATACTGCCAAAAACGGAACATGCTGATCTAAGTCTAGTTTTATCTTGGAACAGGCCGCTTGTCTCTTCACGGAGAGTGCCAGCCAGGCTTTTAATGCACTTCACCACCTCAACTTGCATATCAGTGCACACACGCATACACAGAGGGATGCACACAATATGCTTCAAAGCCCCCTGTAGCTGGCTTCCAAATGCCAAATGCCTGCCTAATAAATACAAACACAAATGCATTAACACACACAAAGCGACATGCAGCCACTTCTTCCAGTATATCGCTGAAATACTCCCACATTTACGCATTCATTGAGGATACGTGTGTCAGACTCCCCGTGCTGTACAGTTTAACGTATAATCCTATATATTCCACCCATAATTTCCTTTCACTTCCTTTGGTTCTTTATCATCCCTCACACACTTGTTACCCCATTGGCCAAATCCCACCAGCTGTGCACTTTGGTTCAGTTGTATGTATGGTGAGTTGTCACCCTTGCCCCTCCCCGTGCGGCCAGGGCTGACTCTGCTGCAGATGGGAGGCATGAGAGTAGACATAACAGGTATGAGCTTTGAAATGGTAAGAAGCTCTGTTTATAGTGCACTGCAGATGAAAGTGAGGAGACGCACAAGGCTGAGGGGGAGGTGAGGGTGGCAAGAGGCAGGAGCCAGGAGGAGGTATATATATGGAAAAGGAAGGGAGGGTAAGCGGGGAGCTGTCTTGTATTCGACAGCCCGCACCTCCAACAATCCTACTGTTACCTGGAAGGATTTATTCTCTTCATATGCCTATTCTGTTTTTTTTCTGACTTTCTCTCACTCATTTGATTAAAGATATGAAACAGGTTCACACAGAGGTGAATGTGAGCAGTACAATATGCATAGACGTCCACACAGGAAGCTGTGAATAACAAATATCCCATATTATTATGCAAGAGAGTGTGTGAATTCTGCTTCTATGACAAGGAGGAAGCAGAGAGCTGGAGCCCCCTTCACTTTACTGACACTGCATTTTGTTACCCTGAACTGCCCGATCTCCCCATGGGGATCATTAAAGTTTCATCCTACTGTACCTTTTCTTGAATCACAAGAGTTCCGTAGAAAAATCACTCAATGGGGATGTTCAGTGTTGATTTTAATGAGCCAAAAAGTTTAAAGGTTTAAAAGTAGAATTTCAGAGTTTCTTTGTGTGTTAACTTTTGGACTTGAACGTGATGAGGTTAAATTATTCATACATATTTTACTGTATGTCATAGATATGCGAGTTTTTTTTTTTTTTTCTTATTCCAATTGTAACAAGTATTTAGATTCAAGTTTTTCGAAAATGTTAGAAAGATGCTTAATTCCCACCTTACCTGGACTAGACAGCTGGGCTGGGTCTGCGTCATGACATCAAAGCACCGCTCAGAGCAAACTCAGAAGGGAAGCTGGGGGAAAATAAGACTTACCATGAGAAAAAGCCTGAGAGCGAGAAAAAGCAAGTTGTGTGTGGAGGAAGCATGAATAATGGATAGCAAGTAGAAGTCATGCAGATGATAACAAATAGCAGATTCCCAGTAAGACTTAAAACAGACAATATGACACACATTACCAAAGAACATTTCGGTGCATATAACACATGCACATACACGCACATTAGTGAGCACGCAGACACCAAGCAGAGGAAACATCTGATGTGTATGACAGTAATGAGGCTGAGGCATAGTGCTGGATTTGGGGAACAGAGCCTGCGAGCAAGAGAGAGGCAAGCAGAGCATGTCAAATCACCCTTATGTGGGACAAAATCATTATGTCACCACAGTCTAATCTGGCAGCCACAAACCGCAATTGGTCTTTTGGCAAAACAAGGGTCAGTGGCAGATGGGCAGGGGCTGGAACTGTAGAATTCGCTACTGGCCACACAAACACAGCGACTGAAACACTAACCTCATTTACACCAGTTTCTGTTTGTTTCCCAAGGGCTAAACCTGAGTTCTAAGCCCAAGTAAATTCAGGCCAGGCCAGGGGAGACCGCGGCTTCAGCGTCTGTGGCCACTGAAGGGTCGCTCGCAGCTGTCACAGTATGCACACAGAGCTTAAAAGTGCACATTTATGACAGAAGTTAAAAAGAGACTTAAAGAGATTGTACACTAAATGTAAATAAACAGCGCCTGCAGTAAAACTTCTGCTTTGTTGTGTCCCATATTTGTCACCAATCATTAAACTTCTTTCCTGAAAACATTCCCATTATGACTAAGACAGAACGAAATAAAGCTTTCACTTACTGTTTTGAAACAATGCCATTACAAAACATTTATTTTCTTCCTCTTTTGAAGTTTTTTTTTTTTCATAAAACTTGATTTTTGCTGCCCAAAAGACTGTCATTTTCATGTATTATTAGTATCTAGTCTTTCGGAACCTCATTCTTAGACTTAATGATGAACCATTTGCAGTGAAATTAATGGACAATGTGAATCAATGCATGTTTTGAAAAGGTGGATCTGCACAAATGGACTTCCATCTTTCCCATCTTTAAGAAACAAAAAGAAATTTGGAAAAATAAAAGAAGACAAAATTATCTTTAAAGCTTTTTTTTTTTTCCAATCCATACAGAGTTGATGACTTGGCTTATGAAGGACCGTTAAATTTTGCTGAAAAGTGCATGTGAGTATTACTTAGTATAGACTTTATCTGGAAATGACACGAAATCACACCAATCATTTTGTAGAGCTTGTGTGCGGTGATGTTTTTTGTGCTTTATTTTGGACCCAATAATAAAAAAAAAAATAGCTATCTTTTTTTTTTCTGTACCATTATTTAAAACCCATGTCTTGCTTTTGTATACTCACCTCTTTTGACCCTTTTACTTTTAGACTGTCAGTTTAGTTTTCATTCCCTCTTCTGTCTTCACCTGAATATGCCCAACCTGCACAAAATAATCATAATCACACACACACACACACACACACACACACACCTCACTTTGTCTTGTATTTTTTGTTACCCCTGTCACAATTTTTGTCTAACACTAAATAAAAAAAAAACTATCTAAAAAAAAAAAAAAAAAGCATGAAATAACTAGAAAAGCACTTGGAAAGCACAGACCTCCACCAAGGCAGATCAGTCACCCCCCCCCACCCCCCCACCCCCCAACACCACCAAAATTTAATCATTTGTTCCTTGTGCCAGTATCAAAATTTCCTGAAAATTTCATCCAAATCTGTTCAGAACTTTTTGCGTTATCTTGCCAATAGACAGACAAACAAACAAACCCCCCCGCCGCCACCACCACCAAAATTTAATAATTTGTTCCTTGTGCCAGTATCAACATTTTTTGAAAATTTCATCCAAATCCGTCCATAACTTTTAGAGTTATCTTGCTAACAGACACACAACCAACCAAACAGACAGACAGACAAACCCCGATGATTACATAACCTCCGCCGTTACACTTGGCAGAGGTAATAATAAGATCAATAACTCAACACTCAACTCCAGTTTCTAAAAACATAACACTTTTAATTCCCCTCGGCCAAATATAGTTTAAGATTCTGTTGAAAGTTACTGCCCTATAATTTAGATTAAATTGTCTTTGTGTAAAACTTATTACACGCATATTTATATTTGAAAGTCCTCAGATATTATAAATGCATAAGACTATTTGACCTTGGAAACATGGGTCAAGGTCATTTATTTTCAATAAGCTTCTTCTCCATGCCAAGATGCATCCACAGTATAAATTTGGTGCCGATATCTCAATGCATTCTTCAGATAATACGATTGTGTCATTGAATGGACAGACGGACAGACAGATGACAAAATGATTGACAGATAACTCCTACTATTTAAAATGCTGACCACTTAACCCATAAAGACCCAGTGTGACATTTGTATCAGTTGCCAAATGAATTTTTCTCTCTATTTAGCTTTTCCTAAGTGATTTATCACCATTTCTTATAATAATATCCTCTGAATTTTGCATTTTTTCCAGTGAAAATCTTCCATTTTCCTATATTTAATTTACCGGTCATGTAGATGTTTATAAAAGCTCAGATTAAATTCAAAGGTTATTACATCAGAAACAGAGAAAACTGAAAAAATGACGTTTTCAGTCAAATATATCATTAACTGAATATAAACCCAGTGTGTCCATCCACTGTCATTGATCTAACTCCATGGGTTTTACTGGTGAATCAATGTTGTAGAACAGGGGTGTCAAACTCATTTTAGTTCAGGGGCTACATTAAGCCAAATTTGATCTGCAGTGGGCCGAACCAGTGAAATAATAACATAATAACATATAAATAATGTCAACTCCAAACTTTCCTCTATGTTTTAGAGCGAAAAAAGTAAAATTATACAATGAAAATGTTTCCATTTACCAACTATCCTTTAAAACAATGTGAATAACATGAACAAATGGAAATTTCCTAAGAAAACTAAGTGCAATTTTAACAATATTATGTCTCAGTTTATCATTTACACATGTTCATTATAATGGACAGATCACAATGGATCGACAAATGCACAAAACATTTAATAACAGGCAGAATATTGTTAAAATTACACTTCAGACATTTCAAAATGTTTGTATTTGTTGTGGTTATTCATGTTTTTGTGAAAAGTTAGTTTGTTTTAGTGTAAATACAGTAAAATGACATGCAAATGTTTACATTTAAAAAGGGAAAAATGTGGAGTTGTATTTATAGGTCATTATGATAGTATTTGACTGATCCGACCCACTGCAGATTAAACTGGTCTGTATGTGGAACCTAAACTGAAATGATTAATACAGGGGTGTCAAACTCATTTGAGTTCAGGGGCCACATTTAGCCCAAATTGAACTCAAGTGGGCCGGACCAATAAAATAATAACAGTGAAAAAAGTAAAATTATATTATGATCATTATATTATGATCAGGTTTACATCTACAATGTTTCCTTAAAAATCTAAATAACATGAACAACTTGAATTGTCTTAAGAAAAACAAGTGCACTTTTAACAATATTACGCCACGGTTTCTCAGTTTATTGTTTACGCATGTGCATTACAATCACACAAAACATTTAGTAACAGGCAGAATACTGGTAAAATTGCATTTGCTTTTCTTAAGACATTTCCGTTTGTTCATATTTGTTCAGATTATTCACATTTTTTTTATAAAAGTATAGTTCGGTAATGTGAACATTTTCATGTAATTTTACTTTTTTGCACCAAAAAACAAAGAGAAAATGTGGGGTTGTCATTATTTATAGATTATTATGGTAATATTTTACTGGTCTGACTCACTTGAAATCTAATTGGTCTATATGTGTATGCATGTGGATTGATTGTTAATATCTTCAGTGTAATTTTTGCATTTCACAAATTCATCCCGCGGGCCAGATTGAACCCTTTAGCGGGCCAGATATGGCCCCTGGGCCACATGTTTGACACCTGTGGATTAATATCTTCAGTGTAATTTTTGCATTTCACAAATTCATCCCAGGGGCCAGACTGGACCCTTTGGCGGGCTGGATTTGGCCGCTGGGCTGCATGATTGACACCTGTGTTGTAGAAGATGACAGTGTTTCTGAGCCTCTGAATGTCCAAATGGGTCATAGTTGATGACCATGAAATGATGAATAACTGTATTTTACACCAATTATTTACATGTTTTGATAGGATTAATGGATCAGCAGTTTATGTCAGTAGATGTTTTTGGTTGATGGTGGATGTTTGTGTCTTTATGGGTTAATTATGAGAAAATAACACTATTGGGGCTACCACGGTATCTATTTGAATGTTTTCATCTGAGGTCTTCATAATAAGGGGATTCTTGTGTTTGGTGTTTGCATGTGAAAAACACTGTTCATCCAGGCTAATTTGCTATCTTTTCTCTTTCTTCACTTTAAGTCCTTTGCAGAAACCTTTTACTGCTGTGGCTAAGTCATTATATTATGGAAAACCCTGTATTTGTTGTTTGCACCTGCAACAATACCATACATTAAAAGTCTCTGGATGTTCTGTTTAAAGCCATAACAACTCTGCATCAGCCACTGCTGAGTAATTGAGACTAATGAGGAACCCAGAGATAACTTCTCCTAATAGGATCTTCTACCATGTGATATTGTGAATTGATTTGCATAATAGAAGGCAGAGAAGTTGGGTGAATATAAATTTTTAAAGTCAAATTTGTACTGCGATACAAGTGGAGCTTAATGCATACTACTGAGGAAAGCCATTTCTGTCCAATTCTTTGCTAAGGCACTTTACATTCTGCTGCAGTTACACAGGTAGCTACAGCGGCTGGTGGTACCTCATCCTGCTATGATGAAAGTGTGCAGTCAACTTCCCTTCCCTGGTTACCAGAGGGCAATTTCTCCCACACCCCAAAAACGTGCGAAAAAGCATTACGTAATGTTGAGGCTCGTGCAAAGATCTAAAAGGAGATGTGGGGGGATGCCTCAATATTTAACACCTCTCATCCAGCATTCACTTTGAGTCAAACCGAGGAATAACCTTGTGATCTCCCCCCATCAAAGCTCACTCAGACAGTCACCTCACATCTCCCTCTATCCCCGAGTCTAATCGGCGTTGATTGGCTTATGAAAACCCTAATCATTGAAAATTACTTTTAATGTGATGCTGGTATGTGTGGGTTCTGAATAACTTTAAAAATGACGAGCAAGTGCAGGAGGGTTTTTCTCGGCCTACTTGATTTGAAGTAGCTCTGCGCAGTCACTCTATATAGATGTGGTTTTGAAAGCTAATGAGACAGAGCAGACTTCTCCACGGTGAAGGGGGCAGCCAAATCCCTAACAGGAAAAAAAAAGAAAAAACAAAACATCTATGGTAAAAGCCCACAGGGATATACTAGCCTATAGAATGTGTACGCTACATCAACTTTACAAATATGCTGATGCATTTTTTTATCTAGTGTAACATGATGTAATACGTATCTCTACAATGAAATATTTTCTGTTATTCAAAAGAAAATTAGAGCTATTCTGGTTTAAGTCTATATCCCTAAAGGCTAGTGCCCATGATAATTAACTCAACACTTTATGGCCTTAACTTCCGTATTAATGAGATTATCTATTTTATATGAAAGATTTGTCATTCATTAGTCTGATATTTAGCAGAAAATGTTCCCCTGTGTATGAAGAAAATGTTCTGTTGATATATGGTACGAACAAAAATTAAACCCTATGTGAAATATAATTAATATCCTTATGAATGGATTTGGAGTCAATATCACCATTATGAGCCCTGGAGACCAGCAATTTCAATGCTACTTTATAGAATGACACATTTTCTTGCATGACCAGTGGGTGAAATTGAAAGAAAGTTTCATTTTTTTGTTTTATTGCCATGTCTGAGAGACTGTAAGAGATGTACTTTTTTAGTGAGATGCCACACATTTATGTTAATTTCCTTTGGCTGGATGATTAAGAATAACTTGAGTTGTGCTTTGTGAGGCAGATTTTAATTGCCAAGCTTGGACGAGATTGTAGAGTATTTAGTTTAAGACTGAGCTGTAAAAGAAACTATAATTTTGATATGAAAGGTAATGAAATGTTTGACCACTGCATCTGTACTTTTGGTGTCTTGTAAAGCCAAGTCTTGTAAAGGACAGATTGTGTGTATGACAAAAAAAAAAAAAAAACAGTCAATTAATATATTATTGCACGTTATCTAATCATATAATGTGACATTCAGTGAAAGGTTTAGCTCCTTGAGGACGACTATTACATTAGTGATGACACAGACTTAGTGTGTGGTACTTTACTTTATAGTGGAACAGTTATGTCACATTGATCGCCTGGAGCATCGCTTATTTTTATAGTACACCGGTAATCATATGTACTTATACAGCACCCTTCCTGTATTAATTATCCAATGAATGCTTATGATGCAAGAATAGACAAGAATATACATACTGTATTGGGCAAACTGATTATTATGTGTAGAACTGTTGCAATGTGCTAAACAAGTAAATGCAAAACCCACACAAAATGACAGGGCAGGAGGTGCCTGAAACAGATGGCTGTTCCTTCTACATAAGTAAATTGACCATAAATTCAATTCAATGCCTCGGTTTTTTTGTGTGTCTGTAGGAAAGAGAGAGAGAGAGAGACAGAAAGAGAGAGAGAAGCACTGTTGTCTTCTTAGAGCTTGTATGCAGAGGGTACATAATTAAATGAAATCAAGTTGAATGTTTCTTCATCGCATCACTGCCAATGAAGATAACACCGAATGATTTGTGTTTTAACTAATGGTTGTAATTTGCTCAGGTCTGTTGTAGCTTATAGGAAGAGTGGGCTACTCCAACATATTAGAATTGAATGGTGACTGATAGAGCGAGGAGAGAGAGAGAGAGCTAACGGGAGAGAGAGAGAGCGAGAGAGAGAGAGAGAGAGAGAGAGAGAGAGAGAGGTGGATGAGCCCATCCGGACGAAGAAGCAACTAGCGAAGAAGCCTCAGCAGTTACAGTTGCCAAAGCGGCGCTTTACGGCCAGCTGGCTCCACTTTTATCATTCACTCTCCCGTTGATTTTTAATTCAACATTTTACGATATATGTTTCTCTGTGCGTCGGACTGGCTTCAGAAATGGGATTTTCTTGAACGTAACTTGCACTGGTAGCAGTTGTTGGACCGGCGTTTTTTTTCCGGCGCCTCTTCGCAGCGGATTTACAAAGCCTGTCCGGAGCCTGCGATGATTTTCAGCACCCTGGACAGCGACTAAGCATTTCAGCACCCTGGACAGCTCACCTACTGTAGCGGTAAGCCACCAGAGTTGAACAACATCCCTACTGGGGCTTTTCTCTCTCTTTTTTTTTTTTTTTTTTTTTCCTCCGTATGTCTTCTTGTCAGTGAGAAACAGCAGGCTGCAAAAAATATGTTCCACAGTATGTGCTACGACAGGATGTGTGCAAACCATTGTAAAGCATATGGCAGCAGTGTAAATGGGAGTCAGTTTTAGAGCAGTGTAAGTTTAAAGAAGCATTTGCCACTTCCATAGATCTAGTTTGTGACTCTTCCCGTCGCTCTTTTCGATGTTAAACGACTATCCTACATTTGTGCACTTTCCTTTCATTGCTTTCATCTGGCCTGATGTGGCAATGGAGGCTGAAGTGATCCCTAAACATTCCTATAAATGCTGGTGTCTTCATTGTGGTCGCAGTGCTTTGGTGTGCAGGGAGCTTCCGTTCGCTTTGGCCAGTTTTATTTAAGGCAGCCGTTTATTTTGAAGAGTCAGCGCGTGCCCAAGCAGCTGCGGCTCGTGCCTCCGGTCTCAGCCCATGTTCTGAGCGCCCCCACCTCCACCACCACCACCACCCTAACCCGGGATGCACACACACACAAACACACATACACACAGTCACACCACCCCCACGGCACGCAGCGAGCAGACGGGAGTCGCTAAAAAAAATATAACCCTCACGACCCCGCATGTTCTCATCCCGCCGATATTTCACACCGACTCTCTGATAATGAGCATCAGACGCCCGCTGCTCCCTTTTAACCTCTACAGTTTGTTATTTTTAATACTTATTTGCAATTAAACATGAGAGATTTACAGTAAGTGGATGGACGCTTCAGTGCTTTCATTTAAAAATATATATGTATAAAAATTATTTATCTATTTGCTCAAAGGCACTCCATCAGAGAGCATGTTGGATGCTTTTAACTCATGGGCTGGTGTGTGGAACCCCCTAGTGCCTGGGGGCCTTGAGCACGGCACCAAATATCCATACCTAAATATATAATATTTGACACCTTGTCAAATAGAGTTAGAAGAAAAAAAAAAACAAATATGTTTTATTCAGTCCTTTATGGCTGTGTGATGTGATGAAAATATCATACCCCTATATGGTCATTTCATATTCACATATTGATGTGCATCACATTATGGCAAATGTCAAGTTCATTCTGTCATTTCAGTGAATGGTTGATATGAAATGACCTCATGGTAAGAGCTACAGTATTTCTTATTACATTTTGAACCACTGCCTCAAAAATGTATGTTTGACTATTTTTTTTATCATTTTACATAGAATCATTACATTTCCAATTAAGTATGTAACTAAATTAAGTATTCATGTACAGAATACAAAAAGGTCAGACACAACAACTCAATTACATTTGCAAAAAAGATACTTTCCAATAGTTTTTATACACAAACCATGTGCAAATGATCAAAATAACCCCTCTTTGTAAATCCCTGCTCCTCATTCCTTCTTGGCTGGTTGAGTCCATCTGTTCAACGTTAAACTGTTTTGTGTAACAATCACTCTCCTCTATGTTTGTTTGTGTTGCCATCACGCAAATTCTGTTTGCTTTGGTGTATTAAGTGTTGAGATGAATTTGAATTACAACACATATGAAACAACAGACAGTATTTTTGTCTCATCGAGTAAAACATATTATATTGCTCAGCCATAGTTTATGTTTATAACATTATAAGTAAAAATGGAAGATATTAATCATCCTTATTATTTGTAAAGACTTGCTGCTTCTCATAAAATAAGTAGATATCTACAGACATAGGTTACAAAACATCTATTATATAAAAATATACTATTTTCTATCATTTCATAGATTCAGTTGAGAAAAAAAATAAATGTGCTCAATCATTACAGCAGTGTTAACAGTAACCAGTTCTGGCAGATACTAAGGGATTTATTTATTTTACACTTGTAATCCCATGCTGCATATTGGCTGTTGCCAGGATTACACAGATATGTGACCTTTAAGTTACTAGACGGGTGCTTGAAATTGATGCGACCACCCTCCCTCTGTTTTCCTACTCATGCCTCACATCCATCACTTGGTTTGTCTGCTGTACCTCTTTTGCAAAAAGAAATTAATTCTCAAAATGTAAAGGAAGAAAAATGCCCATGTCAGGCCTGCTTTGAATAAGAGGTGACCCCTGTGCTTTTTTGCCTGCAGCATTCTAACTGGCGCTGATAGCTGTTAACACACACTCACACGTGCATAGTCTCTCACACACACACACACACACACACACACACACACACACTCTGACTGTCTGTCTGACACAGTAGTGTAAGCTTCAGTTTTAAAGCCGTGATTTTAATGATGTTCATTAGGATTTTGATTATGCCGAATGTGTGATAACTCACGGCTGTGCGTTAAGTGTGTGTGATATGTCGGCTCAGGCTCTGAGTGACAAGAATTTAGTGGGAGGAAGCTGGAAGAGTGAATCATAGAAGAAATGTTGCCACAGGGCTCAAATCCAGTGTCCTTGAAAGAAAGAAAGCACATATTGATATGCCAGATTTGCCTCTGGGTTATTAAGCTCTGGGCCCTACTGTATAGAAATTGCTGCTCTATATCATGGGGATGATGAACTAAATGCAAATTAATCTTTCATGCTCAATTTATTATCCAATAAACAGACCATGAATTTGAATCTGAATAGTGGCCCTACAGAGGCCAGGCCACACAACTGCCTGTTACCTCTCTCTAAACAGCCTTTGTCTAGTTGGAAATGCAAACACGACGGGTTGGAGGGCATTTAATTCAACACATTTATCTCAAGGCATTCCCTGTACCATAAAGGCAAAGTAGTTTTACAGCTATTTGCCACTCTGAGTTTTACCTAACTGTTTGTGACTTAAACTGTGCCTCATTAAAAAGAATATTAAAAAAAAAAAAAAAAAAAAATGAGGCACTGCATGTAACCTTAGGGGTCAGCAGTTACCAAGGTGGTGGGCAGGATGATGCACATCATGTTTTTGAATAATAAATATTTCAGATGTGGCTTGCTTTTCATCAGTGTACACTTCACATGCTCATATAGGTCTTTGGATCATGTTCCTGCATGTCTGGAATTCCATTTATGGGTCTCTTAAAATTCAGGCCCCTGCTAGAAATGCAATTAAATTCAATATTGCTATAAATACATGACGGGTTTGATCGGAAAGCCAGAGAGCAGGAAAGGCTGTAAACGCCCACTCACCCTCCTTCACTCTGCACCCCCACCCCACCCCTTCCCAATCATCCCAGGCTTCTGAAACCCCTCCCCCCCTCACCCCACCGCATAGTGAATTGTGGTCAATTTGAATGATCAACCGAAGACAATCTGGGAGGCAATGGCTGTCACAGAGAATATTAGGCCTCAATGAACCGCACCAATAAAAAATCTGTGTGTCTAGAATAGTCAATGTGATTATTCACTCCCTGGTGTATTACTATAGCTCTTGCTGGAACAGATAGAAACTAGAAACATGAGAGTGCTCTTTCTTTGCTGTGCTAGGCTGTACTCTTTGGGGTAAGGCAGTGCCATGCTATGCTAAGCGATGCGGTTCTATGCTGTGCTGTGCCGTTCCCCCTTTTGTCATTAGCTGAAACACAGCTGCTATTGCATCTGATGCAGTAAGCACTCAGCTCATCTCATCGGTTCTCAGCCACTGGTTTTCTACTTCAGAATCACTATGCTTTGGAGGGCTATAATCTCACTGACATAATGGCGTCCACTTCAATCAATACCCAAATGGCATGGTAAATCAATAGCTACGATACTGTACAATAACGTGGCCTAGGAGTGGCAGAGGGGAAAGCGAGCTGCAGCCATCACATGTTAACCCTGGAAACTCTTTGAAAATTTACTCCTTAATTATGGATCAAAAATATCAACCTTGTTAACGAGCCATGTATTATGGATTGCTGTATGATCTATGCAAATGTAAGCACAGCAGCTGAAAAAAAAAAAAAAAAATTGGCACCACTCCGGTCGCCTCTCTCTAATCACCCCACCACACATATAAATACACTCACACATACACAGGGTATGTGGCACAAAAGCAGAATTTTAACACTAAAATAAGATTACTGCAAATGTAATTGGGGAGCGTACAGCCGGGCAGTAAAAACTTAAAGTAGGTCTCTGTTTCAAAATCTTCAAGATACATGAGAGGTGTTTTAAATATTCAGAATTTAACACATGCAAAATGCCTCCTTAACATCTGCTTGAGACACTGCTGCACAAGCCAGTGGCAGATTTGAAGAGTAAGGCAAGGAAGTGGTGTGCTTTACTTCTTCAAATTGGTATTTTGGCTTTTCCCATGGAGCCACAAAATCCATTTTCCCCTTTTTAAGTGATAATCAAGTTTTTTATTCAAGCTGAGCTAAAAAGAAATCAAAGACCTCAAAGAAATCTAAGAAATTCAAGATATCCAATCTAAGTTACCACTGCTGTGTCGTTTTACATGTGGCACACTAAAGGTAAAAGCATTTCTGCAGTTTTATCTAAGACTGCTTCCTGGTGTAGGATAAAGGGCCTTGAATCATTCAGCTGTTCAAAATGCTTCTTCTACGGCATCATCCAAGATAACATTATGCACAGAGAAAGGGAAAATGATTTTGGAAAGAGAACAAATAGAAAATGTATCTAGGTAAGGGTCACAGCTAGGGTTTAGTAACTGCTGCTATTTCAACAGAAAAGCAAATTGCACTGAATGGTAGATGAGAAGTTTATCTTTATTTCGCTCACTCAACAACTGATGCATGATTAAACCCAGATTTTAGGAGAAAAAAAAAATCCCTGCCACCTTAAATGGCATTTCTCTGTTGGAGGGCAATTTAGCAAACTGCTGAGTATCTCATAAAGCAGAGCTCACTGGACATCAATAAATCAAAGACATCAAATGTGATTCTGTTGCTAGAGGAGAAAACAAATGTGCCTATGTGGTTTTTGACCAATCGCTGCCAGGATTGAGGAAGGCGAATATGCATCATAAAACTGTGCACCATCTGCATGTTGTTTACAGATTTTTCCTTATCTCTGTTTTTGACTCTGGGCATTTTCTTGCCACCAGCTCAGCTAATTTGCTTCAGCAGAGGATTGTTGACAAGTAAAAAAAAAAAAAATACTTAGCAATAGGAGAATGCAGGTCTCCTTCCTTTTCTGTGTACATGCAGAAATATTTGGCATGTCATTACCAGAAATGTCACAATGTAGCTTGCTGGTAGTTTTGTTTCACTCACACACACATATACACACACACATATACACACACATCGACAAAGTGACCAGTAAATCCGCCTACACCTTCTAAATACACGTGCGCACTAAGACCTCTTCTCAGTGAAAATCATGCTTTTAAACAGAGCGTGGCTGTGCGGGTATATAGTGGTGAAATATTGGAGCCATTGCAGCCCTCCAGGCATGCAGTTATCAGGGATACAGAACTGATGGGAAATCAATCAGCTCAAGTGGAGTGGCCTGGCCTGTGGTGAAGAGACGAGTCTTGTCTCTTCCAGATCCATGCCTTGATGTCTGCAGCAGAGTATTTTACCCACTGAACCAAAACGTATATCATAAATGTATGTACATAGGGGTGCGTGTTGAATGTACACACATTATCTATCTATCTATCTATCTATCTATCTATCTATCTATCTATCTATCTATCTATCTATCTATCTATCTATCTATCTATCTATCTATCTATCTATCTATCTATCTATCTATCTATCTATCTATCTGTCTTTCCGTCTGTCTATCTCCTGAACTTGTCCGTCTGTCCGTCTATAGTATTTCCGTGTTTGCTCAACACAGTGTGATGGGAGCAATGCAGTGTGAAGGCAAACAGCAAACAGATCTGTTACGACTCTGTGTCAACCTCATATCTAATTCATGCACTTTATTGTTACTCTGCTGCTGCAGATATGTACTATAAGTAGCACTGGTAGCAGCTTTGGCCAACACCAAATCCGATACAAAAATGAGCAGGGCAAGGTAATGTTCTGTAGCTAAAGGCTTTAAAGGATTTAAGTGCCAATAAACATTAATACGTCATATAATCCCACGCGGGCTGTTTTCTTTATAATGATTTTAAATAGTAAATGTAAAACCATTTTCATCCTAAGCTTTCAAAACTGTCATCTTTGTGTCTCCCTATATGCTCCATTTACATTTTCTCCCATTTCGCTAAAGCTTCTATAAGAAACATGTTGCAACAAGCGTAACCTTGCCAGCATAAATGCCTGGACTGTCAGCATAGCAAGTACCACATTAATCTATCTCTGTGTGTTTAGCTGTGAATTGTACAAGAATGCTTTCACGCATAAAAGAGAGTGTCACAGTAGTGCTTCTGTTTATGGTAGCTGAAACTATTAGACAGGAAATAAGCCATATCACACATGTTCTGCTCATTTCTTGTGTTCATCTTCTTGTATCATTACTCAGAGAATATACCATATGGTTAGGAGTGTGTAAATTTGTATTCAAGCATTGCATGTTCTGCACTGATGTACTACTTCCTGTTCTACTTGAGCGAGTGTCTGTTGCCATTCAGTATGTGTTAGGCATGTAGGAGTTCTATTTATTCAAAGAGATTGATGTGAGCATATGTGTGTGTCTTTGTGCTTAGCTGTGACAGAACGTGTGCTTGCATATGGCATGATAGACAAGTGCAAACGGAGAATTTAACACTCTCCATCCGTCTATCAATGCATCCATTCTGTCAAGCTGTTATTACGACGCTACTAAAGATAAGAGAAATCAGTGGAGCATAACATAAATGCTTAAAGTGGAGAAACTTTTTCACAATTCCAAAACCTGGGGGAAGAAGTATAGCTTTATATTTAAGCACAGCAGGAACTGAGGAAGATTATAGTTGTTAGAACAGTGTTTTAAGTTTTTTTTTCTTACCCTTTAGGGTAGATATTTTTGCAGCACCAAAGGAACTTTGAGTGAAGCAAATGCACAGCAACTAGTCCAAAAGTGTGTGTTGAACATGGTGTGGAAAAATGCCATCGCCAAAAGCCTGTGACAAAAGTAGAGTTTTTAAAGTCATCCCAGCTCCTGGTGTCACAGCCTAAATTCACATATTTCCTCTTTTCTGGTGTTGTACACTACCAGTCAAAAGTTTGGACTCTGCTGTTTTTTTTGTTATTTTCAGGCCAATTAAATTATAGAGTCTCACCGAAGGCTTCAAAACTATGAATGAACACAAATGGAATTATGTAGTTAAAGTGTGGCATAACTCAAAGCATGTTTTATATTTTAGATTCTTTAAAATAGCAACATTTTGCTTTTATTGCTGCTTTGCACATTCTTGGCATTCTCTCAGTGAGCTTCATGAGGTCGTCACCTGAAATGTTTTCCAAAAGTCTTGAAGGAGTTCCCAGCGATGCTGAGCACTTGTTGACCATCTGAGGTCCATCTAATGCTGTTCAAATGAGAAGGTAAGTCCAAACTTTTGACTGGTAGCATATATAATAATAATAATAATAATAATAATAATAATAATAATAATGGGTTAGATTTCTATAGCACTTTTTTGGGCACTCAAAGCACTTTATATTATTGACCCATTATTCATTTGCTCTTATGCCGCATTTCCACTACGTTGTACGTTGTTTCCATTACGAAAAGGACCTGGAATCTGGTACCCGGTACTACTTTTTTTTAGGTATCACCTCCGCCGAGGTTCCAAGACTGGGGAACAGATACTAAAATGTGACGTGTAAACACTGCAGACCACTGATTGGTCAGAGAGTCGTCTCTGTGACCCACCGTTTTACAAAAAAAAAACAGATGTGAAAGTTGACAGTAAATATAGTGGTAGGTTAATCCATATGATGACAGCCTGTAAAACTACACCCTGGTTTTTTGAGGAGGTTCAGATGTAAAAATTCAGCATGAGCTTGACAAGACAACAGGCAACGAGTGAGTTTAGCAGCAAATCTCTGAGCAGACGACACGGAAGTAACGTCCCGCATCGCTATGACGTCCAGGTACTTTAAAGTCAGTAGTATCCTGTAATGGAAACGGTCTCTTACACTCCACTACACTCCACCTGACAGAAGCGTGGCCTACAGCCTCACCGTCCACCATATGCATTCATGCACCAGTGTGATTGGCACTGGAGGCAAGGTGGGTGAAGTGTCTAGCCTAAGGACACAACGGACACACTAGGACAGAGTGGGATTCGAACCTCCAACTCTTCGGTTACACTGGTCTACAAGGAAAATGCTTCCAGAATAAAAGTAATGAAATTTTACCACATGAGAGTCACTGATAAAGAAAAGTCAAGTCAAAAATGCTGGTTGGCTGAAGTTTCCAAGATACAGCCTTGGGTCAAAATATGATATTTAAGAATTAACGAGAGAATGGGTTTGACTCAAAAGGAATATTTGTCTCAGAGCTACAAGATTTACTTCAAAACACTGTCTGCACATTAGAATACATTCACTTTACAGGTTCTATTTAGTGGAAGATTTCTAAAACTATTATATAAATGTACATAAACCAATATATATGTGTAATAACACTTTATCATATGCCTTGAAAACATCAGCAAACCGGCACTTTTGTCATTTATTTTCCAATTAATCTTATTAAAATTCGTAACATTTAGCACATTTAATGTCTGAAGCAAATCATTTCTATAAAATTGTAGACCAGTGTAATTGGATGACCTGCCCTACCTCACGAGTCATCATGCAGATGTGAAGTTACATTACCAACCGCCAGTCAGATCATACTTCCGCATTCACACTAGTGGTGCAAATGCGAACATGAAAAATGTCTGAGGGTATGTAGTTGTCTGGGGAGCTCCCTAGTGTTTTCTGTCCTCAGGGACGTTGTTGTACCAGGCTCTTTATCATATATTCTGGCACGGAGGCTCTATTATTTCCTAAATGGCAGGATTATCCATTGCAGTGATCAAACCAGTGAAAGGGAGAATTTTAGAGGTTTGTTGAATCATTATCAAAGAACATCTAAGCTTTTATGTTTGGTGTGTATAGCCAAACATCCTACGCAATAAGCTAACTATAGTTTGTCTCTAGGTTTACACAACAGATTTAGTTTTAATCTTTTTTTTTTTTTAATTAATTCTCTATATTTCACACTATCCAGAGTTAGGGGTTTTGTCCAGACTATTAGGTGTATTTGTATTGTGTATAGTTTTTCCTCCTCTCTTTTCTCTGTGATTAATTTAGCCAACCAGTGATATCTAGGTTCAGATCAGTGTTCCAGTGTGAGCCTCCAGCTGGCAGTGTCTGTATGATGCTCTACTGGTTAAGAAGCAGGACAAATGGAGATGATCTCTAAAAGAAACTGATGTGTAAATCACTAAGACATACCATAAAGCACTGGTGTACATCACAGGCCAGTGCATGTTTGTTTACTAGTGTATTGTGTCATTTTTAAGTGCTTGTGCAGATGCCCACAAGTGGTAATATGTGCAGCTGTGTGTGCACGCAATTATATGCCACCATATGTCTGTGCATGCAGCTATATGGTGCTCAGATTGATTATGGTGTGGTCTAGTAAGTTGAATAACAGGCTATATGGGCACATATGTGACAAATTTCAGCCAGCTGGAGGATATTATATTATCATAATAGCCACAGCATATTGTGCTGACAGCAACCTGCTGTACTGTTTATCTATTTACTAATGGACAACAACAGCCAGAGTGAAGGTTATATCGGCTAAAGCACTGTCCGAGCTGAATGCATACAGTAGATAATAAGCGGAAGTCTTTGGGATGTCCTCTAAGCATGCTTATTAAAGCAAGATTGGACTGTTTTTTCAAGAAATATTGTTTGGACAACCTTAGAGCTAGCAGTGTCGTGCAGGTGTGTTATTGTGTAATTACAGCGTGCGTATTCTCCTGTAATTAAGTCCAGCCCACGGAGTCAGCACCCAGGCTACTGTAGACTCCATGTGCAGTGCTCCAAAACGGAGCCTCTCGTGATTTAATTACCGCACAAACATAGACACACATACACACACATGTACACACAAAGAGTCCTGAACCAACAGACCATGCCTCATAGTCTCTTGTACAGCCCTCTGTATTCCCCCCTCGTTTGTCACTTGCCGCCTTTTGCCAACCGTCCACAAATTCTGCAGCTTTGTGAAGTGTATGAGGGTGGCCACCGTGGCAGAGAATTAACCCCTGGTGTATGGGGCTACATGACCCGTCTGTAGGACATTATTGCCTGTGTGTTGTGCGTCTCAGCCCACCGGCTGCACTTACAATTGTGTATATTGACACTGATACAGATCAAGTCCGACGAGAGGAAAAGTCAGCCTCTCTCGGCCAGGCTGAAACCCGGACTGGTGGTCTGATTAGTCCACATTGGCGGCGGGTTTAGCTGTTGCTGGGGGGATAAACTTAGCTTCGTATGACTGCGGCTGCGGCTCTGGAAGGCAGAAGCAGCTGCTGCTGTGTCACTGCCCCTGGGCACTGAAGGGTGACTCTGGAGATACAACACTCCCCTCTCCCCTTTACCCCTCTTTCTTCCCCTCTGCTGTAACTCCTTTTCTTCTGTCTCTCTCCCTTCTTTCTTCCTCAGCAGCACTTAAACACCAGCACCAACAGGCAAAAGATAATGCAAGGACACACACACCCAGCAGTGATGTACCCTCACGTGTTCTGCTTCATCTTCTGTGTGTGGGCTCAAATACAAAAGGCTAGCCCTTCTTATCTTGCACTGTTTTGTCTCTGCGTACGTGCACTGATAGACAAAAATGAACAAGTATGCGTATGCCTGTGCTAACTGAGACGAAAGTTGCAGACAGACAAATGTGTGAAATGATGGTGGATTTGTCTTGTTTTCAGCGATGAGTAGCCTTTTTTTCCCCCCGTGGCCTGTCTCTCAACTCAGCATGGCTCTAATAGGCATTCTGCAAGCCACTCTGCTCTGCAATTAGCCGAAAACCATGGGAAAAACATTGATAAACAAAGATGAAACAATTCACGCCTTGCCCATCGCAAAACCCTCAATCGAAGTCAAATGCTATTATCATCCCAGCAATGCGATTCTGCAGGTGGAAGCCCGTTCTGCCAAACAGACACTACTATGCCCTTGAAACACATCAAACAAAAAGCAGATGCAAGTGCCTGTTTGTTCAAACACTTATTAAAAGCCTATATAGGCCATTTATGTGGGTGTTGTTACTGGAATCGGAGCTAAAGCGGTAGCGGGCGCTTTATCCTTGTCCACACAGTGCTCTGGCAGTGTGGACTCAGGGTTGTTGCCCATGGTTTCATGTCAGAGCCAGAGACAGGGACTGAAGCCACCACCACGGCTGAAAAGCTTCATCATCCAGCACACATCTATCCTGGGTTGGCGGCACAGTAAAATAGATGGCTTGAGGAAAAAAAAAACAAAACACATGAATTGTCTTTTTTTCCTTTCTCTCTCTCTCTCTCTTTGTCTTCTCTCCTCTTTGCCTTTCTGTATCTCCCTTATCTCCCATTCCCTCGATTTCTCTCATTTCAAGCCATTTCTTTCTTGAAAATATTTACACTTAATGAAACCCGACCAGCCTACTCCCTGAAGCCTGATGCCTTTGAACATTATTCTTAGCCTCAGCAGATCAATATCAACTACGTTCCCCGTCCGTCTGTTCACAATCACTAAAACTTTGTAGTAATGAATTTTTTTTTTTTTTTTTTTTTAACCTCAAAACACTAGAGGTGTCTGATGAAACTAGCGACATCTGGGTTCTCCAGTTGCTTTTTGTTCTTAATGCTGTCAGGCCAAATAATATCTCTTGTATCTCGCATAACTCTTTATCTGTCACTAATAATTGAAGTGCGGTGCTAATGAAATACTCAAATTCCAAATCACAGCAGTTAGTCACAGTGATGCAAGTTGATAGAAATTCGAAGTTCAGACTAAAAAATTGGATGTGGGGCCGAGTTGCATCACGGCGGCAGACAGACGGCATGTTGTATTGGTCAAACGAGTGCTCTGCTGGCACTGTGTTTACATCAGAATCAGTCAAAAGGAGTCACAGAGGTGAAGTGGAGGTTGGCTGGTGTCTTGCTTCACTGGATTTGTTGAATTCTACAAGGTCTCTGTCAATAGCAATGACAAGCTACAAGTGACATTTCTGCTTTTTCACAGCAGCGGGTGTGTGTCTATACACTCAAGCATGTCCCCAACATTCCCCACTGGGGCTACACAGCAGTTCATAGTTCTGGATATTGTCACCCTTTGTGGTCAGAGTTACTGAACAAGATTCAATTAAAAAAAAAAAAAAATCAATATGTGCATTAGAGCTGATTCAAAAGCTTGATTAGACAATTAGTCAATTGACAGAATAAATACTGGCATCTATTTTAATTATTGATTAATCACTTAAGTAATTTTGCCTGGAAAATTCCAAACATTCCCTCAGGTACAGTGTATACAGCTGCAGAAAAAAAAAAAAATTAGACCACCCCTTGTTTTCTTCAATTTCTTGTTCATTTTAATGCCTGGTACAACCAAAGGTACATTTGTTTGGACAAATATAATGATAACAACAAAAATAGCTCATAAGAGTTTAATTTAAGAGCTGATATCTATCCATTCATGTTCAGCCGGAGTCAAAGTGCAACACATTAATCTTTACTGTTTTTTTTTTTTGTTGGTTGACATGCTTGTTTTTAATACTTTATATATAATTACACTTTCTTTTAAACTATTTTGCTCTAGGCACCACAAAAGAGTTGTCTCTTTTAATTCTGTTGTACATATGTATACTGAACAACAAAAGAAACGCAAGTTTTGGTCGTTAATTTAGGCAAGAGTTCAGCTGTCCTGTTGAGTTGTCAACTGAGATACACATTACAACAAGTGAGTTGTAACCATTGGAGCATGTGTTTGCAGGCAAACACGATCACGAGTGGTGTTGAGCACGTGTACAAAGTATCGGAGGTGCGGTATGTTTTGAGTGATATGGTAGTGGGAGCAACAAATGGGAGTGACAATTCCCTTTGTTTATCCGGGGGCTATAAAAAGAAATGGTAAGATTCAAAAGTTACTGCATTACCACGATGCCTCGCCTTAACGATAATCTGAGAGAATGTGCCATTGGTATGCTTGATGCTGGTTTGGCTTGCAACGTTGCCAGACATCTGCAAGTGCACAAGTCCACCATCAGTAGGCTGAGGACATGATTCCGTGACACAGGGACCACTCGGGACAGACCAAGATCTGGAAGACCACGTGTGACCACCCGTAATCAGGATCGCCATATTTGCTTGGCCCATCTCCGTGACCGTCAACTCAGTGCTACAAGGACAGCAAGAGAGACCCACTGTAAATTTCACAGCTGGATATAAATATCTCATATGAAACCAATATTCATAATAAAACTCCCATATAAACCAATACCGAAACATACTTGCGTTTCTTTTGTTGTTCAGTATATAATGACATTAACCCTTTCATGCATAGGTCACTCCAGTGGACAGTTATTCTCCAGCTGTTTTCTTGTATATTCATGGGTTTTAATGTTTTAGTTCCATATCAGCCAACACAGTGAACACTTACACACCATCCCATACACTGACATTCAGACTATTACTGTAACTTTGCTGTTCTTGATAAACCTGATCTGCACTAACATGTTTAAGTGTAAATCAATTGTTATTTGTTAGACAAGAAGTTTTTTTTTGCATATCATCTCCATGAAATGAGTAATTACTAGCGTTAGACTATGTTAAAATGTGAGAAGACATTAGATTAGCAGCATTAAAAAATGTTTTATTTCACTGTTTTCATATCACTTTCTGATATTGGGTTTTAAACATATGTTTCTTTACTTCAAAAACTAAATGCATGGGTATTTTTGTAACTCCATTGGAGAAAAAAAACTCGATCGCATTGTTTTTTTCATGCCTAAGGAGGAATAAAAACACTGAAGAAAAAAATCTTGACTAAGGTTCTCACAATTCATGCATGAAAGGGTTAAAGGCATTCTATTCTATTCTATTCTATTTTATTCTATTCTATTCTAGTTGTGAAGCTTACATAAATACATTTTACATTCGCATAAAAAATTATTAGATCACCCTTGTTTTCTTCAATTTCTTGTTCATTTTAACGCCTGGTACAACGAAAGGTGCATTTGTTTGGACAAATATAATGATAACAATAAAAATAGCTCATAAGAGTTTAAATTAAAGCTGATATCTATCCATTTTCCATGTTTTCTTAATAATAACCAAAATCACTTAAGTTCTTACATCAATAGTTATGTCATCGTAGTGCCAAAAACAGTTCTTTTAGGCATTTCATGTTTTCTTTTCTGTCTGTTTTGTTCACATGATAAACACAGGAGTTAGTGCTTGATTGCATAACCATTGTTTTTGATGATTTTTGATGGTCTAATAATTTAATCCACAACTATATTAACTTTTGATGCGTTTCTTCTGCCATCTGTGGGACATAATTTTAGTAGAAAAAGTATATCATTGAATCAGGTTTTGTTTTCAATTTATGTAGCCAGAAAACAATCAGTTAAAACTGTAAATTATCCATAACATTAAAAAAAAAATTGAGATTGAACTTTTTATACAAATCACTCAAATCTAACAAATTAACCCTATAACACCAAACGTATCATATTTGATACATGAGTTTTGAAGCCCTCTACATGATCAGAGTGATATTTTTTGTCTTGAAAAACCTGATGTATACAATTAGATACATGCTATACACAGATAATCCACCAGGGGGGAAGAATTTGTTCATCAGAGGCCTTTCCTGTGACACTACAATATTGTTGTTAATGAGGAAGGAGGCAGAACTTTACAAATTTTGAAAAGGACTGTGATAACCTTTGAATTTACTCTGAGTTTTCATGAACATCTAAATTAAACATAGGAAAATAAAAAGAGAAATATACATGATTTACAATGAAAAATGCAAAATGTAGAGGATAATATTATTGTAAATGGTGATAAATTACTTAAGAAAGGTTAAATAGAGGAATAAGTATTGAATGCATAACCATTGTTTTTGATGACTTTTGATGGTCTAATAATTTTTTACGCGACTGTATATTTTGTGGATTTGCTGCTTCTTTTAAGCTATAGGGGACTTCTTTGTGACATCAAATGGGCTTTTTGGTACTTTTTAGTCAGTCAGTGTAGAACTTTTTCAGATAATTATGCCTAGACAATAGGAGGAAAGTCTGAGCATTAGTCAATATTGCACTGACAATATGTGATAATGATGTGCAGTAACTAAATATATTATTGTGCATATTAACTATACAGATGTCTTTTTTTTTACTGGGTATAACACTTAAATGTCATACACTGAATAGCCTATGCCCACTGAAATGAAAATGATATAATTTGTAATTTAATGCATTATAGCTGTGAGAAAATTTAAGTACGTGAACCCATGAAATAATCTTTCTTCTTCATTGCATTTCACACAGTGAGTCTTTTGAAAAGTCTTTTGCCATTCATTTGCACATAATAATGGAAATATAATTTATCAGTCAGCACTACAGGAATCATTTCATATATTGGTGAACAGGTATTCAGTTAAGAAATTTAACCGCTGGTGATTGCTTGTGTGCGTATGCTTGCTGTCAATGTATAAGAATATCTAGGCTTAGAAAGTATTAAGCAGATCATTTTGTGTTTTATCATGAAAGGACAGAGAATGACGTTGGAGAATATTTTTCAATAAGCTCCTTTTCATCAATTGTATCTAATTTCATACAGTTGTAGAACATATTTTTTTGTAATACCATGAATTTATACAGTTGACTGAAATGAGCCGTCGAATAAAAACAGTGAAAATGAATCAAATGAAATTCTGTTGTGTAGGTGGTTACTGTTCTTATGAGTGGGGTCCTCTGTGTGGACTGAAAAAAAAAAAAAAAAAAAAAAAACTTGTTTGCACAGATAGCTCCCCCATTCTTCACTCCGGAGCAGAATAACATGATTCATGGTTATTATCCGACAACTGCCCGGCATTGTGTTCCCCTCCCTCCCTGCAGCTCTGTCTTCACAGCTGTGGTTTCTGTCTGATCAATGTGTGTTCTTAGCAACTCCATCTCTTTCTAATTAAGATATTTCAATGTGTTCTCCTCTAGGATTTCACAGAAAGGTCAAGCTGACTATTTTCTCCCACTTAGGTCTCAGAATGTTCACAGAGGTCCGGTTCGACAGGACGACAACGATGCGGACCCAACATATTTCACGTGACAAAAATGTCAACGACTGATGACATTAGGGCTTTTGGGAAGTGAAAGATGTTGGCCTGCGCCTCGCTCGACCCGCTCCAACTCCATCAGACTCACTTACCGCCGTAATCACCTCATGTTTCATCAGAGCTTTCCGATGGGACAAATGATCCCTATAAAACACAAGGAAACAAATTAACCACCAGTGTCAAGATTTTAATAGTTCCAATTAGTCAACACTTTGGGGAATGTGCATTATTAAGAACGATAGCGTGCAACTTCTAGTCTGTAAATTCCACCTAGTTTGCAGCAATCAAAACTAATGTGTCCTACAGGTTTTAACACTTGTCCTACAGGCGCAACATTAGCTGTAACGAGTGTTGATTAAGTATACTGTACATACTATGAGTGCAGAGTATTCGGTCAGGCTGACATTGCCAACCCAAACCCACACACACACTCACACACACTAAGTAACCAGGCCAATCCTGTTTCCATGCTAAAAATGACTGAAGCTCCATATCCAAGCAAACATTTTCCCTTCGCTGACTGCTATATATATTTCTCTTAAGTGTTGCCATTCATAAATCAAGACAGGAACCAAGTCAACTAAGTAATAAATATACCACACTCAACTTTTTATTACTTTCGGTCCCCATAAAGTTGCTATCAAAACTGAGAGTTGTGATTTGAATATACATCTGCCAGCAGTCCCTGCCTGATTTGCTCTCGGATTACATTCCCAATTCTTTGGCACAGTCTCCCTCCGCTGTAATGGTCTGATTCCAGACAGAGACATAACCAATCAGTTACCCTTGGTAAGCTTTCCAAAGGTTGTGAAGCTTGTGGGGAGGTTGTCTCTATCGCTTTATAGATAAAAAACAATTTCTTGCTACCTTTAGAAACTTTGAGTACATGTGAGAGTAAGTGTAAGAAAACTTTCCATTAAAAAAAAAAAAAAAAATGGATTGAAAAACAGTGTGCAATAAAGGCAACGGGGAAAAGAAATTTCAGGATGTAACATGGAGCGTATCCGTGTTAAAAGATCTAAAAACGACCGGGTCCGTGTTTGTGTGTAGTTGAGTCGACTTGAATTCCTACATTGCATCAAATGTTTCTTACGATATTGAAAATCATGTATCTACATTTGTTACTCAAGAATCATTTGATCAGCTATATTCCCATACATTACTAGATTAAGCTTAACATCAATGCAGTTATTTATACAGAATAAAATAATTTTTAAAAAAAAGATATATATTGCTTAGCCAATAAAGTCCCTGCTTGGATTTAACCAATCAAATAGGTCCAATCCTTACTGTAGTGACTGTAAGATTAACCCATAAAGACCCAAACACCCACTGGTGACACAAACCATCTACAGATCTAAACTGTCTAACACCTGTTGATCCATTAAACCTATCAATACATGTAAATAATTGGTGTAAAATACAGTTATTCGTCTTTTCATGGTCATCAGATATGACCCATTTGGACATTCAGAGGCTCCATAGTTACTGTGGAAACACCGTCATCCTTTACAACATTGATTCACCAGTAAAACCCATGGAGTTGGATCAGTGACAGTGGATGGACATGCATGTTTTTACAGTCAATTAGTAATATCTTCGCTGAAAAAGTCACTTTTTCTACATTTTTCCCTGTTTTGATTTAATTAACTTTAAATTTACTCTGTGAGTTCATGAACATCTATGTGATCTGTGAATTAAATATAGGAAAATACACTATTTACACCAAAAAATGCAAAATATAAAGGATAATATTATGAAAAAAATTCGTGATAAATCACTTAAGAAAGGTAGAAAGAGAAAAACTCATTTGGAAACTGCCACAAAAGTAGCAGTGGGTCTTTATGGGTTAAACTGGTAGTAAGTTCTAACCCTGGACCCAAATTAATGCATGGTTAAACTACCATCAGTTTACTAGAGAGCAAAAAGATTGGACAATGGAAACAGGTCATGTGGTCTGATGGGTCCAGACTGACCCCGTTCCAGAGTGATAGGAATGACAAGATGGAGATGAAGTGATTACCCATCATACTAACACCTATAGTACAAACCTGCGGGGGCAATATTATGATCTGGGGTTGATTCAGTTGGTCAGGTCTAGGTTCAATAATGTAATATGTCAAGAAATGGGGTCATTGAAGTCAACTGTAGGCAGTGGTTTGACTATCTGATCAGCAATAAATAGAGCTTGGCCCAAAAAAAGTGATACAACTGAACCCCAGATCATATACAGATTCAGCCAAAATAATGTATATGTCGAGGCCCAAAACGGAATCTGGCCCGATTCAGAATCGGGCCGGCCCAGAATGGAATTCTATTCTAGGCCGGCCTAGAATGGAATCCTGCTGCTATAATGTTATTTTTATACCATGTTTATTGCAAATGATCCATAATTCCATAATTTGTCATAATTTTACATTTTCAGTCTTACATACCTTGAGTAACTATTGTCAATTTCAGTCGATTTCACTGTACCATATATTGGTGGGGAGTACCACTAGGTTCTATTTGTAAATAAAGTGTATTATAGTTTCCAATTAAAATGTTGTTTGTTTCATTTTTTTTTCACATATTTGCAAATTCCATGTATTGATTTTTGTAATAATTTAGATCATTTGCATTAAACATGGTATAAAAATAACATTATAGCAGCAGGATTCCATTCTAGGCCGGCCTAGAATAGAATTCCATTCTGGGCCGGCCCGATTCTGAATCGGGCCAGATTCCGTTTTGGGCCTCGACATATACACACATCAGGAAAAGAAAAACTTGCATAAATATTTCAATACCAAATTTATTCAGACACCACAAGGTTAAATCAAGTTCCCTTTGGCCTCTACAATTACAAAGTGGTGGCCATTGGCTTCCAGACATTTATCCATGAAATTGTCAGACGTGTAGGAGGTTCTGAACCAAACTCATGCCTCCATTGTCTTTGGACTTCAACAACACTGTCAAATTTGAAGTACCGCTTTAACCCTTTCATGCACGAATTATGAGAACCCCAGTCAAGATATTTTTCCTGAGTGTTTTTATTCCTCTTTAGGCAAGAAAAAAAACAATGTGATCGAGTTTTTTGTTTTTTTGTTTTTTTTAAAGGAGTTACACAAATGTCCACTCAGTCGGACCCCATGCATTTAATTTTTGAAGCAAAGAAACATGTATTTAAAACCTAATATCAGAAAGTGGTATGGAATACTATGCAATAAAAACATTTTTAATGCTGCTAATCAGATGTTTTCCCACATTTAAACATACTCCAATACTACAGGGTGTCCCATAAGTCTCCATACATAGGAGACATAATACATTCCATACATATATGGTTCTAACATGTATTTCTTTATATTTCTTCTTTATAGTTCTTCAGCAGTGGAGGACACGCATTGAATGTGTTCCCGACAAAATGGCAGTCATACAGAGCATATTATATAAATAAAAATGGTTTATGTCAAGAAACGTTTATTTTTCCTATGTATAGAGACTTATGGGACACCCTGTAGTTATTATTCACTTCATGGGGATAATATGCAAAAAAAAAAAACTCTTTGTTATAAAAAAAAAAGCTGTTATTACAGTCTAATAACAATTAGCCATTGATTTACACTCAAACATGTTAGTACAGATCAGGTTTATTAAGAACAGCAAAGTTACAGTAACGGTATGAATTGCAGTGTATGGGATGATGTGTAAGTGCTCACTGTGTTGGCTGATATGAAACTAAAACAACAAAACTAATGAATATATAAGAGAACAACTGTAGAATAGTTGTCCACTGGAGTGACCATTATGCATGAAAGGGTTAAAATGATCTAACGTTATTCATTTGACAACCGTACTGCCGCCATGTTGTAGACATCACCTGTTGATGCTACATTCATGAAAAATTCCTGAAAATATTGCACAACAGTACACAGTGTTATCGTAATTTGATCAAACTTCAAAAGAGGTAACTATACGTATAGAAGTACTTAAACAAATGAAATATTTATGTAAGTTTTTCTTTTCCTGATGTGTGTATACATTATTTTGGCGGACTCTGTAGGTTGTGACATTGCATTAGGGCTGCACGATTCTGGCAAAAATGTGGATGATGTTTGTTTTTTTTTTGCTTAGAATTGAGATCACGATTCTCTGGCACGTTTTTCTTTTTTTTTTTTTTTTCTTTTTTCACAAAATTTTTATTGCACCGCTGTCAAGGAAAATGGGTTCTTTTACCTCTGATTTGCATCTTTCAATATCATTCCGCAAGTAGTCCGGTCACTTATGGTCCTGGTTGCTAAGCGACGTCAGCTGATCTGAGAAAGTTTGCAGCACAAAGAAACTTCCCAGCCGGCACAATGGAATTTTTTTTTTATATAAAATTTTTGGAGAGGGCGAGACTTTTGATTCTTGGTTAAAGGTCGAGTTATCCTCAAAGGAAATAAAAGAAAAGGAGGAGAAGAACAGTGCAGAAGTCAGAAAAGTGAAAGTGAAAAGACACTTGGATCTGGCAAAAGAAAAGAAGACCAACATGAGATTAACAACGCCGAATGCAAACCTTTACTGGGCATGAGTTCGGATGGGTAATTCTCACCCCTACCACTGTTTTCATCTATTTCACTCTCTTTACCGCAGACTGTTCCTCCATTGGAATTCACTCTTTTTTCACTCAACTGCAGCCGACAGCAGCAGGCTCATGTGTTGTAAAGACACTTTACCATTGGTTGAGGGAGGAGGCGGCGGCGATTCTGGGCATTTGTTTGTAATGCAGCCCGTGAAATAAAATACTTAAGAATCGTCCATGTTTAGAAATGAGATCGCATATATGTATGAATCGAGATTGCGATCTTTGAACGATTAATCGTGCAGCCCTACATTGCATTACAAGACAAACAATGCCAGTGAGTACAAAAGCTAAAAGAGGTCTGTAGAAGCCAATAACGTAATAACGAGAGAGAATGGGTAGGGGTGGATTTTATCACAGTTATATCTAATAAATGAAACTTAAATACAGTGATATTAATATGTTATTACATTATTGGCTCAGTTATTACATTTGCAAAGTTTTTTACCAGGTCAATAATGTAATAACCAGCAATAACGCAATAAGTTATTACGATATTGGCCAAAAGTTATTACATTATCGGTTCAGGACTTCTAGTACGTTATTGGCAAGTTATTACGTTATTGACCTATCACACTTTAAAAATGGCAAATTTATTACGTTATCAGACATTATTACGTTACTGGCTTCTACAAAGTCCATCAAAAGAAAAAAAAAAAAATTCAGGCAGTGGAATTCTGTGTTTGCAGGCATTTGTTTGTAATGCAGCCCGTAAAATAAAATACTTAAGAATCGTCCGTATTTAGAAATGAGATCGCATACGTGTGAATTGAGATCGCGATCTTTTATCAATTAATCGTGCAGCCCTACATTGCATTACAAAACAAACAATGCCGGTGAGCACAAAAGCTAAAAGAGGTCTGTAGAAGCCAATAACGTAATAACGAGAGAGAATGGGGGGGGGGTGGATTTTATCACAGTTATATCTAATAAATGAAACTTAAATACAGTGATATTAATATATTATTACATTATTGGCTCAGTTATTACATTTGCATTACATTTACGTTATTGCCCTATTACATTTTAAAAATATTAAAATGTATAACCCCCACCCCCCCTTCTACAGACCTCTTTTAGCTTTTGAACTCACTGGCATTGTTTGTCTTGTAATGCAATGTAGGGCTGCACGATTATCGTTAAAAGATTGCGATCTCAATTCGCACATGTTTGCGATCTCATTTCTAAACATGGATGATTCTTAAGCATTTTATTTCATGTGCTGCATTACAAATAAATGCCCACAAATGCAGAACTTATTATGTTATCGGCCGTTATTACGTTACTGGCTTCTACAAGGTCCATCAAAAAAAAAAAAATATATATATATATATATATAATTCCAGGCAGTGTAAGTTGTTAAATGCTGAAAGGATAATTATAGAACTTCAATACACTGCTTAAAATAGTTTCAATTGAGAGACCCCTTGCAGCAGAAATTACATTTGGGTTAAAAAAAAAAAAAAAAAGACCTAAAGAAAAAAAACCAAGCGTCAAATATCACAATAATAAAATAACCCACCTTAAAATGAAACCGAAACAAATTAAAATAATAACCTTAAGACATCAATGAAACGAGTAGCCAGTGAGTTAAAGAGCAACAAACTCAATCAGAAAAGTGGTGATGCACACACCCAGGACTAAAGCAAATGGGATAAATTAATTCAGTTTGAAGAACTAAATCTGTTTAATATATCTCCGAGGGCCTGACGGTCTGCTCTTGCATTAGTCTACCAATTTTCTTTGTTCACATACAGACATGCTGGACCTGCAAATTGTACAGAAAAGTAACTGCTGCTCGCTACAGATATTACACACCACTGGCTCATTAGCCAAATGGCACTGGAACAAATGCCTTCAGTATTTTTACGTGACACAGACTTGGACTCGTACATCTGAAAGTGGCTAGACTGCAGAGAAATCCGACCGAGGCTTCCTATTGATTGTGGAGAAATATGTTCGCCCACATCTGGTCTTAAGGCTAAGACTCACATGTCAGCTCCTACTTCTAACTCCCCACCCCCCACCACCACCTCCCCTTTTGCCACCTCTCCCACCCCACCTTGTCTTCGCTGCAGGCGTAAAAGGCCAAATGAGGGCAGGATAGGAAGTGAGGAAGTTTCCCCTACACCCGCTTTTCAAATGCTTCCCGCTCCACCTCACTCTGCTTCCTCAGCTGAAATACCTTGAGGGAATAGAGGAAGGGCAGAGGAGACAGACAGCAAGACAGTGTCTGTGTGTGTGCGAAGATGATAAGGCGAAAGGGAGTCTGAGTATTTGTGTGTGCAAGGGTGTGTTTGATCGTCTGAGCTGAGAGACATGTTCGTCGTTGTCTGAGAACTTCTTCGGCTTGTGTGTTTCGTTTGATGAGCGAGTCATGGTATGTGAGATTTAAGTAAAAAAAAAAAAACACAGACGGATAGAGGATGAGGAAGGGACTTAAAAGTGTACCATTGCTGAAGGTGTGCGGCTGTGTGTGAATGATAGAACGCTTGTGTCGCTCATCGTCTTTCTGCTCACGGCCACGGTTAATTATTCACCGGGGTTGTGCTGCAGAGATGAACTGAGGGGCTCTGGGATAAAGGCACTGGAGGAGGAAGATGAAATTATAAAATCCTAATGACGGAACTCTGGCTGAATGGTAATTTCTTAAATTGATTCTGAAGAGGTGCCCAGACAGAACAAGCATGGAGAGACATTGAGATGGGGAAGAGGGAAAGGATTGCTTAGCCTCAATCCTCTCTCTTTCACTCTCTCTCTCTCTCTCTCTCTCTTCGGACATGTTCACCTCTGGTCTAATCTTTCTTTTTATCCCAGACTTAAGCTTCATCACCACGTCTGTCCTTTTGTTTCAATCTCATCTACTTAACCTTAACTTCTCACCTCATCCTACTCAGTGTTTCCGATTCGCAAATCTACTATTAGAATATTTTATCAACTTATCTTGGTTTCTCATTTATGTACATTTGACACGAATAATTTGAGAGCAGATTGAGCGTACTCTGCAGAGAATAAAAGAAAGATGAAACTGTAAGAGGAAATGGATGTTGACATTTGATGTGAAGTGAGTTAAAACAAATGAGTTTGTACTGATGCTCGCAATTATATAATAACAATTAGAATGCTAATTTTAAAACTGTTACGAATGCAACTTTGTGTATGACCCGTCTTTTCTCCTTGGCTTTTAAAACCACATGAGATATTTGAATGTATTATTTTTATTCAGTTGTTTTATTGTTCTTATTTGTTGTTGTTTTTAATTGTACAGCTTGTTATGTTTTAATCTATTTTGTATTCTATTCTTTTATTTAGTTTTTACCTATTTTTATGTATTTTATTTATTTATTTTCATTTAATTTTTACAGTTGTTCTATGTCTTTTAATCTATTCTTGTATTTTACTCTGTAATTTTGTTTTTTTTAATTTATTTTTCTGTAGAGCACTTTGGTCCACTGTGGTTGTTTTAAAGTGCTTTACAAGTAACGTTGGATTGGATTGGATTACTGTTTATCACAGGTGTCAAACATGTGGCCCAGGGGCCAAATCTGGCCCGCCAAAGGGTCAAGTCTGGCCCCTTGGATGAATTTGTGAAATGCAAAAATTACACTGAAGATATTAATCATTTTAGTTCAGGTTTCACATTCAGAGTGGATCAGATCAGTAAAATACTATCATAATAACCCATAAATACTCACAACTCCAAATATTTCTCTATGTAAATGTAAAAATTTTCATGTCATTTTACTGTATTTACACGAAAACAAACTAATATTTCACCAAAACATGAATAACCTCAACAAATATAAACATTTTGAAATGTCTGAAGTGTAATTTTAACAATATTCTGTTTGTTATTAAATGTTTTGTGTATTTGCTGATCCACTGTGATCTGTAAGTTGTAATTTACACGTTTAAATGATAAACTGAGACATAATATTGTTAAAATTGCACTTAGTTTTCTTAAGAAATTTCAGTTTGTTCATGTTATTCACTTTATTTTAAAGGACAGTTGGTAGATGTAAACATTTTCATCACATAATTTTACTTTTTTCCTCTAAAACATAGAAGAAAGTTTGGAGTTGACATTATTTATATATTATTATGTTATTATTTCACTGGTCCTGCCACTTCAGATCAAATTTGGCTTAATGTGGCCCCTGAATGAAAATGAGTTTGACACCCCTGCTGTATATGGTATAAGCACTATTTTATGGGTGGGACAACATGACAGTATTGGAACACTGTAGTGTATGATATGCATAATATATCATATTGCAGACTGTTCTGGCACTGAATATCAACATTAAATATTTTGTTTTTTTTAAATGGAATTATACATTTTAAAACATGTCCCTGTGGCCTACATCAATTGTAAATGCTATGCTTTGGTCTGAATTCTTCATTAATTCAACTCCACAAGTCCATCTTCAACCCTATTTCTGAGTAGTGACACCAGAAAGGTCAATTTGAGCGCTGGCCCTTTAAATGCAAATGAGCCACTTCATGCCCCACCCCCTCCAGGTTGTTGACTGTGCGCTCTGTCCTGTTTAGTTACTTGTGTTTGTTAATACATCCAGTAACTGAACATTTTAGGTAATTAGCTTGAAGTTTGGACATATTTTCAGTTTTTACTACAACTGCTGCCGCTGACAAACAATTATGTCGTACTCTGAGAAACGTTCGTCGGAAGTCTTGACCTTATATGTGCAAATGTTGTGATGTAACTAGTTATAAAACATAACAAATTAAGAAGAAATTGAAACAGGTTGTAGAAATCCACTCGATTTTTGCCGGAATAAATATAAAGACAGCTTTGCAGCACCTGGAGGGTTCAAATTCAGACTTTTTGAACTATTACAGTCCACAAATACACAAATAAATGAAGACTAATATAAGTGGGTTTAGCAAAATATGACCCCTTTAAGCTGGGAGGTAACGTTCTTACCGCTGTTTGTCTGTTTGCAGTCTAGGATCTACAGTTTGGGATAAATTGTCCTGATTTTTACTCTGTTTCTTTTAAAATTATTTTATGGTGATAACGATAATGAATTTACCTGTTGAGGTTAAAGGTAAGGATCAGGGGGACATTCCAAAAATGTACATGTATGTATTTGGCATGTCAAGATCTAACGCAACACTTTGACCTTGAAAAACTGAAGGTTGCAAGACCACAGCAAAAAGCTCATTTTAACTGAGGAATCTTTGGGCTGTTGTCTTCCAGATTGAAAAATACAATCCCAGTGTGTCTGTTTGGGATCAATAGGAGTTATGGTTAGGGTTACATATGGGGGATTTAGAACAATATATTTTATAACTGAAAACTGTTGTGAATCAGTGCCTCCATAATGCCAGTGTGATTTGCTGGGGAATGTATTTTGTTGTGGGGAATTTAGCAGCCATGACAGACATTTGTGCTCTGAGGGTTTTCTAATTTTGGTGATATTTCAATAGGTCCCTTTACCAATTTTACTTCAAGTGTTCCAGTGACGCAATGCAGTGAATACATCCATTATTCCTGCTTTTGTCTTATTGGGGGTATATTTTTTTTGTTTCCATTTACATAGAGATCATAGTGTGTCTCATACTGAATTATATTAACCCTTTCATGCATGAATTATGAGAACCTTAGTCAAGATTTTTTTCTTGAGCGTTTTTATTCCTCCTTAGGCATAAAAAAAAAAAAAAAAAAAGGTGATCAAGTTTTTTTCTTCTATAGTGTTACAAAAATATCCATGCATTTAATTTTTGAAGCAAAGAAACATGTTTAAAACCCAATATGAGAAAGTGATATGAAAACAATGAAATAAAAACATTTTTAATGCTGCTAATCTGATGTCTTCTCACATTTTAACATATTCTAATGCTAGTAATTACTCACTTCATGGAGATAACATGCAAAAAAAAAAAACTTTTTGTCTAACAAATAACAATTGATTTACACTAAAACATGTCACTGCAGATCAGGTTTATCAAGAACATCAAAGTTACAGTAATGGTATGAATGTCAGGGTATGAGATGGTGCATAAGTGTCCACTGTGTTGGCTGATATGAAACTAAAACAACAAAACCCATTAATATACAAGAAAACAACTGCAGAATAACTTATGCATGAAAGGGTTAAATATTGCAGACCCACTGTATCATAACCATGCACTATATGAATACAATATAACTAAAAGTAGATAACACATCATGTCTACCATTATCTTTGAGTTTGTCTATCTATCCGTCTCCCCACTAATGCCAACTTAATGACATGGTCAAACACTAAACTTCATGAAACAAATGTGAAAAAGTATCATTTGCCAGTGGGTGTTCACATAACTTCTTAAACATAATTTCAGTCAGCCGGGTGGGGAAAATTAATTTTATTCAAAAACCAGTAACTCTGACAGTCCAACTCAGCAGGCGAGGGGGCTGTCAAAGCCCTACACTGCAGAATACAAAGACATCCATTAGCTCTAAAAATCTTGTTAACAGACAAATCCTTTACAAAATGACAAGAAGTTCAAATAAAGCAAATGAGACCAAATTTTAAAAAGAGAGAAGTTCTAATGAAGTCTGCTGAAGGTAGGTCTTGTTAGAGCTGGCATGTGGTGGCCACGATTGGTATAAGATAACAATTTAAATTTCAAAACGTGGTTATTACTCCTCAATTATGATACTGTTATTGTAGGAATTTTAAGTTAAAAAAAAGCCTGAAGTTTAAAATTATTTAGGAATATTGATTTGAGATGGTAGATCTGTCTTTTTTTTTTTTTTTTTTTATGGTGTGAATGCTCGATGCTGTACACATTTAATTTGATGTAAGCGGTGTATCAGGTGAAAAAGATAGGCAAAAAAATAAGCTTTTGCTTCTAGCCTATTCCTTTTTTGGCTTTCATTTTTATTATGATTATTGTACTAAGTGCAATAATTGATGTACAAAACAAATAAATTCATTCATTCATTCAATAGGCAAAGTATTGTGACAGTATAATGAGTTACTCTGATTCACACTATTAGCATCATTCCATGGTTTGTTTTCAGGATGATAAATAGGCTATATATTCCAACACGTGTCAGAAGGTGTGAAAAGTCTAACTGTCATAGACAAAACTGACACAAACAAGTATAAAATGATGATGCCACTCGTCACAAATCCAGTGATTTAGGTTTTCTACAAAAAAAAGGTTCATGCATATTTGAAAATATCACTGTTGTGGCCTGCGAAATGCAAAATTAGTCGCGGATTAAAATATTAGACCATCAAAAGCCATCAAAAACAATGGTTATGCAATCAAGTACTAACTCCTGTGTGTATCGTGTGACTAAAACGGACAGAAAAGAAAACATGGAATGCCATAACTACTGATGTAAGTTTGGTTATTATCAAGAAAACCATGGAAAATGGCTAGATATCAGCTCTTAAATTAAACTCTTATGAGCTGTTTTTGTTGTTTATCATTATATTTGTCCAAACAAATGTACATTTAGTTGTACCAGGCATTAAAATGAACAAGAAACTGAAGAAAACAAGGGTGGTCTAATAATTTTGTCCGCAACTGTATATGCATTAATCATGTTAAATTGTTCATATAATGTAAAATCAGAATTGTTTATTACCATGTGAGGTAACAGGGTTCGCATTACTAGGAATTTGCATCAGTGGTTAGGTGCATACATAGAACATGGAGTAAGTAAGAAGCATGCAGTAAAAAATTTAATAAAATAGAATAAAGAAGGGAATAAACAAGTAAGCTAAAGGTCAAAATATACAATATACAGTGTGGACATAATGCGCAATATGGCTAGAGAGAGTTTTTACTGTGATAGCTAGTTTTTATTTGGATGGATGTATTGTATGAGTGACTGGGATCATTTCTGCAGTGCAATGAAAGACACCTACCTCAACTGACTCAGGCAGGTTAACTGTGACTGACCAGTAAATATGTTCTGCTCCTATCTGGACTGTAAATGGAAGCACTACGCTATGCTAGTTTCCTCTCCATCATTCCTTCCCTCTTCACAGCAGGTTGCTGCAGTTCCAGCTAAAGTGGGGTCTGACTAAGCCAAGTTACCTCAGGTTACACAAACATAGAGTAACCATTTTATTTTGGGAAATTAACTTATATCTTTTTTTTACACTGGCAAGAGCTAGGCTGCCTGATTCCAGGGACAACAGGTGTAAAGTGTGATAATCTATTTTTGCGAGGATGCAGTAATCAGTTTTGCTGTCACCACTGAGACATATAATGAGAAGAAACTGAGACAGGGCTGAGTAGTGCTCATTCTAATATTTATACAGTAAAAAGTTCTAATGGAGCAGCTAAATGAAAATCTTGACTTCTTGACTTGATTCTATGCTTGTGTACAGTCTGGATTAAAATATGCAAGCGATAATAGAATATGTAATAGCAGTACGCTGTCTTTTTTTTTTTTTTTTCCTCTTTTTGTATTATTATAGCACAGAAAGAGCCAAAAGGATAAAAGCTTGTGTCTAAATTTCAACAGTAGCAGCTACCCTAATGCAGGATGGGAAAGTAAATGCATGCCACTATTCTCTCTGCAGTATCTACTGTTCAGTTGCCATTGAAAAAACACACTTAACTTCTATCTACTTCAGTTTAGTAGCTCTGTGGATCTGTGTGTCATGTGAAAAAGAAAAGGATGCAGCCAACATGACTCATCCTGTTTTAGTCACCAAACATCGCACCAGTCACTAGACTAAAATACTACCTTTGTATAATTTCACAAACTACTGATACATGTAATTTCAGCACAATTTGGCATTGAAAGTTCCATTATTTTTCTCCTCTTCAACAGGCTGGAATGTACAAAATTCAGGACTTTGTAACTAAAGAATGGATTTTGCGTACCGACTCTGAAAGGATTTCAGGTTTAAGTAATAAAAATGCTTTCTTCGGGTTAAGAACAGATTGTGTACAAGGCCCACACCTCTCACATCCTGTCTAAATCCCAGTGGCATTTCAATACTGCTGCCACTTCTCCCTCAGCTCCTCTTCTCTCTCATCCTCTGCGACCACCACTCCATCCTGGCCGGGCCCGTTGCCCTGTTATCTGTGCATTGGGCTGCAAAAGAGAGCGAAAGCCGCGGTGATTGACAAAGATAAGGCCTCTAATTAGAAGCAGTGATTGGGGGCTCTGGAGGGGGCTTAGCTTCCTGGCAGGCAGAGACAGAAAAGACAGAGACGTATTCAGGGCGCCCAACCCCTCTGCAATTAGACACACATCTGCTATCAGTGATCAGCTCGGTGTCCCTGGAACCGGGAGACGTTCTACAGCATGTTGCCTGTCAATGTCATTCATTGTCCCTTTTTCCTTTCCTTTTACAACCTGCTGCCACCCCACTCGATAGATTGGGGAGATACTAGAGTGCCACGAATGCACACAGCATGAGAGCGCCATAAATATTCATTCAGTTTTATGCATGCATGTAAGACGACAGACAGACACAGACTCGCAGTCATGCATGTGCTTAATATAGAGTTCAGCCACAGCTTAACGCACTCGTTTTGAAATGCATTTTGCAACACAGACAGAACCAAAAGGATGTATTTAAGTAAACACAATAACCGGCTGTAAAAGGAATTTGTAGGGCAAAAGTATACACCTAGCATATGCACACATTTAACATACCATTAGCACGTACAAGCCTGAGTCAGTACTCTCACTCCTGGCTTTGAATTTACAGTGTGAAAGTACTATCAGGCTGCAGAGATTTTACAGCCCAGGCGAAATGTCACATCATCTCAGTGCCAAGTTTTATGACTCTAATCTAGGCGGCTGACACAGACCCAGCACCCATAGCATGTTCAAAATGGAATAATAGTACATTATGACACACAAGAGCATTCATCACCAGAGTTCTTTGCAAAGGGGAGTGTGTTGTGGGCTCGAGCCAATTTATGGGAACGATATGTCTACACCCTAATTCCAAATATGAGGGAGCCGTCATTTGAATAATCTACAGCGAGGGAGTGAGAGGCTAAGGGATATTTAACATGATGAATAAGCCAGAGTTGTAGAACTTGTGCTATCTGCTCAAGTCTTAAATCTCGTCCTCCTAGTAAAGGGGAAGAGGGGTGAAGCTGTGAATAGAGGAAGAGCAGAATCACATCTGTCCAAAGCTTCAAGAAAAAAGAAGAGAGAAAAGGCCAGAGCAGACAGTTGAACTAAGGAAACTTCAGGAGGGAGACACAGGGGGCCGCTTACACACTGTCTTCAACTAAAGAGATTTCTCAATGGAGATGTTAGTTGAAAAGGCAAATTAGTCTAGGACCAGACATAATCCATGTCTGTGAAACTGGCCACGAGTGTTTGCTCTCCAGGGAACAAGGTCTTCATTATAGCCCTGCTCTACAATATCACACCTTAGTGTCTGTCAGGAGACTGGTCTCCTCAGCAACAAAGAAGTTCAGCTTTAACATGCTCTGTTAAATCCACCATTCTGGATCTCCCTTTGATGTGCATTACCATTTTAAAGGTTTAGTGGCTACGATTTAGGGGGATTATGAGGATCTAATCAAACTAATGAATATTCATAATTGTGTTTTCGTAATTGCATAATCACCAAAAATGATAAAAGTTGTGTTTTAATGACCTAAAATGACAGATTTATATTGACAGGAAGAGCATTAGTTCAGAATGGACTACCGGTTCTTTTTTTTCTGATTTATGGCTCACAGTGTTATATATAGCAACACTTACTGATGAAGATATAAATTGCAACTAAGTGAATATCCCACCAACCTACCAACCATAAGGAGTCAGTATCTGTTTTGTCTGTCCTGGGCTTTTATTTAACGGGATATTAACTCTGATCTATTATAGGTGACAGTAAAGCACTTTTACGCTGTGTACCAACTGCTATAAAATAGTAGGAGAGAAAAAGAGCAGAGTCTGTTCTAAGCTACTGTAGAAACATAGTAAACCACCACAGTAGAGTGGCTGGCTGCAGATGGTTGCAATCTGAGACTTCACCCCTAAATCCAACCTAATATCACACATGAAACCTTAGTTATTATTAAAAGGCAAGGCAGGTTTATTTGTATAGGACTATTCATACACAGTGTAACTGAAAGTGCTTTACAAAGGCATAAAAAAATGGCGACAAAAGCAAGACAATGAAATTACATTAAAATCAAAAAAAGGGGGAAAAAAAATAAAAACACTTTAAAATCATCTGAGATAAAACTGATTTTAAAAGGCATTGAAAGAATAAAAGAAAGACATAGATAGATAGATAGATAGATAGATAGATAGATAGATAGATAGATAGATAGATAGATAGATAGATAGATAGATAGATAGATAGATAGATAGATAGATAGATAGATAGATAGATAATTTATTCATCCCATAGCGAAATTTACAGGTTCCAGCAGTATCCACAAACTTGAAAAAACAAACAGTAGTAAAAACACAATCGTGAAAAATGTTGAGGAAATGTAAGGTTTAACAGTGAAATAAATTACAGGGAATAAGTTAATTCATGCATTTGTTAAAAATATATTGACAGTGTTTACCCAATTAACTCTTTACATTTCTGTTTGTAGAATTATTATTTACACATTTACACATTTAATTATTCTCATTTGTTGTACATAAGCAGCTAAGATAGTCTGTTGAATCTGCCTTTCTAACCAGTCTAAGTACTCCTAGCTCCTGATTGGCTAGTTCGGTCATGTGAGGTTATGCGTCATGTGGCGGTAGTTGTCATGTGTGAAAAGTAAAGCACTATTCAAGAAGAAATCCATCTCCATCCTGCTGTTTCATTTTATAAAGAATGAACCATTAACCACCAACGAACCCTCACGGTACAATTATATTAAAATTATACATTAAAATTAAATTTAAAATAGCGTAAAGCAAGACAATTAATTTTTTTTTAAAAAGTGCATTTAAAAGACAAGATTGAAAAGAGTTTACTCATAAGGACATGAAAAGAGGAAGGTTTTTAACCTGGATTTAAAAAAGTTCACATTTGGGGCCTGGGACACCGATAAGGGGGAAGTAAACATGACAAATTCATGGGGCCCAGCATTTTTTTTGGGGGGGGGGCATAGAGCAGTGGAGGGGGTCCAGTGGGATACAGGCTAGAAGTTGTGAAAATGTCCTGTAAGATCCGCTATATAAGAGAGACACAGAAGTCGGGAATCAGAAGTTTAAAGCCTGTTAAGTTTCAGTTTTGTTTTCACGCTAGCGCAAGTGACGTTATGTATGGATTGCGCACCCCCCTCCCCACCCCACCCCCCGACAGATCGACAAGATACTGAATTTTATGAAAGCGCCAACAACATTTAGCTTTCGTGGGGTATTTTGTTCCATGCAGTATAACAGCTAAAAGACGTTTCACCATGTTTAGTTTGAACTCTGGAAAAAAAATGACTTGTCAAAATAAAATGCTTAATGTAAACCATAGATCTGTAAACCATCAAGATTTTTCAGCTACGAATATGTTCATATGTTAACACTGAACAGTTTGTATAGTTGGGTTTACACACATGCAGCACAGGGTTAAAAGGAAGATGTAATGAAAGCTGTATTAAAAATGTCACACAATGTTTTATTAATATTTAAACTAGGTATGACCTTTACCTAACCCAAACTAGAACAGGTGGCCAAGTGCAAGACATCTCCATCCACCCCAACCAGCCCTGAGATAACGCAAACACATCTGTGATTTGTAAAAGCATACAGTCGTGACATTTTTTTTTTCCCGATGATTGAATTGAGAAAAAAATATATTCTGTGTAGGTTCAAATCTAATTCACGTAACCAGCTCTTCCTGTTCTATGCAAACATAAAGAGCATGAGCCATGCTTTGAGAAAATGACCTTGAGCGAGGTGTGCCCTGTAAAATGATCAGCATAATAGGTAACAGGACAGGATTGTTAGCTCTACGTCGGGTGAAGAGGGCAGAACTGTTCCGTCTGAACACAGGCCAAACGGACTCTGTGAAATAAGGAAGAAATCAGGACAGCAAAGATGTACAAGCCAAGCGGGATGGAGAAGAGAAATCTGTGAGCTCACTCAAGGAGAGAAATTGGAGAATTGGAGCATTTCCCCCTTGTGGATACTCAACATTTATGACCAGACAGAGAGACAGAGAAGAGGGAAAAAAGAAAAAAAAAAAAGAAGACATGAGGATGCGCTTTCCTTAAACCTGTTTGTCACTCACATTCATTTACATCTCACAGTGTAACTTTGGAGGCAGCTTTCTAGGCTGTATTTTATGCAAAATACCTCCTCTACCTGTTATTTGTTTGTGTCATAATGTCAGTCATCTTGGCTGTTGCAAGGGAGAAGTGAGGTACACCAAACAATAATAGCGCCGCAGATGCAGACCAGTCGTCTGAGAACATTCAGCTGAAATGAATAGCACCAAATTTCTATGCCTGCATCTATTAACAGACTCATGATTCCATCACTTTTTAATGCTAGTTTTTGTACTTGTAGCTTCAGCTGAATAACATTATTTTTCTCATAAGGCGTTCTTTTTACTGTGTGAAACGTTGCACATAGGTTTTCTGTGTGTAGAAAGCATGTCTATTATTCTGCACACAATAATTAACCCTATAACACCAAATGTATCATATTTGATACATGAGTTTTGAAGCCCTCTATATGATCAGGGTGATATTTTTTTTCTTGAAAAATGTGATTTTTACAGTTAGACACATACAATGAATGGATAATCCACTGAGGGGGAGGAATTCGTACAGAGGCATTTCCAGTGACACTACAAAATTGTCAGGGGGCAGAACTTTGCCAGTTTGGGTTTTTTTTATAATTTATTTTTTATTGACATTGAGTATCAGACATTCACATTCAGTACATCACATGTACATATGGCATACATGTATTGTCTGCTCTAAATACAAGAATAATGTTTTTGTTTTATGTCAAATAACCAAAAAAAGAAAGAAAAAAAAAAGAGAGAAAAAACTACGAACAAGTAGGGAGTGATCTTTTCCATTTAGTACAAGCACTAATTTGTGAAAACAAAATCAGGCCTATAGGGTGTGACATAGTTGACCCAGTATGAAGCAAATGTCTCCAACTTGTGATTAATAAATGCTGTTATCTTTTCCACTTTTGTTATGATTTGGCACTATATAAATAAAATTTGATTTGATTTGATTTTATACATGTCCATTGTGATTTCCATCCATCCGTTTAAAGATGGGCTCTCCTGTGATAGCCATTTTTTTGGTCTTTTTACAGGCCAAGAACTTTGCCAATTTTGAAAAGGAATTACTGATTTGTTAGATATGTTTGTGTTATATTATGTTTTTGTTTGTTCAAAAATAATAATACTTGAGCATTGAGACCCGATGTATCAAATATGATACAAAATTGAAACTCATACATGGAAATTGATATTTAAAAAAAAAAAAAAAAAAACATTTTGGTTGTTCAGAAGGACCAATAAAGGCTCCAGTTTCTAAGAACTGGAATTTTCTGTCAATGATTTAATGGTTCAGGCTTTACAGGTTTAAAGTGCAGTATTTTTTTTTTTTTTTTTTTTTTTACATAATGGCACATACATACTGCATTACTCATGAACAATATATTAATGCCTCAGTACATTCGGTGACAGAATCTGGCTGTGCCTTCACAGCTATATGCAAAATGGAAACAGAAGGGCTGTGAATGTCCTATTAGTATAACTGGGGGGCTCTTGCATGTTCTCCATTATATTTGCACAGCCTTCTTTTGGCTCCCAGTTTTCGACTTTTGTCAATTTTCATTTTACGTCTCCATCTTCTGGTGTTGTGATAATTTAAAGCATTGCTTGTGATATGCTGAAGCGCTGGAGTCTCAGAGAATCTGTGACTGTGGGGCGGTGTGCAGCCTGAGTATTTATGAATGGCCTTTAACAGCAGGGAAGAGATGAACTGCTGGATTTTTCCTGCTCTCATTTCTTTGCTTGCTCGCTCCTTCTCTCTGCCTCGCAGCCCCCAGCCGGAGTCAGTGTGCGGCAACGCAGTGTACGTGACATTCAGTCTCAGTGTGAAAATCAGCAGATGGGTAATTTTGTTTGTATGGTTAGGGTGGGTGTGCGTCTTTCTGTCTGTGTATGAAGACCGAAAGTGGGTGAGGGAGAGCTAAGGAGCTGAGAATAATTTATGACCGCTGTACCCTATAATTAGCAAAAACTAAATTGCGTGTCAATGTAGGAGGCAGTTAAATAGGACTCTGCTTCTGTCAAAGGACATTAGAAACCTTAAAAAGGACCACAGTAGCAGTCGTCTCTCTGTCTAAGCTGAAAAAATAATTGCCAAAATGGAAGCTCATACCCTGAACAGACCTAGTTTGTTGAGACCAAAACGCCAATAACTTTTTGATGAATTGCTAATTCTCAATTACTTTTTGGCTTTTAATCTGTTAAAGGCAGCAGCACGGCCTAAAGGAAGAATCACATTTGGAAGAGAGCACATGCTGACGAAAAAAAAAAAAACAGTAAAAAGCTGTTTTAATTCTTCCTTTATACACTCTGCTGCCTATGAAGGTGCAGGCTAGCCTGAGGTGTGTGTATGTGTATATGTGTGTGTTTGTGCGTGATTGCAGTACACATCAGCATACTACTTTCACAGATGGAGGCTGTTCTCATTTGTAAGGGCTGACAGCAGTTGGCTGATTGATCAGATTGACTTTTTTAGCTCACAACAACCCCCGAGCTATACAGCTGAGACCTTGAGCAAAGATGGGACAATATTTTTTTCTTATTGCTAATCAATCTGGGATGCATTGCCTTCATTTCCTACAGATCTATTTTAACAGTTTCTGGGACAATAGGGCCTAAATGATCAAAAACATGATCCGATAATTATATTTGTTTTACAGTTTAATAAACACATTTCTCATTGAGTGATTTCATGCATGCATTAACTTGGGTGATGGGTAAATGGGCAGCCTGCTGACTGCTCTATATGCTCCAGCTGTGTTATGGTCAGCCACAAATTATGTAATAACATGTTACAGTTCCATAAATACAGCTAATAGCATAAAGTATTTTAATCTGTAATTACCTCCACTAAGGACGCTATGTGATCACTGCTGTTAATCTATTAGCAGGATGATGCAACAACTATACTGAAGCAACTTTGATGAAATCTGATAGATTCATGGGGCGTGAAGCAAGGACAAACCCCTGAAATTCCGAGGAAAATCCATCACAAAGGGTGAAAAACTGGGATTGTTTTTCACTTTCTTCAACACTGGACACACAATAACAGGTACCAACTGGTGAATTAGATCTTTGTTACCATGGTAAAAGTTAGAAAAATGAAGCAGCAGCAGCACCAGCTAACAGAAAAGGAGGAAAATATTGATCATAATTTGTGGTTGGATAATAATGTGAAAAAAGACGAAGAGTGGATATTTGGCCTTGACTTGTCTGTGCACACTCTGAGTGCACTGTTATTATATTAGTTACTAATCTCAGTAATGCTTCATTACTTCGACATCCTTCAGATCAGTTTTCTTGCTGTTGCTGGCATATTAATCAAGGACTGGTTTTCTCCCCTTCTTCAGTAATTGTATCAAAAAGTAAACTATAACTCAAAATGACTCAAAGCTTTCAGAGTTTTATTTGTATTCGTTTTTTTCCTATTTGTTTACTTTTAGCTGTGAGATAGTAAAAAGCATTCATCCAGGAATTAGCTGGGTTTGTTTAGATTTCTTCGCCACCGCTGTGAGGAGAAGAACTCTGAAGAGCCCGTGAAGTGTCATGGATGGATTACTTCCACACATGACTGATCTCAGTTTGTGATTATTACACTGCTGAATTTAAGGAATAAAACGCTATACACAAACCGTTATTGTTTGTTTTTCTGCTTCTTGAAACGCAATTTATTGTCATATTAACCTTACTTTAGAGGCAGAGCACAGCTGCAGAATTCTTCCCACTGGTCTCAAAGCAAAATATGATTGGGCCTTTACCAGATGGGTCTTAAGCGTTACGACATCCTCTCTGATGAGTCTGAGTCTGTTGGATTCCACAAAACAACATATAAATCAATATTCATAAACTCAAATAAATTTTACAACAGTGGCTTTGATGAAAAAACTGTTTTGTTTTGTTTTGTTTTGTTTTTTCAGTGACATAATTAATACTTCATATTTTAATTGCCAATTTTAATGGTTTCTTCCTCTGCATTGTTAATTGTTTATAAATTACTGTATAGCATTGTTTGAAAAGCGTGACATAACAGAAGTTTATTAGCGTGCCCCATCTGTTTGGGGGGCCTCTGTACGGTTGTTTACATCAGACACCTGATGTTCGTGTCAGCTTTTGATGCCTGGCTTCAGATCTTCTTAACAGATAAAAAGACGTCCACATTTAGCTCCGCAAAGCGTGTCATCTTTTCTAAGTGGAAGTCAGTGGAGCTTGATGTAGTTGAAAGTTATACAGTGTAAATGGTCTTAGTTGTTGCCAAATGGTCTCTGGACTCGATTATACAGATTATTAAAAGAGGTCCTAATAGTGTCAATATCAATTATTGGTTCAGATTCAGTTCCTATTATAAATTATTTTGATTTATATGAATTATATGTAGTATTGATACTCCAAACTGTCAACAGCAGGAGAAAGATGTATAAAACAATGTTCTTAAGACTAACAAATAGAGCTGCACAATATTGGAAAAAACTGACATTGCGATTTTTTTTAACTCTGCGATATGAAAAAATACTCAGGAGGATATAACAGCTGTGTGGTGCTGACATAAATGGTCAGACAAATTAGCTGTATTACGTCTTGCTGTGACGACAGGTGGAAGGCACCGTCGACACAGAACACATGTTTCAATATCATCCTTCTTGTTGCTGAAATAATTCCAGATAACCAACATTTTTTTTTTTCTTTTTGGCACCAAATCATCATTATCTGTGATTTTCTCTTGTTCGTTGCTCATTTTTCAATGTTGTTACCAGTGACTCACTCCATGTGCAGGGGGCGTGGTCTGCTTCAGCAAACTGATTAAGAACGATTGTGATTGGTGGATCGCTGCGCGCAGTGTGTGCATGAACATGTTGAGTTTATGTTTATGTTTATGCATTTGGCAGATGCTTTTTTCCAAAGCGACTTACAGGGGAAAACCAATCAAATCACTCAGTCAATCAAATTTTATTTATATAGCGCCAGATCACAACAAAAAAAGTTATCTCATGACACTTTATATATAGAGTTGGTCGAAACCAAACTCTAAGCCAATTTACAGAAACCCAACAGAATCCTCCAGGAGTTCTATATGTTGACTCCTACATTGCAGGACCTGCAATGTGACTATTGCGCACACGTACTGTACGTTGCGATGACGATGCTCAAACGATATATTGTGCAGCTATAATACCAAAGTCTACAAATTATCACTATGTATCCACAGACTGTGACACTCACTAATAAAATATAAAGAATATTGTTCACACACATCTGTGTTATGGCGTCATTGAGTTTTCTTCTGCAAACTCATAGCCATTTATCTCGATAATCAGCCATAATAACACTGCGTCTTTACATTATAGTTGTTAGCTTAGCTCTGCAATTAGACAGAAAAGAGCTACAGTAAAACCACAAGTCATTTTTCTGTAGTTTGTTACAATACCATACCAGCTTTATTTATAATACACTTTAAGAACTTTACAGCTGGCCAAAGTGCCGTACACCAAATATAAAACAAGGGATTAAATGAATAAATAAGTAAATAAAACTAGTGATATCACAGGGTGTAAAGCGGGCTAAGAACAACAAAATCCAACCATCATAAAAACAAAGACAAATTAAAATCTGATAAAAACAGCATTAAAAAAAAAAAAAACAGACACATCACTCATTGATTAAAAGCCAATGAGAAAAAGTGCGTTTTTAGATGTGATTTAAAGACAGGCAGAGACTGAGCCTCAACTTTGGGGCGACAACAGAAAAGGCACGATCCCCACGAAGCTTCTTTTTAGTTTTGGAACCACAAGCTGCAGCTGATCAGCTGACCTGAGAGCACGGGGTGGGGGTGGGGGGGTAGGGATAGGGGTGGATCAGGTCAGACAGGAAGGAGGGGGCAAGGCCATTCAAACATTTAAAAACAAACAGAAGAATTTTAAAATCAACTCTAAAATGCACTGGCAACCAATGGAGTGAAGCTAAAACTGGTGAAATATGTTCATGTTTCCGTGTTCCTGTTAAAAGCCGAGCTGCAGCAAATTTGGACCAGCTGCAGTCGGCAAAGTGCAATTTCATTCAAGCCAGCATAAAGTGCATTACAATAGTCAAGTCTAGTAGTTACAAAAGCATGGATCACAGTTTCAAACAGATCCCTGGGCAGAACAGATTTTACTTTTGCAAGCTGTCTTAAGTGAAAGAAACTAGACTTGACCACACCACTAATTTGTCGGTCGAGTTTAAGATCGGGGTCCGTTTTAACACCCAAATTTGACATGACTGGTTTAACCAAATGTGATAAGGAACCCAGGTCAACAAGAGCTGTGTGATTTGAAACACTGGGGCCAAAAATCCTAACTTCTTGTTGTCAATAGCTACAATAAAGATCTGTTTGTAATCATCCAAACAAAGCCAGAAAGTTCACAGCTTATTCTGAACTGTGGATCAATAAACAGTAAAATTAGAGGAAACGATTTCAGCATCAAACTCCATTCTTTTCCTTTAGAGCTGTGTCCAGTGGTGAAAAAAACAACAGTGATTCTAGTTGTAAAAAGATGTTTCCCTGCAGTTCTCATCCCATTTCGTCATTCGCTGATGCTTTGGTCAAAAGCTCCGTGGCGTTAGTTTTCCTGACCACAGGAGAGTGACTCTTTACTCCCTCTAGTGGTCACATAAATCCAATGAACAAGTGTAAATACAGTCATGGAAAAAATGATTAAACCACCCTTGTTTTTTCCAATTTCTTGTTCATTTTAATGCCTGGTACAACTAAAGGTACATTTGTTTGGATAAATATAATGATAACAACAAAAAAAGCTCATAAGAGTTTAATTTCAGAGCTGGTATCTATCTATTTTCCATGGTTTTCTTGATAATAACCAAAATCACTTCAGTTCTTACATCAATACCTATGGCATTGTACTGACAAAAACAGTGCTTTTAGACATTCCATATTTTCTTTTCTGTCTGTTTTAGTCACATAATACAAACAGGAGTTCGTACTTGATTGCATAACCATTGTTTTTGACGACTTTTGATGGTCTAATAAATTTTTCTGCGACTCTACATTCAGTGAAAATCTCAGTTTGATGATAATTTTAGAACATGTTTTAATATTTTAAAGTAGAAATACTACATATAGCCCCTGTCGTTGCGTCATATAGCTGAGATGTAACTGCTTGTAAGGAAGAAAAAAAAAAAAAAGTTGAGATCATGACACATATCATGACACTCTTGATGATTGGGTCACCCATCACAGATTACATTTAGTGACACTTGCCCTTTAGTTGATGCAATGATCTAGCAACCGTTCTGCAGGTTTGCTGCCAGGAAACCTATATCACCGATTACACTTGTGTTACCGTATCACTTTTTGGGGATTAGAGTGGAGTTGCACCACAAAATCCATGAGGAGTCTAATAGAAGATGCAAGATGTTTGTTGCTTATCTTATTCAACCAAGAGTCAATGCATGATATTTCAACAACTGTTTCTTTCGTATTCTGGCCAAACATTAGATCACGATTCTCAACCCCTCAATCACCCCTCAATGACAAGCTGCGACCCAAATTGATAAAAGTTAAACTTCTCAAATGTATTTAATGAAAACATGGTGTGTTTTGAACCTGAGGTAACAGAATATCACAGTATGAAAACACAGAAGACAAGTTTAGTGATAAACCAAACTGACCAGCAGGTGGTGATGCTAAATATGGAAATTTTCCCTTTAACACTAGATTGGGTACATTTTAACCAAAGCTAAAAAGTGAATTCAGTTAAAAATTAAAAAAAAAGCATTCTGACTCTTATTCAAGAATTAAACACACTGATGTTTTTGTCCTCGATGTAGGTAAAACCATATCTGATGCAGTTTGTGTCATACCTGAATTTGGCATGATTTGGATAGAGAGTTTTGGGTCTTCTTTTATGCTGTGAAATATCTGGTGTTAATTAGCACTATAGCGCATGTTGAGCCGCATTATGTAATAAATTCCCATTATGTAATAAAAGTTCAAAATGTAATAAGAATGTCACGTCATCTTGTAATAAAGCCACATAAAGTAATAAACTGACGCATTTTGTAATAAACTACCTCAATACATTATGTAGTAATTTTTTTCACATTATGTAGTCAGTTATTACAATTTGAGAAATTTATTACAAAATGCACTTGACACATTTTTATTAAAAATAATGTAATAACGTGGTTCATTATGTAATAACAATCCAAATGAATATAATTTCAGAGTAATTTACAAGAAATTAGTCACAGGAGCTACAGGTAATGGAATCAGAACTTTAACCACACAGTTTAAAGATTAATTTAGCCCATTACATTTTCCTGAAAATAAAAATGTGTCAAGTGCATTTTGTAATAAATTTCTCAAATTGTAATAACTTACTACATAATGCGAAAAAATTTCCTACATAATGCACTGAGGGAGTTTATTACAAAATGTGTCAGTTTATTACATAATGTGGCTTTATTACAAGATGACGTGACATTCTTATTACATTTGAACTTTTATTACATAATGGGAATTTATTTCATAATGCGGCTCAACAGCGCATTACTGCCATCTATTGTTGGGGAGTGTAACTGGCCGGCGCTCAGCTCCGTAAAAAAAAATAAAACATGGGATTTGTTTCTTAACATTACTTTTTGCCCAGGCTAAGGCTGAAAACGGGTTTGCGAACCACTTTTGGATTGCTAAACACCAGTTGAGATTCAGGGGTGGGATTAAATAAGTTATACTTCCTCCGACTCCTTTTTGAATATGCAAATGAAGTCAGTTTTTGTTTTGTTTGTTTTGTTTCCTTATAATCAGTTTCATTTATAAGGACTAAGTAGGATTATTTTCTTTTGTTGCATATTCGAAATAAACAAAACTAAACTGCGTTAGATGAGAAGATCAGTAACACTTTCATTCCTGCTGAATTTGAAACCAGCCAGTGACTAGCTCAGTGTGGCAGAAGGCTTGTGAGCAGGGGAAGCAGACTGCCTGGTTCTGCCTGAAGGACCATAAGTCCCTAAAAAGTTTACTAATTAACACATCTAACTTATTTATCTCTAAGAAAACCACGGTGGAAAAAATGACAGTTGGAGGTTTAGGGAGAGTTAAGTGCTGGAGGAATCCCTTGGTGTAAATTTGTCACAGCCTCATGCTCACTTTAACTCTTTTCTTTGCTAATTTTGATGAAACTCGTAATTTAATAATCATTTGTGTGTCAGTTTTTACTTGCTTTTGCACTGTGAGTAACGGCATGAACCCGTAAAGCTGTGTGTCAGGGACATCATGTCACAGCAACAAACACGTTGGTTTTAATTCACTCTGGTTTGTATGTAAAGCACACAAAGAACTGAAGGACAGAGTGTGGCACTGTGGAGAGCTTATATAACATTAACGTCACATGAATCATATAAATTGCGCTGAGAGGTTTTTTTTTTTTTTTACCTGAACACTGAACGAACAGAACAGGAGACACATGCAGGCTTTATATAAGAGCACCAGATGATGTCGAATCAATTCTAATTTCACTGTCTCGGCTATTGCAAATTCACATCGCTGCCAGTATGAATAGTTGTGATGCTAAATATTTGTGGGTGAGTATTTTGCACATTTTATTCATCATGCCCCTGGTGTGTCAAGGCCCTAACTCATAATGGTGAATGGCAAAAGGACATCTTAGATCTACATTTGGACAATCAGCTTTCTCTAAAAAGACTGAAATTAAATTCACATACAAATGCTTTTACAACCAATATTAAGACTTTCTATTTACATTATGTGTATGGAAAAGCCTGAATAAGGACAAGGGTCATGAGTAAGAAATGGCTAAACCTTCTCAGTGCAGAACATGAGCTTTCATAATGTATTAGCTGATTAAATGAATAAATTCTAATCAAGGACAGGTTACAAACACCCACGCCACCATGAGCAACCATTAAATGAAGCAATAATTGTGAGACTGCAATAGGTGTGTAGGAGTGTTGAAACTTACTAGAACACATTCATTGATTATGGATGTTCGCCTCTCAATGTTGATGACATTAAGACCTAAAGAAGAAGAATACGATCATTTCAAAATGCTTTTAAGATGTTGTGCTGATGAAGATTGGTATGTTTTTTTGTTCAGTATTAGAAGGTGTGTGAGCTCTGAATTAGTGTTGTGAGCACCACCCAGTGCAGTGTGTCTCAACGGGAGGGGGTACCGTCCCCCAGGGGGTGTTGGGACACCATAGGGGGACGTTTGGAATGAGAAAGCTGACAGGAGGGGTGTTAGTCTGTATAAGTATCAATATCAAGCAGCATGTTATGTCAATGGCAAATTTCTTTGCCCGCCCCCCCCCATACACACACATACGTCTTACGGTACGTCACAGCCCCCCCCTCCCAGTCTTTGGCGGTAATGTCCGTCGTGTCCCCCCACTTGACAATTTGTACTATCTATGCCACATATATAAGCTCCATCAGACCCACTACACCCCCCAATGCACGACAATATGTAACAGAGCACATAATGGTATAACGCCTCCCCTAGTCGCACATTTTTTTTCCTGGGGGGCGGGGGGGGGGGGGGGGGCAGGAGGCTGATGATGACAAAAAGGTGTGTTTGCTCAAAACAGGTTGAGAAACACCGACCTAAACAATTATAACTAATGAGTAAATTACTCCCTTTTCCAAGTAATTTCATTTTCAGCACATATACATGTATATGTGGAGCTGCTACTGCTTCCTGTTGTAAGTATAGAATAAAATGACTGAGATTGAAATGTAATTTTTTTCAGGGCTGTTACAAGAATGGATTAGTAGCGATAAAGGACAGTGGTATCCCATATTTGGTACATATGTGTACTGTATTTACAGTGAAAATGAAAATCCTCATGTCAGAATCAGAAATGATTTAATATTTACAATAACACAAACTCCAACATATAACTGAAAATAGCTTTAAGCCTATGTGTGATTAAAAGAGAACTTTACAACACTGAGCCCGTTTACATGACCAGAAAAATAAGATAACTGAGTAATCTGATAATAGCTGTAATCCAATGCATCGCTTTTACATGCACTTCAGAAATGCGATAATCGAAAAACCCTGGTTCGCAGTACATATGTACGTTATGACATAAAACGTACATTTCCTGTCATTTTCAAAATATCTAGTCTTGTCCTGTTGACCATGGCAACGCCTACGGTATCAGCATTAGCTGTCCTAATGTGGGAGCTAATAAGATTACAAAATAGGTCACATGTTGCTGCTATACTTCATTTCATTTCATTGTTTGTTGTTTTTTTTTCTTGGGCTCACGTTGGTGCTGTGTAACTTCCACTTTTTTTTTTTTTTTTTTTACACATATGGAGATGTAAAAAAAAAACCAAAAGAAATCAGAATAACCTGTATACATGTGTAAAGACATCGAAGAATTGCGGAGAAATCTAGGTGTGTTAATCCGATTTCTCATAATCAGATAACTGACGTTATCAGATGATGCCTATCAGATTATCCTGTTTACATGATCACTTGAAAAATCTGATAACTCCAGAAATTGGATAATGATCGGAGTATTGGTGTGCATGTAAATGGGCTCATTGTCTTAAAAAGTAGGAGGATCTACCAGCAGCATTTGTTATTAACAAACTATTCATTCATTATCTGAACCCGCTTTATCCAATTAACATAACAGAATTCTTTAAATTAAAAATGAACAATACAGTCCCTCAATTTCTGTAACATAACAATAATAAAACTAACAAAAGGTAAGGCTCATTTACTAGTCCTAATTCATCAGTTACAGATTATGGTGTATAAAGCACCGTAGCTGATCACACAGAGTAGTGACTGAGGAGCTACATCATGTCTAAAAACTACAAAAACACTGACTATTGGATCAAATTATGTGCTAGGCCAAAAGTGTTTTGACCTGCAGTTGTATCACACAGCAGAACTATCCCATCAACACCAATTTCACATTAGAAATTGCACAACACTGAAAGGGTTTGCAACAACTTGCCAAAAGCAACAGTCTGTTTATAATGGCTGAGCCCATAATTGTTATATAATACACAACAGCTTGCACCATTCAGAGCAAAGCCTGAAGAAAATGACCTGCCATGTCCAGTTAACAGCAACACCCAGCTGTCAAATTATGTATATTTTAGTTTCTTGATTTTGTCTGGGTTCAACAATTTTCGCGGGAGTAAATATAAATTGGATGAGCTGATCTTTTGGAATGTACAAGCACTTGTAAACTTTAGAGTCATACCCAATCACACCTCAGCAGAAACAGGCAAGAAAGTCAACCCTCCTTAGCGAGCTGCAAACAAATGCATAATCCTGAGTGAAATACTGTTTTCCATTTCATTATCATACAAAGCAGGTGTTGTCAGCAAACAATATGCCCGTGAGACACATTGAAAGTTTTGCAACATTTTTGTCAAATACCCAGTTTTTCTTCACAGATGTAAGAGAAACTCCATGAGCAGAACCTGACAAATGTCCTCATTTGCTGCCAAACGTTTCCACTTAAGGTAAATGATCTGGTATTCAGATTTTAAAACCTATCATCCCCGAAACAGCTATCATTACTCACACTATCAATAGATCTTCGTCGCTTACTTCATCGAAAATACGTTTTTTTAAGAGCAAATGTAAGATGAAATGATTTGTTGAAGAAGACATTTTTTGCATCTTTCTGAATGTTCCTCACACTCTCAGCATTAATCCTTGCCTGGTAATATTTAAATCTGTTTCCTCTGCAAAGCTATCCGTTTTAACTCCCAGCTCATTAGCTCCACTTCAAATCCTCCTCGTATCTTTTCTCTCCCCCTTTTATTCAATCACGTGGAACAGCCTCTTCCCCTCCTGCCTCAGTCCCTCTCTTCCTTTTCCTCCTTCTCCTTCATCTCCTTGCTCTTTTTTTGTCTGGTTACTTTTCCTCAAAGGACGGTGCATGAAGGTGACTGGTTTAGCCCTTTTACCTGCCAGTGCACATCTGTTTCATGCAAAGTACTGTTAACAGCGGAGAGAGTGGGTGTTTAATTGAGATGGAAACCAAAGTAGTTTTTTTTTTTTTTTTTTTTTTTTTCTGGTGAAACGTTACATGACAGATCATAACTCTGGATTTTATTTATTTATTTTTTTAACTCTACAATTTTAGGAATGTTCCATAACACAATAGAGATATGATAAGTAGTGCAAAGGCCCTGAGAGGTTTTGATGTCTTTTGGAATTCATTCTACCCTCAAGTGGAATGGAAAGCAAACAGAAAAGCAGCGTGACTGGAATGAGGTGTGGGTATGGATAGCAGCTCCTTGAGGGGTGGCCAGATTAAAATGGTGACAGTGAACACAGGAGGAGGAATTGCAAGGCAAAAGAGGAAGCAGTGGAAGGAGAGGAAAGGGGGGGAAGGGAGGGTTATTGACACAAAGATTAAATGGATCTCCCTGTAAAACCTCTGGATAAAAATCACTACTGTCCCTGGGTGATCACACCCCCATATTATCATTAGAGAAATGAATATGAGCTGGTACAGCATGGGCAAATCAATATGCTTGTTAAATGCTGCATTGGTGCTAAAGGTGTATGTAATGTGTTACCATGGTACAATCAGAGATGTTTGTTTGGGAGTGTGTGTAGTGTGTATGTGTGTGTAAAAATGATGGGTGATGGTAATCACTGCGGCATTTTAGCCCTTTTTAGGCCCTCAATTTATAAAATTAAAAGGGAAGGCCAACAATCACTTGAAGGGACAATCCAATTATCAGTGAGGCGGTAGTTACAGTATGTGGTTAAAGGTGTGCGTTATTCAACATAAGGGATTAAACGGAAGCTAAACTTAATTATTCAGGAATTCCTAATTGTTATTGCATGGCTTTAACTCCGACAACCAAAGTCAAGGATTTATACGTGGTTCTGCTCCATTGAAGGCAATTTGGGAATTTTGGCAAAACTCAGAAAATGAAGGGTTATTTCCTCAGGATGAGGTTATGTTTCCTTGATCAAAGCCGACAGCAGCGTTACAGGATAAAGCACACCGGGGGTATTAAAGTATATTTTATAGGTCAACTGAAATGTCCTGGAACACAACTATAACCTGCCATCATTTAAAATTGAGTAAGGCTTCACTTTATAGGTTAAGTCACGCAGACGGTGTGGGTTCCCCTGGGTTTGTGGTTCCCCTTATGAAACAAAAATATATGGCAATATATCGAAAAATATAATGCATTTTATTAAAAAATACATTTCCATATATGGGAAAGTAGTGCATATATTTTCCAATATACTGCAATATATGCTTTAATCATATATTGACACATAAAACATATATTGCAATGAAGACAAAAACTGCCCTATATTTTTACATATAGTTTTATTGAAACTCAATTTCTTTCCATCAACACAAGTTTAGATAAAGCAGATATTTATCAACACTTACATTACGTGGTATGCATAATAACGTATTTCATGAAAATATGCATCGTGATATACATGAAAAAAGTGTTAACTGAAAAATTATGTCTTCTTAGTCATTTTGGCAACATAGGATGAAAAAGATGTACATATATATACATGCATATTTTTTGAAGTGTGTTACTAAATATATAATTACATATATTTAGTAATACACTAGACAATATATGTATGTATATATGCATACATACATTATGAAGTGTATTACTAAATATATAATGACATATATTTACATATATAAGTAAATATATTGTCATATATGTTTCAATATATGGAAAGCGGCAATTCCTTATGTATTTTTCAATATATTGTAATATAATACAAAATATATTAAAACAATATATTATTCTGTATATTTTAGATATAAATATATATTACACATTAATATATTTTTCAGTCAGTAATATATTGACAGTCAATCTATAGAGAAATATATTTTCTTTGCATAAGGGTCCCCTGTTTTATTCATTTATTTTTATTTTGTTCTTTTAAAACATAAGTCAAAGGAGACTTAATGACCTCTAGCAAAAGTCTATAACAGTCATTTCAAAGATGCCATTAAGTATTGGCAGGATATTTATTTCATTTTAAAGCTCCTATTAAAAAATGGGGCAAATGAATCACTGTGTAACAAAGTTAAAGAGACAAAGTGATACCAGTTTACACTTGACATTGGTTTTAATTTGTTTCATTTTGACTTTTTATTTCCAGTTCTAGTATCACACACCCGATAAGTAGCTACTGTAGAATTCAGTGGCTTAAAGGTTCAACATCTAACACTTGTTTCCATGAGGCAGAGGTGCTGACCAGTATACCACCACACTGCCCCAGTTATTATTATTATCCCATGCAGTTAAATGCTCTAGCCGTTATTGTCAGTGAAAACCAACCAAAATACTTGAAATTAAGCACGGTAAAAGGTTTGGGCATACTTGTGTGCTTATGGGATTTCTGTGTTTGACTCGGTCATTTGTTGACATTAGCAGGCTCCATTTCAAAGCTTACAATAGCTAATGTTGCACTTCACTCTGAGTGCACTTTAGTCATCTACACAAAATTTGTTGCATAGGCTGTTATCATGATGGTAAGCAACTGAGACATTCATAAGCTTAAAAACTGGCTTGGGTAACATCAACAAATGACGTGCTCCTAATACAAAACAGACTCCCAAAAAGACTAAGCACACAAGTATGTCTGAAATTTCTTAAACCTTTAACACACTTAGGCCATGTCCAAACAAAAACTCATCTTTTCCAATCTGATTTTTTTCTTTGTCGTTTTCAAAAAAGTGTTCAATAAACACAGAGTTGTTTCAGGATATATCTGCGTCCACACAAAACCACTGAAAACAACTGAAAACGATGTAGTACAAATGCCAGGCCTGTATGTGGCGTTGCAAAAATGGAGAAAAAGACATGGCGCATTTGCATAAAGCTTGCGTGGATCCACCGGGTCTGATCCAATATTACCTCCTGGTTGTCCTTCTGGTTGCCCCTCTCTGTGGTAGATCCACAAGCATGTAGTGAATATTGTTAGCAATGGTTGTTTGTTGTTCATTGTAATGAAAGAGTAGCCGATAAATTTTGATTCAGTATTTCCAATAAGCTCAACAGCTGTTGTAGCATTGCCACTTGTTAAGTGGTGTCTTGCTTCCAGGTTGAAAGGTTAGAGGTGGGGCAATGACATCATTGTGCTAGAAAAGTTGCAGTTTGGTAGTTCAGACAAAGACGCTAAACCAGTGTTTTCAAATTTATCCCCTCTGGGACCCGGTTTCAAAAAGTTGCGGTTTCAGTGACTGAAAACGCCGGCTTCCCGTGGACGAAAGGTCTAATTGATACAAAACTTTTGCAGATACAACCGAAGCCGTCTTCGTATGGACGGGGCCTTAGTTTCCGGTATTTTGTTAGTTTTCATTGACAACTAGAAATGCATTCAGAGAGCACAGACCTCTGCCAAGGCAGATCAGTCGTGTTGTCGTCCCCCCTTTAATCATTCGTTCCTTGTGCCAGTATCAACATTTCCTGAAAATTTCACCAAAATCTGTTCATAACTTTTTGAGTTATCTTGCTAACAGACAGACAAGCAAACAAATCCCGATGAAAACTTAACTTCTGTCATCCTTGGCAGAGGTAATAATGGTTAGAACACTTAACTAGATGCATAATAGTAACTGGGGTGGTGTAGTGGTGTTGGCGTTAGCACTTCCACCTCACAGCAAGAGGGTGCTGTGTTCAGTTCGCCTGTTCTTTCTGAGCCACATAGGTTTCCGCCATTAAATAAGGGGTACATACAGGTTAATTCTTCTGTCAGAGCCCCTGACCACAGTGCTGATGAAGATCTAGAGTCGGTCCCCAAGCGGCTTCAATGACAGCTCACCGCTCCCAATGTGATCTGCGGCATGTCCTAATGCTAGGTACTGAGTGTATTAGTATGGGTACAATGTAGAGATCAAATTTGTCTATGGAAATAATGACTCAATAAGAGATCGAATGGAGATACACAAGCTGGTATAAAATAAGCAAGTTGCTGTTTGTGGGAGGTTTTTTTGGTTCTTTAAGTATTAGAAATGTTACTTTTGGAAACAGTCACTCAACTTCCAACCATGAATACAACTTGAACACAAGGTTGAACTTTTCACAACTTAGATAGCATCAGTTTTGGACCCAACTTCAAGAGTCTCTTGCTTCATGTGCAGAACTCGGGCAACTAGTCATCTTTGCCCCCTGTGTCAGTGACTAACTGCCGGGTGGGATGTCAGAGGGCTGCTCTTCACTTTGATGATGACTCACAGTGGCATGGTGCTTTTGATCCTCTCCCCAGCTTTGTGAATAAAGAATACGCTTTGATTGACGCTGCGCACATTATGGCCGTTTGAGAGTTGGCAGGGGAGAAAAAGACACGTCTGTCATGTTGAAAAGCCCCCTGTCTTTGCTGCTGGGGGCCAAGTTGAAGCAAAATACTTCTGAGCTGTTTTCAACATCTAGCCTTATACAATGCCTATTATAGGAGCCTTCCCTCAACAACAGCTATCCATCCTTTGTCATGTGCTGCATGTTTGATTCCAGCAGTGTTTGATCAACACCCACAGCTATTTAAGTACAGACAGCCTGAATACAGATTGGGTTAGTTACAGTTATGTGCTAAAATGAACCTTCAGTGCTTATCACACGTACACACACATACACACACACACACACAATGTGACATGGCAAAGTAGAGTGAGGATCAGCCTTAATCAACCATAATGGATGATAAAATGAGCTTAGCCAGTGCTACAAAGCAGAGTCCTTTTCGTAGTTTCAGATCCTCCTCAGTATTCTAACCCAGTGCAACCTCATAAGCAATTACAAGCGTATTATGCAGGGATAACAAGAAAACAAGGGAATGGAAATCTGGGAGCACGAAGAAACATACAAACCCAGTGTATTGTTTTTTGGCTAATTGAGGTGTGTGTCTTTGAATTACACAAAATAGGTGGAAAAGACTAAACCTCACAAGAATAATGACAATAAAATTTAAAACAGATGTGTCTGGAATTTCAATGCATAAAATTTGATACACTATATACACTGAATATTTCATTGCAGACAATGTGAATCCCCATGAGGGCAGCTAAGCCTGTTTTTTTAATATGTTAAGGAAATGTACTGAACAGCTAAGGGATGTCACACGTATTTGTCACTGTATCTAGGGGAATCAAACAGACATCTCTGAATACTGCCTGGTTGGTTATTGGTCCCAGCAGGGAATATGAGACATGAAACATGTATTCAGGGATTTGGAAATATAATACCTTGTGATGTTATAATCAGTACAGGATATATGTGATCAGTATGAGGTTGCAGAGCTTTATCGGGATGTGAGAGATGGGATAAACCCATGACCTGCAGATTACGGATCTGTCAGCAACCTTTAAGAGCAAGGAGAGTTGAAGGTGTATACAAGAGCCTTCATGGATGCACTTGACTGAGAGTGTGTGTATATGAGTGTGTGCATTATGTATGTGTTAGGCGTCTGTGTGTGTACAAGCATTTTGTCAGTTGAGCCGCGCTGAGCTGTACTCTGTGTACTGGACAAATTCAAAGCAATCTGCCACCTTTCTCAGAACTAGCCAAGCACTGCGAGTAACACAAAGGACGGCACAGAACACCTGCTGAGATGATGGAGATGGCTGGCAGCCAAGACAACATATGGGTCTTATTCTGGCCCTAATGAAGACAACCTGACATAAATATCGGACAAAACGGACCACTCAGGAGACCCGAGGCGTCCCGCTGCAGTGTTTGCTGACATTGATGTAAACATCCTTGGGGTGGTGAGGGAGGCAAAAAGAGAGAATGAAAGTAAAGTTGCGGGGGGATGTAATATGATATATTCAATGCATAACAATGCAGCTTCCCAAAAGCATAAACATCTCAGTCGTCTTTGAAGTCCACAGGTAACAGAGCGTACCATCCACAGTTGCTGGATGAAATGATTTTTGTGCAGTAAACAAATGCTAGCGCGCAGCCCTCACAAGGTGTAAAAAGCATCAGCACGACTCTATGTTGCAAGAAAAGTTCCTTGGAGCTTGAAAGACTTTCTTAGCCTCAAGCACAGAGCTCTAGTCACAAAAAAAAACCCAACATCAATCTAAAAGAATCAGAGGTAATCTAGTCAAGTCAACATAAAACTTTTTTGTGCTTGTTAAAAAAGCAGATGGTCATGTCAGAGTATAAATGTAAAAGGGTTTTATTAGATTTTTTTTTTCTTCCATGGCAGACGGAATAGAAATTGTGTGCCAAAATACTGTTCTTCTAGTTCTGACAGTTTTGTTCTTCAGCTCCAAATGACCTACTTCATTATTTTTCATAAAAATTGGCAGAACAAACAAAACCTAGTAATTCAGTCATACCATTGCTGCCCCAGCCTTTGTCCTTGTTGTTGTCGTCTATGGGAAGCCTGTGAACAGTCTGGGAGGCTAACTGTTAATATAACTGCCTGACAAGGAAGCTCTGGCTGTTTAGAGAGATAATGGCCTGGACCCCAGTCACAATAATAGTCTCCCTCTGCGAATAAATGTTGGACAGCCAGTTCACAGCACTTCATGTTGCCTATTTTTAGTATGCCATAATTAATACTCTGTAATTGAAGCATATAAAGAAAGCTGAGAGGAACACAGGGAATCATTGCAAGTAAAAGGGAACAAGTCAAGCAAAGATGTGAAATGATAGTCGTCACAGCTGTCAAATCGCATCTCAATTGACATTTCTTTGCTTTTTTTTTTTTTTTTTTTTTTTAAATTCAGCACCGGCACCCTTGGTCAATCTTCAGCCTGGAGTTATACATTATAAATGCTGAACAGAAATCATATGCAAAACAGTGCGGTTCGCTTCATAGAGACAAAGGCGCTTTTCGACAGAATGTGACAGAAAAGATTAATAATCGTCTATTAGTGTCAAAGTTCATCAGCTTCCTGTTTCGCGGGAAGCCCATGTTACGTTGCGAATCGTGCTGATGACATCTCAGGATCTGTGTTTCTCAGCCACACATAATTCCTCCAAGTTTCGAACCATCTAATTTAGCAGTCTCATATTATCACGCCTGCTGTAATCCGTTCATTAGGGGAACAATCTCAAAGACTTTTTTTTATAATTAATGGCATTTAAATGATGATGTGATGTACTGTATATGTGGGAGCAGTCTTCCTTATAGCATGTTAATGATCCACAGCATTCTGCTAATCAGTCAATTAATCACCATCTTATGAATTTAATCTCTTACTTAGGCCCTGTTCTACATAATAGGTTTTAAACATTCAAATCCATGCTTGGATTGCAAATGAGGCTCATTCTGAAGCCTGATGCTCTCCTTACACCGGGCTTCTATTGACAGCCTTTGATTGAGGATGTTACAAAATCTAACATGTCGCTGTTCTTCTTCAACTAAAAAGATGTCACCCAGAACATCCATTGCAGTTGTTCTAAAGACGTAATTATTGCTATTTAATATTTTCTTTGTGTCTGCCATGGGTGTACATATAGTTTATGCACTCCAGCGTTTATTCACAAAGCTCAAACGCTCATTTTGCTTTGGTGATTTCACATAGCAAAGCCGAAAACAAACTCATGTTTATTTATCGCATACTTAAATCTCTCATATCAAGAGCTTAGTTTGTCAAAGAGGGAGTAAAATTGAAGTCTTTGGGAAAACTACACACGGTGATGAAACAATTTGCAATGCATTCTTGGATTGTCTTTTTAAATTACACAATCAAAGAGCGCTTGTTTTTCTTTTTGTTTGTGTATTCAGCCACAAATTTGAGATTTGTGAGGTATTTGTGAAGTGACGGTAAATGACGCTTTGTTGTGTTAACACAGATTCTAATTTTTCCGTGTTCTACGCAACTCTATTAATCTTTCTTTGTAGAAAAGGTCTGCAGACAACCTCGGGAAAAACTGATGAATAACAATTTATATCTGCATACTTGACAAATTTAAAACTCTATATTTCCTGCATTTTGTCATCTTTAATAGAGTACTCTATGGATTATTGGAGAGTGAGAACCCATGATGATTAATTAATTGGTTATTGTGCTGATTAAGAGTATTTGGTGTTAATACAGCCACACCACAAGGGGGCTGTCTTGAGCTAAAACTACTTACTGTGTAGCAGAAGCAGAAGCCGGTTGTTGATGTCAAGACATGAACAATGCAGCAGCCTAGTTAAAAAATAAAAGGCTAAAGCTGAGAAACCCACGTCTATTTTTTATGTTTTATTAAAAACATAACATGGTACCAGGAGTTGGCCTATGAAGACGGATGTCATGGAAAGTGTGAAGCCGCCGGATGGCGTCAACCGGAGTGGAAATGTGGACTGTGAGTGGCGAACTTTTAAACAGCGGTTTATGCTATATCTGCAAGCTATCAGCCTGGATAGCAAGCCAGACGCACGGAAGATTGCACTGCTTCTTACCGTGGCGGGTCCACAAGCGGTGGAGGTATACAACACGTTTGTTTTCGCTACTGCAGACGATAAAGAAAAGTTTGACGTGGTAGTAAGAAAGTTTGATGAACACTGTTCGCCTAAAAAGAATGAAACGTTTGAGAGGTACGTCTTTCGCTCACGTATACAACAACCTACAGAGAGTTTTGATACGTTTCTGACTGACCTAAAGCTAAAAGCAAGAACATGCAATTTTGGACAGCTACAGGAATCTATGATAAGAGACCAGATCGTGTTTGGAATTAAAGATAAAAAAAATGAGAGAAAGACTGTTGCGAGAGGCAGACTTAACATTGGATGGCGCCGTGAAAATATGCCATGCCAGTGAACTAGCTCTACAGCATGCAAAAACCTTCAGCGGGTCAACGAGGGACGCAGACGCGGAAGGGACAGCTGTAGCTGCAGTGACCACACGACAAACAGGACACAAATATACAAAGGTGCACAACAAAGGATCAAGAGAGACAGAAACGTTTCATTGCAAAAGATGTGGCACAAAACATGCAAGACAACAGTGTCCAGCTTATGGTAAGATGTGCAATAAGTGCAAAGGACAAAACCATTTTGCTAAACAATGCTTCACAAAGAACAAGCAAAACCAAAAAGACAGAGTACACACAGTGGAGGAAACTGCTCTCAGTGACACGTTTTTCGTGGGCCTGGTGACACAACAGGACACACCCATGGAACAGGTGACGGTCAATACAGTGGAGCAGGACAAATGGACAGAGACATTACCAGTGAATGGAGCCCTGGTCACATTTAAACTGGACACAGGAGCCAAAGCAAATCTGGTGAATGAGCTGGATGTGAAAGCAATGAAGGTAAAGCCACACATTTACCAAATAAACAGTACACTCCAAGCATATAATGGACAGCCAATCAACACCAAAGGTAAATGCAGACTCAAGGTACAAGTTAAAGGGAAATCTCACAGCCTGATGTTTATTATAGTACCAGAAGGACATGAGTCATTGTTGGGAGACAAAGCATGTGAGAAACTAGGCCTAGTCAGACGTGTCTACAGTATAAGCAATTCTGAGCCAAACAGTGTGAAAGCTATAGTGAACCAGTACCCAGATATATTTAAAGGGTTTGGAGTCTTGCCTTTCACCTACAAGATACAGCTGAAAGTAGGAGCTCAGCCTGTAGTTCATGCTCCTCGTCGTGTTCCAGCAGCGCTTAAGGACAAGCTAAAAGAGGAACTGGATCGAATGGAGTCACTGAAAGTGATAAGAAAAGTGGAGGAACCGACTGAATGGGTTAATTCCATGGTGTGCATTAACAAACCAACAGGTGCTCTTCGAGTGTGCATGGATCCAAAAGACTTAAATGCGAACATAAAAAGAGAGCACTATCAGATACCTACAAGGGATGAAATAACAAGTGAAATGGCTGGCGCAAAGTTTTTTAGTAAACTGGATGCATCACAAGGATTTTGGCAACTCAAGCTTCATGAGGACAGTACAAAATACTGTACATTCAACACGCCATTTGGACGGTACTGCTTCCTGAGAATGCCTTTCGGAATCTCTTCAGCTCCCGAGATTTTCCACAGGACAATGGAGCACATGATTGAAGGCATTGAAGGAGTCAGAGTGTATGTGGATGACATAATTCTGTGGGGTTCCACCCTTGAACAACACAATGAGAGACTCATTAAAGTGCTGCAGAGAGTTAAGCAGTATGGACTTAAACTGAACAGAACAAAATGTCAGTTCGGTGTGTCTGAAATCACCTTTCTCGGAGACAAGCTGACAGCAGATGGCATTGAGCCAGACAAGGACAAAATACGTGCTATACTGGAGATGCCATGTCCTGAGGATAAAAAGGGTGTTCTGAGAGTACTTGGGATGATCAACTTCATCGGAAAATTCATTCCAAACCTGTCTTCAAAAACAATACACCTAAGACAACTTCTACACGATGGATGTGAGTTCAAATGGAGTGACAACCTGGAAAAGGAATGGAAACAACTGAAAAAGACACTGACAACAGAGCCAGTTTTGGCATATTTTGATCCAAGGAGAGAGACAAAGATATCCACTGATTCATCAAAGGATGGTATTGGAGCCGTGTTATTACAGGCTTATGGAGACAACTGGAGGCCAGTGGCCTATGCCTCAAGAGCAATGACTGCATCAGAATGTCGTTACGCCCAAATTGAAAAAGAAACTTTAGGGCTAGTGTATGGATTTGAAAAGTTCCACAGTTATGTCTATGGGTTACCAACATTTGTGGCAGAGACAGACCACAAGCCATTGATAGCCATCATCAAGAAAACCTGAGTGAGATGTCTCCACGCATTCAAAGACTTATGATGAAGCTACAGCGATACGACTTCAACTTGATCTATACGCCAGGTAAACTTATTGTGTTGGCAGATGCTCTCTCAAGGGCAACAACACAAAGCCAAGAGCAAAGCTCCACGGAGACTGATGTAAAGGTACATGTAAACCTAGTAGCTAAGTCACTTCCTCTGTCAGACATGAAATCAAAGCAAATCGCAGCTGAAACACAAAAAGACACTTGTCTGCAAAAAGTAATGATACTGTTAAATGGAAAATGGCCAAGAGGTGAGTGCCAAGCATACTACAACATAAGAGCAGAGCTAAGTGTTGTAAATGGACTTTTGCTAAGACAAAACAGAGTAGTAATCCCACGCTCACTGAGACAGGAAATGCTGAAGAGACTGCATGAGGGACATCTAGGCATAGAGAAATGCAAACGAAGAGCCAGAACAGCAGTCTATTGGCCAGGAATAAATGCAGATATTGAGAAAATGGTTTCAATTTGTGACACGTGTATCAAACACCAGGCAAAGCAACCAAAAGAGCCTTTGACCATTACGGACATTCCAGATGAACCATGGCAGAAAGTAGGGACGGACATTTTCCACCTGGATGGTAAAAACTACATATTAGTCATAGACTCTTTATCAAACTATCCGGAGATGGCGCTATTGTCCAACATGTCAGCTGCTTGTGTCATAACGCACATGAAATCAATCTTTGCGAGGCATGGAATACCTCAGATTGTTTACAGTGACAATGGACCATGCTATAGTTGTCGAGAATTCCAACTATTTGCTCAGGAATATGACTTTAAACATGTGACCTCAAGCCCACTGTATCCTCAATCGAATGTGAAAGCAGAAAAAGGGGTACACATAGTGAAACGGCTACTGAAGAAAGCACGAGACAGTAAGGCAGATCCTTACTTAGCACTTTTGAGCTACAGAGCTTCACCATTAGAGCATGGTAAATCTCCTGCAGAATTACTGATGGGAAGGCAACTACGGACCACTCTTCCTTACATAACTACCAAGAAACACAAACAAGTGAAAGACAAAATGAAACAGTTGCAGAAAAGACAAAAAGTCAACTATGACAAGTCCTCAAAAAGTTTAAAACCACTGGCACCCAATGACACAGTCAGAGTGGAAGATGCAAACATCTGGACAAAGAAAGCAACTGTTCTGGAAGAAGTGAACCCGAGATCATACAATGTGAAAACTGAAGATGGACTGATACTGAGAAGAAACCGGAGGAGTTTGTTACGTACACAAGAGACGATGAGATCACAAGATGGACAGTGTGAGGACAAAGATAACAAAACACCTGAACCAACCTCACCTGCAAAGGACAGTGTTGAGCAAAGTGACCAACCACCTGTGCTCAGAAGATCTGGACGCACTGTCAAACCACCTGATAGACTGAACCTTTGAATGAGTTATAAGATGTAAAAAAAAAAAAAAAAAATTCTTTGGTAGTACTTCAAAAGAAAACTCACTTTATGCATGTTAACATGTTTATATTGGTTTAGACTAAAATATTTGTTGATATATGTAGCTATATGCTTGTATGCATTATGTGCTTACCTAGTATTGTTATTATTAAGTTTACATCTAAAAGAAAAGGGGATGTGCTGATTAAGAGTATTTGGTGTTAATACAGCCACACCACAAGGGGGCTGTCTTGAGCTAAAAACTACTTACTGTGTAGCAGAAGCAGAAGCCGGTTGTTGATGTCAAGACATGAACAATGCAGCAGCCTAGTTAAAAAATAAAAGGCTAAAGCTGAGAAACCCACGTCTATTTTTTATGTTTTATTAAAAACATAACAGTTATCATCACTTGCAATATCATTATTACTAAATAGAAAGGATGAATGCCCCCCAGGGCCATTTTCACAAGCCACTGATCGAAAAAGCCTTCAAATGTGTGAATTATATAGTATGTTAAACTTAGCCACAGTATACACAAAAAAAAAAATCAAAGAATAGGTGCAGTCGGGTTTAACAATATTTAATGCTGTCAAATGATAAAAATTTTCAGTCAGATTAATCACAGGGTTGCTGTGGATTAATTTTGATTAATCATGATTAAATATCATTCATTTTTAATGTATATTAACCACATTTGATTTTACATGAGTGAACAAACGCAAGAAAGAAGTGAATATATGTGCACTTAATGTGTTTATTAAACACCTTCAACAGTTTCAACAAAACAACTTGAAAGAACTGTTCTGTCTTGGGTTTTTTTTGTCCTCATATTTCCATCCAGAGGGCTAACGTGCTGTTTAGTGTCTTCCATTTTTATTGGTCAGTTTTGTTGCCTGTCACTACCAGAGCAACTGCCCATTTACACATGTGCGACGCTAACTCTACTTGGAAAAACTGCCCCAAATGTGTTGCCAGAGATGTTCAGTCATTTTGCACTGCAGATGGGTTAATTGCATTAAAAATGTTAATCACATTAGTCATGATGATGGATTAATCCGCGTTAATGTGTTAATTTTGACAGCCCTAATAATATTCAATTCAATTTCATTTATAGAGCCCAATATCCCAACAAAGTCACCTCACAGGGCTTTACAGAAATTTTTGAGCAAACAGTCAAGTAATCAGTTAGTAAACAGTTGGTGAAGCAAATGGATCAATGTCCCGGGCATCCCCCATCCTTAGACCCTCCTTCTCGGCAAAGAAAAACTCTAAAAAAGCCAGTGGGATTAAGAGAAGCCTCGGGGAGAATCACAGTGAAGGAGAGGTCCACTCCCATGGATGGACAGGCTATAATACTGTAAATCATTTGATACTCAGAACCTTTAACTCTGTTATTGGGTCAATTTTAAAATACTGTATGATTAGCAGAGCGATAATTATATTAAGCAGTGGCAAAACATATTAGGTTTAACCAGCTTTTTGCTTGGGAGCAAGTCAATGTTGGCAATCATAACCGTTATTTTACATCAATTAGCCATGGGGTGTTTATATCAAATAAAACTTTCATAATTACTTGCCTTGGCCAAATATTTTGCTTACATGAGTGTTAACAGTGCCAGTGCACAGTAGGATATAGTCATACCTTGATTTGCAATATAACTGAGCTGACAGAAGCTCTAATGTGATTTATTTGTGTTCTGCCTGAAGGATTCAATGACAGCAAGAACAGATAGAAATGAACACACTAGTGCAGAGCGACAGATAAATTACAGGTTTTGCTCAACATGAAGCTCGCCAAACATCATCTATGGGAGACATTTCTGCTCAATTAACACATTTCAGTTTCTTTTATCGGCCTGCTTTCTCTCCATGCTAATATTTAGACATGCTGTTATTTATGGAAGAGGCCAGTGCACAAGGCAGGCTCCTGCTGACGAGCAAAGCGCTCAGCATCTGTACTGTTTTTTTTTTTCTAGAAACTTCTGTAAACGTCCAACTGGACTGTTAATGAGAGGCCCCCTGTAAAACAACCTGTCACATCGCTCAACTCGCACATCTGCTGGAATACTAAGCAGGCCGCACACAAACACCGTGAATCATCAATAAACAAAAATAGACTATAATAGGAAGCTGTACCTAGAAGGCAAGAAGACAACGGATATTTGGTTGTGCACTCCCTAGATGCACCATAATCAAAACCTGTCTCATAATCCTTCAGTAAAATCCTCCTGCATAATTGTCTTGTCTTCGTGTGGTAACTAAGACTGACTCACGATCTGTGCACCAAATGAACTCCCTCATTGTCTCTCCCATTGCTCATGTCTTGCCTGAATGTAGAAATGTAGTGCAGAGCAATGCAAAAAGAAAGATGTGCTGAGCAGTTAGCTCCTATATCAGACTTTAAAATTGGCTCCTTTTCCCGGTTATAAATTCTCTATTAATTTAACTCCCAAATTGAAACTGCTTAGTAATATAGCCCAAATATGCTCAATATAATAACTTTGACATTAGAGCATATTAAGCCATACATCCAGATGTGTTGTGACACGTCACATACGGTGGAGGGCTAATGACCTCCTGAAGCGGTCTTAACATGTGCAATATGTTCTGCCCTATCAATAGTGAAACAGGCTTTATTTGAGTCGAGCTGACACATTACTTGGCTCCTCATATATGGAAGGCCGTTGGCAATGAAAGCTGTGTTATATGGTCCGGTAGTGCTGACAGGTTTCTTTCTCCTTCTCCTCTTCCCTCCCCCTCTTTTCCTCTTTTATTTCTCTCTCTCGTCTAGGCCGTGGAGAAGCTGGCACGTGGCGTAAGGAGGTGGGAAGGATGGATCTCCAGTCCAATGTAAGAGCCTCCCCCCGGGGAAGCCGGTGTCGGACGCAAGGCCTCATGGGCCGTTGACCTACTGTCTCTGTGATTTATGGCGGCTGGGGGCCTCTGGCCACTGCAGACTCCTCTCCTCTCTCTCCTTTATATCCCTTCACCCATACCGCAGGATTGTAAGGAGCCACACACACTGCATCACCCTTTGCAGGAGTATTCGAAGAGGAATTCCTTGCACATGCTGAGCTGCAGCACATTAGCTTCCTACACAGTTTCATCCAAAAATAAACAGTCCCATAAACATTTCTACAGTGCAGCACCTTGTCTCGTAATTGCATCACATATCCATTAGATGAAGCCAGCTTATTTGACAGTGTGTGGATTACTATCACTCATGGTGCATCAGCTGTAAAGCCCTCAACGTAGCCCATGTTAAGGGGCAGAACCAAATCAATGGAAGTGCACTGAGTAACAAGTTGATGCTCCTTTTTTCACATGGCCTGAGAGCAATCAGCAGTCAGAAACTCTCCGCTGACTCACACACTACTCTGCTTCTATGTTGCATTAACCATCATTAGCAGTGGACTACTAGTGCAGTGATTTACAGCATTGTTTTAATCTTAGACAGATTTGTTTGTGCGGTCATCAAAGCTGTCAGAGTCCACAGTACCATAAAGGCTTGGAGTGGACAGTCCCAGGTTTCCCCTTCAGGACTATAAATATTTTTTTAACGCTGTAGGCAGATAGTGAGAGTTAGCAGTTGCCCTCGCCATGGTGTTGCCGCCCCCAGACAAACGCCACGTGTGCCTGACCACCATTGTCATCATGACCAGCATGGCCTTCATGGACGCATACCTGGTGGAGCAGAACCAGGGTCCAAGGAAGATTGGTGTGTGCATCATAGTGCTGGTTGGGGATGTATGTTTCCTCATTGTCCTACGGTATGTGGCAGTGTGGGTGGGTGCAGAGGTGAGAACTGCCCGACGAGGGTACGCCATGATCCTCTGGTTTCTGTACATCTTTGTGCTGGAGATCAAGCTCTACTTTGTGTTCCAGAATTGCAAAGCTGACAGGAAAAGTCTGGAGACAGTGGCCCGCAAGGCTTTGACGTTACTATTATCTGTATGCGTGCCGGGTCTATATTTGGTTCTAGTGGCTTTGGATAGTATGGAGTATGTGAGAACTTTCCGGAGGAAGGAAGACATGAGGAGTCGTCTGTTCTGGGTGGCTCTGGACCTGTTGGACCTCCTGGATATCCAAGCCAACCTTTGGGAGCCCCAGCGGACGGGTCTGCCCATCTGGGCAGAGGGCTTGATGTTCTTCTACTGTTACATCCTTCTGCTCATCCTGCCCTGTGTGTCACTCAGTGAAATCAGCATGCAGGGGGAGCACATGTCACCCCAGAAGATGATGCTATACCCGGTTCTGAGTCTGGTCACAATAAACGTGGTGACCATTCTCATACGAGGTGTAAACATGGTACTGTTTCAGGATAGTCGTGTTTCCACCATCTTTGTGGGCAAAAATGTGGTTGCCATTGCTACGAAGGCATCCACTTTCCTGGAGTACCGTAAGCAGGTAAAGGAGTTCCCTCACCCACAGAACGCAATGGCGCTAGAACTACAGCAGAACTCTGTCAGCCACACACAACCGCTGCCCAATGCCACCAGTTTGCCCCATGAACCCTCGCCGGCACAGGATGTCATTGACACATGACCGCCAGCTCTGGAGTCACCTTTCCAGACTGAATGCTTTTATGAAAGCTCCAGGACTGGAGATGGATAGAGAAATCAGCTGCATGACAGGATGATATTCTGCTCTTGTCAAGCCCACATGAACTGCTCTGAAACCATAAAAGAGATTTTCAGCATCACCTGCCTGTCAGAACATACTGTAAACCTACACTTGACTGAGTGCAGAGTGCAGACTTTGAAGTCAAAACAAAGGTTTTTAATCGTGCTATTGTGTTTTTAATTGTTTAAAAAAAAAAAAAAATCACACTTTATTAAGGGACAATCTGAATATTGCGCAGCCTGGTGACATTATGTTGTGTAAAATGGACCCCCCCTCCTCCCTCCCCCTATGCGTATCTTGTAATTTTTAAAGGTCACTTTTTTGATGGTGCATCTGTGGCATTTCCTTTGAATTTCAGCAACAAAGGACATACCACTCAGCATGAAGCACTTTGGCAAGGAAGAGCAGAGAGTGACGAGGTGGGTCACATGGGTCGGTGCTGTGGTGCTGTGCTAGAGCCTGGTTGGTGGCAGACAAATGCACTTCCTTCTGTGTTTGGTTCTGCTGAGAAAGGAGCTCTGTGGAAGCTGCTGCCTCGGTCATTGGGACACTTTATGACCAAAGGTCTGATTAAAGCACCGAAGCTCAGCACTATACCACACTGCAAGCAACCAAGCATGTGTTTTACTGTGTGCTCGCGTGTGAATATGTGCACGCACACTGGTATGTGTGAGTGTATGTGCCCGAACGAAGGCACAACCTGCCTGAAAATGTGTGCGTGTTTGTAACGGTTTATGTTACATCAGATAGTTTCGGAAAAGATAATGAGTGGTTGATTTGTATGATGAAATGCAAAAAGAGAAAATATGTGGAGATGTCAGAAAAGAAAAGATGGGGGAAACATACTTTTTATTTCCTGTACTGTACATTCCTCGAAAAATTAGCTCAAGCCTTGAAGTCAAAGAATACAGAGATCCAGACAATGCCTCACAGAAAAATTGACAAATTAAGAACATGAATAAAATAGAAAAATACAAACAGAAAACACCTTTTTTCCTGACATTATTTGTTTTGTTATTATTATTATTATTATTATTATTATTATTATTATTATTATGTACATTCTTTAACTGTCGGAGGCCAATGATGTTTTAATAAAAGTATATATAAAAGAATAAGTGTTTTGTTTTATATGATTATAATGACAAGTAATTGATACTGAAGGACAGCAACAAATTACACATATTATGTACTTTTTGAATTCTTTTTTGTGTGTTTTAAGAATTTATTTTTTTTGAAGGGCAAGAGGTACACTATTTTCAGTGGTCTGTGTTACAAAATAATAATAATAAAATAAAGGCCAGCATTTGTGCCGGTAAATGATCTCCTACACCAGTGGTTCTCAAACTTTTTACAGTGGAGTACCCCTGAAATATACTTTTTTTAGCCAAGTACTCCCAACTTTCACTTCAGCATTTTTGATTGAAAAAAAATTTGGCACAATTTGCTCCTGTGCCAAAGGTGTCTGTTTATATTTTCAAAACTTTGTAAACAAACAACATATATTTAAAAAATTACAAACATTTTTTATGTAAATTTTGTGTGCAAAATATAACCTGAAAAGTGCCCTCTTTTATTGATAAGAAAAATAAATTAATTAATCATTAATTAATAAATGAACCTTTCATCAAAAAAAAAAAAAAAAAAAAATTACTCAATTATTCAAATAAACTCTTTTGAATAGAAATGGTCTTAAAATGTTACCAAAGCTTAAACAAGATGATTGGAAATAAAACTATTATATGAATGTATTTATTGTGTTTTATATTTCAGCATTAATTCTCATTATTTTTTTTGTATTCAGGACATGATGACTTATTTAACGTATTTTTCCAAAAAGTACCCCCTGGGTATCTTCCAAGTACCCTACTTTGGAACCCCTGCCCTATACCAACATAGGACATCAGTTGATTAATCCATACAACTTCAGAACACTGATCTTTAGTGAGAAAGAAAGAAAGAAAAAGAAAGAAAGAAAGAAAAAATGGAGACGACACCTGAATGCAGACCTACATCCCAATCACATCTTAGCAAAGGCTGAAAAATCAATGTCAAGAAAATCCTTTGCTACAAAAAAGAACCAATTTCAGTTCAAAACAAGCAACACCTATATAATGTGGTGTGAGCTTTGTTTCCCCACAAGTGTGGAGAGCGCTGTTTACAAAAACTCTGAATCCAACCTGCATAGGAGAATTTTCACTTTCATTTGTGGTAACAGCAGCTTTACTGATAATTCCACAGGGTATTGGTGGGAAAGTGTGTGGTGTTGTATAAACCTGCTGAACTAGTTCACATGTGGTGCTTACTTAAACATGACCTACATGCATTAGAACTGTGGCTTACTTAATTCTATAGTCATTAATATTAAGCAGTGTAAAATCATGTTTTACTTTTGAATAGATTATTATACAGGATGTATAAAAAAAAACTATACAGTTTGAAAAATTACCCCCAGTTCCGCATTTGATAATTTTTGAAATATTTCTTTTATGGACGTCGGTAGGTAGGGGGTTGGTGGATATTTGTCCAAATTTACAGACCCAGGTTTTTATGCATGAGTGAGCAGGGGCAAATTGCGCAATCCAAGGTAAAAACTGGTTTGCGCAAAGTAGTGGTGGGATTTAAATCCAATCAAAGGTCATGGGAGGGGACAATGGGCATCTATCTTGTTTTCCACAAAATTGCCAGCTTACAGCATTTGGCCACCATGTCAATTTCATTTTTTTTACCCATGGCAGCTGTTCTTGCCTTTCAATGTTAATTCAACTTTTTTAGGCCTGAAAATGTCACTGAGGAAAGGCCAAGTTACGGTTAGGATTAGGGTTAATGCTGTAACCTGGCAATTTTGTGGAAAACAACATGGATGCCCATTGTCCCCTCCCATGATCTTTGATTTGGTTTAAATCCCACCGCTACTTCTCGCAAACCAGTTTTACTTTGGATTGCGCAATTTGCCCCTGCTCACTCATGCATGAAAACCTGGGTCTGTAAATTTGGACAAATATCCACCAATCCCCTACCTACCGACGTCCATAAAAGAAAATTCCAAAAATTATCAAATGCGGAACTGGGGGTAATTTTCCCAAAATGTATATATATATATATATATATATATATATATATATATATATATTTTTTTTTTTTTTATTTTTTTATTTTTTTTTTTTTTATTTTATTTTATTTTTTTTTGATACACTCTGTAAACGTAGTTTTACTTTTACACATGTTCAGTTATACCACAGATACAGTACTTTCAGTTACACTCTAAGTTAGCGATAACATTAGTATTCTTTACAGTTCTGGCAGTTCTACAGCAAAGGTATTTCTGTTGTGTTTTGCATGAAGGACCAAACAGCACATTAATATTTAGGCTGAGCAGCCTCCTTCTGGACTCCAGCATTAATTTTCGAGCCCTCAGGCTACCACCTTTTGAAAAAGCAAGCAAGCAAGCAATGAATTTATCTTTAAAATGTGATAAAAATGCATAAACCTTTTCTCAACCGTTTCTCCTTTTTCCTCACAGTTCTCATTATCACCTTTGCCACTTTTTTTTTTTTTCTTTTGCTCTGTTAACACAAATCTTTTCAGGAGCGACCCTCAGTTATCAAAAGGAAACCTTCACAGTTGATGCACCGTCTTTGGATTGCTATGAAGGAATGTATTAACTGATCCAAGTGTTGTGGAACGACAGGGAGGTCGCCCACATGAGGAAAGTCTCTCTCGACTGTCGACAGGTTAACTAAGGTTAACTGCTGATCTCAGCTCACAGAGACACACTCAGACCTTGGATGGCCTCACTCCATTAACAATAACTGTCAGCTGCAGAGTGACTAAGAGACTGGATGATTGCTAGAGGAGGGTCTTTCTCTCTTACTTGACATTAGCAGAAGTGGAATATTTTCAAGTGATCATCCTGATTTCATTCATGGTCTTCAATATACCACTTTAAAAAGCTATTAGCGAGGCCAAATTCAATTGATTCATGCGATAATTTAATCCGTTATCGGTTGCAGAGGTAAAAGGAGTACAACTATAAGACAACTGAAGAAGTAAGAGGGTTGTTCTCTGCACTGGTGCAAAGACAGCTCAGTGTTTTTTTTTTTTTATTAGTGTTCAGAAATTATGCGCAGTTTGGCTTGAAGACAGAAGTTCTGTTTTCTTGCTCACCGCATGACAAGGTCTTTTTCTGCCAGATATGCAAAACACAAAGACAGCAGATTGACAAAAAAAGCCTTGTACATCACTGGAAGGAACTAAATATATACACAGAGGTGCTGATATCATTCCACACACCCACTATTCTGTTGCTTCTAGCTCATCAAACAACCAATCATTTAAGTGAGTGGAATCAGTTTACACTATCTGCCTGTCTCTCTCTCTCTCTCTCTTTCTCTCTACTGTGGAAACATATTGATTATCCTCACTGGTGGAGTATTAAATATTTCTGAGGCGTATATCTCTGGGTCATGTTCATTCTGGTTGTCTTTCAGTTACTATCTAACATGAGAAATAAAATAATTAAGTCGTATTGGGAAAGCGTGCAGTGGTTTTACTGCTGATGGCTAGGGATTTCCTACAGTTGGTTCTTATCCATATTTCATACCCCATGTACTTCACTGATATGTCACAGCATGTGGTGAAAAAAATATAAGGAAGACCGTAAGCTTGGGTAATTAAATTAGATTCCTGGTTAGAGCCAATATCAGATAACAGAGTAAGTAGCCGGTATCTGTAGGAAAAATTGGAATTCCAGTTCTATTTAACAGGTCCGACACATAGATATCTCTAAATACCATACCCTGCAGTCTGCTAAGATCTCAGATATATATTAGCATATATGTGAAATATGGACCGTGGTATACAGTCAAAAGTCTGCATTCACTTTGGAAAATAAAATATGATAAGTAAAGTGTACTACTAACATGTGGATGAGATTTTTTTTGTGTTGATGGTAGGGACAGTGTATGAAGTGTTGGAGGAGTGTAAGGCTCAGAGGTTAAGGTAATTTATGCTGAAGAAATGTAAGGTTTAACAGTAAAGTAAATTACAGGGAATACGTTAATTAGTGTATTTGTTAAAAATATATTGACAGTGTTTACCCAATTAACTATTTACATCAGGGGTCTCAAATTAATTTTCTTTCAGGGGCCACATTCAGTCCGATTTGATCTCAGGTGGGCCAGACCAGTAAAATAATAGCATAATAACCTATAAATAATTACAACTCCAAATTTTTGTCTTTGTTTTAGCGCAAAAAAAACCCATTAAATTATGAAAATACTTACTTTTTTAAACTATCCAAACAAAAAAGATGTGAATAACCTGGAAAAATGGAAATTTCTTCAGAAAAATAAGTGCAGTTTTAACAATATTATGCCTCAGCTTATCATTTATACACATGCATTATGGATTGGATCTACAAAAATACTAAACACTTAGTAACAGACAGAAAATTGTTAAAATTGCACTTTATTTTTTTTTAGACATTTCAGGTTGTTCATATTAGTTCAGGTTATTCACATTTTATTGTTACAGGATAGTTTGTAAATGTAAGTATTTTCATAATTTAATGTTATTTTTTGCACTAAAACAAAATGAAAAATTTGAAGTTGTCATTATTTATAGGCATAATGTAATTTTTTTTTTTTTTTTACATGTTTGAGACCCCTGATTTACATTAATGTTTGCAGAATTATTTACACATTTAAATATTCTCATTTATAGTATACAAGCAGCAAAGATAATCTGTTGAATTTGCCTTTCTAAATCACTTACATTTACCAATTTAAGTGCTGCTAGCTCCTGATTGGTTAGTTCAGTCATGTGAGGATACGCGTCAGGAAGTGTTGTGACGGTAGTGGTCGTGTGTGAAAAGTAAAGCACTGTTCAAGAAGAAATCTGTCTCCGTCTTGCTGTCTCATTTTATAAAGAACTAGAAAAGCACTCGGAGAGCGCAGACCTCCACTAAGGCAGATCTGTGCCCCGCCCCCCAATCATAGATAACAGGGTGAAAAGCAACCTGAAATTAAAAGAATGTAAAAAAACAAAAAAAAAAACAAATTACCTAATGAAAATAAAGTCTGTGTGAAGGATACATGCATGTTAACTTAACCCATAAGAACCCAATGTAACTTTTGTGGCAGTTCCCAAATGAGTTTTCCTCTATTTAACCTTTCCTAAGTAATTTATCAACATTTATTACAACATCATCCTCTGAATTTTGCAGTTTTTGCAATGGAAATTGTGTATTTTCCTATGTTTAATTGACTGATCGTGTAGATGTCCATAAAAGCTCAGAGTAAAGTCAAAGGTTATTATATCAAAACAGAAAAAAACTGAAGAAATAGTGACTTTTTCAGTAAAATATATCATTAACTGAACATAAAACACTGTCATTGATCTAACTCCATGGGTTTTACTGGTGAATAAATGTTGTAGAAGATAACGGTGTTGTCACGTTCACTACGGAGTCTCTGAACGTCCAAATGTTTCATATCTGATGACCATGAAAAGATGACAAACTGCATTTTATACCAATTATTTACATGCATTGATAGGATTAGAGGATGAACAGTTTAGATCACAGGTGTCAAACATGCGGCCCGGGGGCCAAATCCGGCCCGCCAAAGGGTCCAGTTCGGCCCCTGGGATGAATTTGTGAAATGTAAAAATTATACAGACGATATTAACAATCCTTTTAATTCAGGTTCCACATTCAGACCAATTCAATCTCATAATAACCTATAAATACTCACAACTCAAATTTTTCTCTTTGTAAATGTAAATACAACCTGAAATGTCTTAAGAGAAGTGCAATTTTAATAATATTTCACCTTTTACTAAATATTTTGTGTATCTGTAGATCCACTGTGATCTGGAAGTTATAATGTACATGTGGAAATGATAAACTAAAACATAATAATGTTAAAATTACATTTTTTTTTTCAGTTAGTTTATGTTATTCACATTGTTTGAAAGGTTAGTTTGTAGATATAAACATTTTTATCATGTAATTTTACTTTTTTCACTGTAAAACATTGAGAAAAGTTTGGAGTTGACATTATTTATATATTATTATTTTACTGGTTCGGCCCACTTCAGATCAAATTTAGCTGAATGTGGCCCCTGAACTAAAATGAGTTTGACACCCCTGGTTTAGATCAATAGATGCTTTTGGTCGACAGTGGATGTTTGGGTCTTTATGGGTCAAGTAAAATGCATGTGATTGGTATATATGTATATCATATTCTTTTATGACACATAGAAATAGATGGTGTTGCATTCTGTGGTTATGCACAATGAGACTATTACTGACATTTCAGGTATGATTATTCATCATGATTATTTATACTTCCAGATGTACCATAGTTTACTTTTACCTTCTAATAGACTGTATTTATTTATGACAGTTGGGAATCTCAGAAATCACCTTGTGAGTACAATCCATTTTTTCATCAATGAAGTGAACAAGATTAGTGAAATAAAGTGAAATCTGTCATAAAGCGCAACTATAGTTATCCAAATAAACATTATTTGTTAGAATAGTTTGCAGACAACAAAGCTGAACCGTTTCATAAACTGCTGTTGGGCTGTCAGGGTGTTGTCAGTTATGTCTATGTGACTGGGATATGGTTTTCATATTAATGCACATATTTCATTGCACTGTTTACTGTCAATCCTCTGTCAGCCACAGGAAGACATATAACTCTCTCCCAATAAATAATCCCTCAAAATCTTGTCACCTTACACAATTTATTTTCACATCCAGGTGTCTATATTTAGAGCATCCTTGTTAGCGACGACAGCAGTTAATCTAAGTCTGACACCAATGGGAAAAAAAGCAGATGAAAAAAATTTAATTACACACCTCATGCACCACAAAATGATTTGTTAAATATAAATAGGCTATAACTCTAAATGCCAAAAATTGCACTCCTTTAATTCTAAGCAGCCTAAAAGATGAAGCATTAGCTATAGCTATGGCATGATTGACTCACGTTATTAAAGTCCTCTTATGCTACCTAAACAGGCTCAGAAAATGGGGATTGAGAACCAGGTCCACCATTTAATTAAAAATGTCCTCTTATATGAAGAACAGCCACCGAACAGTCGATGGTACTATTTAGAACCTTTCTATCACCGACTAAAGCCAGGACTAAGATGAAAATCCTTGCCATGGTCGGGGTCACAGCTCATTGTGAGGCTCTCAGCATAATGTCACTATTGTTTGAATAAATCTTGTCAGCACCAGTGGTTGAAGGGGGAAAAAGTAAATGGCAAACTTGGGAGCGGAATAAATTACCTGTAGCTGCCTCTGCAACAGATCACCTTTTCCTAGACCCTCTGAGTGAAGGATTCATCCATAAATCACCGGGTGTTCGCATCAGGAATGTAATTGTTCTCTCTATATATGTGTAATACGTTGGTGAAAGCGCTTTTTCTTTCTCAGTCTGTGATTTACTGTGTATCCATGACTTCCTGAAACACTTAGTCTCAGCAAAATCACATTAGACCCATTCAGACAAAGGTATTGCCAGTAATACAGTCCCTCTCTTGAACACTTTTGAATTTGCTGACTTGTACAATCATGTTCATCCAGTTGCTTCTCCTATTGCTCTTTGTGATTCACACTTGTTAGCAAATGTCTCTTGTCACACACCGTAATCATTTTTCTGGATACAAAACCCTTCGACTGTACTACCTGCTGTGCACAGTAATCTATATGGAAATCTCTGTCTGGGTGTGCAGCCATCAAAAAACATTGCAATGCATTTATTATGTGCCGGAGAGTTGCTCAACAAGCATTACCTTAAATACAAGACAATCACACTAAAAGAACAGAAAACTGTTTTGAGTGATTCCGCGTCTGGGGAACTTCGCCAAATATTTGTATGCTGAAGGATTTTAACAAGTAGGTATCCTCAAGAATGCAGGATTTTAAGACTGAAAAATGAGGCTAATGCTTGGGGCTAAAATCTGCAGTTGCTCCAGCAGCCATTAAAGACCGACAACAAATACGAGTCAGCAAAAACGTGTTCTGTTACATAGGTTTGTTCTCTATCGCTAACTTCTCTGTTCAACTGTATGTGGGATGGATTTTTACACCACCCCCTGAAGGGGAAGCAAGGGGTATTGCTTTTGGTTCGGTTTGTTTCTTTGTTTTTCATTAGCAGCAAAACTATTGCTTGAATCCATACCAAATTTAGATTATAGATTGCCAGTGACCCATAATAGATGTGGTTACATTTTTTTGAAAAAAGTAGCTCAAAGTTCACATTTTTTATGAATTTTTTTACATCTTTTTTTTCCTCCCATTTATTTACAAATGTCTATAAAAAAAAATGTCAGTTTTAACTCAGTTTACTTGAAACGTTGCAGAGATATGGAGATTCATTTTAGACATCACTCTGCAAAATATCTAAGTAATAGCTTGTTTTTGAAAATGTTTGTTCAATTTTTAAATCTTTTTCTTTTTCCATTTACTTATAATGGATGATATTTCAAATGTCTATAAAAAACATCAATTTTGTTTCAAGTTACTTCAGACTTGGCACATATATAGAGGCAATTGATATGCTGACATCAACACATGCAGAGACATGATGACATCAGTTGGATCAATGTCAAAATAAGATACAATACATGCAAGGGGAGGGGTTTGTTGTACCTGGCAACACTTTTTTGTTAACCCTTTAGAAACAAAACTATTGATTGAATTCATACAAAGTTGGGATTATAGATTGCCAGTGACCCAGAATAGATGTGATTACATTTTGGGGAAAGTAGGCCAAAGTTAAAATTGTTTATGAATTTAAAAAAAAAATCCCCCCCCCCCATTTACGTATAATGGGCGAAGTCTCAAATTGCTATAAAAACATCAATTTTAACTCAATTTACTTAAAATGTTGCAGAGATATAGAGATTCATTTTAGACATCACTCTGCAAAATATCTCATTTATAGCTTGTTTTTGAAATTTTTTGTTAATTTTTTAAAAATCTTTTTCTTTTCCCATTTTCTTACAATGGGCAGAATTTGAAATGTCTATAAAAACATCATTTTTGTTTGGCACATACATAATTTTTTTTATATTTAACAAATATTGAATATGAATGAAAGAGCTGATCATTGCCAAAATAAGCTACAGTACATGTGAGGGGTGGGGTTTGTTGTGCACGGCACCACTTGTTTTTTTTTTTTTTAAATAAAGTATAATGAGGACAATGTTGAAATTTGTTGCAGAGTTGATTTCTGCCACTGAAGTGCAAGTTTAAGCCACTGTGCATCAAATGTTGTTCTGTGTTGGAGTTATTTGTGTTATCCCAAAACTGCAGGGAGTTAATTAAACAAAGCTCCACCCAGGTACCCACACACAGCGATAATTTCTCGCTGTGTGCTGGTTTAACAGTCCTAGAGCGATGAAGAGGGTCTGTGGGCGGAGCAGATTTCACAACTTATAACACTGTAAGCATCGTAGGCTGCAGGGTTGTTGATGGTGGTCATGCTGGGTTGTATTTCTGTGTGAGAGGATCTCTGAATGCAGAACCAAAGTGATTCCTCAGGAGCATGTCACTCTCCTCCCACAGTCACCTAGCTCTGTGTTTACAGAGTGTATTTTGTTGACTACCCCTCTATTCCTGCCGTATCTCTGTTGACACGCTGCTTGTCATTCACGGTGTTAAAACTTTGCTTTGGTGCCACACCCACACAAGACCCAGACTCACCACAAATAATTGCATCTCTAATCCCTTAATGTTACTTTAATTCTGTTTGGTAAGTTGAAGAAGGAACTTTTTTTTTTTTGTTCAGTTGCAGTTTCTTAACTAAATGAGGACCATGGAAAACAATACAGCACAGGGACAAGTACTCTATGTTCAACTCTTCTAAAAAAAATTGGACCATTGAGCTTTTTTTTTTTTTCTTTTTATAGCTAATTCCTTTGCCAAAGCAGGTAGCAAACACAATAGTTGCCATCTGAAATTTCAAAAGCATTAATTGAACTCTGTCATCCCATTTTGTTTAGAAGTTATTTTGCCTTTAACTTTTAATTGCACATTGATCACTGTTGCAATTATCAAATGGAAGGATATTACCAATTGGCTTGATTAAATCCAGGTTAGAAAGTCTTTTTCATTTGCAAAGAAACAAAGAAAAAGTGTTGAAATCAACTCTGTGGGAGTTTTTTCAACGCTGGGCTGGAGTGACAGGTAAGTACCATCTGTATCTGTTGTGCCATATGGGCTTAAAGGAACTGATAACTCACTGGCTACTACACCAGACTGCTTTTTATTTAAAAATAAAATAAAACAATCCTGCCAGAAAGCTCCACTGTAATTGTTATGGAATAACTAGACCATCAGAGAATCCGTCATAATGTTTGTACATAATTACAAAGTTTTGCCTGCTAGTGTAACTTGCTGCAGTCAATTTTAGCATTAAATTAGCAATATATTAAATTTAAACTAGTTTGCTAAACAGGCCAGCAAGGGCTAAATAATGTGTTGCTATACAAAGTCGGCATTACTTTTATCAAACATAACTGTATAAGATAACGTTTATGAAGTAGCTAAAGTTAGCATTTGACATAACAGAATTAACAGTGTAGTTGCTATTTTCAGTACTGATCGCATTAACCCATATTTCCAGCAGGCCTGGCTGTGTTGCGTTATGGCAGCATCAAGGCTTTCAGAGCTGCTTTTGGCTGTCATGCCAAAATCAGAGGTGGTGTTGGAAGCATCCAAGAACCAGCTTGGCATTCGGCTTTGCTACAAATATGTGATGAGTCAATTTTTCATAGATACGCCATCTAATATGAAGTCATTGAGGATCTGTTGAATTTTTTAAAAATTACAACACCCCATGCAGATTCCTGGAGGTACAAAATTACTATATTAATGTCAACAATATATCATTACAAAAAGAAGATATATGTATTTTTAACAGCTGAAACACAGCATCAAATAAGAGCCATGTTCTTGATTAACCCATTCCAGTGTACTGACTTTGCCTGAAGGTAAAACCTATTAAAACTAGGGATGTACCGATACCACTTTTTTCCAGAGTATGAGTACTTACATTTGAGTACTTGCTGATACCGAGTACCGATACGAGTAGTTAATAATCCCATTCCAGTTCTTAGTTCCTTTTGTAAATGTGCTTTATTGTCGTTGTCATTAGTCTGACTGGAACTAAGTGCTGCTACTGACATTTAATGTGTTGGAATGAGCATTTCTCAATTAATCCACCAGGGGGCGCCACTCTTAATTAACCATACTGGACAAATACCACAAAGAAGAGTAAAGTTTTTAAGAAGAAGAAGAAGAAAGTCAGTAATAACAAACATGGAGACGACAAAGGCAACACTAATGTGATACTAATATTGCAGCGTTTTCACTGGTAAGGTTTAAAAGCTTAGCATCAGCAGGAAGAGAAAAGAGAAATGAGTCATAAGTTTCATTTTCACTTCTGTTGGCGGTGGTTCGCACTGCTCCGTACTCCCGCTGGTATCCTTATTCTGTTTACGCATCCGCCAGCACCTGGAAAATGGATGGAATGTATGCAGAGCACGGACAGAACGCTGCGTCCGTATCTGTCTGTGTCTGTAACATTACTTGCAGTCAGCGTTACTTTTATCACCATCATTTATTTTGAAAAATCTCCATACTCTTCACACTCCCCACACATTATTCCACCGTCGCGTACCTGCTGCACTGAACTGTGAATGTCAAACGGCCGTAAGTGGTATCGGTGCATTTGTATCGGATTACTTTTACGAGTACGAGTACGGGTACACACACTGAGTATCGGAGCCGACGCCGATACTCGTATCAGTATCGGTGCATCCCTAATTAAAACAGACGCAAAATATAAAAAATGTGGTCAGAAAGTCACAATTTTTGTCCAATTTTTAAACAATCTTTGACAGAGGTGCCTAGACTTTTTTCAGCTTCTAAGCTACTTTTTAAACAACCAAGTCAAAAAGATCTACCTACTCTAAAAATAGGTAAATATATATTGATTTATGTATAAACTGAATAAACCTGCACTTGTACTGAACAGAGTCGGCCAGGCTGGCATGGTCTGGTAGGGCTGGACGTATCGATCTAAATATCGATAGTATCAATACCAAGGTGAGTATCTGCATCAGATCAATACTAGCATGATGAGGTCGATACTTTTGTTGCCGTTTCTTTTCTATACGTCCAGCAAATTACTCAAATTTCCTCACAGAGTTTATGCAAGCACAACTTCTATCCAAGTCTGTCTGTCTGTACAAACAGTGCACCCCTCTCTCTCTCTCTCTCGTCGCCCCCTGCCAGAGAGTCAGAGCACTGATTGAAAGCAGCGTGTGATGGCGGAGAGAAAGAGAAGCTCTGTGTGGAGCTTGTTCACTGCAGCTGACAGGAAAACTGCCACATGTGATGTGTTCAATAAAGTCATTCACCACTGTGGTAACACCACAAATTAAAAAAGCGGAATTATTTTATTATTTTTATACTGTTAAATTGGTTTTTTTTTAACGTAGTTAATTAATTAAAAAACATGTTTATTTGCCTAAAATCTTTGTCCTGTGTTTTATCATAATCAACTAGCTAAAGGCAAAATCACAAAATTATTCATTGATCATGACATTTCAAATAACCAGTACCGATACTAGCCCTGTATTTACTTGGTATTAGATTGATACCAAAATTCCCAGTATTGCCCACCCTTATGATCTGGACAGTAGCTGCTGGTACTAGCCTTAGATTTCCAAGTGATCATCAGTCATGGTGGAACAGTATTTGGACCCACTCCAGTGTTGTAGTTTTTATAAACAGTTCCAAAGTGCCTCCCCAAGCAACGATGGATTGACAGATCCGACAAATGGACTTTGAATATGGTGAAAAAAAAGTTTTGCTCTTATTCTGCATGGAAGCGGTAAGTTGTTGCCTTGTCTATCAGGTTGTAAAATAGAGGGTTCAAGGTACACACTGAATGCAGTTTAAACACTGAATACAATTTTGGATGAAAATGTCACAGAAACTTCACTTTTGAGACCTTTGTAATTCTTGCAAAAAATAGACAGTATTTTTTTTTTTTTGTTCATCTGTGACACAGTAGTTTTTGCTATTTTTCATTTAAAAATATTTGAAACTAAATTTTTGACTATGCTTAAGATGGCATTTAGACCTTTCCAATTCTGTGTAATATTTGTCTTAAACTTGCGTGGTTTAAAAGTTATGAATCATAAAGTAGTGGGCGGTCCATTCGTGATACCCTTGACCTCAACCACAAATCACACGGTGTAACGATTTCAAGACACACGGGACAGAAAGAAAATATTCCAAAATAAAGGATCTTCTCCAGAATATAAAACAGCAATCATATAACAATTACCAAGATAGAAAATCGGGATACGCCAGTACGGGAGGAAGTATCCAATTCTAATTAAAGGTAATGATACGATAAGTTATGATTAAGGTTTCTTCTGAGAACTGGAAGATGTTTCAGCGGCCTTGTTTTAATTTACACTTTGATTCAATTCAGAGCCTGAATCTATATTTCAGCCGACCACAAATGCAAACCTTGGCCTCCATCCAGCGCTAATGTGTTCTTGTAATGATAAATGTCAGTAGACGAGTCTGACACAAGGCCCACAGCACTCTGTGATCTATTGCAAAGTCGACATCCTAATTCATACCTTGATTAAAAGGTTCAATGTATGACTCGCCATGGGTTGATTTTTGCAGATGGTCTTATCATAACTATCAGTCTCTATTCCACGCTGCAAGCTTTTCACCATGACGAGCTGTTTAATATTCATACACACAGATAAGAATGCATTGTGTTGCCTTCATGAACTGTACACTGTGTGCAGAACGGATTAATCACAGAGCCCTATACACACAGGGGAACAGACTATGGAAGCTGTCGTAAACAGGTAAGCATAAATGAAGGCTGTATCGAGCTACAAAAGTCCTGCTGTTAAGTCACAAGAAACGCTGACTGTATCTTATAAAAGGCTTCATTATGGTCTGGGTTAGTAAAACGGACCCAAAATAGTCCACCAGGTTACAGCTTCTGATAATGTCACTGTCCTCATCATTATTCAGTTTATTTTAATTTTATCTTGTTAATAAAGTTTTCAGGCAGTTTAAATATCAGGGAAAGGTCACATGGTGATAATAGAGAACAGAGGAAATGTACCACTTAAGAATTAGACACTGTTAGCTTAGAGATATTAAATGTACCGAGAACAGGAGCATAGGTTAAAAGCAGAATTATAGAGAATATCTAGACGGTGACGGTGACAAAAACACAATTTAAAAGAGACAATGTGTCTAAATGAGTTGAGAACACAGGTCATAAAACACCTTTAAAATGTCAGATATTTGTTTTTTTTACTGTTGATGAGAAAAACAAATGTTCTGGTTCAAATACAAAGACACTGGAGAAGCAAACTCTGCACAGGGAAATGAATGGTAAAAAACTCATTGATTGATTCTCGAACAAAAATGGTGCTTGGCCTTGAATGCCACACGAGGGGAACTTGACAGAAGATGTGTTTTCACAATATCTGTTCTTATATTTTTAGGGCTTTTTATCTGTTGAAGTCTTGCTCTACTAAAGAAGAAAGCTAATATAAAAACAAACACAATAAGCTAAGTGCATATTAACAGTACATTTAACAAGGGAGACATAGTTATACAATATAATCCTAAGGCAAAGCTAATAGCCAGTGTTTGGACAAATATTTATCATGTTAATTATGCTCATAATCATAGTTTTCCTGTTAGCTATTAACAAAAATAGCTTTAACATAAATTCCAGCTAAAGGTGATGAAAATGTGATTTGGCAAGTAGCCCAGATGCTGTGCTCATAAACCAAAAACTGGACAAGGTCAAATTTAGACCTGATGGTGTTAGATGACGTGTCTATTATTAGAAGTTGCCTAATTGCAAGCACCCTGAGAGCAACATTCATTTCTACACTAAGTATAATGTAGATCCATCTAATAGCAGTGGGGATTTTTTTGTTACCCCAAATATTCTTTTGTCCCCCTGGCCATCAGATCGTACAACTCATCACTGATTGGTCGGGGGGTCATGATCACATTAGGACTGATCCAGTGAGACTGTAAAATATCCAAGTACCATATGTAGTTGGACTACACCTACCTGTCAAACCACCGTAGATCACTTAAATCACTGTTTCACTTTAAATCACTGTGCCCTGAAATGTGTAAATACAATCAGAAGTCTTTGTTTACAGTATTGTATAGGAAGTTTTTTTTTTTTTTTTTAAGTAACTTCTTTAGCAAGTTTTTTTTTTAGAGTGTATATATATTAACTTCAACCCATAAAGTCCCAGTGCAACTTCTGTGGCTGTTCCCAAGTGATTTTTTTCTCTGCAGGGTGTCCCATAAGTCTCCATACATAGGAGACATAATACATTCCATACATATATGGTTCTAACATGTATTTCTTTATATTTCTTCTTTATAGTTCTTCAGCAGTGGAGGACACGCATTGAAATGTGTTCCCGACAAAATGGCAGTCATATAGAGCATATTATATAAATAAAAATGGTTTATGTCAAGAAACATTTATTTTTCCTATGTATGGAGACTTATGGGACACCCTGTATATTTAACCTCTCTTAAGAGATTTATCACCATTTATTGTAATATTACCCTCTGTATTTGTGTTTTTTCAGTGACAATCATGTATTTTTCAGTACAGATGTTCCCAAAAAGCTCAGAGTAAATTTAAAGGTCATTATATAAGAAACAGAGAAAACTGAAGAAAAGCTGACTTTTTCATCATTAACTGAACATAAACCGAGTGTCTCTGTCTACTGTCATTTATCAAACTCCATGGGTTTTACTGGTGACTCAATGTTGTAGAAGATGATGGTGTTTTCACGTTTACTACGGTTAAAGACCGACACACCTGTTTAGAATGGCTTTTAACCCTTAGCGCGGAGACACTATTAGGTTTTAATCTGTGGTCCTTTTTTTTTTTAATCACTGTGTATTGTGTCTTGTTGATTTATGCATATTTATGGTATTTGACTAAACTGTTTCGATCTTATAATTTAATCATGTTTTTAGATGTAAAGCACTTTGGTCTTCTTCATGTTGTAAAGTGCTATATAAATCAACTTTGATTGATTGATTGATTGATTGATTGACTGACTGACTGCGGAGTCTCTGAACGTCCAAATGGGTCATGTGTAATGATCATGAAAAGATGACAAACTTTATTTTATACTAATTATTTACATGTATTGTTAGGATTAGTGCACAGGTGTCAAACATGCGGCCCGGGGGCCAATTCCGGCCTGCCAAAGGGTCCAATCTGGCCCGTGGGATGAATTTGTGAAATGCAAAAATTACACTGAAGATATTAACAATCAATGGTGTTGAAAATCATTTTAATTCATGTTCCATATACAGTCCAATTAGATTTCAAGTGGGTCAGACCAGTAAAATACTATCATAATAACCTATAAATGACAATCCCATATTTTCTTTGTTTTTTTTTGGTGTAAAAAAAGTAAAAATGGCATGAAAATGTTTACATTACCAAACTATACTTTTACAAAAAAATGTGAATAAGATGAACAAATATGAACAAATTGATATGTCTTAAGAAAAGTAATTTTGCAATTTTACCAATATTCTGCCTGTTTCTAAATGTTTTTTGATTGTAACGCAAATGTTTAAATGATAAACTGATAAACCGAGGCATAATATTGGTAAAATTGCACTTGTTTTTAAGTTAAGACAATTCAAATTGCTCATATTATTCAGATTTTTAGTGAAACTTTGTAGATGTAAACCAGATCATAATATAATTTTACTTTTTTCACTGTTATTATTTTACTGGTCCGGCTCACTGGAGATCATATTGGGCTGAATGTGACCCCTGAACTAAAATGAGTTTGACACCCCTGGATTAGTGGATCATCAGGTATCAAACAGTTAAGATCAGTAGATACTTTTGGTTGCAGGTAATAATAATAATAATAATAATAATAATAATAATAATAATAATAATAATAATAATAATAATAATAATTATGGATTAGATTTATATAACGCTTTTCTATGAACGCGTACTCAAAGCGTGTACAGAGGATCCATTATTCATTCGCTCTCACATTCACACTCTGGTGGTGGTAAACTGCATCTGTAGCCACAGCTGTCAATCTGCGCCTACAGCCCCTCCCACCACCACCAAACATTCATACACCAGTGTGAGTAGCAGCACTGGAGGCAAGGAGGGTGAAGTGTCTTGCCCAAGGACACAACAGCACATGGACAGAGCGGGATTCGAACCGCCAACCCTTCGGTTATTGGCTGCCCCTTAGATGTTTGGATCTTTATGAGTTAATGTCAACCTGGTTACTAACCCACCTGTTTTGGTCTGCCTGTTTTTGTCTTCTTGTGCTGTATGCAAAGTTGATGAGTATTTACTTGAATTTTCCTATCTATCTATCTATCTATCTATTACACCTGATCCACTGACTCACAACTAAGAAAAACCCAAACTTACTCTGGTAGATAGTAAACTCTTAAATAACTGGCTATCAGACCCAAATTCTTAAGGATTAAGGATGTAGGAAATAAATAAAATAGCCTGGCTGGAACATTATGTTACTACTATGAGGATGCCATCAACAGAGATTAAAGAAAATCCAAGAGAATGTGCTTGAACAGTTTGACTATTTTTGTAGAATGCTCATAAACAGCAGCACATTTAAGCACCAAAACATCTTCAAAGACCACTAAGCCAACTGTGTAAAACTAACGTACGTGCCAGGTTAGAAATCATTAAAACTTTTTTTCCATTTGAATTATTCTTTGTGAATTCGTTTTACAGAAACACGCTCCTCAGTCATGCACACATGCTACATAGAAGCAGAAAATGCACTATTTCAAAAGACATAAAATGTGTGTAGCATAAAAGACACACACACACACACAGGCACATTTTCATGCATAAGCCACAGGTGTGTTCAGTGTTAACCCATAAAGACCCAGTGCTACTTTTATGTCAGCTACAAAATGGCATTTTCTCTATATCAACCATTCTTAAGTGATTTATCACCATTTATTTATAATATTATCCTCCATGTTTTGTATTTTATCAGTGTAAATCATGTATTTTCCAATATTTAATTCACTGATCATATATATATATATATATATATATATATATATATATATATATATATATATATTTTTTTTTTTTTTTTTTTTTTTTTTTTTTTTTTTATACCATGTTTAATGCAAATGATCCATAATTCCATAATTTGTCATAATTTTACATTTTCAGTCTTACATACCTTGAGTAACTATTGTCAATTTCAGTCGATTTCACTGTACCATATATTGGTGGGGAGTACCACTAGGTTCTATTTGTAAATAAAGTGTATTATAGTTTACAATTAAAATGTTGTTTGTTTCATTTTTTTTTCACATATTTGCAATTCCATGTATTGATTTTTGTAATAATTTAGATCATTTGCATTAAACATGGTATAAAAATAACATTATAGCAGCAGGATTCCATTCTAGGCCGGTGTGGGAAAAAATACGGACCTTGTAAAATTTGGACCTATTTGGAATTTGCGCATGCGCGAGCGCAGCCTTACCGGATGTCAGGTTCAGCGACCCCTAACCCCAACCCTAACCCTAACCCCTAATCCTAACCCTAACCCCTAATCCTAACCCTAACCCTAACCCAAAAGCGCACAATTCTACTCGCAAGGTACTTATTTCATAAGCCTCGCTGAACCTGACATCCGGTAAGGCTGCGCTCGCGCATGCGCAAATTCCAAATAGGTCCATATTTTACAAGGTCCGTATTTTATGCCACACCGGCCTAGAATAGAATTCCATTCTGGGCCGGCCCGATTCTGAATCGGGCCAGATTCCGTTTTGGGCCTCGACATATATATATATATATATATATATTAAAGCTCAGATTAAAGTTGAGGGTTATATCAAAAACAGAAGAAAATGTGACTTTTTTAGTAAGATCTATCATTAACTGAACATAAAACAAGTGTCTCCATCCACTGTCATTGATCCAACTCCATGGGTTTTACTGGTGAATCAATGTTGCAGAAGATGACGGTGTTTCCACATTCACTACAGAGCCTCTGAACGTCCAAATGGGTCATATTTGATGACCATGAAAAGATGACAAACTGTATTTTACACCAATTATTTACATGGATTGATAGGATTATTGGATCAACAGGTATTAAACATTTTAGATCAGTGGATGGTTTTGGTCTTTATGAGTTAAATAACACAGGCCAGTCTGCACTATTTTAGCATCTCAAACATAAGAGCAAAATTAGCGGAACATTTTATGAGCTTGTTTCTGTTTATAACTACTCACCTGCTCAAACTCTGGGTTGTCTTCTACAGTCCAACACGTAGTACACATGTAGTACAGTCCAACTTGTTTCTTCTTCCATTTTTGATGGATAAGTAGTTTTAAAACCAGACGTAGTACAGTTCAACTTGTTTCTTCTTCCATTTTTGGTGGATAAGTAGTTTTAAAAGACAGACAGAACAGTCCACCTCCTTTCTGTTTCCAGTTTTGGTGGATAAATAGTTTTAAAACACACTCGTAGTACAGTCCAACTGGTTTCTTTTTCCATTTTTGATGGACAAGTAGTTTTAAAATACAGATTACAGTCCAACTTGTTTCTTCTTCCAGTTTTGGTGGATAAGCAGTTTTAAAACACAGATGTAGTACAGTCCAACTTGTTTCTTTTTCCATTTTTGATGGATAAGTAGTTTTAAAATACAGATGTAGTACGGTCCAACTTGTTTTTTTCCCATAAATAGTTTTAAAACATAGGCGTAGTACAGTCCAACTTGTTTCTTTTTCCATTTTGGGGGGATAAGTAGTTTAAAAACAGTCCAACTCCTTTCTTTTTCCATTTTTGGTGGATAAGTAGCTTTAAAACACAGACATAGAACAGTTCAACTTGTTTCTTCTTCCAGTTTGGTGGATAAGTAATTTTAAAATACAGACGTAGTACAGTCCAACTTGTGTCTTATTCCATTTTTGGTGGATTAGCAACTGTAAAAATGTAAAATTATTTTTAAAAACTTCTGTCTTGGAAAATAAAGTCCCTGTAAGTGATAAAAGTTGGTTGTTTTGCTGTCCCAAGCGCTAGCCAACATCTTCATCATCATCATCTTCATCATCTCCACACCTGATCATAACGACCAAACAATTCAGATTCCAGATAAATCTCACCTGTCTTTTTTTTTCTTCTTTTTTTTCCTACTGATGCTGCTATTTGGACATAATGAAGGCAGTGGCATTTGTAAACAAACCAAGCTAAATGTTTCTGTTGCGTTTAATCCACAGCTGCTTGTCACTTGGTGTGTTAAATGCAGGTCACCTGGGGCGCTCCTGTGGTGGTGTTGAATTAATTAAGATAATGTAAATGTCAGTGGAGGAATGCAACCAAGTAGCCTCATTAAGATAGACTTCAGAGGAACCTGGAAGCAGGATCGTCTGTATCCCGGAGTCATATTAATCTAAAAGACAAAATATTTATTTTAAGATATAGCCTAAATGATGTATTTGCCTCTTCTTCATCACTTTAATAGAAATTGACAAATGTCACCATGCCCTTTGTGCACAGCAATGAACTTCCACAAGAACAAACCCTGAAATGACAAAAAAAAAATCTGTTTTAGCTGCATCTAAGTTGCCTCTAGTCAGAGATTTGACATTTTTTAACCTTTTTTTTTTTTTAAGATTTTTGTTTTTTTTGTTATTTTGTTCACTGTGTGTCCTTGAAAACCCCACAACACAACATCTACAGAGTCCAGCTGTGCTCACTGAAGGAAACTTCATCTGTCACACCAATTTTTTTTTTTTTTTTTTTTTTTTTTCCAACATTGTTACCACACTCTTAAAACTAACACCATTTTGGTTGATTATATCCACAATGTGTTTATTCAGCAAAATAATGTTTACTCTCATTAAATGTAACTCAGTCAATCACTCAAAGATCTATATGGTTAATGTAGTTTTACATTTTCTACAGATTATATAAGCTCTTATAGACTTTAATTAAAATGTACACTGTCTGGCCAAAAGAAAAAAAAATGTCCCCAGAAGGATTTAAAAAAGCAAACAGATAAAAGCCTTCTGCAGTGATTAACTTGTTTCAGCTGCAACAAGTCATTTAACCATAGCTGATGCTGGGAGTAGCTTGTTTTTGGGCCTCCCTAATCCGAATGACTAATGGCATTGAATAACGAATGACCTAACCCTAACCCTAACCCTAGTGGTCATTCGTTATTCCATGTCATTTGTCATTCAGATTGGGGAAGCCCCTTGTGTTTTTCTTAAACAACTATGACAGAAGACATATCCTGCCGTTATATAAAATTTGTAATTCTGTTTCAGAAGCAAAATCAACGCAAAATCCACATAAAAATGGAATCAAACCTAGTATCTTTGTGCTATGAGATGACAGTGCTAAATATGACATTGCAGTTAAATGCAATATCTAAAAATCTGTCATTAACTGAACATAAAATAAGTGTCTCCATTCAATGTCATTGATCCAACTCCATGGGTTTTACTGGCAAATCAATGTTGTAGAAGACGACAGTGTTTCCATGGTAACTACGGAGCCTCTGAACATCCAAATGGGTCATATCTGATGATCATGAAAAGATGACATACTCCATTTTACACCAATTATTTACATGTATTGATAGAATCAGTGGATCAACAGGTATTAAACAGTTAACATCAGTAGATGGTTTTGGTAGATGGTGGATGTTTGGGTCTTTATGGGTTAAGAAGGTTCTAAGTAATGTTCAAAATGCAAAAAGAAGAAATGGGAGTGAGACAAAAAATGTTTAAGTAAGCAATTTATTGAAAACTACAACTAAACTGAAACAGACTGTTCATCAGCTGATCAAAAGTATAAGACCACAGCCTTTAACCCTATAACACCAAACATCATATTTGATACATGAGTTTTGAAGCCCTCTACATAGTCAGCGCGATATTTTTTGTCCTTGAAAAACCTGATATATACAATTAGATACATGCAATACATGGATAATCTACCAGAGGCCTTTCCAGTGACACTACAAAGTTGTAATTAGTGATGAAGGAGGCCGAACTTTGTCAATTTTGAAAGGGAATTACCAATTTGTTAGACATGGAATTTTCTGTCAGTGATTTAATGGTTCAGGCTTTACAGCACAGGTGTCAAACATGCAGCCCGGGGGCCAAATCTGGCCCTCCAAAGGTTCCATTCCGGCCCGTGGGATGAAAGTGCAAAAATGAACCTGAACAGTCAAGGCTGTCAAAATCATTTTGGTTCGGGTTCCACAAACAGACCAATGTGATCTGCAGTAAAAATAACAACACAATAACCGATAAATTAATGACAACTACAAATTTTCTTTGTGAAAAATTATATGGAAAAAATTTAAGTGAAAAAAAACATTACACTGTGAAAATATTTACATTTACAAAACTATTCTTTCACAATAAAATGCAAATAAATACATAAATAAAAACAAAGATGAACAACCTGAAATGTGCAATTTTACCAATATTCTGCCTGTTACTAAATGTTTTGTGCATTTATGGATCCACTGTGATCTGTAGCTGTGTTAATAATAAGAGATGTAATATTGTAGGAATTGTTAAAATTTTAGTTCCAAACTCCAAAATTTTTAACAATATTCTGCCTGTTACCAAATGTTTATGTAACACTGTGTGTAAATGTACATGTATAAATAATAAGTCGAAGTATAATTTTGTTAAAATTGCACTAATTTCTCAAAGGAAATTTTTGTTTTTTCAGGTTATTCACATCTTTTTTGTAAAATGTAAATATTTTCATAATTTAATTGGGTTTTTTGGACTAAAACAAAAAGAAAAACTTGGATTTGTCATTATTTATAGGTTATCATTTTACTGGTCTGGCCTGCTTGAGATCAAATTGGGCTACATATGGCCCCTGAACCAAAATGAGTTTGACACCCCTGCTTTACAGGGTTATAAGCCTAAATCTGCACAAAAATATGGATTCAGTGTAATTTTCTGTCAGGGATTCCCACTGTCATGACCTTCTGATGGCAAAGGCAAAAAAAACCTTCTCTCTTTGAACGTGGTCTGATTGTTGAGCTGTACAAGCAAGGCCTCTTACAATGCATCATCACTACTGAAGTTGGACGCAGTAAGACAGTCATTTTGAATCCACTGTCTGGATCTGATGTCCATTTTTGTTAACTTCCCTTGCCATCCATCCCTAAATGTTCTCAATTGGATTTAGATCGTGTTTAGATGTTGATAGTTTGGAATATCAATTCTACATATAACCCTTTTAAATGATCGGAATTCTTTCACCACTGGCAACAAAGACATGCACAACAAAAACATAGAGTCAAAATTGGCTATTGCATACTGTAGTTTTCTGATGCTTAAAGGAAAACCAAACAGCTAAAGGACACAGAGGCACCCCACAACAACTTGTGTTCAGCAGCACAGGATGCCCGTATGAGAGACTGCAGCAAGCAGCAGCAACCCAGTTTGCTTATCATCCATCACTGCAACTCCCAAACAGTGGAGTTGTGTCAAAAATACTGGCAAGGCACAAACGAGTAAAGAAAATGTCCCCAAACTGAAACTGAGGAGGCAGCGGGTGAACAGATAAACAACTTTTCCAAGGTGGGATTATGTTGCTATATGTCAGGGCCAGGATGCGTGGGCCATGTCTCTAAATGTGGCAACAAATGGCAGAAAGGAGCTAAGCCCATGTTCACAGGAGCTGCCCAAACGTGCTTGTTAGGGGGCAGAGAGTGAACTCATCAGTGCACAAGATCACGGTTGACAGAGAAGCTTGTTAACTGCAGCGTAGTAGCCAAAAGGGTGGCTCATTAGGGGAGAGGCACCAGTAGCCTGCACTGGTCTCACCAGATGGCTGCCTGTCTAGGTGATGCAGGATATGGACATCTATTATTAAGTAATTAAATACAGCAGCCTTCACATGCAGAAAATCAGTATAAATTTGACCATGGTTGCACTTTGTCACGGTTCGATATTTTTAAAACTTCATAACACAAGTCCCTGAGTCGTATTCACAAGGGTAAAGGAACTATTTTCATTTTATTCTGAACTGAAACCAGAGTTTATCTGTCACACTTGCACCATAATTCTACTGCAACATTGCCCCCTGCTGGTGATCAAAACAGAATATTTAGACCAGTAGGCGTAAGATGCAATCAGACATTAATTTTCCCACTACTTATCCTTCAATCGCCTCTCCACATGTTGCCAACCGCCACCATAAATATAGAGTCTGTGTTCCTCCACGTCTGAGTAAATACTCTTCAGCTTGATGCTTGATTATCGCGCAAGACAAGTTTCTGGTAAAGCATAATAAATCATTATTCACTATTCACCCTGGGCTAAATGCAAAACTGTTGCAGAAACGTGTGAATCATAATCAGCACTCAGACATTTAGATTTTTTATTTTTTATGGGTGCTTCAGCCATGTAGCAGATGATCTATTTTTCAATCTAATCTCACACATATTCTGAAATTAAAAGTATTGTTGCATGGTATTACTTTGAGAGCTGACTGAGTGTGAATGTATGCGCTGTCGACATGATTGGAAGATGCTGAAACTTTAATTAAAAACAAGTGGATTTTGTGTTGAGGAAGAGCATAACCAGCAGATGGGTGGGGGGGGGGGGATGTATGCAATAAAGCCAGTGTATTATGGCCAGAATTTATAAAGAGTCTGTAAGGGTACATAAACTACTTTTAATCAATGTTGGGGCAACAGTAGCCATAAGAAGTCTAACTCATTTAGTTTTCCTTAAGGGTCATTTCACCAAGAAAGATTTAATACATATCTAAAACTGCACATCTTCAAACTTCTAAAAACTGTACTTTTTCATTTGGCTTCTGGTTAAGGAAAAAGTTGGAGTCAGCAAGTCTTTCTGTGTTGTCACTTTCTGTTAATTAAATCCAAGTCATGCATTAGAATGACTAGAGCTACATCATTAACCTTAGAATATTTTGTAAAAAAAAAAAAAAATGTAAATTTAGAGCAATAGATCAACTCTAGGATGTAAAAGAAAGGCTGGATTTGATCTGAAATAGGAAGAAAAAGAAGTCAAAGTGGGCTTTTAATCCACTTTAAACATTCAATACATCGGGGGTTTCAAACTCATTTTCTTTCAGGGGCCACATTCAGCCCAGTTTGATCTCCAGTGGGCCGGACCAGTAAAATAATGGCATGGTAGCCTATAAATAATGATAACTCCAATTTTTTTTATGCAAAAATAGCATTAAATTGTGGAAAAACATTTACATTTTGCAAACTCTCCAAACAAAAAAGGATGTGAATAACCTGAGCAAAACTGAAATTTCTTAAGAAAAATGAGAGGAAATAATAAAAAGAAAAATTTGATCAATATTATGCCTCACCTTATGATTTCTACATGTGCATTACAGATCAGATCTACCAAGGCACAAAACAGGCAGAATATTGTTAAAACTGCATATTTTTCTTTAGACATTCCAGGTTGTTCATATTTGTTCAGGTTATTGACATTTTATTATTAAAGGATATCAGAATTTAATGTTCTTTGTAATAAATCAAAGAGAAAAAATTGGTGTTGCAATTATTTATAGGCATAATGTCATTTTTTCACATTAAACCATTACTTCATTACTTCTAGGTTATTATGCTATTATTTTTGAGTTTGACACCCTTGAGTGTTAATATCTTCTGCACTTTGCAAATTCATCCTGCGGGCCAGATTGGAACCTTTGGCGGGTCGGTTTTGGACCCCGGGCCGTATGTTTGACACCTGTGCAATACATGCTGTGATAAAAACAAAAATAGCACAAGCAACAGATACATGTACAAATGGCTTCATTTAATTTATATATTTCACAAACAATCCAAGAACTTATGAGACAAATGAACAGGAATTATTTTGCCATTTTATTTTTTTTTTCTTCACATTATTGCTTTACAGTAAAATGCATTGGTTGGATATGTCCAGTATAGCAAGACAATACATTCATATAAGTTATACAGATGTCCTCAGTAATGTTTTATAGTAACTAACTTTACATTAAATATATTTTTTAATCATTTATTATTCTTTGACAAACAACTTCCACGTCACATTGAGCTCACAGTGCATCAGGTCGCATTCAATCAAGAAATACATACCGTTCCTCTCGTGTTCAATTGCCACTTCTAACGTGTGTTGTAAAGTGTGTATTTATTTTGTACACAGGATTGCCATACAATCTGGATTGATGTAGAGTTACAACAAGTATGGCATGAATTCTACTATTTTTTTTTATTTATTTATTTTTTAACCCTTTCAAAAAAAGTGACTTGGTAACAAAGATGGCGAGTCAGGACAACCGCTGAGAACGAATGCTGTTGTGTCAGAGGAGGACAAAGAGGAGCCATGTTTTTTTGTTGTTTTTTTTTCTCCTGCTGTGATGGTTTCGTTCAAAACCTGGCGACTGGGACATGACCACACAGAGCAGCATCGACAACAACGAGAATATACACACACAAAATAAAAACCCTTAACACACTGCACATTCTGAATCAATGCAAGTACAGTACAGCTATCCCTCCCCAGAATAAGTATCACAGTTCCAAAAAAAAAAAGAAATAAAAATATATAGGTCCTGTATGTACAGAAGACCCACTGGAAAAGGTTGAGATGTGCGAGGGTTGAAAAGTGGTCGTGAAAAGGATCTCAGTGGGTGTGTGGAGGAGTCTGTCAGCCCTGTGTGGTCACCTCCATCCTGTAAACGGTCTGATACTGCAGAGTAGCAGCTTAAGGGAGGGGGTCCGATTTTTTAAATTTTTTTTTAATTTTTTTTTTGTCCCCCTTAAGGTCTGCTCTCTTCTGAGTCCATTGAAAAGTGACAAAATCCCGAGGGTGGTGCAGGAAAGCCATCCATTATACCATGCATTCTCTGCTGCCCCTTTGCTCCTTCAGCCAGGGTTTGGTGGAGTTAATGCCCTTTGTGCAAGAGGGGTCAAGAGTGGAGAAAAGCAGAAATGGGTGTTTATGTGGGAGAGGGATAGGGAGAGGGGAGGAGGGGAATCCGATTTTCAACAAAGCCGCTGTTCCAGAAATGTCCGTGTTTTGGCTCAGGTCCTGGGCTGTCACAAACACACCTGTGAGCTCACACATCAAGTACTACTAGACAAACCGACGTCACATCTCCACGGGATCCCCGTCTTTAAATGGCAACCTCGCAGGGGCCTTCTGTCACTTAAAATTCTTTACACTGAAATTGCATATACAAGTGCCTGCTGCCGACCACGAGGCAGAGGAATATTTTCAACACTTAAGACACACCACACCCCCCCCCACACACACGCTTGTTGAGTTTTTAAAGTCTCTGCACCTCACTTGTGGACTCCTCACAGGCATTTTTGCATGATGTTCAAAATGTCTGGATTGCAGTGTAGCTTGTAGCTGCCGATATTTGTAAAGTGGGTCGGGCGGTTTCCATAGAGACGCCCAGAAGCCCTCAGCCTTTTGCTGTGCTGTGGAGGAGCTGCGTTTTAATGTCCCAGCATGCACTGCAGACACAGGCAGGTGTGCTCGAGATGTTAACGAGGTTCCAGTCTGTTCAGGAAGTCGAGAGCCTGGTGTGAGTAACCTAGCGTGGGCTCGTTCTGAGCACACACACACACACACACGCGCATACACACATAATGTTGTCTTGCACACACACACACACAGTCACATATTCACTGAAATTACACACACGCATACACACACAGAAGGAAGCACTAGTTGATTCAGAATGAGAGGACGGCTGTTAAAGTGCAATATCTACATGTAACTCAAAATCTAGAAACCATCACCTTTGACATCTCCTGGAGTTGTCCATCTCTGAATTTCCCTGATAACCGACAGCTGTGGTTGGCACCCCTGCCCTGGATGGAAAGGATGCAGTACCCCCTACTGGCCAGAGGGTGTTATGGCAGACAGTGAAGAGAACTGCCTGGTTATCTTTGCATTTTTTTTTTTTAAACCACCTCCATGCTGCTGCTCTCTCAGAATGAGAACAAGTCACCTGATGCATCCCACAGATCTGGGGCCAGTTATTTTTTTTTCTGAAGTTGTGCAGAGGGAAAAGAGGAACAACCCATCGCTGAATGAAAATAACGCTGGAGTGGAGTGGCCACCACCAGCCAGAAACCCCACTGAGTGGTCAAATCTCCTTATAGCACAAAGCAAGAAAAGCATTTCCGTGTGCAATTTGTTTCAGTGAAAAACAGGCAATGTCCTATATTTGCAACAAGCTCTCCTCTGTGTTTCGGACTAGACAAAACCTTATTTTGAAAAAATAAATACAAAAAACAAAAATAATTTTACAAGTTTACATTGTGCAGTGCTGCATATGCATAACACCCTTACAGTCAACTGATTTGGACTGCGATACATTTTGACACAAAGTGTCCTGACAAAAGGTCTTTTTTTCTTTTTAAAGAAAACAGAGCAGATTTGATCAAGCAGATGAGGGTTGGGAGGGACTGAGGAGGGGGAACAGAGTGAGCGGTAACATCTCCCTGATGCCAAAAGGCCATGCCAGGGAGTCCGGTCCAGACTGAAGGAGAAGGGGAGCTGCCAAGGACAAGACCCTCCTTCAGGGGTCAAAAGAGAAACAGGAGGGTACTATCCTCTTTGGGTACTGGGTAATTTGGTGTTTCTTTTAGGAAAGACGATAAAAGGAAGTTGGGTGAGCGGAGAGAGGTTTTGGTTGGAATCAGGATATCCTTGGTAAGTATTTTTTTTCTTCTTGTACTCTGGTTTGGTTTGTGGACAGGCTTTGGAGTGGTGTGTGGAAATCTACAATGTGAACAGTGAAAACACACACCAACAATCAACAGGGGCACTTATGATTCTGAGGTCCCCAACATCTAAAAGGCATGCTAGATGGGTAGAAAGTTAACAGGCGCACAGAGAAACTAAAGACTTAATTGTAGTAACAGGCAATGCCCAAAAACAATGGGCATTAAGGACTGGCACTGTGTGACAAGAGGACAAAATAGAGACACAGAATGGAGTCCATTCCTACAGTGTACCGCCTCTTGGGATAATTCGATTCATGTTTAGGACTAAAGAATTCCGAGGAAGGGAGCACGAGGAGGAGAAAACGAGTCTGTGGATAGGTCCAGTATTATTGAAATCAAAAGAAAGGAGAAAAATTTTGGAGTTGATATGGGATCATTGAGGTTTTGGTATCCGAGGCATGCTGCTGTGCTCTACGTCTCCATGCACATGGGTAGGTTGACGAAGGTGAAGACGTTGTACTCAATCATGATGGAGAAGCAGAGGAAGACTGCGTACAGGACCAGGACATAGATGCCCAGCTTGACATCCAGCCTCCACTTATTCAGGTGGATCCCCAGCACCTACACAGACACAACATGCACATCCACATGGCTCGTGTAAGCAGAAATGTGTCAAATCTCAGCTTCATATTAAGTAACTGATCATTTGAACAAAAAAACAAAAAAAAAAAACACTGCAGGACTTAAAGCTGCCCTTACGACACATTCACTTCAGTTGAGTTTTATTACTTCTGAGAATTGTCTATTTGGAACAAGGTTTATAAGGGTTATTATATTACTCTTTGCCTACACTGTCCAACCTTGACATGCAAATCTAATTTTAAAATGGTAATCTACAAAAAGTATTTTTTTATTTCACCCTTTGGTCAGTTATTACACTACTGCAACGTGTTCATTTTTTTTCTGGTGATTAACTTCAAATCTCTGTGGCTGTTTTTTTTTTTTTTTCCTGTGTTCAGCAATTGCGACTACTCCTGCTCAAGCCAATAGACCGTATTCACAGCAGACATTTTGGCTTGTAAAAGCAGACAAAGCGCAGGTGTCACTGACGACATTAACTGTTCCGTTTAGCTGCCTTAGGAGGCCATTCCAGGGGACCAGCAAGTACTGTTCCAAGGCCCGAAACTCATTCACTTAAATGGGATGGAGCCACTTTTAATTACACCGATACACCTGCTTTTCCTGACTCAAAAGTCCAAATTGTGTAATGAAAAGGGTCTGTAGCGCTGCTTGTTTAAGAGGAATAATCTTGATTTATTGAGACATAATATAAACATAGACATCTGTAATGCATCTAACTCAGCCTGGCTCTGTACTTTGACTGATATAAGCTAAAATAAACATTGTCTTTTTATTTTTCAGTTCATCTATGACGCGAAAATAGTTTGGTAAGTTACTAATCCATTTGAGATGGAAAATAAAGTATGTAAGAGAGTTGTGGATGCAGATGTGAGTAGATCTCAAACCCTAATACTCCCATAACGGTCCAAGAGTGGTTGTTTTATACTTGCATTAGACCGGTGTTTTTCAACCTTGGGGTCGGAACCCTATGTGGGGTCACCCGAAATTTGTAGTAATTGATAAAAATAATAATAAAAAAAAACTTACTAATAAATATCTGGTGAGTTGATATAGACAATCCCAATACATAAAAGACATGACAAACTGAAGCACTGTGGTACTGTTTATCTTTCAAATGTTCATTGTGGTCAGTTCTTCATTTCGAGCTCTTTCATAATTCGTAGTTTGAGTTATTGTTTGTTCAGTATTAATTGTCAGCCTTGTGAATACAAGCTGGACTGACTGTACATATCCTGACCAAGGAAAATAAAATTCTCACCTCATGCAGGAATCTAAGCCTGGCTTTTCTTCCTCCGTCCATAATAATATACATTATATAGACTAAATGTCGTCCATAATTATTGTTTATTTGCAACATAGTATAGCAAACTATTACAAAAACAAATAATTTTAAAAAATGTCTCCGTTTTGAATGTCTGGAGTCACCAGAAATTTGTGATGTTAAAATGGGGTCACGAGCCAAAAAAGGTTGGGAACCACTGATCTAACTGTTCATACAAACAATTAAAACTTTTAAAAAGATGTACAAATTAACTGTTATTCAAAAATATAGAGCTCTGGATAGACTAAAGAAAAAACTTGTTTAAAAGACTAGGACCAATATTGGTAGTTGAGATAAGGACATGATTTACTTGAATTAAAATTAAATATGTATTCTCTTCTGCTGTATATTTAGCAATGATTACATTGAAAAAACAATGTTTTCGTTGTTTGTTTTCTTGTGGAAACATTGTGTTAACTGAAAATAGGGTTCGGCAAAATAAGTCTTTACTTCAGTCTAAACCCTTTTGGTCGCATTGTATATGGAACAATAGATATGTTGCTTCCGTTTGTTGTTTAAAGTAATTAATGACCAAATAAACTACTATTACACTTTAGAAACTTACCTCACAAATTTTAATGGTGTTTTCAAAACATGAGGCAAACATGTCAGGTCCTAAGTAATGCCAATGCAGAAGTATATTAACGTTGTAAATCTGCTGACGGAGGTGGCTCCAAAAAGTCCTACCTCCCATAGACTTGAATTGGATGACTCTACAAACACCAAGTCAGCCTTTGATGTCCAATATGTCATCTGGTGGTCCATTTTTAAATCATAGCTCCATTAGGTCAAATTGCAGGCTTCGACATTTATCCTTTTTTCCTATTTAAGAAAATACAATTTCTGCATTTTCCTGTAGTTCCAGTTTAGGTCACACTAACAACCCTTCAAAAAAAACTTTGTTAGCCAATGCTTTAGCTCACCCTAGACCAGGGGAGTCAAACATACAGCCTGCAGGCCTAAACTGGGCCTCCAAAGAGTTCAATCAGACCCACAGGATGAATTTGTAACGTCCAAAACTTACTCTGAAGACACTGACAGTCAAGGGTGTCACTGAGTTGTATTGATCATTACATTTACTCCTATATTTTTCAATTCCAAATGTCTGTTACTAAATGTTTGGCGCCTTTGTAGATGGGAATTGAAAAACTTGATTATTCTTTGTTTATATTTTTCTTGTACTTAGTTTATTGTTTATACGGATCCCCATTAGCTACCACCATAGTGGTTGCTATTCTTCCTGGAGTCCGTTAAAATACAAATACAGTTACAAAATACATACATAAATGAAACAAGTTTACAATTCATTATTATCATCAGAAATCTGAATATTTCATTTCAACACATAAACCTTTAAACATTTAAACTTTTATCTTTACAACAACTTGGATTGTGAGAGTCAAAATCATTTGCCTTCTTGTATTTCCTTGAGTACTTCGTCTATTATTGTATAGTCTAGTATTGTTTTATTTTTATTGGCTTTCTTTATGCTAATGTTGTAATGAATGAGTGAGATTAATTTTTATAAGCCCCATGGGGTTTTCTGATCTCACCTGCACCTCTGTTTCTTTGCTTGTCCTAATGTTTGATTTGTTGCATGCTAAATAAATAAATAAATAAATAAATAAATAAATAGAATCAGGTGAATAGTGTCTGAGAAATCAGTTGGACAAAAATCTCAGACGGATGGACGGAAGGACAGACAGAACTCCTGGTATATCTATGGTACCTGGTATATCAACAGCTTCTTCCCTGCCACAGTGAGGCTGTTGGCAAACGCTAAATAATTTTGGGCATAGTACAATATAATGTATGTGTGTGTGTGTGTATATTATATATATATATATATATATATATATATATATATATATATATATATATATGAGCTCGTTTAGACTGACTACTTCCTTGTGGTGTATTTATTTATTTTATTGTTTCCTGGGTCGGTTTTTATGTACTTTTATTGGTTTTTATGCACTCTATCCATCTATCCATCCATCCATCTTCTTGTCATTTTTGCCATTTGTAAATAAAACTTATTAAACTCATTAAACTCATTAAAAAACTGTGTTTCAATTCACACACTAAAAAGTAAAAAGCGGTGTACAAGAATCCCAACTGAAAAAAAAAATAGCCCAAAAATTAAAAATATCCTTAAGTTTGTAGTGTATATCTATCTATCTATCTATCTATGTACATGTCTTTTCTATAGAATTATGTGTTTTTTCTAGTATTTTTATCTGACACTCTGAACGACTGCACAATAATTCCTATGTGTATGTGTATATGCACAAATGAGAAATAAACTTTTGACTTTGATATACCCCTACCCTCTGAGAAGGTATGATTATCAAAAATTGGAATTGTTGATATTCATAGGTTAGGTTAAACTCCTGATCCAACTGTTTTTCATTTCGTAAATTAGTCACTTCATGTTTACCAGATAAACCCTAAACATTTTGGACACCATGCAGACACTCCTAATTTTAATGGATAACATGTTTCAGTGGATATTACATTAGAGTGTGAAATAAAACTAAATATGCCTTTTCTCTCTTTTGGATTTTAACACAAGCAGTATATGACAGCAGTAAACCAGGCTTCTGTAATTGGTTTACATGCAGCATGATTTAGCGTAAACATTAGTGATGACTTCTTACCGTAAGGGCCACAGAGCCGAGAAGAAGCACCACTGAGTACACCAGCCCCCGACTGTTAATCATAACCTGCAAACGAGAGAGAGAGAGAGAGAGAGAGATCAGGCGTTTATTTGTTGCTCCTCAATCTCAGTATACACAATTAGAAAGTACAAATGAGGTCTGAGCTCTTGTAAAGCCAACCCGTCTCTTACCTCTGATCCATAACTGACACACATGGTTTGTATCGCCCAGGGAACCCCCAATCCTACTAGAATGTCGAACACATTACTGCCGATTGTGTTAGAAACCGCCATGTCTCCGAGGCCTGGAACATATAAACGTGAAGATAAATCATTTAAAAAACAACTCTAGTTTCACTCAAGGATATAAACCACTTTAATTCCAACAGAAGTTTAAGATTTTGTTGTGTACTTTGATATTCACAGGGGCCCATCCTTAATCACTTGGAAGGTAGTGACATTTGAGAAAGCTCTAACATCCATAAACAGGCTCTTCGTGTTTTCTCTCCGAGTACTTTGCATCCATACTTGTATTGCATTCGTTGTCGTATACTAGATAAAACCAAACATCATTACCGGTAATGAAATTCTTAGGCTAAGAGGCGACTCAACTTTACATTTTAATAAGGTTTGACTGTTCATTAAAACACGTTTGAGATAAAAGTAAATGTAATTTTAGTCATTAAATACAAACCTGTAGTATTTAGTATGAAAAATATTCAAAAAAAGAATAATAAACCGGAAAGCAGCCATTTGTTGTGCGATCGCTGCCTCTGTAAAAGCTAAAAAGTGCACATATTCTTGCATGACTTGTGTGTACTTTTACAATTATAACCTGAAATATAGAAAATAAGTCCAACTGCAGGGAAATATCTTATAAATTGTCCTTCTGTATCGTATCCGGGTATCCCTCTGCCAAAATATTTATTCGAGTTATCCAACATTGAGCTCAATGGGGTTGTAAAAGCCAGATATTTGTATCGATTTATGAGGGAAAGATATACCTTACCTTGCCGAGCCACAATGAGACTGGCAATGCAGTCTGGGACGCTGGTGCCGGCTGCCAGGAAAGTGATGCCCATGATGACATCAGGGATTCCCAGAGTGTAGCCAATTATAGTCACCTGAGAAAACATAAACAAAAATCATTAGACCTCAGGATTCCTCTGTTTTCCAGACTAAATGCAGCGAAACATATTAGACGTGTCATATTCACCTGTGCATGACAGAACAAGCTCAAGATTTTAATCTGCACTGTTTGGCATCAGCAGACAAAATTAAACACTACGCAGTTTAGTCAGTCTCAAAACAAAATATTTAGTATAAGCTAACACTAGCATAAATGTAGCAGATGTCACTCAGAAATTGCATTTACAGATGACATAATGGATGAAAGTTTTATTCATATTTTATGATAAGGTTGTTTAAGTCACCTACTGCATGCTTGTTACTTATATTTTATTTTTTGTCACTTTAACAAACTTGTTTATATTTTTTATCTCTTTATTTTTCTATTGTGTTGTTGCACACTGCTTTGAGCTGCTGTACACACTTTAATTTCCCTTTTGGGGGATCAATAAAGTTTATCTTATCTTAATTTAATTCTAATAGTCTCTGATAACACTAATGTAGGACTGAATAATCTGCCCAAAAGATCAGTTGATGGTCTTTAAGGTAGAATGCATGATACATGATCTGAATCGCAATGTTCTCCCATCTTATAAAATACAGGTGGGTTAAAACCAACTAAGTTTTCCTTTAGATCTCTTCGTTTCTGGAGGCTTTTGCTGTGTGTGACGGCTTTGTATCATTATCCAGCTAGAAATTCTACATTTTTGCATCATTTGGACTGACATCATCACAGTGTTTACACCATTCAGATGAAATAAACATCCGCATTTTGCTGAACATACAGCTGCAGCGTTTCCATTAATTACCTAGACGGCCTCAAAGTCAAACAAAAAGCATCTGCACTGCATATTAGACTACGTTCAGACAGCAGATCTTAATGCACGATTTGGATTTTTGGGTGAAATCTGATTTTGCTGTGTGCTCATTCATATTACACATTAAATGCGACTTCAATCAGTTTTGAGTATGAACTGAATGCGACCCTGAAGTGACCCACGTACGCAAAAGAAGTCCTGATGTAATATATGACCATGCAGGTATGCATTGCGTTTACAGAAGTATGTATGTTTTTCTGCCACTCCTCCTCCTCCTGGGATGCAGAATTGTGACGTTTGACACATTTCAGTGACATAAAGGTCGGATAAATGTGACCTGGCTGTTCAGACTGAAGTAGCATTGCAAAATACCAGATACGTATTGGATTTAGGACCGCATATGAAAGTGGCCTGGGTTGGATTTGAGCTGTTCAAACTGTCTTTAACAGATTGGATACAGGTCACATTTGGGCCAAAAAACAAAAAAAAACAAAAAAAAAAAATCGGATTTGGGTCACATTTGCCTGCAGTCTGAATGTAGCCTTAGAGTTCAGCAGCTGAGCCTGCATTCTTTGTCATCATTTCTTCAGCAGAAACACAAACTACTCAAAGTCTGCAAGTTAATGTCAACTAAACCTGAATATTTTAGTGCAGACAAATGCTACAGTATCCTTATAAAACAGACAGAAATAAACTAGCGCAGTGACCTGTGTTAGCAACAGTGATGCAAATACATGGGTTAGTGCGACACTAATATGAAAAAGTCACTTTTTCTTCAGTTTTTTTCTGTTTCCAATTCAATAGCTCTCAATTTTAATTTGCATTTTCATGAACATCTACACGATCAGTGAATTAAATATAGGAATACACATAATTTACACTGAAAAATGCAAAATACAGAGGATAATATTATAATAAATGGTGATAAATCACTTAAAGGAGTGATATTTTGCTTTTTTAAATGGAATTAAGCATTTTAAAGCATTTCCCTGTGGTCTACATAAACTGTAAATGCTCTGCTTGGGTCTGAATTCTTCATTAATTCAACTCCACAGGTCCATATTCAACCCTATTTCTGAGTAATGACACCAGAAAGGTCATTTTGAGTGCTGGCCCTTTAAATGCAAATGAGCTACTTCATGCCCCGCCCCCCCCAGGTTGTTGAGTGTACTACTCTGTCCCGTTCAAACAACAACTGAACATTTTAGGTAATCTGCTCTAAGTTTGGACATATTTTTACTTTTTACTACAACTACTGCTGCTCACAAACAATTATGTCTTACTCGGAGAAATGTTCATCAGAAGTCTTGACCTTATAAGTGCAAATGTCATGATGTAACTAGTTATAAAATGTAACAAATTAAGAAGGAATTGAAAGGGGTTATAGAAATCCACTCAATTTTTACCAAAATTAATATTAAAGATAGCTTTGCAGCACCTGGAGGGTTCAAATTCAAACTTTTTGAACTATTAGGGTCCAAATACACAAACAAATGTACCAAAGACTAATAAAAGTGGGTTTAGCAAAATATGACCCCTTTAAAACAAACATTAGCTGAATAGGAAAGTTATATTTTAATGACTCCCTTGGAAAAGATCATATCAAATTTAACTCAATTATGATTAAAGACTGAGATTACCTTGATTTAATAGAAATACCCAAGATATGTAATAGAGCTCTTTTTTTTTTTTTGTTAGATTTTAATGTGGAATTGTTACATATTATTGCTTTAAACTCATCATTCAGCCAAACTCTAGTCTCCCGGTGATTGTCTCTGTCTGAGAAGTGCCATAAGTCAATCAGTCAAACATCTTTCTTGAAAGGGTGGAACTGGATTTAGTCAAAGATTTGAAGTACCTCAGGTTAACCTTAGACCCAACATTAACATTTAAACAACACATAAAGCGACTTAAGAAGACAGTACATTTTAATGAGCAAAATTTTAAACAAGTCAGACCCCTTTTGACCCTATATGCTGCTAAGATGTTTTTACACTCCATGATTTTCTCTTACATTGAATACTGTACAAGTTCCTGGTCACTTGCTGCTGGCACAACCCTCAAACCCATAGAATCACTTTTTAAAAAGCCATAAAAATACTTGACAAAAAAACCCATTTAATTTCCACCGCTGCGTTGTTTTAGATACATTTTTAAAATTTTAATAATTTTGTGAATTTTAAAAATGCATGCCTGATATTTAAAGCTGCGACAGACTTTCGTCACCAATTTTTCATCAAATCTGTCAAACCCCAGTCATAGCCTGAGTATCATGAATCCATATGTCTTTCTGTGATTACTCACCTGAATCTCTTCCTTCACGGTGAACAATCTCCAAGTGTCATCCACCATAAACAAACCATTTGTTTACAAACAGAGCTGGTAGGTCAGTCGGGCATCTTCGGAATTTTGTCGCGAAATGCAGTGTGGGAAGCAAGGTTCTATTAGTTTTGGATATTTCATTATAGTTTAGTTTTATTTAGTTTTGACTTTTTTTTCCTCTAATTCAGTTAGTTTTGATTAGTTTTTAGAGCAGGTTTGCTAGTTTTTATTAGTTTTCATTATTTTCTCAATGCTTAGTTTTAATTTAGTTTTAGTTTGTTTTTTTATATCTTTTATCTTCTTCTCCGTCGTATTCAAATAAATCCCAGACTGGACTCTGCTGCTTTCTCCCAACTTTAGTCTCCATGTTTCCAGGTAGAGTGGGGACCAGAAGACGACTGGAAACCACAATTGACAAGAAGCGATGGACCATTAAATATCATATGGTACCAGCAGCTAAAATTGCTTGAGGGAAATAAATCGATTTTATATCAATCCAACATTGACAAAGACGAAAACGAAGGGAATTTTATCAATAATTTTTATACGTTTTAGTTTTGTAAACACACAATACAATTTCAGTTAGTTATCTTTTTTCTTTTAATTATAGTTTTTATTTATTTCAGTTGACGAAAATGTTTTTACAATTCTAGTTTTCGTCATTTCATTAGTTTTCGTTAACGATAATAACCTTGGTGGGAAGTGGAGGTTCGTGCAGCCACCTGACAGCGGCAGCGAAACCATATGATATTATATGGCTGGCACAAACACGACGCGGAAATGGCTGAAACGTGGAAACAGCTGGAGGGAAGCGGCACACCAGCCGATTCCACACGAACCTCCGCTTCCCACAATGCACGTTGCAACAAAATTCGGAAGATCCCCGAGTTACCTATCAACTCTTAGTAAAAAAAATGGTTTGTTTATGGTGGAGTACACTTCGAAATTGTTCACTGTGAGGCAAGAGATTCAGGTGAGTAATCACAGAAAGACTTACGGATTCATGATACTTAGGTTATAACTGGGGTTTGACAGATTTGATGAAAAATTGGTGACGAAAGTTTCCCCGCACCTTTAAAGTCTTGCATGGACTTGCCCCTCCTCCCTTGACAGATTTTATCAAATCCCGCTCTGTCAGTGGGAGGGGCCACAGCTCCAGGAGACTGAGGTGCCACGCAGGTGCACTACTTTTGGACAGACTACACTTTCAGTCACTGGGACTGAATATCGGAACAGTTTACCACTCAACGTAAGAGACTCAATCATATGCCTCCTTCAAATCACAACTTAAACATTGGATAAAAGAAAACCAGGCCTGGGACCATCAGTAGATTGTCCTCACTGTGTTTTTTGTGTGTTTTTATGATGTTTTGCCTTTCTGTCAACTGTCTTTCTTGTCACTGACATAGGGACTACAGATGGAAATTAGCACTGCTGCTACAATCTGGTGTATTTACACCTGCAATTGTTGTAGATGTTGTAGAGGAAGTTACATGTATTCTATATATATTTGCATGCATTCTATTTGTCACATAGGCTTTTACATCTATTCCCTGTGTCTTCGCATAAAGGGGTTGGACAAAATAATGGAAACACCTTCACCTCAAGATGATAATGCCCCAATCCATACAGCTAGAATTGTTAAAGAATGGCATGAGGAACATTCTAATGAAGTTGAGCATCTCGTATGGCCGGCACAGTCCCCAGACCTCAACATTATTGAGCATTTATGGTCAGTTTTAGAGATTCAAGTAAGACGTCGATTTCCACCGCCATCGTCTCTAAAAGAGTTGGAGGGTATTCTAACTGAAGAATGGCTTCAAATTCCTTTGGAAACAATTCACAAGTTGTATGAATCAATACCTCGGAGAATTGAGGCTGTAATTGCCGCAAAAGGCGGACCTACACCATATGAAATTATATTTTGTTGATTTTTTAAGGTGTTTCCATTATTTTGTCCAACCCCTGTTGACCACATAAGAGTGGATGACTTTCTTTGTAGTTTATGGCACCTGTAAATTCTTAACCTTTTATGACGTTTCTTATCTGTTGTGTTTAGGCCACACACCAGTGTGACACTTGGGGGGGGGGTAAAATTGAGATCTCACAGACTCTCAGAGAGGCCGTATCTCTGAGTTTTGGGTCTCTCTGGCTCTGGCATAAGACACAGAAACTCAGATGATTCTTGGGACTCTCAGACCGACAGCATCAGCCTCTTTCTGATCTGTACCCCTTTATTGAAGCTCCAATAAACTTTCTTCCTTGAAGACACTGATCGCTTGAACTGACCCTTCTTTATTTTAGATGAATTAGTAGAGTATTATTTTTTCCATAACAATGTTCATTAATATGCACTGTCCCTACTAAATAAATCAATAAATCTGAACGTATGCTCTGCTTTTTGGCTTTATGACAAAACAAACAAATATGTCACACATACCATCCAGACCATAAAGTATGAGAAGACTGCAATCCAGACAGTAGACAGGATGAAAGATAGCATGAAGCATTTCTCCCAGCGAGGTTTGGCACAGTTTGGAACGGTTAAGAACAGCATCAGGAGCAGAGGCCACGAGATCAGCCACTTCACCTTACTGCCGAAACCCCCTGCAGCACAAAGATGCATTATCACCACATACCCAGGCTTTTCAAAAAAAAAAAAAAAAAAAAAAAAAAAAAATCAGAGGAACATACATTAGGGGGAAACAAATGAGTACAAGCTTACATTTTTATGATGTGCTCCACATTATGTTTTACAAACAAACCCCACCATTACCATGACCTATAAATGTTTTACTTTAATTTATAGTATAATCTGGTATTAATCTAGTTCTCTTTCATACAGTAGATGTGCAGATTTTTTATCCTTTCCAACAAATGGGCTTTTTCCATTCTAGTAAACACAACCGACTTTTAAGTATAATACGTCATTATTCAGTGATACCATTACTTTTTTACCTCGAATCCATTTTGGCGACCTCCAGCATTTATGTACTTGATATAAAAGGATTATTCCAAACGTGACAGGCTTATCTAAGTCATGGAAACGTATCCATATGGAGGTCTGAAACTGTACAGCTGTAATTATTTTCTCCTTCTTTGCTTTAGTGAAAAGGGCAAACATGTTCCTCCATCTGCCATTACTACAAACACAGACTGCTTTTATTATTTTTTGGCACGCAATTTTAATGTGAGGGATCAAAAAAGCAGTAACTTCACTTACGAATAGCATAGGTAGCAGCCTTAAAAACACCGAACTCTCCTTTTCACTACACTTCCTCGTCTTTTAATGATTTTTACTCTATTTAATACAACACCACCTACATACTCGGAGATAAATTGGTCATTTTCATGCTAAATCAGATTAATCAGATTCATATTCTTTTCACATCACCACCCACTGACTGATAAAAGGGCAGCCATGCTTGGAGCTGCCAGAAAGGATGATCATTAGTCAGTGTATATAAAGCCACTGAGTAATTTGAAGGAGGGCATCAATAACTGCTCAAGTGGAACAATATTTTCAAGCCGAGCCATCCGACTGTATACTCCTTTCAACAGTAATAAACTACTCTACTTCTTGGAAATAAGCACATTTAATAGATTTGTAAATATGACCCAGAACATGTCGAGTTTTTTTTTTTTGGTTTTTTGGTTTTTCTCCTCCTCTCGACGATCCCCAGAATTATCCGTGCGTGCCTATTTATGCACATTCACGAGGTGGATACGTGAGTCACGTACTTGGAATGTGAAACGGGGAGATGGTGATGTTTTCCGTTTTCTCCGTGGGTTTGTCTTCTGGCACGTTTCCGTTCTCGATGTCGACCTTCCCGTCAATCACTTGTGTCTCTACGCCATTGGCAGTTTGGACCAACTTCTGGCGCTTTCAGAAAAGAGAAACTAAGTCAAAGAGCACTTGAACGGGCAAAACGTGTTGCACATTTTGGTTGTTGCTGCAGTCAAAGCAGAGGAATCTATACTATGTGGACAAAAGTATTGGGACACGCTGAATTCAAGTGTTTCTCTTCTAACAGGGGTCTGGGAAACAAAACAATAATGAGAAATATAATATAGTTTTTATTGTAAATATCATTGCATTGGTTAGTTTTGTTTAAATCATCTTTGCATCCAAAATACTTCAGTGATGGCTTTTTACCTAATTTCTCTCAACATTATTTTTTTAAATCCATGACTATGATTTTAGAATAGAATGAGCTTTACTGTCATTGTACAGTGAAATGAAATTTGATTTTACATTCAGTAAAGTGCTCAAGTAAAACACACACATTTACTATAAATAGTCAAAAATAAAAAGAGAAGTATGAAAAAAGTCAAGTAAAAAAAAAACAGCGCAAAAAAAAAAGTGAGTCCAGTGTCAAATGTACAGAATATTCAGGTGACACAGGTAAAGCACTTTAAATGTTCTACCTCTAAATATCTAAAATATTTTTCATGCTCTGACTGTAAATAATAATTTTCACAATGAACCATCTGCTCTCTTCACATCTCACTTAAGAAGAAAAATCTCCCGTTAAACTTTAAGGAAATATTGATGTTTATGAACTATATGGACATAAATACTGGGACACATCATGGCTTCAGCTTTTGAGATGTCCTGCTTATGCCAATTTGAGATATAAACATCAATATTTCCTTAAAAAAAACAAACCTGAGGTCCAGCAACTTAGTCTAAGTATTGTGGACAGCTGATTCCAGCATCTATATTGGCAACACTACTAATGTGTCCCAAAATTTACACCCTTCCCATGCCTGACATACAGCTCCCATCCCCCTCTCAACATTAAAGCAAACCTCATGTGCATAACATCTATTGGCACATTGGACGGTTTAACATCATATCTCGTGTGTCATGATTCCGTAGTGGTACATCCACTGTTGGTGCTTATATTTGTAGTGATAATATGTCCACCGTTAATACTTGTATTTGTAGTAGTAGTATTAACTGTCATGGACATTTGTTCTGGTTGTTGGTGGTTGTGCCAGCACCAGCTGATCTACTTTTTTTTTTTGTTTGTTTTTTTTTTTACTTTTTATTTATTAATTTTCAAAAGAACAAACAATGAACATGAGATAATCATGGGCGTTACAATTAAACTTAAAAAGTTCTTTTACATCATACACACATACATCATTGTACAATTATGGTTGTATTAATCAAGGTGCATACACAATCCATTTTTCCCAGCGTTCAGTACATTTCTCCAACTCAAGTCTTAAAGCAAAAGTAAGTCTCTCCATACAGTAAATTTCATTAATAATCCCACGCCAGAGGTCCAAAGTTGGAGGGTCGGGTTGCAACCATTTTCGGGTTATAGCTTTCCTACTACTTGCCAAAAGTATCTTCAATAAGTATTTATCCTTCTGAAGGACTGTTTCCGGTATTTTACCAAGATATAAAGTAACAAAAGAATAATCTAAATCCATCCCTATTATCTAATTTATTTCGGTTGCGACCTCCCTCCAATATGATTGGATTTTCGGACAGGCCCAAAAAACATGAGCTGATCTACTTTTTGATAGTTCTTGTTCAGTTTTCTGTGCACCAACTGCATCCATGAGTCTCCCCCTTCTTCCCCCCTTCCCCAGTCTCTCTCGCGATATCTTTTTCTCCTCCTTTACTCCCCATCTCTAACCCCAGCTGGTCAAGGCAGACGTCCATCCTCCAGGAGTCATGGTCTACTCCAGGTTTCTGCGTGTTAAAAGGAAGTTTTACCTTCCACTGTCACCATTCACCAAGTGTTTGCTCCTGGAGGATTCTGTTGGGTTTCTGTAAATTGGTTTGAGCGTCTGGTTCACACCGGCTCTATATGTTAAAGGTGGGGTCTGAGATCTTGGAAAAACGGTTCGAGCAAGCTACATTTTGAAAATACTCAATTCAAAAGTCCAAACCCCTTTCTTCAGACGTCCCTCCGAAGCCACGCCTCCAGAGTAGTGGCACGCACAATGCTTGTTCCCGAGGGTTCACGAGCGCTGCACAGCAACAATTCGTCGGCTGAGGCTCTGCTCTGTACCTGGGTTGGGCTCCGGCACAGTCTATGGTCCAGTCCGGCCAAACCGTCCCCTGCTTCGCTCCCGTACACCTCAGGCTCCTACCCCGGCTATGGCCCTGGGTGAGGCTCAGGCTCACGTACCCATGCATACCTCATTGAATTTCCTCTAACACCCCCGCTCTTCCAGATCAGCCCCAGTTCAGACCTATGTGACTAATGTTACATTTCCTAGTGGTTTATGTTAATGACGAAACAGTTTGCAGGTGAACTTTCCATCCTAATATAACTAATATAGCGAGATTCTGGCTACGCTTCCTGTTCAAGCACTCCAGCCTCTGAGAACAAGAAGAGGGGTATACGCAGAGGGGGGGAAGGGGGGAGGGGTGAATGGCAGTTGAGTTTGATAGACACATCACCGTTCAATCATTTCGAGTGGGCGCTCAAAATGATTGGATGGTGTTTTTTCAGTCCTGTCCATTCCACAGGTGACTGATTTTTTTTTTTTTTTTTTGTGTTAGAACATTTAATTAATTAGTTGTAATCGGGATGTGAAGGGGATTTTAAGGAATATAATAAAAAAATGCTCCAGAAAAACATCTCAGACCCCACCTTTAAGTGTCATGAGATTACTTTTGTTATGATTTGGCACAATATAAATAAATTTGATTTTGATTTAAAGTTTAATAGGACATTTCAATGGGAGGTACCACATTTAAAGTCATAGTCATGGATAAAAATAAAAAACAAATTAATGTTAAGAGAAATTAAGTAAAAGCCATCTCTGAATCCTTTTAGAAGCACAGAAAACAATTTAAACAAAGCTAACCGATGCGATGATATTTATCACAAGATCTATATTACAAATGCCAGTTACAAATGCCAATTATAAAATCTATATTACAACACTTATTATTGTTTTGTAGCCCAGACCTGTTAGAAAAGTATTACCTGAATATCAAATGTCCCAATACGTTTGTCCATAGAGTGTATCTGAGACAAGAACTAACACCTGTACCTCTGTTATGATGAGGCGGCTAGCCATACGCAGGCGGGTCTTGGGTCCGAAATGGCTGGTGACCATGACACGGAGCCCGGCCTCTGGGAACCTGAACTTTGAAGGGCTGGCGTTCATGATCTCGTCCACCATCACCACCGATCCACGGCTGTAAGCCTTGGTGGGCTTGACTGGGAGCGTTGAAGTGAGCAATAGAAGGATGAAAGTCAATTTAAGGAATAAATATAATGTGTACACTCACCACATCAGCCATCAAAATGACATGAAATACATTTTCATTTTTATTGGCAGCTTTTTCATTAAGTGCATTTGCTTGATACCGTCCTGACAGTAAGTGTTTAGCCACGCCGTGTTGGGAAAATGACGTGCGAATGAAATTAATTGCCAAGTACGCTTAACTGAAACATAGTGACGTACAAATTTCTCCCGGCAATGAAGGAGCAGTGAGTTTGTCTTGCAGAAAAGTGTTCTAGAAATACATGCGATGCTTTTTTATACAGTCTGTAGTCCCAAAGCATCCCGGGCCAAGTTGCTAAAGAGTATTAACGGATGCTGAGGCAGTGTCACTTTTTCACAATGTCAACTTAAAACTGCACCGTGCAAGATTTTAATGTCAACGTACACGATCCCTATTAAGCTGAATGACAACGCAGGCTTCGCGCAGACACTTCAGCGACCTCTCAAATCAAAATTTAAAAGCCAAAACATCCCCCAAACAGCTGTGTTAATATCCTGTGTGGACAGATTGGGATGTCAGTTGACTCCAACGGGCTCTACAAATTAAAGTTGATGTCTTCGTTTTGCTCGAGAGAAGGGATTCTTGGTAATACCATTTAATTGAGGACACAAAAATGTTGCCTGATTGAGACACGTTCTCACATTCAGTGCTTTACAAATAGTGTGATCACACCAATATCCTGCAAATGGTTCGACTGAGAACACTTAACATGTTTCTGCTGGACTGCGACACTATTATTCAGACGTCTCTGGTAGTTTTGAATGGTTTTTGGAGATGTGAAAAATTTGCTTTCAAATCTAAAACCTCAGACGACGCAAAATCATCGATCAAAATGTTAAGCTCTCGCAACACCTGTTTACATTATTTACTGCATTATTCACGGGAGCCATTTTGACTTATGGCAGAAAATGAACAGGTGCAATTACTTTAATTCACAATGGCTGCGCTCCATGTTGCATTAGTTCCAGTGTTTTTCATTTGCACATGCTGGCTTTCTGGCATGGTTTTCTTGGACACTTGCATGGAATAAATCCATCCCTAATGCTATGTTATTAGGATCACCTGTGGTTTTCTTGCTGAGATGGGCAAAAATGTCCGCTGTGGAAAAGATCTATTGCACATGCATTTAAATATGAATATACTGTACAGTTTACATAACAAGTGTGCAGGAGAGAAGTTCATTTACGGTGCTACAATTCTTGTTTTGTATTTAATCATATTTGATAGAAGAGGTTTTGGAAAAATGATCATTAATGGGGCAAATGCTAAATGCTTTTTAGAACTTGATAGTTTGCATGTTGTATAAATATGGGTATGTGACCTCAAAGTAAGATAGCAGGCGTTTCTTTTCACGTGGATGTTTTCAAAGTCTTGCACCTAACCTTGACATGCACTCTCCTTTTGTTTAACAGGTATGCTCCCTTGTCTATCAGCCTTCATTCTTTCCTCCATGTTATTTACAGAGACGAGATAGGAAAAAAAAGCAATAAAGCATATAAAATTACTTCATTCCTGGATGAGCAGAGCTGAATATTTTTGCCTCTCTTGTCCCTTTGGTGCTAAACATCATACACCAACCAGGAGGGTTAGCATGAGTGTGTTGTTACTGACATTGCGTGAATTCTGGGTACTGAACTTCAAATAGCTTTCCCAAATTGCCTAGTGCTGCTTTGAAGTTTGCCTGCCAGTTGTGAATATTTATGGGATGACCAAGATTGATTTCAACTTCTGTGACATGGACGACCTCTGGCATCTGAGCTGACAATATGCAAGGTGGCCACACATGAAACACATGCTCATTATACTTTAAATTTTCACGTATCTGATGATTTTTTTTCCCCCATAACACCTCATTTGCTCTTTGCTTACAATTAGCTATAAGATGCAGCGTGTAGGGATTAAAAAAAAAAAAAAGTTCTATGGTACATTTATTAGTTTTACTCAGCCTTAATTTGACTTATTATGCATGCAAGAATGCACATAAATTAACTGTGTAAACAGAGCCGGCATAAACATTTCCTCTTGTGAAATTCATTACCACTTCAGGAATGAGTGGGTCTACACCCCAGAGACCGACAGGAGAAAAGTAGTATGCAAGCAGAAAGAACTGGCACACAGCAGCAGAACACTGTTGACAATAAGCAAGAGTTAAGTTTAGTAAGGCTAAACAGACAGGCATGTTAACACTAATGCAGTCTAAGTGTTAAAAAAAAGGGGTTAAATGTCACAGATTAGATAGACTCAAAGTAGAAAAGTAGTGAAAAGCTAAAGGACACTTTCACCCAAAAATGACATTCAGGATGTTAATTTAGAAACAGGTTGATTATTTTTCCTTTAGCATTTTTTTAATAAGTTAGAGACAAGACAACACAGTCCCACGACATTAAACTGCATCACCAAAAAGAAGATTAAATATATCTTCATTATACTGTTCCCGTTTTAAACTGAACATTTCATTTTGTGCCCCTGAACGCTCAGATAAGCTTCAGTTGCTTATCACCCTGAAGGAGGCGAAGCAGGCACCGAAAATGAAAAGGAGGAACACATCGAACTTTTAAAATTACCAAAAGATAGAAAAGTAGGAAAAGAATTTGACAGCTGGGCTCTTCAGGTAATGCAGTTCACCGAGGTCAAAGGACTGAGCAGAGTGCGCTTCGGCGGAATCATTAAGTAATTTTCAGCAGAATAGAAGATGAAGCAATTTAAGAGGAAAGTTCAGCAGAAAAGAGCAAGAGGGCTAAAGGCACAGACCCCCAAAAAGAACAAGAGTCTTACACAGAAATCAGTCATTTAATTTAGACAAAAGCCCTTTCTTATTTCATGGTCTCGGGTATCCAGCCTGTCTGATTAACCTTACCTGGTGACAGCAAAGGCGATGACGGGTCGTCATCCCAAACATAGTCATAAAGGGTATTACCGTCCTCCATCTCACTGCTGGCTGCTGCATTACCGTTGGCCACATTTTTGTCCGACTTCCCCGAGAAAAATCTCTGCATGCTGGAGTTGAATCTAGCAAGCAGATGGAAACATAATCCCTAAATTAGAGATGGTGAAATAGTTCACAGCAATAAACAAGACAGGACAAATAAGGTTTAGGAGGCCTACTTGAAAGATTGTTTGGAATGTAGTATATATTAATTAAAGAAAATAACCATATGTAGAATTAATTTATAGGAGGATGGCCTACTTTTTTAAAACTAGCACCAGTGTTCGACTTCAAAAACAGCTGAAATATTATTGATATGGAACAGGAAAGAGAAGTTTTCAAACAGCTCTCCAAAGCTAATCGCAAGGCTTTCATCAGCTTCCAGATAGACAACATTAGTACCATTACTAAAAAAAAAAAAAAAAACAGTTCACAAATACGTGAAGTGCTGCTGCCTTTGAACATAATGAGTGCAGAGGTAACATTGGAAGAGGTGCTCGAACCTTTTAGAGATTCGATTTTTTCCAAACTTCAGAGGTGTTATGGATCATCGATATGAAAGAGGATTCATCACAATTTTAGACAGAAAAATAGTGGGCCTATGCTTTTTGGCAGCTAAAATAATAATCCCATTACATTAGAAGATTAGTAAGAAAAGATATTTAACAGTGGAGACATTTTAATCAGAATTTTTTTGTTCTTGGTGTAGAATTACTATCTGTGATTAGTGTAAATTCTGGTATCAATTAGGAATAAGTTTAACATTGCATGGTTGGTTAGTTTCCTTTATACAGCTCTTTTAAGGTACAGTGTAACCTTAGGGCAGTGGTTCTAAAACCTTTTTCTGTCAGGCCCTTCATCAAAGGAGGAAGAAACAACAATATTATAGTATATTAAGTCTTTTTTTCCCCCCTTTCAAAAATTTGTTGTACAAATTATGCTTGAACAATACAAATAAACTCAACAATACTGCTAGCTGACAATACTTTTCCAAATGAAAATAGGAAAAGTGCAGGTAATCACTAAAATTCTGGGCTATAACACACTCAAGTCAAGTGTAGTATTGTATATGTCAGGCAATGTTGTATTAAAAGAGGACAGATTTTTGTTGAAAATTTTGTTAGCAGCCTGTAAGAAAACTATCACAAGAAAGCGGTACAAAGCAGATCCACCAACACAGCATGACTGGCAAAAAAGTGTGAGTGAGATATATAAAGAAACTGTTGACCCATAAGATAAGGACTCAAGAAAAACAATGTCGAGAAAAGTGGGAGAAATGGTCAGGTTATACAAGGACAGGATAAGGACAATCTTACTGATAACAACACTAGAGCGTAATGTAGAGACATGGCAATCCACCATGTTCTTTTTCCTTTGAGGTTTGTACTTCTTTATTTTTTGTCTTCCTTCTGTATGTCCATATCTGCAACATGTTCTTAAAAAGAACCAGTAAAACAAAAGTGTCAACCCTGTAAAGCCTGAACCATTAAATCATTGACAGAAAATTCCAGTTCTTTGAAACTGGAGCCTTTATTGGTCCTTCTGAACAACCCCAAAATTTAATTTTCAAATATCAATTTCCATGTATAAGTTTCAATTTTGTATCATATTTGATACATCGGGTCTTAATGTTCAAATATTATTATTTTTGAACAAACAAAAACATAATAGAACACAAACATGTCTAACAAGTTGGTAATTCCTTTTCAAAATTGGCAAAGTTCTTCCTCCTTCCTCATTAATGACAGACTTGTAGTGAGACTGGAAAGGCCCCTGGTGAATGAATTCCTCCCCCTGGTGGATTATCTGTGTATTGCATGTATCTAATTGTATACATCAGGTTTTTCAAGAAAAAAAATATCACACTGATCATGTAGAGGGCTTCAAAACTCATGTATCAAATATGATATGTTTGGTTTTAAAGAGCTAAAAAAAATACGAAAGGTGCTACTAGATTGTTATAACTGTAACAAAGTTAAGACAGGAGTGATCTTGACAGGAGTGATCACAGTTTGAGAAACACAAACTTAGTATATTATTTTGTTGATGTTCGTTATAGTGCTTCATTTGTTTGACTGTTTGACCTCTAACACTTAAATAGTATATGAATTTAAAAAATAATGTTTTGTATGTTAACAATAATACTCATAATTTAGTTTTTATATATAAGGTAATGGACATTTTGTGCTGTGAGATTGGTCCCTATGGTGTTTTGAGTAGCATCTGTGCTATTTGCAGAGAAATTGTATCAGAGCACGGCCCTGGAAGGTCACCTCAGAGCACTGATTGTGCTATAAAAAACCCCTCTCTACTCCATTTTGAGTGGAACAGCCCAAAATGGTCAACGGATATTTTGGGAGAGGGGAGACATATGACAGCATATCCTACAGTAAGCACTTCTTTCCTCCAAATGAGAAAGGAGAGGAGTGATCCGGTTAAGCCTGTGCTCTTAGCCACTGCAGAGGGGGAAAGATTAAACTCTTATGGCAGGGAGAGAGCAGGCTGCTGCTGAGTGTAACACAGATTACCAGCTGGACAGCGACGGCAGCACAGGACGACATGGGTGGCATTAGGCACTTTGGACTATGAAGACACATTTGTGGCATAATAAAGATTAGTTCATACCAAGAATATTCTCAAATAAACTGAGTAGGAGAAACAGCAAGGAGACGAGAAAAGTACAGATCAAACTGTTTTCAGACGACAAATGCATCACACTATGTTTAGCAATGATGAAATAAATACTTAAATTCGACACTTTAGATTACTAATCCCTGTGTTTTAGGAACGCCAAATAGTTTCCCATGTGTCATGATTTGTTGTCAAGAAAGATGATTAATTTTGAAAATAGAAAATAATACATTATGAGAGATTTTATTGCAGTTTTACAAGAAGGAATCCTTTTAAACCGACACTGTACATAAATAGAAATGTATTGACATAACCCAGGTAACCTCACATTTAGTAGACAGAAAATTATCCTTTGTGTCTTTTTGATGCAGTGGCATTTTAAACTACCTAACCTACCTATTTTTCTCTTTTTAACAGTTCCTAAGTGACTTATTTATCATATTATCCTGTGTTTAGCATCTTTCTGTGAATATCAGCCGTTTTCCTAGATTTAGTTTATCGATCATGTAGATGTTGACGAAAGCTTAGAGCTAATTCAACGAGAAATAAATGAACCAAAAGTGACTTCCAGAAAAATATGATTAACTGAAAGAAAAACAAGCATCTACGATTACCATTTGTTAAACTACATAGATTTTATTGATGAATCAATGTTGCAGTTCACTAAGGAGCTGAATGTCTAAATAGATCATATCTGATGCCAACGAATAGCCAAGAAACTGGATTTTCTGTGAATTATTTCTGTGTATTGATAGAATAAATAGTTGAAAAGTTATTAAAACTCATTTTAGATCAGTGGATGCTTTTGGGAGCCAGGGTGAAAAGTGACGATGCTAAAAATGACTTAATATTTGACAGTGATCATCAAGAGGGTGATGATGAGAATGAAAAGAGACGCAAGCCAAAGAGTGGAAAATGTTTTTTGACAAACACCGGAGGAACCTTTGTCAAAGTAACACAAGGACGAAGTATAACTAAAGACAGGAAATTAGAATGCATTATGAGTACTTTACATAGTGAATCTTAATATTAGATTGAAATACAAGATCAAACTCCCCCAACAGACAAAACTACACTCACACACACACGTCTCCTTAGTTGAATTTACAGCCCACATCTGTGCAGGACACTTAAACGAAACATTCCCCTCCAGCTATAAAACCCACTTATCTAAAACTACACAGTGCACAGTTGGTTAACCTCAGCAGCTCAAAGGTATCTGGTATTAAGAATCTCCCTATGAACACCCTCATCAGGTTAAATGACAACTTTATGAGTCTTAAAAAGTGTGTCTGACTTACTTCATGACCAGGATGTATCCTGCATACATGACTACCAGCACCAAACTCTCCCACCTGAGATAAAGGAAAGGATTGTGGTTATTGGCACTAAATACATTTAGAATTGAGGAAAAACAAAAGCATATGCACATTTTACAGTCTAATGCCATGGTTCCTGACCTTTTTTGGCTCATGACCCCATTTTAACGTCACACATTTCTGGCGACCCCGGACATTCACAACAGAGACTTTTTTTTTTTTGCTAAAATTATTTTTTTTTTATCATGTAACAGTTTGCTATACTATGTTGCGAATGAACATTAATTTTAGATGACATTTAGTCTATATAATGTATATTATTATGAACGGAGGCAGAAAAGCTAGGTGTAGATTACTGCGCAAAATCAGTCCAGCTTGTATTTACAAGGCTGCAAATTAATACTGAACAAACAATAACTCAAACTATGAAATATGAAAGATCTTGGTTTGCCAACATGTTCTCTGTGTGTTGTCTCAAAATGTCGTTTGAGTGTGTTGGGTTTCATACTCTGAGCAGACAGTATGCTACCGTGTAGCAGACATTTTGGCTTTTCCTCGCTGCTTTCTTGCTATAATGATTCTGGTAAATCCATACTGAAGGAAACTTTCGTCGTATTTTCTCTGCCTTTTTGGTGTCTGCTTCTCAGTTTCTCTTGGGTTTGGTCCGGTTTTCTGACTGCGACTGTGTCAGGGCAGGTTGAAGCGTAGTAACGTACATGGTCACATAATCAGAGTCAATCAAGATATGCCTTCTCAGATATTATATCCTGCGTTTTATTTGAACTTGATTTTTATTAGGAAAAGTGTGTGGTGTTTTAATCATAATGAAATATATAGGGTTATTCAAAAAGAATGAACTGATTTCATGATGCATTGCTTCAGTTCTCAAGCATCGTCATGGAATGAGTCAGTGACCATTTGAAAGAGGAGTTTTCTAAGTTTTGAACGGCTGCCTCGATGACCTTAAACATCGAATAACAACAGCAATCAACTCAGTGGATTGTGATACGCTGGTACACGTCTGGGAGGAATTCTCTTATCGCATTGATGTTGTCTGTGCTGCAAGTGGTGGCCACATTGAACACTTGTCAGACAGGAAATAAAAGTTGATTGTGAGCAGAATACTTGTGACTTCGCTAGAGTTTTCTATTGCTTTTCCTTATTAAAATATTGCGTAATGAAATCGGTTCATTCTTTTTGAATTACCCAGTATATTGAATAATTAAAAGGTATTTTTTATTAGTATTTTTTTTTTTTATTTTAATCAATTACTAGAAATTTCAGGCGACCCCATTTGAATTCCAGGCAACCCCACGTGGGGTCACGACCCAAAGGTTGAAAAACACTGGTCTAATGCAAGTATAAAACAACCATTCTTGAACCTTTATGGAGTATTAGGGTTTGAGATCTACTCACATCTGCATCCACAACTCTCTTACATATTTTATTTTCCATCATAAATGGATTAGCGACTTACCAAACAATTTTCTCGTCATAGATGAACTGAAAAATAAAAAGACAATGTTTATTTTAGATTAAACCAGTCAAAGTAAAGAGCCAGGCTGGTATTAGACAAAAAAGGAATGATTAATGTATCTTACTGCAATCAGAGCCACAACAGACAGAATATAGTAGAAGGAATCCCTGAAAACAGCCCACCAGGTCAACATCACAACCTAAGATTGAAGAAAAATGTCACGTTAAACATATTTGAATGCGTTTTCCTGGTTTTTTACCAATACCTCTTATCACTAGAAATATACGCAGATTCAGATGTGTTTGTTTATGCCTCCAGAGTTTACTTCTCCATTTCCATTAAAACCAGTTCTAAGAAAATTGAAGCAGATGGCTTTGTTACCCCTCAGCAAAAAACTTCTGACACACATGTGCTGTTCTTCCATCTATAAATAAACAGAATGATGCAGCCACAGCACTAAGTCACACACACACCTGCCCGGCGAAGATCCCGCACACACCAATGATGCAAAGGATGTTGAAGACCGCTGAGCCAACGATGGTCCCCACCCCCACATCTCCGTGGGTGATGAAGACACCTGCACACAGGGAGGCGTCCAATCAGAATCAGTGGTGACACCGACCATCTGGGAATGCCTGACTGTATCCTCGTATGCAAGTATGTGTGTGTTTGTGCGTACCAATGATAGATGCAAAAAGCTCTGGAGCAGAACTGCCAGCTGCCATGAAAGTGGCTCCAGCAACATCTTCACTCAGATCTAGTTTCTGCATAAATAAAACAGAGATGAGTGGTTTACATAAACAAAGCATTAGCGCGTTACTGTAATGTTGAAAACTCTTTAATTACCTCACAGATCTTCTCGAGTGATGTTACAAAGTACTCGTCGCATGTTATGGCGAGGGCAAGGAACATGTAGAGTGCCTAAAACAGAAACACTGGAGTTAAAGTAGTGTGGAAGTGTATATACAGTAGATAGAAAAGAGTCTGAAGCTTCGTTGCTTGACATTTTTTAAGAGTCAGTGTTCAATATTATTTAATTCAAGTGGTTTGAAAGGGAAAAAAAAAAAACCTGCAGAAATCTACAGTACCCCATGATGCAGGATGTGGGCTAATTGTGTGATTTCAGAGACATAAAGGGGTTAACCCATAAGGACCCAGTGTGACATTTGTGTCAGTTCCCAAATGATTTTTCTCTATATTTAACCCTTCTTAAGTGATTTATCACCATTTATTGTAATATTATTCTCTTTAGTTTGAGTTTTTTCAGTACAAATCATGTATTTTCCTGTCTTTAATTCACTGATCATGTAGATATTCATAACAGCTCAGAGTAAAGTTGAGTGTTATTATATCAAAAAATAGAGAAAACTGAAAAAAAGATGACTTTTTCAGTAAAATCAATCATTAACTGAATATAAACCAAGTGTCTCCATCCACTGTCATTGATCCAACTCCATGGGTTTTACTGGTGAATCAATGCTGTAGAAGATGACAGTGTTTCCATGGTAACTACGGAGCCTCTGAACATCCAAATGGGTCATATCTGATGACCATGAAAAGATGACAAACTGCATTTTACACCAATTATTTACATGTATTGATAGGATTAGTGGATCAACAGGTATTAAATATTTTATACTGGTAGATGATTTTGGTTGCCAGTAGTTGTTTGGGTCTTTATGGGTTAAATATGCAACTGCTTTAATCAGATTCAGAAAACTTTATTTATCCCATACGGGCTAAGTTTTATGATGTTACTATAAAATGTTAAGTATATTCTACTAATTTGTAGACATAGTGATTTAATTCCATTAAACTTGAACTGTTTCGTACTTTCAACTAAGTTTTAGTCATGACCACACCTTTTTATCTTCGCATTGCATTGTGGGTATTGTATTTACTAAAATGTTTTAATTACAATGCACTTAAATGATTTAAGTTTTATGATGTTACTATAAAATGTTAAGTATATTCTACTAATTTGTAGACATAGTGATTTAATTCCATTCAACTTGAACTGTTTCGTACTTTCAACTAAGTTTTAGTCATAACCACACCTTTTTATCTCGCATTGCATTGTGGGTATTGGGCATGTTGCTGAAAATGTGTTATTTTTATGTGCAGGGGTTCAGCTGGGTTGTGGTGTTAGTGTTAATTTGGATTTAATGTGTGTATGGCAGTGTTCATTGGCCTTTTTGTGTTTGTTTTTGTATTTTTGTAGAGCTGCACCATGAGTCAGAGCCATAGGAAGAACAATGGCTTTCCTGTTCATCTCTTACTTTTACAGTATAATGGAAATCTTAAAATCTTGTCCGATTAAAAGCACTTCCTGTACTGGCAAATGACTCTGAGCTAACTTCCATTCATGCTACAATATATTAAGTTGAATAATTTCATAACTATTTTGGTCAGGAATAGGATTTTGAGTTTGATTAACTTAAAAAAAAGTTGTAGAATCAATGATAAATTAATCTGGTTGCAGTAGAGAACATTAGTCAGTGTAACCTAAAATGCTGAGTTGACTGGTAGGATAGTGGGGTTGATTTTACAACAGATTTAAAGTACAAATAACTTGTCTTTTAGTGTTTTCTACTTAATAGTTTAAGTTCAATACTTTTAGCATTAAAGTTGAACGTACTTAAACCAACTGATTAGTCGATCATTACTCAAATCATTTAAGTGCAATCACTTGCCTCAAATTTTTTGAGTAAACTTTACTTATCCGGGCTTACAGTGCAATTCATTTGCAGCTTACCACAGACATCAACTCACATCCAAAGTGCAATGTGACAAACATAAATAAATCAGTGTACAAATACAAGATCATTGGAAGCAACTACGAATAAATGCATTTAAATAATCAACAATAAGTAATCAATAAATATCAATGCAGATTAAAAGACCCAATTGGATCTACTAACATAAAAAAAAAAAAATCTCATAAAAAAATGACTAAAACGGCTGCTGTCAGAGTTTAAAAGTGTGATAGCTGAAGGAATAAAAGATTTTGAATATCTGTTGGTTCTCCTCTGAGGTGTGTGGTTTTTTAATTTTAGTTATTTTATTAGACCTTCATTTAACCAGATAAAATCCCATTGAGATTGAGATCTCTTCTACAAGGGTGACCTGGCCAAGAGGTCAGCAGCACACGCCAAGAAAGAAAACAGGTTTTACAGACAGGTAGTAACAATAAATTAAAACAGTAATAATATTGTAATAACAGAAAAGGGAGACAGTTAAAAAAAAAAAATTGCAGTTAATAAAGTGCAAAAATTTAGTTGAGGTCACAGCAAATTAAAAACACAGGCACTGTCCGATTGACTCTCGCTGTCTTGTCCTTAAGATGGTGGTAACGCCGGCCTGAAGTCATCAAAACAAACTTCGGCTACAAACCAGTGATAATCAGTGATAATCCCTCGACATAGAAGTCACATCTATCTTTATATTTAGATATTTAATTTGGACAGAGGGGAGAAAGCTGCAAAGACAGGGTCTGCATCTTCAAATTCTGATACTTTTCCCTGCAGCACTAAAGTCAATAGAGGATTTTTTTTTCTTTTTTTTTAAACCACAAAGCAACATTTCTCAGCCTATTTGTCTGATTTACCCCCAATGTGGAGTAAGCACAAAACAAGTCCATCCATTACTTTTGCTTACATTGTATATTTGACATATAATTGTATTCCAACTCCAGGACAGACGTTAGCCTTTGCTGCGTCCGATAATATCTGAGTGTCTTTAGTTGAAAATCCAACACAAACAATGGTTTGTTAGAGCATTTGTACTGGTTTGTAGCTTATTTTGCTTTGTATTGTGGACTGAGATATTGTTAATCCTTTATCAGGCAAGTGACTATTTTTGGTCATTTCCGCATACATTACAAGACAGTGGCAGCATAAGTTCCAGTGAGGGAACAATCTCAGGTCTGATGTGGTCTACAGGGTCTGTAAGGTCCACCTCTGCATGAACAGTGAGTGTACCTGCTTTGTTAGGTACCATAAAGTGATGGTACTAATGTAAGGTATGATGTTCAAAGGGAGAATGTGGATGTGGACAGGTGTCTGGATCAGCACTTATGATGGTCTAAAATGCATGTTCCTTTCACCTTACATGTTTTTCTGTAGTATTTTTATATTTATTTTTTGGATTTTTTTTTTTTTTTATTGGCACCTACGGGTAAAGAACCATATACGTATAATATATAATATAGGAGGGCTAGGGCTATTTATTGTTAAGTATTTTTTTGTGTTGCTGTGATTGTTATTGTTATTTGGTTGTTATTTATTTTTAATACTGGGTGGAGAGAGAGCCAGGGCAAACTCTGTTTCATTGCCATGGTACTTGTACCTGAACGCACATGACATAAACTTGAAACTTGAAATGAGGTAAATTCATTGACCTTGATTTTCAACATAATGACAAATTCTGCAAAATTTCACAAAAGTAATAAAGTCTCATTATGTCATCTAATAACACATTAAGGGTGAATGTGTGACTTTCAGAGTATTTCTAGGAGTGCCTTATAAAGGGTTAAATGAAGGTCGTGTGGACAAAATTTTAAAAAATAAATAAAAAAATTTTTAAAAAGAGGGGGAAAACACCTCTTTAGAAGAATGCGTGTATGAATGCGGACATGACATTTATGCATTTGCTAATATTATTAACAGTAGCTACCCCATGTGCGTATATAGTTTATATGCTGCATTCCAGAGTGTTGGGAGGTGGGAAGTTTCCGACATCAAACTCAGGGGCGGCTGTGGCTCAGGTGGTAGAGCGGGTCGTCCAATAACTGAAGGGTTGGCGGTTCGAATCCCGCTCTGTCCTAGTCAGTCAGTTGTGTCCTTGGGCAAGACACTTCACCCTCCCTGCCTCCAGTGCCACCCACACCGGTGTATGAATGTTCGGTGGTGGTCAGAGGGGGTCGTCGGCGCAAATGTACAAATGGCTACAAATGTAGTTTACCACCACCAGAGTGTGAATGTGAGAGCGAATGAATAATGGGTCAATAATGTACAGCGCTTTGGATGTCTAGAAAAGCGCTATATAAATCCAATCCATTATTATTATTCAGTAAAATGCATTGGAACGCCCGTCGAAGCCCGAGGTCCTAGTTACAAAGTGGGGCCAGATCAAAGTACTGCAAATTACAACGTGACGTCAAACACAACAATGGCGATACAATGTGTGCAACTTCGCAATGAAACAAAAACTTCACAATGTAGAATTAGCTCGTTCGTCATTTCGCCTCTCTCATGTCATTTTCGTACATGAGAACGCTGTACCGTCGACAGTCAAAAGGCCTCTTCAGTAACAAAGCAAATAGGAGCTTAGATCTGCGGTCCTCCATATTTGTTGTTTATGTTCAACGTGGATCGTCAAGAATGCAGATGTAGTTGACTCCAAGTAAGATATATTCTACCTCCCAACACTTTGGAATGCAGCAATAGTATAGTATTTTGAGTTGCTTTGGCAGTGTTATTGTTCAAATTAAAAACTCTTTATTCATGAAGGTATTCATTATTTTAGCAGTTTAAAGTTTTAGCTAACCATTTAATTATCCATTAGCCAACTATTTTTAACATTTACTTTAGCTTAGCTTACATTGTAGCTGTGATTGATGCGTTTATTCTAATTGTATGAATTTAGTTAATCATTGCTGCTGTAACCATTTGCACAGGTTGCGTCTAATGTAGTTACTGCACATTTAAGATAAGAGTGTTTAATCATAATTAATAGCCCTTTCAACTGTCCAATTAAATGTTTACCTTATACTACTATCATTTACTTTAGTTTATCCTCCTTTTACCTTTGGGTACATAATTTTAGCCTGGATGTTTGCTCACCATTTCAACCCATTAACTGAGGCCTTAATTAATTTAACCCTAAGTTTATACTTCTTCCTATAAGTTTATACTTCTTCTTATAAGTCTATACTTCTTCCTACTCCTTTTTGACCATGCAAAATTCAGACTTGCACGTACTTGAAGATAGATTCTGTTCATTTAAATGTTATTTTGTTTTTGTCTTAATTTGCTTCGTTTTGTTTCATTTCTTTGCATATTATAAATAAATAAACCCTTGTTTTTTGCAAGTTATATAAAGTATTTATAATGTGAAATTATTTACATTTTTAATATACAGTCGCGGAAAAAATATATGAGACTACCCTTGTTTTCTTCAATTTCTTGTTCATTTTAATGTCTGGTACAACTAAAGGCACATTTGTTTAAACAAATATAATGATAACGACAAAAAATAGCTCATAAGAGTTTAATTTCAGAGCTGATATCTATCCATTTTCCATTTTTTCTTGATAATAACCAAAATCACTTCAGTTCTTACATCAATATCTATGGCATTGTACTGCCAAAAACAGTGCTTTTAGGCATTCCATGTTTTCTTTTCTGTCTATTTTAGTCACATGATACACATAGGAGTCAATACTTGATTGCATAACCATTGTTTCTGATGACTATTGATGGTCTAATAATTTTTTCCGTGACTGTCGTTAATGGCATAGACTACAACTGACTCCTGTCAACCAGCTAACTAATGGCACTAAATTATCCTGAGCAAAATATATGTGGGTTCATTTTAATCTCAAAAACTCAGAAGTACCCCTGGGTTTGGAACCATCGCTCTAAAAGAGAAGTGAAGGAGAAATCTCATGCAGAGTACCCAATTAAAACAAGACCTGCATTCAGTTCAAATGTCAGTTCAGTGACGAGCAGTTTCCCTTACAACGTGAAAAATCTACAGGATCTGCATATCCCCGCTGCCGTGAGAGAGGAAAGCGGGTGGTGGTGGGGGGGCTATTTCAGTAGCTGAAGCGAGATCTATAAATTATAGATCAGGTGTGACATCATGGCCAGGCATCTCTGGCAGCTGTGCTCTGCTCTATGCTATCCACAGGGGGCAGTGCAGGACTGCAGCATGATCACGCCTCATTTTAAAGGCTGCTCTCAACAGTGGAACCACAGACAATACTCACAGGACAATATATTCAGCTCACATTGAACTATAAAGCTTAATGTCCATGATTCACACTTTACACACACAATTAAGACTCTGCATTGCTCGGTCAAGGACATTCCCGTTAGTGAATTTCATGTAACCACTAAGGAAAACGTTAGCCTCAGTAGTGATTATTTATAATGCATCTGAATGCATTTTGGCTGCTATTTGGACTTAGATATAATAAGCTTTACATGTACTGCTGACCATGTAGCAAATAAGTGTAATAATGTATGAATGTACCCTCTGGAGGTGAGGAGGGAGGTTATGCTTGACCATGAACTAAAGGCCATTTGTTACGTCTCCACCTCCGCTCTACATGCTCTCATTTATCATGCTTAGTCTTAAAAAGGTCAAAAAACATAAGCTGTGTTCAGGGCCAGGATTGCAACCAACACTGATGACATGCAGTCGTGCCCTCTCTGAATCTAAAGTACCTGTGTTACCGATAAAGCTGTTCTACCTCTAAGTGTTTTAAAGTCATTTTACAAGAAATAAATCCTAACATGCAATTGCCGCAGATTCCAAAAAGCAAAAAATGTGCTTCTCTCCAGATTGTTATTAGGGGTGTGTATTGGCAAGAATCTGGCGAAACGATACAAATCATGATACTGGGATCATGATACGATACATCACACTATATCATGATACTGTTAAAAAGGCAATTTTTTGTTTGTTTCTTTTTTTAAAATGATTATTTCCTGGAAGAATTGATTTACACCAGAAATATGCACAAATACTAAACCCATTTTTATTTGATCACAACAGGATCTAATGCTATATCACAAAATTTAACTGTTAAAACACAAATTACGTTACATAAAAGTAATGTTAAGAAACAAATCCTGTGTTTTATTTTTTAATGGAGTTGAGCACAGGCCATTTACACTCCCCAACAGTAGATGGCAGTAATACGCTATAATGCTAATTAACACCAGATATTTCACAGCGCAAAATAAGACCCGAAACTCTATATTCAAATCATGCAAAATTCAGGTATGACACAAACTGCATCAGATATGGTTTTACCTTTATCAAGGACAAAAACCTCAGTCCGTGCATTTACATGACAACTTTTATTCCTGGTTTAATCTGAATAAAGGTTAGATCCTATTTAAGATGCCCATGTAAACACATTATTCCATTTGAAAAAGAAAAGTTCGGATTAAATTTAAACCCGATTAAAGTCACTGGTTTAATCCACTTTTATTCCAATCTAAATTATTCCTCGGTAAGGGTGTGTATTGGCAAGAATCTGGTGAAACGATACAAATCACGATACTGGGATCACGATACGATATATCACAATATATCATGATACTGTTAAAAAGGCAATTTTTTTGTTTGTTTCTTTATTTGAAATTATTATTTCCTGGAAGAAGTGATTTACACCAGAAATATGCACAAACACTAAACACATTTTTATTTGATCACAACAGGATCTAAAGCTATACCACAAAATTTAACTGTTAAAACGCAAATTATGTTTCACAGACATTACAGATTAAGATCCTGTTCAAATGTTCATATTCTATTAGTTCATAACTAACAACATAACGCTATTTTTGTGCTATCGCAAAAACAAAGGAACCAACATTATGTAATAAAACAGTGTTAAATAATAATAAATAAGATAAAGAAAAATAAAAAAACAAAAATGAATCTTCACCATATCTGCATTTGAATAAAAACCTAAAAATATCAATACAGTACTTTTTGATATCGATACAGTATTGTGAAATGAAATATCGCGATATATTGCAGAACGGATATTTTCTAACACCCCTAATTGTTATAATGCAACCTAGTCTCATATCGAAATGTGAAATAGCTACGTTTGTCCACAGTACTGGGTTGTACAGTGTCTAATAAATTAATGGATGTCATTGAGTGATAGACTGCTGCAAAACAAGACATTAAATTACATTTTATTGGATATAATTTTTTTTTTTTACATTTTCTAACCACATAATACATTCATTAAGAGACTGTTTTTGCACTCATTACATTGTATTCTATGTTTTCAATAAATGTGTTCCCATCTGATTACTTTGAGGTCAAACTAATCAAAATCTTCTGCACTTGTAACCCCAGAAGTTAATTCGTCATAGTGTGGAGAAGGCCTTGAAAAGGCCTCGACACCCTCCTGCAGGGAATTAAAATTTACATTTTTTTTTTTTTTTTTTTTTTTTTTAATTTCTGGTCAAAAATGTCTGAGACGGATGAGGAAATGCATTCAGGAAGACACACAGGCTCAGTATTTGCAAAATCCTGACTAAGACTCTGGGTGCGTTTGATAAAAAGAAACATTTTAAAGCCAGCTTAATCTGGCATGAAGAGTTCATTCACAGGTGCACGGAAATGAACACTGAATAACTGGGTGTTTGAATGAAATCCACAGGTTATGTGTGTTTATGGGAAGCCTATAGTTACTGAGTCATATGGAAAGGGTTCGTGTTAATTAAAAAAAAAAAGAGGGACATGATTTCTGTAGTACTAATGAATTGTTCAGGTTTTTCCGTTTCCACTCCTCCCTTATATAGCTGAATAAATGTGACTGACAAATATATTGATCTATTTGGATGAAAACGTCTTCTTCGAGATCAGCAAAAACTTTCACTAAATCCTCATGCATCAAGCCAAACTTCTGAGATTCTCAGTTGCAGTGAACAAGGTAAAAGGAAGATGCAGGTGTTGGAGGCAATGTGGAGAATCTGATGTAGCTCACCAACGTTTTTTGGAAATGTGACAAAATAATTGGGTTTTAGGAAATGGTGTGTGGATTACGACAACAAATAATGGGGTATGAGATTCCAATGTGTTGTGATGGACTGTATTTGTGTAACTTATCTGATGGAAATGTAGCGGGAAACGACATATGCTTGGTTAAGGTACTTTTAGTGGCTTGCAAAAAAGCTATTACAAGGAACTGGGGAAGGACAAAACCACCAACACAGGACCAGTGGATCGCAGTTATTGAAGGAATATATACAATGGAAAGGGTGACTCATAAGTCGCTTTTCCATTGACCCTCAAATTGTGCAAATATAACTTGCGCATAAAAATTTACCTAATGAAAAAACAACAATTTTGCCAAAAGTCTCATTTTTCGATTAGAAGTTTTTGTGCTGGCAAGAGGTGGTTTTTCAGGCATAGCACAAATGGTATATCACGCAAAACTGCAATGGAAAGACCTTTTTTCGCAACTAGAGTCAGGTGAATTAAAAAAACAGATGTTGACGGATGTTACAACAAGTGAAGAAGAAGAAACATGTCACGGTATGTGTGGACACACCAGGAAACCCAATCCTTTTTTTAATTTAGTACGAGATAGAGGGATAATATATAATAATAATGAATATATCTGTAAATCAACATATTTACATTCGTCGCCATGTTTATGGAATGACTTCTCGTGTCATCTCGCGATAATAAATAAACAAATCATCGTATTTGTGATTTAATGGAAAAACCCACGTTACGCACTTGTGTTTTTTCAACATTTAGTAAATATCTGTGAAGTTTTGCACAGATGTCCAATGGAAAAGCGACTATTGACTCCGACTACGGGAAGCTCAAATGGACAAAAATTGGAATAAATGGACTGTTTACAGAGCTCAGAATGGTGGAAAGACTGGATAATGCAAATGTAATGTGTGTAATGTACCCAAGCAATGTTGGTTTGTTTGTTTTTTGTTGTTTTGTTAAATACATGTGTAGAAAATTTCAATAAAAACTTAAATGAAAAAAAAAAAAAAAAAGAGGGAGATGCAGATGCAGGTGCAGCATCTTGAAGAGTAAAAGAAGTCGTCTTACCGCCACAATGTGCAGCAGAATGGCCCCGCTCTTTCGTTCATTGTTCGTGAAAAAGTCATCAGGGAACTCGTGTATGGCTGGGGAGAGAAAACATCATGGTCATCACACCTTAGGAGCATGACAGCAAAGGCACATACCCCACCCAACTGAGACGACTGTGACTTCATTTCGCCAGTCTCAGAGGAAAAGGCTAGAGATGTTGGTTCAGCAAGTTACACTAAACTTGTCTTGCTGCAGCAGCTCTGCTCTCCCTCTTTTTTTTTTTTTTACTTATCTCTTTCCACTGCATCATATAATACAGCAAAAAACATCTTGTGTACCTAGAAATCAGGGCAGGCCAGCTGGTAAGGTTCATATGCAAATTATACAGCAGCCTGTGATAATCATCCAAAAAAAAAAAAAAAAAAAAGCTACAGACTCAGGCAACATCAAGAGCTTTAAAGTTTCATAAGAGCAAAATGGTTCAAAACACTTTTTTTAAAAACCATCTTCGGTCTGTTGCGTGTCAGGCCGTCCTATGATTTCATACCTATTCGTGGAAAAGAGTCAGCTATTGCATTTGCCTCAAAAAACTGTAGTGAGAGCTTGGGCTATATTAAGAGCCTGAAGTCATACAGAATTAAACTAAGCAGGCAGAAAAACAGTCCATGCTGAGGACTCGTCATCCATCATCTCGGGCTCCAGCTGAACGCAGTGTGATCGTGGTACCACCATACGGCTCAGATCTCTGGAAGCGCGGCCACTCAGCTGCGCACCTGGCTGGAGACAGAAGCCGGCCGTCTCCCTGACAGGACCGGGCATCTGGAGGGAGCGGCCTGTGTCCGACCTGAACCGCACGCTCACATCTCGCCTCACTCTGCAGCCCAAAACATTACCAGCATATTGCTTACATAAGGTAAAGCTACATAATCCGGGAAAAAAAACAAACTTTAAATGGGGCCGTTTTGCTGTTGCACTACTTATGCATGGCACTAAAAAAAGACTGGAAATTACTTCAGAACAAACAGCAGCAGTGGGAGCAGAGCCCGCAGAACATTGCTGTTTACAACAAAAAAAAAAAACATAAGCCAAGACTTCGACCCTCGCCACATATGGATTCATGAAGTGGAACAGTGCTCACCTGAGACTCCTCACTGCATCTGTCCCCATCCCACCACTGTCTGCTTTTATGAAATTCAACGGTGTGCACACATGACTGAATCGGTAGGGCACAGCAGACGCAAACCAAATTACATTATATAGGACGTAATGCAATCCCACTTAATCATCCACATGCTTCCTGAATTTCAATCAATTGCATCACATGTAGATGTCAATTTTATATGCATGTATAACTCCATATATTCATTAACACTGTAGGGGGGGGGGATTCATACAGTAAGATAATTAAATCACAAAGTAAATAGAAAAATGAGTTTAAACTTCACTTCATGATTAAAACATTGGTTGTTGCAAATGGCTTACACTGTATGTGGGATGTACTATTAATTGTTGCTTTGCAGGAATATCATCTTTCAGCATATTTTTAAAGGTGGGTCATTAACACCGTTGGGACAAACTCATCCCATGTGTCAAGATGTAGTTTTCTGCATCATCTTTAAACATACTTATGAAGTAATTAAAATATATAATTACATTTAACAGAATGACTAATAATTTCTAACACTGCCTTTACCAAATGTACAGCTCAAAATGAGCCACAGAGCTGGTTTGAGTCACCAGTTGAGTATAGGGATGTAACGATATGAAAATTTCATATCATGGTTATCGTGACCAAAATTATCACGGTTATCAGTATTATCGCGGTATTGTTGAAATTGTGCTCAAAATGTTCAAAAAGTACTGATACACACACTGAAATAATTTAACCAAGTTGTATTTTGAGAAAAAAAACAAAACAAAACATAAAATAGTTGGCACAATGTACCCTCTGTTGGCAGAAACATTCTAGTATTACCCCTTAGTGGTCTGAGCCTATTTTGGCTGTTTTTCATACTTTTGATTTTGCCTTTGTATACTATATACAGAAATGTTTACGATACCCATGTTTGGGATCTTTTTTTAAGCACAACTTCATTTATATCATCTGCCTTTTATTTTATTTTATTCACTTTAATCTACTATATCAAAATAAAAGGTCAGAAAACACACACACAAAAAAAAATCCGATTTGAAAAATGTATATAATATCTTGCATAAATAACACAAAGATGCTTAACGAACCTTTTCAAAGATTTTAAAAGTGAATATGGGTTCCAAATATTAGGTATATACAATTAAACTTGTAATAAATTAGAACTATCCTCAAATATTTGACATAAAAGCAGATCTTTACATCGGTGTTTTCTCTGGAAAAGTGCGGTAATCAAACATGGTTATCATAATAATTAGAATTTAAATGGTAATACTAACCATCTGCAATTTTACCGCGGTTTATCGTTATACCGGTCATCGTTACATCCCTAGTTGAGTAACATGCATAACATACTGTATGTGTGAATTAACCCTTAAATCAATCAGTCTTTATTTATATAGCACTTTTCATACAATGAAGATGTAGCACAAAGACCCAAACAGCCATCGACAACCAAAACCATCCACTGATCTAAAATGTTTAATACCTGCAGATCCATTAATCCTATCGATACATGTAAATAATTGGTGTAAAATGCAGTTTGTCATCTTTTCATGGTCATCAGCTGCACGTTCAGAGGGTTCATAGTTAACATGGAAACACCGTCATCTTCTACAACATTGATTCACCAGTAAAACCCATGGAGTTTGAGCAATAACAGTGGGTGGAGACACTTGGTTTATCTTAAGTTAATGATGTATTTTGCTGAAAAAGTCACTTTTTCTTCAGTTTTCTCTGTTTTTGAATAATAACGATCAACTTTAATCTGCCCTTTTATGAACATCTACATGATCAGTAAATGAAATATAGGAAAATCCCTGATGTTCACTGAAAAAAAACACCATATACAGAGGATAATGTCATAATAAATGGTGATAAATTACTTTAAAAAAAAAGAAATATAGGAAAATCCCTGATGTTCACTGAAAAAAAAACACCATATACAGAGGATAATGTCATAATAAATGGTGATAAATTACTTTAAAAAATGAAATATAGGAAAATCCCTGATGTTCACTGAAAAAAAACACCATATACAGAGGATAATGTCATAATAAATGGTGATAAAGTACTTTAAAAAAAAAAAGAAATATAGGAAAATCCCTGATGTTCACTGAAAAAAAAACACCATATACAGAGGATAACGTCATAATAAATGGTGATAAATTATTTTAAAAAATGAAATATAGGAAAATCCCTGATGTTCACTGAAAAAAAACACCATATACAGAGGATAACGTCATAATAAATGGTGATAAATTATTAAAAAAAATGAAATATAGGAAAATCCCTGATGTTCACTGAAAAAAAACACCATATACAGAGGATAATGTCATAATAAATGGTGATAAATTACTCAGGAGAAAAAAAAAAAAGCCAAATATAGAGAAAAAAGTTTTTTGGAATGGCCACAAAAGCAGCACTGGGTCTTTAAGAGTTCAAACAGAAAGGCTTTTTTGTTGCCGGGTATAAAAATTACCAAGTCATGTGAATGTGGCAGAGGCAGCATTTGTGAGACAAAAATGTAAAAGATAAAAAAAAAAAAAAAAAAAAAAAAAGACAGAACCAAGAGACCAAAAGGATGAAAATGTAGAAGTTGAAACAAGATGCAAACGACGAGGTGAAAAAAAAAAAAAAAATGACAGATGAAAATGTCAAAAGAGAGCAACAATATAAGAGATCTAACAAGATGTAAAATATAAGTATATTGGAAAAAAAAAAAAAGTTTCATGTATTTTTAACTGGTGGTGAAATGTAATGGAACCCAAAAGTCTACAGTGATGAATTAAATGCACATTGCTGGTATGTTCCACCAATTGAGTTCATTAATATGTTAGATTCCCAATGGCGCATACAGCCAAAAAACAAGGGAGAAAAACTACATCTGTATTTCTGGCTCGGGGACAGAAGTTAATCTGACCTTGATTTGTCAAAGTTCTTGTACGGCGGTGCTCTGAAGGCCTCCCTGACACAGTAAACCCATTAGAACGGGGGTGGGGGGGTGGAAAAATAAAAACCAGACTATGTGCCGTAATACCGATTATGACCGTAATACATAATGAGAAAGTGGAGAACACCTGGTTGACATTGGAATCTCTTTAGTAACATTGACTGTGGCGGGGAGGGGGGTGGGGTGGGGGTGGGGCTTTAGCTCATTTCATTTCTGACAGGTTTATGCGCTGAATGAAACGTGTCGCAAAGCTGACTGCCTCAAGCGAAGGTGCAATCAATTATAGGATTTGTCAGCTGTGCCGTTAGAGGGGACGGGAAACAAACTGATACCGGTACAGACGGCTAAAGTCCTACTGATACCTCATGGATAAAGCTGCAGTATTTCATCTTCTGAGGGGCATAAAGCACGTGCATGCATTGGACAGGAGGAGGCTGGTTTTAATTAGGCCTGTTGTTAAAAATAAGCGATTGTAGAGGTGTTTAAAAGGACGTCGGCTCCGGGACAGCTGAGAGGAGACAAACGGGTAACCTCCCGGTCCACCAGTGTGCAGGATTCGCCCGTCTCCTGTCTCCGTGGAGGTCGTACAGGACGTGAATACACTTCCACAGCCGCGATGCATCCCAAATGAGGCCCATAAATAGAATCTTATAAATATGTGCCTACGTAGAAATCGTGTCATTTTTATAGAAACCAAGTAAAGTGCATTTCCCTCTGATGTTCTGTGCGTGTGTTCAATGTCAAACCGTCACTTCAAAGAATATACAGTCACGGAAAAAAATTTTTGTTTTCTTCAGTTTCTTGTTCATTTTAATGCCTGCTCCAACTAAAGGTACATTTGTTTGGACAAATATAATGATAACAACAAAAAATAGCTAATAAGAGTTTAATTTAAGAGCCGATATCTAGACATTTTCCATGTTTTCTTGATAATAACCAAAATCACTTCAGTTCTTACATCAATATCTATGGCATTGTACTGACAAAAACAGTGCTTTTAGACATTCCATGTTTTCTTTTCTGTTAGTTTTAGTCACATGATACACACAGGAGTTAGTATTTGATTGCATAACTATTGTTTTTGATGACGTTTGATGGTCTAATAATTTTTTCCGTGACTACAACAAAATATAAAAATGCAGAATTAAAACATTAGAAACGTACTTCATTATATGGAAGTCATTTTTAACTAAACACAATAGGTCCTGAGATAAAATATGATTTTAGATGAGGTTTTGAGTGATTAATAATCAATGATGAAACATGAATATTAGAGCAAACGCTGTCCAGATTCTCATTTCTTAGTTTTTGTCATTTACACTAGACTCTGCTGTCATATCTGCAATACAAAGTGATTTATTCAATCTATAAATGTATATACAAGATTTTGTCATCTTTGTCCTTCAGTGAAATTTGTGTTGGGAGCTGGTCATTTGATACAGTCGTGGAAAAAAAATTATTAGACCACCCTTGTTTTCTTCAATTTCTTGTTCATTTTAATGCCTGGTACAACTAAAGGTACATTTGTTTGGACAAATATAATGATAACAACAAAAATACGTCATAAGAGTTTAATTTCAGAGCTGATATCTAGACATTTTCCATGTTTTCTTGATAATAACCAAAATCACTTCAGTTCTTACATTAATAGCTATGGCATTGTACTAACAAAAATCGTGCTTTTAGGCATTCCATATTTTCTTTTCTGTCTGTTTTAGTCACATGATACACACAGGAGTTAGTACTTGATTGGATAACTGCTGTTTTTGATGACGTTTGATGGTCTAATAATTTTTTTTTCCCGCAACTGTATAGTCATGTAAAATCATAAAATGGCAGAAGATGGCAGAAAACTAGTTAAAGTATTCAAGTAAAAGTACTGGTTATAACTAATGTTATTGTATTATTGATGGAGACACATCAGTATTGATGCAACTTGTTTTTTTCTGCAAGAGGCGGAGCTGGATTGATTTACTTTATTATCAGTTTTATAAACAGACAGGGGTGTCATTATTAAGAAAATAAAGGAGAAAAAAATGGTTTTAGTTTGTTTTGTTTTTTTCACCTCAAATGAAATCATGTTAGTGGTTTAGAGGGAAAAAAAAAAAAAAAAAAAATCACCATTGGATGAACTCATATTGATAAAATGAGCTGACTTTTCACCAAAGACAAAAAGGATAATTTTTCACAATGTGTATTTTTATAACCTGAACAAACATTAACAACATGAAATGTCTTAAAAAAGAAAAAAAAACTGCAATTTTAACAATATTTTGCCTGTTACTAAATGTTTTGTGTCTTTGTAGGTCCCCTGTGATCTGTAAGTTTAATGCACGTATATGAGAAGCTGAGGCATACACTGTAAGACCAAATAAGTTGAGTTTAGTTAAAAAAAAAAAAAAAAATTGAGAAAAGTGGTTGCCTTAAAAAAATTAATGATTAATGAACTTTTTTTTACTTGATTGCATAACCATTGTTTTTGATGACTTTTGATGGTCTAATAATTTTTTCCGCAACTGTACATTGAAATGTTTACAATCTCACCCTAACTGGAGCCTGATCATAATGGAAAATATCACTCAAGTGTCGGATCAGTTCATGTTCTGAGAGATCTTTTAATGGACAGATGATCTGATCAGTGGAAACAGAAGAAAATAAGAAAGGAAAGATGCCTCTGAAAACCGAGACAAAAATGTGTCTGCTGGCTATTTTTACATCAGGAAAAAAGTGAAAGAACATTTGTAGTCCACCACAAATAGAAATATTAAGGATTATTATGATTCCCAGATTGAGTGTTGGAAGCGATTATTGGACCCTAGTGAGAAGAAGTCATAATTTTTCATAAATGTTACTTGTACCCACCACTTCTCTCTTGCAGACGCAAATAAATAAATAAATAACCCATAATTTATTTGCTATAGATAAATAAATAAGAAAGAAGCTGTATTTAAATAGTCAACAGAACACCAATTTCCTCAAATAACATATGAAGGAATGAAGAATGTTTGATGAAAAACAAAATGTAGAAACTGTTAATCTAAGAACTGAGTATTGCAAAGGTCTTCTTGATTATTATAATTCCCAGATTGAGTGTTAGGGGTCATTTTTAGACCACAGTGAGAGAGATGTCAACATTTTTCATAAATGTTACTTATAGCCACCACTTCTCTCTCACAGATACAAGTAAATAAATGACCCATGATATATTTGCTATAGATATGTAAATAAGAAAGAAGCTGTATTTAAATAGTCAAAGTTACATATGGAGGAATAAAGAATATGTGACGAAACAAAAAAATTAGAAACTGTTAAGAACTGAATATCAAAAAGGTCCTGTTGACTGGCTCCCACATTGAATTTGTAAAAAAAAAAAAAAAAAATGAGTATAACATCAGTGCACTGGGCAGTAACCTTAATTTTAATGAACATAAATCATGTTATTTAGGCTGTGTAGTAACTCAATTTATGACTGATTTATTTGAAACCTATCAAATACTTACAAAATATTAATGTCTACCAGTGAAATTTGGCTGCAGTCCATTTAGTGACTGAGTGGGTCGACATGTTTTATGTAGATTTACTCGTGCATCAGAACACTTGTTCGAGCGTGGTTTGGTTGCTCACAGTAACGTTAGCAACAGGCGCTGTTCGAGGTCTGACCTCTGAGCTCGCTGCTGAGCGCTTTGTGTTGAACTGACATTTCAGGCTTCAAGTACTCCGATGGTAGAAAAATACCTCACTGCGGAACACAGGATGGTGCTCCAATCAGTCGGTTCCATCTGCCCTTTAGGCCTTAAAGCTCTACCTACCGATGTGGCATTTCTCACAGCACTTAGTAAAAGTTTGAACATGAACAACCCGCCTCCCTCCAAAGGCCCGCCCCCTTCCCACTGCCTGAGCTCTGAGGCTCCTCCTCCTCTCTCCTGATGCGCGATGGAAACAGAGGAGGAAGCAGAGGTGGAGGTCCGGTCCGTTTTGGTGTGTTCGCGGACCCCTCCCTCAGTAATCAGATGCATCATCCACCTGCCCGCGGCTCCTGTTCCATCAGTAGACCTGGTCTGTGCAGTACTGGGTCAGTGTTTTCACTGCAGTGCCCAAGGGATGGGTGCACGCACTGTGAACTCGCGGCCTCCGCGAATTTTCCATGGACATTTGAAGTTTCATAGTCCATACAATTATCATCCTACATCATCTTACATTGTGTGACACCATGTAATTATATCTGTATGAGTCCCACCGTCATAAAAGCTGAGCTTTATGCAGACCTGTTCAGTCCAGTACAGCTGACTTCCGGACTTTTATCTCCATCCTTCATTCATCAGACTCCCGTTTCTTCCCCTCAGTTGTCGTTTCTGTTCATAAATCCGTTTATTCCCTTCCACATGTGCATGTCAGTTCTATCCATACACATCCTAGACAGTAGACTGTGGTCAGTAAGAGGAGAAGCAGCGCCAGTGAAGCGTAAGATTCAGAGGGACACATATGGGATGTGAGACGGCGATAATGGATCGGATGCTGGACAGGCGTAATGGATGATTGACAGGAGGCTCAGTCAGGTTCGGCCAATTATTTCATTCGGACCGACTAAAATGATTGGTTAGACTTTTATTAGAAATATATGAGAATTAAACATTTTTGAGTTTCAATACCGGGTGGATTTCTTTTACATTTTAGTTTGACACACACTTGTTAGGAGCATTTTAAGATGACAAAAGAAAAGTGTAAAAATGCCACATCATACGGTATAGCTTTAAGTTTTTCCATTTTTCCATATTCTCATCATTACAAAATTTATTTGGACTGAGGGTATTATAGAGTTATATTAATCTACATTCATTGTTTTGAGTATTTTTCTCAGAATGCATTCATCAGGATACAAATTTTGACAGTCCCTAAACACAAATACAACAAAATATAAAAGTGCAGAATTACACCATTAGAAATGTACGTCATTATATGAAAGCTATTTTTAAAGGGGTCATATTTTGCTAAACCTACTTTTATTGGTCTTGGGTACATTTATTTGTGTATTTGGACTCTAATATACTGAACAACAAAAGAAACGCAAGTATGTTTCGGTATTGGTTTATATGGGAGTTTTATTATGAATATTGGTTTCATATGAGATATTTATATCCAGCTGTGAAATTTACAGTGGGTCTCTCTTGCTGTCCTTGTAGCACTGAGTTGACGGTCACGGAGATGGGCCAAGCGAATATGGCGATCCTGATTACGGGTGGTCACACGTGGTCTTCCGGATCTTGGTCTGTCCCGAGTGGTCCCTGTGTCATGGAATCATGTCCTCAGCCTACTGATGGTGGACTTGTGCACTTGCAGACATCTGGCAACGTTGCAAGCCAAACCAGCATCAAGCATACCAATGGCGCGTTCTCTCAGATTATCGTTGAGACGAGGCATCGTGGTAATGCAGTAACTTTTGAATCTTACCATTTCTTTGTATAGCCCCCGGATAAACAAAGGGAATTGCCACTCCCATTTGTTGCTCCCACTACCATATCACTCAAAACCTCCGATACTTTGTACAAGTGCCCAACACCACTCGTGGTCGTGTTTGCCTGCAAACACACGCTCCAATGGTTACAACTCACTTATTGTAATGTGCATCTCAGTTGACAACTCAACAGGACAGCTGAACTCTTGCCAAAATTAATGACCAAAACTTGCGTTTCTTTTGTTGTTCAGTATACTTAAAAAATTTGAATTTGAACCCTTCAGGTGCTGCAAAGCTATCTTTATATTCATTTTGGCAAAAATCGAGTGGATTTCTACAACCTGTTTTGATTCCAAGTTAATTTGTTACGTCTATAACTAGTTACATCACGACATTTGCACATATAAGGTCAAGACTTCCGACAAACATTTCTCTGAGTACGCCATAATTGTTAATCAGCAGCAGCAGTTGTAGTAAAAACTGAAAATATGTCCAAACTTTGAGCCAATTACCTAAAATGTTTAGCTGTTAGTTGTATTAACAAACAAGTGGATGAACAGGACAGAGCAGAACAGCCAACAACCTGGAGGGGGTGGGGCAGGACGTGGTTCATGTGCATTTAAAGGGCCAGCGCTCAAAACAACCTTTCTAGTGTCATTACTCAGAAACAGGTTTGAAGATGGACCTGTGGAGTTGAATTAATGAATTCAGACCCAAGCATAGCATTTACAGTTTGTGTAGACCACAAGGAAATGTTTTAAAATGCATAATTCCATTTAAAAAAGCAAAATATCACTCCTTTAACTAAACATAATAGGTCATATATCTGTTGGACTCCAGTGATTATAGCTTTAAAACTTCAAAAGTTTGCTCTGCATTACAAATTTGTAAAATTAAGGTGAAGGATGAAACATGAAAGAATTTACATGTACTGATTGCTTGATTTATCTACAATTTGTGAAAAGATCGTAATGTACTTTAAATTACCACCTTACTGTCTCGGTAGTCTACATCCATAACCATAGTTTGGAGACCAGTTTGTCTTCTTTATGGTAACAACATGCAACATTAGCTACTGTTAGCTTAAAAATTTCGAGAGTTTTTATCAAATGACCAGCTCCAGACACAAAACTCCAAGTTTCCCAAAAGGACAAGGATGAGAAAATCTTATAGGTTGAATAAATCCCTTCGTATTGCAGTAGCAGGCTTAGCAGATATGACAGCAATAAGTCTAGTGTAACTGACGAAAATTGAGGAATGACAATCTGGACAGCGTTTGCGCTAATATTCAGGTTTCATCATTGATTATTAATCACTCAAAACCTGATCTAAAATCATATTTTATCTCAGGAAGCCAAACAGTGTGTACTTCCTAATAATTAGACTAGACAAGTTAAATCTCCAGGTAAATATTTCTAACATGTTCGGCTCCAACCAGTCTGTTCTAAATAAACGCACCCTGCTCTACAAAGTTTGGTGATTGTGCAAATCTGAAACGACAACTCAAACTTTTATCTATCCTGCTGTTCTTGTGTTTACATGGGAGCGCTGTCTGTTTGGGAGGGAATGAGAGAGAGTGAGCGACGCCTGGACTGGCACGTCAAGAGGATGCAAATGGAAAAAAAACCAAAAAAAAAACAAGTCCTCTACAGAAGCTGAGCTACAAATCTATAAATAAACCCTAGATTCTCTCTCTTTGGACACCTGACTGCCGCTTATGCAAGAAATTACTGGCAACACTTTTGTTCATCTGTCTCCCCACCCCCCCCCACCTCTTCTTCCTCACATCTTATCAACCCCAGAAGTAATTACAAGTCCACAGAGTCCTTGCAAGAAGTGTTGGGGAGGATTTTATGGGAAAGCGGTGCTGCCACAGTCCACGTTAAAATGCTTTGAAGGACACCATTGCCTAAATTGTGGTTAGAAAGGTCCAGTTTCATCAGAGGTCTGCTTTACTTTATGCGCTACAAGGGTACGATATAGTTCGCTTGATTTGTAGCAGGGGAGCAATCTAGAAATCGGTTTTGAGATGTGAAAAAGTGAATAAATGAAAAACATCTTGTATTACTGCCCAGACCTGTCACGCTCCACAGCTTTCAGCTCGACTTAATGTAAAAGAATCCCCTCAGATAACCTTAATTTAATGACGTATTAAAGCCGCAGCATGCTATCCATTCTTTACATTTGTTCAATTATTATTCCATAATCTGGTAATATTCCAGATATTACGGCAGTGTTACATAATGGAGCTCAGTATCAGTACCGTCTGTTGTCCCGGAGAGAGCAGGACTGGCAGGACACGACATAAAGCAGGCCAGTGTTTGACTAACACTCGTGTGGTGGTACAGGCAAAAATCCCCAGTTTTTCCTCCGATACAGCATATCACACTCTAATGCAAAAATATACTGTACAATCTACAGATATGGGTGCTTCTATGAAACTGGGTACATTTTGGTATCTGGCAGTTTCCAGCTATTTAGACCCAATAATAAAAAAGGTAAATGTAGACATTTCCCCTCAGGATGTACCTAACGATGACCTCAGATAAATGCAAAAAAAAATTAAACTCTTGCTCTGAGCCATCCCAAAATTAATGAATTTTTAATAAAAATAGGCCTAAAATTGAGACATGAAAAGCTACCTAGGTGTCAGTGCATTTGATCTTGAAAACATGGCTTGAAATGGTCTTATATACCGATATAAATAGACACTGATAAATTTGAGGATCCTAGTGGTTTTTCTAATCCAGATACGTGGGTTTTTCATGAATCAGCAGTCTCATTCCAGGTTTCGCATGTAACCCATCGTGTCCACTCACGTTACATGCGGAACCTGCCTATTTAAATACATATAAATTGTGAGGGATTTTGAAACGGCGGTCATTTTTGTGAAACGCTCTGCCTTGCATAATTTGTTCAATTACCAAAATGTACCTGTGAGAGAATAAAAAGATATTGGAAAAAATAGTAGCGCGTAAATTTTGTCCTTTTTTACCGTGTTGCATGCATATTCTTGAATAAAAATAATCTAAAAGTGTGTTTTATCTGAAAAATTGTTTATTTTTATAATAGACCCAAAGTGCTTCCAAACTTGCTTCATAACATTAGTCTCTATCTTGTTTGAATTTTTAGCCCCCATGTCCTGTTTCATAGAAGCACCCCTATACTTTATTCTCCCACCATCAAAATAAAACAAAATAATGAATGAACCACCAACTATGTAACAAACAAATCAAATGCTAACTTATACAAGTCTCATTTTATATTGTGTTGCATTTTTTAGGTCATGTATTATATATCGTGACATGTTTTCTTGTTACAGAGAGAACACTCATCTTGTATTTTAATCAGAAAAATGACTGCTATTATCATTTATTTTACTTGCATTATAAAAACAGCTCTATCTGAAAAATAGTTTCTCTTTTTGTAGGTTTTCCAATAAAACCTTCCACCGGAGATTATCAGGTCCATTTTTGCTTGAGTCAAATAAACATAATAATAGACGTGCAGATGTGTGAATTCATCTAAAAAAGACAAAAGATTTAAGCAGAGACTAAGAAATGACATTATGTGTATCTGAAACTGAGGAGGTCTGAGAATTTGTGCTGGGATTTATCCATTATTTGTCAACAGTAAGTGTCATATTTTACAGAAAATAAGTGTCATAAGTGACTTGTGTTGTAAAAAGTGCGTCCTCCACAAAAGTTTGTCTTCTCACAGTTATTGAACAAAATATGAAAAATAAAAAGCAAATCCATACAAGAATCCACTGCCTATGTTTTCTGTCCAAACACGGCCAAACATATATGAACTCATCCACACAGCACGAACACGGTCAGAAAAACCGTGAGCTACTCTCGGCTCTAATGCCGTATACCCCCCAGGCACGTAGCACCCCCCAGCTCACTGGACCTTCTTAAAGCTACAGGCTCTTATTTTATCATTAGCAACTTGTCAGTACATTGGCATGAAATAACCAAAATGCCATGACTGTGCAAATAACAACGCAAATATTAAATTACAATCATGTAACACCTTTTTAAATGCAATTAAATTACAAAATTACCAATCACTAATTAATAACAGAACTGAAATTGCTATCAATTATACAAACCATGCATACGGCACCTATACCTTTAGCTCAATAAATATTTGTTTTTAAAATAGACCCAAAGTGCTTCCAAACTTGCTTCATAACATTAGTCGACGTCTGGTTTGAATTTTGTCTATGTACATCAGTGTTGCATTGTATATCAGTGACATGTTTTCTTGTTGTTACATTTTACGTCGTTTTCATTTTCTAGAGAACACTCATCTAGTACTTTAATCAGAAAAATGACTTCACCTATTATTACCGTTTATTTTACTTGCATAATAAAAACAGCTCTATGACTCATCTGTGGTTGTGACCCTACATTTGGGAAAGACATTAGGAAACAGTGTTATATTGTTTTGTTCAGTAATTAGAATATTTACAATAATTATGACATTTTTACAGGTTAACTGGCAATTTGTAACCTATGACATTCCAAGAGTAACCTTATATCACAGGTGTCAAACATGCGGCCCGGGGGCCAAATCCGGCCCGCTAAAAGATCCAATCTGGCCCGTTGGGTGGATTTGTGAAATACAAAAATTACACTGAAGATATTAACAATCCAGGATGTCAAAATCATTTTAATTGAGATTCCACATACAAACCAAATAGATATCAAGTGGGACAGACCAGTAAAATACTATCATACTAAACCTACAAATAATGGAAACATCAAATTTCATCTTTGTTTTAGTGTAAAAAAAAAAAAGTAAAATTACATGAAAATGTTTATATTAAAAAACTTATTTTACAAAAAAAAGTGAAAAACCTGAAATGTCTTAAGATAAGTAAATGCAATTGTACCAATATTCTGCCTGTTATTAAATGTTTCGTTCATTTGGAATTGTAATGCAAGTTTTAACGCACATGTGGAAATGATAAATGATAAATGATTCTGTTGGGTTTCTGTAAATTGGCTTAGAGTCTGGTTTTGACCAACTCTATATGTAAAGTGTCATTAGATAACTTTTTTGTTGTGATCTGGCACTATATAAATAAAATTTGATTGACTGAGTGATTTGATTGATTGAGAAGCGTCTGCCAAATGCATAAACAGAATAAACCGATAATCTGAGGCATAATATTGTTAAAACTGCATTTGTTTTTCTTAAGACGTTTCCAGTTGTTCATGTTATTCAGAGTTTTGTAGATGTTAACATTATCAGAATTTAATTTTCCTTTTCTTCACTGTTATTTTTTTAATGGTGCGGCCCGCTTGAGATCATATTGGGCTGAATGAGGCCCCTGAACTAAACTGAGTTTGACACCCCTGCCTTATATACTGTATATAAAAATGTGTTTTATCTGAAGTATTTCTTTTTAAAATAGACCCAAAGTGCTTCCAAACCTGCTTCAAAATATTAGTCTACATCCGATTTGAATTTTCAACCTCTGTGTCCTGTTTTTAGGGACCAGTTTCATAGAAGCACTCATTCAGCAGACAAAAACTGATGAAAAAAATAGTAACACGATCATTTGACGCGGGCAGGACGACGTGTTGGCGGCGTGCCTGGTGCTACCTTCTGTCACCGACCCAAACACCAGCTAGGTCATTACCTGAATACAACTGGCACACTTCAGTTCAGCAGTCGAGAGACTCTTAGGAGGAGAATGATTCCTCTGGGTCATTATTAGCCCATTAGATAATTAGCTTGCTTCAGCAGACATCAGTGAGCAGCATGATTCGACTACAAGTGACACGAGCCACTCTTGCGCACATGACGGCATCATCACGAGTCGCCTTGTGGGGGAGAAAGAAAAAAAAAAAAAAAGAAAAAAATCTACGGGTCACACAGGAAGGATAAGTACTGGAAAGTATTGAGCTCGATTAACCTAAAACACACATGCGTTGACATGATTATCCTCTTTGTTTTGTTCACATACAGCTGCTCTCACATGGTCACGTAAGCGCTTAACACATGCAATTTCACCTGCATGAACACCCTCACATACATTCTACTTTTAGCATGGAATACCGTCAAGCTTTTACATGTACGGGAGGGAGTTTTCAGGGTGGAAAGAGGCCAGTTTGATGGACCAGAAAGCTCCTGCTTCAGTAACTTAAAGGGGACACTGCTGCGAAACGTATGTATTCAGCTGTGTATAGGGGGAAAACAGATAAACGGCTCCCTCGGGGGGTGAGGTATGGATCGCAAACAAACAAACAAACAGACAACAAAAGCCAGAACTGATCTCCCCATTGCTGCTATGACTTCCACTCATTTTTTTTTTTTTGCTTTCTGGTCTCTGTTTTAATGAAAAGTACTCGAGTGACCAAAAGTAGAGCAGAATGAAAATGTATGAGTTACAAAAAAAAAAAAAAAAAAAAAAAGGCAGCAAATCTGAAGCGGAACAGAATGTGAATGAATAAATACATAAAGAGGTCAGGCGTGTTTGAACTGCACACTGCGGAAAGTGCTGTGTGCAGGTGCTCGTGCCTGCAACCCCCCACCCTCCGTCCTCACTCCGCTTCATTGTTTCACTGCTGGCATGCAAGAGTGAAGCAAAGCGAGGTCAGTTTCCATTATGCGCAGCGGCATAATCCCGGTTTGTGTAATTCCCTTTTAAAAAGCCTCCTTCTGGTGTTTCCCTGGAGCTGACGAACCTGCATTCCAACGTGGACTGCCTGCTACTCATTGGCAGCGTTCCTCCATCGTGTTTCCGCCAAATTTGCCGCCTGGTCCCCTATGAAAAACTTTACGGTCTACCCCCCCCCACACACACACACACACACACTCTACTCCAATTTTCTTTTAATTCCTGAAACTCTACTGGAAGATTTGCGCCAGTGACAGTTCAACTGACAGTCTGACGAGCGCATTTTCTCCTTACCTTCCACCGATTCACATGCTTTACAACATGCAACATGTGTGCCCGCTGCCCATGAGCAGATTAGTGTCATATCTAAAACCACTATAATCAAATCCTGTCAGATTAAGTCAAAGTACAAAGCAAGCCAAGCTAAAACCTTCGCTTTGTTGTTCACTTCTGCTTTTTCACTACGGCCTAGTTTTAGATGGCCAATTACACTGTTCAAGTGGGAGTTCGATATATGGTATTAGCTGCATCTTTACTAAACAAATTATTCCTCCTACAGAACATTAGCTATGGTGAACCACCCCCTCTGTAATTTTCTACACTCTACAGTTGGCATCAGTTGGATCAACATGAAGGGGGAAAACCAGTATACGCAAATATTCTGTGTTCTTTTCCCAGCAAACTGAGCTTTGATTATGTTCCTTACACAGTCTGGAACAGCTCGTAAAACATTTGAATCCTGAAATAAAACAGCCATTACTTTTGATCTTGAGTTATTGCAGCCAATTTAGGTGAAGGACTGCAAGTACATTTGTTCCATTTGTCATTGGAATAGCACTGAGGGAATATATTTCAAGAGGTGGCGAGACTCAAGGTCTGTATGTGATGATTTTAGGGAGAAAAGAAAAAAAAAAAACAGAAGGTTTCGTCAACCCCTTGCAATGTGATTTAGTCCTGCAGATAGTCTTGCAAATTGCAAGTACGGACTGTAATCAACCCGGAGCGCACAAAACAGTGGACAGCACCTTGTGTTTTCCAGGAGTTATTACTGAATGGCCAATAAAAGAGGCACTTGTGATGAATGGCTGCCTTAGCGGTGCAAAGTCTCAGGACAAACAAAACAACATTAGCACCCAGTGAACCCGTGAAAGTGCTCCCTTGCTGATCACTGAAATGATGAGGAAGACGCACCGAGACCAAAGTGGGCTCAGTGTAATCTATGCAGCCCACAAACGCTGCCTAATTAAACGCCGCTTCAGATGTTGTACACACTCAGCATAAAACAAAAAGGACTCCGATAATAACTCACATCTGATCCAGCAGGGTTCCAGCTACAGATAGGGCTTTTCCCTGTGGGGGGTCCGCGCAATCACTGGTCCAACACAGATACACTGGTCATCACATTTTTTGGGGAGGAACTAGTTCATTGGATTACATCGTACACCTATACATTGTAATAACTACTTTGCAATAGTAGAGATGATCTGAGATGTTCTGTCAGGTTCTACAGATTATGATCCTTTTTTCCCCTCCTTTTCATCAGTTGGTGCCACTAGTTAGTTAACTGCTGTAACCATAACTACAAGTCATCAATAGTCGCTTTTCCATTGGACATCTGCGCAAAGCTTTACCGATATTTACTAAATGTAGAAAAAACAGCAGTGTGTAATGTCGGTTTTGCCATTAAATCACAAATGCGATGATTTGTTTATTATCGCGAGATGACAAAAGAAGTCATTCCATAAACATGGCGACGAACGTAAATATGGTGTTGATTTACAGATATATTCATTATTATTATTACACTGGTCAACAACAAATGTATTGTTTAAGTTTTTTGAGCTGATTTAGGATAATTTTGGTGTGCTGAATCCAAAAATCACATTAATTTTGCTCAATCAGGTCAACTTTCTGAACTATGCTACATATTGGCTTTTTAACATTTTTGCTTACATTTATGGGCATTTTCACATCATATGATACAAAATTCTTTCATATTTCTTGCAATAAACGAGTTCTGAAGATTTTACTTTTGCCAATTTATGATTAATGTTTTTTTTTAATATTACAGGTGAATGAAATGGCTTCGACTAGAAGACCTTGCAAAAATAAACCTGACGTATTCTGCTACATCTGCGGTGAATACACCATTGTACCTAACAGGAATCAAGTGATCAAATGATTTTTTTTTCTCTTAAAACCTATTTTGGGTGAGAACTACAGTATATAAAAAAATCAACTGATAAAGTCACAAAAATGTAATCAATTTTGTGAGAAGATCAAATTTTTCAAAATCAAATTAGCAAAAAAACCTGACCTGATTGGGAAAAACAGATGTCATTTTTGGATTTAGCGGTGCAAAATGGTCCTAATTCAGTTGAAAAAACCTAGACAACTTGCAAAAACATTTTTTTGTAACCCAGTGTTATATATTACCCCGCTATCTCGTACTAAATTAAAAAATGATTGGGTTTCCTGTTGTGTCCACACATACCGCGATATGTTTCTTCTTCTTTGCTTGTTGTAACGTCCGTCAACATCCGGGTTTTCAATTCACCTGACTGTAGTTGCGAAAAAAAGGTCTTTCCATTGCAATTTTGCGTGATATACCATTTGCGCTACAGCTAAAAAACCACCTCTTTCCAGCGCAAAAACTTTTAATTGAAAAATGAGACTTTTGGCAAAATTGTTGTTTTTCCATTAGGTACATTTTTATACGCAAGTTATATTTGCGCAATTTGAGGGTCAATGGAAAAACAACTAATTTGTGGTTAATTGTTTTTCATGAAAATAGAAGTCTTTTCCATTCTACAAATTCTAGATTGGTCTAAGACTCTAATAATTTCAGCCTATGCCCATTTCTATGAATCTATATCAATCTGTTCCAAAATGCAAGAAATTCATCCTTCATCCATGTCTTACCCTTCTAAGTTTTATGAAAAGTGGTGCACTAGCTTTTGCCGAATCCTGCTGGGAGTTAGATAAGCATGTATTGGCCATGTAAATACTTTAGTTCAATTAACAAATTTGTGATTAAATGGGACTTTATGTAGTGTTTTCGACTTTCAAACATAAAAAAAAAATTACCTAAAAGTGTCACTAGAGTGATCTTAAGCCAAAGATGCCACAGTATTGGGATTTTAGAGATAACTGAATTCATACCAGTGGGTCAGGGAATTAATGTGACCGCTAGAGAAAGTAGTGAGTCAGTCTGTCACATAAGACATGGAATGGGGGCCGTTAAGAAGCAACTTTTAGAGACAAAGAAAGTGACATAGTTCTAAAATCTAGAAGCACTGTTGTTGTTTTCAGCACTGGACACAGCTCTAATAGAGTTTAATATAGAAATCAGGACATTGATTTATACTACCTGGTCAGTCATACATTTTGTTTGTTTTGTACATTACATGCCATATATCCTTACCCCCAACACCCCCCAATTATGACGACTTAATGTAAAAATTATCTATTACTATACATAAGTTTCCTTGTCACTTGGTGTCGCTTAAATTCAGGTTATGGAAAAAAAAAAAAAGAAGAAATCAGTTTTTTTTTCCACACAGGTGAGTTTCATAACGAAGCTTACGAAGGTATAAAATTATCTTGGCTAAGTTCAAGATTTGTTTATCCATGGTTCAGACTAAACTGTGACTGTTCTGACCTTGTTTAGACAATTCCAAACAGATCTTTAATGCAAATATTAACACAAACCATACCGAAAATGGAGGTGAGCTGTGGTTTTACAGTGGCTGTTTTCTGTGTAAAAACAGAGCTAAGCTAACAGAGGTATAATGTAAACTATCAGCTGATGCAGCATGTGAAGGCTTTTCATTTTATTGTTTATTTGGAAGGGACAGTGTACGTCAGTGGTTCCCAACCTTTTTTGGCTCATGACCCCATTTTAACTTTACAAATTTGTGGTGACCCCAGACATTCAAAACAGAGACATTTCTTTGCTAAAATTATTATTTTTTTGATCATGTAATAGTTTGCTATACTATGTTGCGAATAAACATTCATTTTAGACGACATTCAGGCTATATAATGTATATAATGCACCTTTTTGGTGTCTGCTTCTCAGTTTCTCTTGGAGGTGTCTTAGCGTGGCCAGGCGGGTGAAGAAATCTTTCCATTTTCTGTTTGGTTTTCTGACTGCAACTGTGTCCGGGCACGTTGAAGCATCACATGATCAGGTCAATCAAGATATCTATCTATCTATCTATCTATCTATCTATGCCCTCTCAGATATTATATCCTGCATTTTATTGGAACTTGATTTTTATTAAGAAAAGTGTGTGGTGTTTTAATCATAATGAAATATAAAGTATATTGAATCATTAACAAATAATTTTATTTTTTTTAATAGTATGCATCTTTATTTAGGTGGGACAGTGCATATTAATGAACGCATTTACACATTCCATTTCCATTATGATCATGTAAATATGCCGGAGTTAGCATCAGTGCGAATTTTCATCCACAGTCCCCACTTAATGAATAAATAACAGTGATACGAGAAATTTTAGGCGACCCTATTTGAATTCCATGGTTGAAAAACACTGGTGTACATTAATCAACATTTCCACAATGTAAACACTCTTGAGATAGTTGAGAGCTAGTTTTCTATCTGTAGTCCCTTTGCCTGTTGTTAAAAGGCATCATAAGATGGTAACAGTGTTATTTGGATCAGGGGTTAAAGTAACTGGCTATGAGGTTTTGTTTGAAGAAAATGTGTAATCAATGAGCATTACACTACAATATTTTTTTAGTGGAAAGATTTCCTTTTCTTTTTGACAGACAGATAGAAAAAGGGTTTTTTACCTTTACATGTTTTGGCAACAATCCGTCTAATAAAAAAGAAAAGGAAATCTTCATATTTTCAGTAGACCGTATGAACCTGATCGCACCAATTTCTTTAGTGAGTGATACAGTTTTGGTAGCTGCCAGTGCGTTCTGGTACATGACTTTCCCCTGCTGTTGAGAGATTGGAAACCCAATATTACATATCACTCCTAATGTTGGTGATTAAAAAAAAAAAATCAAATGTAGTCAAAGTAAGTCAAAGGTTGAATCTGCATCCTATCACATTTCAAAAATACTGCTAATATTCTGCACAGACTCCTCCACACTGAGATACTTTTTTTTACTCCACTGTTATTGTCCTGCACAGCATGACTTGTATTCATGCAGCTGATCAAAAGGATTATTCACAAGATGAAGACGTAAGAATAGTCATATGATCACATCGCACCTTGAGGCAAAATGGTGGTGGCTAAGTGGATGGAGACTAGAGCCCACGAGTAAATGTGTGGAATGTGAAGTACAGTCTGGTGCCTCTGATGCAGAAGACATTTGAATGGGAAAAAAAAAAAAGGATAATCCTGGAGGATTAGGAAGAAAATTTCCAGCACGTAATCTTGTCATTTGGCACTTATTTCAGAAGGACCCTACTGTGACTTTAGGGGGGAAAAAAGGTTGTTTTTAAACAGACATGTTACGTTCACGTTATAGTTCAAAGTCAGGGCAATTAAATAGCTTCATTTTAAATTTTTAGATATAAAAAAAAGAATGGGCTGTGACGCAGGCGATTTTACTAATCCTCCCCGAAGGGTTTTTACCTGCTGTGTCCAGTAATGAAGTAATAGGCAGTTGGTCCTTACTGTGTCACTTGTGATGGCACAAAAAGCTGTAAATTTAACACTTCAAATTACATCCTAAACTGTCTCTGCCCTGGTTTCATCCTGTGTGCGCTCACCAAGTATAAATAGTAATACAAAACCCAACCTTGAGGTGTACCCCATTTAGCAGAATAATACATCTCAGAGCTGAAAAACTCTTCTAAAGGTCTCATTTCCATCTACGTGTCCCCTTTGTGACTCAACACATTAGGCGCAAGCATTTCATAATACACGCATGTGCTCTATGAAAGTAAAAACACCAAAAAGAAGCACATTATAAAATGAACAAAAAAACAAATCTCATAACCCGGGTTAAAAGAATAGCATGTTTGTTTCCCCCTTCCTTAGTCATGCGCAATGATTGTACAAAATGTCAGCCTGAAAGCATTCAAATGACATGGAAATGAAAAGCAAATGACACAAACAAACAGCGTTTCTTGCCACTTCTCTCATTACCTGTGCCTCGTTTTCAATCAATAATGTCATGAAAAGCAGGGCATTCATGTTTTTTGCAGCCTGATGCAGATGTCAGCAGTGTTAGTGATACGCTCAGGACAGACTCCAGTTTAATTATAGAGAATGCTGCTTCCTATATGTGGACCAAAGATGCTGTAACAATCGATGCTTGACCCTTTTAATAGCCTTTTCTGTGCTCATTACAGTTCAAGTGCCTAAACTAAGTCAAGACGATAAAAACCCAACGAGGAGGTGAATTACTGCAGCGTACTGATTCTATATTGCATTTTTTTTTTTTTTTTCCAGTTCTGACTATTATATCCTCATAAACAAATACTTATGTATAAAACTGTCTTCAGACTCATTTAGTCAGGCCCTGTTTAGAAAATAGTAGGGTGTGAGTTGTGGCACAAAGTTAAACAAATCTGTTAAGGATCAAGTGCGACAGTGGAATACATTACCAACAGAACTACTAACAATGACAAACTATCACACATTCTCCCGCACGGTGAAAAAACAGCTACTCTCAAACCAAACCTGTACATTTTTTACTGTTTTTTGTATGTTTTAGTTTTTATTAATGATAACATCAGCCTGCCCAGGGACTGCAGGTAGAAATTAGCACTAGTGCTACAACCTGGCACACTATATCTCTCCTTTTTTCAGGTTAATGTATATTGTGCATTGTCCCTGTCTAAATAAATAAATAAATAAATAAAATGAACTGAAATGTGTATTTTGTGGCATGGTTTAATAGTCAGAAATAAAAACTGAATCTGCTCTGGCCTGACTTATCACAGGATCTTGACCACATCTGGTGCAGAAAATTACTTATTACTTAAGGCAAATACAATGGTTTAGTGCAACTTCTTTTGCAGAAATCAACATACCTGGCTCTGAACAGTTCTTCTCTGTTGCATTTTCTGGCGTTGAAGCCATTAACCGTCTTCCCCAATGTTCACGGTCCGGATGGCCCTCCACTATCATCCCATGGCCTGGAAGAAAACACAAACAACTCAGCTCATAATACATTCACCGTAAACATCATTATCAAAATACGCAAGCCTTCAACATTAACATGCTTGTTGTTTTTTTAAAAGAACAAATCCCTTGGACAAATCTTTAATTATGCTGCAAAGAAGCTCCATTTTGGAAATAAAATTAAAAAAAAAAAAAAAACTCTAATCAAATCTAACATGGCCGCTTCCGCAGTATGTTTCTTCCCCGAAAACATCCGGGATCGTCGTCATTAATCCAAATAAGGTTGCTTTTTTTTTTTTTTTTTTAATCCCTTAAAAGTTTTATTCATGTAGATATGACATTTTCATCTGGCTATGGCAATAACACATCAAAATGCAGCTGCCGTGCCATTATGTTTTAGGTGGGAGAGTGGGAGGAGGAGTGTACAAGTTTCATTTTTCATTAAACTGCTCTTAAGCCTCTGTAATGAGGACAAAAAAAACTGCAGTCTCAAATCTATTATGGAAAAAAAAAAAATCAAGCCAACAAGCAGAGCTGCATTTTAAACCATATTTCTGCTGTACATGTGTGATTCTGAATTGGGGGAAAAAAAAAAAAAAAAAAAAAAGACAGTCTCAACTCAGGAAACAGGAAGATGAGGAAACCGCATTGCTATATGGGAAATCATGAGCAAATTGCTTGAAAAACCCATGAAGAATCGTGACCTTTGTTTAAATTAGTCACTTCTTTTTAATAGGTCTGGCTTTCAGTTCTTCTTTCACGGCAGGTTAAGATTTTCTACTTTGCCGAGGGCTCACATGATCCCTTTCTTTGTTTTCTCCAACCATGTGAGCGTCTCCCCATGATTAGTCAGTATCAGCAGGAAATCAGGCAGCGAGTACTTGTTGAGTAACAAATGCACAACGGTACTGTCCAAAACTGTGAATAAAGCCAAATTAATATTCACGCTGAGCATCAAACTCTTAACTGTCAACTGTATGACTACTCCTGCAAACTTGTTGACACTTTCCCAGTGACATCTCTGCTGGGCATGAAAAGTATCGTCCCTGTTCTGACACCGAGACGTCTTCATTAAAAGGTTGTTAATCCAGTCTAGTTAGACATGCTTAAAAATCAGCATGCACTGGTTTAACAGATTGTGCAGGAGGCGACCGCAGCTGCTTCCCACAGCTCCCCCAACTGAACACCAAACCCTCCAGTCATCGCTCCAACCTGTTCTTTACTAACCTGCCCAGTTTCCCCCCCCTTCACAATAAACACCTTCCAATTTAGGCTCGTGAACACTGATTTGCAAACATGCTTAGTAGCACCGGATGGTACAACCAATGACATGTATCACTGTTTTTAATTTTTTGTCACTGTTTCGGTTTTAGCGTGACTAGGCCTTTAGATAAGTGTGTGGCTTATTCTACCGTGAGGAAGGCATTAAATATAAAAAAAAACATCAATTTCATCTCTATAATGAAGGATTTGATTATGACAAGGTTTGCTTGGACCCAAAAATAATAATCACATACTGTATATGAAGTCATCAGTATGCATAAAACAGTAGCAGATGGTTTTTATAGTGTGCAACCTGCTACGTAGTAAAAACACCGCTTGCTTTTCAAAACAGCGTTTCGACATCATGTTCCTATGGTACGGCAGTGATGAAAATAAAATGAAGAATGAAAAATTCATAGTGTACAGCAAACTAAAACCACTATCTGCTCGTCCAATGCATCCCTGCACTGTATGACGTCAGGGTATAATTTTATGTCATGCTTATTTTCCTTGGAGATCAAGGGGGCTATAATTATTGGAATATAGTTTTTTGTATCAATCATAATATTTTTTTTTACTTTAAAGGAGTGATATTTTGCTTTTTTTAAAATAGAATTATGCATTGTAAAACATTTATCTGTGGTCTACATAAACTGTAAATGCTATGCTTGGGTCTTAATTCTTCATTAATTCAACTCCACAGGTCCATGTTCAATCCTATTTCTGAGTAATGACACCAGAAAGGTCATTTTGAGCGCTGGCCCTTTAAATGCAAATGAGCCACTTCACGCCCCGCCCATTCCAGGTTGTTGACTGTGCTCCTCCTTCCCGTTCAACCAACAACTGAACACTTCAATAACAATAACAACTAGAAGCACTCGGAGGGCGCAGACCTCCACCAAGGCTGATCAGTGGCCCCCCCCGTGGGCCCCCCCACGCCAAGGAGGTTATGTTTTTGCCAGGGTTTGTTTGTTTGTCTGTCTGTCTGTCCGTTAGTGTGCAACATAACTCAAAAAGTTATGGACAGATTTTGATGAAATTTTCAGGGTTTGTTGGAAATGGGCCCCCCCATGGGCCCTCCCACCCCCGATTACCACCAAAATTTAATCATTTCTTCCTTATCCCATTTCCAACAAACCCTGAAAATTTCATCAAAATCTGTCCATAACTTTTTGAGTTATGTTGCACACTAATGGACAGACAAACAAACAGACAGACAGACAGACAAACAAACAAACCCTGGCAAAAACATAACCTCCTTGGCGGAGGTAATAATAATAATAATAATTATCATAATAATAATAGATTGGATTTATATAGCACTTTTCTAGACACCCAAAGCGCTTTACATTATTGACCCATTATTCATTCGCTCTCACATTCACACTCTGGTGGTGGTAAACTACATTTGTAGCCACAGCTGCCCTGGGACAGGCTGACAGAAGCGTGGCTGCCAGTTTGTGCCTACGACCCCTCCGACCACCACCAAACATTCATACACCAGTGTGGGTGGCACTGGAGGCAGAGATGGTGAAGTGTCTTGCCCAAGGACACAACAGACTGACTAGGACAGAGCGGGATTCGAAGCGCCAACCCTTCGGTTATTAGACGACCCGCTCTCCCACCTGAGCCACAGCCGCCCCTTTACGTAATCGGCTCAAAGTTTGGACATATTTTCAGTATGGACTACAACATCTGCTGCTGACAAACAATTATGGCATACTTGGAGAAATGTTCGTCCAAAGTCTTGACCTTATATGTGCAAATGTCGTGACGTAACTAGTTATAGACATAACAAATTAAGTGGGAATTGAAAATGGGTTGCAGAAATCCACTCAGTTTTTGCCAACATGAATATAAAGATAGCTTTGCAGCACTTGGAAGGTTCAACTTCAAACTTTTCGAACTATTAGGGTCCAAATATACAAATAAATGTACCAAAGACTAATAAAAGTAGGTTTAGCAAAATATGACCCCTTTAAGTTCAGTTATTTTAAATACTCTACATCTACATTTCTGAAGGTTTTGTCTCTAAACTAAGAAAGAAATAATGATTTAACATCTATCGTGATAATTATAATATAAAAATCCTTATAATAAAATTTTTGGTCATGCTATTGATGTGAAGGATCCATCATAATCCCCAACCTTGACCTTTGGCCACCAAAATCTTTTCAATTCATCCTCAAATACAATAAAATGCATGAGCCCAATTTTAAGAGATCCTGTCAAGCTGTTCCAGTGACGAATATGTTTTTAAAAAGACATAGCGTGTTGTTCCAATATGCGTCACAGACCTCCTAATGCAATTTCCGTGGATAGATTATGTGTGAAATCCCAGCAACACTGAATCTTTTTGTTGTAAAAATCACAGAATCTGGTAATATTTCCTGAAAGACCAAGCAGGTTAATGGTGTTTATGAACACTTGAGTGTTTCAGAGTGCCGCACTCTCCCTTCCAAGAATCTAAAAAGAAAAAAAAAAAAAACAAACAATGAAGATGCAGTTTTTTCAGAACATCTAACAGACTGAGGGAAGAATAGAGGCTGCAGTCTGTTGTGGCCAAGATGTTGCTGGCTCATGCTACATCTGCCTTCTTCTACTACATGACTCGAATATTTCAGTGTTGTAATAGATGGAATATCTTGATTCAACATGAATATATTTCCTGTAGATTTGTACATATGCAAATCTTGTATTTTTTTCCTGCTTTATTAGTGTATTCTATTCTGTCTATTTATATTATTTATTGCTCTTCACACTTTTTTTCTTTTTTTTTTGCTAGTGTTTTTTCAAGAGTTTTTTGTATGCAACTGAGCTATTGTGACCAAGTAATTTCCCTTGTGGATCAATAAAGTTTGTGTAAGTCTAAAGGTGTTTTTAAGGCAACTGAGCTTAAAACCTGTTTTTTTTTCAGTAGAGTTCACTAAACTTTTTCAACCTCAAGTAAAACACAGCTGCTGGAAAATTTAATATGTGGAACAATTAAAAGTAAAAAGATTATTAGCAGTTAACATTCATGTATACACAAATAAGATTTTGATTTAACCTCCTGAGACCCAGAAAAGTACAAGAATTGGCTTTTTTACATTAAATAATTTAAAACAACACAATGCAACAGTTTTTTAAATACATTGCTGGGTCTCAGGAGGTTAAATAGTGTCATTTCTGTAGTATCCCTATGGATCAAAACAACAATCACAAAAACACAACAGTTCAGACATCATTGTGAAGTGTTTTTCTGAATGTCGTGCAAAATTTTCAATAAAATGTTGTGTTTTATGTAAATGGTTGCATTTTGACATTCAGAACTTCTGCAGTTTTCACTAGTCTAGATAGTGTATCTACAGTCGCGGAAAAAATTATTAGACCATGCCTTGTTTTCTTCAATTTCTTGCTCACTTTAATGCCTGGTACAACTAAAGGTACATTTGTTTGGACAAATACAATAACAAAAAATAATCATGAGAGTTTAATTTCAGAGCTGATATCTAGCCATTTTCCATGTTTTCTTGATAATAACCACAATCACTACAGTTCTCACATCAGTAGCTATGGGATTGTACTGCCAAAAATAGTGCTTTTAGGCATTCCATGTTTTCTTTTCTGTCTGTTTTAGTCACATGATGCACACAGGAGTTAGTACTTGATTACATAACCATTTTTTGATGACTTTGATGGTCTAATAATTTTTTCCGCAACTGTATGTCCAATGGAAATGCGACAAATGACAGTGGATGGAGACACTTATTTTAAGTTCAGTTAAATACCATCCATGTTTCGATGCTTGTGCACTGTTTTCTACAGGGTGTCCCATAAGTCTCCATACATAGGAAAAATAAACGTTTCTTGACATAAACCATTTTTATTTATATAATATGCTCTATATGACTGTCATTTTGTCGGGAACACATTTCAATGCGTGTCCTCCACTGCTGAAGAACTATAAAGAAGAAATATAAAGAAATACTTGTTAGAACCATATGTATTATGTCTCCTATGTATGGAGACTTATGGGACACCCTGTAGGTGTTCCCATTGTGGTTGCTGCTCATTTGACCAGATGTTTTAAGTGAAATTTCTGCACTTAAACAAAAATATTTGACTTCATACACAGGAAACGTGCCATCCAACCACTTTAACAAAGAATGTTGACCGCATTTTCTCAGTGTTTCCTCATCCGTATGTGTATGGGTATCTGTAATGTTGCCTGTTTATGTATTTTGGCCAAAGTGATCATCCTTGAAAGTGTCTTTGTACTGTTCCTGCATAACCATTGTTTTTGATGACTTTTGATGGTCTAATAATTTTTTCCGCGACTGTATAAGGGCAAATCTGATGCAAAAGCAATACTTCAAATGGTTTTGCATTGGTGTTTAGAGCTTGTGTTTACTTCTGAGTGAAGACAGAAGCCAGACTGTGTGTGTTACAGTGCATCCTCCACGCATGATGTAAGGCCAAACTAAATTTCATGGCACATAATGAATGACTTTTGGATTAAAAATGGATACTATGGAGAAGAAACAAAGAAATGCACTAAATGGGGAACAGGGCAGTGTGTCCATCCTCCAGCAGACTGTACCCAGTAGCTGAGGGAGAGGCAGAAAGGGGCAGGGTAATGTCACCCTCCAGCCCTGTGCTATGGGCTCAGGAGGGAGATGAACCAAGGACAACCATTCATCAATCCCACTATGCTATGAACATAGTCTCTTATGTGGTGCCACCTCTCTGACTCCTTGCTGCAAAAAAAAAAAGAAAAAAAAAAAAAGCAATCCCGAGCCCAGTGTGTAGCACCCCACGGCCATCACCATCAGCCTGCTACACCTACCTGTCAGAGCTGAGCCCTGCCCTGCGTCGAAAACACCTGTTCTACTCCCCCATGCGGAGCTCCATCATCACACATACACGCACACAGTCAGATCAGCATGCATGACAGCATGTTGCGCCCCACCCCTCTTTACGGAGATGTAACCCAGGAGTAGTACATCAAATCCCATCCATCTGGACTGCTCTGCACATCAGCACCCCCCCCCCACACTACTATCAGTCAAATGGGTGGCCAAACACAGGCCACAGGTTTTACCATGATGTGAGAATTGCTTGTTCCTGACGCAATGGCTGAAAGATGAGAAGGCCATGGCTATTCAATTAGACAGATCTGATTATGGACGGATTCAGAGGGGATTTCTATTTTTCTCATGCATGTAACCTTGAGAATCCCAATGTTACCACTGCTGCCGCTGGTCCAATAGTTGACAGTGGCTGACATTCACGTGAAACCCCTTCTGTTCAACACCCCACATGACAATCACTGTGTGGGTCAGGCAAACTTGATTAAATGAGGAAAAAAAAAAAAAAAAAAAAAAAAGGAAAGCCATTAGTGACGGGATGGTTGGGGCAATGGGTGGGGGGGGGTTACTTTGTCTCCCAGAGCTTGCCTTTGGAGATAAGAGATTTGAACTCACATGTATGATATCATTCCAGAATAATCTTTTAAGCCTCTTGTTGTTTTTAATGTAATTAATAAAACTCTGAATACATACTAGTTATGGTGAATTTACATCTGCTTCCAGCTCTGGAGCATAAGTGGTTGCAGATGGACAGGTCCTAAACCAGGGTCTGGGACTATAGGGCAGGGTTTGGCTTTGCTCTTTCACATAAATCCTGCTCTAAGTCTCTTCAGTTTCTGTGAGGATCAAGAAAATGTTTCACCAAAAATGGCTTGAATGTTCCCTTTCAAATGAACACCAGTGTCCTAAGGCTGTGTTTTGTCTTGTTAACCTTTGATCCCAGCAGTGTGTCAGATATCATTCTTCACCAGCCAAATGCCAAGGTTGGTTGGTAGATTACATAACTGTATGTGAAACGCGTGGGATGCTCTGCGTGTTATGTTTGCACGGGCCTGAGGTAAAACGTGTGTATGGGAGGGCATGTTGTTTGGAATGTGTGTGTACGCCTGCATGGGGCATCACACGCATCACGCATGATTAGTCAAATGAATCCTAAGCGATAGGCTGTTCAGCGCACACCTCAAGCATCACCTATGAATATTGCAACATCTTTTTTTTTTTTTTTTTTTTTCTCCCCCCCTCCTCCTAATTGGAGTCACTGGCTCCTGCGTAAACTCAGCATCCCTCGATCGCCATGCGAAACCTGGAAGCAGATGATGCTCTGGAGTGATTGAGGTGATCCACTGTGTGCAATGGTGTGCAAAGGCTCCATGATACCAGTATTAACCACGACATCCTAAGCTCCGGCGAAGTGTGACATACTATGCGCATGGCACAAGAAAGGACAGATTTTTGGAGAAAAGCGCAAACAAAACGCGATCTGGGGATGGGGATGGTGGTGGTGGTGGGGGGGGGGGGTGTCGTTGTTATGTGCACGCATGAAATTAGGTGTGCGTGTGCCGTGATTATATGCCTGCCTCTCAAATTAAAAACGTGCCCCTGCCACGGCGCGCACACTGCGGCATATACGGACAAACAGACGCGTGAATACTCCAATATTGGGTTAAAAAACGTGACCTGTCGATAACACATAACATGTGCGGCTGACTTTTTGGATTGAATGATTGGGCAGAAACACCAAAAACACCCTTTTTTTTTGGCTGCATTTTAATCCAAAACTACACATTTCTACATAAATTGATTTGACAATTCCAGACGTTGCATATATACGCATTTAGGACAGATGGATGCATGTGTTGTGTGTGTGTGAGGACTCTAAACCAATATACATGCTTTGATCACATGCCCTTGACATAAAAGCCCTAACGGTTGATATCTGATCTACTATCTGCAGCTCTATAATCACAATTAAGCCATGTGCATGAGGGTGCATGATTCTACTGCAGATTTCTGGGCTGCTCTTTCTACTCCGTCCTCATCTCTCTCTATATATATATGCCCCGGTGGATCTCTCAGCCTGTCTTCTCTTCTCTTCTTTTCTCTCCCCCCTCACCCCTCCTCCCCACTCACCTGTCTTGGTCAACAGCGCCGACATGCTCCACGCCACGAAGAGGACACTGCAGATAAAGCACACCTGCACGAAAAGCATTTCCCTCCTCTTGCGAACTTTAAATATCTTGGCGATTATTGTCTTTTTGGACGCGCTGGCACCGGCACCGTCGTCCCGCTCCATGCTTGTACAGCAGCTCTCGGCCGGCGGCCACTTTTTTTTTGGTGCGTCCTTGAGAGATGAAGAAGAAGAAACTGCCGCCCCGCTTCTTCTTGCCTCTTCACTCGAAACAGATCCGGGATGTGGTCCTCATTTCAAGCCGTCCGGGGCGCAGATGGAGAGTAGTGAAGCGGACGGTTTTTGCACCCCCCCCCCACCTCTCCACAATCACACACACACACAAACACACACTGCTTGACTCTTCCACTGAGAAGATGCCTTTCAGCTGCTGGGACTGGAATGAGCAATGACACAGCGGTCAAATTCCGATATATATTTATAAAAAAAAAATGTCTCCGAATCAATTTAACAAAGCTCCTGAATTCAGATTCTGCAGGAATAGAAGTATCAGACGGGCTCCCTTTGCAACGTGCATCCTGTCCCGGGAAAAAAAAAAAAAAAATCAGCTGCAATATCCTATATTCCTATTTTCTGTGTTTGACATTAAATGCGTCAGTGTCCAGTCAGGAATCGCTCAGCTGCGCCGTGTTGGAAACTCCACGCACCTGCACCTGCGCCTGTTAAGTGAAACCAATCTGTGTTCATCAAGGTTAATTGTCAAATTCGGGCAGCAGTCGTGTGGGTTTGTCTCTTCTCGGGCGCCTCCCACTTCCACATGAATTCCTCAGTGGTGAGAAGAGAGGACCATCAGCTCCCTCTGCCTCCAATAACTGCCCTCCTACTCTGCTCTGCGCCCTTCATCCCCTTCAAACACACCAGTCTCCTTTAACTTTCCCGAGGACAGCATGTGCAAAGTAAGAGAATTTGCATGCAAAAAGGCTGTGTTATCCTCCCTTCTCCTCCCCCCCCCCCTCTCTCTCTCTCTCTCTCTCTCAAAGGTCCACCTCTGCACAGCTGCTGATCGATCACTCCCATACCTTCAAGTGTGGGAATATCGGTGCGTATTTGCGCGAGATCAAACATATAGGGGTGGATTTGTGCAAAAAAAAAAAAAAAAAAAACTATCATGCCATTTAGACCAATCCCAGCACAAAACACCCGTGTCCCGTTGCTGTGTTATGAAACTAAATCCAATATCTTTCTGGGTCCCAAGCACAGCCTATGGAAGTAAATCTGTCTCATCAGATTTTTAATTATAAAAGCCATTGAATTTCTAGCAATGAATTTTGTTGCACTGAAATTAAGTATCTGAATTTTTTTTTTTTTTTTTTGCACTGAAATTAACCTTTTCATGCATGAATTATGAGAACCTTAGTCGAGATTTTTTGTTCCTGAGTGTTTTTATTCCTGTTAAAGCATGAAAAAAACAATGCAATTAAAAATTTTTATGACCATATTTTTCATGGAGTTACAAAAATGTCCGCTCAGCTGCACACCATGCATTTAATTTTTTAAAGCAAAGAAACATGCATTTAACCCTTTCATGCATAGTGGTCACTACAGTGGAGAGTTACTCTACAGCTTTAATCTTGTATATCACAGGTGTCAAACATGCGGCCTGGGGGCCAAATCTGGCCTGCCAAAGGATCCAATCTGGCCCGTAGGATGGATTTGTGAAATACAAAAATTACACTGAAGCAAGAATGTCAAAATCATTTTCATTCAGATTCCACATACAGACCAATTAGATATCAAGTGGGTCAGACCAGTAAAATACCATCATATTAAACGTATAAATAGTGAAAACAGCAAATTTCATCTTTGTGTTAGTGTAAAAAAAGTAAAATTACATGAAAATGTTTATATTAAAAACAGTTGTTTTACAAAAAATGTGGAAAAACCTGAAATGTCTTCAGAAAAGTAAATGCAACTTTACCAATATTCTGCCTGTTATTAAATGTTTTGTGCATTTGTAATGTAAGTTGTAAATGCACATGTGTAAATGATAAACTGATAATCTGAGGCATAATATTGTTAATATTGCACTTGTTTTTCTTAAGATGTTTCCAGGTGTTCATGTTATTCAGATTTTTGGAGATATTAACATTATCATCATTAAATTTTACTTTTTTCACTGTTGTTATTTTACGGGTCTGGCCCACTTGAGATCATATTGGGCTGAATGTGGCCCCACACCTAAAATGAGTTGTATATTCATGGGTGTTGTTGTTTTAGTTCCATATCAACCAACACAGTGGACGCTTATGCATCATCTCATAAACTGCAATTCATACCATTATTGTAACTTTGCTGTTCTTGGTTGGTTCTTGAGTGGAAATCAATTGTTAATATTTATTTTTTGCATATTATCTCCATGAAGTGAGTAATAACTAGTATTAGAATATGTTAAAATGTGAGAAAAACATCAGATTAGCTGCATTAAACATGGTTTCATTTCACTGTTTTCATATCACTTTATGATATTGGATTTTAAATACATGTTTCTTCGCTTCAAGAATAAAATTCATGGTGTAGCTGAGTGGACATTTTTGTAACTCCATGAAAAACAGGTTGATTTTTTAAAAAATTCAATCACATTGTTTTTTGGGTTTTTTTTTTTTCATGCCTAAAGAGGAATAATCTGATGTTGTCTCACATTTTAACATACTCAAATACTGGTTATTTTTCAATTCATGGAGATAATATGCAAAAAAAAAAAACAAACCTTAATGAATAAGAAAACTGTTAATTACAGTCTAATAACAATTAGCAATTGATTTACACTCAGCCATGTTAGTGCAGATCAGGTTTATCTAGAACAGCAAAGTTACACTAATGGTATGAATATCAGTGTATGGGATGGTGCATGAGTGTCCACTGTGTTGGCTGATATGGAACTAAAACAACAAAACCCATGAATATACAAGAGAACAGCTGGAGAAGAACTGTCCACTGGAGTGACCAGTATGCATGAAAGGGTTAAGTATCTGAATTTTTTGTCTCTCAATTTAACTATGTTCATAAATTTAGAATAAAAGCATTTCAGATGCAAAAAAAATTCAGATGCAAAAAATTCAGATCACACATCTGGGACACCAAGGATAAACAATCGATTCTATCTCAAGTCGAACTGTCAGCCAGCCAGTTGGGTTACGTTAGGTTGGTCATGTGATGCCAATTCAGGAAGACAGTCAACATGGATGTGTGATCTGAATTTTTTGCCGCTGAATTTTGTGCCGCTGAATTTTTTGCATCTGAATTTTTTGCATCTGAGTTTTGTGCCGCTGAATTTTTTGCACCTGAATTTTGTGCCGCTGAATTTTTTGCCACTGAATTTTTTGCATCTGAATTTTTTGCATCTGAATTTTCTGCATCTGAATTTTTTGCATCTGAATTTTCTGCATTTGAATTTTTTGCACCTGAATTTTTTGCATCTGAATTTTTTGCATCTGAATTTTCTGCATTTGATTTTTTTGCACCTGGATTTTTTGCATCTGAATTTTTTGCCGCTGAATTTTTTGCATCTGAATTTTTTGCATCTGAATTTTCTGCATTTGAATTTTCTGCATTTGAATTTTTTGCATCTGAATTTTTTGCATCTGAATTTTCTGCATCTGAATTTTCTGCATTTCAATTTTTTGCACCTGAATTTTTTGCATCTGAATTTTTTGCATCTGAATTTTCTGCATTTGAATTTTTTGCATTTGAATTTTTGCATCTGAATTTTTTTTATTCTAAATGTATGAACATTGTTGAATTCAGAGACAAAAAATTCAGATACATAATTTCAGTACAAAAAAAAATTCAGTGCGAGAAATTCAATGGCTTTTATAATTCAAAATCTGATGAGACAGATTTACTTCCATAACAGCCCCTTTAATAACTAACCTACAAGTCACCTGCTATCCTCATTTTTGATACCGTGCTGAATAATTGAGGTTATAGATCCTCCAGCTCACAGGCATCAATGCCTGCTTTCCCCACAAATCTACAACCATGAAATCATTTCTCATTGCCTTAAGGTTTTTTTTTTGTTTTTTGTTTTTTTTTTTATGCACTAAGATTACAATATCTCATATGTGTTTTGCTCTGTAGGACATTATCTCACAAAAACAAAGCTGCACAATAAGTCTATAGTCCATACCGGAAATTAATCATTTCATTTGGAACTCCTGTCAGTGTGGTAGTGTGGTAGAAGAGTAGTAGGGCTATCCTTAAATATGCTGTTCACTTCATAATAAGATAATAAAATATCCTGGAAAAACCTATGGAAAATACTGATTGCAGATAAGACAGGTTTGTGTCAATGAAGGTCAAATGTCATTGCACTAGTATTTGATGTAAGTTGTTGTTATCTAGAGGAGTATATTGAAGGGAAAAAATCAATATATGGAAAATATATCGCACTGTATTTCTCATGCACTTTACTACTGTATTTATTTATTTGACATCTGCCTGTGTGGGTGTGTCAGTGGGTGTGTGTGTGTATGCGTGTGGGGGGGGAGTAAATGACTAGTGAAGAGCTTTTAAATTTCATTGTATTGTACAATGCAATGACAATAAATTATTCTATTCTCTTCTATATATACTTAACATATAGACTTATCCTAGTTAGATAGTTGGGTAACAGGGGCAGGAAACAATGTAAAATCACATGATACATTGACCATGATTTTATTTATTTATTTATTTATTTGTTTGTTTGTTTGTTTGTTTATTCAGCAAAGATGTTGCTAACTGACTGGACACTGTACACCACACTTGTTTTTAGGTTGATATTTTGTTTTAGTTATGTTTGATGTTGTTATCTTATGCTTTTTATTGTCTGTAAAGTGACCTTGGGTAACTTGAAAGGCGCCACCAAATAAAATATATTATTATTATTGTTATTATTTCTTCCAGTGGTCCATTAACCCGTAAAGACCCAAACATCCACTGATGAACAAAACCACCCACTTATCTAAACTGTTTAATATCTGTTGATCCACTGATCATAACAATATATGTGAATAATTCACGTAAAATTCAGTTTGTCATCTTTTCATGGTCATCACATATGACCTATTTGGACGTTCAGAGGCTCCGTAGTTACCATGGAAACACCGTCGTCTTCTACAATATTGATTCACCAGTAAAATCCATGGAGTTGGATCAATGACAGTGGATGGACACAATTGTTTTATGTTGATATGATATATTTTGAATGAAAAAGTCCCTTTTTCTTCAGTTTTCTCGGTTTCGGATATAATAACCCTCAACTTTAATCTGAGTTTTTATAAACATCTATATGATCAGTAAATTAAATATAAGAAAACACCTGATTTTGACTGAAAAAATGTAAAATATAGAGGATAATATTATAATAAATGTTGATAAATCACTTAAGAAAGGTTAAATAGACAGAAAAATTAATTTAGGAGCTGACATAAAAGTACCCCAGCGTCCTTATGAGTAAAAAAAATAAAAATGTCCTAATTTACATTAACAAAAACACACTCAAACACTAGCAATAAACAAAACAAACAGAAAACATTTTTGAAAAATAACTTAGAAAGCAACATCTCCATCACAAACAACCACAAAATCTCACATTCCATAAAACACTGTTTTAACAAAATCTTAAAACCAGTTTTCCCCTCTGTCAGGACAACAGTCTGATGATGTCACAATACAGAGATACTCACAATATTTGATACATTGCTACACAATCCTGTATGATGTATTGCATTAAAGCATGAAAAGAAGGAAGTGTGTATTTGTTTACTGCATTATGGTGTCACCAAAATTGAGACTTTTGGACCCTGCAATAAAAATATATTGTCCAATGTATGATTTAATGATTATTTTGTGAGATATTTCAAATGCATTGTCATAATCTACTATTCACTGATAAAAGACTACATAAAAACACACAAATGTTGTGATTTCTGCTGGGGTGGGCATCCTCCCTTGTATCAGGAGAATATGATTTATAGTCTATGTTGTGTGTCATGACAGATTTCACCTTTATCAGAAAATTACAACTCCTGCTACTTGAACACTGTACTTGACCACATTGCAATTTTCCCAGTACGATCTGATAAATATTTCTGCATTGATATCACTAGTTCAACATAGATTTTTTTTTTTTTTTTTTACCAAGAGAAAAAAAATAGTCCTACCTAACTCAAGTATGCAGTTTCCAAATCTGGTATCAGAATTTCTGCAGCAGGTAAGGTTTTTGAGTCAATATATAAACATTAGCAGCATATCACACCAGTGGTTCTGAGTGATCTGAATTCAGATGCTTTCAAAAGCTGAAAGAAAAATTCAGTGCAGTTCAAAGTGATGAAAAACTGAAAGCTGGACTTTTCATTGGAACCCACATTGGAGAACTTATTGGTGACCCCCTCAAAGCTCGGCTCTATAGAAACAACAGTTTGGAATTAATTTATGTAAACTGTACGACATGTTCTGAGCCCCAAATTATAATCAATTAGTTGAGGGTAAGAAAATGCATGTGAAGGATGGGTTCTTCTACTTCCCCCCAGTTTGGATGATAAGTAATAAACATAGTCAATGATATAATCCAGATATTTCTTAACTAAAAACCAGGTACGAAGGGGTTTCAACCCAAACATGATCTGGATTACTGCTGGTTCCTTCGGTCGACAATCAACAAAAGATTTGGTGTTAAACTTTTCGACGAATTTTGAACCAAACCCAGCTACTTAAAATCTAACTTGATTTAATAAGATCTGAATTTTTTCCTGATATGACAGATGAAAGGGTTTTTTTTTGTTTTTGACTGTATGACTAAGTTTTTCATCTGGTGGGGTCTTTTTTTACCCCACCCCTCAAAGGGGAGGTAAAGGACATTGTTTTTGGTTTGATTTGTTTCTTTGTTTGTTTGTTCACACTGTAGCAGCAAAACTATTGGTTTAATTCATACCAAATTTGGTTTATAGATTGTCAGTGATCCAGAATAGATCTGATTACATTTTGGGAACAGTAGGTCAAAGTTCAAACTTTTTATGAGTTTTTAAATCTTTTTTTTCCCATTTATTTATAATGGGTGAAATTTCAAATGTCTGTAGCAGCAAAACTGTTGATTGAATTCATACCAAATTGGGTTTATAGATTGCCAGTGCCCTAGAATAGATGTGATTATATTTTGGGAAAACTAAGTAAAAATTCCGATTTTGTATGATTTTTTTAAAGCTCTTTTTTTCCCATGTTCTTATAATGGGCAAAATTTGAAATGTCTATAAAAACATCAATTTTGTTCCAATTTGCCTCAAACTTGGCACATATATAGAGGCAGTTCATATGCTGACATCGACACATGCACAGACATGATGACAACAACTGGATCGATGCTACAGTATATGTGAGGGGTGGGGTTTGTTGTGCCTGGCACCACTTGTTTTATCTCCCAAAAATGTAATTTAGCAGCAGCATTGGTGGGAAAAACCTCACCAAGCCATTATTTGCTCCATGAGACTTTAGCATCTCATCTGTTCTTAACCAGCAGTATTTATATGCTCCCTGTGGAATAATTAACTTACTTTCCATTAGCTTCTCCATTCAGTTTCAAGCCCACAATGTTGCGAACATTTGGAGGCAGTGTGTAGGCTCCCTCCTCTGCCTCCAGGCCTGCAGCAGGTCACCTTCACTGCCAAGAGTGTAGACAGGGAAGCTGTCACACTCTACATAACCAGGTTGACAAGGCTGAAACAGCATGTCAACCTTTACTGACACTATTGCTGTCCACTTAAGCAAAAAGCAAGCAGCATTTATGGGTCAAAGGCCGCCCACTGCAACACATTGCTCTGCCAGTTTATATCACATAAAGATTGGACAGTATGATATAGACGACATTACCCGTTGTTCTTAAGATCCATCCAAGACATAGTGTGAAGGCTGTTAATTATACATGGAAGGCATCACAGGTTATTAGTCAGAGCTTTCTGAAGCCATCGCCAGGTCTTGTCTTTATCCTGCAGCTTGTTTCTTCTACACAGACTCACACACACATCAACATGTGTTGCTTGTGCCAATGCCGAGGGATTAGTCCCCTCCAGGCCCCTGCCCGCACCACCGGCAGGCAATCGCGAAGCATTGCCAGGGCCTGCTTACAGAGATTTAGGCACTGCTTTACACTCCCTGGCTCGGTCAAACATACACACATGGCCTCCTTTGCCTTCTACAGGATGCTGTGAATGGCCACTGATCTACAGAAAAGATAATAATGTGTGTGAACTGCAGTTGTAGCTGCGAGGAGAAAGGGAGGAACTGAGTTTGTAGGAGTGTTTTAATGTGGGCAGATGTCAAAAGGAGCAGCCAGTGTAATGTAAATGTGTTGTTTGATATAAATGTCAACCATGTGTCATATCCTCGCACTGCACATCACTAATGACTTTGTGTCAAGGCTGTTGACAATGAACTGCGGGAGCATTGTACAACAATTGCTGGTTGACTCAGTGTTGCTCACTTCAGCTTCCAAAGTGATGATTCATGCTGTTTATTCACAGAGCTTAAGATCCAGTCAGTTTAAGGACAATATGGCAGATCCATGGCTCTGTTTAAGTAATGGTGGTGTAAGGGTAGAGATATATTTTTCAGTTAAAATGTCCAGTCTGCAATAAACTCAAATCTCAGATACTCAGAATAAATCAGTCAAATGAAAAGGTAGATTCAATCCTAAGAACTATTTGCATCTCTTTCAGCTCAGTCCTTATGAGGTAGCAAGCAGAGCACAGCAGAAAATGGGAACACTGCAATAAAGTAAAGTTGTGCATAATTATAATACTTCACAATCCAGCCACTACTGAAACTGAGCTTTGAGCAAAATGTACAATAAAGGTGAATACTCAGTCTGTCTTTAGATAATGAACGATATTCAGCATCAGTGGTTCATTATGATAATGTAAGGCTCAGAAGTAAAAGTAATTTGTGTTGAAGAAATATAAGATTTAACAGTGAAATTAATTACAGAGAATAAGTTAATTCATGTATTTGTTAAAAAATATATTGACAGTGTTTACCCAATTAACTATTTACTTTCATGTTTGCGGAATTATTATTCACACATTTACACCTTTAAATATTCTCATTTGTAGTATACAAGCAGCTAAGATAATCTGTTAAATCTACCTTTCTAAATCACTTACATTACCGATCTAAGTACTGCTAGCTCCTGATTGGTTAGTTCAGTCATGTGAGGAAGTGTGTCAGGAAGTGTTGTGGCGGTAGTTGTTGTGTGTGAAAAGTAAAGCGCTGTTTAAGGAGAAGTCCGTCTCCGTCCTGCTGTTTCATTTTTATAAAGAATGAACCATTAACCACCAACGAACCCTCACGTTACAATAATACTTACAGTAAAGTGAAATTCAAGCTGATTTTGTTTAAAATGATTTGGTTAAAGGGGTCATATTTCGCTAAACCCACTTTTATTAGTCTTTGGTAGATTTATTTGTGTATTTGTGGAGCTTAATAGTTCAAAAACTTTGAATTTGAACCCTCCAGGTGCTGCAAAGCTATCTTTATATTCATTCCGGCAAAAATCGAGTGGATTTCTACAACCCGTTTCAATTCTTTCGCTCAAGTGTTCATAAACACCATTAACCTGCTTGGTCTTTCAGGAAATATTACCAGATTCTGTGATTCTTATAACAAAAAGATTCAGTGTTGCTGGGATTTCACACATAATCTATCCACGGAAATTGCATTAGGTCTGTGACATATATTGGAACAACATGCTATGTCTTTTTAAAAACATATTCGTGACTGGAACAGCTTGACAGGATCTCTTAAAATTGGGCTCATGCATTTTCTTGTATTTGAGGATGAATTGAAAAGGTTTTGGTGGCCAAAGGTCAAGGTGGTGGATTATGATGCAAGGGTAGTGGATGCATCTCCACATCAATAAGACCAAAAATTTTATTATAAGGATTTTCATATCATAATTTTTACAATACATGTTCAATCATTATTTCTGTCTTAGTTTAGAGACAAAACCTTCAGAAATCTAGATGTAGAGTATTTAAAACGACTGAATTTAAAGGGGTCATACTTTGCTAAACCCACTTTGATTAGTCTTTGGTTCATTTATTTGTGTATTTGGACCCTAATAGTTCATAAAGTTTGAATTTGAACCCTCCAGGTGCTGCAAAGCCATCTTTATTTTCATTTCAGCAAACATCGAGTAGTGTTATACAACCCGTTTCAACTCCTTCTTAATTTGTTACATTTTATAACTACTTACGTCATGACATTTGCCCATATAAAGTCAAGACTTTCGACCAACTTTTCTCCGAGTACGCCATAATTGTTTGTCAGCAGCAGATGTTGTAGTCTATCAGGGGCGCCGCTACCAATTGTGGGCCCCATGAAAGGTAAACATTGTGGACCCTTTCATAAAATTCAGTATTTTGTCGATCTGTCTGGGGGGGGTCCATACATAATGTCATTTACGCTAGCGAAACTGAAACTTTACATGCTTTCAACGTCTGACTGCCGACTTCTATGTCTCTATTTTACAGCGGATCTTACATTTTCACAACTTCTAACCTGTATCCACTGAACCCCCTCCACTGCTCTATGGGCCCCCCACAAATGCTGGGCCCCATGAATTTGTCAATTGACCCCCAGTAGTCCGTACTGAAAATATGTCCAAACTTCGAGCCAATCACCTAAAATGTTCATTTGTTGGTTGTATTAACAAACACAAATGGCTGATCGGGACAGAGAAGCATGGTCAACAACCTGGAGGGGGCGGGGCATGAAGTGGCTCATTTGCATTTAAAGGGCCAACGCTCAAAACAACCTTTCTGGTGTCATTACTAAGAAATAGGCCTGAAGATGGACCTGTGGAGTTGAATTAATGAAGAATTCAGACCCAAGCATAGCATTTACAGTTTATGTAGACCACAGGGAAATGTTTTAAAATGCATAATTCCATTTTTTTTTTTTTTTTTTAAAAAGCAAAGTATCACTCCTTTAAATAAATGTCCAAGTCTCATTAGATTCCAGAAACTAATCTGCAATTAAATTTGCTTCTGCTGCAACTCAGTCAAAGTCAGAGGAAATGGGCGTCAGTGTGCTAGTATGTTGAAGTTTGATCAAAGCTGGTGAGTTAGCAACAACATTTTCTGGGAGGAATGTGCAATTATTTCTTTTGAGCAAAGTTTGTGATGCAGGGCTTTGTGCAGTGTTCTTGCGTTGGTGTGTATAGATCATAGTGTGTTGATGAATGTTAGTGGCAGTTTGTGTGTTGGAGACTAATTTTATCTAAGAGAGACAATGATGGCTAATCCTAAATATAGTCTCTTTTTTCTTGATTTCAACAGTTCATGACAAACACATCTCAGTATAAAGTTAATTAACATGATGTTTGTTTAACTCATAAAGACCCACAAAGCCACCGGTGACCAAAAGCATCTACTCATCTTTAATATTTAATACCTGTTGATCCACTAATTCTATTAATACTGTAAATAATTGGTGTAAAATGCAGTTTTTTTTTATCTTGTCATGGTCATCAGATATGACCTATTTGGACATTCAGAGGCTCTGTAGTTACCGTGGTAACATCGACATCTTCTACAACATTGATTCACCAGTAAAACCCATGGAGTTGGATCAATGACAGTGGATGGACACATGTGGTTAATGATATATTTTACTGAAAAAGTCACATTTTCTTCAGTTTTCTGTTTCTGATATAACAACTTTCAACTTTAATCTCAGCTTTTATGAACATCTATATGATTAGTAAATTACATACAGGAAAATACCTGATTTTCACTTAAAAATGCTAAACACAGAGTAAAATATTAGAGAGAAAAGTTAAATATAAAGAAAAAACTATTTTGGAATTGCCACAAAAGTAGCACCGGGTCTTTATGGGTTAATTTTCCTGGAAATTTAAGTCTTTATGTGTTAATAAATTTACAGTTCCATGGCCACTACATTTAAACTGCTGGTGACTATAACATTATATTATTGATTGATTTGATTGATTGATCTATTTATTTCGAATATGAATGTCAAAACAGAAGAAAAATAAATGAACAAAACATTTAAACATAAGACATATAATACATATTCAAAAAGGAGTGAGAAGAAGCATAACTTATAAACTCCCATTCTTAGCCCTATCAGGCTGCCCGCGGGCTGAAAAAATTATATTAATATTCATCTATAATAAAAATATAATAAATCAGGACAATGGATGTTTTTTTCAACTTTTGCTCAAAGTTTAGACCCTAATGTTAATAAAAGTACATCAAAAGGGTATTTTAGTGCAAACTTTAATGTTCAAACATGATTTTTAATCTTTGTGGGGTGAAATATACGCTATTAAAAATCTCCGACACGAACAATTAATTTATGCATATCATCGTCAATCCAGCTGAAAAAAAAACAGGCGAGGATAAAAAATTCTAATTTCTCTTTTAGTTTGTTACAGTTTTTACTCAGGCATAGTCATAGATACAATATTCTAGACAATGGGAATAGATTCTGTGAGGTCTCTAAATGTCCATAGACACCAAGAACATCCATATGAACCTTATTAATATGAAGTAATTCTTCATTTACTTTGGGTATGTCTTTTTAGGCATTTTTCCCCTGAAAATATGGTCAGGGTTAAACAGGTTAAATAATTAATAACAATAATAAGCTTCCTAGTCTAAACATATACTCTAATGCAGGGGTCTCAAACTCATTTCTTCCAGGGGCCACATTCAGCCCGATTTGATCCCAAGTGGGCCAGACCAGTAAAATAATAGCGTAATAACCTATAAAGAATGACAACTCCAAATTTTTGTCTTTTAGTGCAAAAAAAACCCATTAAATTATGAAAATACTTACTCTTATAAACTATAAAAAATAGATGTGAATAACCTGAAAAGATTGTATATTTTTAAGAAAAATAAGTGCAATTTTAACAATATTATGCCTCAACTTATCATTTATACATGTGCATTATGGATGAGATCTACAAAGACACTAAACACAGAAAATTGTTTAAAATTGTGCTTAATTTTCTTTAGACATTTCAGGTTGTTCATATTTGTTCTGGTTATTCACATTTTATTGTTACAGGATAGTTTGTAAATGTAAATATTTTCATAATTTAATGTTATTTTTTGCATTAAATCAAAGACAGAAATTTGAAGTTATCTATAGGCATAGTACAATATTTTTTTCACATCAAACCGAGAAGAAAATATGGAGTCATTATTTTTTGGAGGTTATTATGCTATTATTTAACTTGAGATCATATTGATCTGTATGTGGAACCTGAACTAAAATGACATCAACAGCCTTGACTGTGGAATTTTTGCACTTTGCAAATTCATCTCACGGACCAGATTGGAAGCTTTGGTGGGCCGCATTTGGCCCCCGGGCCGCATGTTTGAGACCCCTGCTCTAATGCCTGATACTTGTTGTTAAATAATTTTGTTTCTGGCTTCATATTATTGCGAACAAATATAATATAATTTACATGAACACATAATACATTCACACATGTATGTACAGTACATACATATACATACACACATATATACACACATGGATATACATATACATATTATCCAATGTCTTTTCATTTCACAGATCTTATATAATGTAAAATCACATGAGTATTCTGAATTATATTTAGCTTTACGTAGGTTCTCTGTTCATGTGATGCAAATGCAGAAGAGGGCATTTAGAGTACAGTATGCCCTTACGGTGTGTTGCACAATGACCACGCTGGTGTGGTGTATCCCATGTTTAAATGTGAGCTAATTGTGCTGATATGTGCATGAGCTGTGCAGACACATGATCAGGTGATACCGAGCCAAACAGGGAAGTGTGACACCTTCTATTAAAGCACTGCTGGCATTTGTGAGTAACATTTGACTAATTATGTGAAGCCAATAAACAGATGGAGGGACAAATATCCTTAGCTTTAAACCCTTTTTTAAACATTCAACCTGCCAACAATGCCCACTTTAGCCAACGGCTGGTACTAACAGTACAGTACAAGCTGAGTGTGCTCACATAGGAAATGTCTCTGGAGACCTGCTGATTTTACTCCTTGCAAAAGCTCCTCAGTCAGCTGGAGGAAAAAATAAAATATTCATCATCAGTGTTGAGCATTCTGTGGCAGCACCGCAGGTTTATTTGTATGCCAGCTCAGGTGTGAAGAGTAAACAGGGCAGAGAGGAGCAACAGAGAGTCTAATCTGTGTATTCTGGAGGCAGCAGTCATCTCTTGTACTGCTCTCTTCATCTCCCGGACATGAAAACTCACCCATTGAGCTTTCTACAGCAAACAGCAAGGAAACACAGTCAACCCCAGAAGACAGCGGATATCGCAGGAAAACATTATGATTCATACAATGGCATAAGTACAACTTTATATTCACCGCAAGACAACAACAAATTGATCGTTTGATTCCTGCGGAGTTCTTTGTTCAATGTGTATTATGTAACATAACAGATGCCAGAGAAGCATACAGGTCTTAGCTGCCGTTTGGTGTTTTAATTGAACAAGAAGAGCAGATTAAATGTCACAAATACTTGCACTGTACATAATCCAGTACAATAGCCCTGCAATGGATGCTACTTATGTTGATTGTTTTGGAGGTTTTTTTTTTTTTAGACCGTATCAGAAAAAAATTGTTCGTTCATCTCTGTGCTAATGCTTGAGGCTGCTCTATCCACCTGATACAGAGTTAAATGGACCTTCAATGATCGTATTCAAAGTCAAGAATGTGCTTTGGTGCTTACTAGGGATGCACCGATACCACTTTTTTCCAGACCGAGTACAAGTACAAGTACTTACATTTGAGTACTTGCCGATACAGAGTACCGATATGAGTACTTAATAATACTATTACAGTTCTTAGTTACTTTTAAAAATGTGCTTTACTGTTGTTGTCATTAGTCTGACTGTAACAAAGTGCTGCTGCTGACATTTAATGGGTTGGAATGAGTGTTTTTCAATCAATCCACCAGGGGGCGCCGCTCTTATTTAACCATACTGGGCAAATACCATGAAGAAAAGTAAAGTTTTTTCAGATGAAGAAAGTCAGTAATAATAAACATGGCGACAACACTAATGTGGATACTAATGTTGATATTGATGAGGGTAGTTGTCATAAATGTGTCAGTAGTTTTTCTCTAACTCATACAGTCGATCTTTAAACAGATCCGCTATCTCCACAGTTCCCGGTGGTATTCTCCGTCTGGGTACGCGTCTGCGAGCAACTGGAAAACAGATGGAATGTACGCAGAGGACGGACAGAATACTCCGTCCATATCTGTCTGTGTCTTTAACATTACTTGCAGTCAGCATTACTTTTGTCACTATCATTTATTTTGAAAAATCTCCACACGCTTCACACTCTCCACACATTATTCCTCCGCAAATGTCACGCTGTCGTGTTGTATCAGAGTACTTTTACGAGTGCAAGTACATGTACACATGCTAAGTATCGGACCCGATACCCGATACTGGTATTGGTATCGGTACATCCCTAGTGCTTCCTTTTTTGACTGTTGTGTTGTTGTTGTTTTTTTGGGTTTTTTTGGAGTTTGCAAATGTGTAGTGCAGCAGTTCCCAAACTTTTTCAGCACAGAACCTAAAAGAAATATTCTGTGTCTCCCCATAACTCATACTTACAAAAATACATCCTGAATCATCATGAAGTCTACATTAATCACCACATTAGTCAAACACAGAATCCCTGGGATGATGTAAAACACATATTACTAACAGGAATCACCTGACGTCACCCTCAATAATCATGTTATCAGGTCTGAGATAATAGAAAAGAAAATGAGAGAGAGCTAAATAGACCATCATGACAACAAAACAACATGCTAAAGGTCCAGTGTGTAAGACTACAGTATAATTTATGGGGATCTAATTGCAGAAATTAAATGTAATATTCTTAATTATGTGTTCATTAGTGTATAATCACATTCAAATAAGAATTGCTGTGTTTTCATTACCTCAGAGTGAAGCGTTTACATCGATAGCAAAGGCAGGTCACCCACACAGCATCGACCAGAGGAGCTCAGAACAGACTTTTTGTGTTTTATGGAAGGTGGAATCTAGTGTTATTGTGTTTGAATGAGGACCAGAGTTATTATCCAATTAACCAAAAAGCCCCACAGGGATAAATATTGGCTGTAATGAAGGTTTTCATAGTTTAACAGCCACCATAGGGGAGGGTGACACCACCAGCATGTTAAATCATCTGTTTAATCATTTGTTTTTACCGTAGCTTTACACTTGTCTGAAAAACAACAATTATACCAGTATCGGTGCTGTGTTAAAGTCTTGGATTTTAAGTCTCGAAACTTGAGGTATAGAGAACAATTCTGGTGTGCCCCATGGAAATTAACTAAAAAATATATATATATGAATGGCAGTCAATAGCAAGAGATGAATCCTTTTTCTTCCCATTTGAACTGAAGCACAAAGATAATTTTACAAGTCAAGAAAGTTATGGTTTTTGGCTAAGAAACATGTAATTTTGTTTTAAACAGCTGCATGGATTGCATATCACTGATCACAAAGCAGATGCTGCCAGACACTTTTTACCTTAACCTTTGAGAATGAGGTAAGAAAATATTAAAAGAGGTGACAATCATTAGAAGGATTGTCATGTTGAAGACAGATCTTAAAATGATGTCACCTCAGCGACTTTTGGATGTGTAGTTTTCTATCTATAGGTATATTCAGAGTTTTAACACAAAATGCGACTTTTTTGACTTTTTTGCTTAAAGGGGTCATATTTTGCTAAACCCACTTTTATTAGTCTTTGGTTCGTTTATTTGTGTATTTGGACCCTAATTGTTCAAAAAGTTTGAATTTGAACCCTCCAGGTGCTGCAATGATATCTTTCTATTCATTTTGGCAAAAATTGAGTGGATTTCTACAACCTGTTTTAATTCCTTCTTAATTTGTTATGTTTTATAACTAGTTACATCGCAACATTTGCACATATAAGGTCAAGACTTCTGATGAACATTTCTCTGAGTACGCCATAATTGTTTGTCAGCAGCAGCAGTTGTAGTCCATACTGAAAATATGTCTAAACTTCGAGACGATTACCTAAAATGTTCAGTTATTGGTTGAATGGGACAGAGCAGCACAGCCAATAACCTGGAGGGGGTGGGGCATGAAGTGGCTCATGTGCATTTAAAGGGCCAGCGCTCAAAATGACCTTTCTGGTGTCATTACTCCGAAATAGGGTTGAAGATGGACCTGTGGAGTTGAATTAATGAAGAATTCAGACCCAAGCATAGCATTTACAGTTTATGTAGACCACAGGGAAATGTTTTAAAATACATAATTCCATTTAAAAAGCAAAATATCACACCTTTAACTTTATGATTCACAAATATCAGAAGTGTAAATGATGGCATATAATTCAAATGGGATCAGGACAGAGCTTGTTTTTTGGCACTGACCATAAAGCTTTTTTCCTTTTTTTTTCCCCAAAAACTGGTCCCCAACATGAAGGGGTGAGACTTTGGTTCTCTGTACAGTAGTTAACCTAAGTTTAGGCAAAACAGGTGTAGGATGTTCATATTCAACTTTTACATGACCAATTTTGGGAACAAAATTTCATTTTCTGAACCCGCTTTATCCTCACTAGGGTCAAGGGGGTCGCTTGGAGCCTATCCCAGCTACATAGGGGCGAAGGCAGGGTACACCCTGGACAAGTCGCCAGTTCATTGCAGGGCTGAACATATAGAGACAAACAATCACTCTCACATTCACACCTCTGGGCAATTTAGATTAACCAATTAACCTATTAGTGCATGTCTTTGGATGGTGGGAGGAAGCCAGAGTACCCGGAGAGAACCCACGCAGACATGGGGAGAACATGCAAACTCCACACAGAAAGGTCCCATCCCCCGTCGACTGGTGTTGGAATCGAACCCAGGACCTTCTTGCTATGAGGCACGAGTGCTAACCACTACACCACCGTGCAAAACAAACTGTACACACAGAACAAAAACAATGCTGTTAAAAAAAACAGCAACTTCCAGTAGCTGCTGTGTCTGTTATGCTATTAAAAATCTGTTTTTTCTGTTTTACTACTTTACTCATACTAACTCCAGGCCAGTAACAGAAAATCTCACCGTTTGGCCCACGACATCAATTCAGCCTTTTGGAGTGGTCTAACTATTTGAGCATAGCATCATAACCACGTGAAATTAGATGAAGGTTTCCGTGTTTGCGGCACTATATGAAAAAGACTGGCTTTATCTGTGAGAAACGTTGGCCTTTTGAAATGAGCTGAAAGTAAATAACTTCATTATTCTTTTGTCTGCAGAACAGACAGAAAAGGAAGGCGACCAAAAGACCAACCTTTTCCCCTTGCAAAGAACAGCGAAGAGTCCCATTCAGACTGACCACAGAGGTTATGGCAGCGGAAGCATGCAGCCCATTCATTCTGGGAAGATAGCATCAGAGCAGCACAGACAGGCTACAGAGTCTATATTAATACAGCCAGCACTCTGAAACAGAGGACAAGTGAGGGTGAGTTCTTTCATTTCATTCACTTAGAGCTGCAGTAAAACCAATGAGCCAGTAGATTTCCCTGCTGTGTGATTTCATCATCCTGCACACCTCCATACTGGACACAAAAGTTATAGGCACTGTGTGGTAGGAGTGTGAGTAGGAGTTGTTAATGTCAAACTCTTATTATTCATTGGCACAAGGGCTGCAATGTGCAGGCTGATGGAAAACTTACCAGAGCAGTTTTTATGCTTAAAGTTCAAGTTTGAGAAAAGTCAAGTTTAAGCACCAGAAGTACCCAAGTCCTATACTTTATTGTAATGGTTCCCAACCTTTTTTGGCTTGTGAACACATTTTAAATATCACAAATTCAAAACGGAGACTTTTTTTTTTTTTTGCTAAAATTAATTTGTTTCTGATCATGTAATAGTTTGCTATACTATGTTGCAAATAAACGTTCATTTTCGACAACATTTAGGTTATATAATGTATATTATTATGGATTGAGGCAGAAAATCCTATTTCTGTAGCACATTTCAAGTACAAGACAATTCAAAGTGCTGTACATCAAACATTAAAAGCATTACAGCAGGGAAGCAATAAAAAGTATAGGCATGAGCAAAACAAATGAACAAACAAAAAAAATCAGATAAATACATAAAACAGATAAAAAAAAAAAAAAAAAAACTTTAAGCTTAAAAATTGAGATTACTGCACAAAGTGAGAATTTTATTTTCCTTGGTCAGGATATGTACAGTCAGTCCAGCTTGGATTTACAAGGCTGACAATCAATACTGAACAAACAATAACTCAAACTATGAATTATGAAAGAGCTGCAGCATCTTAAACTGACCACAATGAACATTTGAAAGATAAACAGTAAAACAGACCTACACTTTCAGCTTCAGTGTTTATCATGTCTTTTATGTATTGGGATTGTCTGTCTGAAGTCACCATATATTTTTTTATTAGTAAGTTTTTCTTAATTTTTATCAATTACTAGAAATTTCAGGTGACCCCATTTGAATTCCAGGTGGCCCCATGTGGGATCCCGACCCCAAGGTTGAAAAACACTGCTTCATTGCATGGAAGTCTTACATGAAAAGTCCTACCTGAGTTAAAGCACATAGCAGCAAAATGTAGTTGAAGGAAACATATTCACAGTATATTAACAAGGATTTCACATGCATAATGGGGCAACATCCAGTATTTCTGCTTTCAAATATTAAAAAAAAAAAAAAAAAAAAAAAAAAAAAAAGACCTAAAACGATCCTTAGAGTGTTTAGAATGAAAAGTTCTGAAGGTATGCCAAAGACACCAATGTATTGAATTGTAGAGGTATGGGCTGAATTTATTTACTCCACCGGTACGGGGGATTTATGTGACCACTAGAGGGAGTAGTGAGTCACGCTGCCTGCCTGTGGACGTCAGAAAGTGAGCATATGGAATGAGAAACACCAAGAAGCAACTTTAAGAATCAAAAAAAGAGGGAAAGTGATGACAGCTAGAAGCACTGTTTTCAAAAGAATAGAGTTTGATGATGGAATCACAGCATTTCTTCTACACGGGTGCATCTGATTATGAGATTTCTAAGGATATAAAGTTATTATGTGCTGCTATTATCTCGCTAAGTTTGCTGTTTGTTGATCCATGATTTGGAAATGGAGGTGATTTGTGGTTTTATTGCAGCAGGTTTCTGTCTAAAACTGTGGCAAGTTAACAGAGCTATAAAGTAAACCGTCAGCAGTGTTATTTTGTCCAAATAAGTGGTTATTCTGGGAGAAGAAAACGTGATGATACCATAATAGAGGGTTGCCAGACGTTTCGCCTCCTCCATTTCGCACCTGAAGTTTGGACGGTTCACCCTCCCCATCAAGATATTTTGCCTTCTCAGTCAAGACGTTTCGCCTCGCAAGCCTACTGGGCATAATGAGCATGGTTTCTTATCATCTGGTGAAGGTGGCAAAGGGTAATCTCTATAAGACCTCCACCCAAAACTCTGTCAGTCAGCTATATAATTTTACAATGATTTTGATGCTTCATTCATGGCATAGCACATTTTAAACCCCTCCCCCAGTACATTAGTAACTGTCAAGTACCTTAACAACAATCTAAGGTTAAAAAAAGTCAGAAGTCATTATTGGTTCAGACTAAATGCTTTCATTTTATTTTGAAATATACAAATGATCTAAAGAGTGACACATGAAATCCTCCTAAGATTTCTGTTGTACACATCTACATTTTTCTTAATTTATGTGTATATCAGTGTGCTAAGTCTGGTCTGAAACACCTTTTACATTGTACACATTTACATATTTTGTGTTTTTATGTGTATATCAGTGCGCTAAGTCTGGTCCAAAACATCTAATACGTTGTACACATTTACATAGTTTGTGTTTTTATGTGTATATCAGTGCGCTAAGTCTGGTCTGAAACACCTTTTACATTGTACACATTTACATAGTTTGTGTTTTTATGTGTATATCAGTGCGCTAAGTCTGGTCTGAAACACCTTTTACATTGTACACATTTACATATTTTGTGTTTTTATGTGTATATCAGTGCGCTAAGTCTGGTCTGAAATGTCTTCTATGTTGTACACATTTGCATATTTCGTGTATTTATGTATATATCAGCGCGCTAAGTCTGGTCCGAAACGTCCTCTACGTTGTACACATTTGCATATTTTGTGTATTTACATGTATATCAGTGTGCTAAGTCTGGTCTGAAATGTCTAATACGTTGTACACATTTACATATTTTGTGTTTTTACGTGTATATCAGTGCGCTAAGTCTGGTCCAAAACATCTTCTATGTTGTACACATTTACATATTTCATGTATTTATGTATATATCAGTGCACTAAGTCTGGTCTGAAACATCTAATACGTTGTACACATTTACATATTTTGTGTTTTTACATGTATATCAGTGTGGTAAGTCTGGTCCGAAATGTCTTCTATGTTGTACACATTTACATATTTTGTGTTTTTATGTGTATATCAGTGCAATAAGTGTGGTCTAAAATGTCTTCTATGTTGTACACATTTACATATTTCGTGTATTTATATATATATCAGTGTGCTAAGTCTGGTCCGAAATGTCTAATACGTTGTACACATTTACATATTTTGTATTTTTGCGAGTATATCAATGTGCTAAGTGGTCTGAAACGCCTTTTACATTGTACACATTTACAAATTTTGTGTTTTTACGTGTAAATCAGTGCGCTAAGTCTGGTCTGAAACACCTTTTACATTGTACACATTTACATATTTTGTGTTTTTACGTGTATATCAGTGTGCTAAGTCTGGTCTGAAACACCTTTTACATTGTACACATTTACATATTTTGTGTTTTTACGTGTATATCAGTGTGCTAAGTCTGGTCTGAAACACCTTTTACATTGTACACATTTACATATTTTGTATTTTTGTGAGTATATCAATGTGCTAAGTGGTCTGAAACGCCTTTTACATTGTACACATTTACAAATTTTGTGTTTTTATGTGTAAATCAGTGCGCTAAGTCTGGTCTGAAACACCTTTTACATTGTACACATTTACATATTTTGTGTTTTTACGTGTATATCAGTGTGCTAAGTCTGGTCTGAAACACCTTTTACATTGTACACATTTACATATTTTGTGTTTTTACGTGTATATCAGTGTGCTAAGTCTGGTCTGAAATGTCTTCTACGTTGAACACATTTACATATTTTGTGTTTTTACGTGTATATCAGTGTGCTAAGTCTGGCCCAAAACATCTAATACGTTGTTTACATCTACATATTTTGTGTTTTTATGTGTATATCAGTGCGCTAAGTCTGGTCCAAAACATCTAAAATGTTGAACACATTTACATATTTTGTGTTTTTATGTGTATATCAGTGCGCTAAGTCTGGCCCAAAAAGTCTTTATCCCAGGGTTCGAAACATCCAGGCTAGGTGTGAACCGTCTCATGCTCCAAACATCCAGGGTCCAAAAAAACCTGCTCCCTAATAGAAAACTGTATAAACAATGAGTTTCACACATTATTCAGTGAGTAATACAATCAGTGGATGTTGATAGTACTGATTCATTGGTGGTTTTGGTGGTCTTAAGAGTGTTCTAGTACGTCACTTCCCCCTGCTGTTGAAAGTTTGCAATATCAATACTACATATAATCCCTTTTATGTTTCAGCCCACGATATCTTCCACATCATTCATTGCTTCGTGTCTGTGTAGTTGTAAGTTTCAGTCCTGTTTCAAACACAATGTTTCAGTGTCTGTTGCTGGAAAATCAAATGAGCTGCTGTCCTGTCGGTGCCATGGACACCATCGTGTAGACACAATGCTAGGTTGGTTTTGATGATTCATGTCAGTCTGGTGGTTCTAGATGACTGGTATAGGTCCGTGACTGTATTTGTGATTTCCCAAACACACACTTATCTAAATAGCTCATCTCAGGCTAGTTATCTTTAAAGTGTCAGTGTAACTTTCTGTTGGGTGGAGTTTTATGTCAGTTTAATGGTATTTTTAGATTCCTCAGACCTGTTTTACACTTGACTTGAAATCCCTTTGTTACAATATGTCTTCTTTAAAGAGCTGAGGTACAAGTACTGCTTTGGATATAGTATTATACGTGACAGCATTAGATTATTAGTGGTACTTATTATTATTACTGTTGGAGCTGCTGGAGCTGGAGCGGCTGTAAGCTACTTTATGTCCACGGACACAAGATATATTGATAACAGTTTCTAATAAGGGCACAAATCATAGAGATAAGTAATGCTTAACTAATGCATTACTGACAATGATTTAATTCATGAATTTAAACAAAATATATCATGACGTCCTATTGCTCACATACAACAAATGATCAAGGCACTGAAACAGTATACGATCATTCACACTTACTGGATCATTAGGTAAGGAATGTTAATTCACAGTTTTTTGATACATTAAGTGATATTTTATATTTTAACTGTAAAGGATATGACACCCACTGGACCAACAGGGCATGAGTTTGACTGTCACATTACCCCCCTTCTTTTACAGTGTAGTTTTTTTTTGTTTTGTTTTTTTTAACCCTTTCATGCATGAATTATAAGAACCTTAATCAAAATTTTTTCCTGAGTGTTTTTATTCCTCTTTAGGCATGAAAAAAACAATGCGATTGAAAATTTTCTTCTGAAAAATAAATAAGTAAATAAAAATTCTTTAAAAAAATAAAAAAATACATACAAAAAATAATAATGAAAAAAAAAAATCTTATGAACCCATTTTTCATGAAGTTGCAAAAATATCCACTCAGCTGGACACCACACGTTTAATTTTTGACACACAGAAACATATATTTACTGATAAATTGTGTGAAAACTATGGAGAGGGCTTGTGATTCTGGGGGTTTATGCTCAGGAGAGATCTACATAATGTTACTTATTCATGTCAGAAAAGATATGTAGTGTCTTAAAACTTTAATAAAGATATGTGTAAAAAAAAACAACAACAACAACAAAAAGAACAACAAAATCCATGAATATACAAGAGAACAGCTGTAGAAGAGCTGTCCACTGGAGTGAGCACTGTGCATGAAAGGGTTAAAGAATCTCTTCATATTCATGTATAAAGATTATATTTGTGTTACATTTATCTAAAACTTGCTATAGATATTACAGCATCTTTCATTCATGGTCCCTTTAATTATACATGTTTCCCTATGATAATAATATTAGAAAACACTTCATATGTTTTTATGATGTTGAATAAGTATTGTTCTTGTTACAGAGAAGCTGATTAAACCTACAGATTTGGCATGAATATTTGTGAAATTAGCCTATGTGTGAAGTATCTGTGAATTAACATTCTTTAACTTGTGATGCATTAAATGGGAAATTATCGCATCAGTCCACGGTCACTTGATCATCAGTTGATGGAGAGAAACAGGAATTCATTATAGACTGTGCATTAATTCAGACATTAAATCATCGTGGTCAGTTCGATGGGTCACGGGTTAAAAATGAGATAGGAAAAATGGAACTGTGAATTAATACATCTTTATTTCAACCATTTACTACAGCTGTCATATAAATGTAGAGTGAGCATAAATTTGCGTAAAATAAAGAAACTCAAGTAAAGTACAATAAATTGGCATAATAATACTTAATTAAATGAGTCGCACCCTAATAAAAATTTAATGATTTATAAAGTACAAGTAGAGTAGGTGTTGGACTATAGAGATCTACTTTATATGAATGCATCATCAAAATGTCTTCAAATGGTTGACACAGTTTATCATGCTTCTCTTAGATTTATTACTAATTCTAAAGCCATGATACATCATTGTGAGTTGTATTCCAGAGTGGGTTGGCCTGCCCTGTCTACTAGGAGGCTGGGACACTGGTACACCTTTATTTACAAGGCCATACTTGGACTATTGCCTTCCCATATCTGTAGTTTAATAACAAGAAGAAGTGTTGATTCTTATTGTCTGCAGTCAAATGAGCATTTGTTCCTCTTTGTGCCATTCGCCCGTACAGAACTGGGTAAAAGATCATTTGTCTACTTTGCATGTGGAATATGTTGCTAAAAGACTGGAAACTGACTGAATTTATGTCCTTGGATGCTTTTAAATCCAAACTCAAAGTGCTAGAGACTAATTCAATGACTTGCACTTGTTTTTCATAGTTTGACTTGTACTGTAAATTACTGTATGTTGTAACTGTGTGTTGTATTTCATGCTGCCTCTTGGCCAGGACTCCCTTGGAAAAGAGGTTTTTAATCTCAATGGGATATTTTTTCCTGGTTAAATAAAGGTTAAATAAATAAAAATTAAAAACAAAGATATTTACAGTATTAATAGAAGCATGAAGTAGAATACAATGAAAATACAAGTGCCTCCAATTTGTACTTAAGTAAAACAAAACAAAACAAAAAAAAGGGGGGGCCACATACAGACTAATATGATATAAAATAGGCCAGACCAGTAAAATAATATAAATAATAGGATAAGAACTTGTAAATAATATCAACTCCAAAGGTTTTTCTTATATCTTTGAGTGAAAAAAGTTAAATTCCATAATGAAAATGTTTACATTACAAACTGTACTCGAACACAACACAAACAAATATGAACAACCTGAAAATTCTTAAGAAAAATAAATGCAATTTTAAGAATATTACACCGTAGTTTATCATTTGCACATGTACATCACAGCTTACAGATCACAGTGGGTCTACAAATACACAAAACATTTAGTAAAAGGCAAAATGTTGGTAAAATTTCACATATTTCTCGTAACACATTTCAGGTTGTTCACATTTTTTTTGTAAAAGGTTAGTCTGTGAATGTAAATATTTGTGTAATTTTACCTTTTTTACACTAAAACAAAGAGAGACATTTGTGCTTTTCTTTATGTATAGGTTATTGTGATAGTATTTCACAGGTCTGACCCACTTTGGATTGAATTGACCTAAAATGATTTTAACATCTTTGATCGTTAATAACTTCAGTGTAAATTTTGCATTTCACAAATTCATCCTACATTGGACCCTTTGGTGGGCTGGTTTTGGCCCCCAGGCCGCATGTTTGACACCTGTGATCTATTTCCTTTAACCCTTTCATGCATGAATTATGAGAACCTTAGTCAAGATTTTTTCTTGGGTGTTTTTATTCCTCCCCAGGCATGAAAAAACAATGTGATCGAGGTTTGTTTGTTTTTTTTAATGGATTTACAAAAATTTCCACTCAGGTATACCATGCATTTTATTTGTGAAGCAAAGAAACATGTATTTAAAACCAGATATTAGAAAGTGATATAAAAACAATGAAATAAAAACATTTTTAATGCGGCTAATCTGATGTTTTCTCACATTTTAACATATTCTAATACTAGTTATTACTCACTTCATGGACATTATATGCAAAAAAAAAAACACCCCTGCTAATTACAGTCTAACAATTAACAATGTATTTACACTCAAACATGTTACTGTAGATCAGGTTTATGAAGAACAGCAAAGTTACAGTAATGGTATGAATGTCAGTGTATGGGATGGCGCCAATATCTCTCCAGGTGTTTGTACTAATACTTAAAGGTGAACTGTGTATACTGTGTATGTGAACTAATGCTAGGTAATGTGTGGGTGATGCCTTAATTTCTTAAATGTTTCTAATTTTATGAATGAACTTTACATCTTACCCAGGGACAACAGTTGAAAAATAGCTTTTTTGCTAATACTGGCACATTTAAAGAAATATTCATTAATGTGTACTGTCCTTACCAAATAAACAAATAAATAAAATAGTAAATAAATAAGCACTCACTGTGTTGGCTGATTATGCAACTAAAACAACAATACTTGTGAATATACAAGAAGAACAGCTGTGGAATAACTGTCCACTGGAGTGACCACTACGCATGAAAGGGTTAATATTAAGGTATTTTCTTTCAAACATGCTAATTTTGGAGTGTTAACAGATAAACTCAAGGGTCCACCTATGAGTTTTTACTGTGGATATTTCAGCTGTGAGTGCTTTTTCTGATACAATAAAAATGTCACATCGTGCCCCATGTTAAAACACGTGGAATAATCTAGACATTTTGTTTGACCATAGTCTGCAGGCCACCACTCAGAGCGCTGGCATCTGAACTGAACTGCACAAAGATAAACGGTTGTACTGCTGAGTCACTTCTCAGAGTCCTCGGTCTGGCCTCTGCTCGTTTTCACATCCCCATCATTCACTGCCGATGATTCAGCCTCCTTACACGGCCCTGTGTCATACCAGGGAGTCGTCCCGAGTTTAGGAGAGACGTCTGCGGGGGTAAACACAGGAGACTAATCCTCATCATGTTTTCTGAGCTTGAATTAATCATCAGCAGGGTCTCCTCATAGTTCTCAAGGTGGTGTCAGCCGTGTCACATCTGATAAGCCCGGTTCCCTCTGATGTGCTGAGCGGATAGAGCAGGCCAGCCAGGATCTATTTTGCTGACTGGCTGGAACCACATGTCAGCCTGGATGCAGTTTGCTGAGAGCCTGATACCGCCCTCATCCAAGAATGTGTTTCCTGATCCTATTGCCTGCATCGCTTCAAGTTACGGACAACCAACTGGTCAGGTTTGTTGTGCTCCAAGAGGAGAAGAATGTGCTGTTTGTACTAAGGCCAAGCAAAACATTCTCATGTGATCTGGCCTACATATCCAGTCACATACACATGATCTGTAAGTCATCCACATGTCTCTGCCAGGATCAGACCCAGCCATGAATGCAGCCAACAATTGCATTGTTTCATCAAAAAGGCAACGCAGCGGTGGCGGTATTGTGGACTGTGGATAATCTCGCAGCAAGTGCATTCGTGGATTTATGCTCGTGAGAATTCCCGCTTTTGTGGACGGGTGTGAAGAGCAGGTTGCATAAGAGGATCACCTCAGTAGTGGTGTAATTCAGCACTCCTGCTCCAACCAGTGAGCCCACTATGTGTATCTTTAAGTGTGGGTGTCCGTAAGTGGTTCCCTGCTCGGAATCATTACCACAGGAAGACAGTGGTATAAGCAGAGGGGCCCCAGGCGTTAGGGAACTAAAGCACTTGATTAGGTCCCATGTGGACACCAGAGGGCCTTCAAGAGCCCTTGAAATTTCCCACAGGAGATCATCTCTTTTTCAATAGGTGCATTTCATAGCTGTATGTAATGTATATCTTAAAATTCTGCACTAGTAAATGTTAAACAGGGGAAAAAAAGGAAGCTTTTTCATTTGGTTGAGGTGTTTTTTTGCTGTGTTTGGCTGAGGAGCAAATGCATATGGAGGAAATGGAAACACCTTTTGTGAATTTGACATTTAAACATTTAATTCACATGACTGATCAGCTGACGGCCATGGCTCAGGAGGCAGAGCAAGACATGGGCAAGACATTTCACCCACTTTGCCTCCAGTGTCACTCACACTGGTGTATGAATGCGTATGAATGATCGGTGGTGGTCGGAGGGTCCGTTTGGTGTTTATTGTCAGCCACGCTTCCATCAGCCTTCCCCAGGGCAGCTGTGGCTACAAACGTACTTTACTACCATCAGGGTATGAATGTAGGAGCGAATGAATAATGGATCAATAATGTAAAGCGCTTTGGGTGCCTTGAAAAGCATTATAGAACTCCAATCCACCATTATTATTATTATTATTATTATTATTATTATTATTATTATTATTATTATTATTATTATTATCATTATTATCATTATTATTATTATTTGTCACATTAGCTGCATCTTCACAGGTATTCCAATAAACATCACAGATATTTTAGATGGAAAAGAATAATAGAATGCACTGTTTCTTTTATTAAGTTTATGAGAGTCATGTGTAATGCAGCCTACAGTGCTACACAATGCAGCCTCGATCATTACATTATTTTGATCTTATCTTACAATCAACCAGAAACATGATATGCTTACTGAGTTGCATTACTACAGAAAAAAAGTCAAATAAAAATTGCAGTATTTTAGCTAATTAATAGTTTTCTCTTTGCTTAACAAGAACCAAAAGAACTGGCATTGCATCATATCAGGCTGAAACACAATAGATTACATGGATGGATGGATGGATGGATGGATGGATGGATGGATGGATGGATGGATGGATGGATGGATGGCAAATCTACTTCCTCCCAGGGTTTAGGCAGAAGTAGCACAGATGAAAGTACCAGGGTCGAAGCAAACTGTAATTAGGAAAAGTGAAGTGAGAGTAAAATAATTTAACAAGCAGTGAGTTTCAGCTCTGTTTTTAAGAGATGACATTTGTTCACCCATGTACATTTCTCCTTATAAAACAGAAACTTTTTGCATTTTGGGTGGTGGATGATATTTTTCTTTCACCTTCTTTATTTCATCTTATTATTTTTCATATTTATTCTTTTTTTTTAATCCCTGCAGTGAATATGACTGTACATTTTATCCCTATTTGTCTGTGGCAATGACCAAAGTCACATATAAAATATTTATATCAATACTTTTTACCCCAGCAAAACTGAACAAAATGAGTTTAAGCTTGGAATGTACCACAGAGCAAAGTACTTAATACAAAAATCTAAAATGGCTTTTGGTCATTTGGAAGATAAAAGTTAAACTGCTCAGGGCCCCAAAGGTAAGTCTCACTGTGGATAAAAATATTGTGCTGCAGTTAAATAAATTAGCATTCAGTGTGTTAACAACCAGCAAAAACACTTGTGCCAAACTGATTCATAAATGGTGCAAAAAAACCTCAAACTCCTACACTGAAAACCTGGACAGAACAAACACTGAGGAGGATACTGTGCGAAAACATACTTCTTTGTGATGTGAGCCAAGTGAAATGTGACTTCATTTGAGATGTGCTAACTTTTATTCATTGTTTGGAGTGTTGGAATTTACCACTTTATTGCATATGTCATTGTCTCCTTCAATATAAATTGTGAAAACTGTTAATGTGAAAAGATGCCTGGAAGATTGAATTAACTCATAAAGATCCAGTGCTACTTTTGTGGCACTTCCCAAATGATTTTTTTTCTATATTTTTTTTTACTTTTCTTAAAGGTAGGGTAGGAGTTTCTAGAAAAACGGTTTGAGCAAGCTACATTTTGACAATACACAATTCAAAAATCCAAACCCCTTTCTTCAGACTTCTCCCCGAAGCCACGCCCCCAGAGTACCGGATTGCATTCGCAGAGGGAGTAGGGACAAATAGCAGTTGAATTTCATAGACATGTCACCATTCATCATAATCATTTCGATGGGCCGGTTACAATGATTGGATGGTGTTTTTTCAGTCCCGTCCGTTCCACAGGTGACTAAGATTTTTTATTTTTGTGTTAGAGCGTTTAATTAATCGATTGCATTCAAGATGTGAAGGGGATTTTAAGAAATATAGTAAACGAATGCTCCAGGAAAACATCTCCTACCCTACGTTTAAGTGATTTATCACCATTTATTCTAATATTATGGTCAGTATTTTGCATTCTTATGCGAAAATCAGGTATTTTCCTACATTTAATTTACTGATCATGATTGATGTCCATAAAAGCTCAAATTAAAGTTGAGAGTTATTATATCAAAAAACGAGAAAATGGAGGAAAAAGTGACTTTTTCAGTCAAATCTGTCATTAGCTGAACATAAACCCAGGGTGTCCATCCACTGTCACTGATAGACCTCCATGGGTTTTACTGGTGAATTAATGTTATAGAAGATGACAGGGTTTCCACGGTAACTACGGAGCCTCTGAACGTCCAAATGGGTCATATTTGATGACCATGAAAAGACGACAAACTGTATTTTACACCAAGTATTTACATGGATTGATAGGATTAGTGCAGTGTTTTTCAACCTTGGGGTCAGGACCTCACGTGGAGTCGCCTGGAATTCAAATGGGGTCGCTTGAAATTTCTAGTAACTGATAAACAATTTTAATAAAAAACTTACTAATAAAAAATATATAGTGAGTTGAGAGAGACAATCCCAATACATAAAAGACATGACAAACTGTGAAGCTGAAACTGAAGCACTGTGGTACTGTTTATCTTTCAAATGTTCATTGTGGTCAGTTTCAGATGCTGCAGCTCTTTCATAATTCATAGTATCAGTTATTGCTTGTTCAGTATTAATTGTCAGCCTTGTAAATCCAAGCTGGACTGACTGTACATATCCTGACCAAGGAAAATAAAATTCTCATTTTGTGCAGTAATCTGCACCTGGCTTTTCTGCCTCCGTCCATAATAATATGCATTATATAGACTAAATGTCATCTAAAATTAATGTTTATTTGCAACATAGTATAGTAAACTATTACATAATCAAAAACAAAATAATTTTAGCAGAAAATATGTCGCTGTTTTGAATGTCTGGGGTCACCAGAAATTTGTGATGCTAAAATGGGGTCACAAGCAAAAACAGTTTGGGAACCACTGGATTAGCGAATCAACAGTTATTGAACTTTTTATATCAGTAAATGATTTTGGTTGCCAGTGGGTGGATCTTTATGGGTTAATAAATGTAAAAAAAAAATTAGACGATTAAGGAAAGTGGGACATGTGCATCACATTATTGTAACCCACTGACTGCTTATGTTATGATTTTGTGTTGTATTTCTATATCTATTTAAAAAAAAAAAAAAAAAAAAAAAAAAAGGACACTCTTATAAACAGTGCTTAAGCTTGTAAAACAACAGTGGGAAAATATCCAAATATTTCAATGTGATGTCCATTTGGGCAAAGTGACAAGATCTAGTTCCATTTTTAGAGCTGAATATCATGGGATTTGAGTGCCTTATGCTATGTTTGAATATTGTGGGTTTTCGCAGAAATTTGTGCACTTTCACATTATTACATTGATGTCATTGGCATTAAGTGGTCTGCTTAGTGAGAAAACCGGGAATTCAAAAGGGATTAAATTCATTCATCCTCCAATCCACACAGATGAATGGATTCACATGAGGAAGATGACCCGCTTTTAGTCCAACTTTCGCCATTCTGGGTCCGAGTGAAGGGCAAAATAGTTGGTCATCCTTCAGTTATACTATGGATTTAAGGTCTGACGTGGTCGGACAAATTGGCGGTGCACTTGTTGGAGTAGGAGTGGTGGTCTCTCACCGGCCTCCAGGGGGCAGAGTAGCCCCAGCGCCCCAGGGCGACTCTACCACTCCATGCTCTGGGCTTAGCTGCTTGTTACATTAAAACAGGGGCTTCTGTGACAGAGTCAGCATTATGAAAGCTAAGAGGATTAGCTGATGGACATTTCTGGCGTTGCTGGTCAATTATCAAAATGAAAAGCAGTGGCTGGGCAGGGTTGGCATGCTCTGTGGCAGAGGAGCTTCTCTCACCCCCCCCCCGCCACATCATTTCCACTCTGAGTCTGTATCTCTCACTCAGCCTCTGTCTGTCACAGGTTACTGAAGTTCAGAGTAAAAAAAAAAAAAAAAAAAAAATAGAAATAATAAAATAAATACAGGCATCATGAAAGTTTTGTGTGTGCGCGTATGTCTGTGAGCCACGGATTAAAAAAGAGCATTTAAATTTTAATGTTTCTAAAGTGCAAAACTGTATGTTATGCAACTGTATAAAAACAGGCCGGTACTTCAGGCAGCCATCCGTGTTCATGTCGAAACTCCTCCAACCATGTGCATGATCACCCCACACGTACACACACGCATATGCACTCTCTTTAACACTGATGCAACGACTGTCCTACTTCTGTGTGTATGTGCTTCACAGGCTATCAGTGTATTTCTAAAACTTTAAGAGGGAATGAGCGCATAAACAATGTATGTATAAATGTGCTCATACGACACAATGACACATACGGAGGAGCTAAAAAAAATGCATAACTGAAATAAACACATAGAGATGAATCGAAAATTAAAGTTCCTTATGAAATCTATTAACGATGAAATTTTATTTAATTTTACTTTTATTTGTTGTGTGCCTATAATTTCTTTTCCTATTTAAAGGGTCAATGAGTAGTATTTAGCTGCCTCTAGTGGTAATAGTGGCCAGCTGAATAACTTAAAAGACCCTTCTTAGAGTCATTAATAAAAGGAAATAATAACTCTAGTCCACGTTCATTGTAGTATTATATTAGAGATTATAATGGTGACATAAAAGATTCATTTGAGGATAATCAGAACAACTTTTTTTTGTAGTTATTATAGCTATGTACCAATTCTGAAATTAGATTCTAGTAAATCCACCCTCCATCTTAGAAATTAAATTTTTTAACAACTCATTTTAGGAGAGAAATAGTCACATTAAATACAAACTTTTGTTCCATTACTGTCCAACTATGAACACACACATACTTGTATATGAAAATATTCAACTAACAGGATAGAAATAAAAATAATAACATAAATAAATAAAGAGGAGAGTTTCACAAAAATCCCAACTCCAATACAAGTTACTGCTGGCCACTTATTTCTGAAATAAAAACAAAGGGGGGATATTGCTTTAAAAATTCATCTAATGATCCTTCTAATACATTGGATAACCTCTCATAAGGAAAGGAATATAACCAGTTGTCAAGGATTGGAAGAAAGTGTGCAGTGAATAATATAATATTTAGCATTTTTTGTCTTTTGACCAACAAAGAGCTAACAGCAAAGATTCACCACTTTGTTTTAAAAGAAAAAGTACATTATGCCAGATTTTGTTTCCAGCTAATTTCAGTGACTTAAGTTAAAATTAGTTTTGCAATTCGACCATTTTATAGGTTAAGGAAGCTGTCAAAATATTTGTGTGTATAAGATAGAAATGCGTGCATATTAGCCTATAGTTGTGCAAAAACAAATCTTGTTAGGCAAAAAATAAATATCAGTAAACTCTTGAATGAGTTCAGTCGTGCATAAAATATATTGTGTGTATTTTATTCGTCAGAATAGGAATGAAAAAGTTTTGACACCAAGAATTACAAACACAAAATGCAACTTTAGAATTGCGCTTTATCCATTGCAAATATGAATCCACCAACGTGACTTTACTTTCAAAAATACAACACCACTTCACAGGCATTATTTATCAAGCAGAAGATACATCGATTCCCTTTCCGCGGCAAGATCAAGGCAAGATCGGGCAGGATCGCAGTGCAAGATGGCTGACGAATATGAACGCATGCACTATCTGTGGAGTTGATGTATCTTCTGCTCAATAAATAATGCCTGTGAAGTGATGATGTATTTTTGACAGTAGATACACATTGGCGAATTTATATTTGTGATGGAGAAAGCCCAATCGTAAAGTTGAATTTTGTGTTTGCAATTCTTGTTGTCAAAATGCATTCATTTATACATTCTATGTACGACTAAACTTATTCAAGAGTTTACAAATATTTATTTTTTGCACAACTATAGGCTAACATGCACACATTTCTATCATATACCCACGAATATTTGAACAGCAGCCTTACCCTGTACCATTTATTTTTGTGGTTTTACATAATGTTACCATATCTTTTCACAACATTTAAAAAATGTCCTGCCTGTGTTAAGGATCTACCCTGAGGACTGAAGACGCATAGGGAGGCTTTTGAGAGGCTTTAGTTGCTGTTTCAGTTTATTACCTCCGCCAAGGAGGTTATGTTTTTGCCAGGGTTTGTTTGTTTGTTTGTCTGTTTGTCTGTCCGTTAGTGTGCAACATAACTCAAAAAGTTATGGACAGATTTTGATGAAATTTTCAGGGTTTGTTGGAAATGGGATAAGGAAGAAATTATTAAATTTTGGTGGTGATCGGGGGTGGGGGGGCCCACAGGGGGGGCGCAGACCACAAAATTTCATCAAAATCTGTCCATAACTTTTTGAGTTATGTTGCACACTAACGGACAGACAAACAGACAGACAGACAAACAAACAAACAAACCCTGGCAAAAACATAACCTCCTTGGCGTGGGGGGGCCCACGGGGGGGGCCACTGATCAGCCTTGGCGGAGGTCTGCGCTCTCCGAGTGCTTCTAGTTCTTGTATATTTTGCAGGCCTGTATGTCAGGAAAAAGTATAAATTCATCAATGAAGTGAGGCTAACTAAGTAAAACATGAAACGTGCTGAGTTCATACAATGACATTTGGAGATTACATTGAAGAAAGCTAGAAATGGCTGAAAAGTGACTGAAGACAGTTACCTCTGCACTGAACTGTAAGTAAGCTGAGACTTCCTTAAAAGCAAAGCAGGACAAATTAAGTCATAACTAGAAGCACTCGGAGAGCGCAGACCTCCGCCAAGGCTGATCAGTGGCCCCCCCCGTGGGCCCCCCCACCCCCGATCACCACCAAAATTTAATCATTTCTTCCTTATCCCATTTCCAACAAACCCTGAAAATTTCATCCAAATCTGTCCATAACTTTTTGAGTTATGTTGCACACTAACGGACAGACAAACAAACAAACAAACAGACAAACAAACAAACCCTGGCAAAAACATAACCTCCTTGGCGGAGGTAATCAAGCAAGTGACCAAAGCTGAGTCATGTGGTTTCAGTGCCACAAAATACACATATTAATATTAGTAAAAAAAATATATCAGTATATTATGACTAAACTTAGTGCATTCTTCATTCCTTCTTTGTTTCTTATTTCGATTAAAGGTTATTCTGTGATGATTGAATGCGCACTGCATCAGAAATAATCCATGTTTCAAAGATCTAAAGTGACTTCTCTGTTTTTTATGTGCTGGCAACAAAAAACAAAAAACTCACACATTCCATATTTCACTGCATCCCCTTTGGTTTTGATTTCAGGAGACATTCACTGACATCTTTTTTGCAACATAATGCTTATGTAGTGTCCTAATAAGGTTCATAATATTTTTTCCATCCATAGTTGCATTAATTTTTTATTATTGATGATGGAGAATTGGATCACTGCATCAAGTCTTCATCACATCCTATATTAGAGTCTGGACTTTGTGGAGGCTAATCCATGTATGAAAATGATGTCTCATACTTCCTAAACCATTCTGTCACAATCCTGATGATCCTGATCAGTACTGGCATTGTCCAATCTTTTTGACATTAAAGATATGAGGGGCTACGTACTGCATCAGTTAGAGTTAAATAACTTGTTACAGCTGAAACATCATTACCCTGAAGGAGAGGCAAGGGGTGTTGTTTTTGGTTTGGTTTGTTTGTTTATTTGTTAACACTCTATCAGCAAAACTATTGGTTGAATTCATAACAAATTTGTTTTATAGATTGCCAGTGAACCAGAATAGATCTGATTACATTTTGGGAAAAGTAGGTCAAAGTTAAAATTTTTTATGATTTATTTTTTTTTTTTTAAATCTTATTTTCTCCCCATTTTCTTATAATGGGCAAAATTTCATGCATCTGTAGCAGCAAAACCATTGGTTGAATTCATACCAAATTAGGTTTGGAGATTGCCAGTGACCCACAATAGATGTGTTTACATTTTGGGAAAAGTAGGTCAAAGTTTCAAATTTTTATGAATTTTTTAAATCTTATTTTTCTCCCATTTACTTATAATGGGCAAAATTTCAAATGTCAATAGAAACATCCATTTTAAGTTTACTTCAAACTTAGCACATATATAGAGGCAAATGATATGCTGACATCAGCACATGCATAGACTTGATGACATCAGCTGGCTTGATGTCAAAATAAGATACAATATGTGCGAGGGGCGGGGTTTGTTGTACCTGGCACCACTTGTTAACCACTGCGGTACTTAAAACCAATGGAAAGATCTAAACTGTTTGCCAAGTTAAATCTACTGAATGTCTCCTGTAATCAAAACCAAAGGTGGTACAGTGAAATATTACATGTGAGAATTTTTTTTTTGGCCTGGGCAGTGTACAAATCACAGTAAAATTTAAAATCACTGCTTTATTTTTCATTTTGGCTAAAATTTGCTTAGAGGTCTTATTTATGTCTTTGTGCATAAGAAATCAATATAAGTGAATCCCCAAAGGAACTTTGTGTTGGTAAATGCAAGTTATGCAAATTTACAGGATTTCAGTTCTGTTGCAACATGTTGATGGTCATATGAACTATGTTTTCAGGTCAAAAATGTCCAATTTCATCACAATTAATGCTATATTTTCATGTCACAAATGGCCAAGTTATATTTGAACTGAATTTACCTGAAAAACAAATATTCTATTCTTTTAGATTCCCCAATTTTTCTTACAAGATTATATACTACATATCACATGTTTTATTTTTACAGGTTGCAATATGGAATATGGTGCTGATCCATCCTGCTTATGTTACGCGAATACATATATTTAGAATGTCACACATCACTTTTTAAATCAACACTTTTCTAATAATAAGCATTTTTATAAAGAAATAACAATTCTATATTGTTATTTACTCTTTAGTATGATGATAAACTATACAATAAATAATTCTGATCCTAGTTTTTGCACAAGGATCATTTCTGGAAACGGTGACATGGCTGCCAAGCATCAGTATGATGGGATCCAGAACAACTATGTCACATCTGTCCACTGCCACATTTTGTGTTTTTGTGTCAGCTGTTATTGTTTTAGATCACAGGTGTCAAACATGCAGCCCAGGGGCCAAAACCGGCCCGCCAAAGGGTCCAATGTGGCCCATGGGATGAATTTGTGAAATGCAAAATTTACACTGAAGTTATTAACGATCAATGATGTTAAAATCATTTTAGGTCAATTCAGTCCAAAGTGGGTCAGACCTGTAAAATACTATCATAATAACCTATAAATAAAGAAAAGCACACATTTCTCTCTTTGTTTTAGTGTAAAAAAGGTAAAATTACACAAATATTTACATTTACAGACTAACCTTTTACAAAAAAAAATGTGAACAACTTGAAATGTGTTAAGAGAAATATGTGAAATTTTACAGAGATTTTGCCTTTTACTAAATGTTTTGTGTATTTGTAGACCCACTGTGATCTGTAAGATGTGATGTACATGCGCAAATGATAAACTACGGCGTAATATTCTTAAAAATTGCACTTATTTTTCTTAGAATTTTCAGGTCGTTGATATTTGTTTGTGTTGTGTTCGAGTACAGTTTGTAATGTAAAGATTTTCATGACCGAATTTAACTTTTTTCACTCAAAAAATAAAAAAAAACTTTGGAGTTGATATTATTTATAAGTTCTTATCCTATTATTTATATTATTCTCCTGGTCTGGCCCATTTTATGTCATATTAGTCTGTATGTGGCTCCTGAACTAAAATGAGTTTGACACCCCTGTTTTAGATCCACAATACTAACATTTATGAATAAGAGGATGATTAGCAACAGTAAGTATATCAGTTTATTACTAATAAAGTACTGGTACTGACCAGATCATCGTGGGTAATGTCATGTCCGTCCACCATCAAAAGTTTTCACATACACATGCTATTCAAAATCCAATATTTCTGAAAATATAGCTTCTACTGTCAAATAATATCAGTACTCTGTGCACAAATGTATTAGCATTATTTCAATACTGTCCTATGCATTTCTTACAAATTTTTTTTTTTTTTTTGACAAAAATAGCCACTTATTTGACCCCTTAAGTAAATTTTAGCCGATTTGCATTTTCCATACCATCCTTTCATTTTCTTGTTCAGGGTCTAGTCTGTCCAACCTTTTGTAAAATCTTCTTTCTGTCTCTAGTTGTGAAAGGGTCTCTCTTTAGTATTTTATAGTCTTCTTGTGAATGGAAGGCAGAAGTCAAGGTCTATATCTGTGACAACATTCTCTTGTAACTGGACGCATCCATCAGTGTAGGAGGATTCTCCATCCCTGCGTATGATGTCACACTGTGGGCATGTGCGTGGGTGTGGAGTTGTGGGTGAGGAAAAGGGCAGGGGGGAGGGGAGGGGAGGGGAAAAGGGGGGGTTGTTTTGGTATATCAATAATAGTGGCATCCTGCAGCTGCCTGTGTTAAGGATCTACCCTGGGGATTCACACAACGCTGCAAACGTAATCAACCGAGTCAATGATCCACCACGGCTGCAGCGGACACATCGCTCCACCACTGACACCTTGCCTCCCCTCCATCCACACCATCCTCACGCCAGCAACACTCCCTCTTATCACCCAAGTTTCTAATACAGCGGTTACACTTCAGTGGGGCACAGCAGAGGTGAGGCGGCATACCCATGTGCCCGTAAAAGATAAGAAAACAAACTGCTGAACCGTTTCATTATTTTTTTTATTTTTTTTTTTTTTATACCTTGTCACAAACAGCTAGGGAGGTAAACAGTTTTGCTGTGAGAGACAGTTGCCTAAAATATAAGAGGACAGTAATCCTTCCTCGCTACATAGCAGGCTGAATTATCCCAGTTATCACTTCAGGGACAATGTCATCTCAGCCCCGTATTACAGATGGTCCTGCTGCATGGGCAGATTTGATATGGGTATTCAGAGGCCGCTTAGATGCAGCAGAAAAATGTCTCCATCTGGTGTTATTGCAAAAACTGGTCGACCTGGTAAACAGTAAATCTTCTGTGGTAGAAATGTAACGAAGATTTCAAGTTACTCGTACTGAAATTCCATTAGTTTGAGGAATATTTTAACATTGTCCATGAACTAACTCCTCAACCATGTGAAGAATAAGGATAATTTCACCAATTTTACACATCAAGATAAGTCAACATAAGGAGCGGCACTCAGCCTGTGAACTCTGTGGAGGAGCTTTGTCACGTCTTGGAAAAAGCCTTCGATTATGTCATCAGTGTTTACTCGATTCTAGCTCATTATTTCAGATGCAAATCAGAAATCGTGTGCTACAAACTGGAGGCATGAATATTTTTCAAGAAAGGAAGGGAAAGTCTAATCAGTGGTGTCATGCACGACAAAATTCTTGGGGGCATAATTAGAGTAAGGGGCATGTGGGTCCCATCCACAGGAAAAAAAAAGCAGAAAATAATGATGCAATTTTCAGCAATTTGACATAAGGTTACATAGTTGGAGACTCTGGTGGGAATATGTTAAAAATTCACTAATCAGCTTTGGTAGCTCAGTCATAATCCACTGTGTATGAGTATAGGTTATATATTTATATAAAATAACTACATATTACAAATATAAAATAGTATTAAAAAAACATAACATGCTGCACACTTTTAATAACCCTCCGCTCCATACTAAGATGCATCCACAGAATAAATTTGGTACAAATATCTCAATGCATTCTTTAGATAATGCGATTACGTCGTTGAATAGACAGACGACAAAATGATTACAATACCCCTCTGGCCGTGTTGGCTGAGGGGTAAAAGTCAGTTGAGGTATGTGCCCAGTCCACTAGCTTGAATAGGAATGACTCCTCTGAGTCTAATCAAGGTTTTATGAAACACATTTCTATGATGCTTTTTGGGAAGCACAGGGTCCAACTCTTTCCAGAATTTCAGCCCAACTACAGACTAAAATTCTACATGTCCCCAGCTTCATAGAACTGCAATAATAAAGTGATTCAATCTCCTAAACAGCCTTATAAGAACTTTGCCCAAACAGTGTTGTAAAAATGTTCTAATTCAACAGGAAATTCCAGATAAAATATATATGTAGAAACCTTTAGAAAGTGGCTACATTAAAGACTTCAGTGTGTATGGTATTTCTATGGTACTTTCAAGGCATGTTTTTTTAGCCATGCCTACACAATTTATATAATACTAAACAAGTATTATTATAAACCAAAAAGACACTAATCTAATTAAATGTAGTTAATGTTAGAAATGTAAAGAGAATGGAAATGTTCTGAGGTATTTGCTATAAAAATAAAGGGTACTTAAAACTAGTAAAATACAAATAAAACTAAAATTTTCAACATATGTTCATTTGGAATGAAAAACATAGGTGTATTTTTACAGCTGAGTATCGTGGAAATACCTCATGACATGTTTGAGTATTGTAGGGTTTTGTATCCATGTCCATATTAGTACACTGAGCTTATTTAAGTACAACAATAAACTGCTTTAATATCTTAAGCAGCCTTACAAAAACTTAAAGTATTGTACAAAGTATTGTAACAGAAAATTACAAATAAAATGTACATGTAGAAATGTTTACAAAAGAGCTACACATTCAGTAGCATATGTGAAATTTAATGTGAAAACAGTGTTACCTTCACATTTTAGTCAGTACTCATAATAATGATAGTCCAGATCTAAATATGGGTACTGAGGACATACCATTAGAAACAATGCATAATTGAAAAATGGTTGTTGTTGTTTTTTTTTTTTTTTTTTTTTTTTTTTTTAATGACAGGAGGTGAAAAGCATCTCTTTGTCCATCCAGTGCATGAGGATGACTGATGACTGTACAGCATGTGGAGCATGAAAACATCTGGGTTGTAGAGTCTGTTTCCACAGAGATGATTTGAGGAAAGCATCTGCTTGTCACGCACAGGAGTGAGACACTGATGAAACTAAAAAAGTATCTGAAAAAAAAAAAAAAAAAGGATATAAAAAGGAAAATATACAACAAGGTTTGCAGTGAAACAGCTGGAGCCGCCCATGGGGAAGGGGAAGCCCGAGTGCAGAACACTGTCCTCCTCTGGGTAAAGGCCCTGTAAAGGACTGTCTCTGTATGGCCATGATGTGTTGTGCTTGTGCTGCTGCTGCTGCTATACCACAGCGTACTGCTGATACAGCAGCTCACGGATCTTATAGTAGTCGTCACAAAGGCAGCCTTCCAGGCCAATGCGTCCGGCCTCCGTCTGGACAGAGAGAGAACAAAGACGCATGGGTCAATGTGTTGTATAACAGTCATTAACACTTTGTACAACACGGTATCACCTTCGTTCATGTATGTGCGAGCAGGGCCTATTGAATTAGTATGCCTCTCATTTGTTCCTGCACATGTTCACAGATTTGGGATTCAGGAATATAATGAAACCATCCATTTTCAGGTTGCACACACTCCTCTGACAGTTTCACTTTTCTTTGATATCATTTTTCTGGGTTGCATCTATTTTAAGTTCATGTCTATCGGTTTTGTTGTTTCCATTCTGGCTCACTTCTACTATTCCCTTTTTAAGATTTGCTGGCATCTCATCTAACAAAGGAAGTTTTTCTTTAATGCCATTAGAGATTTTTATTCTACATAGGGCTGTATTTCTTTTGATCTGTGCTTAATGTTCCATATTCTGTTAAGCACCTGTTTTTTTGTTTGTTTTTTTTTTTATTTCACAGGCAAATAAACATTAATATTTCAACCAGAAACCACAGAAAACATTTTATCATTTTAGATTATGTCATCGGAGTTTGTTGGAAAATGCTTATTAATCATGTTCTTACTGCTGCTCAAACTGCGCAATACATCAGATTATAAACACGTCCCAAAATGCAATGACTGTGTTTTAAAGTCAGTCGCCGAAATAAAGTATCTGCAGTTTCTCTGGAATTAATGGAAAAGCTGTTCATTGTACTCAAATTTCTCTGCTTGCTTGTGATTCATAATCTGTCATCAAACAATAGGTGGAGTTGAATGTGTCACATTGTGTCACACAGCAATATTAATATGTCTTACAATGGCAATTTACAACTGAGCGTCGCTGCTTCACAGCTCATCGACACAGGAACTTAATGCTCATGTCACTGGAAATGTATTCACTGCTGCATAATAAGTGGAGGAATGTAATTAAGGAGCGTTGTACCTACGTAAAAATTTGTGCATTTCCATTTTATGCAGCTTTACACTTCTACTCCACTGTATCTTAGAGGCAAATATTGTACTTTCCACTTCCACTATATTTGTCTGACAACATCACTGTCTTTAGTTCCTTTTCAGATTGCAATTTCTCATCCTGTTCAGTGAAAATTCCAAATGTGCTGATGTTTGCGATAAACTGAAGGATTAAGTGTTTGTTTATGGGTTGTGAAAATTCTCCTCCTTAAGCAAAATAAACTTTTTTTAAAGCCTCTTGGCTTAGCTGTATTGTCACTAAGCTGGAAAACAGGCCCGTTTGTCTGAGATCGTGAAAACTTGACTTTAGTGTTACACGGTTGTCATAGGACACTGATGCTGCAAACATGATGATCTTATAGAAAATGATGACTCACTGTAGGTTAAACTACCAACAGTATAGAAAGTAGTTCAAATCAGCTCAACCTTAAACACCTGCAGCAGTAAATTGCAACGCATATTTTAATACAGCAGTAATATGAATCCAAAAACATCATATACTATAATAAAACACTGTCACTGCACAATTTCTACTATTACTTTTCTTTGTAAAAGATCTGAATATGTCTTCCAAGCATATTTGTTGATAAATTATCTGCAACAGGTGAATGATAAAAGTTACTTGAATATTTGAAAGGGAAATATCCAACCAAAACAGATGTGAAATTATAAGCATATATATTTTATACGCAAGTGTTTTCATTTTAATTTCTCCTTTTTAATATAAATTAGCTACATATCAAGTGACCAACTAAGCCTTAATATGAGTCGCTAGAGATAAAAACAGAAGCTTATCATTGTGATTGTGTGTAGTTTTGGCGTGAAACATGCTGCCATATGTCTTCTGTGCTGGCCCTTTTCCCTGATGAGGACTAGTGGTGACCAGTGTTGCAGGGAGCTGATGGATCGCTCGCTCTGCGTGCCAGGGGGAAGGACGCTCACCCTGCGGACGGCCACCATGTTGTTACAAACCAGCACTCCTCCCACGAACTCGGCCTGGATGCCTTCTCTCAGCAGGACCTGCTTGAAGTCAGACAGGCGAGGCTCGTTGATAAACACCGACTGATGCCCAGGAATCTGAAGGGAATCATCAAGAGACGTGGCTTAGATTTATGCCAATTTTTATACGAGGGCTAGCATACTTCAGGGATTTTTGAAGTTCTTCCTTGCTGAGAAGGAGGGTTTAAGGACAGGGGATGCCCAGGATGTTGATCCATTTGCTTCACCGACTGTTTATTTTCATTGTTTTATTTTTTTTTTAATTCAACAATTTCTGTAAAACCCTATGAGGTGACTTTGTTATGATATTGGGCTCTATAAATAAAATTGAATTGAACTTTACTATGACACTGACTTTTGGCACTGTTTACTGAACTATTACATGAACACAGTTTCCATTACGAGGAGCTAACATGTCGCCCAAATTGTTCATTTAGAAACAGTTATCATATACAGTTATCAAATGGTTACAATATAAACCTAAAAGTTAACCTAAATAAAAATTATTTGATTAAGTGAAATAAAAAAACAGAACAAAACAGTATTCATAAACACTAAAACTAAATAAAAAAATACAGATTTACAGGTAAAATTTGGTTTTCTTCACGTACCCAGTTAATGGTTCATGTTGTACCAAAGCAAAATGTCTTTTCAACCAATAAACAGTAGTTTATTACATATTTCTATTGCATATTTGATGTCACGCATTCTTTCATTCAACCGTTTTCAAGTATTATAAATACAGGGTGTCCCACAAGTCTCCATACATAGGAAAAATAAATGTTTCTTGACATAAACCATTTTTATTTATATAATATGCTCTATATGACTGCCATTTTGTCGGGAACACATTTCAATGCGTGTCCTCCACTGCTGAAGAACTATAAAGAAGAAATATAAAGAAATACATGTTAGAACCATATGTATTATGTCTCCTATGTATGGAGACTTATGGGACAACCTGTAAATGCTTTCATTGTTAATACCTAAAGAAACTGAAACATAAAGAAATAAAAACTAGGCAGTTCATGAAAATTAACACATGACTATTTATGAGAGAAAATAACAACAAATGAAATGAAAATATCAAAGCTGTACAAACTTAAAAATGATGGATTACACAGCCACTAAATAAAAAATATGCATCTACCAGCTCAATAACTGTGTTCATGTCTAATTTTCCCTAAACCTACACTTAAACTGAAAAATAATAACATCACAGTGATAACGTTGCTCAGCTGTGAATGTTTCTGTACATGTCCGTTGCCTCACCTCGTGTGTAGGCAGTGGCTCCAGGGTGGGAATGACATCACTCTCTTCAGATACCTCCTTTTCATCCTCTCCAAACAGATTTTTCATGGCGCGCTGTGCTGCTGCCACTGTGGCGCTGTGGTCCGTGCCAAGATCGTCAGGGATGTCCATGGGTAGCTCGCTGTCCTCAGCCTCAGCCTCTTTCATACCTTCCTCTAGGAGCACCCCCGTGTCCACCTTCACCACCCGCATGTCCAGCACGCCGTCGATCCACGCCAGCTCTGTGTCTTTGGCCTTGCAGAACTGCAAAGAGCTCACCAAGGAGTCTTTTAACCGTACCTTTATGTGATGTGACAAAACAGGATAGAAATGTCAGAGGAAATGTATTATGAAAAGAAATTTTGCACGAAAAACCACAGAAATAAACTGAGGCAGATAAGTTCTTGACGTTGCTGCTAAGAGGCTTTAAAAGGCAAAAATGACCTGACAGAGACAGATTAGCCCTGGGTTATATGAAAATATACGTAATGCGATATTAGTGAAAAGTCTGTAATTTCATATTATGCTCTGTTGTACTTGTTTTTTTTTGTCACACTGCAATATTTGCTGTCATTTGGACAATGTTTTGTGTTCTACATGACAGGGATGCTGACAGTAAATTTGCATAAAAGCAACACAAACAAACATAAAGGAGAGTGACTGTGACACAGAATGGTATCATTCTGAACAGGAGAGGGACTGTGACCAGCCAACACAAAAGGAGTCTGTAAGTCTATTATTATAATGCGTATATAATTCATAATCTAATAAAGAATAGGCCTTTCCATTTGGTCATTTTAACTCATGTATTTTTCATTGAAATTACAGAAAATGTTTAATATTGCAAAATTTACTGTTATGGGGATAGAAAATTATCTATACCATGATATTAGATTTTAGTCATACCACACCAGCCCTAAGTTGCAGAATAATTTCTTTACTTAATTTATGGATCTACAAAACTCCCTGAATCCAACAGAGGAAACACTGACCTGATAGATGTGCGTCTCACTGGTGGCGTCTACCGTCTCCTGCAGTTTGGGTGTGTAGACTTTGATGTCCTTACTGAAAGCCTTACAGGACTCGGCCAGGTCCAAACTGGCTTCCGGAGGCCCATGAACGATGACCAGCTGTCTGGGCTTCATTTGATTAATAATCTTCTTTATGGAGTCGCCGTCAGAGCGACCTTCATAGTCTATGTACGTTACCCGAGCTCTGCAGAGGAATGAACGCAGATTAATGCCCATGAATGTTGCTGGACTGTCAAACATGGTTTTAACTGAACACAGACAAGATTTCTTGATAAACATTATTTTAAGCCGCATTCATATTTACATAATTACACTCATTCACACCTGCAGAGATTCAAGCACATCAAAAACCTGTACAACTGGCAACTGGTCAGCTTTAAAAGGAGTTTTTGAGAGAAATGTCTAAAATATGATTCCAAGACGAATCCAGCTTCACATGATCACTAACCTAATTTCAAGGTTTTCTATACTGGAGATGCACTTAGTGGGGACGACAGAAAGATCCTGGTCCATGGGCTCATCACCATTGGTCAAACCAGATTCCAGTTTGCTTTTTTCCTCTTCTGTAGCCTGTAGTTCAGGAACCAGAAACTCTTCAGGCCTGTAACAACACATAAAACAGTCAGAGTTTTTTTAAAGGGTGAAAATCCAGTATTTCTACTTTCAAAAATTAAAAAATGACTAAAAGTATCTTTAGACGGTTAGAATGAAGAGATGTGAAGTTGTGTCATAAAAACCAATATTTTGGATTGCAGAAATGTGCACTGATAGACCATAAGATTTATTTGACCACTAGAGTAAGTAGTGAGCCACCACTAAGAAATAACTGCTAAACTACTTTTAAAGGGGTCATATTTTGCTAAACCCACTTTCATTAGTCTTTGGTACATTTACTTGTGTATTTAGACCCTAATAGTTCAAAAAGTTTGAATTTGAACCCTCCAGGTGCTGCAAAGCCATCTTTATATTCATTTTGGCAAAAATCGAGTGGATTTCTACACCCTGTTTTAATTCCTGCTTAATTTGTTACGTATATAGCTAGTTACATCACGACATTTACACATATAAGGTCAAGACTTCCAACAAACATTTCTCCGAGTAATTTCTCCAATGTAATTGTCAGCAGTAGCAGTTATAGTCCATACTGAAAATATGTCCAAACTTTGAGCCGATTACCTGATTAAATGTTCAGTTGTTGGTTGTATTAACGAATGTAAGTGGTAGAACGAGATAGAGAAGCACAGTCAACAACCTGGAGGGAGTGGGGTGTGAAGTGGCTCATTTGCATTTAAAGGGCCAGTGCTCAAAACAACCTTTCTGGTGTCATTACTCAGAAATAGGGTTGAAGATAGACCTGTGGAGTTGAATTAATGAAGAATTCAGACCCAAGCATAGCATTTACAGTTTATGTGGACCACAGGGAAATGTTTTAAAAAAGAATTTCATTTAAAAAACCTTAATATCACTCCTTTAAAGAAGCCAAAGAAAGTGACAAAGTGATAAAATCTAGAAGCACCATCGTTGTTTTCACCACTGGACACGGCTCTAAAATAAAAGAATGGAGTTTGATGATGAAATGGCAGTATTTTTTCCACATGGATGAGTTTGATTATGAGGCTCATGTAGGTATAACGTACAGAAAACAGTGATTTGTAGTTTTACAGTGGCTGTTTTCTGTGTAAAAACATTACTAAGCTAACAGAGCTATAATGCAATCAGTTGATGGAGCACCTAAAAATTATAAGACACTATGTTATTTTTGACTGACTGTTGATCCAAATCATCATCCAACATATGCATTATTTTACTGCTTTTTCCCAGGTTGGTATATTCTGATGTACAATCCAAAAGTAGCAAAGTTTTCCGTTAGTGTCCGATATGAGGTAAAATAATTATCAGCTACACAGGGTCAATAAGGCATCTGCAATGATAATTCTAGGCATGTTGTGAAGATATAAACAGTACGTTGTTCTTAAGTGTTTTAATGTTGTCATTTATTATCTTACAATATAGCCGGTCATCTTTAAATGAACGTTTGCCAACAATTGTTGTCAGGTCTCGCTTCATGATTACAAGACAGCAGTATATTTCATCAAAATAAAAGGGTACAAGTTTTTCTGAACAAGAAAATTTGATAATATCTTGTATAGATGAGTATAAATAATGAGCTTTATATTTTATTCAGTGGGTGATATAGTCTGTGGATGGATAGCATTGATCCGTGAGTGGTTCTGGTAGTGGTAAGTATGTTCTGGTATGAGACTTCCCCTGCTGTTGAGGGTTTGGAACATCAATACAACAGAGAACGACTTCAAGCAACACATTAAAATTGCTGTACCTGATGATCTCTCCATACTCGTCCCATTTGATTCTTTCCTCATGTGAAGGAAACATCGGATAGGACTTTTTAGCTTGTTTGAAGAAACTGCCTTTACGGCTGCCCTCGCCCTTCATCATCAGGTCATGGTGTTTGGTTTTCACTGCAGCTGGTTGATCCAAATCATCATCCATATCGCTCTCATCACTGGAGTCCACATCCACTCTGCAAGTGCATTAAACACGCTTTTAACTGAGTGCACACAAGATTAATTTTTCCTATTGGCTGACAACAGACTTTAGCTCAGCTGCAGAGTTTAAAATGTGGTGTTGTGCAATTTCATCTTCATCATGTCATGACTCATCTTCCATTTGCATTTATTTCCTTTTAAATAGACTGTTTTTGCAATCTAGACCATCATTTGCATTCCTGTTAACCAGTCACTCTATTAACGATGACTTGCTTTTAACACAATTTGATGTTGAAGTTCAGCTTTCAATAACACTAAAATCATATCCATTAAGTGCTTTTTCAACATCAGCACGAACCAACTAAATTTAAGCATCATCAAGAAGAAACTTGTTTGTCCCCAGCAGCTAGAACACCCATGTTTATCTCCATTGGGACTTACTCTTTTGCTTGTTCAAGTTTTTTTGCTGCTTCTTTCTTTATTTTCTCTTTTTCCAGGTATTCCTCCAATTCCTTTCCTTCAAGCTTCACTCTCTTCCTCACCTGCAACAATACGAGAAAGAGGTGAAAGATGGACATCATGTAAAAAACAGAATGGCAATTTTTTTTGTTTCCTTTGTTCACCCTAAATGTGAGTGACAAAAACTTCCTGTGGTACAATGACATATGGAAGTAACTTTCAGGGTAAAGTAAAATGAGAATTTCTATGAGTCAAGGTTACAAGAAAGAGTATTCCCTGAGATCATCAACTAATACATTTGCCAGTACATCTCCAACAATGGATTAACTACCTGTCATTAAATTAATTGACAATTACATTGATAATTGACTTATTTTGTGAAGGAAAAAAAAAACCTGTCATAACATCTTACATTTTAAAATCAAATTTGACTGGTTTCTTTACACTCACAACCCAAAGATGTAGAGTACAACAAGGTCTTTGGGTTGTCAACCGAACAAACATTTGAGGATGTGATATTGAGGTCTTTCACCTTTTTACAACCCAAACAATTCACAGATTAAAAGAGAAAATAATTGCCAGACACATTGACAGTGATCCTGAAATGCATAAATATTTGCAAGTAAAAAGTCAGAAATCAAATTCCCAAAAAGGTAATAGTTTGGTGCATCTGGAACTACAGTGAAGTACAGGACAACAGTATTTTTTCCCCATCAATAATGACTTAATACCCATCATATTGGGGATGAAATACTGCAGGAAGTGCTGTTCTCACCTCCAGGTCAAGCATCTTCTCTCCTGGGTTGTCAATGAGGTACCGGGCCAGGGTTCCAGGTGTAGTGCGGTATGTGAGGATGATGGAGTTTTTAGCGTCTTGGCACCACTGGATGAAGAGTTCTCTAGAAAAGCCAGACTCAAGATCCGGCTGGCTGCAGAGCACCACCTTAGGGCTGGGCACCCGGGCCAGGTCTGCGAGACTGTGGCATAGGGTCAAATGGCGGAACTGGAAGGGGTTGTTTCTCTTGTCCTCAAAGCATCTCATGAGCTTGTCGCTCATCCACTCCACCTGCAGAGAAGAAGCAAGTTAACCACATTTCCACACACCATCACATCCTCTTCTGCTGCTTGATGTCACTGTGAATCTGATAAGTAGGTGAAAACATATAATATCAAAACAAATAATGAGCAGCACAAAACTGCCTTAAGTGTAAAACCTGGTGACTGATACCTGGGACTTTGAGAACTCCACCACATTGTAGCTGACGTTGTTAAGCAGAGCAAGAGGGTAAGCTCCAAGCCCAGCATCCTTTGTCCTCCAAATCTGGTCCAGGAGCTGAGCAAGCTCCAACACACGACCAGCTGTATCCACAGCAAGGAGGACATTACCATCACCACGAAGGGTCTCCATTACATTAGCTGTAAGGACAGAAAAGGAGGAGTGTCCATGAAGATAACAGAAAAAATGTATAGTTCAACTCAACAATAGCTGTGCAAATTTTGTGCAGATTTTGAAAGACCACATTTTTTCCTGATCTTTAACACAATTTAACAAAACAAACAGTGTTTTAAAGGACTGATGTTGAAGACTTTCACCAAAATTTGTAAGGGATTCAGACAGTGAGATGCAATTTTTGTTATTGGTTACTAAATAAATTTAATTTGCTATTAGAATATTAGGAACTGATTAAGATACAGTAACTTACTTAGGAGTTGCTCATCCCTTTGTTTGCGACGTGGCTGCACATATGTCGCATTGAAAGAATCTGTGATGAGTAAAGAGGGACGACTTATGCTCTCCAATGTACAGCCATTCAGGTGACTAGAACACAAAACAGGGAAAAACAGTCAGACAATAAACTTTTGTATTTATTCAATCCATAAGCTTTTTTCTTTAGGCTCACATCTCTCTCTTGTGGTTGAAGTCTACAGCGTAGACAACCTCCTCCTCTCCGTCCTTTACAATCTTCCAAATTGTTCCTCCGATCATGTGACCAGCTGGAAGAGGAGTGATGGAAAGACCATGTCCTTTGCCTGTTAGATAACAAACAAACACAAAACATTTAATATGTCTGCAACGTCCAGAAAGGCATAAATAATGAGCAAATAAAGTGTACCTCACCTTTCAAATTAACAATCTGAGAATATTTCAACTGTTGTATTTTATCAAAAGCACAATCCACATCATCAAGGGTGAACAATGTGAAATCTTCGCTGTTGTTTCGAGACTAAGTGGAGAGAAAAACACACATCAGAAAAAATAAAAAATTGTGCAGATACATTTAATATGTACTTATATGGATATTTTACTTTTCCATACAGCTTCCAGTAGTATGTGCATTATCAGCAAATGACAAGTAGCAATTATACCATAAAAAAGTAATATTTTACAAGTCTATTTATTTTTGAATTCATATTAGAGTGCATTAATGTGTACGTTACATTTTATTGCTATAAATGGTTAAGGGTGATCTTTTTTGAACTTCTTTAGAAACTATGTAGTTTAATATAAAGCAATGCATCATACTCTATAAAATCATAAAATGGTGGTAGCATGTTGGAGCCACATATGTCTTAATGACAAACTTCTTTCTCATCATTTTCTCAACCCAGTAACACTTTATCCATCAGTTTATCACAAACATACGCAATCAGTACATTTGGAAATAAAAGTTTTTCACTGAACAGAAGAGTGATTAAAATGCATAATGTGTCAAGTTATTAAAGCTGTCAGAAAAATTTAGTAAAAAGTATGATATTTGCCACTCTGCACAACTGAGTACAAGTATAAATGAGCATAAAGTACCATAAATTTGCATATGCACAGTTTTGTTTTTTTTTGTTTTTTTTTACTGTACTTAACTAAAAGTATTTATTTACATTCCACAACTGCGTCTTACCTGATACAGATCATACATAAACATTTGTCCCATCTTGTAGACAGGAATTGTGGCATAAATTGTACAATTCAGGCCCAGTTTGCCCACAGCATATGGCAGTGCTCCCAGGTGAATGGGGTCCGGGTGAGATAGTAACACAGCATCAACCTGATGAACGTATCTGTGGGAAAAAAAGAGCATAAGAGAGTTGTTTGTTATTTAAGTTCACTGCATCAGGTCAAACATTCCTGGAAATAAGTAGATGGATACAATAAGTACCGTTTCATGGCATCGATGATGTCCATGGAGAAGTTCTCATCCCAGCCACAGTCCAGGAGAAAGCGGAATTCATCCACCTGCAGCAGGTAACACAGAGCAGACTCCTCCTGGACGCCTGACACGGCTGTCAGCTTGATAATGGACGTCATTGTTCTCAGCTGTCACGCTGCAAATATAAAAAATACCGTAAAACAATAAGAATAGGGTTTAAAGTTTATTACTGCATACTATAAGATCCTGCATTATGCTACAATAGGTGGCTGCTTTTGCCTTTGTTCACGACAAAATACTAAATTCATTCATCATTACAGTCTATGGGGAAAACTAAAATAATACCAATGGCAAAAGTTAATTATTGTGACATGCAGCAACAGAAGAATATAACTCCTAATGAAATATTTACTTACTTAGCATAGAAATTTGCAAGGAAACATTCACACTAAGCCACATTAGCCGCAGCTAGCATAATCAATTACCCGGCAAAGTGTAATCGAGGCTATTTTTCAGTTTATGGAATAAGGTTAGCTAGTTAGATAAAGAAGTGTGCAACATACCATTAAATACGAGACTCTTTAAATTCACTCCTAGTAAAATGTGGCCACGATTGAATTGGTAGCTACCGCAAAACTTAAGAATAAATGCATTTTCGTTAGCAGCTTTGAAAACACACTTCACTACCCGACATGTTTGCCGCTGCATCACGGGTGAAAGGGGAACGGCGCGTACCAAATGTAGCGGTGTTAAAACAACAATAATGTCGTTTTTAAAAGCTACACCTGTTATTTTTAACTTTATATATAATTATGATTGTTTAAATAAGTTATTTTTATATATTTATACAAGTATATTAATGCGTTGTAAAGTTAACTGTGATGTTGACTTTGTTGATAGTGTTCATACTACCCCAGTATTTGGTACAGTCCAATGTCCTCTGCCTACTGAATGAGGAGCTGAAGGCCACGGCCTAGACTAAACAGAAGGTAATATCATCTATTTTCTTCTATTCTGTCTGCTTACATTTGTAAAGCTATGCTGTAAATGTTTAATTTGGTAAATGTACTGTGCCATTTCCTGCCAAAGGCAAATTTGTGAGGAAACTGGCTTATTATTTGATACAATGCTATCCATCTAGCTAGCTAGCTAAACCGACAGTGCACAACTATTGTAACTACATACAGATTAGGCAGGATGTGAACATTTGCATTATTTTACTGTTTTTGTCAGGTAGGTATATTCTGATGTACAATCCAAAAGTAGCAAAGTTTTCCATTATGTGTCCAATATGAGGTTAAATAATTATCAGCTACACAGGGTCAATACGGCGTTTGCAATGTTAATGCATGGCATGTTGTGGGGATATAAACAGTACGTTGTTTTTACGTGTTTTACTGTTGTCAGTTATCTTACAATATAGCCGGTCATCTTTAAATGAACGTTTGCCAACGATTGTTGTCACGTCTCGTATCATGATTTGAAGACAGCAGTATATTTCATTTTGCTTATTAATATTTATTTGCTTATTTCTAAAGGAACCATGGTCAACTTGCTTACAATGGCACGGGAGCACTGGGCGAACATATTTGTACCCTTAGGCTTTGTGATTGGATGGTACTTGGACAAAAGGCAGGACCAAAAGCTGACAGCTTTCAGGAACAAGAGTCTTTTGTATGGAAGGTAAGGACACAAGTAATAATTCACCAAACTAAGGTTTTGCTGTATTTTCCACCGGCTTTGCAGGAAGCATACTGTATGTGTGTGGGTTGTGTGTCATCTAACCATTGAGTGTCAAGAGAATACATTTATAAACACTATAACAGTCTAAAGCCTGTGCAAAACTGATGCATTTGAATGTTTAGGTGACTTGGCTCAATTAGTAAATATTTCCCCAAATAATGCTTTTACTTGTGGTAAATGTTGTTTAATTGACAATGCCAGCATTGCTTTGAGAAACCACCATTTAATTGTTATCTTATTTGTAGGGAGCTGAAGCCTGATGAGGAGGTGACCTGGAAGTAGACCATCCGGCCCCTGAATGTGTGCTATAATCTGTAGTGTGAATGATTGATGAACCTCAATCAATGATATTTAAGATTCATGTTCCTGTTATTGAATTCTGTCATCCAGTAATCTGCAATATTTGAGTTGTATCAACCAATAATAAACATGACCTTTCTCATAAAGGTGATTTTGTCCATTAGAATTTTGATTGCTAAGAAATAACTTAAACAAAGTTCCAATTTCTAAGAAAAATCTGGTTTATTTGATGGTGAGCAGGAAGGAACGTTTTTAAATGGATTGTTCAGCCTGCTCTTTTCAGTACAGCCACTGAAGTATGTCTCGGATGAGAAATGGCTTGCAGTAAACGTATTTTTTGTACAAAGGTCATCTGAATCCATTGATGTACCCATCTCGACTGAAAATGTGGCCTCTACACGGGTTCTGAAGTGTGGATAATCCCTCTTTCGAAGAGCAGTTCAGCCAAAGCAATCTATTGAGAGAAGAAATTATATGAGGGAGAGATTTTACTGAAAAATTAAAGAAAACAACTGTTTAAAGGAACTTTTAGATACCCGGTCGTCTGCTGAATCGCATGGAAAACTTCCTACTGTCACAAATTTGGGATATGAATGCATCAGAAACTCAATGGCATCTGTATGCTGCAAGAGAAAAAAAATGGTTAGTTTGTTTTTAAGACTTGAATATCTCATTGAATGAATATGCTGTGATGTTCAGTATAATGTACCTCTGATTTTACTTCCAAACTCTTGAGCTCCTCTTTGTGGTACACTCTGGAGTTGTCTGTAGTGTAGTAAAGACAAACAGCATCTCCATCACTGCATAACCTGAAAAGAAGGAAGAGACTTTCACATATCTGCATAATGTGTTATTAACCCATAAAGACCCAAATACACACCAGTGACCAAAAGCATCTGCTGATCTAAAATATTTAATAACTTTAGAGCCACTAATCCTATCAATACATGTAAATAATTTGTGTAAAATTCAGTTTGTCATCTTTTCATGGTCATCAAATATGAGCCACTTGGACGTTCAGAGGCTCTGTAGTGAACATGGAAACACCGTCATCTTCTACAACATTGATTCACCATTAAAACCCATGAAGTTGGATCTATGACAGTGGATGTACACTTGGATTATGTTCAGTTGATATATTTTTCTTAAAAAGTCACATATTCTCAAGTTTTTTCTGTTTTTGGTATGACAACCCTCAAATGTAATCTTAACATGATTAAAAGCAGCATGGTCAGTAAAATAAATACAGGAAAATATCTGATTTTCACTGGGAAAAAAGGCAAAATGGAGAGGATAATATGACAAATGGTAATAAATCATTTAAGAATGGTTAAATAAAGAGAAAAATTAATTTGGGAACTAACACAAAAGTAGCACTGGGTTTTTATGGGTGAAACCAGGATAGACACAATGAAACTCTTCAAACATTAAACCTACAAATCTATGTTTTCATGACAATACCCAGCTCCTCTTTGCACCAAACAAATTTTAAATATGATTGATATAACTGAAATGTAATGTACTTTGTGTAATTTTGGTAACAGAAGGCAGAGACTTGTCTTTGCAATGTGTATGCAGAATTGCTATTACGAATAATACATTAAAGGAGTGTGCATACAGTATCATATCCACACACGACACATTCAGACACACAGTATCTGGTGTTTTGTATGCGAGTGATGTAAAATATTGTAACTATCACAGTGGATCTGTACTGAAAAATGCATAAGGATGTAGAAGTAGTGAGCATAGATGCATCATCACAGAGAATAGATCTGTACATACATACATGTATTAATGATGGTATAAACCAAGGACTACACATGTCATGGAATGAAATGCAAAACAAAAAAGTCTCAAGGACATTTTTCAGTGTAGTGTGACCGGATTCCATCATTTTCGTATCTGATTAAAGGACAGTTAAAATTTTATTATAAAAGCTCAGGGTAATGGAAGCTGCATACATATAATAAATCACTCAGGCAAAGCATAATAATTATCCTTAATATTGCATTTGACCTTCTTTGGTGTTCTTGAAAATATACAGTTAAGTGCTCAAGGTTTTTCATAATATACATCCAAGATGCCTGGTGGGAACGTGCAGTGAAATCCAAAGGAAGGTTTTTTTTTGTTTTTTTTTTTTAAAGTATACCTGGTACACCCCGCACGTAGGACTCTGACTTTAGTCTGGGCAGTAATCTTTGCACCGACATCCACAGTTCGCCCACGCTCCCACCGAGCAGATGCTCCTTGCACACTGGTAGCCAGTTCATCTGATGGGGAAGGATGAGTCAGGTTTTTAGAGGCATGTCATATCTCAGGGTTCATATTTACTCTAAAAAGTTTGACAAACTACTGAGTTGTTTTTTTTTAAAATTTATTACCAACATCCCCATTGCATACCTGAAGTAAGCATGGGAGGCAGGCAGTCATGGAGGAAATCTCTAGCTTTCTGATCCACGGCAGCGTCCACTGGAGCGTAATTTGAGAGCTTCTTCATCAGGCTCTCAATCCGTGAGAAGAATTTCGCCCTGCGTGGGTCATCCTAAGCAAGTACAAGATTGGCTATCAGAAGGTAACGACTGAACAGAAAAGGCTACAGACTGTGGCTGGAATGATAAACACTACTGAAAAGCCAGAATTAATCACCTTGTCAGAATTCTGTACTCCCATGTAAGTAAGATAGTCCAGAGGTAATCCTTGTCTGTACTCTACATCTTCCTCCATTGCGATTTCCAAAGCTGCTGGAACCACCTGAAAAAAGAAATGTAAAAAATCTGACTATTGTACTTAGTTATTCTTTTTAAGTAATCCAAACTTATGTATGTACTTACATATGTGTTATTGTATTATGTGTTTATGTAAATTCTATTATATTTGTTCGTAATAATATAAAGCTAGAAACAAAATTATTTAACAGTATCAGGTATTAGAGTATAGATATGGTTATACGGTCAGACTAGGAAGCTTATTATTGTTTTTAATTATTTAAGGAGAAGGGGTGGGAGTTTATAAGTTATATTTCTTCTCACTCCTTTTCAAATATGTATTATATATATCTTATGTTTAAATGTTTTGTTTATTTATTTTTCTTCTTTTTCGACATTCATATTCAAAATAAATGCATAAATCAATCAATCAATCAATCAATCAATCAAATAAACAGTCTCTATATTTTCCTGTATCAGAGACATAAGGTTTTAATAGTGTTAATTTGGTATGACTAAATCTCTTAAATTAAGGGAATACTCCAGATATCTAGACCTGAACCCTATTGGAAATGTCTGGAATATGATCAAAAGGAAAATGGATGGTCACAAGCCATCAAACAAAATTGAGCTGCTTGTGTTTTTGCCTTGGGAATGCAATAAATCAGCCAACAGCAATGTGAAAGACTGATGGAGGAGAGCATGACAACTGTGACTGAAACTAAGGGTTATTCTGCCACACACTGATTCTGAATTCTACTCACATTAGAACGATTCGTATTGTGTTTTTAAAGATGAATATGAGCTTGTTTTCTTTCAATTATTCAAAGTCTGAAAGCATAGTTTGACAAATGTTATCCGAAATAAATAAACATCGTCATTTTCCTCAAACATAAAAGTATAAACTGTGGTTTCATGTCTTGCATTAACAAGCAACAGTCGGTGTTTTTTTAATAATGTGCTGATGCCTCCTTTACTCATGTACATATTTTACTGAAACTCTCAGAGTCTGGATCAAAGTGAATAACCTTCAGAAGCAGATCCCCCCAGCTGTTTTTCTGGTAGGAGGAGATGGTGATGTGCAGGGAGTGAACATCTGGGAGGCAGTCACCCTGATGGATGAATCCTCTGGGAAAGTAGAGGAGATCACCAGCTTCCAGCACCACCTCCAGGATAGGCTTTCCGATTTCTGCCTGATTGAAGTTTGCTAGAATCGACAGATTCAAAAACAAAATAAAAAAAACAGCTATCTGTCAAAAATGTATGTTGTACAAAAAGAAAACAAGTGCATAGTAAATGGTCAATTTCTTTTAGAAAGTTAAGCTTCCTTTCATTTTATACAAGTGCTTGTGGCCACTAGTATTAATAGTTACACAAAAATCAAACTCAAAAATCAGATCAAGACTTGAGAAGCAATCTACAAAGTGAAATCACTCACGACTTGAGAGCACAGGCAGAACCTCGTCCTCTGTCCTGTAAAGAAAAAAAGGCATAGTGTGTTTCTTAGTATAGATTTCATCGTTAAAAAAAAAAACACAAGAAAAATACAGTCTGAATCAATTCAAATTATTGTGCACTGATCCACATATTCTCAATGATGCCCTAGTACCCATGCAATATATTTTACATCTCCTAAGTGGCTTTTTGAAATAAAAAACTTTTACTGTGGCACTGTGGTAAAAAGATGCCCTTTCTGTATCTCACCTGGGGTTGTACACTCTCCAGTGTTTTTTGCCTTCCAGCTGAACCACAAATGCCTCAATGTCATCATAATGTGGAGCGAAGCCTTGTGTTCCAGGTGGAGTCAGGTATCTGTGTGGCAAAATGACTGATGAACACTTGTCAATGTAAATGAAAGCTCTCTCTCTAGTAACAGTTGGGTCTCAAATTCTTACACGTTGGCTCCAGCCATGCTGCCAAACTGCTCTTGAAGGATGGACAGCACATTCCACACTGTGGAGGAGAAAGCCTGAGGATTCAGCATGCGGAGGGAGCAGCCACTCTGAGAGATGAAGACGAGGTGAAAGTTACTAACTTTAAATCAAGGTCCAATCCAAATGGCATAATGTTTTGATGCCCTATTGACAATGTGAGTTCTAGCTGCGGTGCTGAAAATACAAAAATAAACTCATACTTAAAAACATAACAGTCTAGTATTTAAACAACATCAAGCCTGAAAAATGTGAAATTATAACAAATTTTAATGAACTCCTAAGAGAAAAGCAATGCTTGTTAGTTTGCTGCAAAACACCCAAGGATTAGGACCGTAACTAAAACCATACAAATGTGGAATGACACTAATCCTAAAGCACAGAAATTACCTTTAGTTTATACATAAATATGTTGTGCTTAAAATCCTGCTGCGCTCACCTCATAGAAATCCCACACAGTGAAAGGCAGGGCTCTCCCTGGAGGATTGTGAGTCTCCCTTTTGCCATTAGTGTAGCTTGTGACATCAAGATTAACTCCATACTGAACATCCTCCTTAAAATGTAACAGCAAATGGTATGTTCAATATGAAACACTTCTGGTTTGGTATTAAACAGAGAAAATTTACAAATCAACCAGAGAAACTACAAATCAACACAGTTGCATTGTGCCTACCTGTCTTAATATGCGATCAAACTCTGCTGTGGAGAATAATCCCTTGTAGTAATTTGGATTCTTACGTTGAACAATAATGGGCTTCTTTTCCCATGTTTCCCTTAAAGAGAAAAAAATACTCGTTTTATATTCATATTTTAAATCCACAATACGGGCATCTATGATTTGCAGTCACGGTTCTATTTAATTAAAAATATTAATCTATCTTTATAGTGTTCCTTATATTCCAAGTATCATAATCTTTTGTTGTTATACTGCAGCTAGTCTGAATTGAACTGTTCTTTATATATCCACTCTGTATATATTTGTTATTATGTTGATAAGAACCCTGGATTCATCAGTTTACACAAGCAAATTCTGTTGTTGGAGAGAAGCTGGACACACTGGGGACTGTGATGAAGAGATAAACTGAATAAGGTGGAGGGCATCTTGAAAAATCCAAATCATCCTCTTTAACTTATTCTGATAAACCAAAAGAGCAGCTGCAGTGATGAATAACCTCATTAAAATGCAGCACTGAGAGATACAGAAGATCCTTCATGCCCATCAGAGTCTATGACACCTCATCTGATGATTCATAGATTGATGATTGCTCAGTTTCCTTTCTTCGTTAATTTTTATTGAGCTGGTGAAAAACTGAATTTCCACATGGGGATTAAAGTTCAACTGTATCTGGATTTTTAACCATACCACTTGTTGGAACAGTGATCATTTATCTGCATTCATTTCAGTTAAACTCCTACTGCAGAGTGACAGAAATCCCGATAACACTCATCAGTACCTGAAGAAAGCCTTGGCAGGAATTGGACTGATAAGCCACTGAAACAGTTTGCTTGCTCTCTCCCGGCTGTTGTTGACTTCTGCCAGTTCAGCCAGTAAAACATCTAGTGTCTCAGCTCCATTTACACACTCCTCCTCCTCCTGCATTTTACACATTAAATATTACTTAATACAACAGACAAATCAAACATTTCAGGGTAAAAAAAAAAAAATCACATTAGCAGGTTATGCTTGCAGATATTTGTTGAGGCTGCAACAGTTCAGAAATAAACACAAAATCTACAATACAAACATGAATGATCAAATAAAATTAATCTAGCTTCATAGGTTTTGTTGTTGTTCTTCATAAATATATATCATAGTATAGTAGTCATTATTATACTGCAGCCAGTATGAATTTAACTATTCTTTAGACCTATACACCACTTCTTTACATATCTGTATGTTGATAAGAAGTCTGGTTTCTGTCCAAAATTCACCTGATACTACACTATCTTTGTAGCAAGTACACACTTACCTCTCTTTGCACAGATTTCATGAGCTTCTTTTTCTTATTGTCACCCTTAACTTGTGCTTTAGCTGTTTGGACTTTAATTGTTGCAACCCCATTTTCCTTTTTCTTTTTCTTCTTGGCTGCTACCTATAAAAAAGCAACAAACAAACAAACAAATAAATAAATAAAAAGACAAGCATGGTTAATAAAATAATGTGTGTAGTTTTCTGGATAATATGCTTTCATTTCCAGCTAGCCATCTGGACTGCTGTACTGTTTTTTAAGTACTGTCACTCCTACAGTTGTGGCCGAGAAATTAATAACACAGACAAACCGGGACAGTTTTTGGTATTATGTACCTGCAGGGAAGGCTTCTTAGCAGGAGGAGGTAATTCTGCAGACAGCGACTGGTACAAAGCAAAAGCTGACATGTGTTTTCTCTCCATTTTTCGAAGGTTTTGTCATCACTCTGCGACTGCAGCCGCTCTTCTTCTATTGGTACTAATGCACGTATATTGTTTAGTTGACTCACTAGCGCCACCCCAGACCTACTGGTGGGTGAGTATAACTGACTCAAGTGTTTATATACTTATTTGAGATACTTGTATTAAATTGGTTTGTTTCTATTTTCTTTATATTTATGCATCACTGCATTTTATAATGTACTTTTTTATCTACAGATTGCATTTTATCATCTGTTTCATGTCCAGTGAAAACCATGTATGTGCTACTTTCCAAATTAGCACCTATTCTATTCTATTCTATTCTATTCTATTCTACTCTATTCTATTCTATTCTATTCTATTCTATTCTATTCTATTCTACCAACGAACATGTTTTATGTATATGTTTTTTACTGTGTGAAAATTAAATAAATTCTATTCTATTCTATTCTATTCTATTCTATTCTATTCTATTCTATTCTACCAACCAATATGTATTATGTGTACATTTTTTTACCATGTGAAAATTAAATATATTCTATTCTATTCTATTCTACCAACGAACATGTTTTATGTATATGTTTTTTACTGTGTGAAAATTAAATAAATAAATTCTATTCTATTCTATTCTGTTCTACCAACCAACATGTATTATGTGTACGTTTTTTGCCATGTGAAAATTAAATAAATTCTATTCTATTCTATTCTATTCTATTCTATTCTATTCTATTCTTATTAGAGCATCTTTTGCTCCTACCAGTCAGACTCAGTTCAGTGTTCTATACTGAGGACCCAAAATTTGGAATAATCTGCCAACTCTTCTTATGGTGCTTCCTTAAATTCAGTTTTAAAAAAGCTGTGAAAACTCTGCTCCTGAGTGATTGTAATTTTCCATATGAGATACATTTCTATTCTATTCTATTCTATTCTATTCTATTCTATTCTATTCTATTCTATTCTATTCTACATTAGGTGGAAATATATGACAGCAGAAACACTCTATAGTACTTAAACACTGACAGCAACTACTATTGCACAATGATTACTTTTACTTGAGACTTTAAACACATGTATTACTTAAACAGTGTTGAATTTGACGTAGATGTTTTATTTATAGTGGAGGAATTTCATATTGTGGTATTGGTGCTTTTAGTTAAGTGTATGATCTGAAAATAATACTCAATTATCAGAGATCATATATTTCCTTTACCCTAAATATGTAGTTCTCAGTTGCAGGACGATGAAAGCTTGTATGGCAGACAACTTAAAAATACACTATAATAAGTCAAATTCAAAGTCAGGTTGTGTGTTATGATTACAGCTCTGTTAGATCTGAAAATAGAAAGCTGCATATGCTATGTTTTAAGGCAAAATATTCAATTCTTGGTCAAAATTCCCTATTTAACCCATAAAGACCCAAACAACCACTGGGAACTAAAACCTTCTACTGATGTAAAATGTTTAATAATTGTTGATCTATTGATCCTATCAATAAGTGTAAATAATTGGCATAAAATGCAGTTTCTCATCTTTTCATGGTCATCAGATATGACCCATTTGGACGTTCAGAGGCTCCGTAGTTACCGTGGAAACACCATCACCTTTTACAACAATGATTCACCTGTAAAACCCATGGAGTTGGATAAATGACAGTGGATGGAAACAGTGGGTTTATGTTCAGTTAATGATAGTTTTGCTGGAAAAGTACAGTTTTCTTCAGTTTTGTCTGTTTCTGATATACCCCTCAACTTTAATCTGAGCTTTTATGAACAGCTATATGATCAGTAACTTAAATTCAGGAAAATACCTGAATTTTACTGAAAAAAAGCAAAATAAAGAAGATAATATTACAATAAATGGTGATAAATCACTCATGGAAGGTTAAATAGGGAGAAAAATTAATTTGGGAACTGCCACAAAAGTAGCACTGTGTCTTTATGGGTTAGCAAAAATTCAATGTATCATACTGCAAAAATATCACAACTTTCACCTAAACATTTAAAAAGTATTATTTGTCAGTTAATTTGTCTTTTTTGTTACCAATTTAATCAGCAGTTATTTTATTTTTGAAAGCACCTCATTTACAATATAGTCAAGAGAGGAAGCTCTCTTTTTTTATCACAATGGCAATAAAAGCAATAAACATTCAGTGAGCAATAAAGTCTTAATTATAGCTGAAGGACTTTTACAATACACTTGGATCAACAACGGTGATAAAAATACTCTTAAATAGTTGTCATGAATTACTTACCTCAACATATACAGTGGTGGCCTAAATTATTAGAACAAATGCCATTTTTTATATCTACAAAGTCATCAATAGGCTATATAAACCTAGAATAGAGCCATCATAAAGCAATTCACGCAATCATGCTCCTTCACAGGCGATGCTAAATTACTTGTAATATGTAATTTCGCTTGTGTGAATAACAATAGTAAAAAATTATTATTATTATTATTATTATTATTATTATTATTATTATTATTATTATTATTATTATCATCATCATCATCATCATCATCATCATCATCATTATTATTATTATTATTATTATTATTATTATTATTATTAATAATAATAATAATAATAATAATAATAAGAAGAAGAAGAAGAAGAAGAAGAAGAAGAAGAAGAAGAAGAAGAAGTTCCTGTTCCTTGGGGGTTACAAGTTGATTAAAAACAGTAGAGCTCCATCTGATATTTGTTGTGCTCAGAACAACCAACTGCATGTTTCGCAAACATTATGAAATGAAATCATGATTTTATGGAAGAGGATTAGGGCCACTGAAAAAAAAACTCACTTAAAATTAAGGTCCAGTATATATATGTATTTTTTTTATTATTATTATTACGAGGAAAAAAAGTCAGAATTCTGAGATAAAAGTCAGAATTCTGAGAAAAAAAGCCAGAATTCAGACTTTTTTTTCCACAGAATTCTGACTTTAATCTCAGAACAATAATAATATTAAAAATATCTATATTTAAAGCAATCAGAATTCTGAGAAAAAACTCAGAATTCCGAGATTAAAATAAGAATTCTGACTTTTTTCTCAGAATAATAATTTTAAAAATATATTGGACCTTAACTTCTTTTTCCAGTGGCTCTAATCCTCTTCTTTATGTTTTGGAGGCAAAAAAAGGTAAATATTTTCAGATCTGTTATTATAATTTTGGCTACCACTGTATATGCATTTTTTTTATTTTATTTCTAATTCTATTGACAGGTCCTTGTATTTCCTGAAGCTATTTTTTTTTTTTTTCAACTTTATTGAAAATATATAGGTATACAAGACATGTACATTTTGAACAAACATCAAGATGTCAAAAGGAAAAAGCATCTAAACAAATATATGAAAATAATGCAACGATTTAGTGACACAAAGAAGAATAGACAACTGATAATAATAAAAACTTAAAATATACAGATCTAAGAAAAATAAATAAATAAATAAATCAGAGAGTAGGTTTCTCCTGAAGCTATTAAATTTTTTGTTTTTTTTTTCAACTTTACTGAAAATATGTAGGTATACAAGACATGTACATTTTGAACAAACATAAAGATGTCAAAAGGAAAAAGCATCTCAACAAATAAATGAAAATAATGCAACGATTTAGAGACACAAAAAATAGACAACTAATAATAATAAAAACTTAAAACATACAGATCTAAGAAAAATAACTAAATAAATACATCAGAGAGTAAGTTTCTCCTGAAGCTATTAAACTTTTTTTTCCTGTTTAGATATTTTTTTATTAAATTTCAAATAAAGAATACACACAGGTATTCAAACACATAAAAAGAGAGAGAAAAACACACAAAAAAACAGAAAGAAAAAAAAATAAATCAAACAAAACTTTTTTTTTTAATATCACGTCGCTACTCAATTTTTTCCACCAGGTGGCGCATTTCCCCAATCTTTCATGTGGTCCAAAAGCAGAAGCGATCGACACCGTTTCCCATAATCCTTTGCTGCGTGCTGTCGGTGCTGTTTGTCCAGCCGTCGCTCCAACAATGCAGCTTTTAATGGTGCTGTGAGCGGTGCGAATTGAAAACGCAGTAACACCGCAGGTTTGTCCGGAGACTGTGGCCGCACATATTCAACATTACAAGGTTTTTACAGTCTGACAAACCTGCTAAGGGGCCGAGACGGAGTTTTTAGGACCCCCTTGGACTCTTTCTGTTGGGTGAGTAGCTTCTGGAGCTAGCGTTGCTTTGGTCTGCCAGTGTAGTATGGAGCAAATGCATTTTGTTGTGACCACTGCTGGCTAGCTGGTTAGCTAATTGGCCAGATGAGACATATGGCCCCTTGTGTCTTTCCCCTGCAACCCCCTTGTCTCTGCTTCATACAGTAGCCTAATACCCCCTTAAAACACTCGCCTCTTTAGCGTGGAATCCCCACTTTGCAGTAATGTCAAGCGGTGGTAGTTTTTATAAATACTTTGGATAGTTGTGTCGTGGTCTGTAGCTGCTGTTTTGCCCTGATGTTCACTGAGGCACACGTCAACCAAGCCGGTGTTAGTCCGCACTTCTTTCCCGTTTGTGTATCTGTCTGGACTGGCTCCAAATGTTATGGCTTAAATACGTTTTAATACCCAGGATCCCCACCTTTTAATTATCCAACCCACAGCCCCACGTACGACATGCACACATGCTGGTGAATGTTGTTTACCAAGATTAAAATGATCCGGATTTTTAATTGTGTTTGAACATAGAGCATGCAAGATGATGTGCTGTAGAATTTATAGATGTTATATACACAGAACAATCCAGTCCAGTTGACTAAGGTGGATCAAATGTGCTTTTAACTAGCACTAAAACTTTTGTTATTGAAGATTTTAGATTCTGTTGGTGGTATTATATACTGAAGTATTCAGGCTCCCACATACTGTGTCTCTCCTCTTGTCTTGGATTTTATGGAATAAAATGCTGGAGTTAAACTGGTGATGCGTTTGAAGGCTGGTTTGAGAAGATTAGAATGAATGAAGCACTTAAACTGTGTCTTTTTGGTGGAGGATTACATAGGGCAGGCTTTTTGTCCATTATTTTAGAGTCTGATTGTAGATAAACAAGTGCAGAAATAACTGAACTGTCTCTGTAAGTTGAAGCAATAAAGATCAGCCTTTACTGTCTGTGATTATCACATTTGATGATCTATTGCTTGGGATCATTTATTTCTATTTCTGTACTGTAAATGTTTTGTTACTGACAATTCAGTCATAAAGCAAAATGTTTATATTAGAAGGCAGTTCGATGTGCTGATCACAGTAAGATTTTGCACTCCTTCCTTTCATTTATACGCTATGCTTTTGCATCATGGCATGATGACATGAGCACCTTTGATGTGATGATAACCTCACTACAAAAGGGATCAGCAGGCACTCCCACCATCATCATCCATCTTAAACTAAGACAGTTGTCTTCACTATTGTTCTTTGAGTTGGAATAATATAGTTGATATTAGCTGTTAAGTTGCTGCCATGTTTTTAATTGGCGTTGTATTTCTTTGGCTGGTCTGGCGTAATGTGTGTTTGGACATCTAGATGCACAAAAAAGACTACACTGACTATTGATTATTCATCGGGTGATTTATTTTCTGTGGGACTGGTGTGCCAGCCCCAAGCAATTTGGAAAAAACAGTACGCCAGTAGTCACCATAAAGACAAGGCTTAGCATGTTTGTGGTAACGCAGAGGTTACTGCCAGGGGCAACGCTTTTTAAAACCAATTTCATTAACTAATAAATCATTTTTACTCACTTGTCTGAAGGAAGACGTAATCATTTAATAACTGCCTCACTGGAGCTGCGTGGTCAGTTTATTTGTGGTTGTCAGTGGAGGACTGCATGCATCATCATAGTGGACCTTTTGGGAATTTGTTGCCCATGATAAAATCCCACTCAAAAGATTTTTATTAAATAGGGAGGAAATATTAACAGATCTTTCAAGAAATCATGGTGGATGTGACAAAGATTTGAGTCACATTCAGTTGTGTTTCTGTTGTGAAATTGCTGACCATTTATGTACACAATAAAAGTGTAGATTTTACATAATGTCTGGATTGAATGATATCTATATCACCAGTATGTGCTTTTTTTTTAACATGTTATGAGGGTTATTCTTGGGTATGTAGGGGGCTTAGATGTAGATAGGTTATGTTATTTGACTAAAACCTATGAATTTTTGTCATACCTTGTATCTGTGTTGCAACAATAGCCTGTGACAATTGCTGTCAACAAGCTTCAACATTTCATGAGTCACAGGGCAGTTGAGTTGCAAACCAAAATGCAAATATACCAGGCCATTGTGGTCATTATGTTGCTGTTAGGATCTGAAGCCTAGGACACCACAGTCCAAGTGCCTGGACACATTTCACACCCGATGCTTCAGAAAAATTCTTGATGTCTCATGCATTGAACGCATCTTAGACAAGGACGTCTAGAAGCGAACTGGTTAACTCATAATGTCTTATGTAGAAGATGGTTGACATGTCTGGGCCATATTGTAAGAATGCCACCAACATGCCCACTCTGTTGTCTTTCATGTATATGAAAAGCAGTGAGCACTGTGTGGGACAAGGGACAGGGCTGCAAAAATGTGATGGTGCTATGTGAGGCCAGCCTATGACAACCATACAGAGAGAGAGAGAGAGACAGTGTCTATTCAGGCTAATATGGTGTTTTTCTCTCAGACTTTTTCTGTTTCTCTGGCTTGGGTGCCATGCAAAATCCCCTAATTCGTATAATCAGAGGGAAAACTCTGGTAATGAAATGTCATTGCTCTGGTCATGAACAATTGGTTTGTTTTTGTCACTGTTGTAGATTTTCATTATGATGTTTTATGGTGTAGTTTTTATATCTGGGTTACTCTTCCCGTCGTCGTGCCTAAGTTTACAAATGGCATGAATTTATAGTATTAAATTACTGTCTGACACATTTGTTCTGAATTACTAATATTGCCTGACATTTGTTGTTTTTTTTTCATGACATTTTTTTTCTTTGAGACTTCGCAAATGGTGATGTACAACTGAGTGCTTTTTTCGTTGAATAATGATGTAACACTATCTAAGATTGTTATATGGATTTTATCTTTGATCCAACACCTAGTTGTTTTTCCCTCTTATGGTTAGATTGGACCACAGTGTGAATAAATATGGACTGTACAGGGCAGTGTGTGTTCCACAGTGGATGAGAATATTGATCTGTTTCTCATAGGAGTGCGATTGCTATGCCATATTTTTTTTTTTTTTTTTTGCTTGTGGTTTTGAAGTAATCAGCAACTGCCACAATGCAGCATAATGGACAAATCAGTGTTTTATGGTGCAAAAGGGTGCTTGTAAATGTATTCTCTTCATTATACATTTGGACAACCTCCGTGATACAATTTTATAAAATTTCCATGTGTGCAGAGTCTCGCTGAGTACCATAATTAGTAAGGGCAGAACATTTTGGCCTGATGCAGCTGCTGAATGTTGAGAATTTGAAAAAGAAGAAATCTCAGAGAGCTGTCAGAGCTGCCTGGTTATAATTTAAAAGGCATTCAGTTGGAAATTGCACCTAATATATTTGGATGCTGATGATTCATGTTATGTTTTGTGCTGCACTTACCAACACAATTCTAACAACACAAAAGTTATGAAATACTACAGCAAGAAAAACAGAGGAATTATTAATATAAGACTTAATTTGAATTTACATTTCCCATCTCTGAACATTTTAATATTTATACCTGTAAAGACTTTCTCCTGTATTTCAAGGTTATCTTCTGACCTCCTCTCCTCCCCATTTTGTTATTTCTCTTGGGAAACCGCACAGATCCATCAGTTTCGTAAAATATGTACAGGCTAACAGCTCTTTCAATCTATTATTTAAACAAATCAGACTGTTTGCCAAATGTAATTAAAAATAGCTTTTTTGTAAGAGAAGTAACATGTTACTTTTGATTGTTTGTGACGTTAGACATTTCAGGTGTCCACATTCATCATTCAATATTTAAACCATCAGCTCGTTTTGGTTCTAAAATTGTGTTTCTTTCTCTATAAATAGAACAGAACTGATTGATTTGATCTTCTGTGATTTGACAAATATAAGATTGTTGTGTGTTTCGTACAAATACTACATCAAATACTTTCTAGACATACAAAAGCCATCCCTGCTGCTGTCAAAATGTCAGGGCAGGATGGTGCTCCACCTAAAAATAACCACTTCCACATTTCTAAATAAATACTTTCACTTGTATATTTCAAAGTGTTGGTGTAAAAGATATGTTGCAGCTGCTGACAGTGTGTTTAAATCATGTAAATATTATCAGACAGAAATTGTGAAAAACATTCTATGAATTGTAAACCTCATGCGTCACAATTTGTCTAGTTTATCCTGTATTGACATTTAGGAAAACAAAGCTGCAATATGGTGTCTTTGTTTTTCTCTGAGATGGAAAGCTAAAGCTGTTAAATAGAAAAGAGAAATCCTGCCCAGTGATAGGGGACAAGTTACTAAACAGGGGACATTTAGGACACCTTGCTTGGCCCATCATTGCAAACCCCACTGCCTAAAAATGACTTCATTACCAGGCTGAGCTGGTACATTTTATTCTGAACATTTTGGCTCGTATGTGAAGTGTCTGAGATGTGATTTGACAGCAGCCCACACCGCTGTGCTGTAAAGAAAATATCTTACCAACTTTAGTCTGAAATCTTAAAAGCCAGAGTGAGAATTTGGCTTTGGTAGTGAACATGAGCCTTGGGCATTAATTGCCATGTAGTAAGGGTGTGGATGAATCACCAAATGGAGCGGCTGTCTCTTTGACTCGCATCCTGTCAAACTGTCCAGCTCTCATTTGAGTGCTGAGCTTTAACTCTACTTGAATAGCTGAGTGTACCCAAGATGGAGCAAACTCTTCTACTCTAATGAACATCTGCTTTAAGAGGCAGGAAAAGTTAGGCTGCATTAACCCAGGACAGCTTGCTCTGTGTGTTTATTGAATAACAGCCGGCTTCTTTTTGCACAGGCAAAAGAAAAATAAATGGCGTGAATAAAATTTCTGACAAGAACAGATGCAGCAGCTTGTAGCTGTGTAATAGGAAAAATGCAAGGGAAGGCAAGGGATGGCAGAACTAGTTTTACTTTTGGCAGAGTAAGCAAACAGCAGCTCTCTGTGCCATGCCTGCTAGTCAGGCAGGAGGTTTTCTCAGCCAAGCCATTTTCCAAGCAGCAATATTTCCTCAAATAGAATCCCTTACCTCCAGTGGACACTAGTTAGTAGCAGCACAACAGTATTGTCACTGCAATGTCTACATGCATATTGGTCTCAGTGCAAGTGCAATGTCATGTAAAGCTGGTCACATACTTAATGACTGTCAGGCCAATTATGAATATGATTTGACTGTGACGACCCAGACAATGAGATCAGGCTCAGTGTCATGGGGTGTGAAATGCGGAAAGAGTCTAGTCTTAAGTCATGATCAGTTATCTCATGCACTGCTAAATATTGACTGGCACCGTCAACCTATGAGAGACAAATTCAACAAATACCAGGAAGATAAATAAAAGGAAAGGTGTGTTGTCAGTCATTAGTTAATGCTGATTAGTCATTAAGTGTGTGCCCAGCTTTAGGGAAACTAATGCATGCTGCAACTTCATTCATCACTAATCTATTGAGAAGTTTGTCTGTTGTAACATGATTTCTTCCAATTTAATGATTTTTGGTTTGTTGCATGCAGAAAAAAAACACACATCGCATTTAATCTGGGATCAGTTTGTCAAAAACCAAAGCAGACCCTGCTCATTTCTGTTCTCCCCTGTGTTTTGCAAGATATTGGCTACAAAAGGATGATGGTGAAGAGTCAACAAGTGTATTAAACTACCAGTGTAATTTCCCTCTGGATTACCTGTAGCTGCTTTTGGTTCATTGAAACGTATAGACTGTATAAATGTTTGAATAAGACATTGCTTTCCAGTCTTTTATATTATTAGACAGATGAACCATTTCTTAATTTTTCAGAAGAAGGCTCCTAAAGTCATTAAGTGGGAAAACAAAAACCTGTTTTTGCACCACTGCAATATATATTGAATATAAAAATAAACTTATAGATATTAGGTGTTAAGTGATAACCATCTCCAATATTGCATGATTGTCCTTATTTCTTATCCACTATCTGAGAAAAAAATATTTAGAAATACACTATGTTGACTCTGATGCACCAATTAAAATATATGTCCACCAGTGTGAAAACGGTTATTTCTGGAATGTTATTGAATTAACTTTTCTTTTCTTTGATAGAACAGTAAGGTCAAAAGCATATGAACTGACAGCATGATTTTTCATTTTTACAATGTGCAAGTTTCAGGTATTAGTTATTGCTTCCCTTGATTGCTAAAGATTAATCTCTTCCCATAAAAAAAAATCATCATTCGGAAAAAAGGTCATTAGTATCAATTTGCTTCTACTTTTCCAATTTTATTCAGCCCTACTTAAGGGGGCCCTTATATGACTAAAGAGGCTAAAAATAAATGCTTTGTTGGAAGGCAAGAGTGAATATTTGATTCTCAGTTATTTCTGTGTAACAAGATGGAGAGGAATGGAGTTTTAGTGTCCTGAAAAAAAGTGTAGTCACTCTCACAACGAGGCCATCACTTTTTGTCCTCCCGATTGAGTTTTTCCCTAGATAGTGGAGAGATGGATCAATGCCCCCCACACAGTTCAGCCACTTGTTGTGAACATACCGAGCGGCTGAACAGGCATTAACAACATGAGTTAAGGTAGTGTGAATGCCTACGTTGACACTCAGGTGCAATCTCTTTTGGGGTGGTATACACCAATAATTCTCCCATGTCAGGGGCTAATCACCCTGGCTCCCCTCCCACAATCCATCAGTGTCTGGAGGACGAGGCTTGTGGGGTTCTGGCAGCTGTTGTCGGGCTGAGTCAATCTGTTATGGTCTACTCGAATCTGCGCAGGAGGGGGAGAGGAAGAGCTCTCAGGAGGACACAGCAAGCAGGGCTGCTGCCACTGCTATGGCAAGATAACAAGAGGATTTATTTGTTCGGAGGGCAGGATTTGAGAGCTTGTGTGTTGTTTTTGCTGTGTTACCCACTAAATGTTTCCTCTGTTAAATATTTGCAGGGAAAAGCCAGGTTTGAGCAACAAGGAGGGTATAAAACTGTACTAAGTTATATGCGACAGTGACTATTTGAATCAACAGATCTGTGTTCTCGATGCACTCTCTAAATCAGAACTGGCTGCAATTTTAGCCGTGCTTATTTCATTAGTTTGTTCTTTACCCCAAGCCCTTCAACATCCAGTTGTGTTTCCAAAATAAACTGTTTCACATCTACAAAGGAAATGCAAATGACCCAAGATATTTAGGTTGACACCATCCCAGTAATATATGTCTAAATTGGTCTTATTTAAGGAACAAGGACAGAACCCACTGGATTTAAATGACTTTTGAGATTTAGCCAGACTGTTTTTCTCTGTGATTATTACAGCTGACAGTATAGTCCTGTTTATGAATTTAGCCAAAATGTTGATATTGTAGGGCTGGCACAGAGCGCTGTTGATGCCGGGAGAGGGAATTGGCACAGACCTCGCAATTAGACTCAGTTGTCAAAGCAAATATTTGGAGTCATACTTCCATTTGCAGACTATTCTGAATGCATAATTCACAACTTTTCGCGGGCAAACCGAGGGTAAAGACACAGCGTCTATTTCCGAATCTCCTTCCTCTGACATTTCCGGATGTAATGCCACACTTAGAAAGTCAAATGTGGGTAAATGGGGCTTCAGGACGATCGGTTGGCAGCAGCACGCTTTTAGTAGTTATATCCAAAAGTAACTGGTAACTTCAATTATGCAGTGTTTCCCTCGATGGACTGCTCCTCTTTTGTTTCATTTTGTTGTTTCTGCACAGTTGAAAATTGGCTAGCATGGTTAATGACTGTTTCCCCTCTGCCCATCTGTTGCCTACATATCCAGGAGAATATTACTGTTACAAAAACAGAGATATTCCCTATTCCGTCTCTGTTACATTAACATTTTTCAGTGCTTAATATATTTCTTTAGTTCTCTGTAGCTCTTACCTTTGGGTTTAAAGGAATGATATTAAGCTTTTTTTTTTTTTATGCATATTAGAACATTTCCCTATGGTCTATATAAACTGTAAATGCTATGCTTGGGTCTGAATTCTTCATCAGTTAAACTCTGCAGGTCCATCTTCAACCCTATTTCTGAGTAATGACACCAGGAAGGTCATTTTGAGCGCTGGCCCTTTAAATGTAAATGAGCCGCTTCACACCTCACCCCCTCCAGGTTGTTGATTGTGCTTTCTGTCCCCTTCAGCCACTTGTGTTTGTTAATACAACCAACAACTGAACATTTTAGGTAATCGGCTCAAAGTTTGGACATATTTTAAGTATGGACTACAACCGCTGCTGCTGGCAAACAGTTATGTCGTACTCGGAGAAATGTTTATCGGAAGTCTTGGCCTTATATGTACAACTGTCGGGACATAACTATTTATAGACGTAACAAATTAAGAAGGAATTAAAACGGGTTGTAGAAATCCACTCGATTTTTGCCAGAATGAATATAATGATTGCTTTGCAGCACCTGGAGGGTTCAAATTCTAACTTTTTGAACTATTAGGGTCCAAATACACAAATAAATGTACCCAAGAATAATGAAAGTGGGTTAAGCAAAATATGACCCCTTTAAACGAATCGTTTTAAATCAAATCAGCTTGAATTTCACTTTACTTTAAGTATTATCATAATGAACCATTCACGTTAAATATCATTCATTATCTAAAGGCAGACTGAGTATTCACCTTTATTGTACTTTTTTCTCAAAGCTCAGTTTCTGTGGTGGATGGATAGTGAAGTGTAATTATGTGCAGCTTTACTTTATTGGAGTGTTTCCATTTTCTGCTGTGCTCTGCTACCTCATAAGGACTGAGCTGAAAGGAACGCGAATAGTTCTTAGGATTGAATCTACCTTTCATTCGACTGATTTATTCTGAGAGCTACAGGATTGAGTGGACTTGGTCTTGTAGAGCCAGGTTTTTCTTGTAGAACTCTGACAGGCTGGATGGGTTAAAGTCTGACCTCCTGTACTTGTCAGGACAGCGGTTACAGCAGAACCCTTATCAGCATGAGAGCTGTTAATCTGGTCAGGACTAAGATCATTTTTGTCAACAGCATCTGCTTTGCTGTAGCCACATTCATGAGTGATATTTTGGCCATTTTTACAACCAATATCTGTCCATCTTTGGTTTGAAATGCTTTTGCAGTAGCTTTATTCGACTTATAGTAATATAACAAGTTGTCATCAATTCAAGTAATATTAATTATGTTTGCATGCAATAAATATTACAATTTATAGCAGTATTCTGAAAAAGACAAAATTCCTGATAAGCTGTTTACATGGCTGATGAAAATGAATATTACACCGTTTCTGTTTACCTGCAGCTGTGAAGCCCCATTAAAAACTGTTTTTCGTTTTGTTTTTTTGTTTTTTTCAAAGACTTCCATTGTGTGACCACAGCCTCCCTCAGTTTCTCTAAAAGGTCAGCTTTTGCATTTTTGCTCATTTGCTCCAAAAACCCATTGACATCATCTTTCATAGTGTTTAACAGTAGGGGTTTTTCCTCTTTCAACCAGAGATAATTTTTGTCTTTACTCCATCTGATGCATAAACAACAGTAAAATGTGCAAATTAGATTAATTTTCCAAATGCACTGTATACTGGAATAATATCCGCACTTCCTGTATCATAATCAGAAAATGTTTTGATACAGAAAAAGGTCTAATACAGAATATCCAAAAAGGAATAAGCTTTTACCTGACACCAGTGTGCATGTAAATGTACTCATCATCTTTCGTTCACCTATATGTGCTCTGCTCCATAGGTTCCCACGTTGAAACAGCAGAGGAAAAGAATGATATTAGCACAGCTGTAAATGACTGCAAAACACAATAGAAATACTGAGCTGAAATAAAATGATTGCAGAGCATTTAGCTAAACAACCAGGGTTTAGGTCAGAAGTTGGAGTTGTGGGGTCATGGGGTTTGATGTTATTTGACAAATTTCTGCAAAAACAAAACAAATATGAAAAGAGAGGTAAGGATGCTGTCCCGATGTAATCATTCACATTTTTGTGTGCCATTTTATTAAAGTATACTCACAAAGAAACAATGGTTAAATAATAGTGAAAGGATCTGAACTGTAATTTGGTTTGACCATAAATGACAGTAAATTATGGTAGAGAACTCAGCACAGTATTTTTCCAGTAATTTTCCCTTTTTTATTTGGCCTGTGAGCTGCGAAAAAACACCTGGATGCTCTGTGTTATAATGATAGGGAAAACCCAGAATAACATGCAATATTTTGTCATATTTTTATTTTATTTATTGTCAGATTTCTTAGTGGCAGGTGGTGCCGTTGAGGGTTTTAGCCCAACTTTGTGTAATAAGCCAAGCACTAAGGTAGTGAGTGTAGATCATCCGCAGTAGCAGGTGACACAGCTGCTGTCATCAAAGCGTCAGTGTCACCACAGCTGCTAATCTCTCTCATATATAAACACTTGTTCACAACCACATGGGTTCCCTGGGATAATGTTGGTTGTGTTTGTCCACGGCCTAATGTGTTCATAGATGGAGGTTACAACAGAGATTAATGTCTTATTTTTGCACTGCATTCCCTATGTGATGTTTACTTTCAGTTCTGCTCAGATTAAAAGGTGTCAGAATCAGACATGCAGGTAGTAACTGTAATTCTGGAGTTACTGGTGATGCATAGAGCCGTCACAATCATGAAATTTTACTTGTTGATGAATCAGTGTGCTGCTATTATCAATTTAATTCAGTTCATTTTATGCTGTCAGTAAGTTCTAAGCCTAAGAGTAGTTTATTTATGTAGATGCAATACACATAATGTAGAGGTACATTTTGGTATTGAACACTTAAACAAATATCTGCATTTAAAGCTTTGTAAAGAAAAAACTGTATAGATAACTTTCATACACAAAGCTGATCAATAGAAATTAGGGTTGGGAATCTTAGTTGTAAGGCTGATACGTTACACATCTCGATACAGCATCTCCGATCCAATGTAGGCTATTGAAGATACGTGTGTTACATCTCACGATGTGATACGATTCACACTCAAATCACGATACAGAATGATTAAGCACATTCTGATTCAACACATTCATTCCGGTAAAAGAATATGCAGTGCAGTTCATTTAGCTTGATTATTTATTTATCAAATAAAACCATGACTTTTCACAAACTGGCTTTTGTGCAGTTTCAGAACACACGCCTCACATACAGTCACGTGAATAAGTTAGGACACCCCCTTTAAATCTTTGTTTTCTTTACCATATAAATATCTGGGATTCAGATTTTTTTAATAACAATACTGAGGTATGGGACACATACACCAAAAGAGATGATGCTTTCTAGAATATGCTGGTAAATTTAATGTATTTGTTGAGGAAAAGTTGGGACACTCATGTTCATTATTCCTTCAAATGCCTAAAATGAAGATTGAATGAACCTGGTCAGGTGCAAATGAGGCTTTTTCAGGGTTCTATCTTCTAAATAATGAAGACAAGGGTGTCCCAACTTTTTCCTCATAAATAAATTATTAATTAGAATTTACCTGCACATTTTAAAAAGCATTTCTTTAGCTTAATCTTTTTAGGTATATTTTCTCCACATTTTAGAAGAGTTAAAATAAAGATAAAAATTGTAGATATTTAGATATGGTGAAGAAAACTGAGATGTAAAAGGGGGGCATCCTAACTTTTTTGCTCCCTCACCGAATCAATATAGTATTCATCTCCATCACACATTCCGCAATGCATCTGCAGAGCTCATACTGTAGTTTGACGTACTGACATCAGTGAATCCACAGTGCATGTTAACGTGGGTCTTCAGAAAAGAAAACCTTTACCCAAATAAATAAATAAAAATATTTTCTATTGAATGGATTGAATTTTATTCATACAAACATTCAATAACCGATGCATCTCGAATTCATTCCAAAATTTTTATTCACTCGCAACTTCTCTACCAGTGCACTTGGATCGTGCATGTGCGTCAGTGCATCGTACATATTGGATAATCTTCCCATCTCTAATGGAAATAGACAAAGTTCTTGTCAGATTTCAAACAACGGATAGCAATGTGGACACAGTGACAAACTATGACATTTCCATTCCTTCGAGGTGTTTGTATTAAGGTGACTGGAGATGGATGTCACAATAGAGCAGAATAATTGTGGTCAACTGAAATAACTGATAAAGCGATTGTGTAATAATTTTGAGCAGGTTTAGTGACGCACAATTCCAAACTGTACAGACTCGCTTTCAGTCATTCATAAAAGTAAATAAATGGCTAAATGATTGTACCTGAAAGCAATGAAATTATTTGCAAGTGCTGTGCTTGGTGTTCTTTAGTTAATGTTTTCTCACAGACTTTCAGGATCAGTTCATAGGGAGGAGATATGGTTTCTGTTGTTTGTCAGTGGTTGTCTTTCCCTGTGTGCTTCCCCGATTGTGTACTCTGTACATAAAGCTCAGGTGGATCAGGTGGACAATGTGCCTTGGGACAGTCACTCAACTCTCCTTTAGATGTTACTACAGTGAAAGAAAGAAAAGGGTTTCTTTGACACATGAGCGCCTATGCTGCAGTGAACTTGACGTGTATTCAATCACTGAAACAAGCTTCCACTCTGGAATACAAACACTTTCTTTTTTTTTTTTTTTTTTCTACTGTCCTCATTCTTCTTCCTGTATTGGATAAACTTCTTTAGCAGAAAGCTGTTGGAAGTCCTCCACCTGTGACTTTTGCATTCACTCTGCTCCAGTTAAAGCTACAACCCAAGTGACCAATTAGGATTGGCTGCAACTTCTGAAATTGTGGCATTTCAGCTTGTGAAATGTCCCCAAGATTTTGATTAATGAGAGGGATTTACTTTAATTTAGACCTATTTGGTATGCACCTGGGTGGAGAATGAACCTTTATTAAGGCTGAAAATGCCATTTAACCGTGAAGCGGTAAATGCGGACCTGAAATCCTTATATTTATACCAAGATATCACAGTTAAGAGGCAGAGAGGAACAACGGCTTTAATCCGTTGAACTGATCCGTAAAGTATGTCTGCATGATATGAGGAAAATCTGCAATGTGTGATAACATTGTTCAATATTGCAAAGCTGATAGGACTTACAACAAATAAGGTGTAAATATTGGCTGCATATCGGATGACTGCTTTTTTATGTACATAGACACCAGCATTCAATAGAAATGAAAAAAGAAAACAAGGTGAATTTTATTGAACACATTGCACTTGAGTACCCAAATGAATAAACCAGCAACTGATGATTATTTGATTAATATCTCAGTTATTTTGGTGATTAGTTATTTGGTCTATAAAATGTCTAAACTGGTGAAAGAGTGATGATGTCCTCAAATGTCCATAAACCAAGATATTAAGTTCATTGTCAAGAAAACAGAATGTATTCATGTATTACTCAAAACTGATTAATTATCCGTTATTAAAATGGTTGCAAATGAATTTAGTAGCCAACAATAAATAGCTTAATTCTAAATGGCAAATTACAGTTTGAGTTTCCCTGCTGCCCTAAAAATATGTTCATCTGAGCTCAAAAAACACCTCATGAAATATACATAGAAAAAAATGTGTATCTGGAAAACAACTTAAATTATTAAATGAATATAATTTGGAATCCATAATGTTAATTTTTAGTTTCTCTGATTTCTCTGGTCTTTTCTCTGATTTACTGCATTTTTGTCAGTCTTTTGCTATGTTTTGGTCATGCATGTTCACAATACAAGGACCATGAAAATGACATTTATTGGTCAGCTCTAATATGGAAGTTCAGAGAAAATATTTATATGCTAATTTTGAAGTTATTTACGGAGGAATATGTAAAGGATTATGTGTTGAGAATAGAGCTGCACTAGGGCTGCACGATTTTGCAAAAAATAAAATCCCGATTTTTTTATTTATTTATTTTTTTACCCTCTAAAAACTTGATTTTCGATTTTTGGGTAAAACTACAAAAGAAAACAGAGGTTAGCATGTTGCTTTTGTGAGCAGCCTGCAATATAAGGCACTGCTCCCTACCTCAAATCTGTGATGGTATCACGTGATGGGCCCCACAGACGTGATACAACGTAAGTCAGTGACAGGCATCAGTCGTGCGTGCATGCGTGGACCACTTAATATGAGTGATCCCCATGCTGTTATATTTAAATTGAACGATCCGTGCGTGGAAGAGACTGACCCAGGACACACTGGAGGGATTATATCCCCGGAGCTGGTGGATGTGTCTGGGGAGAGGACTGTCTGGGCTACTCCGCTGAGGCTTCTGCCCCAGCGACCTAGACCCGGATCGAAAGAAGACGGAACAGTACGGATCCGTGCAGGACAGCTAAAGATGAGGGATCCCCATGCAGTTGTATTTGAATTGGGGGATCCATGCTTGAAACCACGGCTTACACTGGTATCACCCATCACAGATTTAACGTCCAAGGTCATTACATGGACTTCTGTGAAAGACCGCTCTCACAGTTAGGCGGAGGTGTCTACAGTAGCCCACAGGCATGCGGCCCGGAAGCGCATGGCTTGGAGGCACGCGGCATGGAGAGATGAAATAGATTTGACGGTTTCCCTTTTTAAAAAATCGTCCAAATTAAAAAATCCACTTTCGATTTTAAAATCAATTAATCATGCTGCCTAGGGCTGCATATTGGAGAAAACTGACATTGCAATTTTTTATTTTTTTTTAACCCTGAGATGTATATTGCGATATGAAACACTCCTCAGGAGGAAAAAATAGCTGTGTGGTGCAGAACGTAAATGGTCAAACAAATTAGTTGTGTTTCCTCTCGTTGTGGCAACAACATGGTTTCAGTGTCATCCGTCTTGTAGCCAAAATAATTCCAGATAACTAACATTGCTTTTCGTTTTGGCACCAAGTCTTTGTTTTCGGTGATTTTCTCTTGTTTGTTGCTCATTTTTCAATGTTGTTACCAGAGACTCCCTCCATGTGCAGGGGCGTGGTCTGCTTCAGCAAACTGATTAGGAACGATTGTGATTGGTGGATCGCTGCGTGCAGTGTGTCAGGTACACAGGTTGAACTTCGATGAAAACACATTTTCATTTGCCTCCTACATTGCAGGACCTTGCGATGTGACTGTTGCGCACACATACATTGCGATGACGATGCTCAAATGATATATTGTGCAGCTCTAGTTGAGGACGTAAAATGGAGAAGCATAATTGCTTAGTTTGTATAGATTACAGGTTCAAGCATGAGAGTAAACACAGCCAGTATGTACCTGTGTGATGTAAACCACAATGTAGCCACCGTGGTTTATCATCAAGCAGTTTATCATGAAGCAGTTTTTAGTCGATTCTGTCAGAGCAGAGAGTTTATTAAGAACACGTTTGCAGCCTCAGACTCCTCTGTCTCTTTTCATCTCTGTCTAAAGCAATTATCCAGTCACAGAAGCTTAAATGAGTACCATGTGGCAGTCTGTAATTTGATTTTTGGTAATGAATGGGTCAAATACCAGTTTCAGGCATCCAAGTACAGAAATTCCCTGCAACGAAGGGGCTTGACAGTTAAGCCGGTCTGTCACAAGGGACACGGACATGCCACATTACAGGAGATGTTAAAAGCTCTTCATCCTCTAATTAACTTTTGTTTCCTAAAAAAAAAGTCTTGTTAACACTGTTGGTGTTCTTCATGCAAGAGCCCTACATATGAGTTTCCCAGAATATCAGAACTGTTTATCTAAATTGGGCAGTCAGTGGTGCTCTTCAGGGATATGATAGAAGACAGCAAAGTGCCAATGTGGAAAAACAAAAATATTTTCTTGTGTGAGTGTGCAGAGGAGGTTTTAACCCAAGTGCTATTTCAGAGATTTTTTACAAAGTGCTGAAAAACAAGACTAGACATGTCTTGTTAAGCAGGGCTACTTTTGGGAAAACAGTGATACTTTTTGACTTCATGTCCTAAAACAACACTGGAATCTTTTAAATATAGGTTCAATGCGGTTTTCTTTCCCTTGCTTTTAAAGTTAATTGTTGCTGATTTTTTTTAGGCACAATTAGGCACAATATTGCAGACTAATCAAGACAGATGAGACAGCTAGTTTATTTCATTTACGAACTTTAAACTATTGCAAAAGAATGAATGTTGTGATTATTTTCAGGGCTGCACAGAAGTATGTAGATGTCGTTAAGTCTATTCAGACGTCTATAGTTTTAATTACAATACCAGTGAGTCAGTAGCTCATATTTCTCACTTCTCTAGAACCCCTTTGCGTGGTCTAGCAGAAGAAATTGTAGAACAAAAGTAACTTAAAAATAGCTACATTTTAATTGTGCTGAAAAAGTGCGCGTCCAAAATTAATCCGAAATTATAGATATTGACTTAAAGTTCTACCATGTGGAAACATAATTATAGGTAAGAATGAGACCCAGAAGCTTTCAACTAAAGTTTCCTTTGTTTTTAGGGAGGAACAAAATAATGCTTACAGTCCACTTTTAGGAAATATAATGGCATGTAATTAAATTTTGTGTATTGTGTGAGTTTCTTGGGAGAAAAAAAAAATTAAAAATGCCACACTACACCTTAACAGATTATTTTTTTTTATTACTGGATGAAGCTCATTAGTAAAATGTATGAGCCATTCTGTGCTGAAAATGTCGGGGTCCTTTGTGTCTGTATGTCGACTCTGACTCTAATTGGCTGTCACATTCTCAATTCTCACCAACACACTGGAAGTCTCTCCTCATCCTTGACTCAGCCCTGCAGGGACGCCTGAGCTGCAGTAGTTTTGCAGCAGAGACATCAGTGACAGATTAGCGTTAGCTGCAAACACAGTGCGATGCATTTTGTTTGTCACTCTCCGAGCCGTTCCGAACACAGTATTACCTCATCACCGAAGACGTTAACAGACAGTGGACAGATACAGCAGTCAACTTTTCAGACTTTAAATATTCTTTGCGTGCATTTAAATTTGTTTTACCCCCGAAATATCTTTGTAAATACACACATCTGCTATCCTGAAACAGGATGACATCTTTTCTTACTTTTTCTTCTATGTAATCATTCTCATATTGTGCAAGCTACAGAGCTAGGAAGCCACCCAGGCCCATCTGTCATTATAAACCAATTCCCTCTCTCCCTCTGTTTCTCTGTTATCTCACTCCCTCTCTTTCACTGTCACTGCCTGACATGTCGTATGTGATATTTCTTTCCAAAAAAAAAAAAAAAAAAACGCGTGGCAGTATTGGATGGTTTTTCTGTCTGCCTCTCCACCCTCTCTTACTGCTCAGCGCGCACACAGAATTCTAAAAGCCAACACACTTGCTGCGTGATCTGTACTGAGTGGGAGGTGGTCCACATGGAGGGCGATCTTAATTACTCCTGTTCTGGGTCAGCATGCTGTTACTCCTGATAATCATAACAACCTCACTGTCATCTCATCAGCGTTATTGGATATTAAACGCAACGGCACCCCTCCAGCATCCCTTTAAAGTTTTAAAGTGCTAATTCAGAGTCAGTACTTTAAGTTTTTACACTAGCAGTAAAATGCACGTTACAAACTCTTTAATGAGGTACGTTTAGCCGTGTAAGTCATTTTCGCTAAACAACACCATTAGAGGATCGGGCTGCAGCTAAGGATTCCTGAATTATCCATGATTTGTTTTGATTAATAGATTAGGCATTAAGTGCAGATAATTGACTGCTAAATAATTTATGCAGCGACAGCTACATTAACATTTAAGGTGGAAGAAGAAATGCTTGTTCGAATGATATGTTTTAGATTATCATAATTTGGGATATGATCTGCTTTTCAGATGAATCAAACAGATTGTGTTATTAAACTCTCCTGGTTTTCCTTCTCTACTTACATTCATACACCAAAATTTACTGTGCAGAAGGTGTTGTACTCTATGTGTAGCATCTATCAAGTGTGTTTGGCTGGTTCACTTTATTCTACTGGAGTTTGATTTGCTGCTACTCGCAAAAGCCTGATTGACCAAGTGACACCTTTGGACAGTGAAGAATTACAATAACTCACAGAATGTAGTAGAGTAGAGATGGAAAGCACAATGATTCAGAACATCATGAGAGGTGTAAAACTAGGGGTGGGAAAGGATAGGATTTGATCAATATCAATGCTATTGTCGATTCTGCTTACCAGTCCAATTCCTTATTAATTCTTCTATCGATTCATGAGTGTTTTTTTGAGTAGGAAAAAAAGTAGTTGGACAGGTCATAGTGGAGTTTGTTTGACCATTTTCCATATCAAATCATTCACAATGTTACACATATACACCATTGTACACACATAAACAGAAAGTGAAACATAATCATATTTTCTTGAACTGTTTTAATGAACAAATGTTAATACTCTGAAAGAATGACAATTTTAAAACATGTTAGGGTGATCTGATACAGACCGGTCAGTGGTGGCACGCCTGGTGAGTGATAAACAAATCACAACAGTGGCATATGGTCCAGTTACTCTGTAGGTCCCGTTTTCTGGTTTTCCCTATGTGGCATCACGTAGGGGAAACCAGAAAACGTGAGAATCGTTCAGAAGAATTGATAAAGCTGGAAGTGTACAATTCCGATGGAAGTGATCAATTGGAATCGGTTCTAAGTCAGAAACAGTTTTCGATTCCCACCCCTATGTAAAATATTCCTGGCAAGACAAATTAGACTACAGGTTATTAGGTGTGTCCTTTATTGATGACATTTAGTTTGTGTTTCTTCAAGCTATAGTATAAATATTGCAATAATGTTGGTTCCAAATGCAGTTTATTGAAAAATACCAACAGTAGCAGAGACCAAGGAGAACTATAATTTGGTAGTGGCTAGCCTAAATTTCGTGATAGATGAGAGAGATAGTGATTGCTAATTTTACCTTCATCACAAAACATCTGCTGTAGAAACATTTTGTTTTGTTTTCCCCTTAATGGACAAACCTGACTTGTCCTTCAGTAATTTTACTTCCCAAGAACTAGTATTTCTGTACTTAAGTAATCAAATCTCCTCAGTAAGGTTCTTAACAAGGACATTTAAATTCTCAGATCTGAAAAAAAAATCACAGGTTTTCCAACTTTTCAGTACCTTTTTAACTACCACTCACTTTGCAGTCACCTCTGTAATTTACCAGTGAAAAGGGTCCTTGAAATGGCTCAGTCAGGCGCCTGCAGATGAGCTGTGATGCATGGCTGCAACAGCTGCTCCCTCACTGTGCCACGGCTGTACAGCTGACTCCATTTTTTTTTTTTTTTTTTTTACTTTGGACTCCACAGGGAATGCCCTACCTCCATCTCCTTCATGAAATCACAATTAATTATGGGAAGGGTAGTCTGCAAGCACAATGAGCCAAAGCCCCGTAAAGGGACAAATGCATCAGGGTAACTAGGACTCCCAGCAGGTGAGATGTTTTTCTGAGTTGCTGCAGAGTTTCAGCGTCACCTCCAGTGGCTTGTGCCGCAGTGAGATACAACTGCCTCCTTTGGATTTACCTCACACACGTGCTTCAGTTTTTCACCCTCACAGCTTCAGTTAAGTAAAGAATACAAAAGTTAATACAATACTGTAAAAAAAAAAAAAATCATATTCATATTCTCCGACCATAAAATCAATACGAAACTGTAAAAAGGAAAACATTTTCGGTGGCTTTACCACATACTGTAATGTAATATGTGTACAGAAAATGTATTTATAGAGAGAAAAAAACAGTAGGTTATGTTTCTTATTGATTTTACTGTGTTTACGATAAGTGGTCCCAGCTCTGCGGTACATTTTCATCCCTGCAGATAAAGTTCCAAGCGATCGATGGTAAAGATAAGAAGCACCAAACTCCTAGCATGTGCTACTTAAAAAAAGAGTTTCTGCCTTTCTGTTTTTTTCTCAAAGCATTGTTCAAGATGTTTCTGTGTGCCTTCTTATTGCTGCAATCAAAACTCCAATTGATTAGTATTCCTCAGGTGTCTGTGTGACAAATGACTGTTAAATTATAGCATTCATTTGTCTTCATGTTGATTTTGTAGTCAGTGGAATAGACCATTCCTCATTCACGCCATAAGTGCATGTTTTTCTTCTTTTTAGACATTAAAAGGAAAATCAGACATCCATTTTCTAAATACTTTGCTTCTTGCCTTAGATACCTCTTTGCAGCCGTCCTTCAAGGGGCCTTATTAAAAATACAAGCCATGCCATCTTCCTGTCAGCTCACAAATCCCTCAGTTGGTCTCACTCTCATTTGTCAAAAGCTCCGTCAGATGCCCCACAGGGAGGCAGAAAAACACCACACGCCACTCACTCTTGAATTTAGTTGCTGGGTATGACATTCCTCAGAAACGTCCTTCCTTCACAAGCTGCTACTGTTCCTTCCCCACACGAGATTGTAACCTTGAGCCACGCTGATTGCGGTCATGTTAAAACCTGTTACGTTTGGATTTTAGTTCTGTCTGTGATTCCTGTTCCTACACAGAACATTTTTCAGGACTCTCTCGGAAAGCGCTGCCAGTATGCAGAGTGACTGTTCAAACATTTATACAAGCGCTTGCCCTCAAACGTCTGGGAACTTGGAAACGGTGCCCCCTCCACCTCCCACCCCTTCTCTGCTCCGTCTCTGAGCTCAGCACCTGCTGCTGTTATTCTTTTCCCTTCTTCAAATGAAGACCCCTTGCCCAGACCTGCTTGATATTAATCACTACATAATGCATCTCAAGTACAAACATTAGATTCCTTCACACTATTTGGCATGACTCCTTTATTTGGCTGTTGCTAACTACATTAAAGCCAGTTTTCCAAAATATTTGACTGAGGCCAATCATCAGATTTTTACTTCTAAATTAAAAGAACAGAGTGCTGGACGATGGCAGTCTGTGTTATTCATAGGCCTCATTGGTAATTTGCTGACTAAGTCATTGCAGGCTCAGTGCTCACCATGTGGAGCAAAAGGTTTTTTATCTGGGTCATCAGATAGACTGTGCTTCTCCTTCTCCCCGTGAACACTGCAGACATTCAATTTGAAAGTGTAGCCCCCTGAAAAATGGCTGGATTGTATATCATGTGGGTATTGATTTTCAATATGAGTGATGGAGTATTTGCACTGGAACATACAGAGATTAGTTTTGTCCTTAAGGAGGTTTTCCCATGCTACATCAGATGACATCAGACTATCAATTCAGCTCTGCAGATATTGTTTCCAGTTCCTTTTGCATTATACAAAATGCAGCAGAATAATTATAAATTGATACTTTGTCCCTGTAGCCTCACAGTGTTGCACAGAGGCTTCAAAAGAAAATTCTACATGCAGACAAGTGCAAATGACTCACACAGTGATATTTTTTGGTGGTAAATATTTATCATTAGTTTGGCATATAGGCTATAGCCACAGTATGTGAATCTCTTTCACTAAACAACATCTTCAGAATCGGTTTCAGGCTGCAGGTAAGGATTCCTGCACTTTCCTTGTGATTTATGTATAAAATACAGTAACTCAGTGTTTCCTCTGTACTTATTTAGCAGAGATACATCATAACAGCAAGTTGAAATTCAGGTGAAATGCGATGTACACCTCAAAGAAGATGCTTTAAAAACAGTGATTATATGTTAATTAAAAACTTTTAACATTATAATCTCATATTTGAACAGATATGAGACAAAACTAGAATTAGAAGCCACACAGATCGGTAATTTCTGGAGTCATACACTGACCATTTCACAGAGAAAATATGAAGAACAGGACACGCAGACTGTGTCTAATAATCATACCACTGCAAATGACTCTTGCAGGAAGCTTGTTGGTGCTTAACACCAAACTGGCTTGCAGCTCAGCAGTAGGTAATGACGGCATTATCATTGATCCTCAGTGCGATCAATGCTGTCCTGTGTGTTTGCCATGCAGACAGCACTCAAATTAAGCTGACTGGCGAGGAGGAGAAGACATTCTGCAGATTAGAAAGCTACAACTGAAGAGATTGAGATTTTGTGCCATGCTATGTGCTGCGCTGCTCTGTTTCCCGCAAGCAGGGCTTTAAAGCAGCATATTTTTGGCTTCAGATTAGGCCCAGCAACAGAATTTGCCAACATCTGTCTGCCATTACCCCTGTGACACTGGCAGCCATGCTCGCAATTAATCAGACTGTTGTGATGGTTACCTCTCGGTCAGTCTGCACCTCGGGCTCAACACTAAACAGCACAAAAGGCGGTCAGTGTTGGAACTCCACGTCCCTGGAGTTTTACTGTACATAGTGCTTCCTACCTACAGATGAACTCCGCGGCCTGAAGGTCTTATCTAATGTTAACCTCAGGTGCTCTGACTTCACGGCTGCAGCTGGGTTCTATGAGTCATTCCTGTTCATATCCGAATATCTTCATCCATCACTGTGTCTGTAGTTTACTGATGCACTGTAATTGCAACTAAAATTGAGTTTTAGAAAATCAAAATTGGCCAGTGTGTTGCTTATGAATACATTACGGTGCTCACTGCTGCTGGGTAATAAGTCTATTTGACAAGTCTTATAATAAAAGTCTAATATTTCAAGTGCCCTAGATTCACTTTTCTCCTATTCCCTGTTTGTTTCTTGTTGGGGAAAAATTGTGGTTTATTTTAGGAGTCAACCAATTATCCAATCCTGAATGTAGCATTTTTACCATTATCCTTCTTTCATCTAATACTGGCTAAAATAAATTAATTTTGAAACTCTCTAAGTAGGTTACAAACAGGATGCAAGGGCGTAAACTACAAGTTGTGTTCCTCAATTTTACATCTACAAAGTTCACAGAGATCCTCGTATAGAAGGAGAAGTATAGGTTTTAATTATTCATTTCTTAGTACAAATATTTCAAATCGAAATGCACAGTTTAACTCAAAAGGTTCGCAAAAATTATTCACCACGTTCACAACACGGTGGGAAAACTGTGCTGTTCCCACTCTTAATTGCTTGTTCTAAGCGTCAGCTGTGACCCTGGGCTGACCCACTGGTGGCTCTTGATGTTGTTGATGTACAAATAACAATAGCGATTATGCATACTAGTCCCCGAGCAAATGTTATTAAGAGCAATGTATTCAAAATAGCAGCATGATGGTTACCCACTCATACAGATAACGGTAAGTAATATTGAGCTCTGAGATCAAATTTGGCTCCATTTCAGCCACTTCTCTATGTCTGTCACCACGCTGAGCAAGTCTTCCTGCACCAGAATCTGATACTGCTCAACTGAGACGACAAACTCAGACCCGTATGTCAGTACAAACTTAAGTTGTGCTTGTCTTATTTATACTTTAAAACTTCAGGGAGCTAATTTGTTCATTTATTTATTCAGTGATGTGGAAAGCCTTTCTGATTTTTACGCAGACTTGTGGTCTGTGGAGGCTTAATTTTCATTATTCATATACTCTACACCAAGCTGAGTCTGATTTGTTCCATAATACATTGTATTCAATAAAAGTTTATTTACTAACTACAATTTTCAGGTAACTTTATGATAATGTAATGCTGCTGGGAGCGCCCCTGTACTTTTTGTTTGAATACAATGGTGACTGTTTTTTTTTTTTTTTTTTTTTTTTTTTTTAATTAAACATATTCTCAATGGCATTTCAAGAAACCTTTGTGTCTGGAGTTTGTTGTTCTACATTTTAACACGGTGATTTTTGTTTTTTCAGTTCACAGCTGCACAATTAATCAATCATTTGCAATGTGTGATATCTTGGTTTTGGTGGAACTGTAAATAGTGAAGTGCTGTTTAAAACATGCAAAAAAGCATCTAATGTTTTTTGATTTGAGTTGGACAAAATCCCATGGAAAAAAATTCTACAATAAGTAATCCATGCATTGTTCTTGATAACCACCACAGTAGACACAAATAGCAACAATGTTCACAATAATTGGAACATGACTTTTTCAATTAAATTATTGGATCTTTGAACTGGAGCTTAAAAATGAAAAGAACATATCAAATCAATTACATTTTATATTCATTTTTCTGTTGTAAAGAACATAAAAATGCATATACCTATGCATTTTACTACATTTTCAGTATGATGAAATCACGTGTATCACTAGTATCTTTCTCATTCCCCTCATTGACAGACACAAACACACAGCGGCTTCATTGCAAGTTGTTCTTTTATAGGAGAGGTGCATTTATCTCCATATATCAGAAATGTTGGTTATATGAAGGCAGCAGAGAAAAATGATTATTTGACATGGATAGACTGAAAGATGTCTTTTTTCCCTTGTTGCTCTAAAAATGGTATCAGGCTTGCTGGTGGTGACGTCAGGCGGTAAAGGAAGACTTAAATTCACCAGTAGCCCAGAGAATATTCTTATCAACATAGAGAATTTCTGGTTTAACAAGAGGAGCTGTTGTGTCAGCAAAAGGTAAACACTGCCTGCATTCCCTTTTCGACCCTGTTCTCTGTGTCACTCTGAACTACACAACTTTATCAAGGCCTGCTCGCAGTGTTGTGGGTTTAGTAATGCATTTGATAAGCACTGTTTGGCACTTGGCCTATCTCTTGACATCCTCGAAGCTTGTTGTTGTGATATAGCTTGAGCTCGGCAGCAGTCTGCCTGTTTATCACAGGTGGCTGTGGTTGAAAGGAACAATCTGTGTTGAAACTTAGATTATGGTTGTGATGCAGAAATGTTTTCAAAATTGAGAGTTTTGCTACAGGGTTTGGAAAACTGTGTGCTGTCTCTGGTTTTAAGAGTGTCCTAGCTGCAGAGGGCTTCTTCTAAAATATCAACAACAAAAAAAAAAGTGCCTCCAGAGGTCTTGAAATTTTCTTACATCTTTTGTGCCATCCGTACAAAGGGTGAAAAGAAGCTGAAGAGGAAGGTGAACTTTGGGTTTTCTTTGCATTGATCTGAAGAAGAAACACATCCTTTTGTATTCTGAAAGCCCTCCTCCAGCAACCCCAGGAACAAATTGAGGACTTTGAAATAGGGCTGCCATTGAAGCATAGCTGTTTTTCTGTGTAAGCTGAGCCTGACTCTCCTCTGGTCTAATGCAGATTATTCTCCATCACTTTCTGTGATGGACTGTTATCAGGGATGCTCAGTAATTTGAGTCAGTGATGAGGTCGGGATGCAGGAGGAGGCCTTTAATGAGATTTGCTGGAGGTGCTGCTGCTGTGGGCTCACAGAGTGTGTGTCGTTTACCAGAGATGGCTCTCTGCTGTTTTGTGCTCGTTCAACAAAACTTGGAAATTGAAAGTAAAAGATACCCCCTGGTATTCTGCGGCACACTGACTGGCCTTGGCAGACATTCACAGAGAGAAGGCACCTGGGTGGGAAAAACAGGATGAGTCTGGCATTATAAAAAATATTTACACTGGCAGAGTGTATAAGCCAGATAAAAAATGCAAGTTAATGTAGACCTTCAGGACCTTGTAGCATTTCAGCACTTGTGCTTATATGATTATAAACAGGTCTAGATATCTGCAGTAGTTTGGGGAGAAGTCTCACAAATATGTATTACATCATCACATTTAAAAATGAGGAAATATGTAAAATGATGTGTGTAATTCACAATGCTCTACATATGCTGCCGATTATTTCATGTAGTGAATTCAGAGCTTTGTAATTATGTTACATATGATATTATCATTAAACAGTGGCGAGCATATTATGACTGATGTTTTTTTTTTTTTTTTTTATTCTTTCTTCTAGGTTCATGTATTAAAAACGAGAGGAGATCAGAGGTCTCCTTTTTTGTTGAATTCCTGATGACCTGTCAGAAGATGAGTACATCACAGACAAATGCGACCAGCCCTGAATTGCATCACTAACCTGTGAGCAGCCATGCCCTTCTTGCATCACCCATCAAGGGGCACGCCTCCCCACATGTGGGACTGTTTTTTGACATAGATTTGGAACAGTATCTTGATACTAGAAATGGCTTTGGCCTCTGTGTGCTGTGATCCCTCAGAGAACGTATTAGAATATAGGTGAGGCTGAATTTTTAGCCAACACCCACAGGATCTGTAAGCGAACGTACAGCGACGTTACAGGAGGACCTAGCTGCACCCTGGCTTTGATGATTTAATATCCAACTTGCTGCCTTGCTGACAAGGTTGTACCATGGCTGCTGCTGATCCCCATAGCAACGGTTCCTTGATGGGGCAAGGAGGAGACTGAGAGGCAAAAATGCAGCGTAACGGTGGTGGAGTGGGTTCAGTTGGCCAGCCATGGGTGTTGCGGCGTGTGCGTCTCACCTGGCTCAGTTTTATGCTTTTCTTCATCCTGGTCTTCTTCCCACTCATCGCTCACTACTACCTCACTACCATTGATGAAGCCGGTGGTCCGGACAAGCGCATTTTTGGGCCCCGACCTGGCGGCGAACTGTGTGAGGCAAAACATGTGCAGGATCTGTGCCGCATCCGTGAGTCGGTCAGTGAGGAGCTGCTGCAGCTGGAAGCGAAGAGGCAGGAGCTTAATGGGGAGATTGCCCGACTCAATCTGCGCATTGAAGCCTGCAAGCGCAGCATTGACAGCGCCAAGCAAGATCTGCTGCAGCTGAAGAATGTAATCAGCCAAACAGAGCATTCCTATAAAGAACTGATGGCCCAGAATCAGCCCAAGCTGTCGTTGCCTGTCAGGCTCCTGCCGGACAAGGAGGACCCAGGCCTGCCCCCGCCCAAGTCTGCGCGCTCCTGCCGCCTACGCTCATGCTTCGACTATGCCCGCTGTCCTCTTACATCTGGGTTTCCTGTTTATGTCTATGACACAGGCTCCTATTCATGGGGGGACTATATTGACCCACTTGTTAAACAGGCTTTTGCCGCGTCAGTCAAGAGCAACATTTATGTAACTGATAACCCCAGCATCGCATGTCTGTATTTAGTGCTTGTAGGGGAGCTACAAGAATCTCCCTCCTCTAAACTGCCGTTTCCTTCAGAGTTGGAGAAGCAACTTAAAGCACTTCCTTACTGGAGATCTGATGGACACAACCATGTACTGGTGCATTTCTCCAGAAAGTCCATGACACAAAATTTCCTGTATAATGTGAGCACAGGGCGAGCAGCAGTCGCCCAGTCTACCTTCCTGGAGCAGCAGTACCGTGAGGGCTTTGACTTAGTTGTGTCCCCGCTTGTCCATGCACTCTCTGAACCAAACTTTTTGGAAGTGCCCCCTCAGGTTCCTGTAAAGAGGAAATACCTCTTCACCTTCCAGGGGGAAAGGGTGGAGTCACTGAGGAGCAGTTTACAGGAAGCCCCTCCCCAGTCATTTGAAGAGGAGATGGAAGGAGACCCACCAGCAGACTATGACGATCGTATTATCGGCACTTTGAAGGCAGTGCAGGATAGTCACTTAGATCAGGTGCTGGTGGAGTTCACCTGCAAGAACCCACAGCCAAGTTTGCCAACTGAGTGGGCTCTTTGTGGAGGGAGGGAGGAAAGGCTGGAGGTACTCAAGGCATCTACTTTTGCCTTGGTTATTGCTCCAGGAGACGGACAGGTGGTGGCCTCAGCCGGCTGTGGGATGAGACTTTTTGAGGCTTTAGAGGTTGGGGCCATCCCAGTCCTTTTAGGGGACCATTTCAAACTACCTTATCATCAGTTTATTCGTTGGAGTGAAGCTGCCATAATTGTCCCTAAGCCTCGTGTCACAGAGCTACACTTCCTGCTGCGCAGCTTGTCAGACAATGATATGTTAGCAATGAGGCGGCAGGGCCGCTTCCTGTGGGAGACATATTTCTCAACCTCAGAGAATGCTCTTAACACTATCCTGGCCAGCATCAGAACCAGCGTACAGGTTCCTGCTGCACCCATCAAAGAAGAGCCGGCACAGGAGATTCCTCACAAAGCTGGGAAGTTGGCAGGTACCGACGCCAACCTGGCAGACAATGGTGACCTGGATCTGGGTCCTGTGGAGACTGAGCCTCCTTATGCCTCCCCACGCTTTCTCCGCAACTTCACATACACAGCTGCAGACACTTACAGGACATGGAACCGCGCCCCAGGGCCCTTCCATTTGTTCCCTCACACACCACTGGACCCTGTGCTGCCCTCGGAGGCCAAGTTTCTGGGCTCAGGTACTGGTTTCAGACCCATTGGTGGAGGCACAGGAGGCTCTGGGAAGGAGTTTCAGGCAGCTTTAGGAGGGAACATGCCACGAGAACAGTTCACAGTGGTCATGCTGACATACGAGAGAGAGGAGGTGCTGATGAACTCTCTGGAGAGGCTGAATGGACTGCCATATCTCAACAAAGTTGTGGTGGTGTGGAATTCACCTAAACCTCCTTCAGATGACCTGCTATGGCCTGATATTGGCTTGCCGATTGTGGTGAGTTTGAAGTCAGATTACATGAATTCTTTTCATTTTAAAAACATGTACACTTTCATCTCAGTATGATACCTCCTGTTTTAATCCTGCCTCTGAAATGCAAAATAGTAACCTGTAATATTTCAGAAGTGGCTGAGGCGATCTAAAGTTTGCTTAAGAACATTACACTGAGCTGTGTGAATCAGTGTCTTTGAAACTCTGCGGGAGTGTGGACAAATTACTAGCAGCTTGACTGTAACGATGTGGTAAAATCTGACATCCATGAATAATAAAATCTGTATTTTTGAATTAAACCCAAAAAATAAAATATTAATAAGGTTTCTGTTCATAGCCTCATAGAAACTTTGTGGATAAGTTGTAAGCTGAGCTTTGAATGTGTCAGCAATGGCAACATGGTACAATGGTGCTGAGATCAGAGCTTATTTATTTTGTTTCCTAAATAACGTACACCTCAAACTTTCACAGCAGCAGAAATACTTCAGCACACAATGGTATATTTAATTAGTGAAACCTGCAGTGGTGTACTACTAAACATTCAGAGTAGATGTATCTCTTTATTAGGTCATGTAGAAGTACAAAGTGAGCCATGTGTGGCATTCTTGCAAAAGCTACTTATCAATTCTAACTGAGCCCTCTTCCACAGTACCTCTGCTCTCGCTAATTTAAGTTTTTGTATCTCGCCTGCAGGTTGTTCGCACAGAGAAGAACAGCCTCAACAACCGCTTCCTTCCCTGGGACGCAGTGGAAACCGAAGCCATCCTGTCAATAGACGACGATGCTCATCTCCGACATGATGAGATCATGTTCGGGTTCAGGTCAGTGAGACGCAAAGAGTTATATTCACTTCATTACTTTATTGATCATGTATTTTACCTGTGAGTATAATTACGCTGAAATTAAATCGAACTGATTTAATTGTTCCATCTATCGTCGGTATGCAGACTGAAACTTTAGCAACTAGGAAAAAAAGGATGAACAAATTTACACTGTAATACATGTAAAGAGGATATCTGTGGAACAAACATACACTTTCTATTGCCAGTGAAAATTAACATGCAAGGTCCTCACAATAAATCATAGTAACTGATACAACAAAAAACATGTTCTATATTGTTTGGCTGCATTAATTTAAAAGACTCTTACCTTAATAAAAAATAATTATCATAATAATGATAATAATAATAATAATAATGATAATAATAATGATAATAATAATAATAATAATAATAATAACAACACATTTTATTTATAAGCGCCTCTCAGGACACCCAAGGACACTGTACAGCAGAGGATAAAATGGATAATGCATAAAATACAAAGAAGTAAACAAATAGATAAAAGAAAAATTGCAATACATAAAAATGAGAATGCAGAATGAAGGGTAAAACTTACGGTGGGTAAGCTCTTCTGAAGAGGTGAGTTTTGAGTCTGGATTTGAATGTGGGGAGAGAGTCACTGTTACGGATGGATGGTGGTATCATAATAAAGCCAGACACAAAATAACTGAAAATGAAAAAACCTTCTGAGTATTATTTAGCATTTCGAGCTTTATAGTATAACTAAAATGTCATGTCCTAATACAGGTAATTGAACTGAAGTTCACATTAAATGACACAAGGATGCACTACAGTGTTTTATTTAGAACCTTTGAGTTAAGTTTCTGCAAAATCCAAAGTATTAAAGTACAAAGTATAACAGTAAGATATAAAAACAGTAGCGTAGAGTTCAGTAGCATCCTGTTCCTGGTCACATGCACCTCCATGTTTGTTACCTCCGCCAAGGAGGTTATGTTTTTGCCAGGGTTTGTTTGTCTGTTTGTTTGTTTGTTTGTTTGTTTGTTTGTTTGTTTGTCCGTTAGTGTGCAACATAACTCAAAAAGTTATGGACAGATTTGGATGAAATTTTCAGGCTTTGTTGGAAATGGGATAAGGAAGAAATTATTACATTTTGGTGGTGATCGGGGGTGGGGGGGCCCACGGGGGGGGGGGGGGGGGGGGGGGGGGCACTGATCGTTAGTGTGCAACATAACTCAAAAAGTTATGGACAGATTTGGATGAAATTTTCAGGGTTTGTTGGAAATGGGATAAGGGAGAAATGATTAAATTTTGGTGGTGATCGGGGGTGGGGGGCTGAGCAGCCTTGGCGGAGGTCTGCGCTCTCCGAGTGCTTCTAGTTTGTGTTGTCCTCATGCCAATTTCCAGCCTGCATCCATGTCATGTGGAGGAATGCAAAGTACCAGCCAAAGGTTATGATGCAACAAAGTGCTAGTTGATTTCACTGTAGATTTCTCAAAATTCAGTAAAATGCAAAGGAAAACATAGACCAACTATTTAGAACTTTGAGACAATGGATACCTGAAATTCAATGAGACAGAAAGTGAACTGACCACATCAGACTGAACTAGACAAAATAAAGGAGACACGTTGTCAGCGTCTTGCATTATTGATGAATTTGCTCTCACTGCCCTCGCAAAAGTTAAACGCAGAGGCCAAGTTGAAACCAATTAAGTGTTCAACTAAGCTGCAAAGTTTTTTTTATGCATCCCGTCCCTCCCCGAGACGTGTCTTCAACTCGGTGCTGTAGCAGCTTGTCCAGGCAGGCACAATTGGCTGAGTGTGTGTGTGTCTGTGTACATGTGTGTGTACGGGGTCATTTGTCATGAATTACTTTCAAACTCTCCCAGAAATCCTCAGGAATGTTACCCCCGTTCTCCTGCCAAAGAGAAAAATGACGCAGCATCCGACACTTCTCACATAAGCTTATTTTAGACATTTGATGGCTCTTTGAGATGTCATCTGATTAAATGAAATCCATTTTTTTCCTCCCCATCCTAAACCCTTTTTGTGCTGACTGGGCAGTGCATGAATAAGAGTATGTGAACGTGTGGAGAATGAGACTTTTATATTTTTTATAAATCTGTCAAATAACATAATACACAGGATTGGATACTTAATTAGTCCCAAGAGAAAAATAGTTGACAGATTGCTTATAAAGATGACAAGTTAAAACAGATGGATGTAAAACTCTGGCATATGCACAGACAGACACTTGGCATCCAAACTAATGGACTTAAAAAAGTTACCACTGTAAAAAGTAATCCATAAAATATTAATCAACCTGGCCCACACTGACTAAATCAGCAAACTGCAATTGGAGCCCCACCGGCCACATTCAGTCCACAGAACATTATTAAACTCGGAAAAAGTGTGGAGAGAGTGATCCATACATTTATTTTAAGGTATATTCTTTTTCTTCCTATTGAAAGGCATATAACGAGGCAAAAATCATTAAGATGGACGTCATTTTATTAAAAATGTTTTCCCAATACATGTGTTCAACCTTTGGATTCAAGGGTTGTTTTAAATCTATTTGTCTGCTCATTATTACAGAGTAGCCAACATAACCCACTGGCAACTTTTCCACCAATTAAGGCACTGTTTAAAAGTGTCAAAACCAGTTAAACTGACAATTAGGACGACATTCTTCAGCAGCTTATTAGGGCCACATTAGGTATAAAATGAGTTATGAGCTGGGGGAGGAGCGGCGGTGGAAACTTTCCCAAATTTAGAGGCAAATATGTTATCGATTTTAAAATGATTTACAGTCGCAGAAAAGATTATTAGACCACACCTTGTTTTCTTCAATTTCTTGTTCATTTTGATGCCTGGTACAACGAAAGGTACATTTGTTTGGACAAATATAATGATAACAACAAAAATAGCTCATTAGGGTTTAATTTCAGAGCTGATACCTAGACATTTTCCATGGTTTTCTTGATAATAACCAAAATCGTTTAAGGTCTTACATCAATAGCTATGGCAATGTACTGCCAAAAACAGTGCTTTTATGCATTTCATGTTTTCTTGTCTGTCTGTTTTAGTCACATGATACACACAGGAGTTAGTACTTGATTGCATAACCATTGTTTTTGATGACTTCTGATGGTCTAATATTTTTTTCCACCACTGTATTTACGAGAAAACTAAGATTAAAGTCATTAAATTAAAGTGGGGTAGCCATGAGAGTAACAAAGACCACATAATAAGGACAATCCAGTGCCTGAATGGGTTTTATTTATTTGTTTTTAATCTGCCTTTGGATTGGAAAAAGCAGTAAAGAACATGGTATTAGGTAACTTTAACTAAACTGACAATAATGTTCATGGTTGCTTTTGACTGTTCCCAAGGGTCTGACAGACTTTGGAAAAACAGCATTGTCCTACCATGGACCATAGTCATGGAATAATGCTCAAAAAACTGCAAAACTACATATATTAATTTCTGTGAATGATTTTAAAAGTATCATGGAGAATGCATTGAAGGGGGGATGTCACTGTTTTTCTTGATGCCATTATGGTTGAATAACTGTTATTGTGTTTTATTGTTCATTGCGTATCGTGTGTGGTTTGTATTGTCTGGACTTTGTATGGCTGCTACCTTGGGCGGGTCTCCCTTGCAAAAGAGATTTCTAATTATTATTATATTATTATTTAGGTGGGACACTGCACATTAATGAACACATTTATACATCCCATTTCAGTATAAACATGTAAATATGCCAGAGTTGGCGTCAGTGCTAATTTTCATCCGCAGTCACTAATCTCCCGGTTAAATAAAGTTAAAATAAATATAATAAAAAATAGCTCATTATTGATGTTATATATTATATGTGTCAAGATGAACAGATGGCCTGGTGGTCCACATTGATCCACCTCATTTTTTTCCACTAAACTCTTGTAAATGTCTGACTTTAATTTCAGAAAAACAATCTGTCTGAGAATAGTACCTTTACACCTATATGTTTGCCTCTTAAGCTAATTTTTTTTGGAAAACTGACCCTAAAATACAGTTTTATGTGATACAGAATTGCACACTTTTATCATCACTCTGAATGACCTCTTTCTATAACTGAAGGCTGAGAGCATTTTGTAGTCAGTGCCCAGTTAACATGGATTTACACTGGTAAGGGTTAAGAAAAAAAACAACATTATTTTTATAAAGAGAGTGAAAATAAACCTCAGACTCTCCTCAGAACAAAACCTGGCCTGAGGACAAATGTAGTTGATGATGCCTAGTCTAAATGAAGTGATTAAAAGTCAGGATTTGTGTTGACTTTCCCTGTTCGGCTGTGTTTTGCAGAGTGTGGCGGGAGGCCAGAGATCGCATTGTTGGTTTCCCCGGGCGATACCACGCATGGGATGTCAACCATCAGTCCTGGCTGTATAACTCCAACTACTCCTGTGAGCTCTCCATGGTCCTGACAGGAGCTGCTTTCTTTCATAAGGTCAGATGCTCTTCTCAGAAGCCACAGAAAACCTTCCACTACCCAGACACACGCACTGCTTTGACTCACACGTCCCCCTCTGGCTTTATTTTCTTGTAGTACTACGCCTATCTGTACTCCTACGTGATGCCACAGGCCATCAGGGACATGGTGGACGAGTACATAAACTGTGAGGACATCGCCATGAACTTCCTGGTCTCTCACATCACTCGCAAGCCGCCCATCAAGGTCAGTGACAGCGCATGCGGTCTGGCTGTGCATCGGTGAGCTTTGTATCTCCCTCAGGGCCCGAGCGTTTATATTTCTACTCACTTAGCCCTGCCATTACTCAAAGTGACACGTCCAATATTCCACACAAATGATAAATCAAAACACAAGATCGAATTGGTGCGTTACGCCTGATTTTTCTCCTGGAGTTTTATCGGTACAACATTTATTACCAGAGTGAGTTTTTATGGCGAGACAAATAATTATAGCAATCAAGACAGGGAAGTTGTTTGAACAGAAATGTCATAGCAGTCCCCACTTTAAGTTTGGTATGATTTAGAGGGGTGTTAATATTCAGGGGTGTTTCAGAGGGGAATTAAGGATAGCTTTGATGGAGTGTGCTGCATGACAGCAATTTGCTGTTAGCTATAAGCCTTGTGAATAATGAATTTAGGGCAAGTTTGAATGTGGCGTCCTAAACGGTGAAGCGCTAGATTTCTCTTTTAGTCCAAATATGACAAACAAAATGGGAGAAATTGCACACACTGTGTTATGCATCACTGGTAAGTTCATTTTTAGGGACATTCTTCTTCCTTTTGCAATTTTCTCTGTGTCACTAAAAACAATTTTGTACATTTCACCTCCCTAGCAGTGGACGTAAAAATTTCCTCAAACTAAATATAGCAGAGAGCGCTGGGGGATGTGACAGGCTCGTATTAATTTGGCATAAAATCTGTTTTTCAGAGAGATTGTACAGATTGCAGCATTAAATAAATAACAGTGCTGCCCAAACTTTCCCACTCCACTGCATTTATTTAAAACAGTTTAAGTCCCAGTTTCATTATAATATTTTACAGAGAGCATTGCATTACTGGTTTTCTGTTGTATTAATTCCACTCGGCTATTTTTAAGTTTGTGTTCCAGGGAGTCTTGTGTGTGAAAGCATTCAATTAACCCACACAGTTTCTGCATGGTATTGTTTTGCTACAACTGAAGAAATTCTAACAAAACGACGACTTCAGTCTGCAAAGATGACAGATACAGATAATAATAAATGAAACGCTGCAGCCGTCGCAGATGTATGCACAGTTCAGCAAATGTGGACCATCAATTTGCAGATTTGTTTCAGGATTCTTGTTGCAATTATCAAAAATATTGATCCAAAATGGTGCAAGAATGAAGAGTTTTAAGTCAAACAACAACCAAACCTAAAAATATGAGGAGAAAACGTATTGCAGTTTGGTTGTAAAGGAAGTGAGATAAATCAGATGATGGATCATGATTCAACCTCAAAAGCTCCTCATAAGATCTTCTGGCCACATTTCCCAGGCTGATATGAAACTGTGGTGTTCTGCAACTGTCAAGGAAACACGTTTTCTCTTATTCTCCCAAAAAAACTAAAAAAAAAAAAAAAAAAAGCCTCCCAGCAGCATGCAGTAACCTTTTTTCAAAGCGTATATAACAGTGTCACAGACTGACACTTCTCTGTTTATTTTAGGTAACATCTCGTTGGACTTTCCGCTGTCCTGGCTGCCCTCAGGCCCTCTCACACGATGACTCACATTTCCACGAGCGCCACAAGTGCATCAACTTCTTCGTCAAAGTGTATGGCTACATGCCACTGCTTTACACACAGTTCCGAGTTGACTCTGTGCTGTTCAAGACTCGTTTGCCCCACGATAAAACCAAGTGCTTCAAGTTCATCTAGCATTGGGCTTAGTGGCCCAGCAAGGAGCCAAAAGCAGAGTGGATTGAAGGACTGGAAGTATTTAAAGTAAACAGCAGCGCACCCAACTGCTCACAGAGATTTGGATGGATGGATGGATGGACTGCCAGATAAATGCAATGAGGGAAAGTTGTGGGTTAGGATTTTGCCTAAGGGATGGACAAGTTAACCTTAAAAGCTGCTGGCTGACAGTCTAATCCACAACTCTACTGAAAATTTTAGGAGTGGAAGCTGAAAGGGACCACTGCCAACAAAATAAGCCTTTTCAGTGGATGTCACATCTCCTTTTTTTTTTCATGTTCTTCAATCATGTTCAATCCTCAACCACTACAGATATCATTTGCACCTCTACACGGCCTGGTGAGGAACTAGGCCGCTTGTACACAGTGTACAGAAACTCTCCCAGGATGAACTCTTCTTGACAGTGGAGCTCGGACTTACAGACACACAGTTAAGCACAGCAGCCTGTTGAACTGACCAGCAGTTTTATCCGGAGAGCAAAAGTGGCAACGGTGCTGGGTTGCCACTTTTTTTTTCTCCTGGCATTCTCCATTTTACAGTCACAAACTGTACTTGTTGTACTTGTACATGAGAAGCACTGATGGTGAGAAGTATTTTATTGAACAATCTTGTTTTTTTTTGTTTTTGTTTTGTTTTTTTTTATCATGTTGTTTAAATGTGTAAATCTCTACGTGGAATGAACATTTTCCAGAAACTTTGCCTGTGGGAGATCAGACACAGACTCGTCAAGTCTGAGAACGAGACAGGACCTAGACTGAAGACTAAAACAGATCGGCCCCGTCATGTTTATTAGTGTTACATGGTCAAGAAGGAATTCACGTCAGTGGTCACCATAATGCCTCAAATCTGTCATGAAAACCAGCCGCCGTTTTGTCATTTTGGTATGCTTACAGGCACAACACTCTTTAATGGATGTTTTTAATGCTATAGGGTGTTTACTAATGTTTGTAAAACTGTTCCCAGGGTGACGTAGTCATGTTTCAGTGTAATAATGTTGACCAATCTCTGGTTGCAGTGTCCCTTACTGAAGAGCAACAAAATCCTAAATCACAGCTGCCAAAATAAACAAGTTACTGATTAAGTCTAATTATGGATGTAATGATACAAAAAATCTCCCATTTAATTTTAGTAGATGACAGAGATCATGGTAAATAAGAGGTTTAATATATGACTTTGGAACAGAAGTGTTAGATATGTCCCATCATGCTCCTCTCTGTGATGAACTTTCCCACCTCAGTCAGAAAAGTCACTTTATATTTTTGCCATATTGGTTTCTCTGTTCTTTTGGGTTTTGTTTTATTATTTTTTTTACCATAGCTTGATGAATGTTTTCTTTGCCAAATAGGTACGATGTCTGCTGTTTTTCCAGCGTAACTTGCGGGCCAGAGCGCACAGTGTGAATGCTTGCTAAAGAAATGCAGTCTGGTACAGCCATATCCATGGTACCTTACCAGGAGTCAGTCCATCAGAGCCAATCCCATCATGTCCTTTATTTGACCTATTTTTCTTTATTCCAAGCAAAAGATCCACAAATCCCTTTAAAAAGATATTCAAAGAAGTGTTATTTCTGAATGAGGCTCTAGCTGTGAGGATGCTTTTATGAAATAAATGCGCGTAAGTCCAAGGTTCCTGTATATTTATTGAATATATTATTAAAAAAGATTTTTTTTTAAAAAAGAAATGATAAGGACACATGCAACAAGACAAACAGAACAGTAGTTTATTATGTCACAACAGTGAGAGGTCCCAGTGTGACTGTGCCGTCATATTTCAGTGTAAAGCCTTGAAAAACTAGCTTGTGCCACTGGTAGTTTGAGCAAGAAGCTTTTTGATGAGATGTAGGGTGGTCTGGTTGTTAGAAAGATCCATTAAAACATCACAAAATTGGACTCATTAATGAATATATAGGCAGCCCTTTAACTTCTCCCACTAAAATCTGAACATCTGATTGGCCAAGTTTGGCTAAAACCGTACCAGTTTCCTCATGACACTACTGTAAAATTGCAGCCTAAAGTTCCTGCTCCCCTCGTTGTAAAACCAGACTGTTTCCTAGACGCTGGCTCCTCCCATCTAAACATTTTATTGGCGCTTCAGGGGCCTCGTAATTACCTGGCTGCCTTTAAACCTGTCCTCAAGGCACAGAGCGGGTCAGCTGGTAATTTAAGCTCCCAGTTTCCCACTCTCATATCTGTGGCACAGCTGGTTTTCCGTGACTCTGAACAAGGGAGAAAAATTCCCTTGAAGGCTGCAGTCCTTCTGCTAGATGTAAGGAATTGTGAAAGTATGTGCTCCTGGGTCTGATCCACGACTGTGGGCGAGGCTCCAGCCACCTGCAACGCTTTTGTACCAGACTGATGACTGATGACAGCGTCAAACATAACCATTGAAGGCCAGATGAATGGAAATAAAACACTCAACATTGTTAAAAAAACATTTGACTCTCTTCTTTTTTTTTCGCTCTCAGTGTCTTGAACTTTACTTGAAAAATCTGTAAAATGCTGATAATGCACAAATGTTTAGCAAACTTGTGATGAAAGATCGTCAAAAGATACTGTTCATCTTTTTGCAATCACAAGCAAATTATTCATCTGGCAGAAACGCTAACAGAAAAATCACTTTTTGGAAGTATTTTTGGAACTATTGTAGATACATGTAATAGTGGTGACTGTATTTTATACTGTATCTAATTAAGTTACAAAAGACATTTTTCTTTTGTTTTTACAAAAACCTGAAAATTATGACTTAGGCCTTTATTTTAAGAAGGTGACAATATGATAGTTTCAAAGAAGAAAAAAAACAACTCTTCAGTGTTCATTATTAAAACTGATACTTAATATGAAATATCGGCTTCTATCAGGTTGTGCTACTATCTATAAATTGCAGAATGTTTCATCCTAATATATTCTGTTCAGTTAAAAAAAAAAAAAAAAAACAAGCTGTAGGACATACTTGCAGATACTGATTTGTTTTGGTGGTAGTGGTTGAAAATCAATCTAAGTTCATGTTATATTTAAGCTGTTCCTCACTGACGTTTAGTGGTTGAGTTTCATGTTTCTAGGGCTTTTCAGTTAACGAACTTTGAATTGAATTAAAAAGGGTTCATTACTTAGATTTTTACCAGGTAACTCATGATCTTTAACTTGTTATAATTCCAATTTAACGCTCCGGATGCTGAAATAATCAGATTAAAAGAGTGTGAAGTGATGAGGTGTGGTCACAACAGCCCTAAAACCCAGACAACGGGCTCAGCTCTGACATCAGTGGGACATGGAGAAACAAAAAAAACTGCGTCCCACACCCCTTGGCTTCAGCCAGCAGAGTCGGGGGATAACGTTTCATTCTTTTTACTGAAACAAGGGTGTGTCTGTGCAGCCTTCAGTAGTCATTTTTTTTCATGACATGGGGATTTTCTGACTCATAGCTGATGAGAAAGATTGGCTTTGCTCCAGCACAAGTATAATCAGATTTCTCACATCTCTGGACAAAGTTTTTATTTATTTTAAGCTTTCATTTAATAATACATCTTCCACTCGCTCGTAATGAGAAAATGTGATTTGCCCTTTTCCTGTATTTATCATCTCCAGCTCTCTTCACTGTCGTCGGAGGAAACAGCCTCAGAGAAACCTCCAGGTTTATTGGTCTGTACGAGCTCTTGCATATTCCTCCTCAGCGGGAAGCACCGTGTTTCTACATGAATGAACATGGCTGAGTTGTCAAAAGGCTGAATGGTGAAACAGGCTCAATCTGTATTACACAGGAAAGGAAGCCGCTCTTTGATACCAGTGGCATGCAGAGCTGTGTCCAATTCTGTAAGAATCCACAGAGACTCTGGAAGCACAAGGCAGGATTTCATTCTTCTTGTTTAAAGTGGCGTCAGATGCATAGTGTGTTATGCAAGACCACAATATAAAAGATCCTGCCTTTGAGTCGTAGATACCCCAGAAAGAGTCCAAAACACTGATGAGTAAGAATCCAAAAGAGGAAACCAATGAATGGAATATTGCATAATGTCATGTGCATGTAAACAAACTGTACAAAGCATAGCTTGTAAGCATAGTTGCAGCATGTATTAGGCCCTTTTTTTTTTTTTAACAGTCTATTCATTGCATTCTCTTTGTCAATGGCTACGACTGATAGAGAAATGTCTGGTATGCTGGTGGCAGCTGAAATCCAGAAAAGCCCAGAAGAATCAGGGAGGAGTCTGCTAGTCCTGGACCGAGCTCTTTGGTCCACGATTCAAAGACAGAAAATGTCTGTAAACACTTACTGTACATGCAGTTGTTGCTGTGTAGGCGGAAGGATTTGAAGACTTGCAGTTTCTTTCGTCTCTTTGTCGGTTTAGTCATAATTTCATTGATTTTCAGCCTGTTATTACCTTGTTCTGTCAGTAAAAAGGCTGGAGCTCACACCTTTGCCAATAAAGTCAGCGTGCCCACCTCAGAGTAAAGTGTCTGGCTGACAGATTAAAGGGTATTCATGCAGTCTCTGGCAGTGAGGACTGGGAACACATGCCCATCCTCACACACCGTCTGTATGCCACACACACCACACACATTTCAAAAGGTGCTTCCTGCTGCCCCTGAACTCTAGGGGAGTGCTGTAAGTCAGAGTTTAGTCCCAAGTCTGGCTCTTATGTGTCAGTGAGTGTGTGCCAGTGGCAGACCTGCTGTCCCTCCGCCTCCTTCATTTCTGTCCAGTGGCTCTGCTGTTCCTCACTGCTGCTGTTGAGGCCCAGGGACACCCAGCCCAGCCTCTCCCTGGGCCTCATGCTGCTCCGCCGGCAGAACACTGACACCACCAGAGACACCTCAGACAGCTGGAAGAGAGCCACCTGGAACATGAACGTCTCCTTGTAGGTGGGGTTTGGCTGGCCTCTGCACACGGCGGTCTTACACTTGGACATCTCCTTCCCCTTGGAGTCCAGCATGGTCAGCTTCACATAGGTGTCTAGAAGAGGAGAGGAGAGGAGAGGAGAGGGAGGGAAGGAGGGAGGGAGGGTGGCTAGTGAGTGCCATCAAGTGGCCAAATACCAGAACTGCAGCCAATGCCAACAGCTCTGATACACAAATTCAGTACCATCCTTTGCATTTGTTCTTAACCCATGAAGACCCAAACAGTCAATGGCAACCAAATCATCTACCAATCTAAAATGTTTAATAACCACTAAACCTATAATGGGTGTAAAATACAGTTTGTCATCTTTTCATGGTGATCAGATATGACCCATTTGGATATTCAGAGGTTTTGTAGTTACCATGGAAACACTGTCATCTTCTACAACATTGATTCACCAGTAAAATCCATGGAGTTGGATCAATGACAGTGGATGGAAGCACTGGGTTTATTTTCAATTAATGATAGAGTTGACTGAAAAAGTCACTTTTTCTGCATTTTTTTCTGTTTTTGATACAATAACCCTCAACTTTGCTCTGGCGCTTTAATGAACATCTACATCACAGGTGTCAAACATGCGGCCCGGGGGCCAAATCCGGCCCGCCAAATGGTCCAATTTGGCCCGTGGGATGAATTTGTGGAATGCAAAAATTACACTGAAGATATTAACAATCAGTGGTGTTGGAATCATTTTAATTCAGGTTCCACATACAGACACACACACTCCACTTAGATTTCGAGTCAGAACCAGTAAAATATTATCATAATAACCTATAAATAATGACAACCTCAAATTTTCTCTTGGTTTTTTGGTGTAAAAAAGTTAAATTACATGAAAATGTTTACATTACCAAACTATACGTTTACTAAAATGTGAATAACCTGAACAAATATGAACAAACAGAAATGTGTTAAGAAAAGTAAATGCAATTTTAACAATATTCTGCCTGTTACTAAATGTTTTGTTTGATTGTAACGTACATGTGTAAATGATAAACTGATAAAACGAGACAGAATATTGTTAAAAATGCATTTGTTTTTCTTAAGACAATTCAAGTTGTTCATGTTATTCAGATTTTTAAGGAAACTTTGTAGATGTAAATATTATCATAATGTAATTTTACTTTTTCCACTGTTATTATTTTTACTGGTCCGGCCCACTTCAGGTCATATTGGGGTGAAAGTGGCCCCTGAACTAACATGAGTTTGACACCCCCGATCTACATGATCAGTGAATTAAATATAGGAAAATACATGATTTTCACTGAAAAAAATGCAAAAAAGAGAGGATCATATTGTAATGAATGGTGATAAATCATTTAAGAAAGGTTAATTCTAGAGAAAAAAAATAATTTGGAAACAAAATTACCACTGGGTCTTTATAGGATAAAATGCAAAAACATTAATTATACATTTTACTGAAAAAGTCACTCTGCTTCTCATATAATAACCCCCAATTATATATAATATGAGCTTTTATGAATATATACATGATCAGTAAATTAAACAGAGGCAAAAAAAATACTGGAAAATGCAAAATACAGATGATAATATTACAAAAAGTGGTGATAAATCACTCAAGAAAGATTAAATATAAAGCACAGTATATTTGGGAATTGCCACAAATGTAGCAGTGGGTCTTTATGGGTTAAAAATCTGAACAACCACGGATGTCCAAAAGCATCTACTGAACTAAAATGTCTAATAACTTATATATGTAAATAATTGGTGTAAAATGCAGTTTCTCATCTTTTCATGGTCATCAGATATGACCCATTTGGACGTTCAGAGGCTCCGCAGTGCACATGGAAACACTATGATCTTCTACAACATTAATTCACCAGTAAAATACATGTTTGACAAATGACAGTGGTTGAAGACACTAGTTTTTATGTTCAATTAATGATGTATTTTGCTGAAAAAAGTCACGTTTTCTTCAATTTTCTCTGGTTTTATAAAATAACCTTTGAATTTACTATAAGCTTGATTATCAGTAAATTAAATACAGGAAAATACATGATTTTCAATGGAAAAATCCGAAATGCAGAGGATCTTATAATGGTGATAAATCACCAAAGGAAGAAAATTTATGAACAAAAGTTGATGTGAAACTTTCCACAAAAACAGTTCTAGGTCTTTAAGGGTTAAAACTCACTTTTGTCATATGAAAAATAAATATGATCTTGATTTTTTTAGGGTCATTGAAGAGATTCACTGTTGAATTCAAGACTATTGAAATAAATTCTGTTTTCTCTTCTAAAACTATAATGTGCAATGTGCAATAATTGAAAAAGCAGCATTTGTAGGGTATCAGTGTGCATTAGTTCTAAAAAAAAAAAAAAAAAAAAATTAAAATAAATAAATAAATAAATTAATTAATTAATTAAAAATACAAATTACTTTAAAATCAATAGAAATAATGGCACAATAATAATACAACACAAATAAAACATAAATATATAAAATAAAGCTTCCCTGAAAGGTATTGATGAGAAAAACATTCACACAAAATATATTTCAACAAACAGGTTGCACTGTGTAGTTGTGTTGAGCAAGAAAAGCTAATATCTTTGAATTTTTGGCATTTTTCTTGATTTTTAATAAAGAAAAAAAAAAATTATTCAGCATACAACTCCAGTATTATCACAACTGCTGGTTGTTAAATTCTTTGTTTTTTTAGTCATTTTTAACATTTTTACTTGTAGGTTTTATTTATCTTATTGTATTTCACTTATTTTATTCAGGCTGTGAATATGGAGTGGTGTTATATAAATAGAGATAGGGTTATTATTGTGAAATAGTGGATCTAAACAGGTGACCTCATGACCCGTAAAACTGATCATGCTCCTGCTTTAGGGTAAAGAAATATTACTGCTGAATTAGTCATCTTTAACCTTTAACCTCAACCAACTGCATGAGCACTATGTGGAATATTCTCACAAATTTACTGAAGTACAACGATTAAATGGAACAACATTCTTACCTCTCATGATATAAAGTTGTCCCCCTACAAAATGTTTCACACAGCAAAACAGACCGTCTGTAACACACACCACAGCACACACAGTTGGAAAGAAGACAAAGAGGAAACAGTCAGAATAAACACTTTAAAGATTATGATTCATGCGAGTAAGTCAAAGGGCGACAGACGGCAACAACTGCTTCAGCGTTAAAAGTCAGTCCTGATGCCAAGAAGGATTTAATGATGCACAGTTGGGTTTTGTGACTTTCTGCTGGGAGTCTGCCCCATCTGCTTTGCCAAAACAATTGCCTGGTATATCAGCGCCCTCAGGGGATGAGATTCTACGAGGGGGAATTTTACTAAGTGGAAAATTGACAGAGTCTCTCAAAACCGTCTCGTTTTTTTTGTTTTGATTTTGCTACGGTGGCTGTGAACTTACTGATGGGTTTATCAGATGCTGCGGTTTTGAAGTGGCTTCCCTGGATGACCTCGGCTGATAATCTCCCTGTGGCGGAGTTGTAGATGAGACCCAGGAGGATCTCTGGGGAACACGTGTCTTCAGTCGACCGGTACGACAGAGCACCGCCGCTGCGAGATACGCTCACCACTGAACCACAACCCTGGAAACGCAAACAACAAACATCAATTACACGGGATAAAAATAAATAAGTGTCCCTATGAGGGTACATATGAGGAAACAGGCTGAATATTTGATGTTAAAGCAGTGTTTTTTGGCTCGTGACCCCATTGTAACATCAGAAATTTCTGCCAGACATTCAAAACTGAGACTTTTTTAAAAAATTTATTTGTTTTTGTAATAGTTTGCTATACTATGTTTCAAATAAACTTTAATTTTAGACAACATTTCAGTTATACAGGGTGGGGAAGCAAAATTTACAATGAACATTTAGTTGTTTTTTCTCAGCAGGCACTACGTCAATTGTTTTGAAACCAAACATATATTGATGTCATAATCATACCTAACACTATTATCCATACCTTTTCAGAAACTTTTGCCCATATGAGTAACCAGGAAAGCAAACGTCAAAGAGTGTGTGATTTGCTGAATGCACTCGTCACACCAAAGGAGATTTCAAAAATAGTTGGGAGTGTCCATAAAGACTGTTTATAATATAAAGAAGAGAATGACTATGAGCAAAACTATTACAAGAAAGTCTGGAAGTGGAGGAAGCAACAAAAAACGTACCAAAGCTTTTATTAAAGCTCTCAAATCCAAAATCCTAAAGGATCCAACCAAATCCATGAGAAAAATGGCAATTGAACTTGAGGTAGACAAAAAGACCGTTAGAAATGCAGTAAAATATGATTTGAAGTTAAAATCTTACACAAGAACACCAAAACACTTGTTGACAACAGCAACAAATCCAACTTTAGCAATCTTTGGGAATCATGTTTATGGCCGCCTTCTAGCCCAGATCTAAACCCTCTGGATTATGCTGTTTGGGGCGTTTTAGAACATGCTACCAATAGAACATCACACAGCAATGTCGACTTTCTTAAAGATACTATTAAAGAAGAATGGGAGAAGTTGTTACCCGAATATTTGAGGAACACTTGCGCAAGTTTCAGGAAGCGTGTGAAGGCAGTTATTGAGAAAGGAGGACACATAGAATAAAAACATTTTCTATTATGTACATTTTCTTGTGGCAAATAAATTGTCATGACTTTCAATAAACTAATTGGTCATACACTGTCTTTCAATCCCTGCCTCAAAATATTGTAAATTTTGCTTGTCATGTATTGTGACTGTCTCTCTAATCTCATCATATATTTTTTATTAGTAATTTTTTTAAATTATTTTTAATTTTAGCAATTACTAGAAATTTCAGGTGTTCCCATTTGAATTCCAGGTGACCCCACGTAGGGTCCCAACCCCAAGGTTGAAAAACACTGTGTTTAAGAGAAGTTGTACCAGGACCATACCCATAAAGACCCAAACAGCCACCAGTGACCAAAATCATCTACTGATCTAAACTGTTTAATACCTTTTGATCCACTAATTCTATCAATCCATGTCAATAACACTGGTCAACAACAAATTTATTGTTTAAGTTTTTTGAGCTGATTTGGGATAATTTTGGTGTGCTGAATCCAAAAATCACATTAATTTTGCTCAATCAGGTCAACTTTCTGAACTATGCTACATATTGGCTTTTTAACATTTTTGCTTACATTTATGGGCATTTTCACATCATATGATACAAAATTCTTTCATATTTCTTGCAATAAACAAGTTCTGAAGATTTTACTTTTGCCAATTTATGATTAATGTTTTTTTTAATATTACAGGTGAATGAAATGGCTTCGACTAGAAGATCTTGCAAAAATAAGCCTGATGTATTCTGCTACATCTGCGGTGAATACACCATTGTACCTAACAGGAATCCTGTTAGAAAATGATTTTTTTTTTATCTTAAAACCTATTTTGGGTGAGAACTATATAAAAAATCAACTGATAAAGTCACAAAAATGTAATCAATTTTGTGAGAAGATCAAATTTTTCAAAATCAAATTAGCAAAAAATCCTGACCTGATTGAGAAAAACAGATGTCATTTTTGGATTTAGCGGTGCAAAATGGTCCTAATTCAGTTGAAAAAACCTAGACAACTTGCAAAAAACATTTTTTGTAACCCAGTGTAATTGATGTAAAATGCAGTTTGTCATCTTTTCATGGTCATCAGATATGACCCATTTGGACGTTCAGAGGCTCCACAGTGCACATGGAAACACTATGATCTTCTACAGCCTTAATTCACCAGTAAAACCCATGGAGTTGGATCAATGACAGTGGATGAAGGCACTGGGTTTATGTTCAGTTAATTATACAGGGGTTGGACAAAATAATGGAAACACCTTAAAAAATCAACAAAATATAATTTCATATGGTGTAGGTCCGCCTTTTGCGGCAATTACAGCCTCAATTCTCCGAGGTATTGATTCATACAACTTGTGAATTGTTTCCAAAGGAATTTTAAGCCATTCTTCAGTTAGAATACCCTCCAACTCTTTTAGAGACGATGGCGGTAGAAATCGACGTCTTACTTGAATCTCTAAAACTGACCATAAATGCTCAATAATGTTGAGGTCTGGGGACTGTGCCGGCCATACGAGATGCTCAACTTCATTAGAATGTTCCTCATGCCATTCTTTAACAATTCTAGCTGTATGGATTGAGGCATTATCATCTTGAGGTGAAGGTGTTTCCATTATTTTGTCCAACCCCTGTAGATTTGACTGAAAAAGTCCCTTTTTCTGCAGTTTTTTCTGTTTTTGATTCAATAACTCTCAACTTTGCTCTGGTGCTTTAATGAACACCTACATGATCAGTGAATTAAATATAGGAAAATACATGATTTTCACTGGAAAAAATGCAAAAAAAAAAAAAAAGAGAGGATCATATTGTAATAAATGGTGATAAATCATTTAAGAAAGGTTAAATCTGGAGAAACAAAATAATTTGGGAACAAAATTACCACTGGGTCTTTGTAGGATAAAATGCAAAAACATGAGAAAACATCACAACATTCATATTTTTGAGGATTCTGACTCAAAATTCTTACTTATTGCTGTGATATTTTATTGTCTGTTCTTCTTTTGATTATCATTCATTATATTTTATTCTTGATTAGCATTAACATTTGCTTGTTGGCTTTGTTTTTGCCACAATTCATACTTAATGTACTCTGCAGCTTTCTGTTCTTCCATTCATTCATTCGTTCATTCATTTATTCATGAATGAGTAAATGGCACATTTCATTCCAGATGGACACACACTGAGCTGCAGCTGGAGTGAAATATGCTATTTAAAGTTTTGCTTACTCGATACAAAATACAGGAGCTTTTACCATCTGTATTTTTAATAAACCTAAGCTTTTCAGTAGTGTTTCGTGGAGTCTTTATAAAAAGATCAATGTAGGTCAGTATGTTTAGAAATAAAAATGTTACTCAAGTGTTTACTTAGGTCAACCTTTAACATAAAACACCTGATTTCACCAAAGTTAAATATTGTAGATGCTTTTTATAGACATTTAGATCAAGACCATATATATATAGTCGTGGAAAAAATTATTAGACCATCAAAAGTCATCAAAAACAACGGTTATGCAATCAAGTACAAACTCCTGTGTGTATCATGTGACTAAAACAGACAGAAAAGAAAACATAGAATGCCTAAAAGCACTATTTTTGTCTGTACAATGTAATAGCTATTGATGTAAGAACTGAAGTGATTTTGGTTATTATCAAGAAAACCATGGAAAATTATTCGATATCAGCTCTGAAATTAAAGTCTTAGGAGCTTTTTTTTTTGTTGTTATCATTATATTTGTCCAAACAAATGCACTTTTAGTTGTACCAGGCATTAAAATGAGCAAGAAATTGAAGAAAACAAAGATGGTTTAATAACCTGAAGAAAAATAAATGGAATTTGAATAGTACTCTGTGTGTTGCTAAATGTTGTGTGTATTTGTAGAGCCACTGTGATTGGTAAGTTGTAATACACATGTGTAAACAATAAACTGAGGCATAATATTGATAAAATTGCATTTATATTTCTGAAGAAATTTCAGCTTGTTCATGTTATTGACATTACTCTAAAGAATAAATCATAGATGTAAACATTTTCATAATGTAATTTGACTTTTTTCCATTTTAAAACATAGAAAAGATTTTGGAGTTGACGTAGTTTGTAGATTATTATATTATTATTTTACTAAAATGAGTGACACCCCTGACATATTGTGTTAAAGCTGTGCATTGCGAAATGTGTTTGATTATTACGCACTGTGGGTGTGTTATGAAATGAAGTGAAAATATATTTCTTCAGGCTGAGTCATATTACATAATGTGGTGTTTTCATATAATGCGTAGTTACAGACCTTCATATTTCTGTGTCTGTGGTAAATATTAACAGCTTTCTTCAGAGATTTGTACATATAGTGGAAAAAATTATTAGACCATCAAAAGTCATCAAAAACAATAGTTATGCAATCAAGTACTAACTCCTGTGTATCATGTGACTAAAACAGACAGAAAAGAAAACACGGAATGCCTAAAAGCACAGTTTTTGTCAGTACAATGCCATAGCTATTGATGTAAGAACTGAAGTGATTTTGGTTATTATCAAGAAAAAACATGGAAAATGGCTAGATATCAGCTCTGAAATTAAACTCTAATGAGCTATTTTTGTTGTTATCATTATATTTGTCCAAGCAAATGTACCTTTAGTTGTACCAGGCATTAAAATGAACAAGAAATTGAGGAAAACAAGGATGGTCTAATAATTTTTCCCGCAACTATAAGAGCTGAGTATCAGTCCTGTTGAACCCCACTACTCTATTAATCATTAACTGAACCAAACTCTAATTTCTAATTACATAAAATGCTCCAGCTCCAGCCACCGCTCGTGTTCGTTCTCAATCTATCATGAGCCAAAAATACATGCAACGCCAGATATAAAGTGTTCTCACTGTGAGCTCCGAGCCCGGCTCCAGCGTGACAGGTAAAGCGATCTTGCCCTGCAGGTTGAGCTTAGTCAGGTAGAACACCTTCTCTCCCAGGACCTTCTCCTTTTTCATCCTCCTGATGCTGTACAGCCGGAAGCGAACAGCGTAATCCCCCAGGGCGTCTTGTTCCACCCTGGAGAACTTGAATGTTTCCGTGAAGACAGGACACGGCCCCTTCTGGACGCCGGTCTTGGCCCGTTGCTTTTTGGTGGGCAGCAGGACCAGGTGGACCTGCCAGGAGATGTTACCCGTCTGTTTGAGAGCAGGGATGTCTGTCGCCGCGGTGACCGTGACGGCCAACCACTGCTCACTGGAGTCGTATTCAAAAGCGACGTCCAGGGTGCCATATTTGGCGAGGGGCTCTGGCTCGTAGGCTGATGGGAGATGAGGACCAGAGCCGTCCTGGCAGAAAGAGACGAAGAAAAAAAGACTTAAGTAGTTTGTGATACTTCAAGATGTCTCCACTAAAAATGAATCACTTGACAATACTTAACCCTTTAATGCCAAACGTATCATATATGATACATGCGTTTTGAAGCCCTCCACATGATTAGTGTGATATTTTTTTTCTTAAAAAACCTGATGTATACAATTAGATACATGCAATACACAGATAATCCACCAGGGGGGAGGAATTCATTCACCAGAGGCCTTTCCAGTGACACTACAAGATTGTCATTAATGAGGAAGGAAGCAGAACTTTGCCAATTTTGAAAAGGAATTACCAATTTGTAAGACATGTTTGTGTTATATTATGCTTTTGTTTGTTCAAAAATAATAATATTTGAGCATTGAGACCCGATGTATCAAATATGACACAAAATTAAAACTCATACATGGAAATTGATATTTGAAAAAAAAAAAAAAAAAAGGGGGGTTGTTTAGAAGGACCAGTAAAGGCTCCAGTTTCAAAGAACTGGAATTTTCTGTCAATGATTTAATGGTTCAGGCTTTACAGGGTTAATACTGGATGTTAAATGTGCATATTCTCTATAAGAAGACATGTCATGTTTTACATAGTGGTAGAATGTGACCTTTTACTGAAGTGCAAAGGAACTCAACAACTTTATTCATCAACTCTACTAATACAATAATACAAATATTGCACTTTTTACTGTGCTCTATTTGTCTGACAGCTTTGGTGACTTTTCAAATGACACTTTTTCATCCCCTTGCACTAAATGTCTTTATTTTGGATGTTCATGTCAAACTGACTGATAAAATATTCTTTAGGGGTTGAAAATACTTGTACTCCTTAGGATACAGTTGTGCTCATAAGTTTATTCTAGCAAAAAAACCTTTTCTTTCACTCGTGGGAGTGGTTGGGTGAAGTCCTTTATTATCAAACAAATGTGTTTGCTCTTTTTGAATCATACTGACAACAGAAACTATCCAAACGACCCTGATCTAAAGTTGACTTACCCTAGTTCTTAATCCTCTGTATTGGTCCCTTTAACATCAATAATAACTTGAAGTCTTTTGTGGTAGTTGTGGATGAGACACTTTATTTTCTCAGATGGTAAAGCTGCACATTCTTCTTGGCAAAACACCTTCAGTTCCTTTAAGATTTTGGGTTTTCTTGCATGAACTGCATGTTTCAGACCTCCCCAAAGTGGCTCAATGGTATTGAGGTCAGGAGACTGAGATGGCCACTCCTTCACCTTCACTTTTTTCTGCTGTAGCCGATGACAGGTGGGCTTGGCCTTGTGTTTTAGGTCATTGTCACGTTGGAACATCCAAGACCGTCCCATGCACATTCTGTCAGGTTGTGTAAACTAATGAGCACAACTGTAGATAAACTCTGATTATCAGTGTTGCAGAGCTGAGAATAAGCCTATTTTTCTGAGCTCATGAAAAGTCGACTTTTTACAGATAGATGTTTCTCACAGTATAACAATGCTGCAAACATATGGTGATTATGATGAACTGCAGTGTATAAAGTACTTCAAATGAGTCTAACGTTAACCTCCTAAGACCCAGCTATGGGTTTTCTGCCCACATTTGTGGACAAGAGTTTCACGACTTTTTTACAAAAAAAAGAAAAGAAAACTGTCCACCACAAGGGACATACCATAAAAATTTTAAAAACTGCATCTGAAAAAACCGTTGCATCATGATGTTTCCAATATAGGCACTTATTTAATTTAAAAAAAAAAAAAAAAGCTTGTACTTTGCTGACATTTCTTGGGTCTTAGGAGGTTAAACATCTACAGCAGTAAGATGTAGCATACATATTAATATGCAGCATATTCTGTGATTCTAAAACACTGACAAGGACCATTTAACCCTTAAAGGCCCAAACATCCATCATGAACCAAAAGCATCTACTGACATAAACTGTTTAATACCTGTTGATCCACTAATCCTATCAACACATAGAAATAATTGGTGTAAAATACAGTTTGTCATCTTTTCATGGTCATCAGATATGACCCATTTGGATGTTCAGAGGCGCCGTAGTTACCATGGAAACACCGTCATCTTCTTCAACATTGATTCACCAGAAAACCCATGGAGTTGGATCAATGACAGTGAATGGAGACACTGAGTTTATGTTCAATTAAAGATATATTTTAATGAAAAAGTCACTTTTTCTTCAGTTTTCTCTGTTCTGATACAATAACCCTCAACTTTAATCTGAGCTTTTATGAACATCTACATGATTAGTGAATTAAATATTGGAAAATACCTGATTTATACTGATAAAATGCAAAATACAGAGGATAATATTATAATAAATAGTGATACATCACTTGAGAAAGGTTAGATATAGAGAAAATTTCATTTGGAAACTGACACAAAAGTAGCACTGGGTCTTTATGGGTTAATGCACAATAACTACTTCTATACTACTTTAGTTCTCATACTAAAGGGTCTCTACTTTTAAGGATTACCTCAAACTGTTTGTAAAACAGTAAAAATACAACTGAGCTACTGAATTCTTAAAATTAACCAAATCAATTAAAAATGCAACAGTAGAAACAGTGATAGGTTTGTTATCCTCTTATTCCAGTTCAAACACTGCACTAAATCTCTTGTCTCCTTCTCCTTGAGTTAAGGTAACCTGCACCAGTAACTGACACTGTAACTTAAGTACCATTTTTACAATAAACAAGCGTTATCTTATTACAGTAGAGATCAAGTGTAGAAGTCTAATGAATTGGTAATACTCTTTTTTTTTGTACTGACCCATATGGCAGAAATATAATATTGAATTCCCATAAATTAAATGTATTGTACATAAAACATATATGAAACATATAAGAAACTGTTACATTTATATTTCAGGATATACATGTCTGACCTAAAAAAATATTTATTTTGCTAACCTAAGTCTTGAATTTCAATTTCTTTTGAGTTTATAAAATAACTTATTTAATTTAGGTTAATTTAATTTATTTAACCCATAATGACATAGTGCTACTTTTGTGGCGGTTCCCAAATGAATTTCTTAAATGATTTATCACCATTCATCATAATATTATCCTCTGTATTCTGTGTTTTTTCAGTGAAAATCATGTATTTTCCTATATTTAATTTACTGATCATGTAGATGTTCATGGAAGATTAAGGTTGAAGGTTGTTATGTTAAAAACTAAGAAAACTGAAAAAAAAACTGACTTTTTAAGCTAAGATATCAATAACTGAACACAAAAATATTCAACTTCAACCACTGTCATTGATCCAACTCCATGGGTTTTACTGGTGAATTAATGTTGTAGAAGATGACGGTGTTTCCACGTTCACTACGGAGCCTCTGAACATCCAAATGAGTCAGATCTGATGACTATGAAACAGCATTTTACACAAATTATTTAAATGTTTTGATAGAATTTGTGGATCAGAAGTTATTAAACATTTTAAATCAAAAGATGATTTTGGTAACCTGTTCCTGTTTGGGTCTTTATAAGTTAAACTAAAATGATTTTGACACCCTTGATTTTAAATATCTCAGCATCAATTCTGTATTCCACAAATTCATCACACGAGCTGGGTTGGAACCTTTAGTGGGCTGGTTTTGGGCTGTGGACCATATGTTTGATATCCCTGATGTAGTGCTTTATGAGGCACATATTATCTATGTCTATCACTCTTGATAGTGAATTCAATTATAATTATTTATTAAAGCAGCATATGATTTTCAGCACACATTTTTTTTCAAATTTGTAAAACCTGAGTGGTAGCCTAATTATCACTAATCCATTAGTCTTTCTGTGCTTATGCATCTGAATCATTTCCCACACGGTGAACAACTTTGAAGATGACTCCATGAAAAACACAGTCCACTTGTTTACATAGCAAATCAAAACGTCACTTGGGCCTTTTTGGAGACTTTGTCACAAAGTGCATTGTGGGAATGGGAATTCCACTCAGCAGCAATTTTGCTGTCTCTTCGTGACCACCTTTGACTTCATCCACCGATTATACTCATTCCAAGAACCCTGGTGGACCGTATAATTTTATGTTGTAGCGATCTATGGTTTTCTTGCTGAATCTGTGAGAAACCGCTTTCGCTTCCCATGATGCACTTTGCGACGAAGTTTCCGAAAAGACCCGAGTGACATTTCAGTTACTGTGTTTATGATAGAGTGATATTTGAAGTTGCTCACCATGAGGGGAGTGATTCAGGTGTGTGAGCATGGAAAGACTAAAGCAGGGGTGTAAACTCATTTTAGTTCAGGGGCCACATTCACCCCAATATGATCTCAAGTGGGCCGGACCAGTACAATAATACGTGTGAAAAAAGTCAAATTACATTATGATAATGTTTATATCTGCATCGTTTCCTTAAAAATCTGAAATAACGTGAACAACTTGAAATGTCTTAAGAAAAACAAGTGCAGTTTTAACAATATTCTGCATCAGTTTATCAGTTTATCATTTACACATGTGCATTACAACTTACATTCTAATTACAAATACTCATAATATTTATAAAATTGCATTTACTTTCCTCAAGACACTTCACGTTGTTCATATTTCTTCAGGTTGTAAAAGGATAGTTTGTCAACGTAAACATTTTCATGTAATTTTACTTTTTTTTTTTTTTTTACACTAAAACAAAGATAAAATCCACAGTTGTCATTTTTTATAGGTTATTATGACAGTATTTTTCTGGTCTGACCCAAGTGAGATCTAATTGGTTTATATATGTATGCATGGAACCGGAAATAAAATGATTTTTACACTGATTGTTAATATCTTCAGCATAATTTTTGCATTTCACAAATTCAGCCTACAGGCCAGATTGGATCCTTTGGCGGGCCGGATTTGGCCCCCGGGCCCCATGTTTGACACCTGTGGACTGAAGGATTAGTGATAATTAGGCTATCACTAGGGTTTTACAAATTTGAAAAGTAAATTTGTGATGAAAGTCATACGCTGCTTTAAGCATTTCATTTTGGCCATGATGAACAACATGCCAGCGCCATAAAACCTAAAGAGCGAGGAGAGTCCATTAAACACAGTGTGACCTCTACCAGACAGCAGAGGTGAATGAGACTCTGAGGGGGGACATGTTGTATAACCTTGGTCTCACCTCTGGTCCCAGCACAGCGGTGCTGTCACTGGGAATGTCCTCCTCACAGCCTTTGTTGAGGTAGCTCTCTGTGTCCTGGTCCACACTGGCCTCGCTGGAGCACTGTGGGCTGTCACAGCGCTGTGGAGGCGACCCCCTCCTCGTCCCGCGGTCTGAACGGGACCGAGAGGTTGCGGACACCGTCTTGCCTTCGTCGTGGTACGGGGGAGGCTGGAGCTCATTGAGGGAAGAGTCTTTCTTTATCCTCTGGATGCTGTTGGCTGTGTTCACACAGACACAGGGGGGTAATGTGATATAAAGAGTGTGCTTCATGTTACTGGAGACATACTGTGTCCTCAAAAGATACTCATTACACACGCAACATACAGTCTGGCACTGAGTGAGGTTAACCTCCTAAACTGTAGGGTGACCTAAACAGAGGCCAAGGTAAAAGAAACAAGAAAAACTCCACGTGCAAATGAAGTTCACATGGAGAATTTGGTCAGATTTTATAGGGAAACCAAACATTTGGGAAGTAAACATGAATAAAACTACGGTAAATCAGGAAATGGATACATAACTGTTTCTAATATTTGTTTTTGTGCTAAATAAATGAATGTTTCTTTTAACCCTCTGGTATCCCGTCCAGCAAGACCTGAAGTAAACACCAAGTGTGCATTTTTCGCACACTTGTGGAATAATGTCAAAAAAAATTTCATACAGTTTGTTTTGAATTCTTTTACACTTTTTTCTATTTCATCAACTTGAGCTGTAAATAAAAATACCAAATGCTCAACAATTGTCACATTTTTTAACCCTTTAAATGCCGTGTTTGTAATATAAACAAACCATTTTTTTTTATTCAAAAAAACAAAAAAACAACAACATTTTTTTCAATATACTACATAAAAAGGGGATCACATGTTATTTGATTTTTGCAGCCTGACATATGTCAATGATTAACAGCAGCATTGGTTAATTTGCATTATTATTTTTGGCGCTAGGTCAAATGTTCAAAAATACTAGCATCTGTCACCAAGTGTAAAATGCACACCTATAAATCAAGCTATTGAATATTATATATTGATTTATTTTTTTTGCTCTAATTTGATTTTATTTTTGTAAATCAAGGTCAGCCCTAATCATACATATCAAATGGAAGAAATAGTACGTTTTTGGCACACTTGGGAGACAGATGCCAGTCTTGTAATTTTCTTTTGTTTACAATGTGCAAATTTTAGTTGGTGGCCAGAATTTTAAAGATCATACAAAAATGAACAACTTTTGAATTCTAACCTTATTTAAATTGTGAAAAATAATATGAAGTTTTTTTAAAAACGAAGTGCAAAGTGTGCCTAAAACGCGCACCTGGATACCGGAGGGTTAAATGAAAGGTGAAAAAAGGCTCCAGTTTGTCCAACATCTATACACTGCTCCTACATGTTTCTTCACTGAAATTTCCAGTAATTCATAGTCGGGTTTTCAGCCAATTTTTGATATCTGAGTCAAAGAGTCTAGAAGCAAAAGGCGAAACTTGATGCTGTTTTGGACATTACATTTCACTCCTTATCAAGTAACAGTATCGACAAAAAGATTAGAGGAACATGATGAATCTGCGGTGCTTTGTGAGGAGGGTTTTCAGTCCAAAATGGAAGAGAAGTGTCTCTGTTGCTTCATGATTCTTTTGCCAAGGAATGATATATTAACTGCTTTGTCTGAGTCGTAGATGGTTATGTGATCCTCCTGTTTGTCTCTCAACAAGGTCACACACACAAAAAACTACAGCACTGATTTTCATGAAAGCTGGTGGAAATAAAACATGGGCTAGATTACAGAGCAGATACTTGAAAAACAGTGGATTCTGGGATTGTTTTTTATTTTATTTTAACTGAGCACTGGAGAGTCTTGGGCTGAACTGTATTAAATAAAATTGACCAATGGACCAAACTGAGGCCTTATTGTGACAAAAAAATGAGGAAAACAGGAATCGTCATTTGTGGTTTGTTTGTGTGTAATGAGAGAAAGAGTGGACTAAGGACCATGAGGGAGTTAAATGAGCTGTTAAACATTCCAGCAATTAAAATGTTTTGTTAAATTTAATTATTTCATTTTAACTGAACACTGGAGAGTCTTGGGCTGAACTGTATCTGGTAAAATTGACCAATGGACCAAACTGAGGCCTTATTGTGACTTTATTCAACAAATGTACAAAAGCAAAACAATTCATCTTAAAAATAATTACCAATCGATGACCTTGAAAAACTTTGATTTTCATATATTACTCCTCTGTTTTGTATTGCACTGGAAAGTCTATGTTTATATGATGATATTCACGCAACAAAGATTCCCAAATTATTCCTTTTTTTCCCCCTCTTTCTTTCTTTCTTTGAGCAATAATGACACCCCTTTTTCTTAAAAAAAAGAGAGAGAGAGAGAGAGAGAGAATAGTGTACTTTGTGTCAGTGATGTCGTGTGGAATATGTTGTGAGACTGTTTGGAATAAAAATTGGAATTAAAAATAAAAATAATAATAATTACCAATTGGTGATAACAGTCAGTTAAAATAACCAGTAAAAGACAAAAAAAGGAGGAAAACAGGGGTCGTCATTTGTGCTTTGTTTGTGTATAATAAGAGAAAGAGTGGACTAACCTCCTGAGACCCAGGAAATGTCAGCAAAGTAAAAGCTTTTTTTTTGTTTTTTATTAAATAAATGCCTATATTGGAAACATCATGATGCAACAGTTTTTTTCAGATGCACTTTTTAAAATTTTTAAGGAATGTCCTTTGTGGTGGACAGTTTTCTTTTCTTTTTTTTTTGTATAAAGTTGTGAAACTCTTGTCTACAAATGTGGACAGAAAACCCATAGCTGGGTCTTAGGAGGTTAAAGGAGTAGTTAAAAATCCAGCAATTAAAATATATATTATATTCTATTATGTTTCCATATAATAGGGGATTGTGCATTGTGCATTAACCCATAAAGTTCCAGTGCTACTTTTGTGTCAGTTTCCAAATTAAATTTTCTCTATATCTAACCTTTCTCAAGTGATGTATCACTATTTATTATAATATTATCCTCTGTATTTTGCATTTTTGTCAGTATAAATCAGGTGTTTTCCAATATTTAATTCACTAATCATGTAGATGTTCATAAAAGCTCAGATTAAAGTTGAGGGTTATTATAGCAAAAACAGAGAAAACTGAAGAAAAAGTGACTTTTTCAGTTAAATATATCATTAATTGAACATAAACTCAGTGTCTCCATTCACTGTCATTGATCCAACTCCATGGGTTTTCTGCTGAATCAATGTTGAAGAAGATGACAGTGTTTCCATGGTAACTACGGAGCCTCTGAACATCCAAATGGGTCATATCTGATGACCATGAAAAGGTGACAAACTGTATTTTACACCAATTATTTCCATGTGTTGATAGGATTAGTGGATCAACAGGTATTAAACAGTTTATGTCAGTAGATGCTTTTGGTTCATGATGAATGTTTGGGCCTTTAAGGGTTAAAATGGTCCTTGTCAGTGTTTTAGAATCACAGAATATGCTGCATATTAATGTGTATGCTACATCTTACTGCTGTAGGTGTTTAACCTCCTAAGACCCAAGAAATGTCAGCAAAGTACAAGCTTTTTTTTTTTTTTTTTTTTTTTTAATTAAATAAATGCTTACATTGGAAACATCATGATGCAACAGTTTTTTTTAAGATGCACTTTTTAAATTTTTTATGGAATGTCCTTTGTGGTGGACAGTTTTCTTTTCTTTTTTTTTTTGTATAAAGTTGTGAAACCACAAACGTGGACAGAAAACCCATAGCTGGGTCTTAGGAGGTTAAATGAGTTGTTAAAAAACCAGCAATTAAAATGTATATTATATTCTATTATGTTTCCATATAATAGGGGATTGTAGCTTTAGTGTTAGAACATGCTGAAGTAATTTTTCAGCATGATGGATTTTGCATATTGTACTCAAGTATTTTTCCATATGGTTCCATACTGATAGAACCCTGTCCACAGTAGCTAGCGTTGTTTCTGTAAATACTCGTATAACTCCATTGTCGGTTTCATGTGCGGACTCTCACCCCGTTCACTGGAGGCCTCGCTGCTGTAGCCTCCCTGCTCCGTGGACTGTTTTCTGCTCCACACCGAGGCTGAGCTTTGTTGGGCCCCAGACTCAGGGCCTTTGTCCTCCTCACTGTCTGATAAAACCCCCTCTGGATGCAACACAAACAAAACTCTACTTCAGACATCACATTTATCTGACAAACGGTTGAACATGCAGTAATTCTGACACTCAGCACTCCAGAAAGTTCAAGTGTGAGAATAGAAGAGATTTGAAGATTGTGAAGAACCAGCAGAAGAGATCCATGACAGAGAAGCAGCACACCCTCTAACCTTGGTTGCCTTTCTTTTTCTTTTTGCTTTTCTTGCCTTTTTCCTTCTTCTTCTTCTCCACATCTGAGGCTTTTTCCTCTTTCTTCACGCTCTCTTTTGCATCTTTCCCTTTAGTCTTCTTCTTCTTGTCTGACTTTTTCTTTTTCTTCTTTGAGGACGATCTCGAAAGCTCGTCATCTTCCTCATCGTCTCCGTCTTTCTCCTGGCTTTCTTCCTTCTTCTCTTCCTCCTCCTCCTCTTCCTCCTCCTGTTCTTCCTCCTCTTTTTGCTTCTTCTGTTTTGATAACCTTTCGCTTTCAGATGAACGACTAGTTTCATTGCAGTCGTCGCTCATACGCTGAGCTGCTGATTGGTTTCCATCTTGTGGGCTACTTTCTGTTTCCTCTTCTTCCGCCTCCTCTTCTTGCTCTTCATCTTGAGCTTCCTTCTTCATCTTCTGAGACTTGGCTTCTCTCTCCAGTCTCTTCTCTCTTCTCTCCTTTCTCTTCTGCTCTCTTTGCTCCTCCAACTCCTTCTCCTCCTTCTTCCTCTTCTCTTCCTCTGCTAACTCGGCTTCTGTCTTTTTAACTCGCCAGCATCCATCCCTCCATTCCCACTCCAGCTGGCTCTGGGCGTACTCTGCTTCAGTGGTGTCATTGGATTGGTTGGACGCGTTAGTCACTTCTGTGTCTAGACTTATTTGCCAAATGCTTTTGCTTCTGGCCTTTCCTTCCGGCGCCGGCTGAGACTGACCGGGTTCCTGGCCGGCGCTGCTGGTCGTTGCGTTGTCGCCCTCTTTCTCATCCTGCACCTTGTTGATGATGGTGGTGACCTGCTCTGTCAATTGGTCGCTCACAGTGTAAGTGACATCGCTGACGGTGTTGGCCAGGTCGTCCACGCGACTGCTGACCGAGTCCAAGATGGAGGAAATGTTGACAGATGGGAGGTTCTGCTGGAAGCTCTTGAAGAAGGCCATCTCGCAGCCGGGAATCCGTCAACCAAGCTGACCACTAGATTAGCTCATCAGAGGCACTGACATGGACATGTGGTTGTTAGCAGGGTGTAGCGCCAGCTTCGCAGCATGCACTGACACAAATAACCAGATTATATAAAGATTATAATACAAGCTTTGCAAAACAAGATCTCTCACATTGTTTCATACACTGTAAAAAATGACTGTAGAATTAACACCAAAAAGTTGTAAAATTGCAACATAAATAAACTGTAAGTGACAATACAATGCAAAGTTGTTTATTTGAAAAGATTTTTGTGTGAACGATTAAATCAAATATAGCTGTGGTTTTCAAAGGAAGCGTATGTGAACAAAACCAGATTTGCATGTAGAAATTATGTATTTATATTGTTTTTAGAAAATAAAACTGTAAATTGAAATACAATGTGGTGCTGTTTAAATTGCAAGACCATAATGTTGAAATAACGGCATAATTGCTTTTTATATATATATATATATATATATATATATATATATATATATATATATATATATATATATAAAAAGCAATTATGCTTTATATATATATATATATATATATATATATATATTTATATATATATATATATATATATATATATATATATATATATATATATATATATATATAAAAGTTATAAAAAAAGTAAACATTTAACAATGTAACATTTTAAATTTGTAAATTAATGGTTTTGTAGAGTTGGTAGAGCAGCTTGTCCAATAACCAAAAGGTTGGTGGTTCCGATCCTGGCTCTGACTGTCCATATGTCCAAGTGTCCATGGAAGACATTAAACCCTAAATTGCTCCCAGTTGGACCTGGTGGTTTTGGAAAGCGCTTTGGACACCATGAAGGTGGAGAAAATGTGCTAAATAAGTGCAGTCCATTCACCATTTAAATCCAGTGTTAAATCTACATGTTTAAAATGTTAAATCTACATGTTTAAACTGTTAAATCTACATGTTTAAAATGTTAAATCTACATGTTTAAACTGTTAAATCTACATGTTTAAAATGTTAAATCTACATGTTTAAAATGTTAAATCTACATGTTTAAAATGTTAAATCTACATGTTTAAAATGTTAAATCTACATGTTTAAAATGTTAAATCTACATGTTTAAACTGTTAAATCTACATGTTTAAAATATTAAATCTACATGTTTAAAATGTTAAATCTACATGTTTAAAATATTAAATCTACATGTTTAAAATGTTAAATCTGCATGTTTAAACTGTTAAATCTACATGTTTAAAATGTTAAATCTGCATGTTTAAAATGTTAAATCTGCATGTTTAAACTGTTAAATCTACATGTTTAAAATGTTAAATCTGCATGTTTAAAATGTTAAATCTGCATGTTTAAACTGTTAAATCTACATGTTTAAAATGTTAAATCTGCATGTTTAAAATGTTAAATCTGCATGTTTAAAATGTTAAATCTGCATGTTTAAACTGTTAAATCTACATGTTTAAAATGTTAAATCTGCATGTTTAAAATGTTAAATCTGCATGTTTAAACTGTTAAATCTACATGTTTAAAATGTTAAATCTGCATGTTTAAAATGTTAAATCTACATGTTTAAAATGTTAAATCTGCATGTTTAAACTGTTAAATCTACATGTTTAAAATATTAAATCTACATGTTTAAAATGTTAAATCTACATGTTTAAAATATTAAATCTACATGTTTAAAATGTTAAATCTGCATGTTTAAAATGTTAAATCTACATGTTTAAAATATTAAATCTACATGTTTAAAATGTTAAATCTGCATGTTTAAAATGTTAAACCTACATGTTTAAAATGTTAAATCTGCATGTTTAAAATGTTAAATCTACATGTTACTCTGCAAATATGTTTACAGTTGGAGGTGTTTTTTACAGTATTGTTCTGGAAACCACAGCTGCCATTTTTTGGCAAACAACAGGATTTTTTTTTACAGTGTAGTCAGTGTTTTGTTCTGTAAAGCTTGATGTTCACATTACAGTACAATTTTTGAAAACATCTGCAGTAACCAGCCCTTAACTGCGATGGTGGACCTCAACATTTTTGCAAAACAATCATTCATCAGTGCAAGACAAGAGCGGATCATTCTCTCTCGTTTTATTCTATAAAGAATAAGCAATCATCTCTGAGTGTGGGGGAGGAACTAACTTCTTCAGACAATGGACTGTGATGTGCAATTTTCATCAAAAGCAGAAGTACATCACATCAAACAGTCACAGATTAGAGTATGTGTCTGATAATGTGTGGTAGTCACCTCTGTTTTATAGAAATGTGTCTATTGTCTATATTGTGATGGTTAAAGTTGTTCTCTTTGCACAGCTGCTGGATGAATGCTTATTTAAAAAAAAAAAACAGACGATGCTTTGATGAAGGCTTGTTTGCAGAAATGCGTCATAAGAACTGAAAACAGCGACCTGAAGCTGTCGTGTAGAGACGTTCTAATTTCTGCTATCTTGATCACTCTTGGTGGTTGTCATTGAAGAACGCCACAGTTTTAAATAAGAAAAACTTTATTTGATTTGTATGGAAAATGTACATTCATATCACTCTAAATGTTAAGTTGATTCATTTTTCATTTTTTTCTGTGAGTGTTTATTACCCCGCCCCCTGAAGGAGAAGCAAGGGGTATTGTTTTTGGTGTGGTTTGTTTCTTTGTTTGTTAACGCTCTAGCAGCAATACTGTTGGGTGAATTCATACCAAAATTGGGTTTATATATCGCCAGTGACCCAGAATAGATCTCATTACATTTTGGGAACAATACATTAAAGTTAAAATTTTTTATGAATTTTTCAAATCTTTTTTTTTTTTTTCCAATTTTCGTATAATGGGTGAAATTTGAAATGTCTGTGGCAGCGAAACTGTTGCTTGAATTCATACCAAATTGGGTTTATAGATTGCCAGTGACCCAAAATAAATGTCATTATATTTTGGGAAAAATAGGTCAAAGTTTAAATTTTTTATGAATTTTTAATTTTTTTTTTTTTTTCCCATTTTATTGTAATGGGCAACATTTCAAATGTCTGTAGCAGCAGAACTATCGGTTGAATTCAAACCAAATTGGGTTTATAGATTACCAGTGACCCAAAATAGATGTGATTACATTTTGGGAAAAGTAGGTCAAAGTTCAAATTTTTAATGAATTTTTTACATCTTTTTTTTTCTCTCATTTACTTATAATGGGCTAGATTTCACATGTCTATCAAAACATAAATTTTGTTTCAATTTACTTCAAACTTGGCACATATATAGAGGCCTTTGATATGCTGACATCAGCACACGCATAGACATGATGATATCAGCTGGATCGATGCCAAAATAAGCTACAATAAGTGCGAGGGGTGGGGTTTGTTGTGCCTGGCACCACCTGGTTTTGTTTCATACTTTTTGAAGTTACTGAAGTCTATACGTGCATATGGTAGAATTTGACAACAAAGCAGGCTCATTATTTAAAACTATTATTAGTGTCCATAAAAATATGTTTTGGGTGATTTTAATTATGTGGACAAAAATACTAGAGCATGTCACACCTACAGCTTGTACAAATATCTGAAATATTATGGTGATAAAAATGCTTGTGTCAGTCGTTAAATCTTTTTTTCTTTTACATTTTACATTGAAGGCTGATTTTTCTTCCTGAGTGTGTGAGAGGTGAAGAAACTAGATAGTTACTTGCGGCTTAAAATGATAATTCATGATCAGAACGTGATAAATATTTCAGAAACTTAAAGGTTTAAAACAATTCTACTGAACAAAAACATTGAGTGCAAACAAATTCTGAAGCATTCTTTAAGTATAGGTGAAAAGCCAAACAAAATTAACCATAAATGCAAAACTAAAAATGTTTAACCCTTTCATGCATGAACTGTGAGAACCTTAGTCAAGATTTCTTTCTTCAGTGTTTTTATTCCTCCTTAGGCATGAAAAAAACAATGCGATCGAGTTTTTTTTTTCCTATAGAGTTATAAAAATATCCATGCATTTAATTTTTGAAGTAAAGAAACATATGTTTAAAACCCAATATCAGAAAGTGATATGAAAACAATGAAATAAAAACATTTTTAATGCTGCTAATCTGATGTCTTCTCACATTTTAACATATTCTAATGCTAGTAATTACTCACTTCATGGAGATAATATGAAAAAAAAAAACTTCTTGTCTAACAAATAACAATTGATTTGCACTCAAACATGTTAGTGCAGATTAGGTTGATCAAGAACAGCAAAGTTACAGTAATGGTATGAATGTCAGTGTACGGGATGGTGCGTAAGTGTTCACTGTGTTGGCTGATATGGAACTAAAACATAAAAACCCCATGAATATATAAGAGAACCGCTGGAGAATAACTGTCCACTGGAGTGGCCTATGCATGAAAGGGTTAAATCATCTTACAATATGCAGTTCAGGTCTTGACAAATAATTTCAATGTGTTCCAATACTTTTGTCTATATAGTTTTTTTGTGCTAATGAAAAGCAAACAAATCACAGTCTTCTGTAAGTGAATGCTGGCACTGAATTTTAAATGAATATTAAATAAGTTTCATACCTGGTTTGTTGTTCTTATAGTCACTGAGATGTGACAGACTGCTTGGACTCTCCACTGACAGCTTGTTACTGAGGTAAAGAAAAAACAGAGCCATCAACGCCATGAAGGCTGCAATGGAAGACAGGACACCCAGAAGCTCAGGAGAGACTGAAGAGGAAAGTATGGGGGGGGGGGGGAGGAAAGAAAAAGGAAAGGAAGACAGAGAAAACCAAAAATTAGACACAGACTATGGTGGTTAATAGACAAAATAATAAATAATCCAAAAAAAAAAAAAAAAAGATGAAGCATCAAAGCATTCAGATACTAAAAAAAGACCTAAATGCACTTTTCATCACTGCAAATAATTACAGATATTAGACGTCTTATTTGAGGAATAGAAACCCCCTCCCGTTTTGTCAGGGGAGCATTAGCGATTGCACTTTTCCACTTCAAAGCCATGCCAGATACAATCTACAGCCGTGTATGTAGGCCAACCATAACTATGCAGCCCAGTCTGTGCTGATGTTCTATTTTTATGAGAGCCTCAAAGGGACTGTATCCAACTGAAACATGGATCCAGTAAAAAAAAAAGAAAGAAAAAAACAATGAAACCACACCGGGATGGCGCTTAATAGACTATAAACACAGACACACCGCAACATAATAACTAGAGAAGAGGTAAAGTCAGTGGAGAATGAGGCGTGAATGCCATTTCCAGACCAAAAACGTCTCAGTGGAAAGGGCAGCTTGTAAATATAAGCCCACCGCAGGCAACAGGGGCTGATATAAGAGCTTGGAATGTTCTATATAAGTACCCAAGGCACATAATAGAGCTATAGCACTGTTTTTTGATCCAGGAACTATAGTGGTATTATTAAATTGAAGCCCATATTTGGCCAGAAATACAAATCTTAAAGTCCTGATGCAGAGGTGATGTGAGGACTCCATTGAGGTGTGTAGCGCCACATTATGTCATAATAATGCAATATGTAGGAATGTAATAATTTTTCACTTCATTATGTAATAACGCCATATTTTGTAATAACATACTGTAATTTGTAATAAAATTCTTGAACTTGGAAGCCATTCTGGTCTTACATAACTATGACTGCCAGTCAGCAGGGTGACAGCTGAACTACTTCCCTCTAGTATTTATTTATTTATTTATTTATTTATTCTTCTTAAAAACTTCCACACTTTGTAACATTTTTGATTCTTTTCATGTATGTACAGAAGCCCTGTTTGTTAACATTAAGCAGCATTGTATGATTGTCATGTACCAAGAGAAAACTCCAATAAAAACTTGAATTACAAAAAAAAAAAAAAAAAAAAAAACAATTCTTGAACGCAAACTTGAGAAGTTTAGATTCTCAACTGCGGGTTCTAGTGATGTTTTCAACAAAACCTTCATAGAGTATCTCATTAGTATTTCATTTATTATATTTGTAAATCCAGCAGTGGTCATGTGTTGTTTATATATATGTATACATATATATATATATATATATATATATATATATGTATATACACATACATATATAGATAGATATAGATATAGATATAGATATAGATATAGATATAGATATAGATATATCTTTGTGCTTTGTTTTATTTTGTTTTAGATCCTAATTGTGGGTGGGAAGGGATAATGGTTAATTATGGTGCATTCATTCATGTTGTTGTTCTCAATATAGACAACTTCCTATTACCTTTCAACTAGAACACCTGGAAACATTGTACATGTCAGATAGTGCTATGTATGTATGAAAAATCCAATAAAAAGATTCATTAAAAAAAAATTTTTTAAATTCTTTAACACATTTTGTAATAAACTTCAATTAAGGCATCAGTTGAAATGCTTTTTCATTGGTTTATTACAAAATGCACCAAATTATTTTTTTTTAAAAAGTGCCACACCTGCATTTTGTAATAACTGTTGCAATATGTAATAATGTAATAATTTTTCACCTCATTATGTAATATTGCTGCATTTTATAATAAAATTCTTGAACACATTTTGTGATAAACCTTGCCGCATTTTCTTCAGTGACAATGACAGTGACTGAAATGAACATTTTTATCATGATCGTTCAGTATACAGGCAGAAAAAATTATTAGACCACCCTTGTTTTCTTCAATTTCTTGTTCATTTTAATGCCTGGTACAACTTAACATACATTTGTTTGGACAAATATAATGATAACAACAAAAATAGCTCATAAGAATTTAATTTCAGAGCTGAGATCTATCTATTTTCCATGGTTTTCTTGATAATAACTAAAATCACCTCAGTTCTTACATCAGTATCAATGGCATTGTACTGACAAAAACAGTGCTTTTAGGCATTCCATGTTTTCTTTTCTGTCTGTTTTAGTCACATGATACACACAAGAGTTAGTACTTGTTTGCATAACCATTGTTTTTGATGACTATTGATGGTCTAATAATTGTTTCTGTGACTGTATGTGTGATTTGGTCCTCTGTTTTTGTCCATATTGTGTAACTGCTTCAGTTTTTTTTTTTTTGTTTGTTTTTTTGTTTTTTTTTTTTAATGTAATATAGAGGAACACATACAATGACGTATGTCGTTTTAGTTGTGCCTAATCCAGGGGTTTCCAACCTTTTTTGGCTTGTGACCCCATTTTAACATCACAATGGAGACATTTTTTTTTAAAAATTTATCTATTTTTGATCATGTAATATTTTGCTACACTATGTTGCAAAAAAACATTAATTTTAGACATTTAGTCTATATAATGTATATCCTTATGGACGGAGGCAGAAAAGCCAGGTGTAGATTACTGCACAAAGTGAGAATTTTATTTTCCTTGGTCAGGATATGTACAGTCAGTCCAGCTTGGATTTACAAGGCTGACAATTAATACTGAAAAAACAATAACTCAAACTATGAATTATGAAAGAACTGCAGCATCTGAAACCGACCACAATGAACATTTGAAAGATAAACAGAACCACAGTGCTTCAGTTTCAGCTTCACAGTTTGTCATGTCTTTTATGTATTGGGATTGTCTCTCTAAACTCACCATATATTCTTTTGTTAATAATTTTTTTTTTTTAATTTAGAAATTTCAGGCAACCCCATTTGAATTCCAAGCGACCCCATGTGGGGTCCTGACCCCAAGGTTGAAAAACACTGGCCTAATCTTTGGATTATTAAAAAAAAATATGGTGATTTTCAGGACATGTAGCAGCATGTGGTATGTGACTGATGCTTTTTCCTTTGGCAAACATCATATTTTCTAGTAAACTTGTCTAAAATGTAAAAACCTGCAACTTGCAGAGAAAGACAGCAAAAACCTCCAGACCCCAGACTTATTATGGACAGACTTGTTTCACCATGGCAACAGGCAGAGACCACTGCAGCCTGACAACTAGTGCTGCCTACCGCATACAACTAAAACCATGAATGCTAAACTCCCAAGAATGGCAAAAGAGAAGTCGGAGAGAGATAAGAGAGCGACATGGCAGCAGAGGCTTACCTTCTCTAAATGAAGATCCACTTTAAAAGCCAGCTGTACCCAAAAAGCATTAATTCTGCCGCTATATAGAGAGTAAATGGTCTAAGACGGAGGGGGAAAAAAAAAACAAAGTTGTCGCTGCTCTAAAGTAATCCGGCAGGCAGTAAATCCCATACACTTAGTCAGGTCCAGCACTTGTCAGGCTTACGTATCAGTCGTGTCTGCTGACGGCTCTGGTGATTGAGCAGAATGACCTCTACGTCCATGGAGCACAGCGGCCGCCTGTCCAAATGAACAGCTTATGGCCCCGTGCCCTACCGTGTGATGACACTTCATACATGGGCCTGCTCTGTAAATGTCAACGAGAGCTGAATAATTTAGACACCTGAGGTTATCTGATCTCTCCTGTCAATGTACACTGGAAGTGGAATGTTGGCAGACCAGCCTTTGAACCACCTCACCCCGCTATCCGACCATTTACTCCCATAATTCTCAAGGATAACATTTGTCATGGTAATAGAGTCGAATAAAGGGGATATTCCGTCTTTCTCTCTTTTTTACAATTTGTCTGTCTCTGCAGAATAAACAAGGAGAAATAACCGCATAAATCTGCTTGTGAACTCGAGCAGAACGCAGCACAGTGAACTCAGCCTCAGGATTCAACCTGCTATTTTTTCTTTTTTCAGGTAATGACTGACTAACAAACATGAAAGCGCAGCCACTGAACCATTCAATGTGAAAACAGCGAATGAATAATAACCGTAGAGAAACAGGAGCTTTTTTTTGACATGGTGTTTTTCTCAAATAAAAATGAGGAGAACAAATGATTAATTATTGAATTAGAAGTTCCCCCTCATCAGTGTTAATAGTAATTCACACATTCATATAATGACACGGGATGTTTAACCCATAAAGACCCAGTGCTGCTTTTGTGACAATTCCCAAATTAATTTTTTTCTAGCTTTAACCATTCTTACGGGATTTATTATAATATTATTCTCTTTATTTTGCATTTTTCCTGTGAAAACCAGGTATTGTCTCTAGCTTTAACCATTCTTAAGGGATTTATCACCATTTATTATATTATTCTCTTTACTTTGTCTTTTTCCAGTGAAAATCAGGTATGTTCTTTAGCTTTAACCATTCTTGAGGGATTTATTATAATATTATTCTCTTTATTTTGCATTTTTCCTGTGAAAACCAGGTATTGTCTCTAGCTTTAACCATTCTTAAGGGATTTATCACCATTTATTATATTATTCTCTTTACTTTGTCTTTTTCCAGTGAAAATCAGGTATGTTCTTTAGCTTTAACCATTCTTGAGGGATTTATTATAATATTATTCTCTTTATTTTGCATTTTTCCAGTGAAAACCAGTTATTTTCTCTAGCTTTAACCATTCTTAAGAGATTTATCACCGTTTATCATAATGTTATTCTCTTTATTTTGCATTTTTCCAGTGAAAATTAGGTATTTTCTCTAGCTTTAACCATTCTTAAGGGATTTATTATAATATTATTCTCTTTATTTTGCATTTTTCCAGTGAAAACCTGCTATTTTCTCTAGCTTTAACCATTCTTAAGGGATTTATCACCATTCATTCTTAATATTATTCTCTTTATTTTGCATTTTTCCAGTAAAAATCTGGAATTTTCTCTAGCTTTACCCATTTTTAAGAGATTTGTCACCATTTATCATATATCATTCTCTTTATTTTGCATTTTTCCAGTGAAAATCAGGTATTTTCTTTAGCTTTAACCATTCTTAAGGGATTTATTATAATATTATTCTCTTTATTTTGCATTTTTCCAGTGAAAACCAGTTATTTTCTCTAGCTTTAACCATTCTTAAGAGGTTTATCACCATTCATCATAATATTATTCTCTTTATTTTGCATTTTTCTGGTAAAAATCTGCAATTTTCTCTAGCTTTATCCATTTTTAAGAGATTTGTCACCATTTATCATAATATTATTATCTTCATTTTGCATTTTTCTAGTGAAAATCAGGTATTTTCTCTAGCTTTAACCATTCTTAAGAGATTTATCACCATTTATCATATATTATAGTCTTTAGTTTGTATTTTTCCTGTGAAAATCAGGTATTTTCCGACATTTAATTCACCAATCATGTACTTTAATCATCATACTGAGATTACATTTGAGGATTTATTATATAAAAAACAGAGAAAACTTAAGACAAAGCGACTTTTTCACTAAAATATATCATAAACTGATCATAAACAAAATGTCTCCAACCACTGTCACTGATCCAACTCCACAGGTTTTACTGGTAAATTAATGTTGTAGAAGATGACAGTGTTTCCACGGCAACTACAGACCCTCTGAATATCCAAATGATGGCCATGGAAAGATGAATAACTGTATTTTACACGAATTATTTACATGGGCTGACAGGATTAGTGGATCCAAAGTTATTATTAAATATTTTAGAGCAGTAGATGCTTTTGGACAGCAGTGGATATTTGGGGCCTTATATTTTAAACTGTACTGTACATTTAAGTGACTTGCAGTTTAGAGGGCAGGGTTGTTTAAAAAGAAGGTAGGCAATCTGAAAATGTTGCTTACACATGGGCCTGTGATACGAAACAAAACCCCCACACTGAATAAATCATGAACACACAGCTGCCTTCTTTTGCTGAAGTGAACTAAAACTTGATATGCCATGCATTATTGACATGCAGACATTATGCTTTCTAAAGTCTATATAAAGACACTTTCTATACAGCAAATTTCTAGGCAAAAGAGGGGAAAAAAAGCACTAAATATTTGGACGCTGGAATCTTTTAAAGTGATTCAGCGGAGTACAGCCAAGCAAGAAGTCATGCAGCCAAACACAGAGAAAAGAAAAAAACAGAAACACAGTCAAAAATGCACTAATATTGTAAAAAAAATTTTAAAAAATTTAAAAAAAATGCTCGGTTGTAACAAAGCTTCACCTCGTCTGGCACAGATGAGCTCATGAACACCACAGTTCCTCCCCCCTCCTGGGAAAACAGAGACAGATGAAAAGCCGGGTTAAAATATGATTTCACGTACAGCAGAAACATATGCTCCGTCGTCAGGTTAGAGGATCTGACAGACGCTGGTGCCAGTAAATAAACTGGAACCAGCTGGACTCCATTACATGGTTTAACTCTGTAATTAAACTAACATGAGGAGAGTTGGAGAAGAGAGAGATGGAGACTTAGAGAGACATTTATTTTATTGTTATTATTATTATTATTACATAACCTGATTCTTATTATACATCGGTTATAATAATCCTCCTGAGGCTTCAGTTTATGAAGGTACTGACATATCACACATTCACACACCCACAGACACATTCACACTTTCTCCTTTGAGGCTCAACACTTCCCCATTTAATTGTTTCCTTATCTACACTCTAACCTCGTCACAGGTTAGAAAACCTACACCACAACTGTCACAACAATATTTTCCTCCCACAAAGTCCTCTCACTGAATTGAAAATGCACCATTACGCTTCACATCAGTGAGTGGACGTTGGAAGTAGGGATGTAACGATTATCGGTATAACGATAAACCGGGGTAAAATTCCCGACGGTTAATATTACTGTTTAAATTCTAATTATCATGATAACCATGTTTGATTACTGCACTTTGCAAGACAGAGAGAGACAGAGAGAGAGAAAGAGAGACAGACCCAGTCCAAGTGCACAGAGAGAGATAGAATATCTATCTATTTATCTATCTATCCGTGAAAAGGAAACTAAAACAACTCAAACTTGATATGGAAAATGGTCAAACAATGGCCATAAGGTGCCATCTTTAATGCACATTTGTATGTTTGATGTTTACATGTTAATATTTGAATGTTTCTGCCAACAGAAAGTACATTGTGCCTATTATTTTATTAGTTTGTTTGTTTGTTTTTTTCAAAATACAGCGCGGTTAAATTATTTCAATGTGTGTATAAGTACTTTTTGAACATTTTAAGCAAATTTCAACAATACCGCGATAATAATGATAACCGTGATAATTTTAGTCACAATAACCCTGATATGAAATTTTCATATTGTGACATCCCTAGTTGGAAGTGGCCTGAGGAAATGAGTCAATGCCAATGAAAAGAGAAAACTCTCAGCTTGTTTTCTGTCACAGCAGCAGCAGCAGGAGCAGCAGCAGCAGCAGATTCTCCAGATCAATTCACTTAGTGGTAGAGAAACTCTGATGGGTATTCTTGTAGAAATAAATAGATTGCATAATGTAGCAGCTGGAAAAACAGTGATTACTTTAAAAACTGAAAGTAACCTTGGAGAGGAAGCATGCCCTCACTTATAAAACATCTGTTAGGAAACAAGTTCTGCTTCTACAGGATGGATGTTGGTGTGTAAAACGGCAAGAAATAAGAGTACACACAACCATGAAAGTCACTTCACTTACAAGAAAAAAAAAGTATGCCAGCACTCGAGAGCTGATTTTAGCCCAGAAAAACAAACTAAATCAGATTTACGGGGATTTCTTTCTTTTGGAAACCTGATTGCGGCATTTAAGTAAAAACATTTAGTAATACCGTGTTTCCCAAACGTATGGTTGTGATTCACAGAGCTGCTTTTATTACCCCGCCCCCCAAAGGAGAGGCAAGGGGTAGTGTTTTTAGTTCAGTTTGTTTGTTTGTTACCTACGCCAAGGAGATCATGTTTTTGTCAGCGTTGGTTTGTCTGTTCATCTGTCTGTCTGTTTGTCTGTCTGTGTGCAAGATAAGTCAAAAAGTTATGGACAGATTTGGATGAAAATTTCAGGAAATGTTGATACTGGCACAAGGAACAAATGATTACATTTTGGCGGTGATCGGGGGGGGGGGGGGGGGGGGCATGGGGGCCCACTGATCTGCCTTGCACTTTTAATGGGCAAAATTTCAAATGTCTATAGCAGCAAAACTACAGGTTGAATTCACACCAAATTGGGTTTATAGATTACCAGTGACCCAGAACAGATCTCATTATATTTTGGGAAAAGTAGGTGAAAGTTCAAATTTTTTATGAATTTTTAAAATCTTTTTTCTCCCCATTTACTTATAATGGGCAAAATTTCAAATGTCTGTAGCAGCAAAACTGTCTGTTGAATTCATACCAAATTTGGTTTATAGATTGCCAGTGACCCAGAAGAAATGTGATTATATTTTGGGAAAAGTAGGTCAAAGTTCAATTTTTTTTAAATAAATTTTCAATTTTTTTTTTTCTTCTCCCATTTACTTATAATCGGCGAAATTTCACATGTCTATAAAAACATCAAATTTGTTTCAATTTACTTCAAACTTAGCACATATATATAGAGGCAACTGATATGCTGACATCAGCACATGCATAGACATGATGACATCAGCTGGATTGATCCCAAAATAAGCTAAAATACGTGCGAGGGGTGGGGTTTGTTTTGCCTTGAACCACTTATTTTTTAAATGGAATGTCCTTTGCAATTGACAGCATTTATTTTTTAAGTAAAACTGTCAAACTTTTGTCCCCTGCAGAGGACAAAAACACATTGCTGGGTCTCAGGAGGTTAACTTAAGACACAAATGTATGAATCTTCTTAAAATTACAAAGTTATAATGACTTGTATATGTTATATAATGACATTCTAACATCACTAGTCTACAAGTAAAAAAGCCTCCAGAATAAAAGTGGTGAAAGTTTACTAAGTTTGAGTCCCTAATAAAGAACAGTAAGTAAAAAATGGTGGTTGACTGTAGTTTCCAAGATACAGCCTTAGGTCAAAATGTGAAATTCTGTGAAGTAATGATGAAATAATAAAGACATGTTTGTCTCAGAGCTACCAGATCTACTTTAAAACACTGTCTGCACATTATAATACATTCACTTTTTAGGTTCTTTCTAGTGGAAGATGTATTCATCTATTGTATAAATATATATGTGTGTAATAGCACTTTAACATATACATTGAAAACATCGGCTAACCAGCACTTTTGTCATTTATTTTCTAATTCATCTAAACAAGTTTTTAGCAGGTTTAATCTCCAAAGCAGATCATTTCTTTAAAAAAAAACAAAAAAACTTAAAGAGGTGATGTAAATTCTGTAGTGACTTCCATTATGATATTATTCCATAGAATAGATATGTCCTCCACAAAGCTTCAATCTGAATGATGTAACAGCAAAACAGCTAAAATTTCAACACTTTTTATAACTATGACAAAGTTTCTCATATTTAAGGGACAGCTGCTGATTCTAATTCTACCACAGCATTATCTAATTATTATAACCTAAGCTATAATTGTATGAATCTTATTAATAATACAAAGTCAGAATACTTATTATAGGTTCTGTGATGATTTTGTAACATTTATGTTGGATTTATTCATCTATTGTATAAATATATATAGTTGTGAATGTGTGTGTGTGTGTGTGTGTAATAGCACTTTATCATATACATTAAAAACATCAGCTAACCAGTACTTTAGTCATTTGTTTTCCATTTCATCTTAGTAAGTTTTAGCATGTTTCTTAAAAAAAAAAAAAAGTTTTATCTTAACTCATAAAGACCCAAACATCCACCAGTGACCAAAAGCATCTACTAATCTAAAATGTTTAATAACTTTAGAGCCACTAATCCTATCAATACATGTAAATAATTGGTATAAAATACAGTTTGTCATCTTTTCATGGTCATCAGATTTGACCCATTTGGATGTTGAGAGGCTCTGTAGTTACCATGGAAACACTATCATCTTTTACAACATTGATTCACCAGTAAAACCCATGCAGTTGGATCGATGAGAGTGGATGTACACACCTGGATTATGTTCAGTTAATGATATATTTTACTGAAAAGTCACTTTTTCTCAAGTTTTCTCTGTTTTTGATATGATAACTCTCAAACGTAATCTCAGCATGATGATTAAAGTACATGATTAAAAAAGTAAATTTAGCAAAATATCAGACTTTCACCAAAAAAAATGCCAAATGGAGAGGATAATATTATGAAGAAATGGTGATAAATCACTTAAGAAAGGTTAAATAGCGAGAAAAATGTATTTGGGAATTGACACATAAGTAGCACTGGGTCTTTATGGGTTAAAGAGGTGATGTAAATTCTGTAGTGACTTTCAATATGATATGATTCCATAAAATAGATATGTCCTCCACAAAGCTTCGATCTGCATGATGTAACAACAAAACAGCCAAAACTTCAACACTTTTTATAACTATGACAAAGACTTGCATGTTTAAGAAACAGCTGCTGATTCTAATTCTACCACTGCATTATCTAATTATTATAACCTAAGCTATAATTGTATGAATCTTATTGACCCTTTCATGCATGAATTATGAGAGCCTTAGTTGAGTTTTTGTTTTTTGTTTTTTTTTTAATTCCTCCTTAGGCATGAAAAAAACAATGAGATTGTGGTTTTTTTCATAGATTTACAAAAATATCTACCCAGCAACACCATGAATTTTACTCTTGAAGCAAAGAAACATGTATTTAAAACCCAATATGATAAAGTGATATGAAAACAGTGAAATTCAAATCTAGAAATGTATTGAATTCCAAGGCCTTGCATTTAATCTGTTACTCATTGATTGTTCCCTATATAACTTACTGTGTGGAATTGTGGGGATCCACCTTCAAAACCACTATAAATTCAATAATAAAACTGCAAAAACGAGCTATACGTATTTTCAATAAGGCTGATTATTATGCTCACACGGAGCCACTTTTTCTAAATTCTTATGTGATGAAATTTTATGATCTCTTTTATTATAAAATAATGCAAGTTATGTTCAGAGCAAAATCAAAAATGCTCCCTGACCCAATACAGAGGTTCTTTTCAATTCAGGACATTCCATATAATCTCAGAGGTGTTTGCAAATTTACTGTACAAAAAGCTAAAAAAAAAAAAAAAAGTATGAAAAGGAGATGTGTGTCCATTATTGGAGTTAAATTTTGGAATGATTCCAACATAAATTTAAAAACATGTAATTCTTTTTTGGTTTTTAAGAAAATGGTTTGTAAAGCTATTTTTGAAGCTTATAAATGTGATTAATTATCTGTTGTTGTTGTTGTTGTTTCTTTGGAGGTTGGTAGCCTAAAAAGTTGTAATATAGGATAGGCCTTGATAAGCAGTCTGCTTCTGCCTATACCTTTTCAGTCATTATTCAACACATTATTCAACACAAGACTCTTGATTTTGTGATTCTGTGATTCTTTTTCTTTCCTTTGCATGAAATGTCAATACTGTGTACAATATTTGGTGTTGTCATGACTGAATAAACTACTACTACTACTACTTATTAGCAAATGAAACCATATTTAATGCAGCTAATCTTATGTTTCCTCACATTTTAACATATTGTAATACTAGTTATTATTCACTTCATGGAGATAATATGCAAAAAAATAACAATTAACAACTGATTTTCACTCTAGAGCCAATCAAGAACAGCAAAGTTACAGTAATGGTATGAATTGCAGTTTATGAGATGATGCATAAGCGTCCACTGTGTTGGCTGATATGGAACTAAAACAACTAAACCCATGAATATACAAGAGAACAGCTGGAGAATAACTGTCCACTGTGACCACAATGCATGAAAGGGTTAATACACTAGTCAACATTTGCTAGGGATCAGGACTATAACTTTGCTATATTCGGGGGTGTAATTCTGGAAACTTGAAAATTTACTTTCCCAGTGGAGTACAGCCTGCGGATGTGGATGGTGGCCACACACATTACTGACATCACACCGTATGTGTTTCAGAACATTCTGAATGGTTTCAGTGAAAACAAAATTGGAAGAGTAATTGTTGTGAACTCTGATTTCTAGGGTTGTATCACCCTTTTGCCAGAAAGTGCAATAAAAATGTATGTTTTTTTTACCTTTTGGTCCATTTTTCTTTACATGACTAGCCAAAGTACACACATAATATATGAAGTCACCCAAAATATTATACAACATCAATTATTGTGCAAATATAAAACTGATCCCTAGCAAATGTTGACTAGTATAATACAAAGTCAGAATACATATTATGGTTCTGTGAGGATTTTGTAACATTCATTCATTTTTTCTTGACGTGGTGATGCAAATTCTGTCATGACTTCCATTATGATATTATTCCATAGAACAGATATGTCTACAAAGCTTTGCCCTGCAGGATGCAACAAAGCAGACAAAACTTTAACAAATGCACTAAATTGCACTGTTGATAGTCTGAACCACTGCACGCATCCTTTTCCATATTGCATGTGATAAAAAAAAATAAAAAAAAAAAACGCTCTTGGAGAAGACTGTGTATCAACAACGCTGCACGCACGGCTGCACGTGACGTGACACAATAGGGATGCTGTCCAGAATGGGACGGGATACAGCACGCGCCAGTCTGCAGCGCATCCTTTTTGCATCCACTGTTCACAGATCAGCTCCGGTCACTTTCACTCAAACCTCCAAGAGGCACTTATCTGTCCGCATGTAGGCGATTATATTCCCTGCACACACTCAGATTATGAGGGGGGATATCAGCAACACGTGAGGTGATAACAATTGAACAGATGGAGAGTCATATTTACATGGAACCAAAGGTGGATGAGCTGAAATGTGGGTTTGGGATCGATAAGATGAAATATTCATGGCAACTATAAGCGCCATGTGACCGTTACAACTGCAGCGTAAACCACAGAAATACTCGAATCAATTCTTATTTTTAGATGAGACTCGGTCAGTCAAAGCACCAGAAGTGTCCGTTTCCACTTCAACATCACCACACGCGGCTGTAAACGTACGCGCGCATCCCACGGAGGGGATCATAACATTCCTGCATCAGTGCGGGTGTCAGCATCAGCATCAGCACCAGCATCAGCATCAGCACCACTGATGCCGCTGTCCCAGCTCCGGAACACTGCGGTACTCTCGACGTGCTTTGAAAGGAGGGAAAAAAAAAAAAAAAAACACTGGATAAAAATAAAACAACTGAGCGACCATGAATGAAACGGGATTTATAAACCGCGTTCTCATTCTGTCCCCTTGGCAAAGTTTTACACGAGTCCCGCAGGACACCTGAGACCGAGTAGGGCTACTTACCGTCAATCGCCATGATGCTCCGTCCCGGACTCTACCAACTCTAGGGGGGTGAGATAGAGGAGGGAGGTCATTCATGTGCCGGTGGAAGAAGTGTGAGTGAGAGAGAGGGGTTATGTAAGCAGCCACACAGGAGCTTAAGCATGGAAATACTGGGGGAGATTTACAGTGCTTTAAAGTTTTGGGGGAAAAACATGGATTTGGTGGATAAATGTGTTCTTTCTGCACAATACTACATATGAGTAGGATACTACCAGAGCAGGGGCCTCAAACACATTTTAGTTCAGGGGCCACATATGATCTCAGGTGGGTCAGAGCAGTAAAACTCATACCATAATAACCTATAAATAACGACAACTCCACATTTTTGTCTTTGTTTCAGTACAAAAAAAGATATTATATAAAATTAATATTAATATTATTATTATTATTAGTAGTAGTAGTAGTAGTAGTAGTAGTAGTAGTATTGTTGTTGTTCTTGTTGTTGTTAAAATGATAAAGCAATTTTGTTTTGTTTGGGTTATGTTGAAAGGGCTAATAAACATTTCAATTCCAACAATAGTTATTGCACATAGCTGATTTTTCATTATTGCACATTGTTGATTATTGATTATTATTGATTATTACACATGGTCAATTATGGTTATTGCATATTGGTGGTTTTTAATTATTGCACATTGTTTATTGATTATTGATTACTACACAGGGTCAATTATGATTATTGCACATTGTTGATTATTGATTATTATTGATTATTACACATGGTCAATTATGGTTATTGCATATTGGTGGTTTTTAATTATTGCACATTGTTTATTGATTATTGATTACTACACAGGGTCAATTATGATTATTGCACATTGTTGATTATTGATTATTATTGATTATTACACATGGTCAATTATGATTATTGCATATTGGTGGTTTTTAATTATTGCACATTGTTGATTGATTATTGATTACTACACAGGGTCAATTATGATTATTGCACATTGTTGATAATTGATTATTGCACATTGTTGATGGATTGTTATTGATTATCACAAATTGTCAATTATGATTATTGCACATTGCTGATCTATGATTATTGTTGATTACTATATATGGCCAAATATGTTTATTACACATTGTTGACAGTTGATTATTGCACACTGGAGGTTTTTCATTATTGCACATGGTTGATTATTGATTATTGCTTGCTCTTGCACGTTGTTGATTTTTCACTATTGCACATTGTTGACAATTACATGTGGTCAGTTATTGCAGAGTTTTATATATATACATATATATATATATATATATATATATATATATATATATATATATATATATATATATATGTATATGTGTGTGTGTGTGTGTGTGTGTGTGTGTGTGTGTGTGTGTGTGTGTGTTGTTTAAACCTGATGTATATAATTAGATACATGTAACACACAGATAGTCCACCACGGGGTAGGATATGTTCACCAGAGGCCTTTCCAGTGACACTACAAGATTGTCATTAATGAGAAAGGAGGCCGAACTTTGCCAGTTTTGAAAATGAATTACCAATTTGTTTATGTTTGTTCAAAAATAATAATATTTGAGCATTGAGACCCAATGTATCAAATATGATACAAAACTAAAACTCATACATGGAAATTGATATTTGAAAAAAATCTTAAGGACCAATAAAGGTTCGAGTTTCAAAGAACTGGAGTTTTCTGTCAATGATTTCTTTCAAAGGTTTCTTTATTAATAACAGAAAATGAATAAGACATTCACTATATACAGGAAGGAGATGTTGGATTTTCTAAACAACATCCACCCATGACACAACACATAACCCTACCCAGACTTGACCAGATACAAACAAGAACTGAAAAATTTTAAGAAAAGACAGGATGAAAATTATAAAAAATAAATAAATAAATGAATAAATAAAAATTTATATATATACACTACCAGGCAAAAGTTTGGACTCACCTTCTTATTTAAATGACATGAGATGGACCACAGATGGCCAACAAGTGCTCAGCATCATTTGGAATTCCTTCCAGACTTTTGGAAAACATTTCAGGTGATTACCTCATGAAGCTCATCAAGAGAATGCCAAGAATGCACAAAGCAGTAATAAAAGCAAAATGTGGCTATTTTGAAGAATCTAAAATATAAAACATGCTTTGAGTTTTGTCCCACCTTTTTAAACTACATAATTCCATATGTGTTCATTCATCGTTCTGATGCCTTCAGTGAGAATCTACAATGGAAATAGTCATAAAAATAAAAAAAACCAGGTGAGTCCAAACTTTTTCCTCTTTTGCCTGGTAGTGTATATATATATATATATATATATAAACAACCTTGTTTAAACAGCATTGATAAGTGTAGTACAAAAAGAACGATATTATTTTAAAAAAAATAAAAAATAAAAAAAAAAAAGAGCAAGGCTTTGCAGGGTTAAGTCAGACCTTGTAAACTCTTTATTCATCGGGGCCTGGACCACAAGTTCATGGGAGTACATGGATAGAGCTGTGCCCATACTTTTTTTTTTTTTTTTTCACTTTTACGCACACTCTTCCCAACCAGGCGCAACTGCCCTCATACTCAGGACTGTGTGCGTCACTACTGGAAGCTCCGCCCACTAGAGTTTTCCCTTCAAACATTTCCGCAAACTTTCCTGTAAGCCATAGACAGTCTGTATTAACTGTATGCTCCAGCCAACTACCGCATCTAAATCGGATTGTGAACAGAGTATCAGAGTAGATCGATAGAAGTGGATCAGAATGAGTGAAATCAAACCCACGGACGCGGCTGTTCCTGATGAAAAGGAAGAGGAAAAGGACTGGGCTGCAGCCAAAGCCTTCTTTGACAACCTCAAAACACACAAACCAAGGCCTGTACGTGTGTTTCATGACTTCCCTGTGTTATCTTCTGTTGTATTTGTATATGTACTGTCTGACCCTAAAGGGGCCTCCTCTGTCCTTTCCCCACCCGCTCCACGCAGCCCAAACCCCGCTATGCTGTCACCATCGCCGTCTCCTCTCGGACCCTCTTCGACATGACGGCGGAGAGGAAGATCTACGAGGAAGAGGGAGTAGAAAAGTATGTTTCCTATCAGGTGGAGCATGAACAGGAGCCTCTGAACCCAGGACCTGCTTTCCCCTTCGTTAAGGTACGTGTCACCCTGCGTGGATCTGCAGGGTGTGGTCGCTGCAAAACTATTCTTACACACTGCAAAAAACAAAATCATACAAAGTGTATTTTTCTTATTTTTTGTCAAAATGTGTCATCACACTTAAATAAGACATAATCACCTCAAGAGTAACTTTTCATTGAGATATAAGAACTTATTTTTAGACAATAGATCCTGAAAATCTTATTTCAAGAAATCGTACCACACTGTAAAAAAAAAAAAAATCTGTAATTTAACAGAATTTTTACCGTTTATTTTACGGATTTTTCCTGTATTTTTAAGATACAGGAAAATATCAATGAAATGACAAAAATAGACTGTGATTTTGCATGTCAAATGTAAAATAACATGAAAAAACTGTAACTGTGAATAACCATAAAATTTCCTCTTTTTTAAAAGATTTTTTTTTTTCCACAGAAAAATACAGTTAAAATACATTTGCAAATGTATCATAATTTCACAAATATTTATTTTCTATTTATGAGATTAAACTGTTAATTTAAAGTTTAATACTGTAAAAAAAAAAAAAATCAAGATAAAATTACTGACAATTAACCATAGCATTAGGTTAACCAGACTTCACTGTTGTCTAAACAGCTGATGTTCCACTGACTACTGTTACAGCATGGAACCAACTAAACAGTGAATATTTCTGATATACATACCATTGGTTTGTTCGACAGTCAGATCTACTGCGACCATTGTGGTCCTTTAGTTTCTTTTAATCCTGCATAAGTTTCTTCTTCTTTTCTCGTATTTCTTTAGGTTTGTGTCTTATATTTGGCTCCGACAGCTTTTACTCGCTCGTTTTGTGTCGGCGATTCAAAGTCCATCTGAATTTCCTCATCGTCCGTCCACTTGTTGTAGCTTCTCTTTTGGTCCATTTTCCGAATTATCAAAATACAAAGCTTGTGGAAATTAAATGAGTTAAATATTGGCGGTGAACAGAATGCGGAAATGCTGCCAGTCTAGTCCACCACTCAGCATTCTCCAGCACACAGCCCCACCCCTTAAAGTTCCTGGTAATCTGGAAAGTACTACCTCTGTACCAGGAACTTCTTCGGGGTAAATTCGGGGCCGGGGGAGGGTCAATTACCAGGGTAATTTTCGGTGGAAACTCACCAGGAACTTTGAAAGTTCAGGGTGATACAGAAAGTTCCTGCAAAAGTTCCTGCGGTGGGAAAGGGCCTATAGTGTTGAAGATGGACCTGTGGAGTTGAATTAATGAAGAATTCAGACCCAAGCATAGCATTTAAAGTTTATGTAGACCACAGGGAAATGTTTTAAAATACATAATTCCACTAAAAAAAAGGCAAAATATCACTCCTTTAAACATTCTGCTGAGATTACATTTCAGGATTATTTTACTAAAAATAGAGAAAACTTAAGAAAAGGCGACTTTTTCAGTCAAATCTATCCTTAACTGAACATAAACCAAGTGTCTCCATTCGCTGTCATTGATCCAACTCCATTGGTTTTACTGGTGAATCAATGCTGTAGAAGATGACGGTGTTTCCACATTCACTACGGAGCCCCTGAACGTCCAAATAGGTCATATCTGATGACCATGAAAAGATGACAAACTGTATTTTACACCAGTTATTTTACATGTATTGATAGGATTAGTGGATCCACAAGTATTAAACATTTAAATCAGTAGATGGTTTTGGTCACTGGTGAATGTTTGGGTCTTTATGGGTTAAATTTTCATAAGTTTGCAACAGGTGATGGCACAGAACTTCCTCAGGCAACAATAACTTCCTCATATTTAGACAATTTCACTGCACATTAAATCCGAGGTTGACTGATGTAAGGCTGATATAGGTGTTACATAGTCATAAACAAGAAGATTTATAATGATATCCTTTCTAATATGCTAATATGGTTGCAAATTTTAGAGTAATTTCAACACAAATATCCTCATTAAGATGCAGGACTGAAAGGTATAGAAGATCCTTCATGAAAACTGCCATCTGACCCGACAACACTTTAATCTGATGGATGATTATTTGTTTGTTTATTCCTTTTTTTTTTGTCTAGCTGTCTGTTTTTCTTGAATGAAACAGTGAAGTTTCTTTGGGGATCAATAAGTTTTATCTGTATCTGTACAAATCGTTAATGACAACTCAATCGCTAATATTTCAATAATGTTTACTATCAGTTTTTCCATTTATTACATAAAAGCAGGGCTGTCAAACTAATTATAGTTCAGCCCAATCTGATCTCAAACAGACCAGACCAGTAAAATGATAATATAATACGCTATAATGACAACTCCAAATTTGTGTCTGTTTTAGTGCAAAAAAGTAAAATTACAGTATGAAATTGTTTACCCTTTCACAAAAATGTGAATAAATGAACAACTATGAACAATGTGACATTTCAGAAGAAAAATACATGCAATTTTAACAATATTATGCCTCAGTTTAATTGAGACTAAGAGATTAAATCAAATTAGTAAAAAGTTGGATGAAAATCGGAAAAAGACCAGAACTAACTCGTAAGTCCATCGCAAGAGTCATTTGACTTGCTGTTAACATAAAAAAAAGTTATAAAAATGGCCATGAAGTTAGAATAGAACATTTTTACCTCTTCTCCTGAAACGATTGTGACAGTGTGATTCATTCTTGATAGATAAACTGTACCTGGGACTCAGTATGTGATTATTGTTCCTGGTCAAAGGTGATTACTGATGTGTAGAAATAGGAATAAAAAGAGGAATATGTCTGAAAACTAAAATTATTTCAGCTTTATTGACAACAGTGTAGTTCCGTTTGTGGAAAAATGGTCAAACAATCAGATTAAAATATGCCAATAATTGTAAAGGTGCTGAATATTAGCTCTGATAACACACCAGGCTGATGATTTCTTGATTCCTTCATTAGATCTCTACATAATCGGGACAAAATAATTGAAATTCTCTCAATAGCAAACAGCAAGGGCTTAATATTTGAGCTCCTCTGTTATCAAAACACCACTAAATATTGGAATGCTGTCATACCTGATCTGAAATGGTGCCATTCTTCAAAAATATAGGCTTGCATTTCTTTAAAAGATGAACCCAGTGGGGAATTTACCACTCACCATAAAGGCTGATGGATGTTCAGAGACAGGACATTCACCAACCAGGCCTTATGTTTATGGGACGCTTGTCAGGGAGTGTTTACCCTCAACTACGGCAACATCCTGAAGGAGTGATTTTACCCTCATACTGTTAAAAAAGCAGGTGATGAGCAATCTAAAGACTGGAGTTAACGCCACACTATACCCCAAATATAGGCTGTCAGGATGAAGGAACCAGGTTTTATTTCATAGGGACACATACATACTGTACATAAAATAGACCTCCCAAATGTGTGTTTGTGTGCAACATCCATCCCTTCACGTTTATATGTGACTAGAAAGTTAAAATACTGCAGGAGGAAATACAATATAACTGTTATTAAATGAATCCACGCTTCATACTGACGTCCATAACAGGTTTATTCACAGAATATGGTAACAACATGCAATGGTACACTGTGAAAAATAAATACATACATGAAAATTAACCCTCCGGTATCCTGTCCAGCAAGGCCCTTGCTAAGCACCAAGTGTGCTTTTTTTGGCACACTTGTGGAATAATGTCAAAAAAAATTTCAAACAGTTTGTTTTTAATTCTTTTACATTTTTTTCTATTTCATTAACTTGAGCCATAAATAAAAATACCAAATACTCAATAACTGTCACATTTTTAACCCTTTAAATGCCATGTTTGTAATGTAAACTAACTTTTTTTTTTTTTGGATGGAAAAAACACAGAAAAATAATTTTTTTCAATATACTACATAAAAAGTGGATCACATATTATTTGATTTTTGCAGCCTGGCATATGTCACTAATTAACTCCAACATTGGTTAATTTGCATTATTATTTTTGGCGCTAGGTCAAATGTTCAAAAATACTAGCATCTGTCACCAAGTGTGCCAAAATGACACGCCTATAAATCAAACTATTAAATATTATATATTGATTTATTTTTCTGCATGATTTTGATTTTATTTTTGTAAATCAAGGTCAGCCCTAATCATACATAACAGTTGGAAGAAATAATGCGTTTTAGGCACACTTGGGAGACAGATGCTAGTCTGGTAATTTTCTTTTGTTTATAATGTGCAAATTTTAGTTGGTGGCCAGAATTTTAAAGATCATGCAAAAATGAACAACTTTTGAATTCTAACCTTATTTAAATTGTGAAAAATAATATGAAGTTTTTTAACACAAAGTGCAAAGTGTGCCTAAAAGGCGCACCTTAATGCCGGAGGGTTAAACAAGTTTTTAATCACATTTCTTTCTCAAAACAACAGACAGTTTTCGGATAACATAAATGATAATTATTACTGTGTTTGCCTGGATAACCAACAGAAAAAATGGGACAGGATCTAATGTTCGTTGCTAGGACCTGACAGATCTCTCCCTCTCTCCCACATTGTGCCTCGCCTCCCTGGCGCGGGTCACATGACGTAATATACTTTGACCAGGATGAACATAGCAATGCAAAAAATTATTATTTGAATTTGCAAAAACAACCTAAATTACAACAAATCAGATATTTAAAATAAATACTGGTGTGCATAATAAAACTGACCCCAAAAATCTTAAATGTAGTAGTCAGATTTACTAAACTACTGCGTTGCCATAGCAACTTGAAGACCCACAAACTACGCCCGTTACATACATGTTAAAGCAAGATAAAACCCTGATGAATGTAACACAGGCAGTGAGTTATAGTTTTACGTAATAAACTAAAGGTCGACCGATATGGGCTTTTCTAAGGCCGATGCCCATTTTTAAAAATGTGGTCAGCTGATGGTCGATATCTACAGCCAATTTTTGAGGCCAATATTTTAGGCCGATTTTTTTTTTTTTTTTAAAGAACATTGACTGTAAAATACAATTGAAACACTCAGATAATTAAGATTTTTTTATGCAACAATATAAATGTAATTATTTATACAAATACACATAGTACACTTTTAACATTTTTTGAACTTCAAGTGCTGCCCACACAGGTGCCTGATCAAATATCTTATGACGTTTTTACTACTGATCAAATATCAGCTTTCAAAAAAAAAATTAAGGCTGATTTTGAACAAATCAATACATCAGTCTACCTCTATAATAAATGAACTGAATCATCTCTGTTGCACCTTCCTACAGTTGGGAGTGGTTGTGAAATGCATAATCTGTTAACTCTTAAACATTTAGGGTTATTTTTATAGTGACTTCCAACAGAAGCTCTCTCTTCATCTAACCTTTCCTAAATGATTTATCTTCATTTACCATATTATTCTATGCTTTTTCAGTGAAAAACAAGTATTTTGCTATATTTAAGTTATGAAACACATAGATGTTGACAAAATCTTAGAGTCAGTTCAATGGTTATTATATCAGAACAGAGAAAACTGAAGGAAAGGCAAATTTCTCCACAAAATATTATATCATTGACTGAATGTAAAAATAAGAGCCTACAACCACTGTCATTTGTACAACGACATGAGTTTTAGTGGTGAATCAGTGTTGCAGAAATGGAGGCGTTTCCACGTTCATTATGAAGCCTCTGAACATCCAAATGGGTCACATCTAATGCTGAAAAGCTGAGAAACTTATTTTACCTGAATTATTTAAATGTATTGATAGGATTTGTGGTTCGAAAGTTATTAAATATTTTAGATCAGTAGATGCTTTTGGTCGCCGGTAGCTATTTTATGCTTGTTTATTTATTGATTTAAATCCAGGTTAAAGACCCACCTGTTCTCAGCTGCATTTAAATAGAGTTTTTATTCATCAGTTCAGATCTGCACTGTTTCTTTTAAGCTTAAAGTTTTTATCTGTTTTATCTATTTATCTGTTTTTTATTATTTTTTTCTCATGCCTATACTCTTTTGTTGCCTCCCTGCTGTAATGCTTTTAATGTTTTATGTAAAGCCCTTTGAATTGTCTTGTACCTGAAACGTGCTATATAAATAAACCTGCCTTGCTTTGCCTTATGTGGTTGCGAATATGATTTTTTTCCCCTTTTTTTTCACAGGAAAAAGGGGGGGGGTTAACTTTTAGTAATGCTTCATAAAAAAATTTGAGTAACAGAGAATGATATATCACTGTGGTATCAGTCTGTGTATACCACAGTGTTAAAAATAATAATAATTCACCTTTTCCCCTTCTCAGACAACATCCAAAATCCATGTAGGATTTACAATAACTGACAGGAAGGTGTGGTTGATATTGTGCAACGTTTGTGCTGTTACCTCATGTTCTTGGTTTTGGCTCAATATCCTGGCTGTTTTGTTAAGGTGGTTTTGCTCTTTGTGCACACAGGCCCTGATGAATGTCAACTCTAGACTGAGGGAGCTTTACCCCGACAGCGAGGAGTTGTTTGACATCGTCTTAATGACTAATAACCATGCCCAAGTTGGAGTGCGCCTCATAAACAGCATTAATCACTACGGTACGCTGCCTCCTTAACTAAACACTGTTGATTGTTTGGCAGCAACAACAGGCACAATCAAGAGCAGTGCTGTGTTTAGTAATTGCACACTAGAAATGGAGAGCTGTTGTGGTACAATTAGAATCTCCTTTTCTTTTTTTGCTTCACAACTTTCTTCTATTCTTTCAGATTTGACTATAGAGAGGTTCTGTATGACTGGGGGAAACAGTCCCATCGGTTACCTAAAGGCCTACATGACAAACCTCTACCTCTCTAAGAGCGCAGACAAAGTCACAGAAGCCATAGAAGAAGGTGAGTAAACCTGTTTTTTTTTTTTTTTTTAAGAGGAATCAGTCAGTGTCTTCAGCTTCGTGATGCTTTCACACTTCACTGGAATTAACATTCTCACGTGCCGCCGCTTTGTGTGATTCATTCACGCTGTTGAGGGAAATCTCGACCCCATGCTGTGCAACAAGAAGGGCCTGTTTTGAAGATGGTGCGTGATTCATAGCGCCCTGCTGTCTGAATACACTAAATACAAACACTTACCAAACAGAGGCGCTTTCAACAGGGAGTTGGAAACGATCGAATCATTGATCGGAGGAAAATCATCCAACACACGCTGACGTAAAAAAAGAAAAAGTTCAGAAGAAGATTAGATGTGTTTAAATTTACTATTTCTGTTTGTTTTAAATCATTGTGAATCTCCTCCGTTGCTTTGCTCTCTGTCCCATATAAGGGAGATACAGTGTTGTAGATTGTATTAGAAAGTCATACCTGAGTAGAAGTACAGGTACGCTACCAAAAAATGACTTTGGTAGAAGTTCAAGGCCCAATCCCAATTCACCCCTTGGCCCTCCCTAGGGTGACCAGGTGCTTACGAGACACGTGGGACAAGGGGTGCGTTTCTGTTGGACAATGTGGGACACGTAACCATAACGCTGGAACAAAGTCTAGATTTTTAAATAATGTCCATCTTATTGTCCAACTTATATATATGAATAACAACAATTTGATTTGGTTGCACACAGTATGCATATTTTTGCACTGGGCATTTATTTTTTGCTTTTTTTGCACAGGTTTCAACAACTTTTTTTGCTTGTAAAAACAGAACAAACTAGAAAAGCTCTTGGAGAGTGCAGACCTCCATGCCCCCCGCCGATCACCACCAAAATTTAATCATTTTTTCCTTTCAGTATCAACATTTCCTGAAATTTTCATCCAAATCCATCCAGAACTTTTTGAGTTATCTCGCACACTGACAGATAGACAGACAAACCAACGCCGGCAAAAACATAACCTCCTTGGTGGAGGTAAAAATGTACTTGTAAAAACCCAAAAAAGAAACCTAAAGTTTCAAATATTGTAATTGAATACTATTTCAACAGAGTGGAAGTGCTGCTGGGTCTTCTTGTTGGTGATTATCCACAGGTGCTCTTTGGAAACTTGTGGTGTGTCTGGCTATTTAGAGTGAAAAAAAAAATCCACATAAGCATGCTAGATTTCAAAAAATCTTCCAAGGCACACTGTAGGATTTGTGTAAAAATAAAATGCCTTTATTAGTTCATGGCAATCTTTTAAAATACAGCCAACGCATTGCGACCTCTGGTCTTCATCAGGGCCCTGATGATTTTAAAAGATATCCATGAACTAATAAAGGCATTTTATTTTTACACAAATCCTACAGTGTGCCTTGGAATGTTTTTTGAAATCTAGCTTGCTTATGCGGATTTTTTTTTTTTACTCTAAATTGTAATTGAATACTTGTAGAGAATCAACTTTTTTTTATTTGAGTGCATGTTCTCAACCCTCAAAGGTAAACTAATCTATGTGCAATAAACCAAAAAGGCATACACTACCAGGCAAAAGTTTGGACTCACCTGGTTTTTCTTTATTTTTATGACTATTTCCATTGTAGATTCTCACTGAAGGAATCAGAACTATGAATGAACACATATGGAATTATGTAGTTTAAAAAGGTGGGACAAAACTCAAAGTATGTTTTATATTTTAGATTCTTCAAAATAGCCACATTTTGCTTTTATTACTGCTTTGTGCATTCTTGGCATTCTCTTGATGAGCTTCATGAGGTAATCACCTGAAATGTTTTCCAAAAGTCTGGAAGGAATTCCAAATGATGCTGAGCACTTGTTGGCCATCTGTGGTCCATCTCATGTCATTTAAATAAGAAGGTGAGTCCAAACTTTTGCCTGGTAGTGTAACTGACAACATTTTAACAGCTGATTTCACTTCCAGCCAACCTAACATAACTTGGACTAAAAACCTTTGTGCATCCAAACACAGAACAGTCAAACATTTAGCATCCTAACACGGTAATAAAAATAGAATAAGATAAAGTAAATATCCTGTGGAATTTTGTCAAAAAATGAATATCCACATACTTAACAAAAGCATTATTTTGTCACCTCAAGTCTCTCAGTTCAAACTCCAAACTTAAAAACAGGCAAAAGGGAATAGGGATCAAATCTAACCAAACATCACATGCATACAGTGTGTCGCTTCAAGTCATACTCGCCTCAGTGCGCGATGTAGAAATAAGTTTGACATAGTTCGCAGAATACCCTCTGTGAATCATCCCCCACCATTTTCACCATTGTCTTTTCTGTAGTTGCATCTTCTTTTTTTTGTGCAGAATTTCCATGATTTCCGCCAATATTTGCATGCCGGTGTCTGAGGCTTTTGCTTTTGTTTTTTATGTGTCAGTGGGTGGAGGTCAGGAGGACACTGGTGACACGGTGCTCTGGAAAAAGAAAATAGTTCCTACTTCTAAGCTCTGGTTGAAGGAGAGTCATAAGAGGATAAGATATGGTCGCCCCTTGTCTGTTATGTTAAGAACAACCCAACTCTGTGTTTTTACTTGTCTTCTTTGGTTTACTTTCCATCACAGCCTTTATTATATAATATTTTTATTAGAACAGGAGAAGGTATATTTAACAAAAAACCTATTTAACAAAAAAAGGTGATCTGTATTTTTTTCTCTTATTTTTTAGAACATTTTCTTGACAAAAATCATTACAAATTGATACGATAGGGTTAGAACTGCTGGTCAGGTGATATATTAACAGTAATTCAGTATTACAGCGTGAATGTTGACTGAAAGAATGAAAGCCTGTAAATCTATCTCCTTTTCTATCTATGTCATGTTGATTTCTTATACATGAGATGCATACTAATATACCAAAACATGCCATGATTTTTCAATGAGACAGATCTACACATTGACAGAATGACAATATGAGTCCAACCTGTTATCATGAGTGATGTGTGACATTCTGTTCAGCCACCAACGACTGTTTAAAATGTCATTTCTCACACGTTTTCTGCTTGTGGAAACCTTCATAGAGACAAAATACACATATTTACCTCTGTGCATCTACTGTACCTATAATGTACTAATGTTGCTTCCAGCTGGGTCTCAGCAATGGCAGCAACACAATCATTAAAATCCCATAATATACTGTATATATTATATGAACATATAGTTACAAAGGCATTTACTTTCAGGGCATTTATAAATGTAAAAAAACAAAAAAGATCTTATGAAACTAACTTGTTTGATTCAAGAAATAATCGATGAAAGAAGACATAAATCAAAAATTCTATTTGTTATATAGTTTAATAGGTCGGTCACCTGAAACTGACTACATCTAAATCAGTATGCTAAGTAAGTAAGTAAATTTTATTTATAGAGCAATTTTCACATTCACAAAGTGCTTCACAGTACAAAATACAATTAAAATACAGTTAAAATACCATTTAAAAATACAATAAAATACAATTAAAATGCGATAAATACATAAAGTGCAATCAGTTTTCTAGCCCTGAATCAGTATGTTTGACTTTTCTAATATACTGTCATTTCCCAGTGACAAAAATAATTCCTAAATAGGGTAATTTCTGAAACTTATAGACTAAAATTCATCTCACAGTTTGATGTATCTACCCACACATGTTTCGTTCTGCTGAAAACCTGACTGAAGCCAAAGTGATCATCAGTTGATATGTTTTCAATGTCCAACCTTCATTATTTGACAGGTTTTCTTTTTAAAACTACTTACTTTCTTGCCTATTGCTTACTGCTTGGTTTTTTTGGATGGTATGAAGAAGCACCAAAGTTACAAAGTACAAAACCCTAAAACATCTTTTTTTAGCTTTAAAAGGAGTTATACAAATCAGCAATGACATCACTACTGGTGATAACACCCTTAAGAATTGATTAATATGTATAAAAATTTGTATTTTATAGGTGAAAATGGCCCAAAAAGACACTTCTTGTTATAAAATTGCAGAGTCAGACATTGAGTACAACTCTACATCATGAAATGTTCAATGTTCGATGGTACCACCTCTAATCTGACCTGTTCAGTCCGCCTGTCCTTCAGTCACATTCAACAAAACCTCAGGTCAAACTGAAGCCGTTATATCACTCGATTCAGAAACAATAGTTTCACTTGATGACAGTAACTTTGTCTCAAAACCAGCGCCTGGATCAGTTAATTTGTCATATTAGATTCTAGGATAAAGTATTACAACACTATAGTGGCCATCTAGTTACAAAAAAATGCCACTTGTGGATTTTGAAGCCATTTCCAACTCGTGATGGTATGTAAAAACAAGGTCTGCCATGGATGTGCGTTTAATGTTTTATTTACTTGCAAATCTTAAAAAACACCTACAAAAGGGGCTGAATGACTTAAAAATGAGCTCATATACAAAAGGACAAAAAAAATTACGGTAACACTTTACTTGAAGGTCTAGTTTATAATACATCAAGCGCACATTCATAAGACATTATAATGCATTTATAATGCATTATAAAAGTCATTACAATAGTTTATGATCCTGTACAACAACTTATACCAAGGTTAATAAAGTATTATAAGTGTAGACATAATGTATTCTAAATTCAGCTTTCATTATGTTTTCTACATCCATACCAAAGTGACAACAGTGTTTGTAGGAAGAATCTCCAGTCCTGGGTTATGTAACACATTCTAACCATCATAACTGTAGCCAGTTATAAAGACACAGAGAACTGCTCTGACGTGTAGTTTCTGAAACTGAATAATGCCTTAGAAACATCAATAATAAGTTACAGGAGGACTTTAAGAGCTTTTAGTAAAGTGACAACACTGTCTAAGGTTATTAGCAGTTGTATGATGTAACACAAGTATGATGATGTATGAGCAGTATCTGCTGGCTCTGAGTAAAGTGTAAGAAAAAAAATTATACATCCAAGTGTTCTTAATAACTCTTTATTTTGCAAAAACAAAACATTAAAAGAACAGTGACAGTAAATAGAAGTGTTACATGTTGCTTTGTACATAAATAAAAAATAATGTGGCAGCTCTAAATCTTTGTTAATTCAAACACATACATTTATTTATTTTTTAATAATAAATAGGAAATCCCTGAAATAGATGGGTATAGGGACCAGTGACAAAACCTAACAAAAGTTCCCCACCTAAAAAAATAAATTCTTTCACATTGCTTTGGTATGGATGTATAAAACATAATGAAAGCTGAATTTATAATACATTATGCCTACACTTATAATACTTTATTAACCTTGGTATAAGTTGTTGTACATGATCATAAACTGTTGTAATGACTTTTATAATGCATTATAAATGCATTATGATGTCTTATGAATGTGCGCTTAATGCATTATAAACGAGACCTTCAAGTAAAGTGTTACCAAAATTACTAATAACACCCATTCACGGTCACACACACAGGCACAGTTGAAAAACTGTGTGGCTTCCCATGGCTCAAAAAATCTTCTCTGATCACTTGTGTCTCCCTTATATAACCTCTGCCTGGCTAATTACTACCTATGCCCACAGGCGTGCAGGTGACCCTAGGAACCAAGTGCCTCACCACAAATACACGCCCACTTTCACACATACAAACACACACACGCAGCACAAATCTAAATTGGCTACAACAAACACCATAGTCACAGGCTGTAAAACTGGTCTTTTTGTTGTTGTTGTTGTTGTTGTTAAACTCTGGTAGGTTTAAGACTTCAGGCCTTCAGTATCCAGGGAGGAAAGAATGTAGGATGCCAGGAAAAAGTAGTGGAAATATATTAAATATAGAGTACATGTAAATGGATATTGATTTTTTTTTTTTTTTTTAAATGGAGGGCATTTCCTAAGGGTTAAAACCAAAACCAAAACTCAAACTAACCCCTCTAGGGCCAGAAAAGTATCTTGTGTCTGAAGTCCATGACCTTCTCCTGTCTCACATCAGTGCCGGTGCATTCAGATGCTAATCACCACATTCTCAGCCTTTTTACGATGTTGTTACAGTTTTCAGAATTATGCAATAGAATAGTGGGTGAAGTTCCATTTTTAATTATGTGTGCCTCTGCTGCGGCATACACGGTAAAGTACTGAACACTGGATGGAACTCCATGTAACAGTTATATGAGTGTGTGCTAGCTTTGCTTTCTGAAATATGTGGTAACAATTTACACAAATGTTGGTAGGGACAAGTATACCTTTTCAAAATATTTGCAGGGATATCCATACGTGCATTTATACCTTTGGTAGCAACAGCAGATGTGTTTATAGTGAGCTGAGTGACTTTTTAAGGGTAACTCCCATATTCAGAGACATACTGATCTCAAATGAGTGTATTTTTTTTTTTATAATAAGGAACCTGCAGTTGCTAAGTAAGCATAAAAAAAACTTTCTTTTGCACGATGCATATTTAAGTAGACTGTCCTAATCAGATTGTATTTATTTTTTCTTTTTTTTAATAAATCCATTCCCTCTACTAGGGTCCTTTCTGTGTAGAGTTTGTATGTTCTCCCCATGTTTACATGGGCTCTCTCCAGGTACTCCAGCTTCCTCCCACCATCCAAAGACATGCACTGATAGGTTAATTGGTCAACTTAAAATTGCCCATAGGTGTGAATGTGAGACCGATTAGTTGTTCGTCCATATGTTGGCCCTGCTATGAACTGGCGACTCATCCAGGGTGTACCCCACCTTCGCCCATAGGTAGCTGGGATAGGCTCCAGTGACCCCCACAACCCTAGTGAGCACTGCAAAACTCAAAATCTTACCCAGTGTATTTTTCTAATTTCTAGTCAAAATGTCTCATCACACTTAAAGTAAGACATAATCACCTAAAAAGTAACTTTTCAGTGAGATATAGGAGCTTATTTTTAGACAATAGATCTTGAAAATCTTATTTCAAGAAATCTTACCAAAATAATTTTCACTTGTCCCATTGGCAGATTTTTTTTTGCTTGAATTAAGCAAAAAAAATCTTGAATTAAACAAAAAAAATCTGCCAGTGGAACAAGTGAAAATTATCTTGGTAACATTTCTTGAAATAAGATTTTCAAGATCTATTGCCTTAAAATAAGTTCTTTATATCTCACTGAAAAGTTACTCTTTAGGTGATTATGTCTTATTTTAAGTGTGATGAGACATTTTGACTAGAAATGAGAAAAATACACTTGGTGAGATTTCAATTTTTGCAATGAGGATAAAGCAGGTTCAGAAGATGAATGAATGAATGATAAATAATCCTGTTCCCTCTTTCAGGCATTGCTGCAGCCACAATGTTCATGCCGGACAAGGAGATAGAGTTGAGCGACACTCAGCTGCGAGTAGCGTTCGATGGCGATGCCGTCCTCTTCTCAGACGAGTCAGAGATCATCGTGAAGCAACACGGCCTGGACACGTTCTTTGAGCATGAGAAGGAGTTTGAAAACAAACCACTGGCTCAGGTATTTAGTGTACACAGACAGTACATTATATGTCAAATTCGTAATGGACAGGAAGTCAAGATAATGTCGATGATCCATGTCTAGTTCCGCTGCTTCAGAGAAACATTGTCTAAACATTGTTTTTACACTGACATTTATACCATTTAATATATTTTCATTTTAGCATTGTGATATGGAGTAACAAGATTAGAACAAATAAACCTGATAAAACTGGAGAAGTGCTCATGTGTAAAAATACTTTATATATACATAGAAAGTACTAACTGTTATTTACTTCCATCCATATACAGACTGGTTATAAATAAAAGGAAAAACCTGATGGGAGTGGTTTCATCCAGAATGAAAAGGTCCCCTGACACCTTAAATAAAGACACTTTATGTAGTTTTTTCCTTTAATTTGTCAGCCGCCTGGGTTATATTAGTAGCAGAACTGTATAGTTAATTGTAGCCCCAAGCCTCATAGTAGATGCATCTAGCCTCATTTTAACCGTAATGATTCTGTAAATGGGAGTTTGTCTAATGATCATAAATAACCCATCACTGGATTGCATCTGTGTATTTTGTAGGAATTAGTTATTTAGGAAATTTGGCCTGAATCTGTTGAAAATGTGAAATATTAGCTTGTTTTTGCCTCTTTCTGATTTTTAGGAATTCTTTATCCGTCGTCTGTGTTGAAAAGCTTTTGAATAAACCTCTTGATTCTCTGGCTTTCCCAGGGTCCTTTAAAGTGTTTCCTGGAGGCTTTGGGGAAGCTTCAGAGAAAATTCTACGCCAAGAACGAGCGTATGAACTGCCCCATCCGCACCTTCCTCGTAACGGCTCGCAGCGCCGCCAGCTCCGGCGCTCGTGTCCTGAAGACGCTCCGGAGCTGGGGCCTGGAGGTCGACGAGGCCCTGTTCCTTGCCGGGGCGCCCAAAGGACCTCTGCTGCAGAAAATAAAACCGCACATCTTCTTTGACGACCAGATGTTCCACATTGAGGGGGCTAAAGAAATGGGCACCATATCTGCACACGTCCCCTATGGGATCGGACAGAAGTACCACAGGGGGAAACTGATCGAGCAGCCCCCCAAAAACGAGTGATTTTCACTAAAACCATACGGTGCGCTACTTGGAGAGCTTTGGTGCAACAAATGCATTGTGGGAAAATATTTGCATAAAAACAAGCATTTTTAGAATAGTCAGGGTTTCATCAGTTTATTTCTTTATTTCTGTAAAAAAATGGTGTAGTTGCTAAGAGGGAGAGTTACAACAGGTTTCAAACACTTTTTAACTTAATACTGTGTGCAAAGAAACCTATACTCGTGCCTTCTAACCGACTTTTATGCACGTTTACCTTGTAGAAAGGTTTTCTATTTTTGATACTTTTATACTTTGCTTTCTATACGTATTGGTTTTATTTGGCTGGTTAGGAATGTATCTGCTGTATTAGATGCTTTTATATGACATAGGTCTTGTGGTAGAAACACCAGTGAGGTGGAAGAAAAAACTAGTTTCTGTTATACGATTACACAAACCAGCACAATTACAGCTCTGGAAAAAATAACAGACCACTGCATTTTCCTGCGAAATCAGTATGTGTGCATGTATGACAGCCATTCCTTTCCTGTGTCTGTTGAATTCCAACACAAACACACCTTATTCTATTGAATAAACACCTGATCCATGTCTTATTTAAGAAGAGGAAGTATAAACACTACTACTGTGGCCATCACTATCTTCTTACAATAGGCAAAAACAGTGCTATTAGTACCACAAAAGTATTGGAATCAAAAAATAACTATTGAAAACATTGCTGACCTGCTTGAATTTCTATGCCAGGAGGTGCATAAAGTCATCCAACAGCAATGATGGAGAGCCAAGGCACGTGAAAGCTGTCATTGAAAATCAGGGTTATTCCACCACATATTGATGTCTGAACTTTTCCCAAGTTCCAACATTAGTATTGTGTTGTTTAAAATCAGTATGAACTGGTTTTCTTTGCATTATTTGAGGTCGTGTTCTGCAAATGCATGCTCTAAATCCCATTTTTATTTGAAATTTGGGAGAAATATTGTCGGTTTAGAGAATAAAACAAAAATGTTCATTTTACTCAAACACATACCTGAGAAAGTGATATTTTTGCAGTAGCCCCGTATTTTTTTCCAGAGCTGTTTGAGACTATTTCTAAAAAGCACATTTATCGGAGTAGTGTGTGCTGCTCGCAGGGATCACTGATGCTGTTTTAGTTCCTGTCTTTGCTCTTAATGTGCAAAGACAAAATCTTACACTTTATATTTTTCATCACAGTTTGATACTTGTGGCCTGTTTACGCTTTTACAGTCTATTTATACACCAGGCAGCTCTGTAACTGTTATACTATCCTGCTTTTTTTTTTTTTTTTTTTATAGGGGTCAGATTTTGTATGTTTTGACATAGAGTGAACTCACTTGTTACTGTTAAAGTCCCAAAAGGTAAAAATCCTCAATATTTTGCATTGATAACACTCATGCTGGTGGCAATATAAAATGTTTGCACCTTTGCATTGTATTGAATGTATCTTGCCTGTACTCAAAATCTGCTTTAATACAGAGTGTACTGAGCACATACTGTAAAGGCAAATGAATTAAAAAACACGCACAGTTTGACTTTGTCGTGTTTGTGCATTTTAGCAGGAGTTGTGGACCTTTTGTTGTTTGTTTTCTGCTTCTTATTCGGTGTGGAGTTACCCCCGTCTTAATCTTCCGGTATCCAAGTGCACCTTTTAGGCACACTTTGCACTTCGTGTTAAAAAACTTCATATTTTTTTTCACAATTTAAATAAGGTTAGAATTCAAAAGTTGTTCATTTTTGCATTCATTCATTCATTCATTCATTTTCTGAACCCGCTTTATCCTCACTAGGGTCACGGGGGTCGCTTGGAGCCTATCCCAGCTACATTTCATTTTTGCATGATCTTTAAAATTCTGGCCACCAACTAAAATTTGCACATTGTAAACAAAAGAAAATTACCAGACTAGCATCTGTCTCCCAAGTGTGCCTAAAACGCACTATTTCTTCCATTATAACCAATGTTTTTGATCCGTAAGCCATTAATGCATAAATCATGCTTTTAGTGATATCTGGGCTTCATTTGAGAGGTGAGGGTCTAAATTATTTTATTAACATTGTTAATGTTGCTGTTAATCATTGACATATGCCAGGCTGCAAAAATCAAATAATATGTAATACAATTTTTCTGTAGTATTCTGAAAAAAAAAAAGAAAAAAAAAACGTTTTGTGTTTTTGCATCAAAAAATGTAGCGACATCATGATGAAAAGAGATTGTTTAAAGGGTTAAAAAAAAAATGTAAAATGAATGATTATTTGATATGTATGATTAGGGCTGGCCTTGATTTACAAAAATAAAATCAAATTAGAGCAGAAAAATAAATCAATATACAATATTTAATAGTTTGATTTATAGGTGTGCATTTTACGCACACTTGGTGACAGATGCTAGTATTTTTGAACATTTGACCTAGTGCCAAAAATAATAATGCAAATTAACCAATGTTGGAGTTAATCAGTGACATATGCCAGGATGAAAAATCAAATAATATGTGATCCACTTTTTATGTAGTATATTGAAACAAAAATATTTTTGTGTGTGTTTTTTGATTCCAAAAAAATGGTTTGTTTACATTACAAACACGGCATTTAAAGGGTTAAAAAATGTGACAGTTATTGAGTATTTGGTATTTTTATTTATGGCTCAAGTTGATGAAATAGAAAAAAGTGTAAAAGAATTAAAAACAAACTGTATGAAAAACTTTTTGACATTATTCCACAAGTGTGCCAAAAAGGCACATTTGGTTCTTAGTAAGGGCCTTGGTGGACGGGATACCGGAGGGTTAAAGTAACCACCTGAGGGCAAATGTCAGCAGAATATCTTCAGGCTCATCACTTCTCCTTCCTGTACTTCTGTGTCCACCCTTTTAGCTGATGAACATCCTACTCTCCTCCTGGTACATGTAGGTGACAAAGCAAGCCAGAAGGGGGCGCTCCTGCTTAACTAGATATAGCAGAGGCTCTACAGTGAATAGGATCAGCCCAAGAATGCCTGTACATTTATGTATAGTGTACAGAACAAAGAAGGCTAAAAATATCAACAAATGACATCAGCTTGATTCACACATGCACTATATTTTGAAAGGCGATAGGAAAATAAGAAACTAGGTAATGACCGAAATACATTCATTCTTTTTGGTTCTGCATTGCACAAAACTCATTACCAAGAACAACAACATGCAAATTGTTGTAAATGAGTAAACATTAGGCTTAATTGGCAATTAATGAGATATTAGCACCTTGCTCTTCCAAATAGATTAATAACAAATTTAGCGTTCAAGGTCTTAAATTAGTCTTTTATGTAAGATAGATCCATCAATACAACAAGGATATCATGGTGTATGTTTGCAAACGTGGATTCACCTCTGTTTAGTTTATGTTAATTCACAAACAATTAAAATACAACTATAATCATGTAAGCTATTAAAAGAGATAATAAAAGTACATATGTACTGACACACAAAATACATGTGTGGCACAGGAACCTACAAGGCATATAAAACTAACAAATGCAGCGCAATTTGGATCCAATTTTATCACATTTTCTAACATATGTAACCTTTTATTTGAGCTCCCCTGTCAACTAGGACACACCTCCACATTTGTTCATTCATCTTCCAGGCTTTACCATCCAAATTACCACTGTATTTAACATCCATACTTAAGTATAGAACTCTTCATTATCACTCCAGGTCACAGGAGATGGCGATCTTAAAAATTCCTGACCCCTGAATTAACACTATTTTGCACCATCCTGCAGGAATAACCAGCAACACAGATTGGAAACTAAAAAAAAAATTATTCAGATGAGCTACTTTAAACCTCTACTGGCCTCTGCTTTTATTTTAACAGTACTTGCATCTGTTTTAACTACTGTTTACTGCCCAGTCTGACTGATCCATTTTACAATGTGTATGTAAATAAATATTGTACTCAAGTGTTTTTTGCAAGTGAGATCTTGATCATCCTGACTAAATAAAGAAAATTAAATTAAATTAATTGCTTAGATTGTAGAGTGTTTAATACAGCACAGACACAAACTAAGGATAACACTGTATCTGTGCTATTTCTTGCTACACACACAGTATGTAGTAACAAATAACACTGCATTGGTGTTATTTGTTACTACATACTGTGTGTGGCTGTGAAACCTTTGTATCTTCTATCCTGTGTCTGTTTTAATCCATCAATAATTTAGACATAACAGATATAGTATTTCACGGATTGTTGCAGCTGCTTTTCTTTTCTTTTTTTTTTTTTTTTGCATACTTCAAATGGTGCAATGCCTGAAAGCTAAGCATTGAATTTGTGTATTTTGTGAAAATGTATGTATAATCCCTCCTGTGGGGCTTGAATTTAGCAACAGGCATTTCTACACTTCGGTCACTATGGTAATGGCTGCGAGTGTCGCTCCCTGAACAGGAGAGACTGAGCATGAGGAGAAGCTTGTGAGGCTTAAGGCTCAACACTCAAGGATGCTGGATTTATTTTAATTTTATTATATTTTCTACAGTTGACTTATTCATGTTGTCAGTGGAGCATCTATGCAGCGAGGCACAGTTTTGTCAGGCAGCACAGAGTGTGCATCCCTGAGAGCTGGGACCAACCGGCTGTTGCCATGGATACTCAGTGCTGACACCACAAGAACTGTGTAGGCTTGTTGAAGATATAATTAATAACAAAGGATTAGAGGCAAAGGTAGCATGGGGCTCAGTATGAGAAACCTCATCACACTGTTACTATAATTGGCACCCATTCTCTGTGTGTATGTGTCTGCATAAGCATGTGTGTCCATGAGGATGCCACAAGAAAAGTTACAGAAAAAATAACCGTGGAAACAGTGCTCTCATCCACCACTGCTGCATTTATCTTCTTGACAAGCAATTTGCTCTAAATATGTTTTCTTGGTTGGTGGCCAGGATCTTGTAGGTAGAGGTTTTCTGAAAGTAATTTATTTAGACCAATTTTTGCCTTGGTGGGTGCCTTGGTGCCTGTGTGCTAAATATCTTGAGAACATTTATTAAACACAAAATGCATAATTGATATCTTTTTAATAACTCTTTGTGTCCTGCAAATATAAGAACATGGTAAAAGGAAGATGATGTAATATACTGGTCTGAGCCGAAGCAGAAAAACGCATTAAAAGTCAAACTTTAAGATCCTCAAGTTTAGGTGTATATGTTTGTAGGGGATAACAACATGATCACAGCCCTGCCATGAACTGGTGACATGTCCAGGGTGTACCCTGCCTTTGCCCATAAGAAGCTGGGATAGGCTCCAGCGACCCCTGTGACCCCAGTGAGGATAAAGTGGGTTCAGATAATGAATGAATGAATGTATGAATGAATGAATGAAATGATCATTTTACTTAATTTCATATGAAGGTGAAATGTGACATGAGCAAACTAGATCACTGAAGGTGGCATTAGGTGAGTTTTTGGATAAAAGTTCGTTTACAATATTTGGAACATTTCAACAACTTATTAGGCGAGATTCCAAATTTCAACTGTACATTCATTTACCAATGAAAATTGACCTTTCACACTTTTTACTTATATTTCTCTTTATAATTGGATTTTGAGTATTGAACACAAGCTGCTGAAACAGTTTAAATACTCTCTGCAGATGGACTTGACAAACAAAGTGTTATGGTAAAATGTCCATTTGTAATAGCAATTCTCCAAATATAACACACTAGAAACCTATTTGTCTGTAGATCATCACTTCACATGTAGAATTTGTTCAACACTGACTTTTGCATGCTTTCATGCATGATGTGAAAAAAAATGACCCTTGTATTCATTTTATGTTGCAAATTGAGTTATTAGTGACATTAAATATTGTTGTAAGCTTTTGAAATGTTATACATATTCTGTAAACTCTCTTGGTGGAGTGCAAAATATCTAAAAGTTTTTGCTGGAGTTTCCATAAACTCCACATAAGACACTATATCTTGAATTCTCTATCTGCAGAGTTCTTCTAAATGAAGTTTGGGTTTGTGAAAGTGGACATTCATCTGTTCAAACATTAAGCCTGTCTGGACTCGTGATGACTACAGCATGGTGCTACAGCCACCATTTGCTGTGTGACTGAGGAGTACACACAGTGATGTGACAAGCTCTGTGTCTGTTGACAGTTAACTGTGGTATGATAATGACATGTATTGAGGTCAGCTGGTCCCATTCCACAGCAGCAAGTCCTTATAGAAACATTAATTCAGTATGCATCCATCCCAAACTCCAAGAGTGGGAGCTATAGATTGAGATGCTGTAAAGTGAACCATGTTAATGAAGACAGTAAATTTCCATTCCTGAAGCTTTTGATCTGGCACAGAGCTGCTGATGTATGCTTTGTAAAGATTAAGGCATGCCTGTTTTTGTCTAAGCTAACACACTTCCTGTTTGAAGCAGATGCTCGGCGCCCTTACGGTATGCATTATGTGCTTCTGTAATTGCTGTCTGACTGATGTTATTGCAGACATAACTGTGTGTTCTGCAGGGATCCCAGGAAACCTATCTCTACACCTCCAGAATGAGCTGGCCCTTATTCAATTTAGCCCATTCTCATTTGATTGCACAGTGTGCTTCTCTGAAAGCGACCCCACAGGTCCGGAGGCATCGACAAGTGACTCTGCATGAGATGGATTACTGATGCCACATCGACTTGCTGTTTCCTCATCTTGGCTTTTCACAAGTGCACCTGTTAGCCATCATCGACAAGACACTGTTAATAAGCTCCATACCCGAAGATCCGATATTCAAGACTTAAAAACGGGAACAGGTTAAGTGATTCTCTGAAAATGCTTCTAAGAATCTGAAATCAATTGCTGGTTTGCCTGCTGCTTTAAAAAACAGAAGAACAGAACAGGGGAGCAGTGATCTGACAGTACATTGCTTTCAGTCTTAAACTGGGCTTCCTGGTGTACTCATACAAGCTATTAATTCACTGACACATTTTATCAGTTTATACAGTAACACCATTAAACGCTGCAAGGTTAAATAAAAAAAAAAAAAGAAAAAAAATGGAGGGTTGTTTTTCCCTTCAGCATTTTCTACTTTAAAGTGTGATCAACCCTCCCTTTGTCATTGTCACCTCTGATATATGTTCAGTGATGTATTTTATGTCTGTAATTCAACAACAAGATAAATGGGAAGAGCACTGGGCTTTTATAATTGAAAGTAAGACTAAAACTAACACTAACACTTAAAAAGTAGTTTTGTTAAAGGTTAAACATTCATACATGTGAGTGCTTTCACTGATGTTAGCTGACAGCATTTCTGAGCTGACAGTAGTTCATCTTGAACAATGCTGCGACTGTAGAGGAGCAGAAGAGAGGCACTGACAAAGTTTTTTGAGGATTTTTTCAGAAATTGTCATAGTAATATGTTATTATAGATGCAAACAATCTGGAACCAAATGATCAAATCCAACAGGAGCTTATACAAATATTACATATTGAACTACTGAACCTTTAAATTCAATTAAAACTAAGAGAGCAGTTCCAAAAACATGAAAATTAAAAAAAAAAAAAAACTGCAATGAACCATTCAACACAAAGTGAAACAAAATACAATTGAAGGTACATTTTTAGCTTTGATTTCAATTTCACCATCAAATGATGCTGTACCTGTTTGTCCTGCTAGAAAAAAAATTTTAAAGATTAAAAATTAGAGTGATCACAGATCACAACATAATGGTTTTTCACATTACCTTTAATAAACCGTGCTTTTGTAATCCTATTGAACAGCATTCTTCAATCCTACATTTTACAGCTATAAATCAAGACTACAACAAAATAAAAATGGAAGTTGTCAATGGTTGTCAAAACTTGTCAATTCCTCAAAATGAAAGTAAAACCATCCAAACACCTGTAAAACCAACTACAGTTAAATTAAAAACAAAACTTAATCCAAAACAAGTCAGTTCCTCTGGACTTGTAAAACTAACCAAAACTAAAAACTAAACTTACATTAAAAGAAAAAGATACACACACAAAAAAAAGTAAAAACTCCTGAAGACTTGAAAACTACAATGACTCTGGAGAGTAAGACGCTGGCCGGTCAGACCTCCTGTCCAGTCAGTGTTTAGCATGGTGCTGTTTGGACAGATGGGTGACAGCAGTGTCCTGATCTGACAGGAAGGGCAGGCCTCGATGAGACAAGACACTGTGCCATATAAACAGCTGAGCGGCACAAAGCCATGTGTCTTCACGGCCGGAGCTGATCATCTGTGGCGTTGAGTCCACTCTACAGGCTTAGTAAGGGACACAGATTTGGCCCCTGCAGAGGCTCACCCTAGCCAGGCAGCAACACAACTAGCCAGCAAGAGAAAGCAGTGTGCAACCACTGAGCAAGCAAGCATCACCAATTATCTCCACCTCTGCGCTTGTAGCAGGAATCCATTTCAGCACCATTACCTCTGGGCAGCCACGGGCTGACAGTCTCTCCCGTCAGGGCGATACTTCTAAATTGGCTCCCACCCCGCTCCACCTCCTGAGATTGAAAAGAGATTATTAAAGACATTCATCATAGCAAAGGCCTGAGCCTGCCTGGAAAGTCTGAAAATGGTGAGAAATGGAGGCACAATAGAGAGGGCCTGAAGAAAGAACCAAAAGGGGGAAAATGTTATAGAGATATGTCTTTGTATTGAAGGCTTGGTGCTCCTCCCTGGTACCAGACAGGGTGGTCCCCAGGGTGTCCTGTGAGTTGGCTCGGCTGCAGCAGAAGGCAGGTTGTGGGGCCCAAGTTTGGAGGAACGCATGCGCACTGAAGGCCACCTATTCATGGCTAAAACCCTACATATCAGATGCGCCGCTAATGATACCCCAGGAGACTGAAACAGTCTGGCTCCTGCATGACAAGATGCACAGTACAGTATATTATCCCTGTCTGATCCGAGTGGAGTCTTTGGGTAAAAGATAGGACAAGTTGAAGGTCTCCTCTGTGGTCTTATGCTCAGACATCAAATTATGATCATAATGGCCTGGAATATTAAAAGTCTTATAGTTATGAAATCTCTGTAGCCTGTGGTACAGCCCTTTGCACATTGAAAAAGACCAGGAGTTGGAATTCTGCATGCTACCCTGGGTGGTTTCCCCTTGTTGCATATTCTAGAGGATGTAAAGACACTAATGAGCCCACTTTTTCAGTTCAGTCTTGTACAAGCATTCATTATTTAACCACTGGACTGGATTAGGGTCTCACTTAGAGGAGACTCCAGCCGACCTTGTTTAGTGTTTGTTGGCGATTTTTCCCCCCCATTTCCGTCAAACGGCTGCCACTCATTCACCAATCCCGATCTTCTCCATGCCTCCCATACACCAACTAACAGAGGTGTTATTGATGCAGTTATGTAACCACCTGAATATTGATGAACATTACAGCTACAGTATGCCCACATGAATAAACTATTCTGTATGTGAAAGCTGTCCTTGTAATGCAGATTATATGCACAGGATGTTTTAAATAAGTCAGCAGAAGATGCCAATATTAAATATGAATTTATTTAACTGTACAATTTCCAAGGCTACATTTACTGATTAATTTTACTTTTTTAATATGCATTAATCTTCTGTTAATGAAGCATATGGTAAACTGTTATTTAACAAGCTCTTCCATTTTTTTCCATTTGTTTTTTTTTTTTTCTGTTTGTCCACGTGCTCGTTCGGATCGATGCTTTTCTACGTCCGCTGACCTGGAAAGAGCTGAAAAAGCTTTGCCTGACTCTGCTATCAATAGATGATCTAATTAAGAACAACACCCTCAGAGTAAGCCCTGCTCATCTAACAGAGACACTTGCTGGCATTGTACTATTTCTCTCATTAAACCTGAACCTGAAGCTTCTGCAGATTAATGGCAAACCAGCTGAGATTTTCTCTGGTGCTGATTTTAGCCTCAAAATATCTCACTATAAGCAGAGGTTTGTACTGAAGGCCAAAAACAACAACAACAACAACAAAATCACTGCAAGTTTTGTTTCGGCTGACTTAACTGGATATCTTTATTCTCTACATTAAATTTTAACTTACTAATGTCCTTGCCTGACATAGCGGGGGGTTATTCTGGCATTGACGGAGGCCATCTGTTCAGCCTAGAGTAAAACGTATTGGATCTCTACTAGGTCAGGCTTACACAATAATGAGGCAGGATTGGGGTAGAACTCTCGAAAATTGGGAGCTGTCCACTGAACCGTGGATCATCTGCCAGTTGCAACATTTAGGGAAAGAGCAGAACCGTGCAGATACCACTCGTCCCGATGGATGGAACAAGCAACACTACCTTCATCCTCCCCCAGAGAGGGACACCCAAACAGGGGAGGTCACAGCACAAACCCTGGGCCTCCTCTTCTGCTTTCAGGGAAGAGATCTGGCTGGAAGACCTGATTGACCCCTCTTCTAACTGTTCATCCTCGAGTTTGCCGTCCAGCCCGAGTAGCACCATAGGCAGCAGCAGGACTGGCAGCACTGGGACCAGTAGCCTGCACAGCTGGAGTTCAGGAGTGACCTGCCTCCTGCACAACTCCATCAAGAAACAGAGCCAGGAAGTTTTCGAGAGTCGACTTAAAGAGGAGAGAAGAGGCCGAAATTACCCTCAGGCTGAGCAGGGAGGAGGTCGAAATCATAACAAAGTCCATGCATGGCCAGAGAGGGGAGGAGTGCATCAGGGGAGGGGCTGCACACAGACAAATGCCAGCAGTAAAAGTCTAAAACTACAGTGGCTGCTGGAGGAAAGGGTTGAAGCCAAACTGAAGTTCTCGCAGTTTCTAGATGAAGTGACGTCCAATGTGCTCGACCCAAACAGCCTTCAGGCATTTGGGAAACCAGTCTCCCCCTCCAGCTCTACCAGTACCACCACAGAACTAGTTCAGCTTTACGACACAATCCAAAGTGTGACCCAGCAGAGCCCCAGGCTGCCCCGCTCAATGGCCAAGCAGCAGAGCTCTGTACCCGAGCAGAAGATCCAAGAAGAGCCAAGTCCTCCTGACCCTTCGCAGAAAAAGTATCTGGAAACTGACATCGACACAGTGAGGAGAGATGATGAGCCGCATGACCCGGAGGTAAAAGCAGAGGCGCCGACGCTTTTGGAGATAGACGAGAAAACCGTGATTCCACCTCCTCCGCAGTTCTGTCAAGGGTTCAACATGAACAGTCCTTTTCTGGAGTTTCATCATGACTTCCCCAGATACCCCTACAGATCTGTCTCTCTGCCCAGGGGCATCAACATGGTGAGTGATGAAAGTCACCCCCGTCTTTAATCAAAGCCAGGCCTCTGAACATATGTTGTGATTGAAACAGAAATTATTTCTCACAAAAAATATCTGAATAAATTAGGTTTTTTGATGATTTGATTGAGCTGTTTCTGATTTATTTTTCAGCTTCATTATTTAGAGGACAAAGAGGAGTGGAAAATGTGTTTGGTTTTTACAGTGGCAGCCTAGAAGAAAAGTAGAAAATGACGATAAAAGAAGACATATTTACTGATTAAATATGCATTAGTATAGCATTATTTGATCATAAGTGAAATTTTGATCTGATGTTGGCACTAGATGTAGAGTGTAACTGCAATCCATCCAACAGCTCTTGAGATACAGTCGCGGAAAAATGATTAGAACACCTTTGTTTTCTTCAGTTTCTTGTTCATTTGAATGCCTGGCACAACTAAAGGTACATTTGTTTGGACAAATATAATGATAACAACAAAAATAGCTCATAAGACTTTCATTTCAGAGCTGATATCCAGCTATTTTCCATGTTTTTTCTTGATAATAACCAAAATCACTTCAGTTCTTACATCAATATCTATGGCACTGTACTGACAAAAACAGTGCTTTTAGGCATTCCAGGTTTTCTTTTCTGTCTGTTTTAGTCACAGGATACACACAGGAGTTAATACTTGATTGCATAAGCATTGTTTTTGATGACTTTTGATGGTGTAATAATTTTTTTCCGCAACGGTATATAAGAAAAATAGTCAGAAGGTTATCATAGTTGTTAAAATAGGATCAGTTACATGCAAATCCATTCAGAGATTCAGCTGGTTCAACCTTTAGGTTTGAGTGCACTGGTAGTTCAGCTTCATGTTTGTATAATGATTCAAGAAGTTAAATGACTTTTTTGCTTGACTTGTTAGGTACTGAAACTACAGACTAAACCTTTGGCTAATAAAAAGAAAGGAATAGCTTTTGATTTTTATTTCTACTGTAGCTGAACAGTCTTTGCCCAGCCCTGCCCCCTTTATTTTCCCCCTGACCATCATGCCGCCCCCACCTCTCACCTGACCTTTCTACAGGACATGTACAAAAGGGCAGACATATGGAGCCTGAGAGGAATCACCAAATTCTATTACAGGAAATATTTTGCACTAGAGTGGAAGCTTTTGTTCTATTGCATATTGTGTATCGTATTTCTTATATTATTCATATTACATGTCTTAAAGGAGTGACATTTTGCTTTTTTTTTATGCATTTTAAAACCTTTCCCTGTGGTCTACATAAACTGTAAATGCTATGCTTGGGTCTGAATTCTTCATTAATTCAACTCCACAGGTCCATCTTTAACCCTATTTCTGAGTAATGACACCAGAAAGGTTGTTTTGAGCGCCGGGCCTTTAAATGCAAATGAGTCACTTCACACCCCACCCCCTCCAGGTTGTTGACTGTGTTGCTCTGTCCCATTTAACCAACAACTGAACATTTTTGGTAATTGGCTCAAAGTTTGGACATATTTTCAGTATGGACTACAACCACTGCTGCTGACAAACAATTATGTCGTACTCGGAGAAATGTTCGTCGGAAGTCTTGACCTTATATGTGCAAATGTCGTGACGTAACAAATTAAGAAGGCATTTCAACGGGTTGTAGAAATCCACTCGATTTTTGCCAAAATGAATATAAAGATAGCTTTGCAGCACCTGGAGGATTCAAATTCAAACTTTTTCAACTATTAGGGTCCAAATACACAAATAAATGAACCAAAGACTAATAAAAGTGGGTTTAGCAGAATATCACCCCTTTAAGTTGTGTCTATGCGACTCTGGTCCCCAGTATATTTAAAAATCTGACAACATCGGAGCAGCTTGGTGGAATTTCTTGAAATCTAGCGCAAATGTTCACTGCGATTTGGTGGCCAGAGGTCAAATTTCAAGGTTGCTGTGACCTCACAAAACACATTTTTTGGAAACCTTGCATTTACAATAAATCAGATTTAACTTAATTGTCATTGCACAAGTAGAAGTGCATTAAACCTGTTTAACCCTGACCATATTTTCAGGGGAAAAACGCCTAAAAAGACATATTCAAAGTAAATGAAGAATTACTTCACAATAATAAGGTTCATATGGATGTTCTTGGTGTCTATGGACATTTAGAGACCTCACAGAATCTATTCCCATTGTCTAAAATATTGTATCTATTACTATGCCTGAGTAAACTGTAACAAACTAAAAGAGAAATTAAAATTTTTTATCCTCGCCTGTTTTTTTTCGGCTGGATTGACGATGATATGCATAAATTAATTGTTCGTGTCAGAGATTTTTAATAGCGTATATTTCACCCCACAAAGATTAAAAATCATGTTTGAACATTAAAGTTTGCACTAAAATACACTTTTGATGTACTTTTATTAACATTAGGGTCTAAACTTTGAGCAAAAGTTGAAAAAAACATCCATTGTCCTGATTTATTATATTTTTATAGTAGATGAATATTAATATAATTTTTTTTGACCCACGGGCTAAGGGCGAAAGGGCTTGGGTCATATTTTGCTAAACCCACTTTTATTAGTCTTTGGTACATTTATTTGTGTATTTGGACCCTAGTAGTTTATAACGTTTGAATTTGAACCCTCCAGGTGCTGCAAAGCTATCTTTCATTTTGGCAAAAATCAAGTAGATTTCTACAGGGGTTGGACAAAATAATGGAAACACCTTAAAAAATCAATAAATTATAATTTAATACGGTGTAGGTCCACCTTTTGCGGCAATTACAGCCTCAATTCTCCGAGGTATTGATTCATACAACTTGTGAATTGTTTCCAGAGGAATTTGAAGCCATTCTTCAGTTAGAATACCCTCCAGCTCTTTTAGAGACGATGGCGGTGGAAATCTACGTCTTACTTGAATCTCTAAAACTGACCATAAATGCTCAATAATGTTGAGGTCTGGGGACTGTGCCGGCCATACGAGATGCTCAACTTCATTAGAATGTTCCTCATGCCATTCTTTAACAATTCTAGCTGTATGGATTGGGCCATTATCATCTTGAGGTGAAGGTGTTTCCATTATTTTGTCCAACCCCTGTACAACCCATTTTAATTCCTGCTTAATTTGTTACGTGTATAACTAGTTGCATAATGACATTTGCACATATAAGATCAAGACTTCCAACAAACATTTCTCAGAGTATGCCATAATTGTTTGTCAGCAGCAGCGGTTGTAGTCCATACTGAAAATATGTCCAAACTTCGAGTCGATTACCTAAAATGTTCAGCTGTTGATTGTATTAATGAACACAAGTGGCTGAACGGGACAGAGAAGCATGGTCAACACCCTGGATGGACCTGTGGAGTTTAACTAATGAAGAATTCAGACCCAAGCATAGCATTTAGTTTATATAGACCACAGGGAAATGTTTTAAAATGCATAATTCCATTTAAAAAAAAAGCTAAATATCACTCCTTTAATGAACAAGTAGACAATAATACACAGTGGTGGAAAAACGTTTTTGGATATCCCATGCACTTGTGATATATTGCTTTTAGAATCACTCTTAGTCATTGAACTCTGCCAAGTATGGTTCCATTCTCCAAACCCACATGCTCCCTTCTGCACATGCACTGTTCCGTCAAGGTCAAAACTGGATGTTTCGATAAGATAATTAAACACATCCAGGGATGTGAAGAATCCAGGGATGTCAAGAATTTAGTTTGGCTATTTTTACTTCTTAACAATAAAATAAATATATTCCTTTGAAGTGGCTTTTGAAACACAGAAAAGAATCTTCCACTAATATTTCATGATAACGTTTGAGATTGTGTAAAATTTTTATGGTTTCTGAGAAGTTTTTCCATGATTGTATGTATAAAATGCACTCAGTGGCCACTTTATTAGGTACAGCTTCCCAGTACTGGGTTGAACTCCCTTTTACCTTCAGATCTGCCTTAATTCTTCATGGCATTTATGCAGCCAATGTTGTAACTGTAGCCCCAGTTTCCTGTTGTTACCCGTGGTGCCCAGTCAGATCTCCTGCTGCTGAAGCCCATCTGTTTCAAGAATCAACATGTCGTGTGTTCAGAGATCCTCCTCTCCATACTTCGGTTGTAACTAGTGGGTATTAGAGTTCCTGCTGCCTTTATATGAGCATGGACCTGTCTGGCCATTCTCCTCTGACCTCTGGCATCAATAAAACACTTCCACCTAGGGAACTACTGCTCACTAGATATTTTCTCTCTTCCGGATCATTCTCTGTAAACCATAGAGACGGTTGTGTGTGAAACTCCCAGGAGATCAGCAGTTTCTGAAATACTCAAACCAGAAGTCTTGACTCAACAACCACATTATGTTCAAAGTCACTAAAAATCAGCTTGTTTCCTCATTTTGATGCACTTCAGCACATCAGCTCCACCACGGCCACATGCATGCATTTTTGTACTGACACATGATTGAACCATTTCATTATACACTGTAAACCCGGAAAAGTAGAGTTTATTCAAAAAATTTGAGGCAAGTGATTGCACTTAAATGATTTAAGTAATGATCGACTAATCAGTTGGTTTAAGTAGGTTCAACTTTATGCTAAAAGTATTAAACTTAAAGTATTAAGTAGAAAACACTAAAAGACAAGTTATTTGTGCTTTAAATCTGTTGTAAAATCAACCCCACTGTCCAACCATTCAACTCAGCATTTTAGGTTACACTGACTAAGTTTCTCTATTGCAGCCAGATTAACTTATCACTGATTAAACAACTTTTTTTAAACTAATCAAACTCAAAATCCTATTCTTGACCAAAATAGTTATGAAATTATTCAACTCAATATATTGTGTCATGAATGACAGTTGGCTCGATGTCATTTGCCCATACAGGAAGTGCTCTTATTTTGACAGAACATTAACATTTTCTTCAAAAAGCTATAATTTCAGATGAACAGGAAACCCATTGTTCTTCCTATGGCTCTGACTCATGGTGCAGCTCTTCAAAAATACAAAAACAAACACAAAAAGGCCAATAAACACTGCCATACACACATTAAATCCAAATGAACACTAACCCCACAACCCCGCTGAACCCCTGCACATAAAAATAACATATTTTCAACAACATGCCCAATACCCACAATGCAATGCGAAGATAAAAAGGTGTGGTCATGACTAAAACTTAGTGATTTAATTCCATTCAACTTAAACTTTTTCGTACTTTCAACTATGTCTACAAATTAGTAGAATATACTTAACATTTTATAGTAATGTCATAAAACTTAAATCATTTAAGTGCATTGTAATTAAAGCATTTTAGTAAATACAAATTCCGGGCTTACAGTGTATATTTGCAACCTGTTAAACCCCGGGCCATTTGTTTCCAGTGGGAATCATTTCAGTGTAACACAAAACAATGGATTAACCCAGAGCAAAAGGTTTATTCATATAAAACCAAGTTATGATCAGAAACAAGCAAAGGTAAGGCTTCATATTGAGACATTTATTTTTGCTCTTCTTCGTGTTGTTTGGTGAGTTTTAGTGGTAGAGAAATAACACTTGTACTGTTGGATCTGCTTAGTTTCAGCTTAGCTCTGGAAAGTTTGTCACATTGGTTTGTTGTTTTATTAAATTATTCATGACATACACTGGTCTCAGACTGTTAGCTTGTTTTAGATATTTGCCCATTTATATTCTTGCTATGTGGAGTTTATTTGGAATTTAATTGATTGTTTGTAGGTAGTTTTAGTTGACCAGACAGTATGGCTACAGGCCTATTTTATTTAACTTCTTGACTTGTTTACTTACTTTAAGTTTCCAAAAATATTTAAATCTAGACATACTTTAATTTTTTAACATGTAACAGCCCACTGCACATTTTCATTGTAGCTCATAGGTGTCAAACATATGCCCCATGGGCCCTCAGGATGAATTTGCAAAGATTACACAAAAGACATTGACAATCAAACTAAATTCTACATTTTTCAATTCCAGACGCCTGTAACTGAATGTTTTGTGTATTTGTAGATCAGCTGTGGTCTGTAAGTTGTAATGCATATAAGCATAAAATAAGGTCCGCACAACCTGAATTTAAAGTAACTTGGTCAGTGTAATATCATGGACTTATATGACTTTAAAACAACTTGGTTATTGTATGAATTTCAAGTAAACTGGACATTATAACATGAATTTATATGACTTTAAAACAATTTGTTACTATATGAATTTAACTTAACCCTTTCATGTATAGTGGTCACTACAGTAGACGGGTACTCTACAGCTGTTCTCTTGTATATTCATGGGTTTTGTTGTTTTAGTTCCATATCAGCCAACACAGTGGACACTTATGCATCATCACATACGCTGACATTCATACAATTACGGTAACTTTGCTGTTCTTGATAACGCAAATTTATTCGTATAGTACAAATCATGTACGTGCTTTACAAAAATGGAAAAGAGACAGGTTAAAAATACACAATTACAATTAAAACATAATCAATAAACATAAATAATAATCAATTAAAATAAAGTAAAAGAGAAGAGTGCAGATAGAACACTTACAGTTGTGATATAAACCTGGTAAACCTGATCTGCAGTAACATGTTGAGTCTAAATCAAGTGCTAGTTGTTATTAGACTTTAATTAAATGTTTTCTTAAACAAAAAGGTTTTTTTTTTTAATGCATATTATCTAATAACAATACCATAATATTTAATAACTAGTATTAGAGTTTGATCAAATGTGAGCAAACACTAGATTAACTGCATTAAAAACAGTTTTTATTTCATAGTTTTCACACAGTTTATCACTTTCTGTTATTCCATTTTAAATACATGTTTCTTTGCTTCAAAAATTAAACATATGGTGTCCAGCTGAGCAGACATTTTTGTAACGCCATAAAAAATAGGTTCATTAAAAAAAAGTCAATCACATTGGTTTTTTTTCATGCCTAAAGAGGAATAAAAACATTCAGGAAAAAAATCTTGACCAAGGTTCTCATAATTCATGCATGAAAGGGTTAAAGTAACTTGATCACCATAGACTATTAATGAATTTGCATTAATTCAGTCTAATTTCATCATTATATTTGTCTGTTTGTATCTATATTTTCATGAATTTAACGTGGCTGGATCACTGTATTTGTATTTATTTAAAAGATTTGATTGTTATATTTATATGATCTATTATAAATTTTTAAAAAACCTTACGTTTTGTTTTGATTATATGAGATGTCGTGCATTACCTGTCACGTGACATTGCATTTAAGTACTCTATATAAACAGCTGTGTGATCTGTTGATGTGGTCTGATGAAGGGCGTCAGCATGAAACGTCACCCATGGTAATACATTCTTTGGGAGCTCACAGGTTGTGCGGACCTTATTTAATTTTTTCATTTAACTAATAAGCTGCAGCATAATATGGTCAAATGTGCAGTTATTTTTCTTAAGAAATTTCAGGTTGTTCATGGAAGTTCAGGTTATTCACATTTTTTATTTAAGGATATTTTGGAAATGTAATACTTTTTGTACTAAAACGAAAAGAAAATTACTTATTATACTATTACTTTAACCCTTTCATGCATGGTGGTCACTAGAGTGGACAGCTGTTCAAAGGTGTTCTCTTGTATATTCATAGGTTTGTTGTTTTAGTTCCATATCAGCCAAAACAGAGGATGCTTATGTATCATCCCATACACTGACATTCATACCATTACTGTAACTTTACTGTTCTAGATAAACCTGATCTGCATTAACATGTTTGAGTGTAAAAAAAAAAAAAAATGCTAAGTGTTATTAGACTGTAATTAACAGTTTTGTTTGGTTTTGTTTTTGTTGGTTTTTTTTCATATTATCTCCATGCAGGTATGTTAAAATGTTAAAAACATCAGATTAGCAAAATTAAAAATGCTTTTATATCATAGTTTTCTCACAGTATATCAGCAAATACATGTTTCTTTGCTTCAAAAATTAACCCTTTCATGCATAGTGGTCACTACAATGGACAGTTATTCTACAGCTGTTCTATTGTATATTCATGGAGTTTGTTGTTTTAGTTCCATATCAGCCAACACAGTGGAGCTTATGCATCATCCCAAACACTGCAATTCATACAATTATTGTAACTTTGCTGCTCTTGATAAACCTGATCTGCAGTAACATGTTTTAGTGTAAATCAATTGCTAATTGTTATTAGAATGTAATTAACAGTTTTCTGAAACAAAAAGTTTTGGGTTTTTTTGTGTATCCTCCTGAGACCCAGCAATATATTTTGTCCTCTGTAGGGGACAAAAGTTTGACAGTTTAACTTAAAAATACTGTCCATTGCAAAGGACATTCCATATAAAACATCAAAAAATAAAAAGTATTTTTAAAATGTATCTGAAAAAACTATTGCATTATGCAGTTTCCAATCAAGATAATTTTTTAATGTAAAAAAGCTAAAATTGTCAATTTCCTGGGTCTCAGGAGGATATTATATTCATGAAATGAGTAATAACTAGTATTAGAGTATGAAAAAAATGTGAGAAAACATGATTAGCACTCATTAAAAATGTTTTTATTTCATAGTTTTTACACAGTATATCACTTTCTGATGATGAGTTTTATATACATGTTTCTTTGCTTCAAAAATTAAATGCATGGTGTCCAGCTGAGTGGACATTTTTGTAACGCCACGAAAAATAGGTTCATTAAAAGAAAAATAAATAAATAAATTGCATTGCTTTTTTCATGCCTAAAGAGGAATAAAAACAATCAAGAAAAAAATATTGACTAAGGTTCTCATAATTCATGCATGAAAGGGTTAAATACATGGTGTCCAGCTGAGTGGACATTTTTTGTAACAAATGAAAAATAAGGTCCTAAAAAATCAATTGCCCTGTTTTTTTTTTTTTTTTTTTCATGCCTGAAGAGGAATAAAAGCACTCAGGAAAAAAATCTTGATTAAGGTTCTCATAATTCATGCATGAAAGGGTTAACGTTCCAGCCCACTTGAGGTCAGATTAGGTGTATGTGGCCCCTGAACGAAAATGAGTTTGACATCCTTGCTGTCGATATTATTTGTTGATTTGTTATTTAACATTAATGTTAAATGTCCTTTGTGGCTATTTCACCAGAATGAAATGACACGTGTTTTGTGAATTTGCCTGAAATCCTCTGACTGACACATAGTTTTTGACAGTATAAAGTTATGATGATGATATGGCTGTGCAATGTGCTGCAACTGAAATCATCTGCTGCTGTTTCAATTGAGAGACACCTACCAGCAGAACACATACTGTGTATTTAACCGAACCACATTTCTCCCTGAGTTAGTTTTGCTGTTGTTCGTCTCCTTCCAGTGTGAATTAGATGGTAGTTTGCAAGGCTATTCTTTCAAAGTAGCTTCCTCAACTCTGCTGAAGTGATAGACCATCTGACTAACAGAACAGCCCACACCACCATCCACTCAGCCACACTGTCGCTAAACACCACTTCAGACCTGAGGTGTGAGCTGTCCATGTGATCCATTCAGACATGTGACCAATCAGCTGATCAATGAGTGCAGAAAAAGTGATTATGCAAGTCAGCACAGCACTGGTATTTCAAACTGACCTGTGAGCAGACTCTGTGGTGTGCTCATTAGCATTCTACCCGTCACCAGCTCCTCCACGCAAACAATCTCCACCGAACAATGCAGTCATTTAGTGACTCAGCCCACTCACCAGCATTTATTTTGTGACATCCATCATTTACTCAGCTTGAGACGTAACCTTGCTAAAATGTCTGCAGATGTAGATGACCTGTTTATACAACTGTTTTTTCTCGGCAATAGCAACTGGTGGTATTTCCAGACTTATAGAAGTGGCGTACATTTCACAGGAACAGGCCTCGATGAAGGCTCCATGACTGTAGTCTAAGCATACAGGGTGGGGAAGCAAAATTTACAATATTTTGAGGCAGGGATTGAAAGACAGTGTATGACCAATTAGTTTATTGAAAGTCATGAGAATTTATTTGCCACAAGAAAATTGACATAATAGAAAATGTTTTTATTCTATGTGTCCTCCTTCTTTCTCAATAACTGCCTTCACACGCTTCCTGAAACTTGCACAAGTGTTCCTCAAATATTCGGGTAACTTCTCCCGTTCTTCTTTAATAGTATCTTCCAGACTTTCTCGTAATAGTTTTGCTCATAGTCATTCTCTTCTTTCCATTATAAACAGTCTTTATGGACACTCCAACTATTTTTGAAATCTCCTTTGGTGTGACGAGTGCATTCAGCAAATCACACACTCTTTGACGTTTGCTTTCCTGATTACTCATATGGGCAAAAGTTTCTGAAAAGGTATGGATAATAGTGTTAGGTATGATTATGACATCAATATATGTTTGGTTTCAAAACAATGGACGTAGTGCCTGCTGAGAAAAAACAACTAAATGTTCATTGTAAATTTTGCTTCCCCACCCTGTATATTCACATCAATAGGAGCTGATAATGCTTAAACAATAGTCGCTTTTCCATTGGACATCTGTGCAAAACTTTACCGATATTTACTAAATGTGGACAAAACAGAAGTGCGTAATGTCGCTTTTTCCATTAAATCACAAATGCGATGATTTGTTTATTTATTATCGTGAGATGACACCAGAAGTCATTCCATAAACATGGCGGCGAATGTAAATATGGTGGAAAAAATTAGTAAGAAGGAGCACAGGTAGGAGAGGGAGCGAAGTGACCAAGCTGGGGGGGATGGTGTGGAAGGGGGGTTTCCCTTTTGAAAAACTGAGGTAAAAATGGAACATTCTGAGGCTGTCTGAGAGGGTTATTGTAACTCTAGTGGCCCTCCTGCAATTTTTTAAAGCAACCAATCGAAGAGTAACTTATTTTTCTGTTAGAAGTATAATAATGTTGTAATGTCGGTAAGGGGGCGCTAGCCGAAACTATGAGGGCGCAGCGCCCCTGTTCCCCGATTAAGAAAAACCCTTGCCTGATATTTGGAACCAATATTCACTTTTAAAGTCTTTGAAAAGGTTCGTTAAACATCTTTGTGTTATTTTTGCAATAAATTATATACAATTTTTTTGTTTTTTTTCTGGCCTTTTGTGTTGATATAGTAGGTTAAAGTGAAAAAAATAATAGCAGTTGATATAAATGAAGTAGTGCTTAAAAAAAAGATACCAAACATGGCTATAGTAAACATTTGTTTATATAGAATATAAAGGCAAAATCAAAAGTACTGAAAAACGGCCAAAATAGGCCCAGACCCCAAAGGGTTAATACTTGAATGTTTCTGTCAAGAGAAAGTGCATTGTGACAATTATTTTATTTTATTTATTTTTTTATTGTTGTTGTTGGGTTTTTTTTTGTTTTTTTTTCAAAATACAACTTGGTTAAATTATTTCAGTGTGTGTATAAGTACATTTTGAACATTTTAGCACAATTTCAACAATACTGCGATAATAATTATAACCGTGACAATTTTGGTCACAATAACCGTGATATGAGATTTTCATATCGTTACATCCCAAATACCCCGACATGTTTCTTCTTCATTTGTTGTAAGGTCCATCAATATCTGTTTTTTTTTGTTTTTTGTTTTTTTAAACTTTTTATTTAGATTTTTGCATAATATAAAACAGAACAAAACATCTGGGACAAGACATGAATAAAAAAAATAAAATAAAATAAATAAATTACACCACATAGTATTATTATTGTTACAGATATTATACTACATCTATAGATACATTGCCAAATATCGAAATATTCATATATTCGTATACATATGCACACATCTATATAAATACAAAACACCTCATGTCAGGGCTTATAAGAGCAATTCTCGTCAACAACCCAAAAAGTTTAATTATACAAATAGTCTTCAACCATGTGCCATCTCCGCTTAAAAAGATCCATTTTCATTTGTAATGATGCAGTCATTCTAACATCCGTTTTTTAAATTCACGTGACTCTAGTTGCAAAAAAAGGTCTTTCCATTGCAGTTTTGCGTGATATACCATTTGTGCTACACCTGAAAAACCACCTCTTGCCAGCGCAAAAACTTTTAATCGAAAAATGAAACTTTCGGCAAAATTGTCGTTTTTCCATTAGGTAAATTTTTATGTGCAAGTTATATTTGCACAATTTGAGGGTCAATGGAAAACGTGACTACTGTTACATTACAGGTCCTATTTCCTGTTATAAAACACATAGAATTATTAAGTTGATGGCTTAATGTGTGCAATTTAAACGCTGCCACTATATTTTTCATCGTTCGGACAGTGTAAAGCATGTCTGAACAAGCCACTCCACATGTTTACAGAGTTGTTAACCTGATCTGCAGTCTGTCAGTGTCCCTCTCTTGGATCCAAAACATACCTGACAGATCTCAGAATCAGCACGGCTGCCATTTAATAATAAAGGAGAAGATCACATTGCCTTAATTTATTGTCTGATTAAAATTCAGCCTTTGCCGTCACCTTAGCAACTGCTTGAAAAAAGGTGGGTGGTGTGGGGGCTGTGAGGCAGGCATGTGAGTCTGTTGGTGTTCATCTCAGTGTAGTGTGTGTGTGTGTATGTGTGCGTGTGTGTGCGTGTGTGTGTGTGTGTGTGTGTGTGCGTGTGTGTCTGTGTGTGTGTGCATCTCCTTGCAAAGTTCCATCTCCTCACACAAGTCCTTGTACTTGTGTGAGCGCGGTAACGGAAAATTCTTCACAGGCACACAACCTTCTGTTGAAGACACAAACTCAATTCGTTAAGCATCTCCCAGAGCTTGAAAGCACTTTCCCTTCCGCTGCTACTCTCAACTACGTTTCCCGTTGACCCTAAAGACATAATAATCTATTTGCAACGGTTGCTTCCTTAATTAATAACACCAAGCGCGCGCAGACACAGTCCCACTCCCCTTTCACTGCTACAGATTAATTTTCCAGTATTCGTTAAACATCCACGTGAGACATGAAAAAGTAGCAGCAGTGGACGCCACACTTGATCAGACCTGCACCCTAAATCTGAATGAAACGATAATTCATGGGGAGGATTCACAAGATTATGCATAATTCATTACCTTCAGAAGAGGGCCGGCAGACCTGTATGAAATTCATCTTAACAGCCCCCAAGACTTGAGATGGAACATTCAACAGATTGGACCACCTGTTCCCCCCCCCCCCCCCTCTTAACTCCCCTGTTTTCTTTCCCCCTAACATCACTACCACCACTTCTCTATCTCTTCTTTACATCCCCTTTCTCTCCTCGACAGGGATATTGAGTTGCTGCCAGTATCCCTCATGGGGGGGCTTGCCATGTATCTGCAGTCTGGCTGCAATGGAGCTTTCCACTCTCCTCCCTCCCTCCCTCCCTCCCTCCCTCCCTTCTTACTTACTTCCCTGTTTTCCCTCCTTCCCTCTTTCTCACTTTCTCCTCTCACACTCCTAGTATGAAATGATCGTTCTCTTCTCACCTCAAGTAAGCACAGATATAGTCGGCCTGGGTGCAGCCCAATGATGATGATGATGATGATGATGATGATGATGATTGCATGATGGAGCAGAGGGGAAGGAGCGAATGAGGGAGCAGGCAGAGGGATGGAAGGGGGGGAGTAGAGAAGAGAGAAACATAAACAAAAACAGAGAGAATCAGAGAGCGTGCCTGCTGAATATGTATGTGGTTTTGTTTCTCTTCAGATAAGTGCGTGCGGCTCTTCACTGCTGGCACCTTCTGGGCCAGTTTTTTTTTTTTTTGTGCATGTGTGTGTGTGTGTGTGTGTGTGTGTGTGTGTGTGTGTGTGTGTGATGGGTCCCCTTCTAACTAATGTGCTGTCATTTCTGTTAGGTGCCTGACGAAGACATGAACAACATAGACGCTATCAGGTAAGCTTCTCCCTTCTCCCTTCTCCCCTCCCTCTCTCTTTCCCTCTCTCCCTCTCTCTCTCTCTCCCTTCTCTGCACAAATCTTTCAGGGCTCCATCATCACGCCCCCGCTTTCTCCCTGTCTTCTTCCTTTAAGCTCCTTCCCTCCCACTCTTCCTCTCTGTCTCTCTCTTCCACTCTTGCACAGTCTCACTCCCCCTCTGTCTTCCCTCCTGACTGCTGCTTCTGCTTCTGCTGCTGCTGTTGGAGTGGTGGAGGTGGTGGTGGTGGCGGCGGCGGCAGTGGTGGTGGTGGTGGTGGTGGTGGTGGGGTGTACATGTAGTGGGGTTTCTCTGAGCTTTAGGGAGAGCTGGGTAAGCCAATCCAGATAGCATACAGAGAGGGGTTTTCTCCATCTCTGCCGAGGCTCAGGCAGCAGGATTTTTTTATCTCTCAGTCTCCAGGATGAAGCTGTGCGTGAGCGGAAGGTACAGTTTCACTCTTTGCATCTTTGATTTGGATTACAAAGCTGCCTTGGTTTGCATCTGTAGCTTTCCCTCTCTCTCTTTCTCTATCTGTGTGTGTATGAATGTGTGTGTGATCATCTGTATGTGATGTGGCTGCATGTGCGCTCTCCCTGTCAGTTCGTGCTCTCTGTAATGCAGTGCTGCTTTTTTTTTTTGATAGTTTGTTAAAGATAAAAAGGTGTTCATTCTTTCTTTCTTGCTTTTTTTTTTTTTTTTGGCTGAATGCAGGGAATTCTTGGCTAGAAAATTCACTGCAGCGTTTGTGGTGTTACTGTAAAAGCTTTTTTTTTTTGTCTACGATTTCAATCAAGAAGGTTTGTGAATCCATCTGAAATGTGTCTCAGTGAATTCACAAATGTTTTTATGGTTCCTGTCACCTGTCGGAATGCACCTATAAAACTGATTAATTACCCTGCATTACACTGCTGCTTTACTTGTACGATTACCTATAAAATAGTAGCTCTGATTCATGATTTTTATATATTTAAACCAGTGTCAAATGTTTAATATGAAAACCAAGGTGATAGCTGAAGTGATGAGTTCACATGCCTGCAAAAACAGATTTTAATGAGCTCATTACAAAATTACAAGTGCTCGCTCGCTTTTCTGATTAAAGTTGCATTACACAGGAAATTAAAGCAGCCGAGCGCAGTGCAAACAAGATGCAAGAAAGGATCTGCTTTTTTGTAATTTTTTTTTCCCTCCAACCTTTCATATCTCTTTCTCTGTCTTGCTTTTACCTCACTGTCCTACAGTAGACACGATTTAATTAATACTAATGAACCATTATTAATCCTGCACAGATGGAAATAGATCCAGAGCACTCGCTTTTGTGTTCGATTACTGATGGTATTATTACGATTTCAGGCAGATTACATTTTAAAAGCCGTTTAAACCAGCCAATGAGGGGTAATTAATCTGATGGGGTGTTTCTCCAATAAGAGGCATCAATTGTCCTCACCTTTGTGTCACAGCTTTAATTGAATTATAGCAGCACTTGTAAGATAAAGACGAGGAGTGTTGCACCTTTTCTCATTTCTCTTTGTTGAATGGGAAACAAGGTCACCTGTAGCCTTTGATGAAGTTGTGATGAGGTTAAGTAGGAATCTGGCTGCACCTGTGGGCCTGACCCTGCCTCTACATCCACCCGCACATCCACCCCCATATCTCGCCTTCCAGTCTAAATGATGAAATGTCCTGAAATTTCTCCCCTCTCTTGCGCTCAGTCTTGCTCTCCTTTGCAAATTCTGTCCCTCTCTTGGCTGGGCTCCTGTATTTAAGACCCTGTGGTGTAGATAGACATGTACACATTACATGGAGACGCACTGGAGCAGAGCAATGGAGACTAAACAGATTTAAAGTTTGAAAGAATTTCTCTCAATAGTTCAACACACGTCAAATGCTGATCCCCGGCTGAAAGATGCTCGGGTTTTATTTTGAAAATAAGACTGACACCACCTGAGAAAAAAGTGACAGCTGCTCTTTCGGCTGATTGACAGCGCAAGATTGAACTACGTGATTATGCCGCTGTTTGGAGGAGTGATGATGAAACAATGTCCTTGGGTGGAGGGAAAACAAAAGTTTTTCACAGCTTTAGATTTTCAGGACATTGGAGTTGAGATAAGACATTTTGGCTCAAATGTGAATAATTGCATTGAACTATCTTTCTTTCAATTATTTAACCCATAAAGACCAAGTGCTACTTTTGTGGCAGTTTTTGAATGAATTTTTCTCTGTATTTAACCTTTCTGAGCGCCATTTGTTAACATTTGAACCTCTATATTTTGTATTTTTCTATAAAAATCATGTATTTTCCTGTGTTTAATTTATTGATCATAGACGATCATCAAAACTCAGAGTAAAGTTCTAAGAATTAATCACTTTAATTAATAACTCACTGTAAAAACAAGCATCTACAACCACTATCATTTGTCAAACTCCGTGGGTTTTCCTGGTGAGTCAATGTTATAGAAGATGACAGTGTTTCCATTTTCACTACTGAGCTTCTGAACGTCCAAATGGGTCATATCTGATGACTATGAAAAGCTGAGAAACTGCATTTTCCCAGAATTATTTAACTGTTTTAATCGGTTTAATGGTTCAGAATTTAATAAATATTTTAGGTTAGTATGTTTTTGGTCACCAGTGGCTGTTTAGGTCTTTTTTGGGTTAAATCAAAAAAGAAGTCAAGCTATGACACGTTCAGCTGTGACACGTAATGGTGGTTGTCTCTATATTTAACCATTTTTAAGTGACGTATGGCCATTTATGCTAATATTAGCTATCATCTGTATTTTGCATTTTTGTAAGTAAATCATGTATTTTACTGTATTTCATTCACTGATCATGTAGATTTTCATGAAAACTTAGAGTAAATTTAAAGGTTATTATATCAGAAATAGAAAAAAATAGAAGAAAAAGTGACTTTTTCAGCAAAGCCGTCAATAACTGAATGTAAAAACAAGTGTATCTATCCACTGTCATTGATCCAACTCCATGGGTTTTACTGGTGAATCAATGTCGTAGAAGATGACGGTGTTTCCACGTTCATACGGAGCCTTTGACCATCCAAATGGGTCATATCTGATTATGATTTAAAGCTGAGAAACTGCTTTTTACCTCAGTTAGTTACATGTATTGATAGGATTATTGGATCAACAGGTATGAAACAGTTTAGATCAGTAGATGGTTTTGGTCGCTGGTCTTTATAGGTTACTGATATATTTTGCTGAAAAAGTCACATTTGCTTTTGCTTTCTCTGTTCTCATAAAATAACCTTTGAATTTTCTCTGCGTTTTTATGACCATCAACATGTTAATTAAATTAATACAGGAAAATACTTGCTTTTCACTAAAAAATACAGTATATGAAATAATAAATAGTGATAACTGCAGGAAAAAATTCAGTTGGAAGTCACCACAAAAATAGTTTTAGGTATTTAAGGGTTAATTTTGTGTAGATAATATTATTTGAATAAGCCTGACAGTTTCAGATAATGTAGATGATAAGTAAAATGATGAGCCTGCATGAAAGGATCATTTTTGGGAAAAACATTCTTAATATTTTCTGACCTTTGAGTCATATTTGTTGTTTTAAATATAACATTAAAACCAAAACAACAAGAAAATTTAATATAAAAAGAAAACATATTCAAAAGGGAGCAGGATGAAGTTTAACTTATATTGTCCCACCCCTTTACCCCCATCCTTCTCCACACCCTAAATTCCCATGTCAGATCCCATAAGTTAGTGGTTTCCAACCTTTTTGGCTCGTGACCCCATTTTAACATCACAAATTACTGGCAACCCCAGACATTCAAATTGGAGACTTTTTTTTTTTTTTGCTAAAATTAATTTGTTTTTGATCATGTAATAGTTTGCTATAAAATGTTGCAAATAAACGTTAATTTTAGACAACATTTAGTCTATATAATATAATTTTTTATTAGTAACTTTTACTTTTTTTTTTTTTATGTTTTTTTATCAATTACTAGAAATTCCAGGCGACCCCACATGGGGTCCCAACCCCAAGGTTCAAAAACACTGCATTAACTGCTCCCAATCCCCTTTTTTAAGTTGGTTGGCACAATTCACAAATCTTTCTCAAACTGATAAAATCTTGCACCACAAACATCTGAAACCAGTGTTCAAGGGGTTAAACTGAAATGAGGAGGAAAGAGGGTCTTATTTTAAGGCTCACCTGGGGTGTATATCCACCAGCAGCACCAAAGTTTGCATTGTAATAACGTTGATCCTTTTACAGTGAAACCTTGCCACTTCAGTAAGTTTTTTTTTTTTTTAATCAATTATTAGAAATTTCAGGCAATCCCATTTGAATTCCAGGCGACCCCACTTGGGTCCCGACCCCAAGGTTGAAAAACACTGCCACAAGTACTCAACAAATCCTACACATATCAGACTAAATTCTGACTAAGCACGAACAACCAACTGATTATGTTTCATATCCCAAGTTTGAAGTCCAGGACTGTGTGGTATTTGAGGTGAAAGCATCATTTAGAAACTTTTTAAAAACACTGAAGTGGCTGCAAATGTTTAAAGCGCTAGTTGTGTCTCCCTTGATAAATTGGGCGTCTATTGAAGCAGATGAAGTGGTGATAGAGCAGAGGGGTGGTAGACGTGTATTTGTGAAAGTGGTGTGGAGGAGTTCCCAGACTGTTCCATTGAGGATAGAGGTTAGTTCTGATCTGCCTAAGTGGACGGTGTTGGTCGAACACATTAATGCACCTTGTGTCCTCTGTGGTCTGAGCGGCCCGCCTCCCACTCCCACTCTGTCTCGGGGTAACTCTGTCCTGACAGCTCCTCTGGGGATCATTAAGTGAGTCTTATCATCTCAACCCCATTTTTCCTCCTCCCCCTTTGGCCTCCTCAGCACCAGCGGTCAGATCATCATTCAGGTCAGATTTATTCCTTGTGATGTTGAAGCAGTCAGCCATGTAAATGCTTCAATGGCTTTATTGAATAACGCAGCTATCACAGCTCAGCCTCAGTCAGTTTTATGTGAAATGAAATTTTAAACAAATCCACGGTTTATGTTAAAACTGGTATTTTCTGGCATAAAGGCCCATGAAGTGAATCTATAACTATAATATGTCACTTTTATGCTTTAAAACATTTAAGAATGACCAAGTCCTGTTGACTTTTAAGCTGGCATTAAATCAGATGTTTCCCCAATGTTGAAATTCAGAGAAATCTGCCATTTTATTTAATTTTATTGCCTGTTTCATTTGGTAACTTGTTTTTAGTGTCATATCACCTTTACTAAATGTAATATTAAACATTACTTGTTTACAGTGTAGAGAAATAAGACAGATATACATCATTAAATGTAACATGACTAAAACTTTACTCCATCACCTCATGTCTTTCTAAACCCCATAACATAAGTGACTTTTCCATAGACCCTCAAATTGTGTAAATATAACTTGCGCATAAATTTGCCTAATGGAAAAACAACAATTTCACCCAAAAAAGTTTTTGCGCTAGCAAGAGGTGTTTTTGTGGGTGTAGTGCAATTGGTATATCACGCAAAACTGCAATGGAAAGACCTTTTTCTGCAACTAGAATCACATGAATAAAAAAACGGGTGTTGACAGAAGTTACAACAAGTGACAAAGAGTTTTAAAAGAAACATGGTGCAGTATGTGTGGACACATCAGGAAACTGAATCATTTTTTAATTTAGTACGGCATAGAGAGGTAATGTATAATAATGAATATATCTGTAAATCAACACGATATTTACATTTGTCACCATTTTTATGGAATGGCTTCTCATGTCACCTCGTGATAATAAATAAACAAATCATTGCTTTTTTGATTTAATGGAAAAACTGACATACAACAACTGACATACAAAACTTCTGTTTTTTCCACATTTAGTAAATATCAGTAAAGTTTTGCACAGATGTTCAATGGAAAAGCCATTATAGATGTTTAACTGCAGTGGTGATAAAAACAACTCCCATGGTGCCACACTCCTTCACAATAGTTGCTTTTCCACTGACCCTCAAATTGCGCAAATATAACTTGCGCATAAAAAATTGACTAATGGCAAAACAACAGTTTCACTAAAACTCCTAAACTAAAAAAAGTTTTGAGCTTGCAAGATGTGGTTTATCAGGCGTAGCAAAATTGGTATATCACACAAAACTGCAATGGAAAGACGTTTTTGCGCAACTAGTCACGTGAACAAAAAAAATGGATGTTGATGGATGTTACAACAAGCGAAGAAAGAGACTTTTAAAACAAACAAACAGAAGGAAACCAAATCATTTTTGAATTTGGTATGGGATGGGATAGAGGATGGAGAGATAATGAGAATTCTAGAATTAGAACAACAGATAGTTCTGTTCATCGTCATGTTTATGGAATGACTTCTCGTGTCATCTTGCGATAATAAATAAACAAATCATTGCATTTGTGATTTAATGTAAAAATGGACATTAAGCACCTCTGTTTTTTTTGACATTTAGTAAATATCTGTAAAATTTTGCACGTATGTCCAATGGAAAAGTGACTAATGACATCAACTACATCTTTTGTTACTGATTTGATTGAGATATCCCTGGGTTTAATGTAATATTAAAGAATGCAAAGACACTGTCTGCAGTTTTTGCATGTATTTAACAACAGTAACGGATGTAAATGAAGATTTTTTTGGGAACAGAGTTCATTCCTTTTAGCAAAACATAAACTTGTTTACATGTAATCATAGTGGATTAGATTTGTATTTTAACATTTAGACGTCTCTCCTGACATTTAAGTTTGTTTATGAAGTCAAGAAGTTCACAACGCACACAGTAAACAAACAAATGAAGAGAAACTGTGAGGGAATTAATAAATCAATGCGTTTCTAAAAATACCCGGTTTAATGTCTGCTGCTTGTTAGATACTGATGATCTCAAGCAGGAGGTCATAGTTTACATGCTTTTTTTTTATTTGGCACACGTTAATGGTGCAGCGCTCGAAAGCTGTTAGTGCTATATTGCTTTCTATATTTTCTCAATGTGTTTTTTTGTAAAAGCACCATTTATGCATCCCTGAGTCGAGCCTTTTTAGGATGCCTCTTGAGAGTCATGGATGGAGCAGTAAGTACATCTGAGCCGCCTGCTATATATGTGTATCAGGGCAAACACTTATTGACACACACACGCACACGTGCACACACAGACACATGGAAACAGAGTAAAACGATGCAGGAAAGCACATTTTGCAGAGGTGGATCCTTTGTTGTGTCTAATCACTACCTGTCCATTCGAGCTCCACTTGTAAACAATATGTTTTGATGATGGGAGGTGTGTGTGTATTTGTGTGTCAGCATATGTGCGCTTGTGTCTGTTCTATTTTTAATGAGCTGAACCCTTTTGAAATCCGCTCGCGCTCCTCCGTCCCATCTCCTTTTCGGCTGTGGCTGAAAGGATGGCAAATCCTGGCCTTTTTTTTTTTGTTTGTTTGTTTTTGTGTCGAGTGTGACAAAAAAGCTAAACGCCACAGTATTTAGCAACCTGTTTTTATTTGGAACAGTGTTGCTCAGCAAGCGAATCAGAAACTAAAAAAAAAAGTGGTGTGTGAATGAGGAAAAGTGGACGAACAACAGCTTTGCAGGGTTGAATTTGGGTTTCTTTTATTATCAAGTTATGTAAAAAAAAATTGAAATGCAAAAAGCAATTTAGAATCATTGATTTGGAACACAAAGCGATAACAAGGAAGCTTCAAACTTTGTGAGTTCAAAATAAGTGAGAGGTTTCCTAAAGTTTCTGCAAGTGTATGGATTCTGGGTCAGAAGAAGATGAGGTCTCAGTAGTTTTGATAGGCCAGCTCTCAAAAGGATTTACTGGCACTGAAACATGATTTTCCTGTCTGGAGGCTGATGCTGTTTTGTAGAACAGCATGTGCTTAATACACTTAGTGTGTTTGCGCACATATTGCCTCTCTGGTATATTCTCACATAGCCTGTCAACAAACTCTCAGAAAATAACTTTAGGTAACAGCATTTTTATGTATTTTGTGGTTGTGTTGTCTCTGTTGGTTTTAGGAAAAAAAAGCACAAAGTTTAGGTTTTTCAAGCTTTTCAGTACATTTATAACTCAAACTATAACTGAACAATAACTCACCCTGATGCTGTTTCATTTAAGTGCAATACAATAACAGCAGTTATCACAATTACAATGTACAATAATATGTTTCTGTCACTTTCTCCTCACTCTCTATGCCACAGGTGTCAAACATGCGGCCCGGGGGCCAAATCTGGCCCGCCAAAGGTTCCATTCCGGCCCGCGGGATGAAAGTGCAAAAATTAACCTGAACAGTCAAGGTTGCCAAAAATCATTTTGGTTTAGGTTCCACATACAGACCAATGTGATCTACAGTAAAAATAACAACACAATAACCCATAAATAATGACAATGACAAATTTACTTTGTGAAAAATTATGTGGAAAATTTTTAAGCGAAAAAAAATAACATTACACTGTGAAAATATTTACATTTACAAAACTGTTCTTTCACAATAAAATGCAAATAAATACATAAATAAAAGCAAAGATGAACAACCTGAAATTAGTAATTTTAACAATATTCTGCCTGTTACTAAATGTTTTGTGCATTTATGCACATTATGCCGTGATCTGTCGCTGTGTTTATAATAAGAGATGGAATATTGTAGGAATTGTTCAAATTTTAGTTCCGAACTCCAAAATTTTAACAGTATTCTGCCTGTTACCAAATGTTTATGGAACATTGTGTGTAAATGTACATGTACAAATAATAAGTCGAGGCATAATATTGTTAAAATTGCACTAATTTTTCAAATGAAATTTCTGTTTTTTCAGGTTCTTCACATCTTTTTTGTAAAATGTAAATATTTTTATAATTTAATTGGGGTTTTTTTGGACTAAAACAAAAATAAAAACTTGGATTTGTCATTATTTATAGGTTATTAAGTCATTATTTTACTAGTCTGGCCTGCTTGAGATCAAATTGGGCTAAATATGGCCCCTGAACCAAAATGAGTTTGACACCCCTGCTCTATGCCCATTTATTCATTATTATTACTCTCTGCATTCTGCTTTTGTTGTTTTTTTATTTTATTATTTTATTTAAATACATGTTTTTGGATGTATGTATCTTTTTTTGGTCGGGACAGTGCACATTAATGAACACATTTATACATTCCATTTCAGTACAAACTTGTAAATATGTCAGAGTTAGCATCAGTGCTAATTTTCATCCGCAGTTCCCACTTAAAAAATAAACAAACAAATAAATAAATAAATAATAGTGATCCGTGCAATACACAGCGTCTATTTAAATTGCGTGTTTTGTCTATTTAAATGTGTGTGGTTCTTTTTAAATGTCAGCCTTACTTCACTATTATTCTACATGTCATATGTTGAATGACAGTAAAGTATCTTGAATCTTGAACTGAATAATTATACTAAGGACCTACAATAGATTTTACAACAACATGCCTTCTTTTGAGTGCATCCCTATGGCAAATGAATGCAAGGTTGTCCTGCAAAGCAGTAAAACCTGCCAAACTTACATAATTTAACATCATCTGGCAACATCCTGTGGTACAAAGTGCTGCCATGAGAGCCTTCCAGAGCTGTACGTAGTATCCAGTTTAATAGTATCATAAAATGTGCAGTATCTTAACATCTGATGGACCTTAATATGCATCTCAACCCAACTTCAGTTTATTCATAGAGGATCTTTCATAAAAAATGCAGCCCAGACAGCAAGATTAAAACAACACAGACACCATTAGTGACAACATAACACAAAATAACTGGGTTAACAAATAGATGAGCACAAAGTAGTGTTACTGCAAATGTTATTTCTATCATAAATCCCATGAACTTTTACTCATAGCTAGGGCTGTGTATTGGCAAGAATCTGGCGATACGATACAAATCACAATACTAGGATCATGATACAATATACCACGATATATCATGACACTGTTAAAAAGGCAATTTTTGTTTACTTCTTTTTTTAAAATGATCATTTCCTTGAAGAATTGAATTCCACCAGAAATATGCACAAATACTAAACACATTTTTATTTGATCACAACAGAAGCTAATGCGATATCACAAAATTTTCCTCTGTTAAAACTTAAATTATGTTTTACAGACATTACAGTTCAAGATCCTGCTCAAATGTTCTTATTCTATTAGTTCATAACTAACATTATAACATTATTTTTGTGCAGTCCCAACTAAGCAACTAACATCTGCCTCTCTCAGACAGTAAAAACGTGCTTTTAGGATGCTTCAAATAACCATTATTTAATAAAACAGTGTTCAATAATAATAAATAAGATATAAACAATAAAGAAAAACAAAAATGAACCTCCACCATATCTGCATTTGAATAAATACCTAAAAATATTGATACAGTACTTTTTAATATTGACACAGTATTGTGAAATGAAATATCGCGATATATTGCAGAGCCGAAATTTTCTTACACCCCTACTCATAGCGCATTGAGATAATGATCATGTTTATGACAAAAAAACAAGATCTTAATCCAAAACTAGAAAAGCACTCAGAGAGCGCAGACCTCCGCCAAGGCAGCTCAGTCTCCCATGCTGTGATCTACTAAAAATAATACCGGGACTTTGGACTTAGACCCTTAGCATTGATATTATTGTCTTTTTTATTGTGCTTTCCTCTATTTCATGTGTTTTGCCAAGATATAAAAATAACAAATATATTAGTTGAACGATACAGTTTATGCAATTTATTAACAACCGATATATATGCATTTAGTAGAAGAGCACATCATTACATGACATACAGGTAACATCTTCCAAAATAAAAACATTTCATCCATTCAAATAAAACTGATTTGACAACAACCGATAAATGTCTTTATTAGGAGAGAACATTACATGAAATAGAACTACCTCTTACCAAAAAAATATATATATTATTACTATCACAATGGAAATGAAAATATCCCTATCTCCCAATAATTTGGTGTTTGTTGCATGTCAATACCCTAATTTGTTCCCATATTAAGATGAAAATTCCCAAACTACAATTTTTTCCTGTTCTGGATCATGGTATCCAGAATTTTGTGAGGCTCCAGATCAATCATCAATATCTTGTAGAACCTGTTGGGAACTTATTTTGTTTTTGTTTTTTTTTTTACCAAGCACTCTGACCATTCATTGTGGGGTTACACATACATATATATATATATATATATATATATATATATATATATATATATATATAGTGTGTGTGTGTGTGTGTGTGTGTGTATATATATATATATATATATATATATATATATATATATATATATATATATATATATATATGTGTATATATATATATATGTTGAAAATATCCCTATCTCCCAATGATAAAGAATCCTTTAAAAAATTCCTGGATCCAGATAGTAATCCGGATCATTCCCAAAATCGAATCATTTGTTACTCGTCCCATTTTGGACATTTCCTGAAACTTTCATCAAACTTTTTCAGTTATGTTGCTAACTAACCAACAAACAAACAAACAAACCCTGGCAATAATATAACTTCCTTGGCGGAGTACTGAGAACCCCTCAGCTGAAGTCGGGACATTTCTATAATTACTAAAAGATGTATTTTTGCATGTGGTGTTGCTACAGTTGGACTCCATGTGTTGGCTTTTTGGGTCTCGGCGTGTATATTTTTATGTTTTCTTTTGAAGCTCCGCTAGCCTACATCCCCTCTTCTGCTCATTTGGAATTTCTCTCGGGACGGGTGTCATGATTACACACTCCCTTGTGCTGAGTGCCATCAGCGGCACATGAAATCCGTTCAGCGGGTCATTATCCCCCGCTGCTGGTAATGATGTTGCTAGTTGATGTGTAACTACTTAGGTCCTGAGTTAATCAGTGCAGGTCAGAGTCACACACAAACCCACACACACAGTAGTAACATCATTGGAGTATGGTTGAGTCATCCCCCACATGTCACTCCTGAGTGACTGCTGCAGGTTAGCTACCTAGTTAATCTTATGGCATATGGGATTGAAAGAGTGGCTTCTTCCTCCTCTTCTTCCTCTTTTCTCTCTGCTTACTGCTGGATGAGTCAGCCACTTGGGTTCCCCCGCTTTAATGCTGAGGTCTGGGCCTGTGATAAGGGCTTTTCCTGAGAGCCAATCTAAATGCAAGGTAGATGCGATCAGGCAAGCAGAAGGCGAGAAAAAGCGGGGAGGAGGAAAAATGATGAGGATACACAGCGGAGGCTTCATTTCCACTCTCCCATTTGGCGACGGCCTCTCCAGTTTGCCCGTCTAAAATGCAAAAGGCCAGCTCCTCTGGTTAGTAAATACTTCCCTCCATATGCTTCCTGCTTTTTTTTTTTTTGAATTTTGTATTTCTCTCTCATCACTCCCCCCTTCAACACTCCCTAACTTTAATGTCCTCCTCCTCCTCTTCTTCCTCCTCCTCCTCCACTACCACCTCCCCTTCCTCTTCTTTTCAATGCTCTGAGTTCCTCTCAAATGTCAGCGTGGCACGAGTGGGTGGCAGGCAGCGCCATCTGAACAAGCCCTGTCTATGGTTTTTGCTGCAGTGTGAGGATCGGCTAAAGAAGACAGAGTAAAAAAGCCAGTGAATGAGTGAGCAGGTGTTGTGTGTTGGCGGTTTGATGTGACATGAGATGTGTTGCTAACAGCTGTCCTGTTTTGACTTAAATGGTACATACTGTTGCTTTATTTCATTCCTGGGAGAAGGGAATTGAATGGGCAGAGCTGATGCCGCAGCTTATAAACACATGCACACACAGATATGCAGGTGTCATGGAAATACAGAGTAAACAAATACAGATACTCACATTTAAGCACATTTATAGACGTGGAAATTAACATTCCCTCACTTTGCTGCAAAACAATGCTTTGCACATACCTTAGAGAGATGTTCACGTACACCAAATCTTTCACACACACTCGTGCACACACATATTCAGAGCCGGTGTGCTATGACTCAGAGGGGAGCAGCTGGAGTGAAGGCTCCAGTGGCGGTGGTGAGCTGTCACCATCTGGAGGAGTACATGTCTCTCTGCCTCCTCACCCAGCAGCATAAATCACCTCCCAACAACTGGATGTCATCGGGATCAACACGTTTCTCTATGTCATCGGGCTTTAACACACGTTTGTATACGTATGTACGGTATTAACGAACGTAACATCCGCAAACATGATGCTTCCCTCATCTCCGCGGCCCCTTGCTGCACTGCAGTCACACCCACAAACTGTCATTGTTTCTTTGTGGAGTGGACAGTCCAGCGCTCGGATCAGAGGAGCTTTGATCAAGCTTTGACGGGGCTGTCTCATCTAATAACTCGCACCGTTTGTGCGTGAGATGACGCCTGCACCTGTGCTGCGAATACAGTGGAGATGCACAGGGCTGTGGAAGGAAGAAATATATTTTACAAAGAAAACATTCAGTCAGACGGCCTTGTCAAATTCTATGAGTGTGGCTTTGAATTCATGTCAGCTGTGTTTGGACAAGGTATATTAGGCGAGGGAGATGTGATATATACAGTCGTGGAAAAAATTATTAGACCATCAGACGTCATCAGAAACAATGGTTATGGTTATGCAATCAAGTACTAGCTCCTGTGTATCATGTGACTAAAACAGACAGAAAAGAAAACCTGGAATACCTAAAAGCACTGTTTTTGTCAATATAATGCCATAGTTATTGATGTAAGAACTGAAGTGATTTTGGTTATTATCAAGAAAACATGGAAAATGGCTAAATATCAGCTCTGAAATTAAACTCTAATGAGCTATTTTTGTTGTTCTCATTATATTTGTCCAAACAAATGTACCTTTAGTTGTACAACTGAAGAAAACAAGGGGTAGTCTGATACTTTTTTCCGCGACTGCATATGCTAGAGCAGGGGTGTCAAACATGCAGCCCTGGGGCCAAATCCGGCCCACCATAGGGTCCAGTCCAGCCCATGGAATGAATTTGTGAAATGCAAAAATTACTCATAAGATATTAACAGTCATTTTATTTCAGGTTCCACATTCAGACCAATTCATTCTCAACTGGGTCAGAACAGTAAAATACTGTCATAATAACCTATAAATAATGGCAACTCCAAATTTTCTCCTTGAAAATGTAAATATTTTCATGTAATTTTACTGTATTTACACTAAAACAAACTATCATTTCTCAAAAACCATGAATAACCTGAAGAAATATGAACAACCTGAAATGTGTTAAGAAGTGCGATTTTAAAATATTATGTCTGTTACTAAATGCTTTGTGTATTTGTAGGTCCACTGTGATCTGTAAATTATAATGTACATGTGTAAATGATAAACTGAAGCAATAATATTGTAAAAATCGCACTTATTTTTCTTACAAAATTTTAGTTTGTTTATGTTATTCACATTGTTTCAAAGGATAGTTTGTAGATGAGAACATTTTCATGATGTCATTTTTGACCTTTTTCACTCTAAAACATAGAAGAAAGTTTGGAATTGACATTATTTATTTATCATTATGTTAGTATTTTACTGGTTCAGCCCACTTGGGGTCTAACTTGCCTGATTGTGGCCCCTGAACTAAATTAATCTGACTCCCCTGTGCTAGAGAGTAACAAATCACAAAATGCAAGTTATTGGAATAAAAAAATGCCAATAAATTACTCATCACAGTATTGGTGATTACAGTGAGATGCAGATTTACTCTAGTCTTTTAGTAAAAACATTCATTCTGATTTTTTGCATCTTTTAACTGGGCAGGCACGCCTTATTTGGCATATTTCTGAACAGAAAAAGCAAAGCAGTTGGGATAAATATGAGTGCAACACTATCAAGGGCTGGATGACTTACAAGGAGTTGTGTTTGTGTCTAGACAGGCTCCATTTGTTTGGCAGTAAGAACTCAAAAATTGAGCTGGAAACACAGATTCAAGTTGTAAATGAGAACTATTAATAGAAGTTTAACAGGGATTAGTGCTGAGTGCTGTTATGGAGGTAAAAAAGCCTGAGTTAGGCCTTATTGTCTGGTTTAAGACATGTGATTAATATGTTTATTAATAAAAGTTGTAAGTTTTATAATAATGCATAAACTAAATAACTTTTACAACAGTGAATATACGCATTGTGATGTATATTATTAAATTGGCTTTATTGACAAAGTTTTTTGGAGCTGTCATCCAATGGACTGAGACCTTAGGATGATATTTATCACCTGTCGTTTATTTGTGGTGTCATTTTCCCACCAACTTAACCTTTACAGGAAAAGGATGCAATGTGACATAAAGTACAGCAAAAAACACCTCAAATTAGCTTAAAAAAAGACATGTGATTAATAAGTTTATTATTAAAGTTGTAATAAGTTTTATAATAATGCATAAACTAAATACATTTTCCAACAGTGAATATATGCATTGTGATGTGTATTATTATAATGCTTTCTTGATGAAGTTTTTTGGAAAAGACACAAAAGAGCTTTGAGACGTTAGGATGATATTTATCACCTGTCATTGATTCGTGGTGTCGTTTTCCCTCCTACTTAACCTTTGCAGGAAAAGGATGCAATGTGACATAAAGTACAGCAAAAAAAACACCTCAAATTAGCTTAGGGACCTCATCAATGTAGAAAACATAATAAAAAATAATAACGTGTATTTAAAATGAAGTTGAATGAAAAATGGTGAAATTAAAATCTTTTCTTGGATCCACATGGAAAAATTTGGAATCTCTCAGTATAAACAGAAAATTCCTTTTCCGCAATAAAAACCAAACATTTCAGAAACAAGCACTGAAATATTCTTGTTTTGAGGGGAGTGTGACAAAGGGTTCATTTTAATCTTCAAGAAACACTGACCTCTAAAGCAATGTGTTACTTCAGTGGAGTTTGTTCTGTTTCATCTTTTCTTTGCCAAGGACAGAGCTGTGGGGAATTTTGCCATTAAAATGTCTGTCAGTGCAAAATATGAGCGCCTTTACTCCAGAAGTTTTAATATTTTGTCCTTCAGACAGGATCTCTTGCTGAAATCACTAACACTTGCCAACCTGTGTTTGCTTTGTTTGGCAGGGTCAACACAGGTAGAGCAGTCAGTAGCTCTGCAGGCCAGACTTAGCTGGCTTCCTTTGGAAAACTTAGACACATGCGAGCTCCCTGTGGTCAACCCCTATAAACACATGAGAGGGAAGGAACAAAGACAAACCATGAAAAAGATATACATTGGCAAAACCGCCTTAAAAGTCCCCCGAAATGGCGGCAAACATCCCAAAAAGAGGTAAGAGTGAATCTATCAGCCGCCATATTTCCATCCATCCTCGTTTTTTTTTTTTTTTTTTTATGTTTGTCCGTTCATCCGCCCACGAGGTGTCTCCTCTCGCTGTCCAGTGGTGCTAAAGCTGCCTCATCCCGCCTCTCCAAGCTGAGAAGTCATGCTGCCTCGTCATCTCATCTCAGCAGAATGAAAGCACTCATTATGTCTGACTCAGCTCCTGTTCACACAGGAGATCACTAATGGGGGATTTTTCATCCCTGGAGCTACTTCACGTAAACTCATCCTCTATCAAACAACAAACACCTGTATTCCCCTGCTAATATCTGCCAATCACAGACAAGCAGAAGGTGAGGAGGTGGGGGCTGCTGGGTAATGCAGCACTAAAATGCCATCTAGCCAGTAGAGACAGTCACTGAATCATTCTGCAGGGAGGGATTTGTTTCTGCCCTCACTTCCTTGGTTATAGATGCAGCAACTTTCTATGAAAACGGTAGCATTTTTAAACCAATCCAGGATCAGATCATCTGCATGTTTATGTTTATGTTTACTGTTCATTCGCATGTATACAAGACAATAAAAACACAATAATAATAACAGTAAAAGACATGCCAGGGAAGCCAAAAACCAAAGTGGTTTATCGTGGGCCTCCCCAAAGACTTGAAATTAAAAAAAAAAAGTACTTACAGTGTCTAATATGATACACAATCATAAATAAACAAAATTAATTAAAAGAAGGAAATAAGTCAAAAACAAAACAAAACAAACATTGTAAGCAGTGCACGTAGAGATAAATAAGAATCGACAAAACTATGAAACGAAATTCAGAATGAAACTAATAAGTTATCTAACTAGGAAAAATGATAAATGAATCAAGAAGAGCAAACAGATCAGGTGAAAGTAGTGCTTGGATGTTCCATGAAATCCAGTTTTAAAAGTTTTTTGTGGTAAGAGCACACAGGTTTGCTGTGATTTGGTTGAATTGTTCCATATGATGGGGCATCATGAGCACGACTTCTTTTCTAGCATTTGTGATTAGTGATGATTGAGCTGAGAGTTTTGTTTGACTTTTTTTTTTTTTTTTTTTTACAACAAAAATACTAGGTTGAAAACAGACACATTTTAGTGTTGCAACAGTATAAACGACTTGTAATTGAAAACCCTGATGAAAAAGGTTGGAAGAGTTTAGATAAATCAAACTGTGAAATTTCACCCTCCAGAGCAGATTTGTGCAAATCTGCAGGACATATTTGCTGCATCTGTAGCATTTGGCAGCTTCAGGTATTTTGTTTAATTTGAATAATTAAGAGTCAGTTCACTGTGCTCATGCCTCATTTGCATAACTGTAACTATAAATGACCACTCCAGAAAATGGTTTAGACTCAAATGTATGCTGTTTTACTTGTCGACATAAGATGGAGTTGCTGCACTTAAGTGTTTTGACCAGAGCATAAACTAAAGAAGCTTTTTTTTCTTTCTGTTCCATACCCCTGTTACTAGCTATTGCAGTAATATAGTTCCAAAATTCTGCAACAATGCATAGTGTCTTTATGGAATAAAAAAAGTACAATGGCCAACACCTGCACAAACCTATAGAGAAAACCACAATTTATGACGTCAACAACTATACTTCCGAACATCACTCAAACCTGACTTAATAGACAATCCACAATAGCAATAAAAATGTTAAAATGTGACAAATTAAGAGCTCTTATTATTAGTGTTACATCAATAAAACAGGTAACAAAGGTTTTTTTTTTTCTCCAAAAATATAAAAAAATTTTAAAAAGCTGATTGTTTCATTCAGTTACTGTATGTTGCTTGTTGAAAAATTGCAACTTTGGCACTTAAAGGGTTAATATGTATATAATTTGTTGAAGTTAAGGCCTATTTTCTGCTGCACAAATACTTTTATTTGAAAATGCCGGTTGAAAGTTTATTCTGTGTCCTGATTCCTCTCAGCCAGTGTGTCAATTCTGTTTTAAATGTTAACACTAGTCAAATATAAGTGAATTAAGAACCTAAAATTTCTTCAATGTTTGCACAAGTCAACATACTGTCATTAGCAGCACAACTATATACAAATACATCCGGTGTATTAGTTCTATAAATTCATAAGGCTTTCGATACCTGAAAGAGATATCTGGTGCAGTCCAAAGTTATGCAAAGCTGAAAATACTATATAAAACCTTCATTGGGACCCATATTGGAGAACTCTTTGGTGATTCTATATTTTCCTAAAGGTTCAGCTCTCTAGAATGAACAGACTCCGATTCCTTTGTGCCAGCGGTGCAACATTTTCTGGAGACATAACACGCCACATTGTGATCAACTAGTTAAGGACTTGATTAAAGCAGATGAAAAGTCACTCAAAACTCATTTCCTTCACTTGCACATTGATTTTTCCCACCTATGTAAGTGCTGGGCATTGTGAATGATTTAACTCATATGTTTCTGAAATGGAAACCAGGTCCCAAGGGGCTTCAACCCAAAAAAAGATGGCAAAAACAGTTGGTTCCTACAGCGGAAAACTGTCATAACCCACTATTACTTATGCTTAGGTTTATTCTTCCCATTATTCTTGAACCAGTTAAACACATATTATCTTCTGATTGTAAATACACAGTCAAAGGCATTGGCATAACATCGGAAAATTTGTGTTTTTTATATAATCACAAAATCCAAATTCTGGTTTTACATTAGTATTTACATTAGTTTGTCTTATTTAGTCAAGATCAGATGTTTCTCCTAAAATAGAACTGAAATAAAAGTTGACTTCAGCAGTAGAAACTTACATAAAACTGTAAGCATTAAGTTTTTTTCAGTTTACAAGTATAAATAACTGCTCTAATATGAAAGTAGAGTGAAATATTACAACTATACGCGCTTTACATAACGAGAATCACAAAACTAATTTGTCTCTGAAGTAGGTATTTAGTCCCATAAACTGTAGTTCTGTGGGTTGACCCACTCCACTTTCCATCCTGCTGATGGCACCAATATTATCATGCATATTAATAGGATGGAAACAGGATGATACCTCCATTTGGTGACCTGAAAGCAATGAAAGGAATCTGTCCCTGATTATTTTCCTGTCTCTCTGGCAGCCTCCGCCTTCCGTGACCGTAATCTCGTTAAAAAAGCGAAAACGAGACAAAGAGAGGAAGTGAAAAGAGCGACATGACCACATCTCCATCCACTCGTTACTATTTGTTATCTGGCTGCAGATAGAGTCATTACCCTCCTTCCTCCATCTGTCCGTCAATACAGGGTCCATTAAGCCCAGCCGTGCACACTCAGATCCATCACCGCAACAGACATTTCCTCTTTTTCTACACACACTTGCCCTTTTATTAGATTGAAACCCAGGTAATGCACATACTCTAAAAATAGTCATCATTGTGCTGTCTTGCTGAATTACATGTGGGGGGTATCGCTGTTCAGTAAATCTGACCCTTCAGAGTCTATTCTTATGATGTATTAGTGCTCATTGGCTCATATTTCATCACAGATTCCACCCTCCCTTTTTTCGGTGGGACCAATCTCACTCACACTGATTGGGTTTCTGTGATGTGCTGCAGAGCTTTCAAGCTGCAAAAAGCTCTAATGCTCAAAGATATAATGACTTTAAAAACACAGCATCACTGTCCCCCTGTTAGATGTTTAATTAAGAATCTGACTTTAGGTCCTATGTTTTCTCCATACAAAGCATTTTTACACACAACTTCTCAGCTTTTATCACCCTCTCATGATGTTCTCATCACCGCTGCATGGCTGTTCTGGGGTATATTAAAAAGATATGTAAGCCTTTTAGTCAATTTAGATGAACATATACCCTAGTTACAAGCTCGTTATTTCCATTTCACAGACATTTGCTCTGTGTGTGTATGTGTGTGTGTTTGTAGCTCTTTGCTGGAGCAGAAAGAGGACTTACGGAAGAGGCTTTCCTACACTACACACAAGCTGGAGCTGCTGCAGAGTGAGTTTGACTCCACGCGGCAGTATCTGGAAACAGAGCTGCGCCGAGCACAGGAAGAGCTGGACAAGTTTACTGATAAACTGCGCAGGTAGGCATGCATGGGGTTTATTATCGTACTCCAGTAAAGCTGGGCAAGAAAATAGTTCCATGTGTGCTTGGAGGTTTAAGAAACTGGATTATGATTGAGGATTTTAACTCTAATTCTTCTTTACTGTGTGTTGCGTTTGTACCATCTAAATTCTTTTTTTAAATATGGGAAATATTAGAGAATGTACATGGTTATATCACACAAGAAAATTCATCTAGATCAGGGGTGTCAAACATGCAGCCCGGGGGCCAAATCTGGCCCACCATAGGGTCCAGTCCGGCCCGTGGGATGAATTTGTGAAATGCAAAAATAACCCATAAGATATTAACAGTCATTTTATTTCAGGTTCCACATTCAGACCAGTTCATTCTCAACTGGGTCAGACCAGTAAAATACTGTCATAATAACCTATAAATAATGGCAACTCCAAATTTTCTCCTTGAAAATGTAAATATTTTCATGTAATTTTACTGTATTTACACTAAAACAAACTATCATTTCTGAAAATCCATGAATAACCTGAAATGTGTTAAAAAGTGCAATTTTAAAATATTATGTCTGTTACTACAGGGTGGGGAAGCAAAATTTACAATATTTTGAGGCAGGGATTGAAAGACAGTGCATGACCAATTAGTTTATTGAAAGTCATGAGAATTTATTTGCCACAGGAAAATTGACATAATAGAAAATGTTTTTATTCTATGTGTCCTCCTTTCTCAATAACTGCCTTCACACGCTTCCTGAAACTTGCGCAAGTGTTCCTCAAATATTCGAGTGACAACTTCTCCCGTTCTTCTTTAATAGTATCTTCCAGACTTTCTCGTAATAGTTTTGCTCATAGTCATTCTCTTCTTTACATTATAAACAGTCTTTATGGACACTCCAACTATTTTTGAAATCTCCTTTGGTGTGACGAGTGCATTCAGCAAATCACACACTCTTTGACGTTTGCTTTCCTGATTACTCATATGGGCAAAAGTTTCTGAAAAGGTATGAATAATAGTGTTAGGTATGATTATGACATCAATATACGTTTGGTTTCAAAACAATTGACATAGTGCCTGCTGAGAAAAAACAACTAAATGTTCATTGTAAATTTTGCTTCCCCACCCTGTAAATGTTTTGTGTATTTGTAGATCCACTGTGATCTGTAAGTTCTAATGTACATGTGTAAATGATAAACTGAAGCAATAATATTGTAAAAATCCCACCTATTTTTCTTACGAAATTTTAGTCTGTTTATGTTATTCACATTGTTTCAAAGGATTGTTTGTGGATGAAAACATTTTCATGATGTCATTTTTGACCTTTTTCACTCTAAAACATAGAAAAAAGTTTGGAATTGACATTATTTATTTATCATTATGTTAGTATTTTACTGGTTCAGCCCACTTGGGGTCTAACTTGCCTGATTGTGGCCCCTGAACTAAATGAGTTTGACACCCCTGATCTAGATATTTCTAAAGTTAAAATTTTAAGTTGTTCTATGAGGTAAAATGCCCAGTGAGATGTGGTTAAAGACTAAGTGCTACTTTTGTGGCAGTTCCAAAATATGTTTTTCTCTATATTTAACTGGTCTTAACCTCCTAAGACCCAGGAAATGTCGGCTAAGTACAAGATTTTTTGTTTTTTACTAAATAAGCGTCTATATTGGAAACATCATGATGCAACAGTTTTTTCAGATGCAGTTTTTAAATTTTTTATGGAATGTCCTTTGTGGTGGACAGTGGGTCTTAGGAGGTTAAGTGGTTTATCATCATTTATTATGACATTATCCTTTGTATTTTGTGTTTTTTCAGTGAACATCCTTCATTTCATTTACTGATCACGTTAATGTTCTTAAAAGCTCAGAGTAAACTTAAAGGTTATAATGTCAAAAACAGAAAAAAAAGTTACTTTTTCAGCAAAATACATCATTATCTGAATATAAACCAAGTGTCTTTATTCACTGTCATTGATCCAACTCCATGGGTTTTACTGGTGAATCCATGTTGTAGTAGATGACGGTGTTTCCACGTTCACTACGGAGTCTCTGAATGTCCAAATGGGTCATATTTGATGACCATGAAAAGATGGCAAACTGCATTTTACACTAATTATTTACATGGATTAATAGGATTAGTAGATCAGAGGTTATTAAACATTTTAGATCAGTTGATGGTTTAGATCATCAGTGGCTGTTAAAGCTGGAGTAGGCAGAAATAAAACTCGAGACTCGTTAAGCAAAAAATGTTTGCATATGTTGTATTGTTCACTTGTAATGCCATATATGTCATACTGTGTGGAAATATGGGGCAATGTGTATAAGACTAATTTAGACCCAATAATTAAACTCCAAAAAAAAGCTATTAGAGTCATAAACAAAGCTGATTATCTCCAATCAAGTAATCCACTTTTTGTAGAATCTGGTTTACTAAAATTTCTTGACATTGTATATTTAAAAACAAAGGAATTTATGTTTCGCGTTAAAAGTAAACACCTTCCTTTTTGTATTCAGAAAATGTTTAAGTTAAGAGAAGGACATTATAATTTAAGAGGGATGTTTGTGTTTGAAAAATGTAAAGTAAGAACAAATGTTAAATATCACAGTGTTTCAGTTATTGGTGTCAAGCTATGGAACAAACTGAAGGATGAAGTGAAATTGTGTAGCTCACTGTTGAGTTTCAAAAAGAATTTAATTGGTCAAATTATGAAGGGCTATGAAAGTAATATGATTACAAAATAACTTATTACACTGAATGTAGTATAATTTAAGTTTAAGTATTTATCTGCTGCAACTTAAGGTGTGGACATGGACTAAGGATGTAAATAGGAGAAGCAGAAATAAGCCTCCGGCTTCAGCCTCTTCCTTTTTCAGTTACAAAATGTGTTAATTTTATTTTTGTTTGTTTGTTTTTTTAATATGTATGTGTTTTGTATTTTGTATTTAACTGAAATAAACATTCATTCATTCATTCAAAAAAAAAAAAAAAAATCCTAAGCACTACATTTGTTAAATGTGCACAAGAATTTGATGATACATTAATACTGAAAATAAATAACAGTGTTTTAGAAAGTGCAAGGATATATGTGGAAAATGGGATGTATCAGGCAAACAGGGATCTGTGAGGATGTAACAACAGCTGAAACAGGTTTAAGAAATATGATGGCAATGGGATTAAAATGTTCTAGAGTCCTGTCCCAATGGAGTACATGATGCAGCAGCTAATAACACAAAGAGCATGGTGTGATGGATCTGCTACTGTTAGCCCACCTTCTAAACTTGACTTTGTGTCAAACACTGACAGGCGTCTGACCTGTGAGGAGAAAATACACCCCCTCCCCCTGGAGCTCACCTCCTCTGCCCTCAGCATAGACTCAATATAAAGACACAGTGTTCCATGTAGCTATAGAAAACTGAAGCCAACAGATTATAAGTAAAAAAGATGCCATGTTTCTTCTGTGATAAGCCATCGAGTCTCAGCATAAGGCATCTGTTGTACCATTGTCAACTATGATCTACCTAGGGCTTTTTCCTATATTTACCCAAATAACGTTATTGTCTTATCTAAACACTAAAAGACTAAAACCCATGAATAATAGGAAAACGCTAAAAGTCATCATTTTCCCTTTTTCACTGCGTACTGCTTCATCTGACTTCCTAAAGCTTTTCTCCCAGAAACCAACTGGCATGGAAATGAGTCTGACAGATTGGACATCACAGCTCTCAATCCTTTCATGGGTTAGATTTCCTAAAAACTGAATCTCTTGAATTACAATACTCTAAAAGGTTCTTATGATGCCAGAAAAAAAATATTGCAGACTGTAGCTTTAATGCAGGGGCGTCAAAAGGATTAACGTTCAGGGGCCCAGTTTGAGCCCAATTTAATCTCAATTGAGTCCGAACCAGTAAAATAATAGCATAAGAGCCTATAAAGAATGACAACTCTGTTTTTTTTTTTTTTATTTTAGTGTGAAGAAGGTAAAATTACAGAATGAAAAGGTTTACATTTACAAACTATTCTTTCACAATAAAATGTGAATAATACGAACAAGCATGAACAGTCAGAAAAATAAGTGTAAATTTAACAATATTATGTCTTATCTTCTTATATATTTATGTGAATTACAACTTACAGATCACAGAGGATCTACAAAAGCACAAAACTTTGTTAATGTAACGAAACTGAAGAAAGTGTATAAAGAAAGAACAATGAAATTATATGAACAGTTGTTTTTACATTTTGCTTGGTATTTGCATTGCATCTTGTGACATATTTATTTGCTTATTTTTGTCTGGTATCGTAATTGTTTTGCATCATTTTGTCAGGTATATATTTACCTATGTTTTGTTTGTTTTGTACTTCCTGGATATGTAGTTTTGCACTTGGTTTTTTATTCATTTTGAATTCATTTTTTATTATCTTTGGATGTATTTAGTTTGGCTTGTCTGACTTTATACAGTATAATTTTATAGCTAGTTATGTATGGCTAACCATTAAGGCTATGATTATTTAGAAGGGGGAAGGAAATATAAGATTTTCTTCATCCTGCTCCTTTTTGAGCATGGGTGTGTACATGTTTGTTCACCTGATGATTATTGAATGCCTGCTGATGAAATGCACAACCATGAATGAAATAAATTAAACTAATTATTGTTAAAATCTCACTTATTTTTCTTAAGACATGGTTGTGACATGTTCATATTGTTCTTATTGCTACCCACATTTTATTGTGAATTGATAGTTTGTAAAAATATTCTTTTTTTGCATTAAACCAAGGAAAAAATTTGGAGTTGCCATCATGTATAGGTTATTATGTTATTATTTTACTTGTCTGACCCACTTGAGTTCACATAGGACTGTATGTGACCCCTGAAATAAAATGTCAATATACAGGGTGTCCCATAAGTCTCCATACATAGGAAAAATAAACGTTTCTTGACATAGACCATTTTTATTTATATAATATGCTCTATATGACTGCCATTTTGTCAGGAACAAATTGATCCAAAACACTTCCTGTTTTTTTGAACTTGACAATAAGTTTTGCCACAGTGTCGTGTGTGATACTCGTCCCATGTTTTCTGTTAAATGCGCTTGCAACCATACGACTGCTTGCTGAACCGGCCATCAGGATGATTTCAATTCGTTGCTCTTTATTCAAATGTTATCTGAAATATAAAGAAATACATGTTAGAACCATATATGTAAGGAATGTATTATGTCTCCTATGTATGGAAACTTATGGAACACCCTGTATAACCCCTGATGCTCACAGTTTTATCCCACAGGCCAAATTGGACCCTTTAGTGGGCCAGTTTTGGGCCTAGGGCCATATGTTTGACACCCCTACTTTAATACGTGTATTGCACTGAACTTTCCTAACAGAGTATTTACCCATGGGTATCTACAGTTTGTACGTCTTGTGAACAGAAGCTTTGATACAGTGAGGAAAGTCTTATAGCTGAGATAAAAAGAACAGTATATAATCTTCTTTTGTTGCTAATGAGGACCAACTGACTTTTCCAAATATTTCGTAATGACAAGTATGACATTTATCACCTCTAATGAAATACGAGGCACAAACTGCATGAAGTTGTTTCAGAATGGAAAGACAAGAAGTGCATCTCAATAAGGTTCCATCCAGGAGAACAAAGCTTTCTTCCAATACAAGAAGGCATTTTCTTTCTAATTTGCTCTACAAGTAATTCTTTCTAGGACTCCCTAATAAATTAAGTACTCCTATAATAAAGCACTACCAAAGTAGCTGCCATTCTTGCCAAGTTCTTTTTTTTTTTAGTCTGAATCAGTACTGTTACTCTGCAGTGAGTATATGAACAAGTAGTGGAACAACAGATTCTGAATATTATTAGTTCCTGGTAATGAAACTATTTTGTTTGTATAATTCTGTATTAATATAAGTGCACTCAGATTTCTTCAAAATATCAAAAGCAGATTGCATAATAGGCATGACTTTAGTTGGACTATAACCAAAGGCCTGTAGGGCAAAAATAATTAGCATATAAAATGTTTGTTGTCCAGTAAGTCTGTAAATAATTATTCTCTGTTTGATTCTGAGCAATTCATGAGTTTGGCTATTTGAGATAAAGAGGTGTAAGGGTCAAAATTGTATGAAAAAAGGCATAAAGGACAAAAAATATGGAAGTATTTCCTGTAGCACCAGTAAAACTGTGTTTGAAATTAACATGAAATGTTTATTAATATATTAATAATGTATTTTAATCTCTAGTGACATATTTTCATGTTAGTCCAACATACTAATAATCACAGAAATGAGAGTGGAAAAATAAAATATGCTCCTATAAGACATTACAATAGTGAAATGAATCAGTAAGTGTAAACATCACAACAGTGCTTTTAGGCATTCCATGTTTTCTTTTCTGTCTGTTTTAGTCACACAATACACACAGGAGTTAGTATTTGATTGCATAACCATAGTTTTTGATGACTTTTGATGGTCTAATCATTTTTTTTCTGCTATTCCTATAAACATCATGTGACCAATGATATTTACTAACTACTGCAGTTGGGAACATTGCCCAAAAAGTTGCCAGATTCCATATGGCTGTGCACATCATATAATTAAACATTCACTCAATAAGATTCCATCCAGGAGAACGACGCTTTCTTCCAATACAAGAAGGCCTTTTCTGTCTAATTTGCTCTAGAAGTGCTTCTTTCTAGGACTCCCTAATAAATTAAGTACTCCTATAATAAAGCACTACCAAAGTAGCTGCCATTCTTGCCAAGTTCTTTTTTTTTTTAGTCTGAATCAGTACTGTTACTCTGCAGTGAGTATATGAACAAGTAGTGGAACAACAGATTCTGAATATTATTAGTTCCTGGTAATGAAACTATTTTGTTTGTATAATTCTGTATTAATATAAGTGCACTCAGATTTCTTCAAAATATCAAAAGCAGATTGCATAATAGGCATGACTTTAGTTGGACTATAACCAAAGGCCTGTAGGGCAAAAATAATTAGCATATAAAATGTTTGTTGTCCAGTAAGTCTGTAAATAATTATTCTCTGTTTGATTCTGAGCAATTCATGAGTTTGGCTATTTGAGATAAAGAGGTGTAAGGGTCAAAATTGTATGAAAAAAGGCATGAAAGACAAAAAATATGGAAGTATTTCCTGTAGCACCAGTAAAAGTGTGTTTGAAATTAGCATGAAAAGTTTATCAATACACTAATAATAAATTTTAATCTCTAGTGACATATTTTCATGTTAGTCCAACATACTAATAATCACAGAAATGAAAGTGGAAAAATAAAAATATGCTCCTATAAGACAACATAATAGTGAAATGAATCAGTAAGTGTAAACATCACAACAGTGTTTTTAGGTATTCCATGTTTTCTTTTCTGTCTGTATTAGTCACATAATACACACAGGAGTTAGTATTAGTAGAAGGCATTTTCTTTCTAATTTGTTCTACAAGTACTTCTTTCTAGGAAACTCCCTAATAAATTAAGTACTCCTATAATAAAGCACTACCAAAGTAGCTGCCATTCTTGCCAAGTTCTTTTTTTTAGTCTGAATCAGTACTGTTACTCTGCAGTGAGTATATGAACGAGTAGTGGAACAACAGATTCTGAATGTTATTGGTTCCTGGTAATGAAACTATTTTTGTCTTTTCTACATTCTGTATAAATATATTATTATAATTGCATAACCATTGTTTCTGATGGCTTTTGATGGTTTAATTTTTTTTTTTGTTTTTGCTATTCCTATAAACATCATGTGACCAATGACATTTACTAACGACAGCAGCTCAATGTATCGAGTTTGCATGTGGTAGAGTCTGGATTAACTTGTGAAGGCGACGACAGCATCTAGCAAGAGAATGAGTCAAGATCATTAACTAGTTTTTCTTCAAGAGATAGAGACAGTCATTCAACACTTTTTGATACTACTTCAAACGGAATTTAATGGCTATTTCATGACCATACTGGCAAAAAGTCATGACTCCTAGAACTTAGAAAAATGTATTTATCTACTCCAATGCCTTGATTCTCACCATTCCTAATCATTTCTCACCGGGGCCTGCAAAGTTAGCGATAACTGTTTGCTAAGTCGGCTAAAATTTGCTTAGAGGTCTTATTTATGTCTTTGTGCATAAGAAATCAATGTAAGTGAATCCCCAAAGGAACTTTTTGTTGGTAAATGCAAGTTATGCAAATTTACAGGATTTCAGTTCTGTTGCAACATGTTGATGGTAATATGAACTATGTTTTCAGGTCTAAAATGTCCAATTTCATCACAATTAATGCTATATTTTCATGTCACAAATGGCCAAGTTATATTTTAACTGAATTTACCTGAAAAACAAATATTCTATTCTTTTAGATTCCCCAATTTTTCTTACAAGATTCTATACTACGTATCACATGTTTTATTTTTACAGGTTGCAATATGGAGTATGGTGCTGATCCATCCTGCTTATGTTACGCCAATACATACATGAAGAATGTCACACGTCACTTTTTAAATCAACAGTTTTCTAATAATAAGCATTTTTATAAAGAAATAACAATTCTATATTGTTATTTACTCTTTAGTATGATGATAAACTACACAATAAATAATTTTGATACTAGTTTTTACACAGGGATCATTTGTGGAAACGGTGACATGGTTGCCTAGCATCAGTATGATGGGATCTGGAACAACCATGTCACATCTGTCCACTGCCACATTTTGTGTTTTTGTTAAACTATCATTGCTTTAGATCCACAATACTAACATTTATGAATAAGAGGATAATTAGCAATAGTAAGTATATAAGTTTATTACTAATAAAGTACTGGTACTGACCAGATCATCATGGGTAATGTCACGTCCGTCCACCAGCAAAAGTTTTCACATACAGTACACGTGTTATTCAAAAATCAATATTTCTGAAAATATAGCTTCCACTGTCAAATCATGTCAGTAGTCTGTGCACAAATGTATTAGCATTATTTCAACACAGTTCTATGCATTTCTTACAACTTTTTTTTTTTTTTGACAAAAATGGCCACTCATTTGACCCCCTAAGTAAATTTTAGTCGCAGTATAGATTGTCAGGTTGGATTGGGCGGGACGGAGTCAACTAATAACATTTCCTAGACACATTTAAACACAATAACAACAAAAATAGCTCATAAGAGTTTAATTTCCGAGCTGATATCTAGACATTTTCTATGTTTTCTTGATATTAACCAAAATCACTTCAGTTCTTACATCAATATCTATGTCATTGTACTGACAAAAACAGTGCTTTTAGGCATTCCATGTTTTCTTTTCTGTCCGTTTTAGTAACATGATACACAGAGGAGTTAGTACTTGATTGCATAACCGCTGTTTTTGATGACTTTTGATGGTCTGATCATTTTTTTGTGCTATTCCTATAAACATCATGTGACCAATGACATTTACTAACTACCGCAGTTGGGAACGTTGCCCAAAAAAGTTGCCAGATACCATATGGCTGTGCACATCATATAATTAAACATTCACTTAATCATCCTGTGAGCAGAATGAGGTCAGCGTGATGTTAAAACAGCTCTTACAGAGTCTATAAACTGAAACCGTGGCATAAGATGTAGCTCTTCGTCGTATATTGCTGAGCCTGCTGATATGCATATTTTCAGTGCGGATAGGAGTTTGCCCCAGTATATACAATGTGTGCATGTAGAAACTATTGTCTGCAAGTGAGCAATGTCATTTATTGTGTTGTTTAGAATACAAAGCAGCTACTCAGCACTGCAGAGGATCAACCAAGATCTGGAGGAAAAGATCCACAGAAATGTAAGTGTGTTCACCAGCATATGTGTCAGTGTGTGTTTGTGTGTGTTTACATCCTTATTCCCGGTTAAGTACCTGTAGACGTAAAAATAAGAGAAGCGCGGAGGAATGTCATGAGCTTTCGAGATGGTGGAGAACACTCTGAGAGCCCATTTGAATATGAATGCCCCGCTGTTGGTAACACTGACATTAATTATGGCTTATTACAATTGGCTGTCCTCCTTCCAGTGGCAGAGTGATAGCAAACCCATTGTTCCTCAGTTCACCGCACCTCACTTCATTTGTCAGACAACTGCTTTTGCCAGTGGAAAGATACAATTAACTAGCCCGTCTGAGAACACTGTATGACCATCAGGTGTCTTTTCTGTTGAATAGACAGCTGAAAGTGTTCCCTGAATGCGTCTGTTACAGCACAAGATAATCAGCAGCATGGGTGGTGTTGTGATTACAGAGCAGTGATGAGAAGGAGCTGAGGGGTTAGCAGGAGGTTTGGGGAATGCTCATTTCAAAAGAAGAAGAAGAAAAAAAAATACATACAAGCATTCTTCTTCTTCTACTTCTTCTTTTTCTTCTTCTCCTCCTCCTCCATCTTCTTCTTCTTCTACTTCTTCTTTTTCTTCTTCTCCTCCATCTTCTTCTTCTCCTTCTTCTTCTCCTTCTCCTCCTTCTTCTCCTCCTCCTCCTTCTTCTTCTTCTTCTCCTCCTCCTCCTCTTCCTTCTTGTTCTCCTCCTCCTTCTTCTTCTTCTTCTCCTCCTCCTTCTTCTTCTCCTCCTTCTCCTCCTTCTTCTTCTCCTTCTCCTCCTCCTCCTTCTCATTTTCCTCCTCCTTCTTCTTCTCCTCCTCCTCTTCCTTCTTCTTCTCATTCTTTTCCTCCTCCTCCTTCTTCTTCTCCTTCTCCTCCTCCTCTTCTTTCTTCTTCTTCTCATTCTTCTCCTCCTTCTTCTTCTCCTTCTCCCCCTCCTCCTCTTCCTTCTTCTTCTTCTCATTCTCCTCCTCCTCCTCCTTCTTCTCCTTCTTCCTCTTCTCCTCCTCCTCCTTCTTCTTCTCCTTCTCCTCCTCCTCCTCTTCCTTCTTCTTCTCCCCCTCCTCCTTCTTCTCCTTCTCCTTCTTCTCCTTCTCCTTCTTCTTCTTCCTCTTCTTCTTCTCCTCCTTCTCCACCTCCTCCTTCTTCTCCTTCTTCTTCTTCTTCTGAAGTGTCCTCATCAGCTGGCATTGATTCATCTCACGTATTTCCCTCCTCAAGGGTGAGAGAGGTGCTGAGTAAGTTTCTCTCTAATCGTAAAGCTTGTTTACTCCTGAGGTGCCACAAACCCATCTGACCCCCTTGGTCTTCCACAAGTATACAGAATGTAATTACAAGCCAGATAAACACAGTGAGAGACAGAGAACGTCTGCACTGCTCAGCTTATTCCTTAGAGCTAAAGCCTGGAGAGAGAAAAACACTAAACTTTTACACACTTTAACACACATGAGGGAAATGTATGCTTCATGCACCAAAACGGTTTTATTTTTAGTGCCAGGTAGGGGCAGTATCTTTTAGGCATCGGCAAGGAACTGCTCCTCACTACGCTGACGTCACAGTTTCCTTGTTTCTCATAGTAACCAAAAGTAAACCTACATGATGGTTTGTTGCTCTTCAATTCTCAATAGAGTCGTTTTTGACCAGATTTTGTACACCCTTCAGCGGCTAGATGACAAGTGTAATTATTAATTAATTACTGAAATGTCTGAGATCACCTCTTGACAGGTAATAACAGGGAAAACACTTGATTGTGACTAAAATTTGAATTTGAGGTGTTTTTACTTCAAAATATGTTCATTTCTGTTAATGAATATGTGAAAATGACATCTTTGCCTCACCCTTCATGGAAAAATTCACAAATTCTTAATATACAGGGTGGGGAAGCAAAATTTACAATATTTTGAGGCAGGGATTGAAAGACAGTGTATGACCAATTAGTTTATTGAAAGTCATGAGAATTTATTTGCCACAAGAAAATTTACATAATAGAAAATGTTTCTATTCCATGTGTCCTCCTTCTTTCTCAATAACTGCCTTCACACGCTTCCTGAAACTTGTGCAAGTGTTCCTCAAATATTCGGGTGACAACTTCTCCCATTCTTCTTTAATAGTATCTTCCAGACTTTCTCGTAATAGTTTTGCTCATAGTCATTCTCTTCTTTACATTATAAACAGTCTTTATGGGCACTCCAACTATTTTTGAAATCTCCTTTGGTGTGACAAGTGCATTCAGCAAATCACACACTCTTTGACGTTTGCTTTCCTGATTACTCATATGGGCAAAAGTTTCTGAAAAGGTATGGATAATAGTGTTAGGTATGATTATGACATCAATATATGTTTGGTTTCAAAACAACTGACGTAGTGCCTGCTGAGAAAAAACAACTAAATGTTCATTGTAAATTTTGCTTCCCCACCCTGTAGGTACACATGATACTTCTTATACTCTAAATTTTATCATTTATAATGTAGCTATGTGTACTGTATACCCTCTTGAGATCCAGGAAAGTGAAAATTTTAGCTTTTCTATATTAAACAATTGCCTTGATTGGAAACTGCATAATACAACAGTTTTTTCAGATACATTTTTTTCATTTTTTTAAAAATATATTTATTTATTTATTTTTTAATGGAATGTCCTTTGCCATGAACTGCATTTTTTTTTTTAAGTAAAACTGTCAAACTTTTGTCCCCTACAGAGGATACACATGCATTACTGTTAAATGCTGCATATTATACAGTATATCATATTATATATCAGTTGGCTACAAAATGTTATGATGCCACAAACCCTGTTGGTTGCATTGAACTCCGATATTAGTTTAGCACATAAACCATTTCCCACTTAAAAACTGAATATGAAAACATCCTGATAGCAGCAAACTTTGGACAATAAAACTGAAAAACTACAATATAGGAACGTGGAGAAAAAACACCAAAACGAAACAACTCAGTGTAATTGTATTAGTCTTTTTACGAAACACACCTCACATGATTTTTGAGCAACAAAGTCCCTAAAAAGACAAATCATAGAAGATGCAATCAGTGTAATCAGAGCTGAATTTGAAAAAAAAACAAAAAACTGAAAGCTGTGATGCATGTGGTAAATATTTAAAGTATTAACTCATTTTTCTTTTGGCAGTCCCAGCACCACGATGATGAGAAGCGAGCTCTGAGTAGAGAGATCATTGTTCTCAACAACCACCTGATGGAGGCAAAGCTCACCATTGAGAAGCTTCGAGAGGACAATGTAAGAGCTCTATGTTTCCTCTCGACCGTAACATTCCTTTTGAGTCTTCAACTTCAGCTTTCTAGTGTTTATTCGGTCAATTGGAACTGCAGAAAGACATAACTATAGATAGATAGATCGATAGATCGATAGATAGATAGATAGATAGACAGACAGACAGACAGACAGACAGACAGACAGACAGATAGACGGATGGATAGATAGATAGATAGATAGATAGATAGATAGATAGATAGATAGATAGATAGATAGATAGATAGATAGATAGATAGATAGATAGATAGATAGATAGATAGATAGATAGATAGATAGATAGATAGATAGATAGATAGATAGATAGATAGATGGGGGAGAGAGAGAGAGAGAGAGAGAGAGAGAGAGAGATCATGGCTGATATACAAATCGTGTAAACTTTTTATTTATGTGGATAAAGCCACATGACTGACTATTAAATTGAGAAAAATATTTACAGATAGGTAAATATTTTAAAATATGTTTGTAGTTATTTAGAACATTTTAATGTATTAGAGATTATAATGTAAATTGTCTTTCTCATCACATGTCTAAGCGTAGATAGTAAAATATTTTATATTTTGAAATATGTTTGTAGTTATTTTGAACATTTTAATTTATTAAAGATTATAATGTAAATTGTCTTTCTCATCACATGTCTAAGGGAACATAGTAAACATTTTATATTTTGAAATATGTTTGTAGTTATTTTGAACATTTTAATTTGTTAAAGATTATAATGTAAATTGTGTCTCTCCTCACATGTTTAAAGGCACCCATTTATAAGCAGAGGACTGCTTCTGGGGTGTCCTGTTACAAAATGTATCTTGTAAATAAAGTGTCGATTTTGACTGTTTTTAAAAAATTTTGTTATAAATTTGTAATAGATAGATAGATAGACAGACAGACAAAAATAGAATTGAGTAAACACTATACATAATAAATTAGACGTAACAAAAAAAAAAAAAAAACCTGGATCATTAACTGTAATGTGCTGAAATGTAAAACAATCTGTAATGTTCAGTATGATGAAGGTGCAAAATGACATTTAAATGAAAATAGGTTCATGACCACGCTTTAAACATTAAGCAGTGGTGAGTTATTGTAAAGTGAAATGGCATGTGGCAGGTAAGATTTCCTCTATCTGCCCGTTTGAGAAGGTGCTCCGCTGTCTGTCCAGTGTGTGGTGGAAGAGGGTGCTCATCGTTGTCTATGATTGAGATCGGTTTCTCAAGCATCCTCCTCTCCACAACAGTCCTAAAATTGTCAAGCCTGAGACTGATTGCAGAGCCAGCTTTCTTGATAATTTTATCGAGTCTGTTGGTGTCATGGGCTCAGAAAATACAAAATATAGACAGTATAAGAACACAAAAATGGAGAACATGTTAAAAGTCAGGGTGGAAAATAAGTTGACCTTTCAAGTCATCCAATCATAAAACCACATTATAATATCAAGTGCTTAATGGGATATAAAGCGTCATATGCTTTTTTTTTTTTTTTTTAGATCCTATTTTGAACACCATTTGTCATTCAGTGCAGTAGATTACAGTCACTCATGTCTTCAGTTCATGGTACTGTGTGGGTGTAAATGCATTAAAGAGCAGGCCTGGTCTTGTAATGTCCATATATAGCTTCACAACAAGACTGATTTAAGACATTGTAAAAGCATTAGATTTAATCATGTTCAAGAGCGGGAGTAGAGCGAGAGGGGACAAAGAGAAACCCTAAAGAATATGCATAATAAAAATGAAACAAGAATCAATTCTCTTAAACCACAAGTGGAAAAAATATCAAATGACTGGGGCCCATTTTGGTAAAAACATCTGTAGTTTTAGTTTTATTAATACAATTGTGCTTCCCATCTAGTAAACCTCCTTTAAATTATAAGAAATCTGTAATCAGTAATGAAACAATGATAAATTAATATAACTATGTTTTTTGTTGTTTTTTTTTTTCTGTCTATATGCTTTGTAAATGTAAAAATTGTAATACTTTAATATTGGGAATGGACCCCAGGAAGAATAGTCTGTACTTTGGTAGAGACTAATGGGGATCCTTAAATAAACAAATGAAGAAATAAAAAGTACTGCACTCGAAATAAACGACTGATTTCACACATCAACCATGTTAGTGTAAGTTCATTTCTTTATATGCATCTTTAACCCTGATTCCTGTTTGTGGCAGCACATTTTAGCTATGTTGGTTTCTTTTCTAAACAATAAAGACCATAAAGTAGTTAAATTTCCTCAAACATTAACCATGATTAACTAAACCACGTAATTCAGTGTTTTTTCAAACTTGGGGTCACCTGGAATTCAAATGGGGTTGCCTGAAATTTCTAGTAATTGATTAAAAAAAAAAAAAAAAATTAATTTTAAAAAATATATGGTGAGTTGAGAGAGATAATCACAATACATAAAAGACATGACAAACTCTGAAGCTGAAACTGAAGCACTGTGGTACTGTTTATCTTTCAAATGTTCACTGTGGTCGGTTTCAGATGCTGCAGCTCTTTCGTAATTCATAGTTTGAGTTCTTGTTTGTTCAGTATTAATTGTCAGCCTTGTAAACACAAGCTGGACTGACTGTACATATCCTGACCAAGGAAAATAACATTCTCACTTTGTGCAGTAATCTACACCTGGCTTTTCTGCCTCCATCCATAATAATATACATTATAAAGACTAAATGTCATCTAAAATTAACGTTTATTTGCAGCATAGTATAACAAATTATTACGTGATCAAAAACAAATTAATTTTAGCAAAAAAAAGTCTGTTTTTAATGTCTGGGGCAGCCAGAAATTTGTGATGTTAAATTGGGGTCACGAGCCAAAAAGGTTGAGAACCACTGATGTAATTATGCCACTTGTTTTTGATTATGTTATTTTCACAATTTGATCTTGCAATGATGCTGCACCCCCATAGGAGCTGTACAGGAAAGACTGTAACCTAGCCGCTCAGCTTCTCCAGTGCAACAAGTCCCTTTACAGAGCCCAGCTGTCTGAGGTAAGACATACCCTGAATTTTCCATCTTGTCTCATATTTAAGCTCAAATCTTAATTTTACAACTAGTGTCCAGTGCAGTTAATCTATTCTGCATAAATGTTTTACCCGATCCTTCTCTTTTATTCAAGTTTCAATCAAATCCCAGCTCAAAAAGAATCCATTTAACTTCTTACTTTCAGAAAGTCACAGAGCCTTTTATATGAGCCTTTTCTGCCTTGACATTAAGTGCGAACCAGTCAAAAAGAAACAATTTTAGAAAAATGGCTGTGATTTATGAAGAGAAGAGATGTGAGTGATACAGGCCCCTCAGCTGAATGTTTAGCTTGCGATATGAGATGTGGGGGGAAAAAAAAAAAAAAAAAACCTTTGGTGTCTTGACTGTTTCAAATGTTAAGGTCATCTTGCCTTTTGTGAGCCAGTAGATACAACATAAAAGTAATGATAACAACTCTGAGAAAAACCAAAACCAAGAGACTGTTAAATATTCTCAATCTGAGAAACACAGAGAGGAACTGGACTTAAAAAAGATACACAATGGACAAATCAAACTGTCTATGTAATAACCACTGGTTTGAAATGGATGTGTATCACTGGAAAACAAAACATGGCATTGTTTTACATTATTATACTATAACTTTTATGCCCCTCTCATGTAGAAATGCAGTAATATTGCAAAAAACTCTATCAAAGATCAGTTTAAATGTCACTGTGGTTTTTGATTTGGAAGGAGACTTAGGGTTTAAAAGCATGCAGGGGCTTCTACTTGCATCTTTACTGCTAGATTTGTTGTTTTTGTGCAGCCATGCAGCCATGCTTAAGCGCATCGTCCAACTATAATGGACGTTCTGTGTCCGACGCGAGTCCCGGTGTCCCAATGTTGCAACACGGGAGGGCGTACGGGTGCAATGCCGCTGTTGCACCATGGGATGCCGCTATCGTACAATGGCACCACAGGTAGAATGCCCCTAGTTTTAATAATCCAAGCAAAATCCATTTATTATAAGTCAGAGTGAAGTATCACACTTTATGTTTTCATCTGATTTTATCCAGGAAATTGAAATCACATGTGGGCTTGGCATGCAAAGTAAGAATAACACAAATTTTGTTTTTGTGTTCATTAGGATGTTAATGCAACTGGACTGTGCATTATATTAGGGATCTTACTTTGTTTCCTTCCTGTCACTTCATATGCAGTTAATTTAAAGTGTAATTATACTGCACCAGGCTCGGAAATCATATAACTGACAATGATTGAGAATGACGCACCAGTGAAATAACTTCATGGCAAAGAAGTGGCAGAGACAAATTAATGTTCAAGGGGCTGAAACTACTGAATGTAGCAAAATGTAAATAGAGAGTAATCTGCAGCCTGGTCATGCTACCCCAGTTGTAAAGAGATGTGCGTGTATTGATGAGTGTTTTAATGCCAGGCCAATTTGGCGCCAGTTTCCGCTGCATCAGCCTTGGGCCTTGGGCCTTGCCCATGTGACAGCGGTGGATTTCAAAGCTGGCATTTGTCCATGACGCTCAAGAATGCCCGTCCACATTCTGCCCATATGGCGGAATGGAAATATCAATACAAACTGCATCGATTGCATAAGAGTCGTTAAATATCCCCCTACACATGAAATGTACACACAAACAGATGCATACGCTCACTGTGCACAGTATAGGATTGGTTATAGAGTGAAAAAGAGTTCTATTGGCTTCCTGCCAAACACTGGGGGGGTCAGAGGCTATACATGCTCCCCCTGTATGTCCACATCTCTGCTGGTCCTGTGGGTGGGAGCTAATCGAAAGCATATTGATGAATGATGCTGCAGCATTTCCAGAAGTGCAGTGGCTCTTCAGCGCCTACTGAAGTGCTTTAGTCGTTTGTTTTGCTGCAAAACAAGCACACAGAGGATATACAATGACAGGCTTGAGTTTCTGAACACTGCATAATAGCTTGTTTTGATCTGAAAAACAAACCTAAAATGAAAAATGTGTGGACAGTAATTAAGTGACATTTAGTTTGGTCAAAGCTGTGATAAAACTGTTATGGTAAAATGCCTTTTCATGTACTCAGAGTTGTTTTGTCTTTTCTCCATCTACAAAGTTATAATTAGCTTGAGTTTATTGCTAATTAGGAGCAACTGACTAGATTCTTGTTGATGATGTGCTGCAGTTGGTTTTAATGCTTGTTGCTATGGAGAGGTAGAGATAGTAGATGAACGCTTTTTTTTTTTTTTTGGAAAAACGCTTAGAATAGAACAATGTCTGTCTTCTACTAGAAAAGCATCTCAGTTTGCCTTTGTGTTCGCTTAGAGTTGTTTTTGTCAAGGCATCTTTCTTTTTTTTTTTTTTTTTTTTACTGCAGTCATGAACACAATTATTTGAGTCAGTTCGGGGGAATGCATATGTGTGGGTACTATGGTGTCATTATGAAAAATCATCTACTACTATGTGGCATACTGACACACATACCACAACGCTGGAAAGACAGCACCTGTGACAGCTAGAAACAGTCTGTTTTCGCAGTTTGGAAAGGATGCTGCAGCTCTGGAAAAATAAATGAAGATACCACCCCAAATCTCCAAATCCAGAACCAATTGAAAACCTCTGGAATGTGACCAAAAGAAAGATGGAACGATAGAAGTTATCAAATAAAGTCGACCTGTTGAATTTTAGCAGCTGGTGTGGTGTAAAGCATCCAACAGCAATATGAGAGACAAGTGCAGAGAATGCCAAGATGCAAGAAAGCTTTGATTGAAAATTAGGGTTAAGCTTCTGATTTTTACCTCTTTCTTAAAAGCATTAGGTTTAAAAATGAATATGAACTGGTTTTCTTTGCAATATTCTTCTGAAAACACTGCATTTTTTATTCTGCCAATACATGCTGTCTATTCAAAATTTGAGAAAAATGTTCTTAGTAGTTTCTAAAATAAATAGGTTTTATAAATGAATTTGTTTACCCAATCCTTGCACTCTAAATAGTAACACCAGTGGAATCTTTCATTTCTAGACGTGTACATATCATTTGAGTCTAATGAATGACTTTCCATACTAAAAATCACAGATTCTCTTATTATTGTAGTGTAACATATTGTATAGTATTAACAAAGGTTCTCAAAGTGGGCTCTGGGATTCTCAAAGTAACTCAACACAAGGAAATCAAAGACGTCTACAGTATTTGCACCAATTAAACAAGCGTATTGTTTATGTCCATGTTGGCCAATCAAACTTGCAGGGTGTTTTAAAAGGCTGAAATGTTAAGGTTGAAAAGTTTTTAAATACAAATACTGCAGTTCTAATTGCATCTGAAACCACAGGATAATAAACATATGCTTAATCATTACTACAGTTATGAAAGGGTCCCTGTAAGTGGTTCGCTAAAAGTGTAAAAGCCCTTGTTTTATCTTGGGTAAATAAGGTGTTTAGAACGTTTTATTAAAGTGTCAAAGGCCTATGAATGTGTGCAAGAACTTCTTTAGTCAATCCAGTATTGACTTGATGCTTTTTTTTTCTCTCACCTTTAGCTGCCTGCTGATTTCCAGGAGCGACTGACCATGCATATGGAGGAGTCTCCTCTTTGTCACACCTACGCTGACACTGTCCCCGCCTCTCTAATTGCCAAAGTGCTTGAGAAGCCAGACGAAGCGTGCAGTAGTAGCCAGGCTTCCCGTTCCCCCAGCCCACAAGCCCAGGAACATGCTTTTATTTTAGAGAGCATCGGCCCCGGAGGGCGCCTGGGGCTCCGTGCAGCTTACAAGTCTGACCTGTACAGCAGTGACACAGCCTTGTACTGCCCAGATGAGCGGCACCGTGAGCGGCGGCCCAGCATGGACCTTCACGGTCAGAGGAAGCTGCTGTACGGGCCCCAGAACTCGACCGACAGTAACCCAGAGGAAGGCTCTGTGGGCTTGAGGGCTGGCTTCTCTCAGGAGCACTTTGCAAAGTTTCCTGCCACACTGGGTACAGGTTCCAGCTCCTACTCCAGCTTCAGTGCAGGGGGGTCAGAAGACAAAGGCAACGGCCCGCCTAGCAGCGCAGCCTCCTCCCCACGCCACCATTCCCTCTACATGGAGTGGAGAGATGCAGCGGACTATGAGAGGAAGAGTGACTCATCCTGGGAACGGGACAGTCCAAGAGGTTTTGCCAACGCTCATTCCTTCCCACAGACGGAGCTGAGCCACCACCAGAATGGGAGCTCTCCTGTCTACAGCCGCACCATGTCCTCCTGTTTCAGTGAGCCTTACGAGCCACTCCCTCCCTCCTCCTCCCCGAGTGTTGCCTATGGAGACAGCCGCCGAGGCAGCACATTAGCCCCAGAGGAGGAGGAGCTGATAGGCCGCTGGAGACAACTCAGTGTGGAAGACTTGAGCGCTCACACCTACCGCAGCCCAGGCCGGGCCTCGCCGTACAGCTTCTCAGAGCAGCACTTCTCCGTGAGGCCTGCTAAGATCCGCCTTGGCCCGCTCTACAGCAGCTTCCAAGAGGGGGCTGACTACTACCACCATGGAGCGGGTGTCATGGACCCAGTGTGGGTGGCTGCAAGCCCCAGTCCTGAATGCAGTCCAGGGCTGCGACAGACACACAGCCAAGCTCACTTGTACCGAGCAGAGGACAGCCAAGGGTCAGAGCACAGCCTCTACCACTCAGGGAGCTCCAAAGACAGGGAGGGCAATGTGGCAGCTGGAGGCCAGAGCACGGATTATGTAGATCCCAGCCCAAACAGCTCCACTGAGTCTCTGAACCAGAGGTCCCTGGAGATGGCAGCAGATTTGCAGCACTATCAAGTGGAGATGCACAGCCTGCCTGCTGAGGTGAGCCCATCCCCACCACCAGCTCCGCCTCCTCCTCCCCCTTACAACCAAAAATTTGGCTCCCTGGGACTTTCCAGGAAAGACAGTCTGACCAAGGCCCAGCTATACGGAACGCTTCTGAACTGAAGGACTTTCCAATCAGGTATATTATTTGATAAGACATTAGAGCCCTGGTGTATGGTTGTATGTTCAGCTACAACTTTTACTAGCATGATCATTTTGATAGAAAATGGTTTGAATAGAAGCCAGGAGCCAAATAATTCAGTATCCTGAATATGTAATTATTGCTTATTATTCAAAAGCTTTGATTGTGCGGCAGTGGATGGCAAACGTTTTCACTAAAGCTGAGTCTGAGGGCAGCAATTGGAGTAGTGGAGCTTAAGCAGCCCTTAAAATTTGTAAGAATGTGTGTATTTAAACTACAAATGTATAAATATATACTTATATCTACAAATTGAGTGATATATTTTGTATGTAGCCATTCACAAGGAATGCATCTAAAAACAATCAAACAAATGCAAAACTTGATAAACCTGGAACTTGTAAATAAATTAAAAACTGCCACTCATATATTAGAGAACTCAGAGAGGTATTTTAATTGAGACTTGATGCCCACATAAACTGCACATAGATTAGTTTCGATCATTATTTTAAGCAGCTGAAACAAAGCTGTCACAACAGGCCTTGTGAAGATTTGAATGTTGAAGACAACAAAAAACTGAGTCACTTAATGAAAAACCTACATTTAGTTTTCTTTTTTTTTTTTGTTTTGTTAATTGAACTTGACAGTATTGATGGGTGTGTTATGTTGTTATTTGATGGTTTTGAGATGTAAACATCTGTCTTAGCAGTGAGTATTATTTTCTTTTTTTACTCTTCGATATCCCATGGAGAGGTTTTCCTGCCCCATTCTACCTCAGATTTGGATGCCCACACCCCATCAAGCCACTGTAACCCTGTTTCTTTGATGCATGTTTATATATTTTGGTTGTTTTGTTCGCATAATAAAGCACAAATTATACATACAAGGTCAAGCCTGTTTTCATGTTTAAGTACAACCGTGTGCAAATACTGTATGGCTGAGATGTCATGGATTTATGTCTTCTTGCTTTTAAGAAGAGTCACTGATAATAAATGATTTAATTTAGGATAATTATATGTTTTCCGTATCACAGAAAATGGAGCAAGAGATGACTGAACTGAGAGGACCTTTAATCATTCAAAGCTGCATCATGTGGTGTGTGTTTGCTGAGTCACTGCAAAGCCATATTTAATCACTGTTAGGGTTTAAAAATAGGTTAGTAAAGATGAATGTTTGCCATTATCAACAGAAAAGAACTTTGTTTCTTTTTGTGCAACTAGGAACATAAGCAAACTGTACAGTGTGCAGTGATTATGTGTGCTACAGTATCTCAAGGTTTCCCACCCACTTGCATGTACTCTTTTTTTTTTTTTTTTTTTTTTCCCTTTTTGGCCCGCCACCACTCCCCCTCATCGGTGGACAACTTTATTTTAAATTTAAATTATTTACAAACAGTGATTACTCCCAACTGACCCACATCCACCCCATCCCTTATACTGTGATAGCCCTAATATTGTGAAGTAAGCAGTGAACAGATAATGTAATCAACAAAAACTGATCGGACAAATTAGACAAAATTGGACAGAATTGGACAGACAGACAGACAAACAGGCAGGAAAATTTGCATGTACTCCTCTGACATGTTAACTGTACAATATGGGGAGTGAACGAAATAACAGGAATACCTCTTATAATAAAGGTCCTTAAATGTCTCAAACATTAAGTAAAGCTTAGTTTAATGTTAATTTTCCAGTAGATGTCAACAAACTGTGAATGGATAACTTCTTTGGGTTTGAATTTTGGAACCTTTAGAAAGGTAAAATTAATTATGAGACTAATATATTATTGTTTATTATTATTGGTTTTAGCGAGATTTAAGCAGATATGTAATTGCACTTTGCCGTTACAGATTGTAAGATAGACAAAACTATGTAAAACTTTTGTATTCTTATGTTCATGTCCACTGATTGCTACTTAACTTTTCATCTTTGGTTCAACATCCTGCAGAATGTCCATGTAAATTTTTTGATGCATGTAAACATCTGATCTCCACTGTAATTTAAAACATAAAGCACCAGTTTTCCTGCTGCCTCTGATAAAGCACAGTAGAAACATTCAGATCATTTCAGACATTATTTTATTTTGTAATACTTGTTCTTATATACCAAAAGTTCACACTGAAGGAATAGCGTCACCTTCTTTCATTCCATACTGTTAAAGGGGCAGCGTACCAACATCTTGCTGACGTACACTGACAACCTTATTGTTCCAGACACAGCAGAAAAAAACACATCAAGGGATAAAACCAGATTAACAGCTGTCCCCCCACCTCCATTTGCAAAAAGTGCATGTCTAAGTAGGCATAAATTCAGCATTCAATACAATAGTTGAACTAGAAATGGGTTTGCATTTCAAGTTGTTCCAACGATTTGCACAGAACAAGCAGTAACGTGACCTCACAATGGAGGAAAAATGAAACTTCAGCTTGTCTTTGATGAGTGATATGAAGAAACGGCTCCTCTCACTTTGATCTACAAGTTTTTGAGAATCGTCAGGTCATTATGAAGAGACACTGACAGTTTTTTGTTTTATTTATACACCAACAAATAAGACCAACCAGGCACTTCTTTTATACAATAAACAAGCAACTTTAATTCTGTTTTGGCCTGTTTGCAATGATATTAAAGAGTCAGTTTGTATAATTTTGTGACGTATAGATGAAGCTACAGACTGCAAACCACCTCTCATTAACCTGCGTGAGAGTGACTGCAGTAAACATGAAATCCTCAGTAGAGACAGTGCTTGTTTTGTCCGTTCTGGGTTTTTAGGTTAAGCGGATGTTAACTCTGGTCCACACTCACATATAGCAGTTGATGGTAATGTACCTTGAAGCTGGAAGCCGCATGCTATAAAATGGAGACAAAAAAGAAATCCATTCTAAGCAACTGTAAAAACACTACAGCACAACATGATGGGAGTCAGCAGAGGGGACCCGCTCCCTATAATTGGTTCATTTGATTCTTATTTTTAGATGATTCTACAATGACTTAATTAACATGATATCAATTTCTGGACTTAGATCCTCCCAAATCTTACACAGTCAAGTTTTTACATCTTTTTTTTTTTCTCCACGTTTATTGACTTTCTAGAAAGACCATGTGCATTGCATGGCTTTATAAATCACCTGATCAACTCACTGCAGTGTACACTCAGTGCTCTTGCTCTGAGAAACTTAATTTACACACTCCATTGGCACAGTATGGCAGTCCATTAATGCTTATATCCCCAAGAGGGCAGTTCCCCAAGTAATGTCAAAACTACAGGACTGTGCTCAGTTAGTGAGTCCAACCATCCTACTGCTTATGTCCCACAATTTCTTGGCTGCCTGGTCATCTGTAGCTTTGGCCATCAGCTCCTCCTCCTCGCAATCAGCGAAACACTTCCCCGACACTCCCTCCACCTCTGGGGAGCAGGCCAGATACAGTGGAGTCTGGGCTCCTTCCAGTGGGCTTCTGAAAAAGACCAGTGAGGCAAGGTAGAAGAGCGGCTTTGCCAGCAGAGGGATTTGGACATGCCTGCCTAGTCTGGTCCTCACAATGCCGGGGGTTAGAGCATTGACTGTGACCCCTGTACCCTCCAGTTGGCGAGCCAGTTCGAGTGTGAACAGCAGGTTGGCCAACTTGCTCTGACTATAGCAGAAGGACTTATTATAGTTTACTTCACTGTTCAGGTCATCAAAGTTAATGTGGCCGCTCTTATAAAGTTTCGAGGAGACCACAACGATGCGGCTGGGGGTGGAGCGCTTCAGGAGGTCCAGCAGGAGGTGGGTGAGGAGGAAGTGACCGAGGTGGTTCACACCAAGCTGCATCTCAAAACCATCCTCTGTCTTTGTGTAGGGACACCGGAAGATGCCTGCATTATTGACGAGTATGTCAATCTTGCTTTCCTCCTAAAGGGTAAGAGAAAGTTAAAAAAACCTTTAAAAACATCACAGTTTTCATTGTCGGAGAAATAATTTTTAAATCTTTATATTAAGTACTTACTCATTAGAGTATATAGGTAAGGATCTTGTATTTTATTTGAAATCTTCCATTTTATTTAACTTCGGACATTCCTCCCTCTAGATCTCAGAGGCAAACGCTGTGCTTTCTACTAAACTAAATTTGTCTGACAGTTTATATTTGGATATAACTAGCTTTTAAAATACAACATGTTGTTTAAGAGTAAACCTGTAGTTTCTGACCTTTTTGGATTATAACATCTTGCAAAAAGCAGTCTGATCATATTTCAGATGTTAGTGATTTTCTACCACCAACATTAATTTGTGATTTTCCCTTCTGAACTTCTCACATGGTTTAATTTCAAGCCCGCCAAAAGGCTCAATTCATCCCAAAGGATGAATTTGTGAAGTGCAAAAATTACACAGAAGATATTGATATTAAGTCAAGGGAGTCTTGACAAGTTGTTTTGATCATAAAGTTATATAATATATTTTGTATTTCCAGATGCCCGTTACAAATGTTTTGTACCTTTGTAGATCCACAGACATCTGTAAGCTGTAAAGTACATGTGTTAATGATAAAGTGAGGCATAATACTGTTAAAATACACTTATTTTTCTTCAGAAAAATACATTTTCACGATGTCATTTTACTTTTTTGCACAAAAACAGAGAGAGAAATCTGGACCTGTCATAATTTATAGGTTATTATGCTGTTATTTTACTGGTCCAGCCTGCTTGACATCAAATCAAAAATGCATGTGGCCCCTGAACTAAATTAAGTTTGACACCGATGCTTTGGGGCCTATTTGGAAGCTATTTAATGGTATCACTACTAAAAATCAACGTAGTCTGTTATGGCATGTACTGAGACACCCAGCGGTAAAAGGAGGGAAAAGGTTGATTATGAGAAAGAAAAGGCAAGCCAGAAAATGTGTTTATGAAAGAGGATTTATAAGAATAAAATAATATTAGGAGTGTGTCTCACCAAGTAGGTGATTAAACTAATTTCTGTAGAGTCATGGTTCATGGGATCTACTACATTTCAGCACCACGGACAGCAACTCGTTTCCATAGGTTATTTCTTTTGTCATGTTGCACAAAAGGAATGAACTAGATAATCACTGCAAAAAAAAAAAAATACTTATACAGTAATTCAGTTTAAGCGCACCCTGTCTGCTGTTTACAAATACCATCACACCTTACCGCATTGATTTCTTCACAGAATTTTCGGACTGATCGAAGTGAGGCCAGATCCAGGTGTTTGATGACCACTTCCCCTTGTTCTGGTCCCGCTTGTTTCTTGATGTCCTGGGCTGCCTGTTCGGCGCTGCCCTGGTCCCGACATGCCATGATGACCCGGGCCTGGAGCTTCAGCAGTTCCCCGGCCAAGGCCTTTCCTATCCCGCTGTTAGCTCCGGTGACGATGACCGTCTTTCCTCGCATCGTGTCGGCGGAATACTGGAGCAGTTTCACCACTTTCTTCTGCTGTGGAAACAAACGCCGCATCAGGAAGAGCACCCCACCGCCGACGACAGCGGCTACAAGCACCGCGGTGGACATGGACGACGGTGCCGATGACAGGTCAACAGCTGGGACAAGGTAACAGGGTGGTATAGTCTGTTAAGGGTAGTTACAAAATTAACCCGGAAGTAGTTCGGCACAAACTTTTCAGCTTAACAGGCGGTGGTGTGTTGTTTACTGTAGCCACTGTAGATAATATTTTCGCCCTCACTTAACAAACATAGTAAAAGGGAATAAAAGCAAATTAAAAATGTAACTAATAAAGTTAACTAACAACAGTTTATGAGCAGTCGATAAGTAACGGTATAGCTGCTTATGCTAAGCTAACTAAGCTAACAAACAGGACCGGATGTCAACGAAGATCTTCCGGTTTTGTGTAACAGGTTCACATAAAATATGAAGTTATACAAGTTTAAAGCACAATATATATATAACAAACTTATATCTCTCTAAGTTTTTAGAGAATAAGTGCACTTTCTGTAACAATGAATCAGAAAAAAATAACACATTCATTTTATTACTGTGTACATTCAAGTGAGTTCTGGTCTCGATTAGAAAGTTATATTCTGTGCAAAATTAAAATAAGTGTGAAGGTGGAATGTAAAAACATTATCACTTATTTTGATCTCAACAATGACAAAATTGAATTTTTTCTTAATTTATTAATTTTGTATGGAAAATTTCACATACACAGAAGTAGAATGTCCAAAGTAACCCCCTGTTTTATTCGTTTTAATTGTGAATTTAAAGAATACATCAAAGCAGTGAGACATTTAGATTCAATGAAGACCATAAAAACTGTCAATTTATACGATTTGTGGTTTAAAGAGGAAGTGAGTTAATGTTATTTTTACTTATTTAATTTATTTTTCTTATGTTTATTTATGTTTTTTTGTTATTTATTCGACTGCTGAGAACATGTGTATGTCATTTTTTTGGACACTTCAATTGGTGTTTGCGCACCGTCTGTGCCGTTATGTACAACGAATATGCGGTTGTGCAATGTTTGTGCCTTTTTGTATATTGAATGTTTGAATAAAGCATTTAAAAAAACAAATATACAAGTTTAAAGTGTTTTGAACAAGAACTTATTTGGTTTTATTTGGTCACAAAACGACACAAGAAACGTTTATTTTCAACAAGTCAATTCAACAGTATGAAACATATGAGGAAGAAAATTTGTGATTTGAGAACACAGACGGCACCCTTTTGTTTGAGAGCACAGAAAGCATCCTTTTGTTTCATGTTCCCTGCCAAGCTAACCTGTTTAGTATTAACCAGTGGTGTTTTGATAATATGTTAAGATGCCTCCATCAGGTCTGAGAGACTTACCCTCCCTTCCCTTGGTGTGAACCCCCCCCTTCCTGAAGTGCGACCCCCTCCCCTTTCCCCTGAAAGTAAATTCTCTTGTCTCCTTCCTGAAGTACAACCCCCTTTTTCTTTATTACTTTGTTTGTCTTTTGTTTTCTGTTGACTGCTTTGAAGTAACTGTATAAATACCATCTGAAAATGTAGATTCGGGGTCAGACTACTGAAACAGACTCTGTCTGCATCGGTACTCTCACCGTGCTCCGGAACACTAAATAAAGCTACACTCATCGCAGCAAACTTTGAACCAGGTTTTGTGATTTTTCTTCAACATATATAATAATATAATTTCACAAAAATAGTAATATAATGTAGTAATAAACATAATAATGTCACAGTAGTGTCACATATAATAGCAATAATATCAAGTCCTCAATAAAATACTTAAAACCGTATGAAATACGAATGTATTACAGTACTATGCCAATGTTTTTTTTCCGTAGACACTAACATATTTATTTAGCAGCATATTTACAGAAAAATAGAGAAAATATGTTCATAGTATAAAAATCACGTGGGGAAAAAAAGAACCCTAATAAAATGGTGTGAAGTGCCAACTCTGCTTCCATCATAGAAAGTAGCCATGTCGTAAAAAATAAGAGGCATTTGAAACCATTATAACTGAAACAATAAGCCTAATTGTGGCCTGACACTTTTGCACTGTACTATATTATTCTCTTCTTAACACTAACTAAAAAAAAATTATTAAATATTTTGTGTACTATTGGTTAAGTAAGTTCTGCATCATGCCATATCTATTGTATACATAATAACCTTTGTAGGTGCGTGCATCATCCACTAGATGGTGCTGTATGAACACAAAAATAGTGCACTAGCATGCCACGTGCAGGTGAAGCATGGACAGGTAGGTGGTTGGTTATTAGTCATATAATTTTTTGATGGAGTTATGGCATGGGTGTAGGCAAATACTCTGTTAAATCACTGTTAAAGAAGGCGTGCACACCAGAGTTGTCATTCTAGGCTGTGACCACAAAATTTGCATGAACTCTTCTGGTGAACAAAGTATTGCAATAGTAGACTGTTGTTTCATCATTTTACCTAGGAAATAGCTAATATGTCTTAGTTTTAATATATAATCATTTTATAAGTGGTGCTTGTGTAATCTGTTCTCCTTATATGAATCTTTTTGTGCAGTTATGAGATTCATAAATAAACCCTCTACAGACTATTATTATGGATCAGTCCATAAGTACAGAAGTTGTTGTTGATGTGGAGTGGTTTCATCTTCAGAATGTACTTTCAAACCCACCAGAGAATAAACTGACTCAGATTACCAAAGTGTGCTTGTCGTCGTCTCATCCAACAAGTTACTCCACTTCCTCTTTATTCACAGTGTTTCCAGTTGGGCAATAGCTCCAGTTTATTTCAGGGTTTTCTTCAGTTCCTCTCAGGCTTCACACTGGCGGACATGTAGACATGAAAATGGAACTGCGTTTACAGACAGACTGAAGATTACAGACATTTCTCATCAACACACTCGGATATGTAAGATCTGTCCATGTAGTCTGTTTATCAGGGAGATTTCTCCTCTGGTTTGAGGCTTAAACGATGTATTCATGTCTAATCCTGTTCATTCTGATCCTGTTTTCTTCTTTTGGTGTTGGTAAGTACACTGTTTTATTTGATATTTATTGTGATGAGTAAAACTTGGTTTCATTACAGTGTTCTGAGAAGAGCTTGTTTAGTTGTACTTTCATTTCAGCATTATTGTTTACATAGAATTCTAAAGAATGTTGAAGAGGCTGGTGTCCTTTACTATGCCTCAGATCTCATCTTATATTTTAAGAATACTTCATATGGCATAACCACAAATTAGACCTTCAAAAACCATGCATTGTATGCTTTATTCAGATATTTAAAACATTATGCATATGTAATGATATTGTTTTAATACCTTAAAGCAGAGAAAACATTTTGAGGTCTTAGAATCAAAGGAGCACAAGTGTCATGTCACCCAATTTACAGGAAAAGGTTTCGATCTAGAATGATGGCAATGTAAAGACTGAATGCAGTACATGTAATTCAGTAAGTATTCTGAATGACCATCTACACTGGTTTACATATATATATGTAGTATATATATATAGTGTGTATATAGATATATATATATATATATATATACTGTATATATATATATATATTTTTATGATTATTATCTGCACATATATTTTGGTTTATGTACATTTATACAATAGATTTATAAATCTCCCACTAGAAAGAACCTGAAAATTGAATGCATTGTAATGTGCAGACAGTGTTTTGAAGTACATTTGGTAGCTCTGAGACAAACATTCCTTTCAAGTAAAACCCATTCTGTCATTAATTCTCAGCATTTCACATTTTGGCCCAAAACTGTATCTTTGGAAATCACATCCAACCAGCATTTTTCGTGTAATTTTTCTTTACTAGTGACTCAAACTTGGTATGTTTTCCTGCATTTATTCTGGAGGCATTTTACTTGTAGTCTAGTTATATCAATGTAGAGTTACTTAGTCACATGCATGTTTTAGCACATTTAAAAAAAAAAGGCATCTGGTAAAAGTATAAACAAAGCATTAAATGAATGAGTCTTTAAGGAATCACATTCTGATCCAACGTCTCGAAAGAAAAAAGAGAAAAGAAAAGAAACTCCTTAAAAGAAATTAGTTTAATGTATCACTTAAATTAAGTGATACATTAAACTAAGTTTAATGTATAACATAATAATTAGAAACACTTACCCTTCTTGATGACTGAAAAGATATGAGCAATATTATTAAATTAATGATTAATGATGACATTAATGACTAGTAGGTTGACGAGTTAATAATAGGTAACTATGCTTTTGGCATTGACCTAGTTCAGTGTGTTCAGTCGAAAGTCCTTTAGTTTTTGATGAATTACTTAAAATTGATTAGTTATTCAATTGATTGGTGATTCATATGCATCCTCTAAACAGCAAAAATAGCTCTGGTTCTCAGTGTCACTGTTCATCTGCTGCTGCAGTAAATAAAATCTGGTCTTGACGACATCTGGCATTCTAACTCCAAATCTGAAATCAGAAATTTCAGAGAGAGTGAGATTGATTTATTCTTCAATGTGCATTTTCCTGCAGGCTGGCTTGACAACATCTGCAGCATTGTGCCAAAAGATCCATACATTGCCGTGGGATCCAACGCTACCATAGTGTGCCGGAGTTCTTGTGTCCCTGGGGAAGTCTTCTGGACACTGAATGATAAACTTGTTGATGGGAGCTTGTCACAGCGGATTGAAAACTCCTCAGATACAGTCCTACAACTCAGGAACTTTAATTACGAAAGAGCTACACTGCTATGCCATAGTGTCAATAATCAGCAAGTCCTCAGAGGGACTACCATCAGAACATTCAGTAAGAAGCTCTTTTTTCTTCTTGGTACTGTCTGACATTCTAACTGGTAGATACCTGCAAAAAATGAGCTAATGACCAATTATATGCCTTTATCAAACTCTCCATTTCTCAGTAAAAATCATTGAAAAAGCTGTCTTTCAGTTTACAGTTTAACTTCCTGACACCAAACAACTGTTTTGATGTTTTCGAATCAAGTTTTCAGTCACACCACAGCACTCAAACAGCTCTTGTTAAGGTCTTCAGTGACATCTGTATGAGCTCAGATAATGGCAAAATTTCAGTCTTGGTATTATTGGATATCAGTCCTGCTTTTGACAGAGTCTACAGTAACATATTAGTAGGTTGGCTGAAAAAACTGGATGGGACTCTGGCATAGTGCTTAACTGGTTCAAGTCCTATTCAAAAGACAGAGACTATTTTTTTATGTATAGGTATCTACAAATCTATGCAAGCAAAAATGACCTATGGAGTCCCTCAAGGTTCCATTTTTGGGCCTCTGCTATTCAACATCTACAGTTGTGGAAAAAATTATCAGACCACCCTTGTTTTCTTAAATTTCTTGTTCATTTTAATGCCTGGTACAGCTATAGGTACATTTATTAGGGTAAATATAATGATAACAACAAAAAATAGCTCATAAGAGTTTAATTTCATAGCTGATATCTAGCCATTATCCATGGTTTTCTTGATAAAAACCAAAATCACTTCAGTTCTTCCGTCAGTAGCTATGGCATTGTACTGACAAGAACAGTGCTTTTAGGCATTCCATGTTTTCTTTTTTGTCTGTTTTAGTCACATGATACACACAGGAGTTAGTACTTGATTTCATAACCATTGTTTTTGATGACTTTTGGTGGTCTAATAACTTTTTCCGCGACTCTAGTTCAGATGCCATTGGCTCAGATTATGGAAGACTTTTCTATTTGACGCTCATTAAAAACTAAAAATTGTTAATTTTCTTTACATCTCTATAACTTTTATTTATGGCATTTTTCCTGCTCTTATTCTTATGTCTTATTCTATTTGAGCTTGTTTTGATTTTCTTTTATTTTTAAATGGCCTTTTCTTTCATGCTTTGCTGTAATGCTTTTAATGTTTTATATAAAGTACGCACATATGAAATGTGCCATACAACTAAACCTGCCTTGCCTTGCCTAACCTAAAAATGCTGATATGCTTCTTTTGTAGCAAGACCCCGCAAATTATCGTGCATCTTGCATTCAGAAAACTATCGGACATTGCAAGGTTTACCAGACAAATTTACCTGCAGCTGGGAACATCATAGTAATTCTTCACTGAAAATAAACTACACTGTACTTCTGTGAGTTCTGTGCATTTTCTTCATACATGCATTGTTTTTACATTTACCTTGTTGACTCATGTATCTAATTCAATCTGTTTTTCTTTTAGGATCTCACCTGACAGTGAACAGAAAAAACTTTGTGAATCACATGCAACAAACTGCACAACCAAGTATGTAAATGGTGTCGATAAAAACATATCCCTTTTAGAGAGCAGCACTGTCATTGTACGTGCTGAAACTACTGCTTGGCAAGCGGAGTCTGACCCCTATAATTTTGATCCTCTACACATATGTAAGTAACATAGAGTAGATTGTGCAGATGATTGCATATTTCTTAATAACATTTGATGCACATTCCTGCTATTAATGTGCTATTATGATTATATTTCTCCAGTGAAAATTATTCCACGGAAGGTGCATGTGACTGCTTTCTCTGATCATCTGTTAGTTAAGTGGAACCAGTTAGAAAGAGGAGAATTGGGTCCATGTCAAGTCAAATACAGAAAGGTACGTCCTGTGTGTCATTATATACTATCATGTAGAAGAGTGTGGTGTCAGTTACTTATCAAGTAAAATAGTAAAATAGAATGTGGTGCATACTGTGGGTGTGCTTTTTGGTGTGTCTGTGGGCGATATCACCTGCTGCACATGGATAAGAACGCTGTATTAAACAATATTAGTGGTGGCATTAGAGGTTTTAATACAGTTGTGTATTTCCTTCCTTTTTTGAAGGATTTCCTGCTTCATTGTGCACTGAGTACAGAGGTTCCCAAGTCAAAGTGCAAACAATTTCCCTAACATGCACAGTAGTGGTAATATTAAAACAGCAGATGATGTTAAGTCTACTTTTCTGGTCTGAATTAAGTTTTATGTGCTGGTGCAGCAAGACCTAACACTTTTATTTAACCTTCAAAGACCTAAACAACTGCTGCGACCAAAAGCATCTACTGATCTAAAATGCTTAAAAACTTAAAAACCACTAATCCTATAAATACACTGAAATAATACAGGTGAAATTAAATGTTGTCAGCAGCATCAGATATTATTTTCTTATTTTAATGTTGAGAGGATCTATAGTGAAGGCAGAAACATCATCGTACTCTGCAACATTGATTGATTCGCCAGCCAAACTTATGCATTTTGAGAAATGGCAGTGGTTGTAGATGCTTGTTCTGCCATTCAGTTAATGATATATTTTGCTGAAAAAGTCATCTTTTCTTAAGTTTTGTCTGTTTTGATATAGTAACGTTTGAATTTACTCTTAGCTTTTATGAACATCCTTATGGTCAGTAAATCAAACATAGGAAAACACCTGATTTTCACTAAAAACACAGAGGATAAAACACTAAATAATGATTACTTAGGGAAGGTTCAATATAGAGAAAGACCACAGGCAGATCATTCCCTTTCTTCTGTTTTTTTTTTCTCAAGGAACAGCGGAGATTATGTTTTGTTTGTTTGTTTGTTTGTTAGCAAGATAACTCAAAAAGTTATGGATAGATTTGGATGAAATTTTCAGGAAATGTTGATACTGGCACAAGGAACAAATGATTGGTGGTGATTCGGGGGGGAGGGCTGATCTGCCTTGGCAGAGGTCGATGCTCTCCGAGTGCTTTTCTAGTTTTTTAAATATTTTTTTGTATGTAGAGGGGGGATAAAGCTATAAAATCTATAGTGTTTGATTTAACATATGTTTGAAAACTTCTCATGGTGATTCAGATTTATTTATCTTCCAGGCTTTTGGTGAAGAGACTCCAGAGGTAAGAGATAAAGGTTTAAATGCCTAAGCATCTCACATCAGCATAAACACTCCTATGAGATCTTTGCAAAGTACAAAATATCTTTATTTGCGCTAGTCACCTCAAATCAGATCAAGTAATATTTTATTTTTTTAATACATTTGTACATATACAGGGTGGGGAAGCAAAATTTACAATGAACATTTAGTTGTTTTTTCTCAGCAGGCACTACATCAATTGTTTTGAAACCAAACATATATTGATGTCATAATCATACCTAACACTATTATCCATACCTTTTCAGAAACTTTTGCCCATATGAGTAATCAGGAAAACAAACGTCAAAGAGTGTGTGATTTGCTGAATGCACTCGTCACACCAAAGGAGATTTCAAAAATAGTTGGAGTGTCCATAAAGACTGTTTATAATGGAAAGAAGAGAATGACTATGAGCAAAACTATTACGAAAAAGTCTGGAAGATACTATTAAAGAAGAATGGGAGAAGTTGTCACCCGAATACTTGAGGAACACTTGTGCAAGTTTCAGGAAGCGTGTGAAGGCAGTTATTGAGAAAGAAGGAGGACACATAGAATAAAAACATTTTCTATTATATAGATTTTCTTGTGGCAAATAAATTCTCATGACTTTCAATAAACTAAGTGGTCATACACTGTCTTTCAATCCCTGCCTCAAAATATTGTAAATTTTGCTTCCCCACCCTGTGTGTAAATATATATATATATATATATATATATATATATATATATATACACACACACATATAGATAACATTTGTATCTATATGTGAACATTCAGTATTTTTTGTAGAACATGACTTTGTTTTTTCTCTTTTTTTCAACATAGGTGGTGGACATTGAGGCTTTAAATATAACCATTAAAAATGTTGAATCCTGCACGGACTACCACGTTTCTGTCCGATGTGCCTTAAAACATGCCCCATGGAGCAACTGGAGCCAGGAGAAGACAGTACGGACAAAACTAAGAAGTAAGAACAATGTTTGCCTGTCATAGTCTAGACAGTTTTAGAATCACTCTTAGCACTCATGATGCCATCTTGATAATTGGTTACGGTAGGTTCTAATGATCTGGTTACTGTAAAAGTCTATGAGTCATAGTATTTTATCGTACTCAATCATGAATACAGATACATTTGGATTCACTTTCTTTCTCTACCCACATATTTGTCTAAACTAAGAACAACACAGAGTCAGCCATTTATGCTGCTAATAGTTCCGATAACAGTCAGTAAAATTTACATTTGGATTTATTTGAAATACAAAAACCTGCATTTTTTCCTGCGCAACATGGAATCTAGAAGTACTACTTTGAGAAAGAAAATCACCTAAAGTAATTGAACTAAAGGACACGTTAGATCTTGTGTGCAAATGGTTTAAGACTCAGCTTGTAGCAAAAAAAAAAGTGCGTCATGCAGCTTTGCAGGTTGGGATTCGTTTTTCACAGATACTTTGTTTTTCCGTCCAACTTGCAACTATGTGTTCGTGTTAGTCACAAGCAATGACTAAATTTAACTGCCATAGTATCACCTGTTTAACCCTGACCATATTTTCAGGGGAAAACACCTAAAAAGACATACCCAAAGTAAATGAAGAATTACTTCACAATAATAAGGTTCATATGGATGTTCTTGGTGTCTATGGACATTTAGAGACCTCAGAGAATCTATTCCCATTGTTTAAAATGTTGTATCTATTACTATGCCTGAGTGAAAACTGTAACAAACTAAAAGAGAAATTGGAATTTTTTATCCTCGCCTGGTTTTTTTCAGCTGGATTGACGATGATATGCATAAATTAATTGTTCGTGTCGGTGATTTTTAATAACGTATATTTCACCTCACAAAGATTAAAAATCATGTTTGAACATTAAAGTTTGCACTAAAATACACTTTTGATGTACTTTTATTAACATTAGGGTCTGAACTTTGAGCAAAAGTTGAAAAAAACATTCATTGCCCTGATTTATTATATTTTTATAGGAGATGAATATTAATATAATTTTTTCGGCCCGCGGGCAGCCTGATAGGGTTAAAGGGGTTTGCTTGCCACACCTAACATTGTGATGAGAATGTGAAAGAAAGCAACACATAGCTGTTACTCATATTAATAATGATAGTTCCATTTTGTATTCCCAGAAGAGAACTGGAAAGGGAAACAGTCAGGAACCAGGGAGTGTCAGAAGTGATGTGTGATAAAAAAAAAAAAAAAAGCATCTGTGAGAATTAAAGGAAAGGTGTACAGGATGGTAGTGAGACCAGCGATGTTGTACAGTTTAGAGACGGCTACACTGATGAAAAGGCAGGAGGCACACTTGAAGATGTTGAGATTTTTTTAATGAGAGTGACAAGGATGGACAGAATAAGGTACAAACGCATCAGAGGTACAGCTCAGGTTGGAGGTTTTGGGGACAAAGTGAGAGGGGACAGACCGAGATGGTTGAGGACAGTGAATATATTGATAGAGGGATGATGAAGATGGAGGTAAAGAGGAGATTTATGGATGTGGTGAAGGAGGACATGCAGGTAGGTGGTGTGAAAGAACAAGATACAGAAGACAGGGTCAGATGGAAGCAGATGATCTGCTCTAGAGACCCTTAAAGGGAGCAACTGGAGGTAGTAGTAGTAGTAGTGGTAGTAATAGTACTAGTAGTAGTAGTAGTAGTAATAGTAATGGTAGTAGTAGTAGTAGTAGTAGTAGTAGTAGTCGTAGTAGTAATAGTAATGGTAGTAGTAGTAGTAGTAGTAGTAGTAGTAGTAATAGTAATAGTAGTAGTAGTAGTACTAGTAGTAGTAATCGTAGTAGTAGTAGTAGTAGTAGTAGTAGTAGTAGTAGTAATAGTAATGGTAATAGTAGTGGTAGCAGTCGTAGTAGTCGTAGTAGTAGTAGTAGTAGCAGTAGTAGTAGTCGTAATAGTAGTGGTAGTAGTAGTAGTAGTAGTCGTAGTAGTAGTAGTGGTAGTAGTAGTAATAGTAGTAGTAATAGTAGTAGTAGTAGTAGTAGTAATAGTAATTGTAGTGGTGGTAGTAGTAGTAATAGTAGTAGTAATAATAATGGTAATAGTAGTGGTAGCAGTAGTAGTAGTCGTTGTAATAGTAGTAGTAGTAGTAGTAGTGGTAGTAGTAGTAATAGTTGTAGTAGTGGTAATAGTCGTAGTGGTAGTAGTAGTAGTAGTAGTAGTAGTAGTAGTAATAGTAATGGTGGTAGTAGTAGTAGTAGTGGTAGTCGTAGTAGTAGTAGTAGTAGTAATAGTAATGGCAATAGTAGTGGTAGCAGTAGTAATAGTCGTAGCAATAGCAGTAGTAGTCGCAGAAGTAGTAGTCATAATAGTAGTTGTAGTGGTAGTAATAGTAGTAGTAGTAGTAGTAGTAGTAGTAGTAGTAGTAGTAGTGGTAGTAGTAGTATTAGTAGTCGTAGTGGTAGTAACAGTAATAGTAGTAGTAATAGTAGTGGTGGAAGTAGTAGTAATAGTAGTAGTAATTGTAGCGGTGGAAGTAGTAGTCATTGTAGCGGTGGTAGTAGTAGTAGTAGTAGTAGTAATAGTAGTAATAGTAATAGTAATTGTAGTGGTGGTGGTAGTAGTAGTAGTAGTAGTAGTAGTAGTAGTAGTAGTAGTAGTAGTAATAGTAATGGTAGTAGTAGTAGTAGTAGTAGTAGTACTAGTAGTAGTAATCGTAATGGTAGTAGTAGTAGTAGTAATAGTAATGGTAATAGTAGTGGTCGCAGTCGTAGTAGTCGTAGTAGTAGTAGTAGTAGCAGTAGTAGTAGTCGTAATAGTAGTGGTAGTAGTAGTAGTAGTAGTAGTCATAGTGGTAGTAATAGTAGTAGTAATAGTAGTAGTAGTAGTAGTAATAGTAATTGTAGTGGTGGTAGTAGTAGTAATAGTAGTAGTAATAGTAGTAGTAATAATAATGGTAATAGTAGTGGTAGCAGTAGTAGTAGTCGTTGTAATAGTAGTAGTAGTAGTAGTAGTAGTGGTAGTAGTAGTAATAGTAGTAGTAGTGGTAATAGTCGTAGTGGTAGTAGTAGTAGTAGTAGTAGTAGTAGTAGTAATAGTAATGGTGGTAGTAGTAGTAGTAGTGGTAGTCGTAGTAGTAGTAGTAGTAGTAGTAATAGTAATGGCAATAGTAGTGGTAGCAGTAGTAATAGTCGTAGCAATAGCAGTAGTAGTCGCAGAAGTAGTAGTCATAATAGTAGTCGTAGTGGTAGTAATAGTAGTAGTAGTAGTAGTAGTAGTAGTAGTAGTAGTGGTAGTAGTAGTATTAGTAGTCGTAGTGGTAGTAACAGTAATAGTAGTAGTAATAGTAGTGGTGGAAGTAGTAGTAATAGTAGTAGTAATTGTAGCGGTGGAAGTAGTAGTCATTGTAGTGGTGGTAGTAGTAGTAGTAGTAGTAGTAATAGTAGTAATAGTAATAGTAATTGTAGTGGTGGTGGTAGTAGTAGTAGTAGTAGTAGTAGTAGTAATAGCAATAGTAATTGTAGTGGTGGTAGTAGTAGTAATAGTAGTGGTGGTAGTAGTAGTACTAGTAATAGTAATTGTAGTGGTGGTAGTAGTAGTAGTAATAGTAGTAGTAGTAGTAGTAATAGCAGTAGTAGTAGTAGTAGCAGTAGTAGTGAACTGAAGCAAGTATTTCACACACCTAAATCTGATACCTGTAAAAGGGAAGCATCACATTTTATTCATAACTATTACACATGTGTTTTTATGCCTAAACCAGCCCACGTATCCACAGTGAAAAAAGTCTATTTTGTATGGATAACACTAGCTCTTGGATAATTAAAGGTGTGAGTGTTCAAATAGGCATATTTTCAGTGCTAGTGATATATTCAGATCCTTTATCTAAGTCAAAGCACCAGTACAGCACTAAATTACATGAAAAGGTAAAATTATTTAAATATTATCAGCAGCAATTCTTAAAGTGTGAAAAGTATACATATACAACATTTGTGCAGTGAAATGATGTTTTTAGAATCATGTTACTTCTACATTAATGTGTAAATTGCACTTTACTGGTTTACATGTTTAAGAGCTCATGTATCTCTTAAAAAATCTTGTCATGTATTCAGATTTGTGCCAATATGTTCCTAGATAATCCAGTTTTTTAAAAGTTTATTTAGTTTAAGAAGTAAGATGATTTTTTTCGAACCATTCCGGAACATTTTTTCCTTGAATTTACCACAAAATTTCCAACTCAGTACATTTGATTTTCATGGTTTTCACTGGATAATAAAACTCTAATGTGAAAGCTGTCAGTTGAAAAGGAACATACCTACAAACTTGTATTTAAATACAGTTTTAAACATTTTGTAAATTTTCACAGAAAGGGACGTCAACCTGCACTTGTGGAGGACAGTATCTGAACCAGAAAACAGTGGAGTCCGAAACGTTCATGTCATGTGGAAGGTATGACAGCCACTCGTCGCTGCTTTAATATAACATCACTTAAAGTCACTCACACACTTATTAAAATTATTAATTTTATTGTATCTTGCAGGCGAATCTGTCAAGATGTGAAGGCACATTTAATTACACTGTCAAACTGATGCCGCCCAGTGAGGCCATGTATGGAGTAAATTATGCAAGTACTTTATGTGAAAATTCATCTTGTGATATTACTGTGGATCAACATGCGCACAGAATAATCCTCACAATTTTCCATGATGACGCCGTGCTGGCACAAGGCTCGTTTTATGTTCCAGCTATTGCAGAGAGTGAGTGCTATTGATTTTTTTTTTTAATGGACGTCAACAGATTGTTCATTGTGGTGGTTTAACCCATAAAGACCCAGAGCTACTTTTTAGGCAGTTCCCAAGTGTATTTTGGGCCCAATTCCAATTCATACCTTCCCCCTTGGCCCTTGCACTTAGCACTACCCCTTGAAACAGAGCTGCAAGGGGTAGGGGTTGAAACACTCCCCTATGAAATGGGACAACCCTTCGAGACCTGTTACATCATCAGCAGTCATCAAATCAATCATCAAATGATTAAGTTGTTTATGAAGAAAATATGTACTTTTGTGTGTTTCTTTCATTACACTGCTGCACTTTTTGGCTCTTTACGTCCATCTTGCCAGTGATTCGAACAGAATTATGGGAAATTTCTCATACCTCTCCGTTCATAGTGTGGTCCTGAAATACAGGGTGACACAAAAAAACGGGAACTTTTTAACAATCCAATAAAACCAAGAGTAATGGAAGAAAAATATTTTATTCATAGTAATTGAAACCTTGAAACATGCCATTTAAGAAACAATGATGGAATTTTCATTTTTTAAAAATTACTTCCTGTAGATGGCGTCCTCCTGTACGAATGCATTCTTGAAATCTGCTGTTGAGATTCCTCGTTGACCGCTGCAACATCTCAGCTGAGATACTGTGAATTTCAACCTGAATTCTCTGTTTTAACTCATCCAGAGTTCTTGGTCGAGTCGTGTACACTTTACTCTTGAGATAGCCCCACAAGAAAAAATCACAAACGGACAAATCTGGCGATCTAGGGGGCCAGGGAACGTTACCGAATCTTGAGATCACACGGTTACCGAACAATTCTCGCACAGCCGCCAATGGTTACTAAAATGGCGGTGTGTTTACTTGCTCAAGGTCACTGTCTCGCAGTGCTGCCACTTGCTCATGTCTGCCAATACACACTTCAAAAATTCCCGTTTTTTTGGGTCACCCTGTATATCCATTTCGAGGACTATACAGCCCTCCGCCTTAGCCCCTCCCCTCTGTCTAATTGACAATCGGTACAACACTACTCCTTCACATGTAGGGGTGTAAGAAAATATCGGTTCTGCGGTATATCGTGATATTTCATTTCACAATACTGTGTCGATATTAAAAAGTACTGTATCGATATTTTTAGGTATTTATTCAAATGCAGATATTGTGGAGGTTCGTTTTTGTTTTTCTTTTTTGTTTATATTTTATTTATTATTATTTAACACTCTTTTATTAAATAATGTTAGTTCCTTTGTTGGGATTGCACAAAAATAAAGTTATGATGTTAGTTGTGAACTAATAGAATATGAACATTTGAACAGGATCTTAAACTGGAATGTCTGTAAAACATAATTTAAGTTTTAACAGATTTAACAAATTTTGTGATATGGCATTAGATCCTGCTGTGATCAAATAAAAATGTTTTTAGTATTTGTGCATATTTCTGGTGTAATTCCATTCTTCCAGGAAATAATTTTTTAAAAAAGAAACAAAACCAATAAAAAACTGCCTTTTAAACAGTATTGTGATATGTTGTGATATATCATAATGTATCGTATCATGATCCAAGCATTGTGATTTGTATTGCATAGGCAGATTCTTGCCAATACACACTCCTATTCACATATACGCGCAAAACGGAGGGGTAAGGGGTGAATTGGGATTCAGCCTTGGTCTTTATTTGGCCATTCTTAAGTGATTTATCACTATTTATTATAATATTATCCTCTGTATTTTGCCATTTTTCATTGAAAATCATGTATTTCCCTATATTTAATTCACTGATCATGTAGATGCTTATAAAAACTTCAGATCAAAGTTGAGGGTTATTGTGTCAGAAACAGAGAAAAAGGAAGAAAAATTGACTTTTCCAGCAAATCTGTCATTAACTGAACATAAACCAAATGTCTTCATCCACTGTCATTGATCCAACTCCATGGGTTTTACTGGTGAATCCCTGTTGTAGAAGATGATGGAGCCTCTAGACGTCCAAATGGGTCATATCTGATGACTATGAAAAGATGACAAACTGCATTTTACACCAATTATTTGCATGTATTGATAGGATTAGTGGATCAATAGGTATTAAACATTATACATCAGTAAATGGTTTTGGTCGCCAATGTATGTTTGGGTCTTTATGGGTTAATGTTGATGATTTATTTTCTAACTATTTGCTTCTTGACATGTTGTCTTTACTTTGGCAGGCTTTCCTCAAGTTACCGACATTCAGACCTTTAATCTTAATCGCAGTTTTCTGGTCATGTGGAGGTCTGTTCCAGATGTTACTGGCTACATGATTCACTGGACCCATGATGGGAATGATTACCACTGGAAGGAGAGCAAATTCTCCAACGCAACACTATTTGGTAAATTAAGAGAACAAATGAAGTCCCTGGTGCTAAAAAAACCCCAAAAAATCTGTTCAAAAATATTTATAGGGTGGACTTAGCTAAACAAATACAACATGTGTATATGCTCAACTTGAATTGTCCAAAAATGTGACTTCAGTACTTGTACAGGGTGGGGAAGCAAAATTTACAATGAACATTTAGTTGTTTTTTCTCAGCAGGCACTACGTCAGTTGTTTTGAAACCAAACATATATTGATGTCATAATCATACCTAACACTATTATCCATACCTTTTCAGAAACTTTTGCCCATATGAGTAATCAGGAAAACAAACGTCAAAGAGTGTGTGATTTGCTGAATGCACTCGTCACACCAAAGGAGATTTCAAAAATAGTTGGAGTGTCCATAAAGACTGTTTATAATGGAAAGAAGAGAATGACTATGAGCAAAACTATTACGAGAAAGTCTGGAAGATACTATTAAAGAAGAATGGGAGAAGTTGTCACCCGAATACTTGAGGAACACTTGCGCAAGTTTCAGGAAGTGTGTGAAGGCAGTTATTGAGAAAGAAGGAGGACACATAGAATAAAAACATTTTCTATTATATAGATTTTCTTGTGGCAAATAAATTCTCATGACTTTCAATAAACTAACTGGTCATACACTGTCTTTCAATCCCTGCCTCAAAATATTGTAAATTTTGCTTCCCCACCCTGTAGTAACAGGGTCTTCAAATACAAAACATTGCTCGATAGTGGAGGTCGAAATAGATGTGGAAGAACTTAAGTCGTCATCAAATGCATGCAGACTGGACATAACTCAGTGTCTTCGTTTACCAACGCTATTTCTTCCTTATCGTTTGTCATCTCAGTCATCTGTTAATGGACATACTGGTGGAAATGAGCTTTTAAAAGCTGCTCTATTATGCATTAGACAGAAGGCACTTATTATTGGAGATGATGTGGATAAAGTGGATTTTTTGAGAACTATAACGCAGAAAGATGTTCTACTAGTTCCTGCAAACAAAGGAAAAAAACAAGAAGCACCAATAGAAAACAGGGAAAGCCCAACCACTGCAATACATTTTGATATACCCTATGCTGCATAAGTTGTTGTTTCATAACACAGGGTTTCTGCGTTAGCATTAAAAGTCATTAAATAGATTTTATAATAATTAAGGCCTTAAATGGCATTAAAAAGCATTAAATTTGATGTCCAGAGGCATTAAAAAATTAAATACACTTGATGGAAAAAAAGCATTGTTATTCACGATTTATTTTGATTATATAAAGATTTAATAATTTTGATTGGAAGTATAGCGTGAGGATTGACAGGCAGAACCCTTTAATTTGCTATTGTTTATGGCTGATGCATGAAGTCACAACACCGGATGCTTGGAATGCAACGTGCTGTGATCGTGCTCATGCCATAGCAAAAGAATGGAGGGAATATTAGTAAATGTTGGAAAAATGGGAAAATGCAAGTTTCAGCAGAAGTGATTGAAGGAGGAACTATTTAGAACCTGGGTAAAAGCTGTCGACGGTAAACGGTCATAAAACTATATATAAAACTGTATCTGCAGTTGGACATGGGCATTCAGTTTGTTTAAAGTGGCATTAAAAAGCATTAACTTAGATTTGCTGATACCTGCAGAAACCCTGATAACAGCTCTTTGTGTTTTTTCCAGACCTCCTGGATAAGACGCCGTACAATATGACGGTAACTCCACTCTTTGCAGATAAGATCGGTCATGGCACACAAGTTTCTCAGATCTGCTCCAGAGTAGGAGGTACATATTTCTGTATTTTTTATTTTTTTTTTGACTTTTTTTTTGTTTGTTTTTTTAATTCTGAAGAAATCAGATAAAATGTTCTACCAATCTGATCTTCAAAACATGTTCTTGGCAGATCCAGGGAATGTTACTATCACTACTGTTCAGACCTATGACAGAAGTGCCCAGGTGAGCTGGAATATAAAGTCACAGGAGGTGTGCAGTGGGGTTGTTGTCAATTACACAATCTTCTACGGGACGCAGCTTGTACCAGAGTTTAGTAAGTCCACCACAGACTGAGAACATATTTTTTAATGATGTTTTTTTTCTTCAGTGTTGCTTTAAAGATATTCTATGACGGTTTGTTTCCTAGATGTAACTGTAGACAGCGCAAGGGAGAGCATTGTTTTGAAAAATCTAGATCCAAACACTCAGTACAGAGTGCAAGTCAAAGCTACGGGTCCCACCGGAACTACCACAAGCAACGAACGGCTCTTTGAAACCAAAAGATTTGGTAAGTTGTCTATGCACTTACACAAGACTGTTTTAAAATGTCTGCATCTACATTGTCTCTCATGTTGTGTGAGGACAACCACAGCCGTTGAGGAGTTATGTGGGTTTTTATCGAAAACTACGCACATAACTTTGCTTTTCTGTCAAACAGCAGGATTGCTCAATGGCAGACAAGCAATGGAACGGTTGACAGTCACCATGTGTTACAACTCATGTGTTAGGACATTTCAACTTTATTCTCTGGTTTAATATGTTTGTTAGAACAGTAATCACAACATCATCATATATAACATTACTTTAATGGAGAACATACTTACATTACTGTGACATAACAGTTACTGTTATTACAGTGTACCTGCTTTTGTTTTTTAGGCTTTTATTTATGCTGCCAAATGGAATGCAAAATGTTAATTTACTGCTGTGTATTTGGATGTTGAAAAAAATTTTGATTAGAACTGTTTTGAATGGTCACTGTTTGACTATTGTGTGGTCATGTTCTGGTTAAAAAGCATGGTTATAAATTACACATTACCATATGTTTCACCTCATAACCAAAAATAATTCATTAAAATGCAAAGTAGTGATTTGACATTTATTATGATACTTGATAATATAAAATTTTTCATCCTGGTAACATTTTTGGCCATATATCACAGCTTGGACATTACATTATAGTGTGGTTCTGCAGCCTCTTACATGTCAAAAGTAACCTACCCAACACCAATAGTCTATAAATGCATTATTATATGTGTTGTTTTAACACCAACCACCTAAAACACAGTCCTACAGAACTGGTGAGTGAAGACCCAACAGCATCAGCATCATTAGCATTACCCTCAGGAATCAGTGAATGCTGTGGTGCTGTTAGTGCTTATCACTTAAAAAGCTTGGAATAATAAATGCAAACTTATTCCCACTCTTAGTTCTTTTCAGTCTTTTAAAATGACACACCACACCTGTTTAGGAAGACCGTAAACCTGTCTGAAACACTCTCAGCAGCTGTCGTTGTCCAACCAGGCCAACGTTCAACTCAAAGCAACTGCTGAGAGAAGCTCCTCTCACTGTTGCCAATATTTTAACCACCTGAAGCAACAGGACTTTGACAACAGCGTCTTCCCTTTGGTTCGTACCCGCAGTTCTCTGTGGTAATCAGCGAAGGTCACAAAACAGTCCTGCTGTTTTTTCACGGTCAACAGTCAACATTTTTTCTTGTTAAAGCAACAATAAGCAAAGCTCTAATGCGTGAAGACCTTGGCCAAAAGAGCAGCTCTAAGTAAAAAAGGAGACAAACAGTAAATCTGTGTAAAAACAAGCCAGGTTCTATATCCAGTATGTGCTTAAATATATTATTATGATATATTTATGTGTTTTTAGTTATTGAAAGAGAAAAGAAACTGTTATTATAAACTAGAATCACATTACATTGATTTGTGCGTGTCAGGTATGTGAATCATTATGGTCTTGCTACGACGAGTTATTGTTATTGTTGTAATTTTTTTTTTTTTTTTTTGTAGATCCCGGGCTGATCATAGTCCTCAGTATATCTGGAAGTATCATTATCATCCTCATATTATCTCTTGGTTTATGCTGTGGAATTCAGTAAGTTGCATCCTTGTTTTGTCACTTCTTTTGTGAAATGCTGGTTGAAATTTATGAAGATGCTTGTAAATTATATTAATCATAATATTCTGCTTTTCTAGGTGGAAGAAATTCAACGAGAAGCCAGTGCCCAACCCTGGCCTCAGTTCTGTTGCACTGTGGCCATCTACAGGCACCCAAAAAGTCAGTACACTGTTTTAAAACCATATGAGGAAATGTGTGGCTTGAGAAAGTACTTGTTTTTATCTTTTGCTGTGGTTTGTCATATCCCACCGGGCTGAAATCAAGAAACATTTGAACAAAGTGGTGTAGATACCAGATGCAAGTAGACATAAACATGATTAATCTCCATGTGGGAATATGATAGGCTATGCATCATCTCAAGAAAAGAAATGAAAGTAAAATTTGACCAAAAAAAAGAAGTAAATGAAACGTGTAGTCTCATAATAGAGTTAAAATTTGACCATATTCAGTGACCTTAACTTAAGTTTTGAAAAGCTTGAAAACATGTTTCATGTTTATTCTGTATGTGTGGGTGTTTGATTTATCCACAGGGAACGTGTGCCCTTTATCCATTCAGTAACCCATCTGAAAGCATCTGTGAAAGAGTTTACACTGAGGAACCTCTGGAAACTCCCACTCCTCCCCCTCCAGCTACCACCGAATGTAATCCAAACGTTAATCCAGTTAGTAACCAGACAGAGGATATCACTGATCCAGGCTCAGTTGCTGCCTCAGACCCACAGTGCGAAACACAAGCTGACACCGCAGAGACCCCACAGCCATCCTCTCCTGGGGAAAACACAGCCCTGTTACCTGTAGAGGGCAGTCCTTTCAACCCATATCGGAGCCAGAACGCAGTAGAAATTTCTGCCACTAAGACCAGTAGGCAACGTCTGCTTCCGATGAAGCCGCAAACGGTTTATGTAACTCTGGACATGTTTGAACAACGCAGATGAGTCAAGTGGAAACCTGCTGCACGTGAAAATGTTAAGTCAATCCATTCAACTATGACTGAAGCAGCAGTGTTTTCATTTTCAACTTAACTCATACTTTCTGAAGTTAACTCATACAGGATAACGCTGCATACTGTATTTGAAGACTTCTATGAAACTAGAGCATTTTCCTGATTCGGACTGTATTAAGCATAGCCAGTAATTACTGTAAATCAGAAGTAAAGATTTGTGATGGTATGTGTACAGTATATAAGTCAAGGACCACCACATGATATTGGGTAATTAAAGTCCTGTGACAAAACAAGTAAATATACATTTTGTATTATAAAGCTAGGATTTGCCATCTGCTGCTTGCTGACTATTACCGAAATATGAGCTATTATAACCATCATCGTATTAGCTATCTTATGTATTGAAACACGGTTCTCATTTTGTATGTTCTCTGTTACATTTAAGATATGGATTTGTTAAAATAATAAACTGCTTAACAATGTGGAGCCGTTCATCTTTGCAGTTTGTCTTTTAAATACAGTCTTTAAAAAATGATATAGACACTGAAGATACTGTTTACAGAAAATCAATACAAGAAGATAAATATCGTGTGCTTTTCACATTTATTTGCAGGTATTTTGAAGTATTATTGAACAGTGGATTGTAGTGAGAAGGCATGAAATGAGTTAACCTGCAGACAGTCTGGCAAACAGATGCATATGAAAACATTCTCTTTGTACTGTATCCCATATAAAAAATTGAACCAGATGTGATTTGAAGTGCTAGACCAGTGGTTCCCAACCTTTTTTGGCTCATGATCCCATTTCAAAATCACAAAATTCTGGCAACCCCAGACATTCAAAACAGAGACTTTTCTGTTTTTTGGCTAAAATTCATTTGTTTTTGATCATGTAATAGTTTGCTATACTATGTTGTAAATAAACGTTAATTTTAAGATGACATTTAGACTAATGTATATTATTATGGACGGAGGCAGAAAAGTCAGGTGTAGATTACTGCACAAAGTGAGAATTTTATTTTCTTTGGTCAGGATATGTGCAGTCAGTCCAGCTTGGATTTACAAGGCTGATAATTATCACTGAAAAAACAATAACTCAAACTATGAATTATGAAAGAGCTGCAGCTTCAGCTTCACAGTTTGTCGTGTCTTTTACTGTGATTGTTTCTCTCAACTCACCATATATTTTTTTTCTTAGTAAGTTTTTTTTATTTTTCATTTATTTTTTATTTTTTTAGCAATTACTAGAAATTTCAGACGACCCCATTTGAATTCCAGGTAACCCCACGTGGGGTCCCGACCCCAAGGTTGAAAAACACTGTGCTAGACGATAAGCAGTCCCCAGTTTTGCAGTTCTATTTGACACTGTTTGTTGTTTCTATTGTACATGTGATTTTTCTTATACAGTGGTGGAAAAAGGTTTTTGGACATCTGATGCATTTGTGATATATTGCATAAAGAATTACTCTTAAGTCAATGAACTCTGCCAAGTATTGTGCCATTCTGTAAACAACATGGTTCTGCTCATGCACTGCTCCATTTAGGTCAGAATTTAGTTTTGCCATTTTTTTTTCATGTTAATAAAAAAATGATAATAACAACTTGCATTTATTTGCATCTGTCTGATCCAGCCACACCTTCTGAGACACAAAAAGGATTTTTCAGCCCATTTTTCATGATATTATTTGAGATTATGTAAAATTTAAGGGTGTCCAAAAACTTTTTTTCCACTACTGTATAAAGATTCAAGGTTTCTTTATTATGGGGGGTGATTTGGTCTTTAGCCAACAGTAATTAATATACACCAACTAAACAGAAGTCAACTAATAACACAAATTGCAAATTACAGTGTGTCATTTAAAGGGCTGATAGCAACAAGAATGAATGACTTTTTTTTCTATAACAAAATAACTCAACATAAAAGTAACTTTAACATATAGGCCTATTCATATTTTCTTATGTTTTCATATAGTCTTTTTTTCCAACTTTATTGAATACAGTACGAAAATTTGAACAAACAAGACGTCAAAAGGAAAAATCATTTGAACATATAAGTTTAAGAAAATAATGAAAGATACAGAAAGATACAAAGCATAATATACAAATAATAGTATAAAAAAAATAAAATAAAAATAACAGATCTAACCAATATAAAGAAATAAATACAACAGAGAGTTCAGTCAATATTAAATAATTGTTTATAAATAGTTAGGGTGTTAGAGCTTTTTTTTTTTTAATGGATAAATTCTAAAGATTTAATATAATTTTCAAATTCCAATAGGAAGATTTTAAAATTTGGGTGTGTTTTAGTGTATTTATTTTTATGTATATGAAATTTTCCAAATAAGATGAACAAATTTACAACAAATTCTAAATTTTGAATATCATGTTTAAAATATATAATTACATTTTGGGATGTTATATTTATCTTATTATTACTTTTATATATGATATATTTTTCAACTTTGGACCAGAAATAAAAAAAAAAAATGTTCACATAAAAAGAATAAGTGTAAAGTATTTTCAGAGTAAGTATGACAAAAGTTACATATTTCTTCCACCTCAGAGAAGCGAGACAAATTAACATTGGAGGGATATACGTTATGTAAAATTTTGAGATGTAAAATTCTAATTTTGTTTGAAATACTGTATTTATATGGTAATATCGTGTTTCTTATATAGTCTTTTTTTTTAATTAACAACTTTATTAACGACATTTGAGTATACAGTACAAAATTTTAAACAAACATCAAGATGTCGAAAGAGAAAAAGCATTTGAACATATAAGTTTAAGAAAATAATGCAGAGATTTAAAAATACAAAGCATAAAATACAAATTATTAAAAAAAAGCAAATAAGTAAATAAATAATAAATCTGACAAATATAAATAAATAAATGCAACAGAGAGTTCAGTCAGTATTGAAAAATTGTTTATAAATAGCCAATGTGTTAGTGCTTTTTTTTTTATTATTATTATATATGAATTCTAAAGATTTAATATAATTTTCAAATTCTAATAGGAAGATTTTAAAATTTGGGTGTGTTTTAGTATATTTGTTTTTATGTATATGAAATTTTCCAAATAATATGAATAAATTTACAATAAATTCTAGATTGTTAGTATCATGTTTAAAATATGTAATTACATTTTGGGATGTTATATTTATTTTATTGTTACTTTTAGATATGATATAATTTTCAATTTTGGACCAAAAATTAGAAGAATGTTCACATAAAAAGAATAAGTGTAAAGTAGATTCAGATTCAGATTGACAAAAGTTACATATTTCTTCCACATCATAAAATCGACACAATATAGCGTTGGAGGGATATATGTTATGTAAAACTCTGAGATGTAAAATTCTAATTTTGTTTGTAACACAGTGTTTATATGGTAATGACCATGCTTTTGACCACTCAATTTTAGAAAAAGTTGGTGTTTCTTATATAGTTTTTTTTTTTATATAACTTTATTTGAATATCAATATAAAACTTTGTCAAACATTTAGTATATAACACAATACATACAAGAGAATATATATATAAAAACAAAAAACAATCATAAAATCAATATATGCATGGAATACATTTTCAAGAATTCATATACAAAAAATAAATAAATACATACATACATACATACATACATACATACATACATACATACATACATACATACATACATAAATAATTTCTCACCTAAAATTTTCATCAACTGTCAGAGGAAACATTAAATAACTTATCATAACTATCAAGGAATGTCTTATTTTTTTTATTATTATTATTATTAACAAAGGTTAATGATTTGTGAAGTGAATTAAATTCAATTAAAAAATGAGGAAAGGTTGGTTTGGAGGCTGAAAATTTTTGTTTATGAATAAAATATTTACCCAATAAAATAAAAAAATTAACTAAATATTGGAGACATTTGTCCTTATTTTCATAATAACAAATAATATCTTTCAGAGAAAAACAGTATGACATGTTAACTTGGGTGAAGATATGAGAACAAAGGTTAGACCAAAATTGCTTTGTGACATTATATTTAAAAAAAAAAATGGTTTAAAGTTTTATCAGCATGTCCACAAAAAACACAGGAGTTATCCACATCCTTGAATTTTGAAATGAAAGAGTTGACAGGATATATCTTGTGAAGAATTTTGAAATGAATTTCTTTTACTTTGTTATGGATGCAGTATTTGTGAGATAAAAGCCATGTTTTTTTCCCAGTCTATGTCCTCGAAATAAGAGCGCCAATAAAATTTTCCTCGTGGAGAAAACCTATTTTTATTTTGAAAAATTTCTCTTATATGTTGTTTCTTATATAGTCTAATCCGCTTCATACTCATCGATTACGTTTTGCAGTTTTTATTGTTTCTCTTATATACCTGCAGGTGGCAGTATAACGCAGAAATCAGCCAGAACTGCAGTTAATATCGGTCTGAACTAGAAGGCTAACACTTTAGCTGCAGCTAGCACTGGATTGGCGCGGATGCTTACCGATTACGCTATGCTAGCTAACTGCTAACAACTGGACACTTGCCATCCGAAACGGACTAAATACATAACGACATTTTTGGAATGTAATTTGCCGTGATTCTTAAAAACCTATGCTACGTGTAGAAGTCTACCAGCCCGTCAGAAGGTTGATAGGGCTGAAACTTGTTGGATGACTGCCCTCAAATATTAGCTAAAGGGCCTTGAATCCACGGTGCTTGAGTGAACGTCAGTCCGGTGTTACTGCAGGACTTACAGAGGGAGCATCCAGCTACAAGCTAACTTGTGACACGCGTTTATACTCTTTGACATATTCACTGCTCCAAAACCCTCCTGAATATGTCACACACCGGACCCCCTCCTCGGTGGAGGAACTGTCCCCGAAGAGGACAGCCTGTGGCAGGTAAGAGCATAAACACAAACAGACACATTAGCTAGCTTTAGCGTTAGCCTGGTTAGCCTAGTGCAACTCATGTGTATCTGTCGCACTTCATGCACACATGTTTACCGTCTCTAAATGGTTATAATTGTAATTTTAATAGTTTTTCATATGCTCCGATAAAACAAGTATTTACCACCCAACTATTTCGAGTCATCTTTCAGTCTTTAAACATTGCTATGTTAGCATCAACAGTGCTGTCTCATAAATGAATGGATGGTTGGTGTGGATTTAGATTGAACCACTTAACATCAGAATGCTAAATTGTTTCAAGAATTCCCAGTGTTTATAAGAAACGAAGTCAAACGAGAGCATTTTAGCGTTAATTCTTTTGTTAATATCTGTAAGAGAGTGTGGTTTTAGCGGATATGCGCTGGTGAGCATTTTGGCACCTGTAGCTAACACGTCGCCAACTTCAAGCAGACCTGCCAAATTTGACTTAAACACACACGATTTAAATATGAAGAGTGTTTGTGTTATGTGTTGTGTTGTATTTGACGAGAATAAATGGAGAAATACAGTGGAAAAGAGTTGATCGAGTTGGCTAGCTTGTCACTGCATCACGTGTCAAAACAAATAAGTGTGTACTGCTGAGTTGTGTAGTGGCCGTCATCCGGCTTCATACATTTGATTGGAACTTTACGTATTTATTGTGGATCAGCGCAGGGGTACATGTGTTATTCCAGTGCATAAGTAAATACTATGTAGACAGTTGCTGGGTTATATTGGATATAATGCCAAGTTTGTATGTTATTTCATGCGTGATTCAGATCATTAAAAGGCCTATCTGTTGAATTTCTACCTTTAAAAATTAGAATATTTAATAAGAAAAATACCTGGAAGTATCATTACAGTGTTTGTAATAGAGTTCTGAGGTTATGCCAAAGACACCTATGTATTGCATTGCAGATACAGTATATGAACTGAATCTACCTAAGTCACAGTCCGATGGATTAATGTGACCATTAGAGGAACCAGTGAGCCAATCTGCTTGTCTCATGGTGAAGAAAACTAACTACCACCACTGGATGTTTGACTAAAGCATCACTTTGATGAAGATTGGATGTGAACCGCTGAAAAACAACATTAAGAGTCAAAGAAAATGACAAGCGTGAGAAGCACTGTTTGTTGTCTTAACCTCTGGACACAGCTCTAAATGAAAAGAAATGGAATTTGATGCTGAAGTCAGTGTTTTTTGTACACGGTTTATGAAGGTATAAAGTTATTATCTTTGCTAACTTGTCCTTTTGTTGTTGATCCATGGCTCAGACTAAACCAGAGTGTAAATGTGTGAGTGAATGAATAATGGATCCACTGTATGCACTTTGAGTATGCGTTCATAGAAAAGGACTATATAAATGTAATTCATTATTATTATTATTATTATTATTATTATTATTATTATTATTATTATTAATAATAATAATAATAATAATAATAATAAACAGTGAACGTTCTTACCTTGTTTGAATGATTCCAAACAAATCTTTTGTGTAGCTACTGACAACAAATCGTACAGAAAATAGAGGTTGTACTGTAACCGTTTTCTCTCTAAAAACAACTATCATCTGACACAGCATGTGAACATTATAAGACACAGTGTTATTATGATTAACTGTCAAAATAAGCAGCTGGAATACTTTATTAAGAAGAAAATTTGACGATACCATAATACACATGTGTGTAAACAATGGGCTTTATATTTTATTCAGTGGGTGTTAGATACATAGTTTGGAAGTGCTGGTGGTTTTTGGTTGCCATAAGTATATTGTGTGATATGTAACATATCCCTGCTGTTGAGAGTGTGGAATATTAATAATATGTATTATGAAGTTACACGACACGGTGGTGCAGTGGATAGCACCCGTGCCTCACAGCAAGAAGGTCCTGGGTTTGATTCCAACACCAGTTGATGGGGGTGGGACCTTTCTGTGTGGGGTTTACATGCTCTCTGGGTTCTCTTCAGGTACTCCAGCTTCCTCCCACCATCCAAAGACATACACTGATAGGTTAATTGGTTAATCTAAATTGCCCATAGGTGTGAATGTTAGAGTGACTGTTTGTCTCTGTAAGTCTATGATGAACTGCAACACATCCAGGGTGTACCCCACTTTGGCCCATAACTTGCTGGGATAGGATCCAGTGACCACTGCGACCCTACAGAGGATAAATCGTATTCAGATAATGAATGAATGAATTATGAAGTTACTTTCTAAGTTTGTAATTTCAGTTAGAGTAATCAAATTGTGTCACTGGTGATAATGTTGTACAGTCTGTTGGATTACATTTTTTTTTTTTTTAACTATATTAATAATCAGTCAATTAATTAAGCTATAGATACCCTGTAGCTGTAGCTACTGAGGTTAAAGCAAAGCTGTAACTATGCCTTTCATCTGGTTGGACATTTTCACTTTTTGCTCTCTCATCCATAATTTGTTCTTTTCCAGGTAAATTCTTGCCAATGAAAACTATGTTGGGTCCCAAATATGATGAGCAAGTTGCAGAGGAGAACAGGTTTCACCCGAGCATGCTGTCAAACTACCTAAAAAGTCTGAAAGTGAGTATTCTGTGAAGACTGAGAATAATGTGTTAATTGACCCAGGGCTGCAATAAACTCTATCCCCCATAATTTCCTAAACCGTCAAATTACTAAAGATACACACATAAAAAAATGTGGAACATTGGGCATATCGCTACTTGAGAAAGAATTGTTTCTCATTCATGACTGTTCTTGTCAGCTCTAAACTGAATAATATTTAGATATGAAAAAATGTATTTTGTGACTTTTTTTGTCTTTCCTCAGGTAAAAATGGGTTTGCTTGTGGATTTGACAAACACCACTCGGTTTTATGAGCGCAGCGACATTGAAAAAGATGGCATAAAATACGTGAAACTTCAGTGTAAAGGGTACGAGTAAATTACTGATATTGTCATCATCTGTTATCCTCATCAATACTATGTACTGGCAACATAACACACGCCACTTCTTGTCTGACTGTTACTGTTGTATTTGTTTTAGCCATGGAGAATGCCCTTCGAAAGAGACGACTACAATGTTCATCAGGCTCTGTGAACATTTCATGGAGAAGAATCCTACAGAACTTATAGGTAAAACCACTTTTAAACATCTTTGTTTAAATGTTTATGTGTTTATTTTTGTAGACAAAATTCAATGTCGTTACATCTTGTAGTGTCTGAGTGGTATTTAGCTTGAATGTTGGTTTTGTGATTTTTCTTTGCTTTTTGACACCGTATAGTTCAAGTTCAAGTATTCCACTAAGTACTCGTTAACATGCATAAATACATGATCTAGTGAGTGAGAGAAGGTTATTTGTTTTAACTTTTTCAGAAGTGGTTGAACTAATACCTTTTTCCAAGACACTGTACATTTATACTTGAATGTTGGCCACTGTATATTACCTTATGTCTCCACTAGAGGGCATCCTGACTCTAAAGTTGTATAGGTGCAAATGCCAGGGTGCTTGTTTTATATGTGTACCCGCATGTACGTGTGTTACATAAATATGTTTTATTAGTATTTTTTCAGAAAGCAATTTAAATATTCATATCGTGAATCACATTAGACAGCTTTCTATTACATCTGGTCCTCTACTGATGGTTACAGAATAACCGCTGTAAGTTAATGCCCTATACGTACTCAGCTGTCACTCTCAGATGTATGTAGCACATTTCCACATTTACTTTTATATTATTGTCCAGCCAACACCCTTGTAAAGACGAATGCCTGAAGCAAAGCATACACGTGACTAGTTTGTTGTTTTTATGTATTAGCTGGTTATATAAGTACGTAGGAGTTTTACATAAAAATAATTTTAGTTTAAGGGCAAAAGCTGTGTTGATATGCCTTTAGGCTGGTTCTTATTTTTGTTGTACAAAGGATGCTGGAGTGTGAATTCTATTATTACCTATAGTATTTTGCATGGCTGAAAAATGAACTGAATATCAATATGTTAATGTCCTTGTGGTATGTATTTATTCTGAAACAGCTATTCAAGGAACTCTATAACACATTTCAAACAGTGACTTTAATTGACATGGTTCATATAACATTATTCCCTCTTATTTTATTGATTGTTATTCTCTATTATAATACTTCCGCACTGTCATTTATGTTGTGTTTCTAGCTGAATAACATTGCCATGCCTTGTTTGTCTTGTTTCTACACATCTCACTGGTACTTGTCATTGTAAAAGCTGGGTTTGGAATAATAATTTGCTGTGACTCTTGTCGCCTCAGGGCAACCTGCGGGGACACAGCTAAGTACACATGGATGTTGAAGTTGCACTTTCATACGAGTGACAGCAGGGTGCTCTCTTATACCTTCCTCCCAGTGTTTTGTAATTCTGCTCCTATCTGCTCTTACTTACTAACTGCTTGAACATCCAAGCAGAATGTGTGAATGTCATCTCAGCGTTGTCCTCTCTTTAGCCAGCTGGTGATGAAGCTTTGTTGTCTCTGTGGTGCACATGTCGAAATTAGACATTTGGGCTGGTAAATGTGATCGCCATCCTCCATGCAGCTCGTTTCATCTTCATCAGCGTTGGCTTTGCCAGGCAAGCTTATGATGCAGGGGAAATTTGAGATTCAGATGGTTTTATTTTGTGTTGTTTTATTCCTGCTGTGCACCTGCTGAACAGTATTTGTTTGTGAGATTGCTGCCCTGATCCAAAATTAGGAGAATGTTTCTTTCTTTCTTTTACTCCAACACTTTCTTGAAACAAAATTGAGTGAGATCTTCACAGGGTTGCTTGTGCCTTTAGGCAGGCTTTTTCTTTTTTTCTGGAGTTTTGTTTGTCCCATTCAGTTAAATATAAAGACTACACATTTTCTCTGTTTTCCTTTTCCTGTGCCCTTTTCATCTACTCTCTACCTCCCTGGATGTTTTGTCAATCTGTGGATGTCGCCTGTGTACGCATAGGCTGGTGTTAGACTGATTTTTGATGTGTTTAAATGGCGAGACCCCCTTCTATACAGAGAGAGATCTGCTTGTAAGATTTTTCACTGATGCACCTTCTGAAAGTCAAAACATAGTCCATGTGTCACTTCATCTCAGCAAGAGCTTATGTTATTCATATCAGAAGGGAAAACACTGAATAAGATTGTACTAACCTGCCGAGTGGCCTCGTACACATTATGCTACATTAAGTTTTACGAGGAAAGATTCATTGAGTTTATCTAACAAACACATACAATTCAGTGTGGATGTAAATTTAAGTTGGCTTCTGATATTTTTTTTTTTCTTGTGTCTGTGCCTGTTTTTGCTCTCTCAAAGGTGTTCACTGCACGCATGGCTTCAATCGGACAGGCTTTCTGATATGTGCTTACCTGGTGGAAAAGATGGACTGGAGGTAAGGTCTTAGTTCGTGCAGTTTCATTTTACAATCTCCACACTGCGTGAGGTAGACGTCTTGCATGATAGCACAAACCATACAGGGAGCCCCCTGACCAGCGGGTGTCAGGATTCTGAGAAACTCCAGGTCCTGACAGTCTTTTTGGGTCGATAATTCTATCTCGTCCTCCTCTTGTGTGTATGTGATGTTGTGTGAACTTGCACTGTCAGTCCTAATCATCATTGGCTTCACAAAAGGCGCTTGTTGGTTAGTGACTGAGCTCACCACCCCAGGACACGACGGATAAATAATTTAAAGCATCTGAGCAAAGGAGGATGAGGATGTGTCTTTAGTCAGAGGTGGAGCAGCAGTCTTCGAAAGCAGAATCCCCAGAAGCTGCAGACATGTAGGCTGGATAAACCCTCCCACCTCCCACTATTTCCTGTGGATTAAATCTTCTGAGAACCACAGTCCCCAAACGGAGTCTTATGCCTTTAAAACTGGTACATGGAAGTTTTTTTTTGTAGCTGAAACCAGAGCTGCATTACAAAAACCAACCCTGTGATATGTATTACATTTGAAAATAATGAATCAAGTTAAAATATAGAAACCTATACTGCTGTACTGACACTTTATTACACTTGTGATATTGATATTAATTGCACACGTGGCTTCAATTGGATATAAGCTTGTACTACATTATACTACCAAGATGTCAAAAACTCAAGCATTTGGAATATTATTGGGTTGTCATGGCTGATGGTGTAGTTGCAAAGACTGAAATCTGTTTCACCATTCACTTGCAGAAAACACTGCGTCAGAACAGAAAGTGAGTGATAACTGATGTGTGTAAGCAAATTCCCTGTCAACAACATGACAGACATTAATTTTTCTGTCAGACAATGTTCATGTAAGTTGAGCAGGCCAATATAATCTCTTCAGACAAATCAGGACTTTTATTTTCCATCCATAATTTTCTTTTTTTTATGAGCTTTTGGTATCATTTATTTGAGGAGCTGTTTGTAGATCTTTTCATTTCTCTACAGAAGCCTGAATTTCTGCATCCAGAAATGTCAGGTCTTTTAAATTACATGTTGGCACTGTCTAGAGTGTATTTATTTATTCATTTGTTTATAGGTCTACAAATGGGTATATACATTTTTTATGGGCTGTGGCTGTAATTTATATCGTGAGATTATTACACAGTTTCCATTTTCATTTCAATATCAGATTTCCATATTGAGTATTTGCAAGTAATTCGTTCTGAAACATTGAATCCCCAAATCCAAATCCATTTGAGAGAATCCTCTTAATAGTATATCACCTATGGAGCGAAACCAATAAAGAAATGGACCATTTATGAAAAGGCACCTTGTCTTTATTTTCTTCTACTATCAGTATCGAGGCAGCTGTGGCTGCATTCGGCCAGGCTCGGGCCCCAGGGATCTACAAGGGAGACTATCTCAAAGAGCTTTTCCGTCGCTATGGTGATGAGGAGGACACGCCTCCTGCCCCTGCACTGCCTGAGTGGTGCTTTGATGATGATGAGGGGGACGTGGACGATGACGGCAACGCGGTCAGTCAAGAGTCGGGCCCAAGCTCCTCTGGGTCAGGACCGGGAAAACGAAAGAAAGAGAAGCTAAAACTGGTAAGACTCGAGCGGGGAAATGGACTGTTAAGTAGAAAATCCATTGGTTCCTCTCTGCACGACACAGCTATCATGCAGTGTAATGGAGTCTGTAGGCAGACCTTCTTTCACCCTCAAGTTCAGCTATATTTAATAATACGATTAATGCGATGCACAAATCAAGGGACCGTGCCACTTTTGCTCTCCTTAACTACTAGCAAAGGTATAATTTTGATCACAAAAAATGTTCCTGCTATCCTAATGCAAACCTGCAATTAGTGCTCTTTGGAGACATCAGACATGTTGCATTATCACCTTTCTTCTTGCAGCTCATATTTAGCTGTTGCTCTCATCCAGACAAGTTTATAGTAATTAGAACATTAAAGGAACCTTTAAGTCAAGTGATCTCTCCACCATCACAACTTATCAGTGCACGAGCTACAAAAATGCAGAAACACCTATGCTCATGCAGCAGAAAGCAAAGACATTAAAACCTAGAGGTGACAGAGTGGAAACATCTGTTCCAATTACAATGACACCAAAATAGAAACTGTAGAACAGTTATTTATCACTGTTATTACACAGGGCTTACTGAAAACCAGTATCAAAGCAAATCTAATAGTACCAAATGTAATACAGTAGAGGAGTCTACAGGAAAGAAGCCAGAGGAGAGAGCAGCAGTTCCAGCAGACTGCATTACTTGACTGTCATTAAGGAATACTGTCTCTTGGTAGGAATACTGTCTCTTGGTTGAGTGGCTTGCACCAGAGTCAGACTGGTGGGCGTCCACTTGGCTGTAAGAAAAGTCGTCAAACTTGATTTAAACACTTGGGACGTGAAGATTGAAAACACTACTCTGCCTTTTTTTTGTGCATATTACAAATTTGGGCTAATTAATAATAGGTTTCCTGATATAGTGCATAGTTAATACATCCTGAACTAAGATAGTGATGATGGATGGGTGGAAGAAAACGTAATGACACACAGAGATCTGAGTTGTGTTCATATGTAATTTTCAGATACAACAACTTCAAATCAATAGGAAAGAAGCAACAGAAAAGTGGAAAAAAGTGAACAAGACCAAGTTTCATATGTTATCCATGTGTCTGCGTGGGTTCTCTCCAGATACTCTGACCTCCTCCCACAGTCCAAAGACATCCACCTTAGTAGTTTATTTGGTTAGTCTAAATTTCCTGTAGGTGGGCTTTAGCCCCCTGCAACCCTCCAGGGGATTTAGCGGTTATGGAAAATCAAGGATCGGAAATGTTTCAATTTGTTCAGCTTGTGCTCCTTAAACATTCATAGCTTGAGACCAACCCTACCAAAAAAATGTGTTTGTTTTGTTTTTGCTTCCTCCATGTTTTAGCGCATCTGATTTTTTTATTTATTTTTTTTATTTTATTTATTTTTTTCTGCACACACACCCTACAACTCTGAACCACCACTTGGTGTCTGGTCCTTCCCACTCAGCTTATTTGAAAGAAGCAGGTGGGTTTTTTAAGCTCCTTTGGGCCAGTTTGTTTATTATTTTGTTTCTGCAGTGCAAAAGGAGAACCATTGAAACCACTGTCACTCCATCTTGTGTATATACTTAAGTTGTAACATTGATCAAGATTTGTTCACAATTTTTCTGGCATTTTACAGATTTAAGAAGTAATTTGTTATGCTGAAGTAATATGTTATTTCGGCATTTTGCTTTAAAAAGAATAAAAACAGGGCTGTATGCTTACTTTTTTAGGTGGTAGCGCTGGTGCTAGCAAGTCAAAAAATTTAGTAGGTAAATTAATTTGATACGGATCAGAAATTCTAACAATGTTGAACAACAATTAAACTGAGTCTTTAACCTTTATTTTACCTCCACCTGAACACAACAGGATGAATTTAAACATTTTTAAATATGAAAAATCAACAGTACTATGTTTTCAATGCGCATCAGTGAACAGTCTGTGCTGGGCTGAATTAGATATGGCTTATTGACAAGAAACAATTCTAATCAGTCCCATAATTCAAAATGGATTTCACTGAACAAAAATGTATAAAGTTCAGTTTGACTAAACAATATGCTTCACTGTGCTTGAAAACTTTGGGGCTTATACTGTTCGAAGGTTTGAGAGAGAGTGAGAGGGAGAGAGACGCACATCGCTCGTAAATTCAATCAGACAGATGGCGCCATACAAAGCCTACGAAACATTGCCTTTTTGGTCCGATCGAATACAAGCCAGGGGAAATCTTTTAACCACTGAGGGTTGAATCAATACATTTTTGTATCAGAGGAGACAGCCCGGTCCGATGGAGAAGCGATGTGTGAAGAAGATTCATCGTTAGACTCCGTAAATGCTGTAGTACTATTGTCCTCCAAACAACATCTTTTATCCCCGTTTTCAAGACATACTGAGGTAGAAACTACAGAACAATACCTCTTCATTTTGCTTGAGGCTTCTTCTTGTTCTTAGTTTTAATGTAAAAAAATAATACAAATGTCGGGGTTTCCCGGCACACATCATTGAATGCGGGAACGTTTACCCAGAAGTGTAGTTCTTTTGTATTCAGATTGGGAAGGACAGTACACACTTAGAACTACAACTCCCATGTAGCATTGTTCCAACAACTGATGAATAGGACAAGAGACAGTAATGTAGCCTAGTTTTCCCCACTATTTTAGATATGGTACCAGTGCAAATTCTTTGCACTTGTGCTAGTGGATGCCTATTTCTCTTTGCACAGAATGATTTTTAGTAGCAAATGCAACGGAAATTTTCGTACTGTACAGCCCTGAAAAATAAAATAAAATCAGCTGACGCGATAAATTAATCCATTATTCTCACCTGGCTAGGCATAAAGAAGTGAATGCACCATATATTGAAATGACTGAGGTTAAACTTGCACTAACACACTCCGCCTCTTTAGGAATTAAGGTGTGTGTGGGTGTAATATTTATGGCTACTGCTGAATTTTCCCTTCTCGCCACAGCCATAATTAGTCACAACATATCCACTAATGGTACTAGGGGGGTGACATACTTTAAATTATCATGCCACAGCTATTTCCGTTTAATTGGCATATATTTCCATATTATACCTGTTTCTATTAATCATCTGGCAAGAATGAGAGGAAAAGGGTCATGTCAAGTGAGAAATACCTGCAGTAAAGGAAAGGAGGTTAGCGTGGATTAATGACTGCTGGCTGGAAAGGAGTGGCACAGATATCTTCAGCTGTTCTGTCAAAGCAGATACGAGTTAATTTCTGCATTAAAAAGGAGAGCAGAGGTGGAGGTGTTGACGGACTGTGGAAAGGGTAGGCGTTAAGTCGAGTCCTGTTTCCCGGGAGCCGAAGCAGAAGAATAGGCTCTGCGAGGAGAACTCATAAAATGATTTGGGAGAACGGTTCTGAAAATGGAGAGGTCAAAATGAAAGCCATATTCATTATATTGCAACCCGCTGTCTCTGCATATTGGGATTTACAAAGCAAAGAAACAGCTGTGTGGAGAAGTGTCACCTGTGTAGGAGGAAACCGATAGTTCTTCCTATTCCTATCGAGTTTTTTTAACCCTCTGTTTTCTGTCTTTTTTTGCTGGCTAGGGTGCAGTATTCCTTGAAGGTGTCACGGTGAGAGGAGTCACGCAGATCACCACGCAACCAAAACTAGGAGAGGTCCAAAGAATGTGTCAGGAGATGACCGAGTGGGACAAGTAAGAGCCCCCCCCACTCCCCCTTCTAGGAATCGGTGTGCGTCTGTGTACATGTACAGTATGTGGGTGTTCTCTATTGTGCACAGACTGAGTCATTTGTCTTAAATCACTTTTTTCTCGATTTTGACACTTTTAGACAGCGGGTAGATGATTTTTTTTTTTGTTTCTTTTTAAAAACATGCACTTTCAGCTTGTTTAATGAAATAGTATGGAGTCAGCTGTACTGCCTTGTCACCTCACCGCTAAGGCAACAGTCCACGGAGCTATTTTCACTACCTGAATCTTACCCAGTTTTTTTTTTTTCTTTTTCTTTCCGCTAACTTTTTCTTACATTTCCTTATTATAGGTAGGGGTGTTAGACAATATCGGTTCTGCTATATATTGCGATATTTCATTTCACAATACTGTATTGATTTTAAAAAGTACTGTATCAATATTTTTAGGTATTTATTCAAATGCAGATATAGTGGAGGTTCATTTTTGTTTTTTGTTCTTCTTTATTGTTTATATCTTATTTATTATTATTTAACACTATTTTATTAAATAATGGGTATTTGAAGCATCCTAAAAGCACTTTTTACTGTCTGAAAGAGGCAGATGTTAGTTTCTTTGTTGGAATTGCACAAAAATAATGTTATAATGTTAGTTATGAACTAATAGAATATGAACATTTGAGCAGGATCTTTAACTGTAATGTCTGTTAAACATAATTTAAGTTTTAATAGAGGAAAATTTTGTGATATAGCACTAGATCCTGTTATGATCAAATAAAAATGTGTGTAGTATTTGTGCATATTTCTGATGTAATTCAATTCTTCCAGGAAATAATCATTTTAAAAAAGAAACAAACAAAAAAATTTCCTTTTTAACAGTATCATGATATATTGTATCGCCAGATTCTTGCCAATACACACCCCTAATTGTAGGCATAAATAGACAATGAACCAATTCACATGCACATTATTACTCCAAACATTATCTGTTTTCTAGAGTTATCAGATTATTGAGGTGATCGTATAAACGGCATAATCTGATATGCTTTATCAGATAACGGCAGTCATCTGATTCTGATTAATTGGATCAGGGCACCTGGATTTCTCCCCAAATACTCTAATGTCTTTGTACACATATACCTGTGAATCTGATTTCATTCTTTTACACCTGTACATGTGGAAAAATGGTTAAATCATAGAAAATAGAAGTGACATTATCAAATGTGACTGGAAGACAATAATAGGAAGTTTGAGTCCACCATCATTATTTACATACATGCTCTGAAAGAAATTTAATAAAGGACTGAAATTTCTCAACCAGGGTTTTTTGATTATCACATTTCTGAAGTGCATGTTAAAGTGTCAGATCTGATTATTACAATTATCGGATTACTCCCAGTTATTGGATTTTTATGGTCATGTAAACGGGCTCAGTGACTGCTGTTTTAGCCAAATTTCTGCCTTTTTCAACTCATATTTGGTTACTAGTTTGTCGTTATTTTTGAGTTTTCAACAGAACCAAGGTGCATATATTGCTGAAGGCTGCTATTTAATGATAAATAATAGCAAACGTATAAGTCCAGTGTGTACTCTTTTTTTCTCCCAGGTCTGGTTTTCCTGGCGCCCAGCCTGTGTCCATGGATCGACAAAACCTTCGTTTCTTGGAGCAGAATCCATACAAAGTCAGCTGGAAAGCGGATGGTACACGGTGAGTCAAATGTTATGGGTTTTCTTTACAGCGTCACACTTGTCCATGTGTTTCTGTACAGATATCTGCTTTTTATCCTTCATGGCACCGATCGGTTTCTCTTCCCATTCATGAGGCATAGTATGTGTAGGGCTGTGGACTGGAATTTTTTTCAAGCGTTGACTGAACTCTGACAAAGTATGAGATGTTTTCCTGCATTTACTATGCACATGCAATACATTTGTCTATGATCCACCGAGGTTCATTAAAACAGTCTTAAATCATAAAGACACTTAAACCGGGGGTGTCAAATTCATTTTAGTTTAGGGGCCACATCCTCCCATTGTGATCTGAAATAGGCTGGACCAGTAAAGTAATACCATAATAGTAAATGAATAATATCAACTCCAAACTTTCCTGTATGTTTTAGAGTGGAGAAAAAAGTAAAATTGCATTAGGAAAAAGTTTACATCTACAAACTATCCTTTAAAAAAACTTGCACGACTATGAAAAAACTGAGTTTTATGAAGAAAAATAAGTGCAGTTTTAACAATATTATGCTTCAGTTTATCATTTTCACATGTGTATTATTATTTACATATCACATTGAATCTACAAATACACATATCAAGTTGTTCATATTTGTTCACTTCAGTTTATTTCCAATATGCAACAAAACAAACACAATGATCCTACGTTAGTTCCTAGAAATAAAACAGATTTCAAGAAAAGATGAAAGTTTATAAATATACATGAAAACAAAATATGACTTCATTTGCATATTTGAAAAGGAGTAGGAGGAAGTTCAGGTTATTCACATTTTTTGTGAAAGGATTTCAGTTGTAAACATTGTAAACATTTTCATGTAATTTTACTTTTTTTTTTTATTACACCAAACAAAGAGAAGACTTTGGAGTTGTCAGTATTTAGGCAATAAGTTATTATGATATTGTTTTACTGTTCCCACCCACTTGAGATCAAATTGGGCTGAATGCGGCCCCTGAACTAAAATGATTGTTAACGTCTTCAGGGTAATTTTTACATTTCGTAATTTCATCCCACGAGCCAGATTGGACCCTTTGGCGGGCTGGTTTTCACCAGCAGTCCTCCTGTTTGACACCCAAGGCTTAAGCTAAGTGTTGTGGAGGCAAACATGCACCTGTGTTATTATATATATTATATGTATTTTACTAAACAAGCTGTGTTTTTAATTTTATTGTTTTATATGTCTAAGAGCATAACACTATCCACCATCCAGTTACTATTGGACCATCTCACTTCACACCTCAAGCACAGCCACACAATCCAGACACAAATGCCTTGTCCAGAGGTTATTTTAATTGTCCATACAAGTAAATAATTGGCTCACCACATGCCTTGTGCTTTGCTTTATCGTTGTTTATGTCCATACTGTTGACCATTGACTGTAGTTGAGTTAATTTGTGATGTAGTTGTGGCAGACGACTTCATACACCTTTGGAAATAATTATTAGATCATTTGAATAAAACAGACCTTCAGCATGACCTTTTCTAGCTTCTTGAAATATTAATGATTTCTTTTTGCTTGTTTTAATTTATTTACTTGTTATATGCTTGTGAGAAAACGTTTTTTTTTTTTTGGTCTTTGTTTTTTCATTACTTTAAAAACTGTTTATTTCTGTACTGAACTTGTAAAGCAACATGTCATGTGTCCTTTGCCTTACATTTGCACATCAGAAACCCTGAAGGCTGACAGATGTTGACTTTTTGTAGTCACAGGGTCCGATCAGTATTTCCAAAGCTGTATGCCAGTGCTGTGTATATACTCTTTGCTTTGATTACTGATAATGGGTTTTTAAAAGCAAACATAATTAACATACTTGAGAGGGGTGTTTCATCCCATGTCCTCTTGGGGGAGGCTCAGGCCCCAAAACATTTTGACACTGACAACACTTTACTTAATATTCATCTCTGACTGTATCAGAAGTAGGATAACCACTGAACTGACCATTTAAGTCAAAGTAATAAAAATGAGTCATTGCAGATCAAACTCGAGTAATTCGTCAATAAACGTAGAATTGATCAAACTAAAAACATAAAATCTACTCATGAGCGATGTTTTTTTTTTTTTTTTTTTCTCATTTGAGCTTCTATTTTCCCTAAGTAGTGCAGAAGCCTAATATCAGCCATTGACCACTATCCACATCAACTTCTGCATATAAAAGTAGTTTGTAAAACCGCCTAGTAGCACAAATTAATCATTTATTTCTACTTTGTTTGAAATTATAAGGGGGTCTCATTTTTAGAAACCGGTATACAAACCAACATTAATTTTTAATGGGCATCCTGGTGCTTCTCATTTTGCAATCAGTGCTAATTTGGATCTGAATTTACTGAATTTCTGTGTCATGAGATTTTATGCATCCGAGGTATTACAACCAGAACAGGCAGACTCTCTTTTTTCCTGTCTATAAATATTTATAGATAAATATATGCTGTTTCATTACCAAAATACTGCAAGTAGGGAAACTGCCATGTAGCTTCTGTGGAGAGTTTATAAGTAGAAATGTGTAGAATTTCTTTTTTTTTTTCTAGTCCCCATATTATAAGCCTTATTGCAGTCAAGAGGAGGTGTTGAGGTTTTGATTCCTATTAGGCTGGCTCAATTGCAATGTGCTGAAAGGATCATGTGGAATTTTAGCCCAATTACGGCAAACATATGGCCTGGTGAAAGCTTAATTCACCTTCAGTCCTTGTTAGCTACTCATTAGGTTTTAATTTCAGTATCTTCATATAGCTAATAAACCTGAATGGCCACTGTGTAACTGCAGAGAGTTGGAAAGTGGAATAGTGGCTTCACAGTTGCACCCACAGGCTCCACAGGCTGACTGTGTCCAATTGTCCCTTTCCCCATGTTGAATGAAATATGCAGCAAGGCCTTTCTTCTTTCCCGTCACATCCCTGAGTGAATTTGTTGTTTTCTCCTGTTTTGTGTCTCTGTTGCCAAAAGCTAGTGTTAAGGGGAAACGGGGTTTAGTATTCCCGTTGTCTGCTCTTTCTCTCTTACTGGTGGCTATGTGCAGCGCGCTGGTGAATATTTAATGAGTGTAGCCAATCTCAGAATTTAGCATATTGTGTTTTAATTTCCTGTAAATGTGAGACTAGCACAGTACAAATTTGACCTCTGTCCAAGAGACTAATCCATATTATCATCTCCAAACGCTTAGTTACAAAGCTCGATTCCTATATTTGTGTAGACTGTGTAATAGAATTTCCAAGCTCTTGTCCTTAATTGTATTTTCCTTGCATGTTAGTGTAGAAGTTATACTGCTGTGGAAAAATAGAGGGTTACTTTACTAGGTCCAGATCATCCTTCAATTGTATGATACGCATGCTTTGGAAAATATTTTATGACATGCTGCTTGTTCTCTGTACTTAGAAGAACAATCCTGGACTTGGCATTCAACAGAAACTCATATATAAAACCAAGAAACTTATTTCATGAGTCAGTAGACTTGCTATGTAAAATTTAACTTCCTAATAATACAAGCCAGATCAGTAACCCTTGGAAAGAAACTGTGTGTAATGAAGGCAGTTTCTTCCCTATTCTTATAGTAAATCTGAGAATAAAAGTAATAAAGAAAGTAAAAGTACCAAGACTTATGTCAGATACTAATGTAAAAAAAATCATTAAAATAAAAGAAATAGAAGGTCATTCAGTAGAGCGTACGCTTTAATGTTAACAAAAATTCCCAGGATCTGCCCTTTTTTTTCCGCTGAAACACATGAATGGACTTCGAAAGGTAGTGAGTCATCACTGTTGGTCTAACTCTGCAAATATGGTGTCGCGCCTTCCTCGTCCTTTAATTAGTCCTGAATTGTTCGGTTAAGGTTGGCTTTGCATTACATCATGATTTACTTTGATTTCAGTTGAACAATAGTGTTGCTGTTTCTTATGGAGGTAGACCTTATAGTGGTTCTGGTCTAGTTGTTGCCTCTGTGAGTCACAACCAGTCCCACCCACTGGTGTATTTTAGAGTTTAGTCTCACCAGAAGCTGCTTTGTGTCAGTGTAATGGAAAGAGTATCATTTATTCATCCCAAGAGTAATTTAATCAAGTTTGTCTTGTACGTTCTGTATGGTTGTAACTGTATATTTGTGTGGACATAATTTTTAGTTTTTATAAATATTTGTGAAGGTATTTTGATGTGGAAATGGGAGGACATTTCAGCCATTCCTCGCAATGTCTTTTCAAAGGTTCAGACTTTGTTTTAGGATTAAGGTTCTAATTGTTACCTTATGTTAAGGGTTAAGCACTTAGTTCTGATGTTTAATGATGGGATAAACATGCTTGGGAATGCATTATGTCAGTGAGCTTCCTCGTAAAATAGAGAGACATGACGATATGTGGACTCTTACATTGGCCTGGTGTACCCGAGACACTGTAGTGTTGAACAAATGGTGGAGCTAAGAAGGAAGAGTTGTCATTGCAGTCAGTATGTGAATTAAACATCACTACATTGGTCATTATCATACATAATGTTAGTGCTGTCCAAGTTCATGCAGCTTCCTGCCTGTCACTGTTTTTATCATGTGCAAAAGGAGATGTGCTGCACTTGATAGTAGAACCTCACCTCACCACAGTGCCTTTACAGCTGGAGGGTATATCAGAAGGCATTTCTTGAGAGGATGTTGGAATCACATAACTTATGTATTATTCCTCTGGGAATGTGATACAGCCCTACGCCTTATGCTATCATAAAGAAAGTCCCCTTACTCCTGGATGTGACACTCCACTCTGGAAAGTTGGAGTTCTATTCGTTTCCTGACATGTTTGAATAACCTCAAAACTTCCACTTCAGTATATTTGCATGATAAAAGTTTTCTCTCTCTTTTATATTTTTCTTTTTTTTCTGTGGTGTGCCAGTCTCCTGTCAATGCCTCTATTTTTTATTTGTTGCTTATTTGAGCTTCTAGCTGAGAACAGTGTCGTCGTCCCCCCCCCCCCCCATCATGATATTTCTGTTTAGGTCTTGGGAAATTTACACGCGATATGACTGACAAAAGACTGAGGAATTTGCAGAATAGATGCAGTGTTATGATGTGGATAGTCACTGTGGTCTGGATGCAGGCAATAAAGTAGCACTCTCCTTGGGGCTTCCATTATAGGCATATGGTGAAAACGAAAGGGTTTTTATTCTCTATATAAGGGACAGCCTGGTCTTCACAGAAAGCCTCATATTACCTCATTTCAACAAGCTGAGCAATGGATCAGAGCTTTCGGAATAACATTATTGGTGACTACAAGACACCGAGGCTTTCGTACAAGTTTGGCCTTTGTGTGCTGTTTGTTTCATAAGAGAGGATGAGGACAGAGTGGTGAAAAGTGAAGCAAGAAATCCATCTGACTTTTATTATTAGAATCCTACAGGTGTTGGTTTTCATTAAATCTGGTTGCTATGGACAACTGATGTACAAATGAAGACACAAGTATTCAGGCTTCTCTGCGTTGTTGTCATATTAGAACATAAAAACAGATTTATTGTAGTTTAAATATAATTTTTTGGCCATTTTTGTCGTAGGTACTCTGGAATGATAAAGTATGAAAAATTAGCTTCAAACAGCAACTTGCAGGTCAACAACTAGATATAATTAATGTGCAAAGAAAATGAATACTTTATGAGGTCAAAAAAGAGCTTAATGCTAAGAAATATGGATAGTGATGTTCACTTTGATCACAGCGTGGTTGAAAATATGAATTTGTACACATATGACAGATCACAGCCTTATTCCAGGCCTGCTGGCAGCAAAGAGATAAATAAGGAGAAATAGCCATCATAAGGGAGAAACTGAGTTATGGCATGAATAAAATGAGCCGGGCTGAGCAGGTGTCCTGTAAGTGAGCAGGTTTAGCTAAAGCTTTGTTCACACGCTCCACAGTTGTGTTGCTTTTCTACTACAGATCACACAGCAGCAACACAAGCAGTGATTGTCTATTACACGCCAAGTATTTCTGTTTACACCAAAGGATAATGTAATGTAATAATATGATGTGTTATGGTGTAAGCAGAGGAAATACAAATGTTTTTTCTTTGTCTTTTAAGATATATGGTGTTTTCGAAAGATATATGATTAGCAGAGGCCTTGAAATGCTAAAATGCTGAACTACTTTGTATCTGGGTCAGGAGTGACATGAAGAATTATATTTCATATTGTTGAACAGAAGAGAAAACATCAAAAGTGAGCAATATTTAGAAAAAAAAAAAAAACCTTTAGCAGGTCAAAGAGATTGACTCTATCGTCTGATGTAATATGATGGTTTTTAAGAACATCGCTGATAACTCGGTCTTTTATGTTATGTATTTCCATTTTTCAGACAGTAGTTACTCTTTAATATGTGGAACACTCGCTATGTGTCAGACAGGATTGATGGGTCCTGAGGTTATGAGCATTTTCAGTGAGATGTACTGATTGCAGTCATACTGTGTGAGCTTAATTTGTCTTTCATATTATGCATTGCCTTGACTATGCTGAGAATTTCTTATTAAATGTCCTTTTAGCTAGTGGCATTTTTAAGACCAGAGATTGATTTTTAGTAGGAAATTTGGCTTTTCAAGGTGGTCCGGAATAATTCTCTTTTTGCATATTGCCACTGGGTCTCTTTAAGCATTACATATTTTAAATGACTCTGTCTTTCCTTTGTTGGAACAGATGTAGATAAGAACTTATTGTGGAGGGCATTTTAACTTTTATAATGAGCAATTTCCACTTTAAAGGTGTTATTTTCTTTATGGGAAATGCCAAGTTTAAATGACTTTGGACACTGATTCACCGTCTCAAATGGATGGAATGGGTGTCGTTTCTTATAGCTAATGGCAAATACACAACCTGGCCAAGTTAGAGTCTACACTTGGGTTTAATTACTGCAGTGATTAATTTTTTTTTTTTTTCTCTCAACAAGTTCTTTAACTCTAACCGATGCAGTGAGTAGCTTCTCATTCCTTAAACAACTCTCAGTCTATTATAAGGCATAGATTGGACAATGCCAGAAACAACTGGGCTCATCAGGATTGTGAAAGAGTAGCTTAGGGAGCATGAGACATCATTTTTACACATGGATTGGCCACCACAGAGTCCAATCCTTAACACCAATGACAATCTTTGGGATATGCTTTAGAAGACTACACCGTGGTCTGACTCAGCCATCATCATTACAAGATATTGATGGGAAATTTATGCAGCTATGGATGTAAACAGGATTATGGTGAACGTGTCTTGTAATCAAAGCTAAAGGCATTCCAAAGAACTATTACATGTGTGACTTCAAGGCACCTGACAATTTAACTGTCATGCTCAATAGCACAATAGCAAGAAAGTTTCCTAAAATATGCAGTCGTCCTTGCCGCACAGACCAGTCATAAGAGGGAAGAAACTGTCACTGCCTGCCATGTGCCAAAGGGGGGTGGCTTCTAATAGGCTTTGGAAAGGACAGCAAAATCAGTGGATTTGCCAAAAGGGGAGACATAGACGGAGTTGAGTTTTTAATCATCTTGTTGTTGAGCCTTCTGTCAGGGCTAGATTGGTTTGTGCCCCGGAAAGGAAGAGGAGGAGGCAGAGCGGCCAATTATGTCCTCGGGACTTAAACAAACAATGCTGCTCAAGTTGGACTTTATTAGAGAAAGTGCAAGTTGCATCTTTCTGCCACTTCTGTCATGTGTTTTCACTTGAGAACTCAATAATCCTATTGGTTTTTCTGTTATAGTTGACAAAGTAACCAGACTCTATTGATTATCTGGTTGACTTATAGCAGTGGTTTCCAACCTTTTTTGGCTCATGACCCCATTTTAACATCACAAATTTGTGGCGACCCCAGACATTCAAAACAGAGACTTTTTTTTTCCTAAAATTAATTTGTTTTTGATCATGTAATTGTTTGCTATACTATGTTGCAAATAAACGTTAATTTTAGATGACATTTAGTCTATATAATGTGTATTATTATGGGCGGAGGCAGAAAAGCCAGGTTGAGATTAGTGCACAAAGTAAGAATTTTATTTTACTTGGTCAGGATATGTACAGTCAGTCCAGCTTGTATTTACAAGGCTGACAGTTAATACGGAACAAACAATTACTCAAACTATGAATTATGAAAAAGCTGCAGCATCTTAAACAGGCCACAATGAACTTTTGAAAGATAAACAGTACCACAGTGCTTCAGTTTCAGCTTCACAGTTTGTCATGTCTTTTATGTATTGTGATTGTCTCTCTCGACTCACCATACATTTTTTTTTATTTTTTATTAGTAAGGTTTTATTTTGTAATTTTTATCAATTACTACAAATTTCAGGCGACCCCATTTGAATTCCAGTCGACCCCACATGGGTTCCCGACCCCAAGGTTGAAAAACACTGACTTACAGTATCTGTTCTTTGGACCACACCAAGAAATTATTTTGACTAAATCTTTGGGTTGAATTTTCCACATTGTGGCTCAAAATGACAGCTATAGTAAATATGGGATACTTTTTTTCTTGCACAATCAAAAGCAGGGGAATATTACTGGGGATTTGTAAACTGCATTAGATGAATTTGTTTTCCCGTACACCTGTTCTGTTCAGCTTTATATCAGAGAAAGCACTGGCAAGAGAAGTACGACAGCTGTAATGCCGTTACGCCAAGCTTTGACTGAGAAAATACAAGCTTTGCTGCTGTTAGTGAAACACTTGGCACCAACTTGCTAAGCTCTCCATTTTGATTTGTCACTCCTCGTTAGTATGATGAGTTTGTAAATGATTTCTGTCACATTTCTGGTGGTGTGTCTGGTCTGTCATTCCAAAATTAAATAAAAAAACCTCGTCATAAAATGAGACTTTTTGGGAAGTCTACTAGACAATGCAATTTTGCCTCTTTTGTTTTTTTTAAACCATTAATATGACTGAAAACATCACCAAATTTGCACATTACCTCCCATAAATATGTCATTTGTCACAATAAGAAAATTAATACATTGATTTTTTTTTTTTAGGAATTGGGATCATCTAATCATGTTTTGCATCATTTTTATGCAGAAAAAGAGAATATGCGGCGGCATTCACATTTAAAATACACTTATTTTTGTAGCCTAAAGTTTATACAAAAATGGGAGACATGGTGCAGCCTCCTTTTTAAAAATGAACCCAAAGTCGTGCAAACATGGGAGCTGCCATGTCAATTCTGGGATGTTCAGTTTGGAGCAAGAGTTTGCATGGTAGGGATGGTCACTACAACTGTTTACTACCCTTTTTTTTTTTTTTTTTTTTTTAACCAAATAACCCATCAGACTTAACAAAGTGATTAGAATATGAAAACAAATCTGCCTTAGAGGAAAGAAAATCAACTTGAGGATCATTTCATTGGACATGTGCTTAAAGATTTTAGATCAAGTTTCAATATGTATGTACCTGTACGTTTAAATGTACAGTAATCTTCCACTGTTGTTCAAAATGTTGTGAAATAGACGTGTTGGGGCGGCTGTGGCTCAGGAGGTAGAGCGGGTTGTCTAATAATTGAAGGGTTGGTGGTTCGAATCCTGCTCTGTCCTAGTCATGTGCCTCGAGTATGCCTTAATAGAAAAGTGCTATATAAATCTAATCCAGTATGTGTTAAATAAATGGCATATTCCTGAAATGAGCATTTTCTCATTCAGACATTTGGCATATATTGATCACTTCCCATTTCCTGAATCGACATGCGTTGCAAATGTCATTTAATCGTATGAAAGTAGAATAATAAATACAATAATAAACATGTATATCATATCTTTTACAGGTAACAAACACCATTTTATATTTTGTGATTTTTACCATCTTCAGATGACATTTGTGTTCCTTCTTGAGACAGAAACCTACTCCATTTTAACCTCATCAGTCCATCTTAAGACACACTTGGCATAGAATGTTCAGAGGGTATGTGGAAAATGAGTTAAATGTTACCTGGGTGACTTGGGAGAAGAAGAGTCAGTCACAATCCATCGATCATGTTTACTTCTCCCATTGGAATGAATGTGACAGAATGTTCTTCTAGTCCCCTGAATACATGGAGACAGTGGAGAAACCAAGTAACGCTGAAACCGTCACTCTCCATTCAAACAGTTTTGTTCTGAAGGGTGCTTGTTTGAACAGATCCGCAGCTCATATAGAATGTGAGTCACACTAATGGGTTTTGCGCAGGTGGCGACTCATGGCTCCTATATATGGTCAGCTGGATTAAAGACAAAGATCCCCTCTGGTAGGGATGAATGGGCAAAGGAAAAGCCTTCATATTTGGTCTTAAGGAGAAACACCATCCTTTTACCCTTTAAACGTAATGAAAGAGTCAGTACTGAAAAGCTGAATTTATCGGGAAGGTGTTTGAAAGAATACAAAAGGGAGGCCGTCACCAGTAGACATACTTTAAAAAAATACATATTTTTATTAATCAGGGTATACATGACTGCAAACAAACATGATTAGTGCAGCATTGCAAATAAAAAACACATTTCCTGAAGAGCATAGATAATGAAAACTGACAACAATAAAAATGGATGTAAATATACAAACATATATTTACATACATTACACTACATTACCCAGGAGTTGGGCTTAACGACCTTTACTACAGCTAGAAGCAAGGAGGGGGATCCAGATATTTCGGCTTCACCTCTGTCCCATCTTGAAAATCAGTCAACGATATGCAACCTGTCCAAAACAGATTTAACACTGGCACCATTATATTAAATAGCAATACATACTTTTTTATTAGTTTGTTTTTAGTTGTCCTTTGTTCATATTTTACTCTCTGTTGACTCTATTGTCCTGCCCCGTTGACGGTTCGCTAATAATGTGCAAAGCTGCTGGATTTGATTTGAGGCCTCCCCTGGAGTTCAGCTGCTGTCAGTCATGCTGCAGGACTAGACCAGCAGAGACACAATGGCCGTCTGTGCCTCATTAGGGCTAAAGTGCTCCGGGGACAAGACTCGGGGATAAGGATAAAATCTGAGGCTCACAGCACCCATCAGAAAAAAAAAGCAGGAAAAAAGGAAAAAGAACAAAAAAAAAAAAAAAAACAGCGAGAGAGGAACCCATACTTGTGTGAATGAAGGAACACATTAGGTAGAATATTTTCTGATTGGGCAGAAAAAAAGACTACAGTGTCTGCTGTTAATATAACACAGAGAGGGAAGGATGAAGAGGGTCGAGCTGTGATGAAGAAGAGGACCACTGGGAGTTACGCAGCACTAATGGTCTCCCTCTGCTTTCTTCTGAACATACTTGACAGCGTTATCCATGGCTAACTGGCCAATTAGACAGCAGGGGAACACTTCTGCTCAGTGCAGACCTTGTTGTGTCTGCACTGGTTGACAGATCTTCTCTGTAGTGACACTCAGCCTATCTGTTTGATCTTCTCAGACATTGTTCCTTCACAGAAATAAAAGATCTCATCCCTTTGTGTGACAAGATCCTCCTATCCATGGGAATCCTTATTTGAAATTTGCATATACTGAGATTTGCTTTTTTTTTTTTTTTTTTTTGCATCCATGTTTTTTCATTGTATATCCATTTCCACCAGGTCCAAAGACATAGAACTGTATCTGGCTTTTACTCCGAACACCAGTCTTTCCCATCTCTATATTTTTTGTTTTCCCCCTCAGTTTGCAGATATGACATGTAGCTCAGTTGTCTACATTTAAAGGTGCGGGAGACTTTCGTGACCAGTTTTTCATCAGATCTGTAGAACTCCAGTCATAGCCCAAGTATCACAAATCTGTAAGTCTTTCTGTGATTACTCACCTGAATCTCGTGCATTATGGTGAACACTGTCTTAGAGCCATCCACCATAAACAAACCATGTGTTCACAAACAGTGCCGGGAGGTAACTCGGGCATCTCCGGAATTTTGTCACGACGTGCATTGTGGGAAAGGGAGGTTCGTGCAGCCGCCTGACAGCGGCAGCACAACCATATGATATTATATGGATGAAACAAACACAAGACGGAAACGGCTGAAACGCAGAAACGGCTGGAGGAATATGCATAGAGGGAAGGGAGCTCCTGCTGTTTCCGCGATGTGTCTGTAGCAGTTGCCACTGCTAGGCGGCTGCGCAAAACTCCGTTTCCCACAATGCACATTGCGACAAAATTCTGAAGATGCCCGAGTGACCTCCTGGCTCTGTTTGTAAACACATGGTTTGTTTATGGTGGATGGCACTTTGAAATTGTTCACTGTAATGCAAGAGATTCAGGTGAGTAATCACAGAAAGACTTACAGATTCGTGACACTTAGGCTATGACTGAGGTTTTACGGATTTGATGAAAAATTGGTCACAAAAGTCTCCCGCACCTTTAACCAGGAAAAAAATTGAAGGCGATTTTTTGTACTTTATTTGAATCTATCCATTTTATACAGCTTAGGACTCCTAAAATGTTAGAAATTTTCTTACTTCCTAAGCAAAATAAACTTGCTGAAATGCATCCAAAAACATCATAAAACACTGAGATGGGCCATTTTACTGTGCAATCACTTCATTTTACAGATATTACTTATACATTTACTCTGTTAAGCTGTTGAATGCCTTTACTTTCACATTATGCAAATTGTACTTGAGTAAAGATTTGGACTTTTCGGTCCACTAGTTTCTGAAATGGTCCGGTTTTATCGTTTCTAGAGACTAAAATGGGACAGAAGGCCAAGTTTACAAGTGTGGGTGCATTATTGATTTCTTGTAGCTGAAAAGTGTGTTTCTGAGAACTATAATGGAAATTCGTTTTTTTTTTTTACTGTATCCCCCCTCATCCTTTAAAGACCCCCCCCCAAAAGAAAAAAAAAAAAACAGCTATTATTGTGATTGCCACATTAATGGCAAAGATGATGTTTTTTTCTTGTTATCTCCACCCAACCTCACATGGATCTACATCAGTAACTGCATATTCATTGTGTTTGTGGAAATTGAGCTGTCATGGTGGCCACTGAGAAGAGTTTTTCCTCACATCTGGAGAGCAATTTTACACCACACTGTGCTTTTACTCTCGAGGTAATTTACACTTGGCTTGTGTCGTGTGTCATAGTTTCGTTTTACAAAACAGACATGTACCTTCAAAGAAAAACTGCAATTTATTATTAGAGCTATCATGACATTTGTGTGGCTTTCAGGACACTTTTTATGGAGTTGTAAATGTCATTATTAGTGGCAAACTGACTTTGAAACTTACTGAAATTTTGCTTCTTTTAGATTCCCAATATTTTGTCCTCTATTTTACCATAATGCAGAAAATCATTGTGGATGTACTTCATTCTGTATTTTTGTTATACATAAACATACAGCTAGGCCCATCACAATTAATACCATACCATATTACCAACTTTATTTATAAAGCATTTTAAAAACTTTACAGTTGGCCAAAGTGCCATACACGAATCATCAAACAAGGGAAAAAAAATAAAACAGTGATAGTACAAGATGCAAAGTGGGCTAAGTACAACAAAATACACCCAACATAAAAACAAAGACAAATTCACATCTGGTGAAAACAACATAGAAAATCTAAAAAAAAACCCAGCCAACTCATTGATTAAAAGCCAATGAGAAAAAGTGCTTTTTTTAGACATGATTTAATAAGGGCAGATAATAATTATTATCTAATTGTCATAGCTCTTTTATTTTGAAATGTTTTGGGTTTTTTTTTACCATTATTACTGGCACTCTTTCAATAACATTCTATTGCTGCATCATGGACGTTTATTCAGGTTTTGCAACTTACTCCAATGTTTCCACTAATGATTTTTTTAATATTTGAATTATACCACATTTGTTCATTCACTTTTTTTTGAGGCTTTCACAGTCAAACATGCTTTATTAAAATTTTTCTTCTGTGGTTGCATTTTTTTAATACTTTTTTTTTGTTGTATCAACAGACAATACAACACAGAAACTTGGGGTAACTGGTTGAACACAAAATATTGAAATGACACACAGTAGTAATCATGCATTGTTTTGTTTATAGTCCAGCCATTTTCTCCAGTGCTTTATGAAGATATGTGTCTTGAGCCATCGGTAATAAGTCAATCTTTCCATAGAGTAGATTTCCTCTAGTATAGCCACTGATCCTCACGGGGTGCATCCGTTTTGAGCCAGTTCCTTGTAATGGCCTTTTTGGAAGCAATTATAAGAATTTTAAACAGGTATTTGTCTTCTTTCTCTTACACATCTCCAGGTAGCAGTCCCAGCAAAAACAACTTGGGGTGAAAGTCATAATTCTATTGTTGCATATTTAAGTAATTTCTGCCTTGTTAATTTTTTATTAACTAAAGGCATGAGAAATATAATTTTTAGTTATGTCTGTCAATAAATGGCTCTTTATAAACCGCATGTGCTCATTAAAACTTATTTGACTCACTACAACGGCGGCATAAAGTTAACAGAATAGAAAATATTGGTAATTACAGCTTAATTGCATGAGAATCGGCAACTCGGATTTCAATATCCCGTCAGCCCTAGGTACAACTCTGTTTTCCGTGCCGACTTTTATCTGCGGGTGTAGTATTCTGCACATACACTCACTCTTGGCAGCTTGTCAAGTTTCCCACTTTGAACCAGCTGGCACTGATGGCATATTTATTACATCTAATCCCAGTGTGATAATGGTGCAGAGACACAGCAGGTATGAGAGATGATGCATAGCTTTGTCAGAGGGGAAGCGGTTCATTCCACATCAGTCTCTACCATCAGACTTTGCTTTTCCTAAAAGGTGTATGTCCATTCAAGTATGTGTCATCAAAGCCCTCCACACATCTCCACTGCACGGATTCTCTAATATGGTAAAATGGAGGCTAATTATCTCAGTACTTTGAGTTGCATTGATTAGGATGCTTGACCTTTCAAGATGTAGCAGGACTGCGCTGCTCATTAGGTTGCTAGTCTGAAGCTAGCGCCTTCATTCAGCTCTTGGTATTTCACTTTATAATACAGCCTGCTGAGTGTAATTGGGTTCAGAGGTTGGTAATGAAGTCACCACACTGCTAAACAAGTACATCTGTCAATAGCCATTTTTACAGCCATGTCAGTCACATTATGGCATGCCTCTGAGAACTATAGAGATAACACAAATTTATTTTCATTAATTAACAGTGAACACAAAACTGAGCACTACAAGATCATTTATGCTAAAGCAATTAATTGACCATTCAGGTAATTTTGAGCATGTTAGATAATGAAAAAAATAATAGTAAAAGTAAACCACAAATTAATTTTTATTGGTAATGATTGCTTGTTGCAGCTGCGCAGGCATTTATACATTTCATTTTTTTTTTATAGTGACTGCAAAACCAGTAAATGCATATCGCTGTGTTACTTCATTGGACTTCATTTACCAGAAATGAAGTCTTTTATATCAAAATAAATCTATACATGATACAAGGAGTGTGTTTCTGTCATATTTCTACATTCCTATAAACAGAAAAGCCTCCAGTCTGGTAAATTACAGTGTTAACCAAGCAGCTGAATAAAGATATTACAACAGTAACTGTGTGTTGCAGTTATTGTTTGGGAGCTTTTTGTGGAGGGTAACATAAAGGAGACAATGGGGCCTGTGTTTTTGGGTGTGGCTCGTCTTTTCAGCTTGTCTTTGGGATTCAGCAGAAGGGAGGATCAAGGATTCTGTCTTGCTTCACGTCTGCCAACACTGACTAATCCACCCACTCTGTCGATTAAATGATAAACTTTTGTCCTCAGTGCTTTATCTAAAGTCAGACTTTTTTGGCTATTATTCAGGATTCCCATCTGTACAAATAATGTGACTCCTATTGTGTTTAATATATGTATCCTGTAGTTACTGTTTTTGTATTCTATATCTAATTACAGTGGTGAACCCTTTATTTAGTAGTGAATATTCATAGTTTTCAGATGTGGTAGGTAGAATCACCATCGATGATCTGAATCACAATTTTCTCACCTATAAAATGTAGGCGAATTATAAGTAGTTTGCTTTATTTTTTCTTTGGTTTGTGGAGGCTCAAGCTCTGTGTGATAGCTTTTTGTTATTGTGGACTGGCCTTATTACAATATTTTGACAATGTCTAAATGAAGTAAACATTAGTTTGCATTTTTCCTGTCGTGTTTCCATTAATTACCTTGATCGTTGCTGCCTAATTTGTCCCGCTGGGGCTTTTATAATGAGTCAAATGTTTTTAGACTAACTAAAGCATTTGTATTAATTAAACGCACTGTATTCTCACTGAATTCAGAAGCCGGACCTGCAGCTGATGGACTCACTGTAATTCTTTGTCATTATTTCTTCAGCACTCTGCAAATTAAAGCAGACTTAAACTAAACACTTATAAGTGCAGATAGGCACTAAAATATCACTTTAAATGAAATGTGATGAAATAAACTCACTATCCCAGTGACATGTGTTAGTACCAGTTTAATTAGGGTATTTTAATGCATTAATATCACTAAGTTATTACTTATTTACCAAATGTTACTTCACCCCATTCTGAATTTTTAGAGTGCACAGATAACTTATCTGGCTTTGTAAAATTAAGTTTTAAGCGTTCCATTAAATGCCACACTTAAAACTGGTCTCTAAATTAAACGGCACATTCAGAGAAGGTTAATTTGCTTGAAACTGTTAAAGGCTTAACAACTATATAGTCCGTATGTGGTCGTATAAGATCACGTCATATGATACAAAGCATGTTACTAGATGAGTTTTACAGCATTGAACTCCAGAAACGATAGGGTCTGATCAAGCGGTAACACGTGGAGACCTTTTGTGTTCAACAGTCTCTGTCATGGAAGCAGAGTAACTTATATGCATGTATTATACAGATTTGAGTAGGTATTTAGAAGCACTTTAATATTATGTATAATAAAATTTGAGGAGATAACATTTTAGGTAAAAAATGTCAAATTACTGCTCGGTAAAATGTGGACTTGTAACGGACATCAATTTTTTTTAAGCTTTACGCAAACATTCAAAACATGTGGTTCTCGACAGAAATTGATATCAAGTAGGACAAAACCTTTTACATATTATGTTCAGCTATGCTGAAAATACATTTTGGAGTAAAATATTGAAAAGTCTCTGTTTTATGGACATGAGAATGCGGCAACACATGGACAGGCTGCCATGGTAACGTGGATGACTCTTGACCATTGTATGCATCACCCAAAATGTTGACTTATTTTGTAAAACAAGCCACCAGATATAAGCACAATGATTTATTTAATTTATTTAATGCTAACACAGTGTTATTTACAATTTATGGTGGTCCATACTGATATAGATAAATTACAAATGAAGAGTAGTTTCTCGGTAACAGCTCACAGATAGTCTTATTAAATGTGACCATTGCATGAATTCACAAACTTCATCACTCAGAATTTTAATTTCTCAAAGTAATAGACAGTCTTTTGCATGTTTTTTTTGCTAATTTAATGCAGTGTAGCAGAAGGTTTGGAACTTCTCCTGTACTGTTTTGAAGTCTGTAGCAGTCAGCCTCAGAAGACTTTTTTCTATAATTGGTCTTTTAGCTAAAAATCTAGCTAAAGATCTTTCGCTAAAAAATGAGCCCACTTGACAAATGATGTGTGCAAGTATACTTTTTGATTTGATTTAGTGATTTATTATGAACATGCAATGAAATTTAACATATATGCAAACAAGCAAAACATACATAATAATACAAATATTAACAATCATAACAATCTTAGAAAGATGAACAGCACAGTAGTTCCATTTACATGCCTGAAAAGGGGTGTGAAGAAGTGCAATTTATTTAATCCCACCCCCTCTCTTTAAAATATTATTAATAGTATATATGTCCCTCTTCCTTTTACATTACTCTTTTGCATTTATATGTCATGTTTTTTATGTTAATGTTCACTTTTGCTCGATTGGACCCAGTAGTTTGTTTTGGGTGTATTCTAAGAAAGAAGTTGGCGAAAAAAAGCACATGAAATGAAGAGTGTAAGAGGTGAAGTTGTATCGCATTGTGTGATCTTTATGCTCCAGTAACTGTGCACACCTTTTCAGCATACTGTAGAGCAAGAGCAGAGTCAAATTAATACCAGCCAAATGCTCATATCCTGACCCATGCTTGTAAGCTTGCCTATTTTGACAGCTATTTTAACAGTCCAATAGTCACCGCACCCTAGTTTTTGAGTCTCTCGCTCGAGTGAGCATGTGGATGAAAAAGTAATTTTCCTGCAATATGTCTTAAGAGTTTCTCTTTTGGCTTCACATGATACTCATTTTACTACAGCCACGACTTGGTGATGTGCCGACAAAATAACAGTTTCATCCTTACATTGTACTGCCATGAAATCCGCTGTGGTGACCATGGATTTGTAACAGTTTTCTTCACACTGACAGAAACAAACCAATAGCAGTAAAAATGGAGTCACATATCTTTAATATTGACGTAGTATTTTTAGTCACCCAGCATAATCAACACTGACATGGAGAAATACAATTTATGTTTGTTTATTCTTTTCTTAATTACAGCAAGGCTCATGAAGAAATAAATGATTAATAGTAATGGTGAATGCAAAACAAGAGTATAATTGCACTCCTTGAACTTGATTTTGTCTCATTTATCTTCCTTGTTGTCTTTTAATGATATAATTCTTCGGTTTTGCCATGCCAGCAAATTTACACATTTGTTTGGCCAGGCTTTCCTCAAGAGAGAGATAATACAGCAGGGGTTACCACACTTCCAGCTCGAAACCCAAAAATAGAAATTTGACGCCTTGTACAACGCATGTGAATGGTCATAACAATCCCAGTGTCCAAACCAGATATAATGAATGCATTTTGCTTCCTACCTCATTAGGGATGACCTCTTAAGTTGGAGAATGTTGATTTCTCTGTTAAGATAACCTTAACAATTTCTCTTAATACCAAATTTTATCCAGCCAGAGACCCAACACATTAAACAAATCAAATACTATTATGTGTTGTTGATTTTCCCAGGAGGGACTAATAAAGTTCATCTCATAAACAAACACACAACCGAGTTAGTTTTTCTCCCATCAAAACACTGTCGCTTGTCTCAGTATAGCAAAACAAAAGACTTCCCATCTTAATTAATTTAATTCATTTTATTGCAGCATTATGTATTTTACTCTTACTCTACCAACTGATGTGCCAATAATAGCAGCCATTTTTGGGACTGATTCTGCATTTGGATAAGTCAATAAAATAAAGGGTTAGATAAAATATAGAAATGAAACTGGTAGTTTTACATCAGATGAACTTGTCAAATATGACTGTGTTGTAAATGGTAAATGGACTGAACTTTTTATACACCTTCATGGTGCCCAAAGCGCTTTACAAGGCCTCACATTCACCCATTCACACACGCATTCATATACTAGTTGGCGGCTGCCGCCACCAGACCCTACTGGGAGCAGTTTAGGGTTCGCTGTCTGTAGTGTTCAGTCGGAGCCAGGATTGAAACCGCCAACCCTTTGGTCTTTGGACAACCCGCTCTACCAACTGAGGCACAGCCGCATGTGTTGTGACTCATTCTGATAATCTGATCATTACGTTTGCTGATGACACAACTATCATTGGTCTCGTTAGCAATAATGATGAATCTCACTACAGATCAGAGATAAACAGTATTATCTGTTGAAGTGAGGTAAACAACCTAAGACTAAATACATCAAAAACATATGAGCTTGTATTTGATTTTAGCAAAAGGAATGCTCATTTACCTGTTTCAATCAGTAAAAACAGTGGACAGTTTTTTGGTGCGATTTGAGCTGGAGCTCAAACACCAGCAATATTGCCAAAAAGTCACATCAGTGTCTTTTCTTCCCAAGTAAAATGAAGGAATTCACTTTTAACAAACAGATTCTTTTAACTTTTATCGTTGTCCTGTAGCAAGTCTGATTCTTAACTCTATTACTGTGTGGTTTGGAAATCTCACAGTAAAAGAAAAGAAAGCCCTAAACAGGGTGGTACGTTCTGCTTGCAGGACAGTTGGGTGTGAGCTGCCTGTCCTCGAGGACATTTACAAACAGACTTCTTTCTCAGGCATTCTGTATCCTAAATGACCCCACTCACCATCCTGCCAGTGACATGTTTGAACTTCTTCCCTCCAGAAAACGCTACCACTCAATTAAGTGTACAACATTTCACCATGCAAAGAGCTTTTCCCCACAGGCTGTATTACCTTTGAATAGTGCACTCTAGTTTTATGTACTTTTCTTGCATATTTATTTATTTATTCGCTTCTTTTTCTTTGTGTTTTTATCACAACGGTGTTTGTGTTTCATGTGTGTCTTTCAGATCTGTGTATTGTGTGTCTATTTAAATGTTGACTGCAGTTTGAGCTTATTTTGCACCTTTTTTCCAATATGGTTTTCTACTGTAAATGGCAATAAACTGAACTGAAATAATGAGCAGTTGTCAGTTTGTTCAGGCAGGACAAGTATCCAGAATTAAACTGAACTTAACATGACGAGGCAGAGCTTTTAATCATGTTGAACAAGATGGATTACATTGAATATAACCATTAAATCTGCGTACAATATACAGTATATATTACAGAATTGTTGTAATCTATTGTGCTTGATCACGTAAAAAGGTAAAACAAAACATTTTTGCATTGTCACTGCTCCACAATGACTCTTCTCTATGTTAATGTAATGTTTTACTCCTGTAGAATTTGAATTTGTAGCAGATTGTGGAAATGAAATTTTGTTTTTCATATTCTCTCACTTGCAAAGGCTGGCCAAGGATTTGTTAAGCTTCCTGCTTATGCAAACAAATTACCTTGCTCTGGTGATGTATGCAATTTGGAGATAGAGTAATCTCCCTCATGTTAGAGGTTTGTGTTGGTGCAGGAAAGGATATTGTAATGGAAAATACAATTGGTTTGTGCTGTAGTGTAAGAAGGAAAAAATAACATTTGCATGGCTTCAGGTACTTAAATTCAGTTTTTTTGGTAGATGTAAACAAAAGTGGTATCATAAAGTTCTAAGTGTTTATCATAGTTTTTTCTTAAAGGGGTCATATTTTGCTAAACCCACTTTTATTATTCTTTGGTACATTTATTTGTATATTTGGGGGACCCTAATAGTTCAAAAAGTTTGAACTTGAACCCTCCAGGTGCTGCAAAGCTATCTTTATATTCATTTTGACAAAAATCGAGTAGATTTCTACAACCTGTTTAAATTCGTTCTTAATTTGTTATGTCTATAGCTAGTTAAGTCCCGATATTTGTACATATAAGGTCAAGACTTCCGACGAACATTTCTCAGAGTACACCATAATCGTTTGTCAGCAGCAGCGGTTGTACTCCATACTAAAAATATGTCCACACTTCGGGCCGATTACCTAAAATGTTCAGCTGTTGGTTGAACGGGACAGAGCAGCACAGCCAACAACCTGAAGGGGGTGGGGTATGAAGTGGCTCATTTGCATTTAAAGGGCCACCACTCAAAATGACATTTCTGATGTCATTACTCAGAAATGGGTTTGAAGATGGACCTGTGGAGTTGAATTAATGAAGAATTCAGACCCAAACACAGCATTTACAGGTTGTGTAAAATGTATAATTCCATTTAAAAAAGCAAAATATCACTCCTTTAAATCTAAAATTCTTTCGAGTTGTGACCGGAAAAAGTTACTTGTTCTCAAAAATCTTTGTGTCTGCACTGACAACTAGATAACACAGCAAGATTAAAGCTTTGATTTGGTAAAATGCTGTAATTGGCAGGTACCAGTTTGCATTTTTTTCTGTCTTTTGTCAGACATGATAAAAGCTCACCCCTTTGTGTGATTTGAATCAAACAAGCCAATTTGCAAACTACCAGAGGTACACAGTCTTTGTTGTTTTGTTGAGCTGAGTGGATCCCAAATGTTGTTACTTTTGTTTTCCTGGCAATTGTGCTTTAAAGCCTTATTATCATATTAAGTTATCCAAATAAACAAATTAAAATCAATTTTAGGCACCGGTGTTTATCTGGTGGAAGGAAAATTGGCAGAAAAAGCTCAGATTGTTAAAAAAAAAAAAAAAAAAAACAGTCACAGTAGTTGTTGTAATTGGATGGTAATTCTAAACAAAACGTGCTATAATTAAAAATCATGCCTGTTGAATCAATAATACACCATGTATTTTGTATTCCATTTAAATTCTCAGAGCAGTATTGCTACTGTACAGTTTATAAATGCACACACAAAGTTTTTATGGCCTATATGTACATTTAGTAATGGACTTTTCTCTTCTCCCACAGGTACATGATGCTGATCAACGGGAAAAATGAAGTGTTCATGATCGACAGAGACAACACTATCTTCCACATAGCGAACTTAGAGTTTCCTTTCCGGAAGGATCCACGCATCCATTTATCAAACACACTATTGGACGGGGTGAGTCGGCTTCCTCTATCATTTTCATTTTCGTCCGTGTTGTTCTTGTTATGACATATTGGCGTCTCTCTTAGTTATCTGAAAATCTGATATTAATTGATGTTTGAGTGCCCTGCACCTCTCTGCCCATATAGGCTTACAAGACAAGTTAGCTCAGATGGCCACATGAGAAATGTATGTCTCCACAAATTCTAAATTGAATGTACATTTCAGAACATTCAATTTAGCCAACAGAAATGCCCTGTTTTATTGGATACAGTGTGTGTGCTGTCTCAGCTGCCAGGCACCCTCTATAAATCTTGCCAAAACAAAAGTCTCCACATTAAAAACCAACTGATCATATCAGTAGACGGCCTTATCAAAGTAACATTATTCACTTGGATCTTTTCAAGCAAATAATTCCTCATCTCATTGAGCAAAGGGCCTTGGAATTCCAAATTAAAAACACAGAGATTACATTGGTCTTCAGCAATTACTTCATATTTGCACTCAATGCCCAGTGGTTAAAAACTAGCGGACATAGAAGCACCTTCCTGTTTTCTGTGCGTATGAAGGTTCAGTGTATGAAGTTCAATCCCGCCCCTTGCCTTTACCTCCACTACAGTGTCCACCAAAATGTCCTCTTTAAAGCCATTGTTTGTTTTGGCCTTTTAATGACTTGCGTATTAACTCGATGTTGATTGTAATGTCTGATTCTGCTAAATAAATAAAACCAAGTCAGGCGTGAGCTTCTATAGAAACATGGCAGATATTTTGGAGGGGACCACTCCCTCTGTTGACATACACAATTGAAGGTAATAAAAGCACAAGATTTCTTATTTTTGTTTCATTATAAACGGATTTACAGTATTTCTGAATATTTTACTATATTTCTTCAGGGTTCCCGTGGAGGCTTAAAAAGTCTTAAAAGTCTTGTATTTCCAAATCTGCATTTTATACCTTAAAAAAGTCATGTGGTAGGTCTTAAGTTATGTTGCCGTAAACTTGTTCGCTGAATCGTGTTTAAACGTGTCTAGGAAATGTCCAAGCTACAAAGAAAGTAATGTTAGTCGAGTCAGTTCCACCCATTCCGACCCTACAATTTCTATTGAAACAATTAGGAACCAATTATCGCTAATTTTGCAGCCCCCAGTGAGAAATGACTCAGAATGGAGGGAATCAAGGCATTGGAGTAAATCAGTGCATTTTCCTAAATTCTAGGAGTCACAAATTTCTGACAGTAAGGCCATGGAATGGGCAATAAATTCTGTTCTAAGTAGTCTTAAAAAGTTCTTTAAAAGTCTTAAATTTAACTTGTAGAAACCTGTAGGAACCCTGTTCTGGAATTGGATCCCTAAATCTTACACATTGAACCTTTTAATTTTTTATGCGCTTCTGTATAGAAATCATCATTAATTTGAATAGGTTTTTTTATAAATGCATTTGTGTTATACCTCATTTTTAAAATTTATTCCTAAAGTCAAATTCCATTCAAAAGTTGAATGGACTCTGACTTTCTTTTCTTTCTTTGTCAGACTTGTATAACCCTCTATTTTCAGCCTTGTAACACTCTGGTTCTGTCCCCACTGCTCATTCTTGCAGATAATTGACATCAGTTGTGAAAACTTAGTGACGGCTGTCAAAGACAGCTGGAGATGATCTTCCTTGTCCTTTACAGAACTTTTTCCCCACTGGTTCCTTTCGGCACCTCGTTGTGTAATGTTGTAGTGCTTAGCAGTGAGATCCCTGTGGCAGCAGTAGAGGCTTTTGACTTCTCGCCCTGTTACCAGACTGAGACTTTTCTTGGCATGTTTGTGTGATTTAGGTCACAAAGGGTGCAGCGCACCCCCCCCCAGCAGCAGGTGCACATGCATGAGTCATCACCATCACACCCCCCAACTGAAGACAGAGACACAGAAATTGGTGTGTGTTCATGTAGTGGTTTGATTTGATTATACTTGTCTCCCTCTGTTTGTGTATGGTGGTAGATGACGAATAAGTTGCCGGCTGTGCTTTGTGTTTTCCTCGAGGCCTTGTTTAGCCATTTTATGTAAAATAGTTTGTGCGCCTCCTCTTGGCTTAGCAGCTGCTGATGGATGCGGTGAATTTAGCTTCCTCGCTAACACAGGCCATCTAATTGCAGTGTATTAGTGTTTCTTTGAAGGAGCTATGTGAGGATGTGTGTTTAGATTGCTACAAGGTTTGTTTTGACTCGTGTTTATTCATCTGTTGATGCTTCTGGCTCCCGGTTCAGAGAGGCAGTGTTCGCCTGTTTACGATGAAGCCTTGTTGAAGCCCAGCTGCGTTGTCTGATATGTTTCATCTTTAGCCCGAAGGCACTGTCTTTGTCTTTATATGGTGTTTTGTAGTACAGTTTTAATGAGCTTTACATCAACTTGACTTTCAGTATTGGATGACTGCACAGTGTAGATTGAATTCTTGGTGGGTTTCTTTGGTCACATTAATGTATTCACCCATTGCTGTCTGTCTGTGCAATGGTTCAATGCACCAGATGCATAATGATGACTGCCTCCACGAATGACATCATTTCTCCCCTGAACTCCTCCTACAGGGCAATGCATGCCTGCCATTTGCTCTCTTTTCTTCATTCGAGCTCCGGCTTTGGCAACAGAACGTTACGTATGGCCCTTTTGTTATGCGATATTCACTGTATTGAATAATCATATCAGCCAGAATGGATGCACATTTCAAGCCAAACAGTAGATTTTTGAAACTGGGAAACCCACCACCACTGTTAAAGCCAATATACAAATGGCTGCAGCTCAAAATTATCTCTCTGATTATCGCTCTGAGTAAAATCCAAACTTATATAGCATAATTTGCAGTCCTGCTAAAAGATAACAGCTCGCAAGATTCGTGCCCAACCCGAATTCAGGAGATGTGTACTTAATTAATAGTTTGTGTTAATTTTGTTGGTAAAATGGGACCTACCTCAGTCTCCTTCATACTCCCTGCCCAGTGAAAACCATCTCAAAATATGTTCAAATGTGTCATCCTTCATGAGCTAAATGTGCTCTTTTAAATCCTTTATGATTAGCTAGAATATATATTGTCATAATGATGCAAATAGGGCTGTTTTATTAGCTATATTTATTAAATGTCAACTTTTTTTTTTTTTTTTTTAGAAATATGCAACAAACATATGATGACCTTGATAAAATGTGTTGCTTTGCTGTAGATTAAACTACCCAACACCCTATAAAGGGATTAAGATAACTCTTTCAGGCATAAATTGTAGTATACACACTAATGTAGCTGTAATATGACTCCAAAAACATTATATAGGGCTAGTAATAAATGGCAAATCCCTGACGGGAAGAGACATATTTGCTCCGACTACTTTTACTTTTCATACTTTAAGCACATTTTTCTGATTAAATATACTTGCACCCTTATTTTTAGTTAAGGTTTTGAATGCAGAGGTTGTACTGGAGTATTTTCACATTGTGGTATTTGCACTTTGACTCAAGTTAGGGCTGCACGATTAATCGATTTTAAATTGAAATTGGATTTTTTAATCCGGACGATTTTTAAAAAAGGTAAATCATCAAATCAATTTCATCTTTCTTGTGCCTCCTGGCTGCACGCCACCGGGCTGCGCGCCCACGGCCTACTGTAGACTTTTTCTTCTATCTGTGATAGCCATCTCAGAATGACGGGACATTAAATCTGTTTATGAACCCGCGGTAGTGATACCAATGTAAGCCATGGTTTCACGCACGGATCCCGTAATTTAAATATAGCTGCATGGGGATCACTCATCTTATGCTGTCCTGGATCCGTACCATACAGTCTTCTTCCGATCCGGGTCCAGGTCGCAAGGTCAGCAGCCTCAGCAGAGGAGCCCAGACAGCTCTCTGCCCAGACACATCCACCAGCTCTGGGGATATAATCCCTTCAGCGTGTCCTAGGTCAGTCTCTTCCACACACGGATCCCCCAATTTAAATAGAACCACATGGGGATCACTTATATTACATAGTCCACGCACACATTACTGATGCCTGTCTTACAGTGGTATCACTTCTGTGGGCCCAGATACCCCAAAAAGGAGAAAAAAAAAGGAAGTTCTGGAGCATAAAACCAAATATTATTTATTTTTTGAAAGATGTTGAACTTTATTTAAAGCTGTTAGATAAATCTGGAAACAAAAAGGCTATAAAAACCATCAGTATTTGCTCTGATTTGGACATTGTATTGTAGTGTATTCCCCCTGGCAAACTTATGTTATTTTCTTGTTGTATATATTGTTTGTATACTCTACTTCATTCAATAAAGATTTAATGAAAAATAAATAAATAAAACTTCTGTGGGCCCATCCCCTGTTACCATTACAGATTTGAGATAGGGAGCAGTGCAGTTTTACCCAAAAATTGAAAATCGAGTTTTTAGAGGAAAAAATCTGGATTTTATTTTTTGCCAAAATTGTGCAGCCCTAACTCAAGTAAAAGATCTGAGTACTTCTTCTACCACTGTCCCTCTGAAACCCATATTTCTACTCTTGTTTTATGTCCTGTGCAACCTGTGATGTTTGTGCAACATCAAAAATTTATGAGTCCTAAGGATTTTCCAAGAGAGCACAAGACTTTTTAGCTGGCTGTTAAATTTGAAAGAAAAATGGCAGACATCTCTAGGTTTTTTTAAAACAAATTTAGAATAATGCAGCACTGAAAGTTTCATGCGTGTGTATTTAGAAACAGTAGATATAGTCTGAAGGATACAGTGAGCATGGGAGTAACAGTAATTAAAAGAACACTTTAAAAACATTAGTGCAACTTGTAGGGTGGCAGCATTGTAAGTGACAGAAGCTCAAATATTACCTTCACACAGATACTGAGAAATATTTTGACCCAAGGCTATAATCTAAAAACAAGTTGCAATATTTTACCACATGCTCATCTGGCCACATCTCTTTATTATATATAAGAACTTCATGATCTGACAGGGTATACATTCTAGCACCTCCTCAACAGGATTGCGTTAACATAGACAGTTCCAAATGCTGTTTTGCTGCAAAAGTTTTACTTACCTACTACTATTTTATCTGTCAGCAGTATAGTCCGGTTAGTAGTAACCTAAATATTTTATCAAGTGAAGGGGGATGAATATAGTCACCAAAATGTTGGGCTTTATTCTCAAATTTATGAACCACTAACCATCAGAGTTACTCAGCTCATTGCTTTCCTCTCTACTCTCCCTTTATCCAGTGGTTGTGTAACAGTTCCAGTCATGTGTGGACTGGAGGTCCTGCACTACCACTGCACCTGACTTTCAACTTGAGAGCTCTGCATAATAGATGCACAGTGCTATTTCTGCTTCATGTCTTTCCACTTCGAATCCACCTCCTCCCTCCCCTCCTCAGACACGCACCCCGCACCCAAATTTCTTGCTTGTTCCATCTCACTGCTGTAGGCATCTCCACTTTTTATTTTGTTATTTGGAAATACTGTATGTACCCTTGAGAGGGCTCACCCCTCAGCACCCCGCTGTTTGCTACACTGCATTTTCAGTCTGCTGTGATATAAAGACAAGCTTTGGCCTGGAGTCTGTCTCTGCTGCTGTATTCTTCTTCACTTTATCTTTGTAACTCTGTGTCTTTGTAAAGCACTTGTAAATGTACATCTCTGCCTCCTTTTTACTCTGTCCCCTCTCTTGACCTGACTCTTGTCTTTATCTCTACAGGAGATGATCATAGACAAGGTGAATGGTCAGCCCGTCCCTCGGTATTTGATATACGACATCATCAAATTCAATGTGAGTAGCCCGGCCTTTTGAGAATGTGTTGCCTTTTCTTTGACCTGTCTCTTCTGAATGCGGCTGAAAATCCTCTAGATCCAGCCACATATCGAGACTTTACAACAAGCTCAGAAGCATGACTTTCAGCTGTCCGTTCTGATCTCACCTTTTTTTTTTTTTTGATCCAGTTGTAATTCACATTTTGTCCATTCGCTGTGTATCTGTGATCTCAAGTAATAAGAACTATGTCCTTGGCTGTACATCAGGAAGCTGCAGGAATTGAAAGTAATGGAATTAGCTTCTCTACAATTCTGAAAAATTGCAATTTCAGCTTTCTGAAGGCTAGAGCAGGCACCTCAAAGCAGAGTTCATCCAAGTTCTACTGTATTTGAGGACAAGTGCTGTCAGGCATGCATGACCCCACATCCCATCACAGATTAAAGCCTCACCTGAACCACACACTACAGTTAAACTTAATCCCACCCTTGCCGAATATTTATTAGCGTTTTTTTTTTTTTTTTTTTTTTTTTTTTTGAGCATGGGTCTATTTTTTGATGAATCACTTGGAAAATCATTTTTGATATACAATTCAAATATTAATACAAATCTTCAGTGATGTCAGTTGAGTCATTTTTATTCATCATTGGGGATTAAAGTTGGGCAGCAGTAGTTACCCTGGTATATTACTGTATGCATATAAAAATGGGTTTAATACTGCTATAAAAGTATAAAACTGAAAAATATGCTCTTTTTTTTGGATCTCACACATTCCTTGTGGAAGATTTAGGGGATCTAATTATAGAAATGAAATATAATATTCATAGTTATGTTTTCATCAGCGTGTAATTGCCTGAAAATGAGAGTCATTGTGTTTTCATTAGCTTACAATGAGCCATTTATATCTTCAGAGGGAGCAGGTCACCTCTGTGGAGTCTGTCATATTTCTACCATAGCTCCAGACAGACTACTTCTTTTTCTCCGTTTTATAGCAAACAACATCATTAACATTATTTTGGCCTATTTTTAAGGGTGGGCTAAAGTTATTATCATCTTAACTAAAAAAAATCCCAGATTGGACAAATTAAACATGGCAGCCTTTGAGCTAACAAATGGCTTTTGCATTTGTTGCAGCCACCAAAGGGGAGGGGCTTCACCCCTACACGTCACTCATTGTTAGTTACTGAATCTTAAAAAGCTGATTGAATTATGAAGTTATTGTTCATTTTATAATTTTCTTCTTTAAATCAATTGTCTGGAATAAAATGAATTAATCCTACATAAGTGTGTTGAACAAAACCACCACAACTGACAACCACATCATCAAAAAATGTCTGCATCTGGAAACAATAACTTAAACTAATTTAATAACACTTTTGTCTAATACAGGTGTATGTAAGTGCAACAAGAGCTACTTGAGGGCAGCACCTTTAATGCTTGTTTGAAGCCTGTTGAAAAGAGTAACTTTGAAGTCTGCTTTATTGGAAAACAGCCCCCCACACACTGCATATCCTGAAAACACATCCATCAGCAAACACCTGACATTACCAAGGTCTGACCCAGAGCGATCCACTTAATATTTACAGCGAGGTTATAAATTTCATTCATAATGTGGCAAAAATGTCTGTTGGAGTCTTAAATCTAACTCATGCCCACAGTAAACTAGAAGAGTGTGAAAAGACTCCAGTGTGTCTGACTTTTTCACACAGACTTTGTAAACACTGGGAATCTAATTACTACTTATGAGTTAGATTTTGTTGTAATGAGTCTTTTTGTTTTTCAAGCTTCATCTCAACACAACAGTAGTTATCTAGAATCATTGGATTTTTGGATGTAGTGCATAAAATTCACAGTTTGTGTCATTTGCATTTGAGGTTTTGGCTCTATTAAAAGAAGAAAAATAAAATTCTGATTTAGCAAGGTATGTAAATGACCAACTGTCATGCCTGGAGGGGGTGCTAAAACTACTTAAATGATTTATCCACAGAGAAAGAAAAACACATCATCATCATTATCAGTCTGTGGCTCTAACATCACTTTTGGTGGTGGATCCTGTTGATATTATACTGTATAAATTGAAATATTTAATTTATGATGTGTGCTGCTTCCTCTTTTATGCTCAAGGACAAATCTATCGGTTGTTGACTATGTTCATTTGACTACTGCATGAGGCAAAGCTTAAAACTTAGAATAATTTATGATATTAAACAGGTTTGATCATGTCTGAATGTCAAGCCAGGAATAAAAGTGTTTTATGACCAACTTAACCCATAAAGAACTGAACATCCACCGTCTACCAAAAGCATCTACTGATCTAAACTGTTTAATACCTGTTGATCCACTAATTTTATCAATACATGTAAATAATTAGTGTAAAATGCAGTTTATCATCTTGTCATGATCATCAGATTTGGATGGTCAGAATCTCTGTAGTTACCGTGGAAATGCTGTCATCTTCAAAAACATTGATTGACCAGTAAAACCCATGTAGTTTGATCAATGACTGTGGATGGAGACACTTAGTTTATGTTCAGTTGTTTATATTTTTGCTGAAAAAGTCACTTTCTCTTCATTTTTCTTTGTTTTTAATATAATAACCATCAACTTTCCTCATCATGATTATTAAATTAAATGTCGGAAAATACCTTATTTTCACTGAAAAGCACAAATATATATGTGTTATTGTATTACGTGTTTATGTAAATCATATTGTATTTGTTCATAAGAATATAAAGCCAGAAACCAAATTATTTAATAATAAATAACAGTCATATTATAGTATATAGTGAAGATACGCTTAGACTAGGAAGATTATTAGTATTATTAATTATATAAGGAGAAGGGGTGGGAGTTTAGAAGTTATGCTTCGTCTCACTCCTTTTCAAATATGTGTTACATGTCTTATGTGTGATGTTTAAGTGGTTTGTTAATTTGTTTTCTTCTGTTTTGACATTCATATTCGAAATAAATACATCAATCAAACAAATACACAAGATAATATTACAATAAATGGTGAGAAATCACTTAAGGAAGGTTAAATATAGAGAAAAATTCATTTGGGAACTGCCACAAAAGTAACACTGGGTCCTTTTGGGTTAAACCAATAATACTGTGAGTGCACATCATCTCCATCAAAGTCTCATGATTTTTTTTTCCAACTGTGGAAATTTGCATTGAAATCAGTTAAAACGTCATCTAGTGTAGGACTAAATTAACCCTACAGAAACCCTTCATGTAGCGTGTTTCTCGGCTCATATTATTCTTGTCTTGACCGTTTTCCATGAGAACAGCCTGAGGACAACGTTACAAGGCTGTTAATTGCCAACACGTCTCCAAACTGTAAATTAATGCATCCCTTCGGCTGATCTGCATGCTGCTAATGACAAGCAGGCAGGCACAGGGACAAGCGAGCCTGCAGTCCTCCCTTAACTCGGCTCGGCTCTCTTCCTTATAAAAATTTGATGAATATTAGGGGATGTGGTGAGGGAGGTTACTTCAGCCATTATGTTTGTCTGTCGCCTCCTTGCTTTATCGATCAGAGGATCACACAAGCAAGTGGCTCAATAAAGGCTCCGGTGGTGAAGGGATCGTCTTTGCAAGGCGGTGCAGAGGTTAGCAGCGCCACATGACTCCCCAAGCCATCAGTAAAACGCTGTGGTATTGATCCTAGCTGGCCCATTATTAGCCTTCTCCATTATCTTCAGTGGGCTCTTTGGCATCAAGGCTCCATCCTGAGACTGGGGATGGAAATGCAGCAGGAGGGAGAACAAACCACCTGCTAAGCCCATGACCTTGCCTGGCATCAAACTTATTTGGAAAGTTGGGTGAAGCACAATACTGGAAGGCTTTTGATTAGACTGTAATGGAAAGTAGTGTCTTCCTGTCATGTTTGGTGGTTTAGATTTGTGTTGAGGGTTTTATTCACTTGTGAGGATCTTGATTGGAATAAATGTGTTACATTTAGAGGCACTACACAGGTTAGGATGAATATCTCACATGCAGGGGTGGAGAGTGACAAGAACAAATACTTACTGTACTTAAATAGGGATGCCAGGTGTATGACTTAAAATTTATTTTTCTTACCAGCTCTTACTCATACTTCCACTGATATGTTTTAACACTAATTTGTTTACTTTTGCTCTTTTTCATTTTCCAAGTAGGCTTGTTTGCACTGGTAATAGTGCATTCCATCGGTATCCTTGATATTTTTTACTTTGTAAATTAAAAAATGATCAAAAGTTCAGCAAGACAAAACAGACTAGAAAGGGTGACTGCACCAAAGAAAAGCCTTCATAATAATTCCATTGGCTGAGACTGAAAACCAATTTGAGTTTTAATTAATGTTCTTTTTTTTTCTATTCCTATAGAAGTCACAGTTGATTAATAGTCTTCACTCTATATGATTATTATGATGTGACTTTGAATTTTCTTTTGCATAGAAACATTTGGTAGAAGTGTCCTTCAGTTACTCACTTTTCATTTTCAGAGCCTGTCATTCTTCATTTTTACTTGAATAAAAATGTTGAATCAGTACTTCTACTTTTATACATAATTATCTGCACTTCAGCTTGACTTAAATAATATTTGTCCTTCTGCGACCTCTGCTCAGATCCTAAGGACAAGGACCACAGTTCCAAAATTAAATCGGTGTCAAAAAATCTTAAAGTCTAATACCGATGGCAGTCATCAGGGTTGGCTCCTAGAAGACATGGCTCTTTGTGCCTCTCTTTTCCTGGGGTCACTCTGGTGTCATTTGTATTTGGACTGTCTAATATGAGTGTTCTTGTGGTCTATCTGTTAGTTATTGCTTCATTAATAAAACTTTACGGTTGAATACAAGGTTTTAATTTCAGGCGTGCCAGGGTTTGATGGACAGGTGTGTTTAACAGCTCACTCGTCTGCCAAGTCAGAACTTAAAAGCCTCTCTTAATTAAAGTGTTTTTGTTTTGGTTCAGGAAGCTCAGCTGTAATTGTGGTTAATAACTTGGACTAACAACAGCATACAATGACTCTGTTACGCACTGCTGGATTGATCATTTGCATTACACAGCACATGACACCTTGCAGATGGCTTTTGCCCCAATGTTCTCAATTCAGACAAGTGTCTATGGGAACATTATTACCACCTGCCTAGCATTGCACAGGTCCCCTTTTGGTTCTGAAACCCAAGGCATGGACTCCACGAGACCTTTGAAGGTGTTTTGTGGCATCTGGCACCAAGACGTTAGTAGCAGATTATTTGTGTCGATCTGGAGCCTCTTTAAGAGCTGATTTATATGGCAGACATGCACATTCCACAGATGCTTGACTGGACTGAGGCTTGACTGGTCCTTCTTCAGACCAGTTTAAACCACTACAGACTGGGAACATCCAATAACACCTGTATGTTTGAGGATGATCTGATTCCCTTGTCAAAAACATTAACACAGAGGACTTAATGTTCAACTTGCTGTATCACCCATTGACCCATCAACATTATGACACTTCCACCTCTCAGCAGGTGTGATATTATGCCTGTTGTACTGTATAGCTTCTATATATTGTCATATTTCACAGCCTGAATGCAGGTCAATGGTGTATGCATTGATTTTCTGAGTCTTTTTACAGAGTGCTGCTATTTTGAGTGTTGCCTCTCCTTCCATGCTATTGACTGACCCTCACTGTTGTCCTAAGACTTAGTGTGAATTTTCTGTTTTGGCCCCTGCTATATAAAAGACTTTTTTTATCTTCGGAAAAATTGTTTCTGCTTGTCAGTCTCTGTCAGCTCCCCCACTGTGGGCGAACTGACAAGATGTGATGAAGGTAACAACAATTACAAATACGCCCTTAATTTTATATTCCATTGAAAGCTGTTATCTTGAAATAAAACCTTGAAAGTTCACGCTTGACACGTGTCTTGCCAAAACTCATCTAGCTTTAGGTGCCAAATCAAATGCCATAATTAGCTTAGTCAGATTAAAAGCAGAGCAGCGAGGAATGTTCAAAATTTTATCTCATCATTTGAGGCAATGCTTCACCACAAACGCATCAGTTCACTTCGTTACAGGCTGTGGTTATGCAGATATTTCAGCTCTAAGAATAGTTCCTTGACTGCATCACTCCTCGATGAACTACGGCAACACTTCTGTGATGACGCACCCAAGCTCCTCTATAGTCACATCCCACTACCGATCTGCTGTCACATCAACAAAAATTGATGTCGCTGCAGTGCTTTAACATAGATACACTTTATACCTTCACTTGCTGCAGATAAGTCTTGGTTCCACTCTAGCTTTTTCACACCAGCGGATAATTTAAGTGGATCCAAAATTTGCCAAGATTTTGCAGTCATGTAAAACAAACACCAGCTGTCAAATACTTTTCCATTATTAACTGTCTCTTGTCTATTCATAACTCTCTTCAGAGTAATTAGAAAGTGATGAACATGTTCATGAACAAATGTACATTCTGCCATCTTCTAGTTGTATTGTCTTAATTTGTGTGATATAACAAGGATGAGACAAGATGAAGAGTGAACGTTCAATAGACATAATCGTTAAAAAAAACATCAAAACAATTCTTCAATTCTGTCATTCTTCCTGTATTTCTGGTCTAAGAGTAAGAGTTGTTTTCATTCTACTAGACATGTTCTTGTTTTTTCACTTCAAGAAAACATATCAACAATTCAGACGGTAACAAAAACAAGTTAGAATTAATATTTTGACTTCTACATGCGTAGGTGTGTGTGTAGGTGTTAAGGTTGTGTATGAGAATATTGAGAAGAGGTAGGTGTGTAGAAAATTAATTCATTAGTGAAGCAAAATTAATTCATCTAGATCAGTGGTTCCCAACCTTTTTTGGTTTGTGACCCCATTTTATCATCACAAATTTCTGTGAAAACAGGGACATTTTTATTGCTAAAATTAATTTGTTTTTGGTCATGTAATAGTTTGCCATACTATGTTGCAAATAAATGTTGATTTTAGACAACATTTAGTCTATATAATGTATATTATTATGTACGGAGGCAGAAAAGCCAGGTGTAGATTACTGCACAAAGTGAGAATTTTATTTTCCTTGGTCAGGATATGTACAGTCAGTCCAGCTTGTATTTACAAAGCTGACAGTTAATACTGAACAAACAATAACTCAAACTATGAATTATGAAAGAGCTGCAGCATCTGAAACCAACCACAATGAACATTTGACAGATAAACAGTTCCACAGTGCTTCAGTTTCAGCTTCAGAGTTTGTCATGTCTGTTATGTATTGTGATTGTTTCTCTCAACTCACCATATATTTTTTATTAGTAAGTATTTTATATCAATTACTAGAATTTGAAGAAGAAAAAAAATGCAATGCATTACATGGCCATTTTATCATTATTTAAAATGATCTGAGACAGATATTGGACAAGGTATTCTCCCCAAGTGCTTATTTATGTGTTTATATGTATTTATTTATGTGTTAGTTGGCTCATCAGGTAAGGGCGCCCTCACCAAAGATGTTGGGTCAGGATTGTGGTGTTGCATTTACCTACAGTGTTGATCATCCAAGCATTTGTCTTGAAGAAAGAATCAGTAGTCTCCTTAGAATTAACAGTATTTTGCAAGGCTTTGATTTTTCTTAAGGATGATTACAGAACTAAGTTTATCATGTTTATACAGGGACATGTCACGCTCCCGCTATCTGCATTCAGTGAAGAAGAATGTAAGCACCAATCAGACTATAGGGTAGGGTAGGATAGGGTAGGGTAGGATGAACTGATAGAACAAATTTGCTTGTATGTGCAACAAAAGGAGTCACATACCAGCTGTGTAAGTAATTGTATGTACATGAACACTAATTCAGGTGCGGAGGTTTTATTGTACTCCGGCTTCTGGTAGAAAACAAAGGCTTTAACCTCAATCTATTTAATTTACTTGCAAATCACTGCGACCTGACAGTTTTTGCTTTGTTATGAATGCTATTTTTGTTGTTGTAATTCAGCTCCTCGAGGTGAAGCCCAGCTCAGCATTAAAGTGACTCATAGAAGAGCAAGAACAGTAGGCTTCAGGGGCTCTTACAGAATAAAATAAAATTCCTGCCAGCTTATATTTGTTGTACAAAGTAACTCTCCCAAAGCCAGAGTTAAGATCCTATCTCATAATGGTAGGTCCTGGTAAAAGGTGATAAAGATGCTTAATCTCTCCTATGCAGGTCATTAATCTTGCCCTTAAAGGTGTACATTTAGTAACGACTTTTTTTTTTTTTACTCCTTTTGTAATGCTTAACAATGACAAAATTCTGGGTTCACATTTTGATCTGCCATCTGAATTCTAACACTGAATTACATTTCCATTCCTAGTGATGGTAGTAATAAACAAGCAGCTAGAGCTGTGATGTTGCTGCAAATAACACTTGTGTAGTATCTCTCTGCAGCTACAAAGTATGTGATTTAAACTGGTCTGAAAGCCCTTATGTTTCCAATTTCCCAAGGGAAGCTGCACATTAAGCTTTCACTGTCTGGTTTCTTGATGTTTGTATTTCTAATGTATAATATGCACTGTACTGGATTATTCCAAATATAAGGTTTTCAACACCCAGCGCTATCATTTTTTAGCATCACACTTGACTTCATCCTTTCGGTTTTCCAGCCTCATGCTCGAGGATGTGTCATATCTTACTCTGCAGCTCTCTGCTGTTTAACATTTAATGTGCATTTATATATAGATTCTTTATGCACTCAGCGCAGTTTACCCGTGAAAATGGTTACGCAATGCACCGAACTGTACTTGCCGTCAGATTTCTGACCAGTTTTAATCTCTCATTTTGATCTGTTGTTCTGAATGCACCAGTGAATTCATATTCCATGATGTTATGTTTATGTGCACCTTGAATTTAGTAGGTAGCGGCTCTGAATTCAAGATGATGATGTTGGATTTGTGTCATGATTCACTCTGTCCGACTTATTAGACTGAAAATTTTATATTTGGCGTATATGTAATCGGCCATAGATAGACAATAGACAGTGAGGTAACTTAAAAGATCACTGTCGGGTCACGTAAAGACCTCTGTTGCTTTGTTAAGTCAGCTGATGTTCTCTGTACTCCAGCTCTAAAAAAAAAAAAAAAACAAAAAAAAACTGAAATAACCTCTGGCTTTGTACAAACCCACAGTCATGACAGCAGGACACTGTGGAGTAGCAGAAAAAGCATAAATGGAAGGTACATGTTTTAGTTATCAGTGCATCATTGTGTGCAACAAGAATGGAATTGTAGACTGGAACAAAAATAATGGTCGCGAAGACAGAGGTCATTCAGAGATTTCACTTACACTCAGGGAGATCTTTATGGTAATGTTGGATTAACATGATTCTTAATTGCCATGATTTCCTGTTAAACAGGCCCAACCAGCACATGCCTTGAATCATCCACACTTACATCTTGTTCTGTCTTGATGACACAGCAGACAGATGGTGCAGAATGTGTGGGACATACCAGCTGTTGCTCCAGCAGAACGTAGTGTGAATTTTGCAAGCACCCTAAAAGGAAAAAAAAAAATCTTCAAAAGTCCTCAAAACCAATCTGGCCTTAATTAGAGTCTGTTAAACTTTTTTCTATGTGGCTGTATTTATAGCTGACATATGACTGTTGTAGCGCACGCATATACACACCGGCACTGAAATACATAAAGCAGTTTTAGGATTAGAAGTGGTATTTGTGACATACCACTGGACATTGTAGGTTTTCTGGACAGTAAGTAAGTCCAATTATCAAACATGGTTATTTCAGGATAAATAGAGTAAAAACGTTACATTTAATCCATCTTAGAAGCTTCACATCTTCTTCATATAGTCTGCATTTTGATAAGAGAATAATTGCTTGAATTGATTTCCAAACTGTGTCTTGTGTTTTGCTTAAAATGCATCTGATTAATTCAACTCTGCTTGTTTTTCCTCATTAAAGAAGCAAAACTCCTGTCTTTCACAGCAGCTTAGAGGCGCTAATGATTGCGTTGATTTTCACACTTTGTACATATAATCACACCCACTGGACTCAGCTATGATTTTTGCAGTCATCACAGACACTTTTGGCCAGTAGTAATTGCTTGAAGATGCCTCTTGTCAGATTCATTCAGCTAGATTTTGTTTGAATTTGGAAAAGCACTGAAAGGATAGATTATAGAGGATGCACGATTGTATTTATGTTTGCTTACTTATATCTGTCCAAGTACACCTTTAGATGTAAAACGATCCTTTTGATTTTGCTGTCATCTGCCGTATTAATTCCATCTGGACTTAACAAAATATTGACTGTCTGCTGTCTTATCCACTTTGAAAAAAATGCAGTTTCCATAGATTTCTACCAAAAGTGCTTGAGGAGATGAGTGGCCTTTATCCACAGCGACAGAGCTGAATACAAATGGTCTCCCAAGTCACACCTTCCTTTTCAGTGTCTCTTGCTATAGATTGAGAAATATTGATCCATAACCCACTGGTGTAGCAACAGTGAAGGTGTAAATACATCAATTTCTATGTCGTATTAATTTTTGTTACTTATTTTGTTGGAGCAGTTTTAAAACAGCATTTGTTAATGTAGGAAATATGTCCTAAAACTGCAAAGACGTTAATATAAATATATAGATATCAGAGTTTGTATGGGTGCTTGAAACCCTTGAAAATGCTTGAGTTTCAATGTTGTGTTTTCAAGGTCTGAAAAGTGGTTGAATTTTTGTTTAAGTGCTTGAAAGTGCTTGTAATTATAACCAAAGCTACTTACAGAAAGGTGATACATTTTGAAAAAGAAAGTTTTATGTCAAAAAAGAAAATTACCAAGTGCTCTCAGGTCGACTCCAGATAAATTTTTTTTTGATCTTTGTCTTGGTGCAAGTGTGTCTGAAGAAGTGGCTTTCTTTATTTTTTGGATAAAAGCTTGTGTTCTCCTTTAATTTCTCAATTTTTTGCTATTATGAATCATAATGTTTGATGTTTTTAGCATAATACAATGTAGGGCTGAATGATATTTTTCACAATTTATTTTAACCCTGCGATATGAAAAAATACTCTGGAGGAGATAATTGTTGTGTGGTGCAGACCGTAAATGGTCAAACAAATTAGTCGTGTTTCTGCTCGTTGTGGCGACAGGTGCAAGGCACTGTCGACACAGAACACGTGTTTCAGTATCATCCTTGTAGCCGAAATAATTCTAGATAATTGACGTTGCTTTTCTTTTTGGCGCTAAGTCTTTATTTTTGGTGATTTTTTTTCTTGTTTTCGTTGCTCATTTTTCAGTGTTGTTACCAGCGACTCACTCCATGTTCCAGGGTGTGGTCTGCTCCGGCAAACTGATTTAGAAAAATTGTGATTGGTGGATCGTTGTACCCAGTGTGTGTCAGGTACCCTAGTTGATATTGGATGAGAACACATTGAGTTCATTTGCCTCCTATTAGGGGTGTAAGAAAATATCAGTTCTGCAATATATCGCGATATTTCATTTCACAATACTGTATCAATATTAAAAAGTACTGTATCAATATTTTTAGGTATTTATTCAAATGCAGATATTGTGGTGGTTCAATTTTGTTTTTCTTTTTTGCTTATATTTTATTTATTATTATTTAAAACTCTTTTATTAAATAACATTAGTTCCTTTGTTGGGATTGCACAAAAATAATGTTCTGATGTTAGTTCTGAACTAATAGAATATGAACATTTGAACAGGATCTTAAACTGTAATGTCTGTAAAACATCATTTAAGTTTTAACACAGACAGGATCTTAAACTGTAATGTCTGTAAAACATCATTTAAGTTTTAACACAGGAACATTTTGTGATGTAGCATTAGATCCTGTTGTGATCAGATAAAAATGTGTTGAGTATTTGTACAGATTTTCTGGTGTAATTTAATTCTTCAAGGAAATAATCATTTAAAAAAAAAGAAACAACAGTATCATGGTATATCATGATATATTGTATCGTGATCCTAGTATTGTGATTTGTATCATTTCGCCAGATTCTTGCCAATACACAGCCGTACCTCCTATATTGCAGGACCTGCGATGTGGCTGTTGCGCAAACGTACATCATGATGCCAATGCTCAAACAATATATTGTGCAGCTCTAATACAATGTACATCATTGTGGTAAAAAGTGAAAAAAAATAATTATGAGTATATGTATTCCTGTAGATATGTATTTTACCCCAGTGATAAGGTGCTGTGCTGGGAAAATTAGAAAATGACCCTTAAAAGTGCTTGAAAAGTGCTTGAATTTGACCTTGAAAAATGTGAATGAATCCTGAAATATGTTTGAAATTAGGATTCATGGTAATCGGGCAGCAAGAGTGTAGTATTTTGATAAAATGACTAAATAAGTAAAATAATTTTGAGATGGATGAAAGGCATTTTGAAATGTTTTCCTTCTTACACTAGGCTACACGACATTGGAAAATATTTGCCTCTTGTTCTTTTTCTGTCTGTTGGCAAAAAAAAAAAAAAGTAGTGGCAGCTTGCCGACTAACTTTGGGCTTCTTTTTTGTTCTTCTCATAAGTTGTGAAAAATATGAAATGTCAGATTGTTGTCATACATTTAGTTCATGTCCATCTGGCAGGAATTCAGAACAGACTAATTATTTTTCCTCCTCTCAGTAATATTCTTTGTCTTTGTCGATAAAAAGTCAAATGTGAGTCATTATTTTTAATCGCTTTGTCAATTGAGCAACTGAGAGATGTGGTGGTGACTGTCAATTGGCTTTGCTGTTTCCCGGTGGTCATATCACAAGTCTCCTGCTCCTTTAGCACTTGAAAATGTCTGTGCTGTCATATTTGAATATTTGGCCGTGTTACTTGGCTGTTATTTTCTTCCAAGCTTCTTTATTAATAAATGGTCAGAAACTTAAACACTTTTTCATGCCATAAAGACTGTGGAGCGCCAGATGGGCTATGTAAGTCCCCCGGTCTGACTTAGTGGCCCTGTCTGTTTGAGAAGCAGCGATGGTCAGGCCACTGGAGTTGATCTGTGAATGTGTGCAGAATATGTTGAGGATAAAGCAGAAAGAATTATTTTATCATGTCAATACTTGTCAACTACTGAATAAATCCCAAACAACTCTTTTCCAATAATCAGTTTTAGGTTATTTTTTGAAGAACTCAAAATGTTTTGATTCCCGTTTCATATATTTTGATATATTCTTATTATTCCACTTCTCTGCGGCTGATTGACGATCTTTGCCTTGCAGACCAAACAAGACATTTGAGTATGTCATCTATGGCTTTGGAAAACACTGATCAGTATTTTTCTCAGACTGTGTAAACCAAGCAACTGATTCATTAATCAAGAAACAAATTTGTGATTAACTACGTGCCTTCTTGGCAAGGCGCCCCTTGAGCAAGAGTTTTTAAGATTTCTGATTTAATAAAAGTTAAATTAACTGATAATGAAAATAATTGTTAGTTGCTGCCCTTAACCTCCTGAGACCCAGGAAAGTGAAATGTTTAGCGTTTTTAAATTAAACAATTGTCTTGATTGGAAACTGCGTAATGCATCTTCTTTTTTTTTTTCCAGAAACATTTTTTAAATTTTTTCAATTTATTTGTCTTTTTTAATGGAATGTCTTTTGCAATGAACAGCATTTTTTTATTTATGTAAAACTGTCAAACTTTTGTCCCCTACAGAGGACAAAAATGGATTGCTGGGTCTCAGGAGGATATGATAGGATATTATTGTTCTTGCCACCTATATAGTGCTAGTTATACACTGTGTTCATTATGCTACATATGAGCACAGCTGCCATGCAAAACATCTTCTACACCAGTGTCGGGCCTACTCAAATTGGACTTTCAACAACTTGTCACGCAATCTTCATTTTACTACATGGCACACTGTTGTGTCTTTTATTTCAGAGCTTACCTAACAGCTTAGCAGTGCACCAGTGTCATAATTTTGTGATACTTGCAAAAATCCTGTAGTACCAGTGTCATGTATATGTTGCTTTACTTGCTTTTTACTTGTCCAATTCAAGGTCCTTGTGGAATCCTAGAGTTGTAATAACGTAATAATAATAATAAGTCTTAAATATAAGTTTTGATATTCAGGGTCTGGAGGTTTAGGATGGTACGCACTAACTTTAATCAGAAGCAAAATTAATGAATGCATCTATTTTTTGTTCAGTTTTTCAGTTTTATTTTATTGGTGTTTTATATTCAAGATCAATAACCATTTCTCTGACATCAAGTAGGTGATTATATGTATCTTAAATAAAGGAAAAAACCAAGGACACAAAGAAAAGGGAAACATATTGTGAAGAATCAATACAAGCCCAGCCATTAGCAAATGTGGACCTTCTATTGTAGACCCTGACCAGTGGAACACTATACATATTGAGAGAGAGAGAGAGATAAGCGACTACCTCTTTTGTATTCTGTACACCTAAATTATATGTTTGTTTTTTTTCTCTCTGTATTTCAGGGTCAGCCTGTTGGCCAGTGTGATTTCAACATCCGACTAGTATGCATAGAAAAGGAAATCATTTCCCCTCGGATGGAAAAAATGAAGACCGGACAGATTGACAAAACCAAGGAACCATTCAGCGTCCGAAATAAGCCCTTCTTTGACATTCATGCGTCACGCAAGGTAATGTGAACAAAGGGTTGCTTTTCACTTTCCAGGACATTTTTTGTCTCCATTATTTTCCACAGATGTGACCTTGTCAAGAAAACATATGTCCTGTTTTTCATATTTCTTTGAAAAGTTAGGAGTTGCAGTTTATATGACCCACAAAACAAATTGATCTCCAGTGAGCAGCCTGAAAAAACCTTTCAAAGTCTCTGTGGATGGAAGGTCTTGGAAAAGACATAAGTTTGTTTGCAACAAGAAAGCCTGTCCCCATGACTAAGGGTTAAAACTTTTCTCTCGAGCCCAAACTATTGGCCGTTGAAAAGGCTTGCCGCAGGGGTAGAACTTTCTGATAGAGCAGAAACAGCCAAGTGGAGTTTATTGTAGAAGTACCATTGTTCAAATACAAACCTCATGGGTGCTTCAGCTTTGTATAGTAATCATTCACACGGTACACAGGCACTAGTTGATAACTGGTAGATTAACTTTTGGGAATAGAGTTGGACTTTTTTTTTTCTTCATGCTTAAAGCTGCAGGAAATCAAGGTTTTAAAAAAAGCTGAATTAGTTAAGCTGTTTCACGGACTGGCCTACTTTAAGCCCAGACACAAAGAACCCTCACCCCAGGCACTAGTCTTAATGTGGTCCAGTGGCTTTGTGTGGAGTTGAGTCAGTTTCTAGTTTGTTGGGTACAGTCTGATGCAGGAGCTGGGCTGATAGTCATCCACCTGACTCGATATTTTTCATTATGACACCCTGGGTCTAATTAAATTGGGTCCTTTGTCAGCAAACTATGCTGATGTTGTCGTTGCTAGATCCAACTTTAGTTATTAGCAATATAATAATAATAATAATAATAATGGATTGGATTTATATAGCGCCAACATTATGACAACATAATGAACACAATATTATGTTTTTTATACAGACTAATAGAGCTGGTAATGTCTGATGACCCATGAGTAATTTAGTGCCAAACTGACAGCATGAAGATCACATTTGAGTAGAGGGTGGGGGTATCTGCATAATAATAAAGACGATCTGCATTAAGTACTATTAAGTTGAATCAGTTTTATAGTTGATTGCAACAGGAGACATTGCATTGCTGCTTGTTATTATTTAGTTATCAAACCAGCACAGAGATGCATTTCTGCCACCAAGTGGACTGGAGTCACAATAATTCATTGGCCCTAGTGGGCTTTTGCGGTCACTTGAGGCATCTAATGAGTGGGAATGTGACTTCTAGCAATAAAAATAATAATAATAAAACCTGTTTGATTTTGTAACGAACTGATTTGAAATAGTTTACTCCAGCCGATTATTAACCGATTATTAGTAAAATCTAACACTTAAGTCAGAGGCTGTTGTTATTAAATCTGCTCCTATTGCCTCGTGTATATAGTTCCAGGGTCTTCTCAAACTGAAGGCACTGAATCGCATCTCTACATTTTTTTACATCCCAACATGATCTGTTTCCAACACAGTGTAAAATGTATGATTAGTGTTAGTCAGCTCCTTCAGGCATGTTTCTGTTGGTCTTTTTAGAAAACACTGGGTTACCCACTTTGGCTGAGCACAACCCATGTGACCTCGGTGTAATTTGATGTGGTTATATTACAATTTGCTTGTTGGAGAGGCTACAGGTAGTTGGCTAAGAACTGCTCATATTAATGCATCCTTGTCGATTAGACGACGAGAGAGGATTTATATAAAGTAAAATCTTTTTCAAGTACTCTACTGTTGGAAGCATTTTGGCTTTCATACATCTTTTTTTGCAGTGCCAAAATTTCTAAGACTTCCACTGATAATGACAGTACCTTTTCATAATTATTTTTCAGTGCTAGACTTAATGTTAATAAGGCAGAAGTAGATTAGTAGAAATATTATTATTTAACTGTCTAATAAACTTTGTTCAAAGTATCATATTCTTTGCATTTCCTTTGTCATATCAGAAAGGAATTATTGCTGTTGAGGTTTTAGGATAGGACTTACAGCAGACTGAAGACAACAGAGCTTTCATCCTTTGAAAAGCTGTTAAACCTTCCTCAAAGGCTTGGTTTTGTGCCCTAATATCAGGTCTGTGGGAGGTCGAAGCACAGTTGATTTGATGTCTTACTTGAGCCAAGATCAGTCGGAAATCTTGGCGCTGCAAATTCACTGATGATCAAAGTATACGGAGGGGTAAAGTTGTTGACATTTCTGGTGCTGTCACATGTCTTCCGCTGCCAACACTGATATGTTGGTGTACTTGTTTTTGAAAAAATCCCTATTATGAATGGTCGGCTTACCTCTGGTCTGGACTTTGGTATGAAACTTTGCAAGGGATCACCCCCCACTCTTTGAGGGGCATGTTGATGAGGATACCCAAGAAATGAAGTCACTAGGACTACGTCTGGTTTCTGACTGCTCTATTGTGTTATACAGTGGCCATCTGCTCCCCATACAGTCATATCTCTGTTGTGTGTGACATTCAAAGGAAAAGTGGAATCTGGCTCATTAATTCATAGCAGCACAACCATCCACTTCATGGCATATTGACCAGAAACTCCTGTTAGGGATGTTTCAGTCTCAAGCTGCAGTTGTATGATTGCTTTTGTCTGTTGCTAGGCTGCTGTTTTTCGTCTCCGACACTTAGCCATTCATGCTGCCATTGCCCCACCACTTGGGACATTTATCCTTTTGCTTCCGCTACTAGTGCAGTTATCTTACAAAGACCCCTTTTTGTAAGGAACAATTTGTACATTGGGACAACCAGATACTATATTTGGGGAATTTCCCCTCTTTTGTTTGTCAAATAGACTTGGCTGAGAAAATGTATTATGAGAGTGATTCTGAATTTAGTGGAAGTTCGTAGCGAAAGGGTCTTCCTCTTGGAAAACACTGATGCTTGCAAAGTTGGTTATTTTCATTTGATGTTTGCTACTTGCACATTTTACATGCTTTGGCGTCAAAAACCAAAATATCAGATCTGTTTAGTGGCATGTACTTTACAAATTGGTAGTAAGTCATGTAATAAATGCTATGTATACTTAAAATATACACAGTATTTGATGTTTAACCAAAACCAAAGAGCACAGTCCTCTCCCAAAGCAAATATTCCGCCCATCTTTTTGTGCCACAACATTATTAAACCACAAACCATAAATCATGAGCTTTGTTCTCCTTTTTGTCATTTGACATCACTGACAAAGAACGTTCACTGACTGAAAGCTAATTGTTTGTTCCATTGCAACATTATTGTGCAATGGAGCAGAGCTAATTTTCTACCATACTGGATTGGAAGTTAATTTACAGTGTCCATTCTAAGTTATATTAAAGCAAGTGACAAAAAAAAAAAATCGACCAGCTTCTCAAGTATGTGGATCCCTTTTTGCTGGTCTGTCCTTGGCCCATGCCCTACTCTACCCCCGTCTTCATGAAAATCAGCAGTTTTTGTGTAATCCTTTTGACAATCAGATTGACTGGTAAGCCAGTAGTGGTCCCGTAACCTCCTTGGAAGAGGTAATAAATTCTGACCTGATGTTAGTTTTAGAAAAGTCAAGGGATCACGTTATACATTTATCTCATTCATTCTAACAGTTGCTGAGACTTTTCAAACAAATATCGATGTCATTGCAATACTGCAGTCGACAGGCTTCACCCTCTTGAATGAGAATAAATCTAACTAGAATAAATATACCTATTTCTCACATTTTTTCAAAAAATGTGGACTAACATAATTTAGCATGAAATATTGTGCTTTTGAAAGCTTTTTGCAAGTTTGGAGTCTGAATGCAGAATAAATACTTTTTTTTCCCATCACCCTTGAATGTATGTAATTCAGTGGTAATAAACATAGCAGTTGTTGACATGTCTGGACAGTGTCAACTAGTCAGCATAGTTATATGTTTCTCATGTGGTTTTAGTGCATGCAGAAGACACTGTCAGTTCTACTATTCCCACTTCATGAATAATTTCTGTGTCTATCCCTCTCCTGATCATAATGCTGTTCACATTTCTCTCCTATACGGAGGAGGTCTTTAAGCAGCAACACTGCTGCCAAATGAGCTCTTGTTTTCACTCTCTAATGTGTGTCAAAAGCAAAGAAAACGTGTTATTTTCCTATTGTACTGTGTAGCACTGTATAATTATTTCAGCGATTTAATATATTCTTCAAATATACATTATAGGGCTTAGTATTCACAATACATAACAGTGAAATGTCATCCTTGGCAAGAAGTCTGTATATTTCTTTTTCCAAGGAATTAAATATTAAGCCAAGGATTAGATTTCTAGTCATTTTTCAGCCCAGTGAAAGCAGTTGGTAATTTTGTGGCAGTTTTCATCGACTCCTTTTCCATCGTCAAAAAAAGAAAATCTATTCCACGTGGGATTATAAAAATGAGTTTTATAGTCTTGGGGCTACCAGGAGCTGAAGATCAAATTTGCAATTTTCAGAGGGAGTGGACCTGACAAGTCAAAAAAGTCTCACCTATCCAAAACTTTTTTCATTACAATCCATATATTCAGTTCAGGAAAGTAGTTTAACAAAATAGTTTAACAAAATCTTGTCTGAACTTGTATTCGGCCCTTGATTTCATCAGAAAGCTTCTGTATAACCTCTTACAATAGAGACTCAATAAAATGGTTTGAATTTACAAGTTAGAACATTTTCTAAAATGACACAAGTCAATGTCTCAGCTTGTTTTATCGGGGAAAAAAATATACCACAAAAAAAAAAAAAAAAAAAAAAAAGACCATATATACTGTTGTCAGAACATTGTACCGGTGATAGCTTTAGAACATCCCAAAGAGTTTTGCAGTGTAGATTTAAACAGTTCGATTTACAAACACAACCAAGACATTTTCCTAAATTTGTCTTAAAAAATGTGTAGGGAAAATTCCCCAACTGAAAAATGGGCTTTGTAATGAATTGCATCAATTTAATTTGTGTACCTGAATGTTTTAAGTGGATTCACAGTGTAGGAAACCCCTACTGAGATGTTCTAAGTGGATAGAATATGACATAGTTGGTAGCATCTACCTTCATTTAAAATGAGCTGTTCTAGACTCTTTCCTCTCAATATATTCTTTTTTTGTTACACCCACAAACTGTAAATCTTCATGATTTTCCATAAAACTTTGTAAATATGAATCTTTATTGTCATCTATATTAAACTTTTAGTTAGGTATGTTTGTATGCGACTCACATTTGCACAGCGTGCAGTGATTAAATGCAACTCACGGTGTATCCTGATTTAATGAAGTCAGTCTTTTAACATGACAATTAAAATAAGGAAATTAGATAGTGTTAATTTTTCTCTGCCATTTTCCAAACATTTAATATCCCTGCTCATTTATCACACCTAGAATGAAATTAAGGTTTCCACAGAGAAAAGCTCAGCATCAGGAGATTAATATCATCAATTGACCCCAAGACATCACCCTTTCAGTCCCACCTCCTCCCAGGAGCTGAGATAAGTTCTCTACAGGTGAAGTAACAGAAAGGCTTCAGGTAAAAGAATGACTTTCCTTACCTGAGAGTTGATCTAATCTTGAAATACTTTGCAGAACTGAGATTGGATAGGGGCCTGAAAAGATTGTTTCACAAGATTGCAGGCTTTTCATGGAGCTTGAACCTAATCACACTGAGTGAGATTAAGGTTAAGTGTATGTACTGAATACAAAATGGCAAAGACAACTCACTTCCACAAGAATGCAAATAGTGGAGTGGGTCAATGCACTTTGAAATCACATTGGTTGATGTGCTTTAAATTGCCATTTTTGTCTGGCTGATTTTCTTGTGAGTCAGATGTTGTGTAATGAACACATTTGCAGCTGCAGTTCTCAAACAAGAAAATTATCCTGTGGTGTGTGACCCTACTTACACAAACATCCAATGTAGTAGATAATTTCCTCCATTTATTATTCACTGCTGCCTTTTGATTGCTTGTGGGGTCGTACTTGATTCCACACCTGACTTTTAGCTGCACTAAACACTTCCAGCCCTGTACGTTTTCAAACATCTAAAACATTTTAACACAAAATGAAAGTCTCTGTAATAATCTCTGAGCTTTCGAACACACCTGAGACACATGTCAAATGATGAAGGGTGTTAGTGTTGCAGCTGGACATGGGAATGATCTCAAATTGTTCAGATAATGGTTGGACCCTTGTCAGTGTAGTCGGTCGCATCAAAAGCTGCAAACAGAGGCATCAAGAACAGAATGACATGTAATTCAGTGTTCAAGGGTGACTTCTTGTTTTCTTCTGGAAGGGTTCATGTGAAAGAGGCCTGGGGAATCAAGGAAGGATAATAACTGATAAAGCCCAAACAGTCAGGGAAAAAAAACAAAAGTCATGTATTTGAGAGCAAAACCATATCTGTATCTGTAAAACCTTAGAAGACATTATTGATTCTTGGTTTGGTTTTTTGGCATAAAAAATAAACTAACTAGAAGCACTCGGAGAGCGCAGACCTCCACCAAGGCTGATCAGTGGCCCCCCCCGTGGGCCCCCCCACGCCAAGGAGGTTATGTTTTTGCCAGGGTTTGTTTGTCTGTCTGTTTGTTTATTTGTCTATCCGTTAGTGTGCAACATAACTCAAAAAGTTATGGACAGATTTTGATGAAATTTTCTGGTCTGCGCCCCCCCCCCCCCGTGGGCCCCCCCACCCCCGATCACCACCAAAATTTAATCATTTCTTCCTTATCCCATTTCCAACAAACCCTGAAAATTTCATCAAAATCTGTCCATAACTTTTTGAGTTATGTTGCACACTAACGGACAGACAAACAAACAAACAGACAAACTAACAAACAAACCCTGGCAAAAACATAACCTCCTTGGCGGAGGTATCTAAAGACTGGGATTGAAACTAACAGTCTGGAAAAACCCAGTAATTTAAAGATACAATCAGTGCGTTTACATGACAACTTTTATTCAAGGTTTAAACTGATTAAAGGTTAGATCCTATTTCAGATGCCCATGTAAACACCTTATTCCAGTTGAAAAAGAAAAATTTGGATTAAATTTAAACCCGATTAAAGTCACTGGTTTAATCCACTTTTGATTCTGGGCTAAATTATTCCTCGGACATGTAAACCCTTTATTCTGTATGGACTTTATTCCTGCCATTCTGCACATGCTCATTGTCTTGTCCTGTCGCGATGACGCACACATTCTGCGCTGGCGGAAGAATATGCAATGCAGTCTAGTCAACCCAAACCATTCCAGTGGGCTATTCTGATGGGATCTACCAGCCTGGAAAACCCTGAGGGAATAGTCCACCACTTGTTTTTTATTAATTCATTTGTCATGCACTAATGAGTTCGATAAGTGGGCAAAACAGTTTGCACTGCAGTGCACCGATTGCCTTGTTCTCGCAGCCCTTCCGTTAGTTTAGCTTAGCCTAGCTTAGCATAATCGCGTCATTCCTATGGTCAGACGTAGCCAGGCTTTTATAGGTGATTTGTAGTATTTTATGAGTGATTTTGTGAAATTCAGTTCTCCCTAATCATTACTTTAGTCCGGTGGGGTCAATATGATCACAAATTGAGGCTCAAATCATGGCAATGTGACTTACTACAGGAATAAAATCTTGGGAAATAAAAACTAATGCAAAGCTAAAATGGTAAAGCAAAGCTAATTTAGCGCATGCTTCCCTTCCAACAAAAAGATTTTCCTGCTTCCGTCAACACAACAGTCCCAAGATTGTATGAATGCAGTAAGTCACGGATCTAAAGAAATAATTAGGGAGAATCGGATTTCACAAAATCACTTACAAAAGACAACAAATCCCCTTTAAAAAACTGGCTACGTGTGACCATGGGAATGCAGTGACTATGCTAAGCTAAGCTAACAGAAGGGCTGCGAGAACTGAGTAAACATTTCTCATGTAAACCTTTATTCGGGTTCAACATTTCCATGTAAACAGAAGAGAAAGTACTTCAGTTCCGGATTAATTTCTTCTGGAAAAATAAATCTGATTTAAAAAACATCATGTAACCGTACCCAATGTGTATCACTTAGATTGGATTAGATTTAGATTAGACAGAACTTTGTTGATCCATTGGACAGAGCCCTCAGGAAATTAAGGTTCCAGTAGCAGCACAACACCGAATGTATACATATAAGAAGAACTACAAAGACAAAAGGAAGGAAAATAGTAATAACAATAACTATAAAAAAAAAACAATAGTGAAAACCAGACAATTGCTAATTAGAAAGTACATGTAAAAATAAATAATGAAGTAGTAATAATAAGAAATAAGTAATTATGTCATAATAATGGAACAATATGTATATATGTATAGTTTTATAATAATAGAACAAATAATTATAATAAAATTATAATAGTAATAGTCATAACAATGATATATGAGCAATAAGTAATATAAGTATGTAAGTAATAATAATAAGAAAACTATATTAATAACAACAAACAAATATTGCAAACTGGATACAATAAACAACTTTGCCAATGTAAACTCCAGTCCCACCAGTATTCGATTAGATTAGCGTTAGACATTTTCTCTATCTCAGCCTCATCTCTTATACTTTACATATGTTTATGTGCTTATATGGAGTTTGTGTTGGATTTGGGTTGTTTGTTGATGTTGAAAAAAGTCATTCCTAAGATAGCACTATGTAGTTTTACACACATTCCTGCTGTAGTGGAGCAGACAAGAAGTAGTGAATGTCAGATAAAAACAATAGTGACCAATGCCAAAATGCATCTTTTTTTTTATTTGTTTTCTTCCTAGATTAGGAATGTAAGTGCTTCACAAACTTTCTCTGGGCAAAAAAATCTCCCATTTTATGTCATTTACTGTTTCATCATAACTTTTTCAGATTCTATAAAATGCAGCTTGTCATAAAAACTAACACTGAAACTAAACTCCAACTAGACAGTTATTCAAAATGTAAATAAAACCACTCAACTGAAATCCAAAGCCAAACTAAAATAAATACTGACATTTTCCAAACTATAATAACTGTCTTCTGTCATTATTTATGTGTTTTGCTGCTTGGTGAAGGTCACCTGTGGCTGATGTGAAGCTCTGAGTCTATGTGTACAGGATAAACAAACCTAACCAAGCTCGCCACTAGGGAGGATGACGAATCAGTGTTGGGAACTAAGCCCAGCACTGATGCATTGCATGATTTATCTAATGTATATGCATTTCAAATCCCCAAAACACAGTGCATTTATTTTTAAGATTAAACTAATAACTTATCTGTGTAATGCCAGAGATCCTGTTGCCATGTTTGAGGCACTAGATAAAGTTTAATCTAAATGGACGAACTTCAAAAGGTCAGGCACAAATCGCGTTCAGGTTCAGATAATTATAATTGAGAGCAGTGACAAGGTGAAAAAATGTGTGTGGTGCAGAGCAACGGTGGCTGGCACTTTCATTATACTTGTCAAACAAAAGCATTTCCTCGTGTGTAGAATATAAAAAGGATGTCAAGTGTTCATCTTTTCCTGACTCACCATCCTCTTCCATCTTCAATAGTCCTTGATTCTATGTAAATGTCCTCCTCTCTTGGTTTCCACTTGTCACCGTAAGTGTGTGTCAGAATCCTGTTTTCCATGCTTTAATAGGTTTGTAGTGCTGGGCTTTACAACATGTCTCATTAGCTGAGTGCTGTCTGTCTCCAGGTTTAGTGCTGCTCACTGACCTCACACCTCTGCCAGCTCTCTCATCTCCGACTGTAGGGAAAGTTCTGCTTTTTGTTTTATTTCCCTTACAATTCTTTGTTGTTCGATGAAATAAATGAGCTTTGGTATTGTATTGAATCTGAGCTCTCTGTTTGAGATAATGTACCTGTTGTATTAACCCAAACACTAATTAAGATGTCTGCATGGCGCTTAGATTTCGATTTCCATGTTCTTCTCTCACTCCACAGCAGGGTTATTATAGTTGAGAGCTAAAACTGGCAGTGGTTCCTGATCTACAAAAAGAAAACTGTTTTAGCACAACATGGGGCCTTTTAATAGCATCATATTTGGTGTTGTGTGTTGTGAATACTTTTTTCAGCTTCTTGTCAAAGCTTTTCTCATATTACCTGAAACATTTAATACTAAAACTAAATACAAACTAAGACTCGTCACCTCTTAAAATTAAAGCTAGGGATACACTATTAAAAATGTCACTGCCAAATATAATATAAGATAAACAACATTCTATATGCTAATAATAAGATAAGATTTTATTTTATTTATCCCACTGTGGGGTAATTTCACAGTTAGCAGCAGCAAAAATACTGATATTAGCTATGACATTGGTCTTTCCTTAATTCAAACTAAAACTTCTATGCACTCATAAGGCTAACTAAGAGCTTTTTTACACCAGTGAGTACAAACAAAAGTTCCAGGATGATTTGATCAGGTTTGGTTTCACACTGTAATTTTGCGACCAGGCATGACACACCAAAATAAGGGATGTTGTCAGCTACTTCTCGCTGTACTTTGAGTGGTTTTTCACACACATTTTGGTTATATAATGTCAATACTTTCGAATGAGTTTATTCTAATTTGGTATAGGCCTATTTTGTTCATTGTTCTGGTTTGAAGTCTAAGGACAGGAGTGAGTATTTAAAATGTAAATTATGTTAAGTTATTTGGTGATGAGAATGGGGGTGGGATTAAATAAGTTTTCTTCTTCTCGCTCCTTTTCGAGTGTAAATGAATGATTTTGGAATTTTAAACTTGCGTATATTCTGTAAATGCTCGACATAAACAATAATACGAAAGTGGTGTAAAGTTTTTAGACCGAAATGGGCTTGAATCACTTTGAATGGAGATCAGTGGATGACAGACAGCATTGTGTACCACACTTTATATATCTGTCCTTGGGAATCTTATCACCTCTGTCTTTCATTCAGTCAGATAATACAGCAGTGTATGGCAACACCTTTGTTTGCTCTGAGGTAAGATGTTAACCAGCATTAGATCTGTTAGCACACCGATAGCAAACAAAGATAGCTAAACATTATTATTCAGTTATTCTTGTTAGCTTTATGTTAGGAAGTTGTGTGTCATTTCTGTGTAAATACTGTAATCGCATTAAAGAAACACTGGTATGACTGATTTCAAACACGTTTTTCATTGTTTGCTAACCTAATGTGAGCCACTGTCTTACCTAAGAACAGGGGAGTATTTATTGATATAATCATTCATGGAACATAATGTAATTAGCTCCCAAATGCATACTGCAGTCCTTTCTTTCTACATCTTTGGTATTTTATAACTATTAAAAATATCTGATGTGCATCATTTATATCACTTAGTCACAATAATCTGATAGTCATAAAGAAATCGCTTCTCAAGTTCTCAAACATCCTGAAACAAAATGTTCACCACAAATTATATTTATGTGTGTCCTTTATTGTTAATAAACCCTACTAAATCCAAAAGGTTAATCTGCATTTAATTTGTAACGCTAACATTTAACCGTGAGTAGTTTTTGGAAAAGGAAAAAAAGAAAAATGATGATGCCCTCCTCTAAAACCAAATAAGTTTGTTGTTCTGGTTCTGTAATAATATAATAGATGAATAAACAATTATATATATCTACATGAATGAGTGATTATGAATGATATTGTTATGTTTAGCTAACATTCAAGTGAATTATGATTTAACCAGGGATAAACAATGATAGTGTAATGTTTCTAGTTGATGAAGGGCGTGGATTAATGATTGGCACATAGTAAGTGACAAAGTATATAAATATTTATGTCTGTGGGCACCATTGCTTAATATAAATTATAAAATAAGTATGTGGTAATAACATAGCATTGGACAGTTGCCATTTTAAGGAGGAACTTAATTGGTCCAAAAGTCCTTAAAAAAAAACATTTATGCTGTAAACAAACAATGGTTCAGTTTGAGCCAGACCAAAGTGGTAGGTGTGGAAGCATCCTAAAACTAATCTGAAATCAATCTGAAAGACGACATTAACAAACTAAAATACTAAAAAGCTGTTGCTAATTGGAGAAATGAGGTAATGTCTTGGATGATAAAGAATTTCCTCTGGGTTTCAGCCTTATTGACCATCAGTATAAAGCTTCAGTTGTATTTGCTCTAATAAAATGTAACAGTGTGGGAATCCTTTGGCAGGAAGAGATTACCAGTTGACTTCTCATAGCTCAGCACATCCTCTGTTTATCAAATTTTACTGCAGTATCTGTCTGCACCTCCCATCCTCTGTGGTCAGGTTCAGAAACGAGATGCACTTCATCACCTGCATCCACTCCCTCCTGTGCTGCACCCACTCACAGAGGGAAACATGTTGACTGTTGTATAAGGGTTTATGCTGCCTGGAAGAACACACGACATGGAATGACTAATGTTTGTTTACCTCTGCTGCTTTGAGATTTTTTTTTTTTTTTTTTTTGTTTTCTTCAAAGCCTCCAAGACATTATGCAACATCTGATGATGCACAGTACATCTATACAGTAAAGGTCATAGCCACTGGGGCGAGAGCGTAGCTGAGTATGTGGCATTATGGAGTGTAGAGGTTCGTTTTGTTTGTCTGCGCAATCCTGCTCTCCTTGTGCCTTCCAGGCATAGCGTTGATGTACTCATGGAAACAAACACGCCGTCTCTGGGTCAGGTCAACCTCCATCTATCATCAAATTTCTGCGGTTTTCCAGCTGAGCCAGTAGACCACCGTCTGCCTTTTCTATTTGACCCATGTCATGACATTCTTTCTATTTATTGACCTAAACAAGAGTTTTTTTTGATATTCAGGAAATCTCATCTCAGACAATTTAATGCAGATTTATTTTAGATTTCTAGAAATGTTTCTTCGTTCTAGACATTAAAGAGACAGTTTTACAATCACTGTTTCATTAATACCGTGTAGACAGTGGAGAGTAAGGTCAACCACATATCAGCTGGTGTTCAGTGTTTGGCTTATTGGTTGACATGTGACTAGCTTCCCAGATGTTCAGCAGTCTGGATTTTGGATCATTGGATAGATGTTATAATAAACTTTTCCTCAAGTGGTGTGTGGATTGAGATTTCACACATAGCTACTGTCTAAAAATCCACTTAAGAAACTCTGGCTAGCCTATGTTGAGCACAGGACTCATGTGTTTCAGCCCCAAAGATATTATAATATGAGTTAAGCTACATACAAGCTTTGCAAAACACACTGTTGACATTCTCAAAGGTTGGTTGTCTGGTTTGACGCCTGTTGAAGATAATGAATTTGGAATCTGCTGCATCTTCAGCAAAAAAATAGTCCAACTAGGAAAGTTTAATGTGAAAACTTCCCAAGTTATTCTTATAGATTCATACCTAGAAATCATCTTCATTCATTCATTCTTTATCTCCAGAGCGAGAGGATGTGAAAAATAGGTGTTAAATTACATTTCACAATGGTTTTGAAAAGGTCTTAAAAGTGTCAAATTTAACGTGCTGAAACCTGCACAAACCCTGTTAGCTAAAGCCCCCAGAAATTAGTCAGAGGCTGCACTGGTAATTATAATAATTATATTTTTCAGGTACTGTGTGTTTTTTCTCTATCAGTCTGTTTTGTTTTGTTTTTTTTTTTATTTCAGTCTGTAGAACAAATACAGTCCACAGATTCGTCCAGTCCAAAGATCCAACAAATCACTCAATGAAACAAAATTTACAATACAAACTTCACTAATTAAATAATTAATTTGTACAGTCAGACTGAAAAGGAGTGGGCTGAAGCTTTCTGCTTATTTTGCCTACCGTTTATACATTTTCCTACACCACGTCATCAGCTTTGACAACATATTCACACACCAACAATGAAAACAATATGAGCACTGAAATAAATATTAAATGTTACATACAAACTTAAGACTTCAAGTTCATATATCTATTAAGAGTCATATTTAATTTTTTTTTTTTAAGATAAGAGAGAGACGTACAGTTTCAACTCATCTCTGCAGCTGTTCCATAGATCTACTCTTCTGACAGACATGTAGGATTTCATAGTATTTGTTCTAAATGTTTTCTTTGTGAATATTTCAATCCTTCTAAGATCATTTTGACTGTCTAATTTTGATCCATTTGAGCTCAATTGTATCTTCTATTTTCACATGTAAACACGATGAATGTCAACTAGCTGTCTCAAATTTCCAGACCTCCACAAATAAAATATATTTCACTGATTATATTTCACATTATTTTTACACTAATAGATACTGAAAGGTGCAGCTGGTAAATTCAGTGCAATTTCACTTAATTCAATTAGGTTTGTGAGCCCGCCCACTCCACTCCTCAGTTTAAGTAAATATGTAGTGTTACTACAAGTGTGTGACACATGCATATATGGTTAAATCTATTGTATGTAAGTGTTTTTGGTTTGGAAGGCTGTGTTTCAGTTCTACAATCCAATAGACCAGTATAAGATTCATTCGACTGCTCTGAATGAAATAATGTCTAATCCGCGGCTAAATCCTGATGAGTTGGCTCCATCTCGACACTCAGCTAAGCAGAACAAATTCTTTGAGCACCTTCAAACCCGAAAAGCAAGATTTTTCTCTCTGTCTAACAGCCAACCATAGCATTTATCTCAGTCAGGACAGACAATCCCTTGTACGATACATCACAGTGTTGGACCCAGTGAGGAGCTGCCTCCTGGTTGTTGCCTCTTCACTCTGACTCTCTGTCTGCAGTCTGTATAAATGCGTCTGAGTGTGTGGGCTGTGCTCGGCACCGCTGTGCGTTTGTGGTTGTCGGTTTATCTTCTCTCTCCTGGAGACGGGTGGTGACGTTTCAGACTAGCTGTGGTATACAGCCCCAGCACAGACATGAATTAGCCACTTCTCCATGATAACTCAATATTCTATGGTTTATTGTATCGGTCAATATTGATGTCCGTTTCACTTCTCTGTCCATCAAATAACAACGCATGACTGTCCTTATGAAAGCTCTGAGATTTACCTTGGCGTGACCTAAGAGCTGCTTCATGGTAAATCACAGCTTGAATACACTTCCATTCTCATCAGTGTGACTGAAGCTGCTGCACAACTCGTTCCACATGCACTTTACAACCCAACAGTGGCATGAGCCCATTTCTACTCTTTGTCATTTGTATTCCCTTGTACGCAGGATAACCCTTGATTTAAACCCTTCTGGGTCAAGGCATGCTAAATGTGATTTGCTCTGAAGTCACGTTTGATCACATGATAGTGAGGTCCATGGAATCACCATGCTGAAACTGATTTGTATAAACGACAAGTGTGAGGTCCTGTGATTAATCTACTGAATGTGTGCTCACAATTAAAATACAAAAATCTTTTAAATCTGGTTTTATGTCCAAGCAGTGTACATTTTAATGAAATTGTTAACACCAGTAATTTGTAAGTTACTATGTCTTCTTTTTTGTCATGGAGAAAATACACTGGTCTCTTTTTTTTTTTTTTTGTTAAGAAATGATCTGCTTCAAAGATAGAAATGTGATAAATTGTACAGGATTTATAAAATATGTATCATGACATATGACAGATTTATTACAGATATACATAGGTTTATCTATATTTTTATAATACTTGTTTTCTGGCTGCAATAACTGAAGGAAAACATGATTCAGACTTGCTTTTCCTTTACATAATCTATGTGTTGCATATGATCAGAGAAACACATTCACTATTGGTATATTACAACATGTAAACAGGTTGCATTTTGATTTTGTTTTGGGTTTTTTTTTTTGCTCGTTTTGTTTTATTTTTTCAGAAGATCTCCAAAGGAATAATCTTGATTTTGCAACATAGACATTTTCCATCACTTTCAGAAAGCAAAACCTTGATTAATCATATTAATATGGTGTATTGCCAAACTCTACTAAAAACAACCTGAAAAATGAATATATTCTAATGTGAAATGAAATGGTAGCTCAGAAACAAACCCTCCTTTTGAATAATACCCATAGATTCATTCATTCAGTTCAAAAACAGTTGGATAAAATGTCAACAAAATAGTGATAATGAGCATCATGCTTTTAGTGTGTAATCTATAATTTTTTGAGCATGCAAATTTATGTTGAAGACTTAAATTTGGTTGAGTCATAAATAAGCAAAAAGAAAATTAGCACCCTGCAACACAAACAAGCTTAAATGTGCATAAATATTGCAGAGAAGCAGAAAACTATGATTTTCTAGAGAAGATGAGGTTTAGCAGTTTGGAGAATGAGTAAATAAATGAATGAAATGCCTAATGTTACATTAAAGAACTTCATTGCCAATTATTTTTAGAAGTAGTTAAAGTGAGCCACAACAACTCAGTTACAATCTTGCATTGCAGGTGTGGTTTAATTGGCTTGTGGTGTCTTTGCTTATTTTCTTGTTTTGCTGTGTTTTGTTTTGTTTTGTTTTAGAAAATAAGGTTTCTGGTTTTCTGTGCTCCTTAAATGAACAATTCTGGTGAATTCTTTTATTTATTTAGAGATGGTCTCTGTGAAATCCTAACATTTATCTCCCTCAAAAAATGTTAAACCAGAGTCATTTCAATTGGATAGAACCTTGTCTTTGTGTAATTTATTGAAGCTCTATACAGAGGATTCACAAATCCACAGAGTGCAACCAGTCTGCAATGGAATGAACAACTCATAGTGAAAGAACAAAGACTTTATTGGAGAAAACTAAAGAGAGCTGACCCAGAGTAGTAAATCCATAAGATCACCGAAGGAGGGAGGGCAAGGGTTAGCCTTGCCTGGTGAATTTAAGGAGTCCAAGACAAAACAAGAGTTAACAGTAAGGTCGGGGTTCAGCCATCCATCCCTATCTGATAGAGAACACACATTACAGCACATTCTAACTTAGGTGATAGAATGCTGCCTTGAAAAGCAACCACATACTGTGGCAATAACTATGCAGCTACACTGTAAAATTTCCGTCACAACACAATTAAAGTTGACCTTTTGCATATTAATCTTCAATCAGTTCCCAGGTCGTTCTCAAATTATGAATTTCGATGCAGTAATAACTGCTCGACACACATCATAACACCTGTCCAGTTCACCACAGGTTTTTCTCATTACACAGTTCAATTTCACACTGTGCCCAGTTATTACTCATCATTCTCGCCTGTTCTAGTCCTATACCGGCCCTTACAGTTTTATTCCTCCAAGCATTAATGTCTTTGTTCCTCATTGGCTTGTCACTGAAAATAAATGTGGAAATTTAATCATGATTACTTTTCTTATGAAATGACCTGGATGAACCAAAAGGTATTCGACTTCTTCAGACCGAATCACCTTGTTTGACTCAGGGCCAGCTGGTGGTTCAGCAGCCCAGCCTGCACACTCTGATGTGGGCTTTTCATTTAATAGGGCACTGCACACCAGCTTCAGAGTGCCATTCACATTAGGCTTTAAAGGAGCCTCCAGCAACAGCCCTGTGGTCTGACTGGAATATCAATCCTCCTCCTCCGCCTTTGATTCAGCCCCCGCATCTAAACCTTCTCAGAGCGCTGGGGATAAGCCGGGAGCAGATATGAAACACAAAGGCCTCAGGAATGGACTGTGCATAATATTAGTCCAGGTGTGCTGAGGAACAGCTCCTGATATTGCACAGAAACTGAGCCACATCATATCATTGTAACACTCCACTTGTATCCATAATGCATAGACTCGAAAAAGTTGTTTCCTGCATGCAATTCTTTTATTTATTTGCCAACATGAATCTATTGTGTAGTGTGAAATCACTTGTAAGAATCACATTCTCTTCACCTCACTTGTTTGTTTTATTATTTTATTTCATGGTGACAGCCTGAAAAATTCACTTAGCGTACAGAAATGGATTCTTCACTCACAATGGGACATTTTTGCACGTTGCTGTGTTCTTGCCACTCACACCTGTTATGGTGCTGAGATTCATTCATTCATTCATTTGGGTTTGCTAATTGCTCATAGTTAAACAAAGACATGGTGTCTGTCAGTACACCTTGTGTCAGGTTGTTATCCAAGTGTCAGCACATGACACCTTGAGTTCAGGTAGTAGATTGTAAAAGCTTACTTAGTTTTCTTCTAATCTCTGCTGATATTGTATCTTATTTTAGCAATGGCAGTTTATCCAAACCAGGAAATGGGATTTCAAATTATACCCAAGTTTCCCCACATAAAATCTAAAAATACAAAATTAGTGCTAACAATCTATTGGATGAAATGGTCTCTTTCCTCTAATAGCGTTTGCTGCTAGAAACTGTGCAGATCACTGGGTAGAGAGAAACAGGTATTAACTGTGACTACACTTCTTATTACTGGCAATATCTTTAGAGCACAACTTCATGACATTACCCACAATTTACTCTATTTGCATCATCACAAACAATAATAATTAACTTGTATGAGTTCACTACATTATCAAAAATGTATTTAAAAAAGGCAGCAATGACAAAGTTGTGGGGATGTCTGGATATTTGTGAGCTCTGTTCTACCATGTTGAAGCAAGCACTATATAAATCATTTACCCTTTGCACATGTATCATTTTGTGGGACCAAGCAAACCCTGTCTGTATTAATCAAACACAATGAAATTAAACATTCAAGTCGTTGTAGAATAAGCCACTCTTCATATCTTCCAACACTACTCAAGAGTCTGAAATGTACCTGTCACTAAGTTTTGCTCATTTGTATCTCTGGGATGCATTCACAGTATAACCGGCATATCATATTAAAACTGGTATTAACTCTGAGTACGCTTCCTATTGCTGGCAATATCTTTATAACACAACTTCATGACATTACCCACAATTTACTCTATTTGTAATATCACAAACAATAATATTCTACATGTGTGATTTCACTACATTATCAAAATTTTATTCCAAAAGGGCAGCAATGACAAAGTTGTGGGGATGTCTGTATATTTGTGAGCTCTGTTCTACCATGTTGAAGCAAGCACTATATAAATCATTTACCCTTTGCACATGTATCATTTTGTGGGACCAAGCAAACCCTGTCTGTATTAATCAAACACAATGAAATTAAACATTCAAGTCGTTGTAGAATAAGCCACTCTTCATATCTTCCAACACTACTCAAGAGTCTGAAACCATTTTGTACCTGTCACTAAGTTTTTGCTCATTTGTATCTCTGGGATGCATTCACGTAATGATATTTTTCCATCATTATTTGCGTCACTTTAATTCGGCCAGTTCTACAAAACTCCTAATATCTGCTTTCTTGTTGATAATGGGAGCGAATTTCACACACACTCCCTGTGAAATGCAGTATTCAAGAATTTCAGCTATATCTCCATATATGCATGCACAGACATATGTTTTGCCTTATACTTTGTGGGGTGTCAGCCAAAGCACAGACTGTGTGCGTCACACCTAAGCGGAATGCGAGATATGCGCCGCCCTTTTACTTGGAAGGGTCAAAAAGTGTCTGTATTTCTTAAAATTACTCTGCCAATAGCCTATAGAAGGAGAAAGTCTAGCTTATGGACAGTCTGGATTTTAAAATTTAACAGCTGACAAAAGACTGAAATAGCAGACTGAATGATAGAGAAATGATAAAAGTAAAGGGAAAATAAGAAAAGATGAGCGATTCAAGCCTATTGACCTATTGAACATCAACTCCCTGCTGACTCCGATGGATGTTTTTTCAGTTCCAGCTGGAGGTTGCTTAGTAACTTTATCCCTTTCATTGCTTACTGTCGTCTGTAGATGTAAACTGACACATATTACACTAACTGTTTGGAAGGACTTACGGGTTCACTGTGCTGTACTGGGTCAAAAACCAAAGACACAAAGCAATCATGAAAGGAAAAACTCACTATCTGACTTAAGCTGTGATGCACACAACCCTACACCCACTGCAGGTTTAACCAGTAAAAATAGATTCTACTGCAAATCCATTTCACATACGTTAAAATGTTCAGTATAGCGTTGTTACGAAACAGCGTGTGCATGAATATTTTAAGAGATCATATCAGTGTGTTGTAATGATTAGGGGCAGGGAATTTGCCCAAAGTTTTCCCTCATATATTTGTGATTTTATGTTATGTTTACAGTTTGTTCTGTTTAATATAACTATAGATTTGGTTATTTTCTTCTTTTATTTCAAACTTACATACATACAAAAACATCTGCCTCAGACTAAAATAAACAGTAAAACTAGGATTTTGGAAAAATAAAACCAACCTGGACCAGCGGTATTCTGCAACCTTGATTTTTTTTTTTTTTTTTTTTTTTTTTTAGGTTTTCATTGCATATTGTCATATTTCAACATTTTATAAGATGATTATACATCATCTGTCATTAATTTAGAAAACTAGAATGAATGTTTTTGTAGTTTGGCTACAAAATTAAAAACAACCCTACATAAAGCAATATGATAATAAAGGTGCAGACATACACTTGGCAATCACCAAGCCGAATGTCACTCTTTGTGTCTTTGCCGTTTTGTGTGTCTAAAAATAAAACGGTGAACAAGAATGGTGCAACTTCCATCACCATGACGTTGATTCTCTCTGGAGAGAAGTCTCTCCTTAGTATGTTAGTGACTGATTTGTCTCCACAAGCACTTCCGTTATCCCGTCTCTGCCCTGAAGTGTACAATGACAGCTTGATCTCTTAATGGGGCTGTGCAGTTCGCCTTCGCCTACGCAACCCTACTGTACCAGGCGCAGCTTTGTGTTTCCTTCCTAAAGAGGTTTACCATAAAAGCAGGGTCGCTGCCCCCTCCCCCTCCCCTCTGCATTATCGCTCCACGGAACTTCCTTACTGTAGGAGGATGTGTGAGTGGAAGTCTTCTTTCTGCTCATCTCTCCATCCAAGGTTGACTGCGCTTGCCGAAGGTGGTGGGTGGGTGTGCTAAGATGGCAAGAGAACTGAAATGGAACTCCCAGATCTTGCCGCCTACATGCCGTTCCCTCATAAAGGCCCCGGTTCTTTTTAGTCTGGCTATCTGCCTTCTCCATGTCAGCATGATTGTCAAGCTTGTGTGATCTGCTGTGACTCATTCATCATTCTAGAGAGCACTGATGTTGCTCTGCCTTCTTTCTTTGTAGATTCAGCGGAGACCTAACAGTCTTCTGTTGCTTTAGATAAATGTATGCAGCTCTCCTCTAAGGACCGATGACTTCACTTACTTCCCTGAAATACATCCTCTGAAAAATAGTCATGTTTAGTATCTTCAGCATTTAGCAAGAATGTGAGATTTTCCCGCGGCTTAAAAATGAAACAGACCCTGACTCAAAGCTTTGCCCTGCAGACACACAATAGTGTGTTCTACCTGCTAATTCTGACATTTGGACATACATTATACATTATGACATTATGCATTCACTATTATCTTTCCGTCTTCATTCATCTCAAAATGAGACTAAATGCCCTACTTTGCAGAAAATAACGTGGTGTATTTTGCGGCAGTGTCTGAACACTTCAAAGAGCTGTTTTGCAGAAGATAAAAGGTGCTATCAGAAGTGGTTATCCTCTGAGCTGCAGAATAATTTGGACTAATACAGGGCAAAATGAACAGGCCACACTCTGGCTCTTGTAGGCTTTACAGTGCTTCTGTGTGAAGAAATAAAATAGGTAGCACAACTTTCCGCCCATTTCCAAGGTGTATGGAGAAAACAAACCAAAAAAAATTGGAGAAAACTCAGAAAAACTTAAAAATTGGACCATCTAGTGTCAATTTGTTGAGTTAAATTAGATTTTAATAACGTTACATTTTTTCTCATGGCTACAAGGTGTTTTACTTTACAAAAATCGGCAACATAAAAGTAATTTGCATGATAAAAATCACAAAATTAGATCAGTAAATACAACTGAATAGACCATAAACTAACTTCAGGCTGGAATCATAAATATCATCGTAAATATATAATACCTGAGACTAAATTGGTATCATACAAAAACCAAAATAGTCATCTTAAACATTTCAACAGATTTCTGATATTGTGAAATCTAAAGGGTAGGTGTGATACAGAAAATAGATAAATCCACGAAGCAACAAATCGTATACATTCACACATAAATATCACCCAGCGGGGTGCCGACAAAGATGGGATCCGCTATGTGTGACTCAGTTTGCCTCCCTACATATGACACCCGGTCTTTTATTTATGAATGACATTATAATTTTGTTTGTCTCTTTACATCACAGGAGTGAATGTGTTTGTTGCTCATCTTGGCTTAGATTATTGTTGACAGTCCTCATATCTACTAAACACTCCCAATACCTTCCAGTCAAACATCCACAGTGCAGACGTAGTTAATTAAAATTTAATCATTTCATTTCATATCTTTCAGACAGGAGATGAGATGCGGTACGTTATAAAACTCCACTCAAAGGACGATATTGTTGTTCCACCTTTCAGTACCTTTCTGCACTGCTGAAATGTATTGCTTTCTGGTTTTGTGTCCATCGTGATGGGTTTCATGTGATATCTGATATCCAGTGTAGTGCACTAATGCAAAAGCTTTCTACTTTATTGACCGCTGTAATATCCTGCCTTCTAAACTATATTTACCCCTCTGCATGAATATACATTATTGGAACATCAGTTGCAAATGTAAGGTTTCCACATCTGAGAGTTTGTGTTCTAAAACTTGTTTTCTAGTCATTTTTATGATGTCAAGTCCAGTCTGATAGCCTTAGAGCAGTGTTTGTTAACCTTGGGGTCGCCGGAAATTTCTAGTAATTGATAAAAATAAGAGTAAAAACTTATTAATAAAAATATATGGTGAGTTGAGTGAGACAATCATAATACATAAAAGACATGACAAACTCTGAAGCTGAAACTGAAGCACTGTGGTACTGTTTATCTTTCAAATGTTCATTGTGGCTGGTTTAAGATGCTGCAGCTCTTTCATAATTCATAGTTTGAGTTATTGTTTTTTCAGTATTACTTTGCAGCCTTGTAAATCCAAGCTGGACTGACTGTACATATCCTGACCAAGGAAAATAAAATTCTCACTTTGTGCAGTAATCTACACCTGGCTTTTCTGCCTCCATCCATAATAATTATATAGGCTAAATGTTGTCTAAAATGAACATTTATTTGCAACATATATAGCAAACTATTGCATAACCAAAAACAGATTAATTTCAGCAAAAAAATGTCTGTTTTGAATGTCTGGGGTCGCCAGAAATTTGTGATGTTAAAATGGGGTCACGAGCCAAAAAAGGTTGGGAACCACTGCCTTAGAGAAACAAAAAACAAATTATACAAGTGTACAAGAGAGAAATTACTTGATCATTTAAATAATATTTTTAGTTTTTTTAGTATTTTTCACATTTTTGGTTGCATATCTTAGAGAAAGGGGCACTCTGAATGTGTGTGTGTGTGTGTGTGTGTACATATATATATATATATATATATATATATATATATATATATATATATATATATATATATATATATAATGGACAATATATATCCATAAGCCAAATTTTGGAGGCTCTTCAATATTCTGGTTATGGCTCTTTTATGACAATCAGCATGTCTTATCAATATTTTTTCACCAAACTTGCCATATTTGATCAATTTTGTGTTGGAGCCATGTCTTTTGCTGTTCTGCCTGTTACCTGTCTGTGTTGTTGCTGATGCTGTTCTTGTTTTTAAGGCAAAACTACAAAATCTTGTTGGTATTTATACAGTAAATTAGTAGAAGCTGCTCCACTGTTCTGAGACTAAGCTAACAGCAGTACCAAATACCATTTTCAGATTTTGTAGAGTCTGGAGGGTTATTCCATTCTTTTCATTCTTTCCATAGTTTTTGTAATTAGTCTACTATATAAACCAATCTATTTCTACTTAAGATTTCAGTTCTGCAGCACTTTAAATCTTGAGTGTTGTTTTTCTCTTACTTATTACTTTTTTCCTTATCTGACATTTCATGAGTAGTTGTGATTCTGCTGTTTATGTTACTTTTCCCTCCTTTGAAAATCTCACATCACAAGCTGCCATGTGTACTTATGCGCAGTCATATATTAGATTTGGCATGTGGTATTACATTACTGAGGAACATTTTCCAAGGCATATGATATGTTTTTAGATTGATTTCCTACCGTCCCACGAGCAGCAGCAGTAGCAGAAGGTTTCTTTCCATGCAGTACGATATTAAACCTCAACAGTGAAGAGACATCACATGGAACTCAATGCTTAGTTTTATTTTTCTGAAGGCCACAAACACACCTCTTATCTGGTTCAGTATTAACAAACTGATTCAGAAATCTTCTGCTTCATTTCTTTCTGAAATCACTGAAGATGGAGCCCTGCGCTAACCTTGACTAGCTCCACGTTGAAACACTCCAAAGGCTGCCTCTTCATATTTTTACTTGACTGCACAGAGATTTTCACATTTTACAGCCTTTTTTTTCAACACAGGTTTTTGTTTGGAAAGTAATTGGAACATATTTTTATACTGAGCCTTATTTCACAGCCTTTACTGTTCCTACTGTGGCTGTTGATGTGCTCCACGATGTAGAAAATGTGCTTTAATTGTACAGTAGCTCTGCCGCATCCCCTGGGCATCCCTTGTGTAATATGGTGCCGCAAGTTCCTTTTTGCTGCAACAGCTAGTTGGTGGTAATGGAAGACATGGCAGTCATTCCCGTCATCAAGAACGTAATGATTTGTTGCTATTCCTGTATACAGTCTGATCCATCAAGTTACAAATATTGATCTCCTATTCATGCATTATCAATCAAAGGGGTTAGCGCTCAGTTTCAGGGCTAAATGGAGTGAAAACAAGGTATCAGGCTGCTTGTAACATTGCCGTTTTTGTGGTTTCTTAGCCTTCCAGTTATGTTGAAATTCAATGCTTGCCTCACTTTTGGCGGGCTCTCACTGTTTGCAGTCTTTCCAGTTAACTTTATAAATCAATGTTATATCATAAGTTACAAGCTGAAGATTTCAGCTATTCTTCTTATCACTGATCAGTTTTGCTTTACTGAGAGCGTACTCTTTTTTTTTTCTTTTTTTTTTTTCCTTCTCCAGCTTCTGGAAGGCAGCTTCACGTCCCAGGTCAGCCACGAAGTCGACGGGCTTATCTTCCAGCCGTGCGGGGTAAGCCTTCATCTATGTCTGACAACATGTCACTTTCTCAAAAGCGGCAGCCTTGTTGCCACAGGTTGATTGTCAGACGTAGCTTTTTTCTTTCACCAAACTTCTATATGAAAATTGGACAGCTTGACACATCTACCATCCACCATTTGTCACTGTCTTTATCAGTCTTGCCCTCTGTTATTGTAAAAGGAAAACCACACTCCTACATAAATCCACATCAACACAAGCCTCCCTGGAAGACGTCGACACAGAACACAGCAGGCACACGGCACTTGTGTTACGAGGGAAATGACCTTGCTTGGAATGCTGATTGACGGTTTTCTGAACAACAAACAATAACTTGTGTCTGTCATGTTCATACAGTTTTTTTTTTTTCATTTAACATAACCTGGACCCTGGAATAAGACATAGAGGTCTCTAGATGTGAGGACAATATTAAATGGGGAGGATAAAGCTGCAGGCTACTGAAATCTTGTACATTTGATTGTCAGTGTTAAAAACCTGTATCCTAGTTTGTACCCACATCGGGTTTTTACTCTTTCTTTTGTATTTTCTGGTTTTGTACCACGAAAATCTCAGCCTAATATACTCAGTTTTGGTGTGTCCCAAGCAGTAAATTGTAAAAGCAGGATACAGTACTACAGTGGGTCATTTTTCATAGTCATCAAGCCGATTTGTAAAATAAAATTGCCAACAGGAGCAGCATTAACATTAGTGTTGAATGTTACTTCTATTATTAAAGTTTTGAAGTTTCCACAAGTTTTCACTTTAGTTTTCTCAGGTACTGTAATTAAAGTCTTAATTTAATGAAGTTGCAAAAGTTTTGAAGGATAAAAGAACAAATGACATTGTTTGTCACATCCTCTGTTCGGCCTTTTTATTCTTGCACACAATGAGCCGTTAACACAGCTCAACCCACAGCAGAGAAAATTGGCACTCAAAGCAAAATCAGAAGCAAAACTTTAAATCTAAATGTATAAAAGCAAAAGTAAGCTGATGGGTTTAGTTGATTTATATCGCAAAACATATGTCAAATGTCTACAAAAACATATATTTTGTGTCTGGACCTTCTTCTCTATTTAGATCCTTTAAATGTCAGACATTTCTCTAGTCAAGGGTGAGTAAGCAACAGAATATCCAACTGCTGTCCTTTTCCTCAGGTGTGATGCACTTCAGGTGCGTTTCATCTCTGAATAGAGGCCAATCAGGGAAATCAGGAATCATTTTTGCACCTGCTTTGTGTTTGACTTTTAGCTCAACAGGCATTTCAGTCTGATAACGGTGCAAAACAGAGATCCTGTGATTCAAGGGTTTAAGATATCATGTTTGCGGCTGTATGTGTGTGTGTTCCCTTGTAGTGGCTGTGGCAATCACTACAATGAATAAAGGCTAATATTCCTAGTATTTGTTTTCCATGGAAGGGAGGTGAAGTGTTTTGTATTGTATTGCAATTATATGATTAAGATTATTTTTTTATTTAAAAAACATGTAGTCTTATTTTCATTTATTCTGCAAAGTTCATAAATATTCCAAGAACTATCAATTATTTTCTGCTAAGTACTATTAAAGTAGGTATTCTATTGTTTATTGATTGGATAGGGAGTAAACAGGTCTCAGATTAGCAGTAAAGATGACTAATTCTCCTTTCAAAGCCAAAGAAAGCTTGTGATTGGGAATTGGGAATTTGCACCTGATATACTAAACCATTTGTTGTTTTTTTCCCCCTCTCATCATTGGGCATTGTCGTCTGTTTTGTCCTCTCTGTAATCTATGAAGTCATTATCATAAAGGGTCTAAATGTAGCTCTAAACATCAGGTAGCAAAGGTTTTTAGTCAACCTGACACTGAAATCTGGCAGAGACCAGTTTAACCAGCTGCTCTCTCATTCAACCACGACACAAACGGAGAAGAATTTCATGTCCAAGCAGATGTTTCCCTCAACCTGGTTAATTTATGTGGCACGGCCTTGATCAATATTGCAACGTACTGTCTTATTTTGCAAGGGCTTGTATCTCCCATTGTCTCCTATTGCCTTTTTTCATACAGTACTATCTCAGTCTTTTCTAGCTGGAAAAAATCCTTTCTTGAACTTTAATGTTATATAACTGGTTTCAATGCACCAAACACAAAAGGAAGCTGAGTTCTGTGACTTGGGCTGAGACAGTGATACTACTTTTGGTCAGATGTATCATTATTTGGGGTGTTTATTGGCAAGAATCTGGAGATACGATACAAATCACAATACAAGCATCACGATACGATATATCAGAATATATCATGATACTGTTAAAAAGGCAATTTTTTTGTTTGTTTGTTTCTCTTTTTAAAATGATTATTTCCTTGAAGAATTGAATTACACCAGGAATATGCACAAATACTAAACACATTTTTATTTGATCACAACAGGGTATATATCACAAAATGTTCCTGTGTTGAAACTTAAATTATGTTTTACAGACATTACAGTTTAAGATCCTGTTCAAATGTTCATATTCTATTAGTTCATAACTAACATAACATTATTTTTGTGCAATCCCAACAAAGGAATTAACATCTGCCTCTCACACAGTGAAAAGTACTTTTAGGATGCTTCAAATAGCAATTATTTAGTAAAACAGTGTTAAATAATAATAAATAAGATATAAACAATAAAGAAAACCAAAAAAACCAAAATGAACCTCCGCCATATCTGCATTTGAATAAATGCATAAAAATATTGATACAGTATTTTTAATAACAATACAGTATTGTGAAATGAAATATCGCAATATATTGCAGAACTGATATTTTCTAACACCCCTAATCATTATGATAGACACTGCATGTGCTGAAAAGTGCCTATTTTGATGAAAATGCTGAAAAAGTATACAGTATTCTAGTACCGGGGTATTACGTTCTCCTCCCAGATTGGGAAGGCTGCCAACAGGATGGAAATTTGCTATTTCTAGAAGGGAATTTTTAGTGTTAATAACAATCCTGTACGGGAAAATAGGGTATGAATGTTCAGTTTGTTGCACATTTTGTTGTAGACGAGGCCTTTGACATTGAATGGAAAATATCAGACTGTATTGAATTTCCATTTCATACACAGTCGTGACCAGGAACATCAGTGTAGCTGCATTTGAAGCAGCCCACCCTCAATTTAGGGGCCGTTTGTCCTCTGTAGCCTCAGTGAATGTGATGGATCAAATGTCTCATGAATAACTGTGCTAGAAAAAGAGGTGCTGGATATTAGGATGTGTGTGTCTGGAGCAATAAGCGTTTATGAAATCAGATGAGGAAACCGCAGCGACATCATCCACACTGCAGGGTTGGAGTAGGAATGCACGGGTAACAAGGGTTTGTTTTGGTCAGGGATTTTGCAGTTGAGATGGTTGCTTTTAAACCAACAGGAATACAATCGGCTGCAGCAATGTGTAAATGCTCTGTCAATAAGAAAAGGGATTGCACGGCTGGACCATCATTCAGATGAATCCATTTTGTTTGCAGGTGTTCCATTTCATCCTCTTATTCAATTTTCAGCTTTGAATTAGATGCAAGTCCCTTTACAGCACCGCAAGGCAGTGCACGATAACCAGTTCTTGTCAGAAATTACGACCATTGGGAGAGTTTTCCATGCCACTTCTTGTAAACTGCCATGCATACAATCTGGTTTTAATCAAAATTTCATGCAATTTCATGAGTCAGACAGAAGGAAATCTCTCTAAACTCATGCAGGTCAGCAGTTGGTTCCTGGCGCTGTAACAAAACCAGAGTATCTAATGTGACTAAATGATTCTGCAAGTAGTCCATCTGATGTGGAATCATAAGAGGCAATGATACTGAAATTGTCTTTCCTTTTCTGTGACATTAAACAGTTGAACAGCATGTTAATGGGACTAACTCAACTAACACAAACATAATGTGAAATGAAAAGAGGAAAAAAAACAAAGTTACTGAAGTAAGTTTAGTGACTCCATCTGGAATATATTAGTTGCATCAATCCTACTACTATTGACTTGTGAAAACAACAGTGTGATTGTGGCATCTGTATCATCATAAAAAGCCCTGTGTCATTTACAGCAGCACAAACATATTTAAAAGTTAATAACACTTAACAACTTTAACTGGTGGAGGCAGGGTGACTGACAGAACACAAACACATAAAATACCAGTGATTCATCTGCTGTTGTGTTTGGTCCGCTTCAAAGTAAAGTTTCCGCTGATCTTTTGAAGACTGTCGGTGAGCCACAGAGTCGACCCTCTTAACCTTCATTAGTTGATGAGATTTGATGAGATGGCAAGTGCACAGGAGCAGAAAGCCATCCTTAAGAGTTCTCCACTAATGAAGTAAAGTTTATAAAGTTAGTTTTTGTTTTTAGGGAGGGACATGTTCTGTCTGTGCTGGTTTTGGCTGGTGATTTTACACACACACACACACACACACATATATATATATATATATATATATATATATATATATATATATATATATATATATATATATATACACACACACACACACACACACACACACACACACACACACACACAGGGTGGGGAAGCAAAATTTACAATGAACATTTAGTTGTTTTTTCTCAGCAGGCACTATGTCAATTATTTTGAAACCAAACACATATTGATGTCATAATCATACCTAACACTATTATCCATACCTTTTCAGAAACTTTTGCCCATATGAGTAATCAGGAAAGCAAACGTCAAAGAGTGTGTGATTTGCTGAATGCACTCGTCACACCAAAGGAGATTTCAAAAATAGTTGGAGTGTCCATAAAGACTGTTTATAATGGAAAGAAGAGAATGACTATGAGCAAAACTATTACGAGAAAGTCTGGAAGATACTATTAAAGAAGAATGGGAGAAGTTACCCGAATATTTGAGGAACACTTGTGCAAGTTTCAGGAAGCGTGTGAAGGCAGTTATTGAGAAAGAAGGAGGACACATAGAATAAAAACATTTTCTATTATGTCAATTTTCTTGTGGCAAATAAATTCTCATGACTTTCAATAAACTAACTGGTCATACACTGTCTTTCAATCCCTGCCTCAAAATATTGTAAATTTTGCTTCCCCACCCTGTATATATATGTATATATGTATATATGTGTATGTGTGTGTGTGTGTGTGTGTATGTATATATATATATATATATATATATATATATATAAACCTAAAAGAACTGTTTTCAGATTCAGACTACCTTATTAATTCCCAAAGGGCAATTCAGTTCACAGTTACCCTGCCTTATTGGACATCCAAACAATCTGGGACAAACAAACAAATGCACAACATTCATAGCAGCATATGACAGCCACATACACATTCACCTGTCAGTAGCGTAGAACCACAACCGGGCAATAAGTTCAACAGTGAAATGAAATTAAATGAAATTAAATTAAATGATGAAGATACTAAAAAGAATAAAAACACAGTAAATAGCAGCCTCACAGCAAGAAGGTCCTGGGTTCGATTCCAACACCAGTCAGTGGGGGTGGGACCTTTCTGTGTGGAGTTTGCATGTTCTCCCAATGTCTGCGTGGGTTCTTTCTGTGTACTCCAGCTTCCTCCCACCATCCAAACACATGCACTGATAGGTTAATTGGTTAATCTAAATCGCCCATAGGTGTGAATGTGAGAGTGATTGTTTGTCTGTATTTGTCAGCCCTGCGATGAACTGGTGAAATGTCCAGGGTGTACCCCGCCTTTGCCCATAAGTAGCTGGGATAGGCTCCAAGTGACCCCCGTGACCCTAGTGAGGATAAAGTGGGTTCAGAAAATGAACAAATAAATAGCAAATCAAATCACCTTCAGTCACTTCCCAGGGTTATGCAGCCTGATAGCTGGGGGAATAAATGAGTTGGATTATCTCTTTGTTTTCCTAGGGGGTGCATAGTAGCGCCGTCCAGAGGGCATGAGAGAAAAGTCGGGGAAGAAAATGTGGCTTTATGGACCACATGTTTCTCACAGAGAGAGCTCAGGTCCGTCAGCTGAACTTTAATAATCTTTGAACAGACTTTGAACAATCTGGTTCAAGCTGTTTCTATCCTGTACAAACAGTCCATGGAACCAGCAAATGAATGAAAACATTAAAAGACTTTCAATGAAAGAATGATAAAAACAAGATAAAATGACCTCAGAAACACAAAAAGAGTTCAGCTTCTGCAACAAGTAGATCCTTTGTTGACCTCATTTGACCATTGACTCTGTGTTCTGAACAAACTTTAGGTCCGAGTCAAACACAGTTCTAATAGTTGCCACAGTTTCCTCTTGCAGCTGCACACTCAAACATAAAGTAAAACCAACGGCTAATATGTAGTGGAACATATAATAAATATCGACATGCTAGATGCTAAATATTTATAGAGGAAGGAAAAAAGTGCGATTTACTTTGCAGGTTAAGCGGTTTACTGAATTAATGAACTTTTTAAAATGCATGTACTAGTTTGACCTTTAGCTTGTGACAATGGATTATTGATTGACATAGTGGTTCTTGTTTTAAAATCTCCTCAGCATGTCGACCTATTTAAAGAAACGGTCATTGTTAAGCACTGAGAGTTGAGGGAGCAAAAACCCAATGTTCTCAGTTCAATATAAAAGCAAAGATTGTTTCCTTCATCAGCATCTTATTTAAATGTCATGCAGTAGATCAGTTTAGTATCCTCTTGTATGGGAGACAAGATTACCTTAAGATGAATATGAGTTTGTGAAATGAAGGAAGAATAGACCCACTTGGATACCAAAGAGACTGTTGGTATTAGATTTGAATTTCTGTATTTGTACACTTTTTAACTATTGGAATGAAAATATTGAATTTGCATGAACAAACTTAGCATTTAATGAGAGTGCTTCTTTGTTAATTGTACATGCACCGTAGTTTAAAGCAAATGCGACAGTAGGAATAGCTTTAATTGCTTTACTCGGCGCTAGTTGAGGCCATAATTGCAATAATTTGAGGTAATCACAGTCCTTTTGCATATTCATTAGAATTGTATTTTATTCACCTGCATAAAAACAGCTGGAAGTGACTAAGAAATGTAATATTTCATCATTATTTCCACATAATTTTTGGCTCCTTTTGCAACATCATCTCGCCTTTCTTCTACTGTGTTTCAGTGACATCTGAGTGACTAATTATCACCAACAGTTGTTGATCTCAAGGTACTTCTAAATTTATGTTGTGTATATAATTTAAGTCACATCTGCCTCGTGCGATTGTTGTTTACAAAGCCTAAAGGGAAAACAGAGATGTATTTGTGTATTATTTATCGGTGTTGAATGCCAGTAAATGGCTGCTGTTTGTCATAGAGTTCGAGAATATGTGTATATTTAAACTGTTGTATGTGTATTGTAATGGTGGCATAAAATGAACATAAAAAACAAATTATCGGAATTATAAAAGCCAAGACATTCTCCCTTTACTTTTTTGTAACAATAAAGCACAGGTTAATGAGACTAGACAAACAATACCAAGTGGAAAACAGTTTTATTAAGTTGAGATCTGCATTTTCGCTGACCCTAGATTTAATTTAATGAGGATTTGTCTGTCAACAGTTTAATATTTGATTTAATATGGTTACTGATGCGTTTGTTTTCATTGGGGATGCACAGACATATCAGACGAAGGGTGGTGTCAGCAAATATGATGTCATTTTAGTGATCTAGTGGCTGAACTTTATCTGGTGTTATAATGTAATGTGAGAAGTCTTTAAAACGGTTCAGCTATGTTTTTTTTATAATGACATCTTTGTTTTGTGGCACAAAGGGGGAATAAATTACAACAAAACCAATAAATGGTTTACATAACATTGTAGAGCACAGCTAACAGAATACACACTTCTAACAGAATACAACATCAATACTGGCTTTGGGTATCAGCCAAATTGACATTTAAACATCAATATCAGCCACACTTCTGATCAGCCTGCTACATCTGAACTCTTTATTTATCAAGTGCTTTCAAGGTCAGGTAATGGTCTGAGAATAGCTTATCTATAATATTGGAAGATTTCAACTGTTTTGCACATTACAGGTATTTTTCAGCACATTACAGTTATTATAGAGATTCTTTTCAGATCTTTTTATACTTCTAATTTATAGTGTACAGTATATAGTCTTTGCTCTTATGTTATATTTGTCTTTACTCATGTTTGCTGTGCTATTATACTATTGTTACTGAATGTGTGCTGTCTGTCTGTCTGTCTGTCTTTTTTTTTATTTTATTTATTTGCACATCATAAAACACCAAGAGAAAAATTTAAAAAACAACATTCAAACAAGTAACATCATTGTGCAGGAGAGCCTCGAAGCCAAAAAAGGCTTATGTGAATACCTCCTTGGAAATAAACAATACACGGGGGAAAAAAAAAAAAAATTTAAAAATACGATATAACTGAAATAATAAACTAAAGTAAAAAAAACAAAACAAAAATACAAATCAAATTACAAATCATCAAATACAGATCAAATGATATACAGCCTTACATTTTTTCATGAATTAGAGTCCTTTTCAGATACTTTTTAAATAATGATAAAGAAGATGTTGACTGAAGTTCAGGTCGGTGATTATTCTAAAGATGTGGGCCACAATATTTTAAAGAATACTGACTGACTATCATCTATCTATCATCTATTTGTCATCTGTCATCTATCGACACACATCAGTACTTGCATTACAAAAACAAAGCACAAGTAATTCTACAGTGCATTAAAAGTAGAATTATTAATATCTACTGCATTGTAATTTGATCCTATTATGATGTGTATGATCTTTGAATCGAGAAAGGTGTCGTATGCATTCACATTACATTTAATCTTCAACTAAAATGTCATGATCACGACAGTCCTAATTACTGCCACCAGTGTCTGTCGGGGACAGCACTGCATCAAATTACAATCTTTTTTCCAAAGTCATCAATTTCTGTCATTCACTACACCACCCAGTGCAACGTTAATCTTTTCTTGTGTGACTGGGATTAAGCTGGTCTCAGGGTTAATCTCAGCAGGGTCTTGCTGCTGTGAATGTCCATTAATATGAGCACAAAGGTTGCCGCTGCAGGAGGCTGCGGTCACCGAGTGTGTTATCTCAGCCAACACATGGCGTCCTTGGAGTGTGTTTGTCTTTGTTTGGGGGAGATTCTGAATTTATAACGGAACCGTTTCCACAGATGGCGGAATCACTTATGGGACAGTACTCCAGATGGTGATCTCTGTACAAAGCGAGTAAAAAATGCGACTTATTTTCTTTTTCTATCTTTTTAATGGTTTCTATTCTAGACACATTTTAAAGCCTTGCAGAGGGCCCATTTCATACCAAGTTTGGACTTTTGGAATAAAAGCTTTTGAGTCATATTGGTAGAAACTAAACTATATAGATGTGTGTGTCTGTAGGAAGGTCACATCATTTTTATTGTGCATTTTATGGTCTTCATAAATCACTATAATTTTATGTTATTTTTGTTTTTCTTCAGAGTATATATGCGTCATAACAGTTGACCGTTTCTCAAGATTTATCTTTAAATTTCCACTCTATTCCTTAACCCTGTATATTGCTTGGCAGATCTCCGCTGTCAGCACCATTTTGGACATTTAAACCTTAAAAAAAGGAGACCGTGCGCACAAACACACCCTCGGCATCAATGTGACTTGCCAAAGAAATGGGCCAGTGTGTCTGAGCTTGTAACAGAGAGCGCTTTTCTCCAGGGAGCAGATTTATTGGACTTGCCCAGCCTTTTGTCTGTAATCCTCAGCACGCTTAACCAAGAAGTCTTGCCTGGGAGCAAAAAGCTGTTATTGAAATGAGACTTTGAAAAACATTGTAATCAAGGGGCTTATCTTAAAGCACACCCTCAAGCAAGCTTCTCTTCCTTCAGTAGAATGAAGCTTTCTACATTTAATGAGCTTTTGTAAATTATGGATGGCGTCTAGTATAATTTCTACTATTGACAACATCGGTGATTCGTACAATTACAGACAATCAGCTTTATATTAAGTGCGCTCTTAGGTATTTGTGAATAATTGTATCACAGATATTTTTGTCACTGCTATCATTACATCTAAAACTGCATTCATTGCGAAGTACTTAGAAGAAGATGTAGGATTTCCACTCATATAAATGTGTTAAGCTGGGCACACAGTTGACAACTAGCTGAGGTGCTTTAGGGACATAAATGAGTGGTCATAATGAAAAAGCCTCCTGAAGCCTGAGAACCAGCAGTAGCCCGTCATCTCTGTTCGTAGTCGCTTTTCCATTGACCATCAAATTGCGCAAATGTAACTTGTGCATAAAAATTTACCTAATGGAAAAATGACAATTTCACCAAAAGTCAGAAGTTTTTGCGCTGGCAAGAGGTGGTTTTTCCGGTGTAGCACAAATGGTATATCACACAAAACTGCAATGGAAAGACCTTTTTTCGCAGCTAGAGTCGGGTGAATTAAAAAAATGGATGTTGACGGACGTTACAACAAACAAAGAAGATGAAGAAACATGTCGTGGTATGTGTGGACACACCAGGAAACCCAATCATTTTTAATTTAATAGAAGATAGAAGGGTAATATCTGATAATAATGAATACATCTGTAAATCAACACCATATTTACGTTCATCGCCATGTTTATGGAATGACTTCTCGTGTCATCTCGCGATAATAAATAAACAAATCATCGCATTTGTGATTTAATGGAAAAACCAACATTACGCACTTCTGTTTTTTTGACATTTAGTAAATATTGGTAAAGTTTTGTGCAGATGTCCAGTGGAAAAGCGACTTGTGTTGATCCACCAAATAGTCACTAATCAGAAGACAAACCCTGCAATCAGAGTCTTACTTAATCCACATGACACAGACTGGAGCTACCTTCAATTATCTGCACCCTTTCATTTGAAAGCACATTTAGCCATATATCAGCCTACTAGACTGATTTAATAACCTCAGTTTAAATCAGGGAAAACCTAGTGTCATCCTTGAATAAAGATTGACACTGAAAACACATGCATATCTGAAATTAACCATCTGTCACTTTATTAGAAACTGGATGAATTACTAAATATTGATCTGTGGAAATCAAGGTAGGAGTGATTATTTGCCTACAGGTATTACAGCTTAGTGAGTTGTCTCAGTTTGAAGACTGCAATTATTGCATTCCACCATCAGCAGAAAGTTCTGCTGATAGTTCTAAGAAAAGCACAATATTGGTACTATCAGTCAAACCGATAAACCCTCGACCTAAGGAGCTACCGTCGGCCAAAACCATCTACTGAAGTAAAATATCCAATAACTTTTGAACTGCTAAATCCTATTAATAAATTAAAATAATTCAGGTAAAAGTGAGTTGCTCAGCTTTTCAATGGCTTCAGGTATGACCCACTTAGACGTTCAGAAACCCTGTAGTGAATGTGGAAACACAGTCATCTGCTGCAACACTGATTTAGTAATAAAACCCATGTAGTTTGACAAATGGTAGTGGCTGTAGTTACTTATTTTTATGTTCAGTTAATGATATATATTGCAGAAAAAGTCACTTTTTGTTAGTTTTCTGTTTTGATATGATAACCTTTGAATTTACTCACTTTTATGAACATCTACAAGGTTGGTAAAGTAAAGTAAAATATCTGACTTTTAATGAAAAATGCAAAATTCAGAGAGTTGTATAATAAATTGTTATAAATCATTTAGGAAATCATTTTAAAGTTGCCACAAAAATAGCTGTAGCTTTGTAATGGTTTAACTATGTTTACTATTAATGCTGGCCCTAATACCTTTTTCCGGGCTGCTGTGTTTTTTACTCATTGAAAGTGAATATTGTGACAAAGTGTAAGTGACACATAATTCACACATCTTCACACTATCTTTAATTATTTACAGGGTCATATTGTCATAATTCATCCCAGCATCATAACACATGAACTTACAGCATCATGGCTTCAGCATCACCAACATACATTTATCTACTGCATAACAAGATGAAGAAAACTATAAAGATGAGGAAAAAAAACAAACATAGAACAACATGACATGACAAAATGAGTGTACCAGTTTGGTCAGAGGTAAACTCACGGCAGCATGCTTTATGTCTGACGTTATGACTTAATGTCAGCAAACACCTCACACAAAGATCTGCAGGTTAAAGTGAATGAACCGAAATCCATCAGGGCAGGCAGACTAAAGCATCACTGGAAACAGACTGAAATGAACCCGCTAGCCTAGCCACATTAATGCTTGGTTAGTGGGCGGAAGTTGACCCTCTTATCTCAACAAAGGGAGTCTGTGTGTAACAGGATGCAATGCTCTTATCTAATTTCAAAGGTGGCTACAAGATTACTTTAGTGTTTGTCACTGGAAGCTGGATGCCCACCCAATAAATGAATATCCAAACATTCTGTTCCAGCCCAGTAAATATAAAAAATAAACCGTAAATATTAAAAAAAAAATCGCTATCAATCCATCAACAAAGAAGTTAGCATCGTGCTTACATGGTACATTCAGTTGTAGCTGTTTAATATCTGTACTGTAGCAGGTCAAAATTCCAGCACCAATTAGAGTATAGAATAACTTTATTTTACCCTAAAGCTTCTTCTTCTTTTCTGATCTCTTAACTTGACAGGACATGATGAGCTACTTGTTGGTTTAGTGCAGCTCATACATCACACATGATGTGCAAATTAAACTCAATCGTGGCAAAGTATGTGTACCCAGCTTTAGATAACATTAAATTATGTGTGCACTCTCTTCAAAGTCTCCATATATAAAAAGATAACGTTATTTGTATAATTTATTAGAGAGGCTTTGGCTTAACATAATCGACATCTATGAATATCTTCCTTTTTTTTTTCTTTTTTTTTTCCAAGTGATGCAGAGAGCTTTACAACAACAGTTCTTAGGTCAGTAATGAAACTAAAATTAATCATTCAGCTTTTATATTCAACTACAATTCATTTTTTATGAACTGTAGCATGCACTTTCTTTGTTTTCCTCCTTGTACTTTTAGAAGAGAGGAAATTATAAGGCCCTATTTCTTCCTGTAGAATTATGGATTGGATCAAATGCAACCCAGCTATTTCTGGACTTTAAAAAGGGTAACAAATCTCTGATCCACAGCCATTCAATAGCTTGTCACATTGCCTGTTTGCTGTTATCTCTCCCTGTCTCCAGACTATTTATTCCCGGTACTGACGTTAGGGAAGGGCTACATTTTGTTTTTGTCGCAAAAAGTCGGTGTTTCACTTATGACAGGAACATCTATAAAGTTATTATCTGTCTGACGGCCGGATGGGCACTCGAATGAGCGCCGCGTGGGTTTCTTGAAGGTTGTAATATACTCTTCATACCTCTGATGCTCAAGCAAACATTATAGGTTTGTTTGCTGTGTTGTGTTTTTCTTTCTTTGAACATGCTGTAGTTGGTGAAAGAAAGTTTCAGGTTTTTTTTTTTATCTTGGTCAGAAAGTTTAGTTAAAGAAGAAATGGAAAACTGTACAGTCAGCAGATTTGCAGCTATGGTGGCGTCAATGCCCAGAGTCATTTCATACTGGAGTTTTTTAAAAGCTGTCAACAGTTTCATTAAATGCAACCAAATGTGAAATGTAACTAAGTACATTTACCCAGTACTCTTTACTTTTGCAAATTTATATATCTACTTCACTACATTGTATTTTTTCCTCCACTACATTTGTCTGTCCACTTCTAGTTTCTTTTCAGATTATAGTTTTTCATCCACTGTGCAGGAATAACCACATACTTCCAAACATGCTGATTTTGAATGTTTGATAAATTTAAGGAGGTGTCTTGTGATGTGTTAGGAACATTCTCCTTTTCCTTAAGTCATAATGCTGAGACAGGCTGTTTTAAGGAGCTCATTAAAAGTTTACTCTGGAGATTCGTTGCTCTCACAGGACAGTGGCTACAAACATATGATGATCAGGCAGAATATGATGCACTGCTAGAATTCCACTCCCCTACCAGTGGATAATGACAGTATGTTATTTCATAATAGATATGCATCTGTCTTTTATATTATGATGCATTGGAAGTATAGAAAATATATGCAAATCACACTCATTATAGCATCACTCTTCATTATTTATTTATGTGCCTTTGTAATTTTCCACACAGAACATGTGAAGGAGGGAAATTGTCATTAAGGTCACAAACAGACATATTGTAGAAGGAACATGACAGATTATTTTTTTGCAAGAGAACGTGGAACACCAGGCACTATCAGACACTATTCCTGCTATTTCCTTCATTTTCCCCAGGCCACAGCGACCCAAAGCTATATTAAATGTGGTGTAAAATCATGCAAACTACAAATTGGTCTAACATCCAGAATCTTTGCTGCTTTAATATCACCACCTTCCTAAATTGCCTTTGGGTCCCTTAAGCGAAAGTGAACATCAACATGAAGAAGTATATTTGCACACATCATTTATCAAGTGGGCTCATTTTTTAGCTAAAGATCTCTATTTTATGGAACTGTTATCCTTTTAAAAATACCACTTACACAGTACAGGAGAAGTTCCGAACCTTCTGCTAGGCTGCATTAAATTAACAAAAAGACATGCAAAAGACTGTCTGTTACTTTGAGAAATTAAAATCCTGAATGAAGTTTGTGAACTCATACACCGGTCACATTTAATAAGAATATCTGTGAACTGTTACCGAGAAATTACCCGTCATTTGTAATTTCCCTATATCAGTATGGACCACCACAAGTTGTAAATAACACTGTGTTAGTATTAAATACATTAAATAAAGCATTGGTATTATATCTGGCTTGTTGTTTTAAAAAATAAGTCAATATTTTGGGTGATGTATACAATGGTACAGAGTCGTCCATGTGTTACTATGGCCGCCTGTCCACGTAATACCACATTCTTATGAGATTTTTCAATATTTTACTCCAAAATTTATTTTCAGCATAGTTCAACATAATCTCCAAAAGGTTTTGTCCTACTTGATATCAATTTGTCGAGAACCGCATGTTTTGAATGTTTGCGTAAAGCTTAAAAAATTGATGTCCGTTTCAAGTCCACATGTTAATGAGCAGTAATTTGACATTTTTCACCTAAAAATTTTATCTCCCCAAATTTTGTTTTACATCATGTTGAAGTGCTTCAAAATACCTACTCAAATAGTATAATACATTTATGTAAGTTACTCTGCTTACATTACAGAGACTGTTGAACATGAAATGTGTCCACGTGTTACCGCTTGATTGTTATTTTTTCAGATTTTTCAGGAAACAGAAAAAAACGGAACCAGAAATTGAGTATTTGATGATTTAGGCAAAAAAAGTAATTTTTGTCAAAAAATGAACTGATCTGCCTTGGCAGAGGTCTGCGCTCTCCGAGTACTTTTCTAGTTTGTTATGTTTTATAACTAGTTACATCACAACATTTGCACATATAAGGTCAAGACTTCCAACGAACATTTCTCCGAGTACAACTTAATTATTTATCAGCAGCACCATTTGTAGTCCATACTGAAAATATGTCCAAACTTCAAGCCAAGTACCTAAAATGTTCAGTTGTTGTCGTAATAACGAACACAAATGGCTGAACGGGATAGAACAGCACAGTCAACAACCTGGAGGGGGTGGGGCATGAAGTGGCTCATGTGCATTTAAAGGGCCAGTACTCAAAACGACCTTTCTGGTGTCATTACTCAGAAATAGGGTTGAAGATGGACCTGTGGAGTTGAATTAATGAAGAATTCAGACCCAAGCATAGCATTTACAGTTTATGTAGACCACAGGGAAAGGTTTTAAAATATAATAATAATTTCATTTAAAAAAAGCAAAATATCACTCCTTTAAATTTTCTTTGTAAGTTTTGCTGAAACCTGGCATCAAATATGGTTTAAAACACATTCCCATCTACAGTGAATTTTGCTTCCAGTCTGAATGCCGTTTAACAAGTAAGCCCTGTGTGGGATCTCTATTTAACTATCGTCCATGTTTCTGCCTATTTCTGAAGACAGTGTAATTGCTTTGCTATACAATAAATGAGAGTCATTTGCTGGCATTTGTCCCTTCCTTTCTAAAGTTTTTAGAAGCGCTTTCTCCTTTTGCTGAGTGCTTCTCATTTGCTTTTTTACCTCTGCTCAGACTGCCAGTCACTCGAATTTCTGGTTTGAAATGGACAATTTACATGCAATGAAACCCCATTACATGAAAATGAATTTGATAAATGAGAGATGTGTTCCCGAATGCAAGGTCGAGTTTGAAGGTCTGTTTTGCACTCCAGCAATAAAGCTCTTGTTTTGTATTCGCAGTCGCTTATTGACGAGGCTAACAATAGTAATGGAAGCACGACTGTAGCGCTCTTTTCATTTTGAAATGAAATTGAAGGTCGCCTGTTTATTTAGTATACAGTGTGATTGGGTTTTCATCAGGTGGTTGCCATGGTTTTACTGGCTTGAGTTCATTTAAAGCACATTTCGCTTTAGTGGAACATTAAATAGACACTTGAGTATGCAGAATAAGAAACAAGCCTCAGCTCTGAGATCTTAAGACAGGATTTTAAGGCGCAGCTATTCATTGTGCAATAGGAATGCACATAAATCATGTAAACATACATTGTGACTGTCTTTTGATGAAGTCCTGTAGCATTTCCTTTTTAATCATTAAAAATCTGAAGCACTTTAGGCAGCTGTCATGAGGAATTTCATTTCACATTAGAGCTGCATCAGTGAAGTAAGTCATATCGGAAGAGTTTATTTTCATAGCTGTGCAATATCGCATAACTAAGTGTGTTGAAGAATGTTCCTTTCCACTCCCACGTTTCCAGAAGAAAAGATGTACTCTGTAGACGATCTTCAAAAAAGAGACATGCCCTCTTTTCCTGCTCTCTAGCTAACTGCAGTGAATAGCCTTTGTGGAGTGTGCTGGTTTCAAAAGCACATGAAGGCCACCTCCCACACGGCGAGATCCGCCGTTGACAAAGCAGACGGACACACAGTCCTCGTCTTCCCTTCATTTTACATAAAAAATGACAAAGTCGACATGCCTTAACTTTATTATAAAGTTCTAATTTCTTGATTTTTGCCATTAGCTAAAGATTTTAAGTTGATAAGACCGCTCCCACGTTACAATAACAGTGAGTTATAGGCTGTTCATGACATGCTTTTATGACTTTTCAGCACCAAACAAGTGCATCCTTCCCCAAATGACAAGACATTTCACATGCTTTTGGTATTCAGCTTTGCAGATGCATGGGCAGGGGGTCTTGTTTTTGGATTGCAGCCTCGAAAATGATGATTGAGTGATTAGTTCCCTGTTGGGGTTTGCCTCTTGACAGCTAGTGATGGAAATCTATAAAAGCTTATTGATGCAATTACCATAATCAATTTTCCTTACTTGTCATTCTTCCTGATCAATTTTCTTTGTGTGATTACATTTTTTTTTCCCTTCATTTGTCTTGTCCAGCATCATAACAACAGAATGGTGGTCAGGCTTACTTTTTGTGCTGAACAAATTTGCTTTGCCAAGGGAAAATTCATGAAGTATATGAGGCTCCCCTTGATATTCTTCTGTCTTTATTTTGAGTTTTGTTGAACCACATTTTGATGCCGAACCTGACATGAAGGAACAGGGGGGAGGAGAAGAAAGGTGGAGGAGAGAAGGGGGATGAAAAAGGAAAAAGAAGATGGCAAAGACCCTCACAAGAGAATATCAACAATACCAACAATAACAACCATGATGATAATTACAGTGGTAACAATTACTAGAACCAGAACAGAGAGATTACATTTTCTTCCAAAAAAAACACCACTTAATTGGTAAAAGGATGACGTAAGCTTGAGGACGCACAATTCGAGTGGATCAAAGAATTCTGGACTTGTCAGTGTCATTCGTATTGATAGTAAAGCTGTAACACTGGACACCGTTGATGGATGGATCTATCACATGGGTTCAGAGCGTATTGTGCCACCCAAATTCAGTTTTTAACCTATATCATTGTCTGTATTTTAGCATCATTTGTGCACATGACATTTACTTTCACCTCATTAGACAGGAAGGTGCAATTGAGTAATTCTTCCTCTAACTATATATGCATCATTCTGGACATGTAGTAACTGTAGTATTTGTTGGTATTTGCTCTGTGACAACTTACAGGTCATCCTCGGATACTTAATAAGCGTGAAAATTCCACCAGTTTGAATATTAAGCCTCAAAATGAGTTAATTATAAATAATAATGTGATCTCACTATAACAAAAGTACTAAACAGGAGCTAACATGGAACCAGCAGTCATAGCGCTCACATATCCAGTTCCTGTTTCAAAAATAGAAATAGCTACTTCTAAAGGTAATAAGCTAGAATGGTTCCATTTAACGCTACTTTCATCTAATTTGAGTAAGTGCGCGTTCAACAGGATCTAACTCAAGAACAGCGCATGTAGTGCTTGAATGAAGCCTGTTGGAAATCATGAAGAGTGCTCTAATGGGGAGGTCAGAAAAATATAGAACAGCCGTAAAACGTCACTAGTGAATGACTGCAATCGTCCAATATTTTTCTGAGCAGACTTGTATTCTACTTCATATCCTCTGTACTTTTTTGCATTTATGGTGTTAAATTGCGTCTTTAATAATTTATCTTCAGTTTAATTTGAAACCTGCAGAAACCCTTAAACCGAAAACTAGTGATCCTTAGAAATACCGTCTTCATAATGTAGTTGAAAATAAGTGGAAATATCTGCTGTAGGATTTGTGACACCATGGCTTTGAAATCACGGTCTTCTCATCCTTCACTTGTTGTTTTCAAGGGCAAAGTATCATCCAGTGTCAGTGCTGTAAGTGCTGCAGAATTCTCCAGTTCTCAAGGATATTGGTCCTGAATTGCTTCAAAACCATCATAGGAACTCTGTGTCAGACTGTGAGATTTTCATGCAGTTTCAGCAACCCAACAGCTTGCCAAACTAGGACACCAGGCCTTGTGTTTGTGGAGGAGTAGGGTAGGTTTTTTGACAAGCAGTGGTACGTTTCTCTCTGTGTCCATGATGATTTGAAGTTCTTTTCAAAGTCCTGCCATAGAGGCGTGCGTTGGCGGAGCTAGGAACTCCGCATTTGGTCATGTGCTGTGACAGTGCAGGTTCTCCTGAGGAATCCTGTCTGTTTTCCACACATCTCCTTGGAGTAGACTTCTGTTACCGGGCAACCTGACAGTGACAGAATCTGGTCATCTGTTCCCGCCTCCACCCGTCATGCCTTTACATTTCTCATGTTCCACTGTACTTGTCTCATGTCTTTTTAAATGTCATGCACGCACACATAATGATGGCCACAGAAGAAAGCATGTTTGGTATGTGTCATAAGCTACAGTACAATAAAACCTAGTAGTGATGTGAAAAGAAAAAATGTAATCATGTTGAATCATTGTGTATTTGTCACCATGTAATTATATTTCTACTTGTGCTCCCTAGCAATTTTCCACTTAGAACCATTGCAATTCAAAAGAGGAGTACTTAAACAAATCCTTTAATTAGCTCTCTCTTTTTTTGGTAACAAATTTGTTTGCATTTCATGGTTTTGTCGGAACCAAAACAATGAATTTCAAATCTCGAACCAAGTCGTGCTGCTTTTCACAGTGAGATAACAGTGGTGAATCCTAATGGAGTCTAATTCATATGAGAGGTTTTTCAGTTCATTAACTATGACTGTTGCTTAAAAATTCAGCTCAGCTCTCAAATTACCTCGCCATTAAGTCGGCACTGTTATGAGTTGACAGAAAGAACTGACTACTTGTGGAGCCACATGTCATCAGTCTACCATTAAAGAAGATTTAATATTTATTTATCCTTGTAATGTGATTTATTCATGAATTGTACTCTTCCCCGCAGAGATACAAGCCGGGAAGGTGTGATGACATCCTCAAGTGGAAGCCCCCCAACCTCAACTCCGTGGACTTTCGCCTTAAGATCACCAAAGTCGGAGGAGAAGGGTAAGTCTGTTGCCAGGGAAACGCTCTGCCTGATGATTGTAATAGCACCTATCATTCTGTGACACACTCGGGTACTCAGACATCCACACGTGCATTTTCTATGTGAGTCCATGTCCAAATCGGAAAAGCATTGCATTTCTTAGACATTAATCTTTCTATTCTGTGATATCCCTTTTTTTTTTCTTGCATTTCTTTCCGCCTTAGGGTTCACTCTTTATGGGGCTGCAGCGCTGCTACAGTATATAACAGAACAACTCATTCACTCCACCGTTGCCTACAAACACCTTTTTGTCCATAGCTTTTTTTAGTTGACGTAAATGCAAAGAAAAACAACAGTCATTTTTTATTCTCTCATTTTATGTTTATTATCCTCTGCAGCATAAATTATTCAGATCCACCGCTGCTCATCCCAGCCTTCATCCTGGTAAACATTAAAACTCTGCAGAAAAAGCAATTCTAAACTAGACCCAGACAATGGACTACTTGCAGGTAATTTGAAGTTTGGGAAGGCTGTCTATTTAAATTCTGCAAAACTAGAGTAGTTGTGAAATTGGTCATTTTCTAACAGGCTGGTCCAGAGCATTTTAAGATATTTTATGAAAAGAAAAGTAATTTACAGCTAGCAATGAAAACACAATTTTCTTCTGTCGGCACAATGCACATTTCTTGCTCTGTGCGATTTCCACAGTGTACTATGTGAGTGCCATCTCAGAAAAGCAAACAGACTCATGGCACTGAGCTCTTTGGACACGCAGCCTTTTCCTCTGAGAGCCAGGTGACCTCGGTGACTGTCCCAGCTTTGTAGCCTACGAGCCTGCCACTATTCACCATCAGCAGACTGACAGGATCACAGTCGGCCACAGTCGCTCATTCTTTTCCAAAGCCAACCAGCAGGCCAGATAGTCAGCATCTTGACTCCTCCCTGTGTGTGGGAGAACACAGACGATTATTGTTGCTTTTGGAGAATGTTCTGATATTTCCCTGAAAAATGAATTTACTGGCACTTTGAAAGGCCTTGGTAGTGGTGTAGGTTTTCAAATCTCTCCTTAGTTACTGTCTGAAAGGCAGAGCGATGGATACAGACATACATGTAAGGAGGTAACAACTGTTTATTCATCAGCCCACACAATCAATCCTTGAGCTCATCTTTGTGTACCATGGAGGCACACAGCCTTGCAAGTTTTATTACCTTTTCTCAAAGCAAGCACAAAGGCAGACTGTGATTACTGTGTGGCGGGAAGAGTTGAGAGGTAGAAACGGACAAAATGGAAAAATGAAGCAATTCCAGAAAGCATGCAAGTGCCCCTCCCAAGTGCAGAATTGAACAGTCTCAAGTATTGTATAGATCGCTTGAATTATGGATAATTTGAGCTAGTGTTGTGAGGCAATGACTGGTGGTTACATCATCCGTCTTTTGGTGTGTAGTGATTTTGAGAAGCCAGAAATGGAGAATGGTCTGTCTGACTGGTTGGAGAGGCTCTCTAGAGGCCAACGTCCAGACTTCTTGTTAGCGGTGTCTCTTGTCTGTCGACTCAGCTGTCATTACTGCATCCAAATCTATATTTTGTAAAAAGAATCTGCAGCAGACGAAGCAGTACTTTGTCAGGTACTCTTTCAATCAAAGCTGATGTAAGAGCACCAAAATTATGTTAACAGCAGCCTATGATCAGTGGTGCAGAGTTTTTCTTTATGCAGTATATTTCAGTGAAAAGCAGTCTAATTTACATTATAGCCAGAGGATCTGTTTCCCCTACGGAGAGAAAAGATTCTGTAAACTGTGCAGCGTGTTAGGAAGTCTTTCATTTAGTTACTCTGTTGTATAAATTAGTCATTACTTAAAATTTTTGAAAAAAATGGAATTAGTGAAAAAAAAAAAATATAGTAGTTGGTTGTTTGTAATTGTTACCGTATAACAGCAATGCTCAACCATGGTACTTTCTCTGTACAGTGGAATGTCACAGTACAAATTTAATTTGTTCCATGACCGTGCAAATTTTGGGAATTACTCGTTTTACAAATCAATTTTCCCCATTGAAATTCATTTCAATATGATTAATCCCTTCCAGCCCCCAAAAACCACTCAAAAAATCCTTTTTCAAGGGCTTTTACAACCGAAAAAGTGCATTTAGAATGAAAAGTTGCTGTAGCAGTAAAAAAATTTTTAAAAAGTAACATCTAAACTGGTTTAAGTGATGAAAATTCAAAGTTGAAGATAACTAATGGAACATTTTCCTTACACTATATAGACTATAACACTATAGAGGTTACTTCTGATCCTCTATCTGTGTGGTTTTTGCATTTACCTATAGAGACCATAGCCAACATTTAATTTATTAAATGAACATCTGTATTCAACAACCTCAGACGTAAATATCCGTAGTCCCAAGGCATATAACAAAAACATCACAAACATACAAATAGAAGAATAAAAGAACAACACAATAAAAGTACAACGCATTGAAAATACAAAGGTTGAAACTTAAAAATGATGACAAGACCGGTTTACTTTTATTAAGAAGCTTTATTGTCATCATATTAGCACAAGGCATCACATGACGAAATTCAAGGTGCTCTTCAGGTCAGTGCAAATCAAGCTTAACATAAAAGAAAACTTAAGCTATATCCAAAATAAGGGTAGCTAAAAACAATTTAAAGTCAATAAAAGTATGTAAGACAAATTAAAAGTGACTAGACAATAAAAACACACATCAGTCAGCATTTAACACTGAGGCAGACATATACACACAGCATAAATATGATCTTATTGGTGGTATATAAGTGAAGCAGGTAAATAAATAGGAGGTATTATTGCACATGAGGAGGGAGGTAGCAGCAGAGTTTAGTACATTATCGTTTATTAAGTGTCCGTATTGACCGTTCAAGTAGAGTTGACCTGTAAAAGCATCGCATAGTGATTTTTACAATGGAAAGACAAAGATTTTACAGCTCTCACCTCTCTCTGCTCTTCTTCGTTACTGCACAGTTCTGTCTTAGAAACAAAACTCGGAGCAAAACAAACGCATACACACAAACCTTTAAGCCTATGGCCTCTAACAGACCAGTTGGTGACACACATCCCAAAAATATTGCCTATATTGCCTCTGAAACATGCAGATTGAGTTTTGCATAGCTGTGTGTGTTCTTTTTACAATGTGGCTGGTGTGACAGTAATAGTAAATGTTTTAATTTTCTATTTCACTGCTCTCTGGAGGCAGACTATTGCTTTCTTAACCTTGCTGGCTGAGTGCAGAGGAGGGGCCATGATTAAACAGTTCTGTTTGCAAACACAAGCTAGAAATTTTACACACTAACTCCAGATCATGTTGAATTTTTTCGCTTGAAGGAATTTGTCTAAATATTACATAATTAATCAGCTTTCACCCTCAGACCATGACCATCTCAGTCTACATCCATGCAAGTACTAACGTCCCGTCTGCGCCATGTGCTCACATCTCGCAATAAAAGATAATGTAATATTAGTTGTAATAAGATGAAAGAGTAACAGTAAAATGCCAACAGGTGGCCATCATTTTTAGAGGTTACACAGAAGCAGTCAAGTGAGGAAAAGCATTTGTCGTGAAATTCTAAGCAGGTGGATCTGTGATGTCCAAAGAGCCTCTGCTTGCAGTGTTTTAGCCGTCGGTGCAAACACAAAGCATTCTGACAAACAAACACAGAGCCTGTCTTTGGACTCTGGAACCCGTGAATGGATTTCTCAGTATGAAAAGAAAGATTTGTGCTGTCGGTGACCCGGCTGTCTCTACTTGGCATGCAATCACAAGCTTACATTTTCAGCACATTTAAACTCAAATTGTTACTAGCGTGAAGGCTCATTTTAGCTTTTGGCCTATGCTCACAGTCTGTATGAATAAATATTTATGGATTTGGATCCGTTTTATCTACATGAACACACCATTGAGAACACTGAAACAAAAGCTGAGATGTCCACAAACACACTGAATACTTATATATTATACCTCAAAGTATAGTGTGGTGTTTTCATTTACTAAATCATGTTAATTTGTCTTTTAATGCTGAAGAGCTCTGTCTGTGACATTCAGTCCTAAACCATATTTGGTGCAAGTTTGGATAGCATAATTCATACACACTGCAAAATAATATAAAACAGGAATGCAAAGGTATTTCAAGACATAAAACAGTCTTTTTGAGACACGAGCAGGGGCCGTTTGTCAGACCAAATCGACTTTTGTTGTTCTGATGATTTATTGTTTATTCATATAGTATAAAAAGGTAATATGCGTATAAGAATATTACAGACATTTCCTTTTTAATATAGAGGGAAACGAAATGAAGTGTTGCTCTGAAATATTGACAGATATGTTACGAGAGGCAGCCCATCAATTTTGTCATGTTTTATGTTGGCACAGGTTATAAAAGGTTTTTTTTTTTTTTCATTTGCGCACAGTTCTTTTTTACACAGAGCTTCATGTCGTTTGTTTATGACATTCCTGTCATACATTTTTATTAATAAATCTATAAATCACTTGCTGATCGGTGACACAGGTCTGATTGCATGTTGTTTAAAGACCCCTGTGACATTTAACAACATTTTCGCTTTTGTTCTTGTCTTATTTTTTCTCACTATAAATTAATTTATCTGACTCATTAAGTCATTAAATTAGAGCATCATCAGCTGGTTAAATATTTATATTCGAGGTGTTTTTAGAAACTACTTTCTTTCAGTTTTGGTAAAGTAGTGTAATGTACAGATAGGCAACAATGTTATCATGATTAAAATGTTCATATCAAGGTTACTATCATTAACGAAAACTAACGAAATGACGAAAACTAGAATAGAAAAACATTTTCGTTAACTGAAATAAATAAAAACTATAATTGAAAGAAAAACCAATAACTAACTGAAACTGTATTATGTGCTCACAAAACTAACTAAAATGTATAAAAATTATGGGTAAAATTCCCTTCATTTTTGTCTTTGTCAATGTCGGATTGATATGAAATCGATTTATTTTGCTCTAGCAATTTTAGCTAGTGGCACCATACGAAACTTCACTTCTCATCACTTGTGGTTTAGAGTCGTCTTCTTGTCCCCACTACCCAGAAACATGGAGACTAAAGTTGGGAGACAGCAGAGTCCTGTCTGGGATTTATCGGAATATGATGGCGAGGAAGATAAAAGATACGCCAAAACTAAAATTAATACTAAAACTAAACTGAAACTAAGCATTTAGAAAAAAATGGAAACTAATAAAAACTAGCAAACTTCCTCTAAAAATGAATTAAAACTAACTGAATTAGAGAAAAAAAAAGTCAAAACTAAATAAAACGAAACAATAATGAAAAATCCAAAGCTATTATAACCTTGGTTCATATCAGTTGATGTAAATAAAGTAAATAATATTTCTTAAAGGCTAATTTTAGGTCCTGAGTAGAAGGTGAAGGATCCCCAGACCATTTTATGAGACTCATAAAAGACATAACATTATATATAGAAAGATACATTTTATTTAAAAAATGTTGCACATTCACAATTTTTACAATTATTACAAAACATACACACATTTTCATTAGGCCCAAGTATAAACATATATGTTCGTACCTAATTCCTATTATACACCACTCAATTTACTGATTTCTTCAGCCTTTCTCCTACTGGTTCCACAATATACAGTTCATCCACTGTTCTTTTTTATCAATACACCAAGACATAATAAAGTATACTGACTAATCAGACATACCAAGACAAGTTGTCATAAGAAACAGAACAAGATAAAAATAATGTAAAAGGTGAAGCGAGATCACATTGCTGTAAATGAAAATAATAAGATGTAAATGATGTAAAAGACATGACATGAAGACATTTTAAGGCACGGTAAGAGGAAAACACCATGAGATGTAATGAGATGGAAATGAACAGTAAGACTCATAAAAGAACAAAATGTAAAGAACATAACGAGATGAAGGTGATACAAAAGACAAAGCAAGATTAAAATGACTTAAAACTTTGTACAAGATGAACTTTTGTTTGGTCATTTAGTTCTTCTTTTTATCATTTTTATTATTAATCTTTAGAAATAAAATGAGCACAATCAGAGTTCTTATTCATCACATAGACAACATGACGATCATGTTTGTTTTTGTTCACAGTGTGAATGAAATAAACCCTAAAGACACAAAAATGTATGTATGATTATATTGCAATAATCAGTCAAGGAAAATTACCCATATATATATATGTGTATATATATATATATATATATATATATATATATATATATATATATATATATACATATATATGTGTGTGTGTGTATATATATATATATATATATCTCAGAAATGATGTAACATTATATCATGCTAATTATTATTTTACAATTCAGCCCCTGTATTATATGAATGATGGGAGCACACGTATTCAGCACGTGACATGTTACTGTGATGTATTAATAGAAGAATGAGTCAAATAGACTTCTGTATCCATCACTGCACAGCTATTTGACTCTTTTAATGCACACTTTTGCTTCCTTCCTTCTCCTGCTGTCATTACAGACGATGGGAGGGAACGTGGGTAGACGCTAAATTGAAATCCTTAAAAGCCTCTGAATAAGTTGTTGCTTTTTTGTCTGCACTAAGAATGGTCAGAGAAAGGATAGAAGCCAGTATTCTCCACAATGATGGAGTGGAAAAGGCTCACGTAACGGCACAGAAAGTGTCTGGAAATAACAACAGGCACATTGGGGGTGTTTTTAGTGGAAGGACATAAGGAAGCAGTGTGTGATTAAGACATCTGTTGGGCGTGATCTCTAGGATGAGACACAAATACTGCTTGGACAAATCATGTAAAGCACTGAAATACAGACACTGAAGACTTCACTAGCTGAGGGTTAACAGTCAGCCCTCGAAGATACAGTATAATAGCCACATTTCACTGTCTAATATCTGTATTTTTTTATTGCCTAAGACTCTAAATGTGCCCATACCATGGCTGTCTTTGTAAATTTAGAAACATCAAGCTGTGCTAAGAGACAGAAAGGGCTCAGAGGTGTAATCTCACATCTCTGCTGTTCTGTTACTAGCTGGAAAATGGAGGCAGAGTAGCAATTCCATTGCACCGTTGTTACCACTCGGATACTCTTTGTATTGAGACCCAGTGCTCAGTCTGTTGTGGGTGTTAACCATGATCTTTTTGTCTTTGTAGGCTGGTTCCACAGACTGTCGGCTTGCTGTACGTCGGCAACTATGACAGGCCCTTTGCAAAGATGAAGGTGAGAAAGTAAATGTGTTGTTTTGTTCAATTCAGCCCTGTGCCAGATAACTAAAGCCCCCTGTGCTCTTGCAGTTTCCCTTTAGCAAGGCACAACAGCTTAGTCTTGTTGAAGGCATGTAGCAAAAAATACACTGCCAGAATTTTAAAGAAGGCCCTCATTATTTAGCTCAAGTAGGATTATTCTTCATCTGTTACTGTGAGACATGAAGATTTATAGCAGTTGGAAGCTGTTAAGTGAAGTTGGTTCATTTACAGTAAAGTCTCAAATAAAGATGGAGATGTTTCTTAATACATCCTAGAGCAGTGTTTCCAAACCACTGTGGAAGATTATCCACTTTCAAATGATTGGTACTCCAGAGAGCGGCGTGATATAGATACGTATGACTGCACATAGCAATGATCCACTCTACAATAACAGTTTTCCTTTGCAAAGTGAAAATGAAAGTGAACCGGCCCCAATGCGGTGCGTTCTGTTCATAAAGCCCTCCTCACTAGTGATGCGTGGATCAGTGGGTTACCCATGGAACCTGTGGTTCGAGTTGGGGTGGGGGGACATGCCTCTATTATATGGATCTCAATTCGTAAGCTGGGGGTCCGTCCGAGGGGTCGCTGACACACCCCTCTCAGCTTTCTCGTTCCAAACAGCCTACTTCTTTCGTAAATTCCTGCAAGAATATCAGCTTTGTGTTCAACTAAACAGGCCCAGGTTTCACATTGAATGAGTAAATTGAGACTAGATGTGACATTTTTGTTTGGTTGTGTGCCTTGTGATTTTTCTAATGTTAAATATGTGCCGCAGCTCAAAAAGGTTGGGAAACACTGTCTTGGAGAGTACTTCAGCAACTACAGAGGTACAACTTTACAATAACAGAGCATTAGAAACCTCCAGCCAAACACTTGAATCATTCCCATCATCATTTTTAACCCTTATTGTTCCTACATTGGATATATGAACAGCTCATTTTGAACCGGACCCATGAAAATTCACAAAACAAATGACTATACCAAAGTCCGAACCACAGATGTCTTTAGAATATACACTATATTGCCAAAAGTATTGGCTCACCCATCCAAATAATCAGAATCAGGTGTTCCAATCCCTTCCATGGCCACAGGTGTATAAAATCAAGCACCTAGGCATGCAGACTGCTTTTACAAACATTTGTGAAAGAATGGGTCGTTCTCAGGGGCTCAGTGAATTCCAGCGTGGAACTGTGATAGGATGCCACCTGTGCAACAAATCCAGTCGTGAAATTTCCTTGTTCCTAAATATTCCACAGTCAACTGTCAGCTGTATTATAAGAAAGTGGAAGTGTTTGGGAACGACAGCAACTCAGCCACGAAGTGGTAGGCCACGTAAACTGACGGAGCGGGGTCAGCGGATGCTGAGGTGCATAGTGCGAAGAGGTCGCCAGCTTTCTGCAGAGTCAATCGGCCTCCAAACTTCATGTGGCCTTCAGATTAGCTCAAGAACAGTGCGCAGAGAGCTTCATGGAATGGGTTTCCATGGCCAAGCAGCTGCATCCAAGCCATACATCACCAAGTGCAATGCAAAGCACCGGATGCAGTGGTGTAAAGCACGCCACCACTGGACTCTAGAGCAGTGGAGGCGCATTCTTTGAGGTGACGAATCGCGCTTCTCCATCTGGCAATCTGATGAGCGGGTCTGGGTTTGGCGGTCGCCAGGAGAACGATACTTGTCGGACCGCATTGTGCCAAGTGTAAAGTTTGGTGGTGGGGGGATTATAGTGTGGGGTTGTTTTTCAGGAGCTGGGCTTGGCCCCTTAGTTTCAGTGAAAGGAACTGTGAATGCTTCAGCATACCAAGACATTTGGGACAATTCCATGTTCCCAACTTTGTGGGAACAGTTTGGAGCTGGCCCCTTCCTCTTCCAACATGACTGTGCACCAGTGCACAAAGCAAGGTCCATAAAGACATGGATGACAGAGTCTGGTGTGGATGAACTGGACTGGCCTGCACAGAGTCCTGACCTTGACCCGACAGAACACCTTTGGGATGAATTAGAGCGGAGACTGAGAGCCAGGCCTTCTCGTCCAACATCAGTGTGTGATCTCACAAATGCGCTTCTGGAAGAATGGTCAAAAATTCCCATGAACACACTCCTAAACCTTGTGGACAGCCTTCCCAGAAGAGTGGAAGCTGTTATAGCTGCAAAGGGTGGACCGACGTCATATTGAACCCCATAGACTAGAAATAGGATGTCACTTAAATTCATATGCGAGTCAAGGCAGGTGAGCAAATACTTTTGGCAATATAGTGTATAAATAGTCAGTGTCTTATATCGAGTAATCCCTAATTAAAGCTGCAAGAGCCACAGTCTGTTAGGGAAAAAAATTAAAATACAGACCTCTGTTCCGCAGCTGTGACAGTCTTACTCAACTGACACAAAAAAAATGTAGATGGTCTTAAAAGAAGCCTTAACTCCTTAAAAAAGTTAAATATGCTCTGGTTTTCCGGTGTATAGGCCTTTGCATGTTTAGAATGTGACAAACAACATGAAAAACAAAACTATATAAACTGATGGCAATGTGAATTTTTGAGAGTTGTAGTATTTATGATGTGAAGCCAGCATGTGTAAAGAAGGACCACTGTCAGCATTTGTCACAAATGTCATGTGTAACACTACCAAGGTTTTGCAAATGTGAGGAGAAAATGGGGCAAAAGACACATGGAATGTGTGCTTCACAAATTTAATAAAGAGAGAGGGGTTTTTTTTAGTCACTGACAACAGAAATCTAATTCCCTCAATAACAAGAAATAATATAAGTATTCAAAAAACTGAGTATCAGAAGGTCATGTTGAAGGGCTCTTGTATTAAATTTCCAAGAGAATTGCTCTAGTGCTCTAATAATCATTGTGTGTCATCTGTTTTCTGTGCCGAGGCAAAAAAACAATCTCCAGTTTTTGAACAATATGACATAAAGTTACATAATCTCCTCTCTATCCTGATCAGTGATGCTGCTCCATTTCTTTTTTTGTGTAATACAAGGTGGCGTGACAGTGATGACTGAGACAACAGTGTGCAATGTGTTTGTTGACACTTTTGTTCTTGTGCAAAAGCTCCAAAACTTCACTCGTCTGAGTAAAGTGTTGATTTTTCACAGTTTAATATCCGTGCTCTGTTTGAAAGTATCAGAACAAAAACAACAGTTGAAAAAAAAATGCATTGAAGTGTGGAATAATCACTTGCAAAAGAAAAGAAAAAAACCCTTAGGTGTTTGTGCTTTTCTTTGCTTTGTAAGACATTCAGATACCAAAGTGGTTAAAAACCTGCAGTAACTGTTGGATCAGTTCTGACACTGGTAAACCAAAACATTAATGACTGAATTGCCAGATTAATCTAAACAGTAACAGTTATCATGGGTTTGAACCACAGTGTATGAATATTAAGACTTTAACTTTGAAAAATGAAGTGTTCTTTTATGCAAACCTTTCTCGCCCAAATGTCATCTCGCCTTTTTGCTTATTTCTTTTTTCCTGAACTGTATTGATTCCTCTTATTTTGTCCATTTATACTCAGCCTTAGTGCACTGTCTGTGGGTTTGACAGAGGGGTTTTCTCTGCTACAGTTAGAGGATTGCCTCAGTGCATATTCTCAGTATGAGTCTACAGTTATGTGGGATCACACACAGGCCTCTGACCTACAGTAACTCAAACACTCTCGAGTACACTCCACAATAACGATCAGATCATCTCTATTATGGTAATATGGGAATTCAGAGCCAGAGAACAGGGGCGTAGATTTCTATATCATCATTACAATATATGGAAATATCTTGCTTCATCTAAATGACTCATAGGCCTGTAAATAGTCATAGTAGAGTGAGTTGTTACTTCTTTTTTTTTTTTCCTCTGTTAGAGTTGTGCCAGATTCCCATGTATCAGCCCTGGGCTTTGTAACTGAACAAGGTAGAGGTTGTGTGTTGTTGCTCAGTCCCTGAGCTTCTCTCAGGGATACAGAGCAAAAGCTGCTTTGCCCTGAGGTCATTCTGTCAGCTTTCATGCTGCTATTTTTGTGGGGTGACTGGGTGTTTCACAGTCAGTCCGAGTGCAAATATGCTTAAAAAAAAAAAAAAAAAAAAGTAATTACATTCCAATGTAGGACATGGCATCGTGTGCTTTTGGCTGCCTGAAAAAATACTCCTGATATGTCTGTCATGTAGTGCCACCTCTGCACAGTCAGTGTTGCTTTATAGCCTGCAGGACACCACACACACACATAGGAGTTTTCATATTTACAGCCTTGCTTATAGGTTTGTTAGTCACCTCAGATAACGTGCAATTTGAGGCACATCCAGTTGCTACCTCATTGAAATTCTCTTGGCAGCCAGAAAAGAAACTCAAACCAACTTTTACTGGTAATTAGAAAAACGTCCATATCCTCATGAAAATCTTTTTATTGGCTCATTTCTTCCAGTTGAGCTGCTTATTGTTGTAATTACTTACACAGTTTGTACCTACAGGGAATGGCTAAAATGAATCTTGGAAGACAGCTTTTATGATCAGCGCAGCCTCCCGAAAAGAGCAAATAATCCAAAAGAGCACCAAGTGAAAACATTTTGTGTCACTGGCCTGTTTACTTTACTAAAACCCACAGAGACTTTTTGAGCATTGGCTAAAAATGTTTTATTATTAAAAGCAAGGCAGTACCTGAAAAATTAATCAGTGAAAGTGTGTCACAGGTACAATGTCAGCCCTGTCTGCCAGTGGAAAGCTGCAGAAGAAATCGAAATATAAGGTAACACATTTACCCTAGTTTTCTCCCAGTTTTGTCAGAAAATGAACTGGTAATCAAGTAATCTTAATTAGTATGATTAAAGTCTGTTTACATTGTATTTAATCCCCGTTGAACGTAATGTCAGCATATCTGGAGATATGAGTATTTATCTTGGTGCATACAACATAACCGCCAATTGAAGCCACAATAATATAAGGTAGTATTCATCAGGTGAAGTGGCAATAATGTTGATTATTTTGTTACCATGGCACCTCACCTCACCTAATTTGTGATTTAACTGCAAATCCACACTTTAGTCACATCCCAATTGCTTCATTTCAGATCCACCATGATGTACGGAGGCAAAACGAAAACATTTCTCACTTTCAAAACACATATGGAACAGAAGTTAGACCTCAAAGTTCATCTGTTGGAATTTGCAAAATGAACAAGCATAAGGATCTGAATGGCTCTGAAAAGGGCCATATTATGAATCTGCAGGTCTTGTTGGTTGTTCCCAGTCTGCAGTGGTTAGTACCTATCAAAAGAAAGAAAGCCAGAGCTCACCTCAACTGAGCATTTGTATCTCTATCTGATCCAGGGAAGCCCCTTGTTCCACCTTATGGGATGTAAGGGATTTGCTACTAACATCTTGGTACCTGATAACATTAACATACCTTCAGAGGACTTGTGGGAGTCCATGTCTCAAGTCAGAGCTGTTTTTGTGCTAAAAGGGGGACCTGCACAATATTTGGCAGTTATATTCCCACAGATGTATAAAGCTATACCTACTGATCTGGCATGTCGCACAGCACTTCGTAAAAATTTGAACACAAGCAACCCTCCTCCCTTCAAAGCCTTGCCTGCTTCCCTCTGCCCAAGATCTGACGCTCCTTCCTCCACTGACGCACGCAGAGGTAGAGGCGGAGGTGTTGCGGTCCGCTCTGGTGTGACCACGGACCCCTCCCTCAACAATCAAACACAACATCATCCACCTGCTGGGCTCCTTAATCATTAGGAGACTCTGTATTTAAGGGTCTGGTCTGTGCAGCGCTGGATCATTGTCATCACCTACAATAAAGGCTCACACAGAGTCAGGCAGACCTTGAGCAGCACAGACATTTGAGGTTTCATAGTCAAGCATACCAGTTTCTCGTGACAGTGTCCTGCATTCACATCATCCTACATTGTGTGACACCGAGTACGTGGAGTCCGTGCAGAGTCAAGTATGCCCGACTCTGAGGGGTTCTTAAACCAGACTTTATCATCATCCTTCATTCACCGGACTCAGACTGCTGCAATTGGGTTTTTCTATTTGTTCCCTTTAGTTGTTTCTGTTAATAAATCCATTTTTTCCCTTCAACACCTTGCATTTGAGTCCTATCCAGTCACACCCCTAGACAGGAGGAGAAGCGCCAGTGAAACAGGTCAGATTCAGAGGTACTGGCAACTGATGTGGGATGTGGCAACCGATGACAGACAATAGGCTCAGCCAGGCTCGTCCAATCATTTCACTCGGACCGAATAAAATGATTGGTCAGACTTTTATCAGAAATATATGAGAATGAAACATTTTTGAGTTTCAAAACCTAGTGGATTTCTTTTACACTTTAGTTTGCCACACGCTTATTAGGAGCATTTTAAAATTACAAAAGAAAAGTGTAAAAATGCCAGATCATACATTATAGCTTTTATTGGGTAGAGATCTGGCTGTCTCTTTTAGTACACCCTAACCACTGCAGACCAGAAACGCCCAACAAGACCTGCAGTTTGGGTGTGTATTCTAACATAGTTTCTATCCATCACAATTTGCCCTGTCCAGCACATCAAATCCACTGACTCAATGTTCACATAATTTTTATCCCACCAACTACGAGGCGCTGCTATTACGACATAACATTATTGCCATTTCACATAACAATAGAGACCAAGCTGTAAACATGTTTATTTCTGCTGTAAAGTGGGCGATAATAGCATGCGGATTTCTGAGAATCAGCCCCCAGTGAACATCAACTGTTTAGCCCTGGACGCTTATTTCCATTTTACTGAAAAATGTGACGCCCGTCCTTCAGGCTGTGCGCTTTATTCCAGTAGTGACTCTAAAAATGGTGGATTTTGCAGAAGTTGGAGGTAATGACTATTGATTCTGCATTCATGTTTAGCTTCACTGCTTCATAGTCGGCTCCCTGTGCTGCGCCGTGTGTGGCCTGCGAGTAAGGCTCATTAATCATAAATACTTTGAATAGTGTGTGACAGATATCGTCACAAGAGACGGAGATAAGAGCAGCTCCCCGTCGGAGACCGCCGGCTTTGATGAAGCTGCACGATTTTGGCAAAGTGCGCCTCACCTGCTGAGTGGTGAAATATGTGACGGCATTTTTTTCCCTCATCTTTGATTTCCTCAATTTGTACCAACGGCATTAATGAGAGTGAAAAAGTTTCACAAGAATAAGTTTTAATCAGTCATATCGCATTGACACTGAGTTGAAAATGTGACACTGAATAGGCTTTAGTTTTCGGTTTATTTATCAAATCTCTGTTGCCCACACCTGTTGTCTGGTAAATGCGGGGATTGTATTAATCATGAATACTGTCAGAATAATTAAATGCGCTGCCCACAAAATAAACTTCAAAAATATAACAGTCAATCAAGTACCATAACAAAACAAACTAATCAGTTAAAAGTTTGGGAAGTAAACACAATTCTGTGGGCTGTGCACTGTTTTTTTTTTTTGTTTTGTTTTTTTTTTGGTCTATTCATACTTGTTTAACAGGCAGAATTGACAGTGTGAGGTCTGCTTCCCCCTCATTTTCTTCGGTTACACATTATTACCTTGTTTTTCTCATCATAGAAAGTCCCTTCTCAGTTATGATGTGACAGTCAATCTGAGGGCGTGGGATAATGATTGGTGTTATACATATTCCCCAGAGACCCTGTGTTGACGTCATTTAATAAGATGTAGAACCACTGAGTTGTTTGTTTTGCTCTGACATACCTATTTAACCCTTTAACAACGGCAATCTCTTTGATGCTGCATTTTGCACTTTAAAGCATTCTGAGCTTTCCGACACTATATAACACTTTACGGCAGCGATGGGGGACTCTATTACAAGTGAAAAGGAACTGTTTTACTTCCACACAGGCTGAAAAATGCCTGGAAATAACAAAAAATATGTGATTTAGTGATTTGTTCTGAACATGTAATGAAATTTATCATATATGTGAACAAGCAAAACATAAATAATAATACAAAAGTCAACAATTAAGCACAATAGTTTTATTTACATGCCTGAAAAGAGGTGGGAAGAAGCCAAAAAGGGGTGGGAAGAATAATAATATAGATGCTGAATGTTCCAGACCAAAAAGCATGTTTTAGCAGATGTAAAATAGCTGAAAGTTTATTTCTGCAATCTCAAAAAGTTTTGTTTTGTACATTTACAGTTGTTTCTGATAATAAATATGCTAAAAACTTCAAGTTCGCGTTTTTCTTTTTTACTAAAACACACTGTTTTAAGCATTTATCATTTATAATAATGATAATTAATGTCCGGATATTGAAAGTTAAGTTCTTCCTGAAAAAAAAAGGTGCAAAAGAATTGGCAAAAAATACATTTTCTGACACTTTCATTGCAAAGAAAACATGAAGACACCTAGGCAGCCTGTTATAATGGCAGTCTGAAAAGGGTTAAGACCTTATGTGTAGCTATAATTCACTCTTGAAATTAAATAATAGAGACAGAACATGTGATGCATATATGAGAGTCTAGACTTTACACTTTTAGTATGCTTTAGTCCAAACTGATTGTGAGTCCTCATAGCAAAATATGTATTGTCATGTTTGAAAGCATATGAAACACTGAATATTAGTTTAGATACCATCCCTCTACTGGAGTGTTTGCATCTTATGTCTGCCCACTTATATATTCTTTCATTTAGTTTCTTCTTATTAAAATGGGCCAGAGTGCCTCAATGGCGCAGGCCCCTGGGTTGGTTCTGATTAAGTCTGCCATGAAACAAAGGCAAGGTCAGTCACAGAGCCATGTCAGGGAATACAAAAAAACTGCTATTCAAGGAAATTACAAACTTTGAATGTTTACTCATCTGTGTCGGGATCTGCGCGAACATCCTGTAATATGCTGTCGCGCACAGTTCCAATGCATCGATGCACAAAGACCCGGATATGTGATACACAAGCAGGTTGACTGTCTGCGTTCTGCACAGACGGTCGAAGGTTTGATGTTGGAAAGTCCACTGTTCTGTTTGAGTTTGTTTTGGTTCCTGTCACAACTTGATATGGAATTAATGCTGTTGTTGTTTAGTGTTTCAAGGGATCCAATGAAACCCTCTCCGTGAGCTGTCCATGGTCCTTAACTGAGATTCATGATGTTTTTGCAGTGATTTTGTAGGACTCCATCTGTGGAGAAAACAACTTTATTACAGAGTATTTATAGTAGTAGTTTGGACCAGGGGATCACACAGTCAAAGGTTATGATTGATTTTAATTTCTTACATGATCTGCTGTTCAATGGGATCATGTCATTAAGAAAATAAATGACAGCGATGACCCATTCATCAACATAATTATGGTAATTATGGTATTTTACAGAGGGCATTGCAGTGACCTGTGTAACATTAATGTCAGTATCACAGGCTGCTAGGCTACTGAGTTAACTTCATTCTGTTTACACTGATACTTAAGCATCTGTCTTCACTAAGCTCTTTAGTTTTAGTCCACATAAACCTGTAGAGTTTGTGGAATGTGTTGTTTTGCTGCTGCTGAAGACATAATGATGAGAAATACCATAAGGCTGAATCCAATTTATACAGATGCTTTAGAGTTGTGTTAGAGTGCAGCAGGAGATAATGGGTGACCACAATCTAAGTAATTAATGGAAACACTGGATCTGTATGTACTTTTTTTTTTTTTAATTATGCTGTGGTAATCTCAGTTGTGTGCATGTACAGGGCTCAAAATTAACTTTTTGACCTAGGAGCACTGTGCACCTAACCCTAAAAAGTTAGGAGCACAGGCTAAAATCTAGGCGCACCACTATTATATAAAAAATTTGGAGAACAAGCAAAACTCTTGGCCATACCAAGTAATATTCCTATGTGTATTTAAGCAATGTTAACAACCTAGAATAAAGTATTTGAATAGAGTATGAAAGAAAAAGCTTACATTGACACAGGTGCAAAACAATTGTCAATGTGTGGTATGTACTTTAGTTGGTTCTTGGAGAAGAAAGACGAATCACACCATTATTTGCAACAACCAACTTTTTTATTTCATGGCCTAAAGGCCCTTAGGGGCCGTTTACACGGCGTCGGATTCAGTCGACTCCGGGAAGATTTCATCGCGGATTAGCCTTCTGTTAACATGGAAACGGTGCCTAGAGTGCCTGAATTCGGAAACTTTTGATACCAGGGTCCAGGGTGGAACGTTATCGATACGCTCCGCATTCCAGCTCCGTGTTAACGCGAATCGGAGCGTTCCGGGGTAAAATATGACGTCACCGCATGCGCGCGCAGCCAACAACCGCCAGTTAACCCACTCCGGGCCAGTTGGTGGCGGTAAAGCGCCTCCAAGCTGGTTTGCCAGCCTCTATGACACAATAAAGCTGCAGAAAAAGAAGGAACAACCACAACAACAATGGCCGGTTTCAGAACAACATACGTGCTGCTAACTGTGCTCAGCTCGTCTGTCCAGACAAAGAAGTCCTGCGTCTTTGTACGACCACTCGCCATTGTTGTTTGTAAATAGTGTTGTCCGCCTCCTCCTCTTCTTCTTCTTCTCCTCATTTAAAGGCTGTCTAAACCGGAAATTGTTTGTGCGCAGGCGCCTGTTTTACCACCACTGTTTCACTACAGCTCTACATCGCCAGCTACTGGTCTGGCATGGCCACTACAGCGTATTCAGCCGTCCTCGCGGACTCATGTTAACGCAGATCGTTATCATAGCGGCGGCGTCTTAACGCGGAATGATTTTATAACGCAAAGGAGAAATCTTTGCGGAGTGTTGCCGTGTAAACGTACCCTTAGTCACTGTGGTCTACACCACGCCTGAAGTCAGGAGATTGTTTCAAACGTCGGTGGAGTTATTTGATCCCTTTGTTTATGCCGCCTGCGCACGCGAGGGGGCGGGGACTAGATTTTCCACTTCAGTCAGCGGGGCGTGGAGCTTGTTTATTTTCAGCAGACGAGTTACTTCTGCAGCCATTATTCTAGGCGCACGTATTAATTTTCGCTCATTTTTTTTATTGGCGCACCGTGCGATCGTAATCTCAAAAACAGTTGCACTACCGAAATTCTCAGGCGCATGCGACCGTAATTCAGTCGCAGTCACGAGCCCTGATGTATATGTATGTGTGTTTTCATCATGGCATCCATCCATATTCAAAATGCAACATACACAAGACTATATTTCAGAGTTTTTACTTGTTTATTTATTGACAGTTATTTTTGTCTTCTTTGTCTGTTGTCGTATTGTGTTTTTTCTTGTTACAGTGAAATAATTTTATAAACGTCTTGGAGTTTTTTCTCACCTGCACAGTTAATTATATTTTAATATTTGGTTTTCTTGCTTTTGTTGTTTTAAATCAATAACAATGTTATTGTTTTTTAAAATGATTTTTAAAAATATTATTATAATAGTGTGGGTTTCTAGTTTGATAACAGATTCTTGTTTCATGCAAAACCAAGGTATTTTTAAGGAGGCAAAGGTTTTCTACTCATTTATGTCCTAACATCCCCTCAATCAGTCCATTTAAACAACATTCTACATACATAATAAACATATACAAAAGAAAAAGCTGAAGTTCTAAATGAAACCCCCAGTTTTTCCAATAGGGTTTTGCAGTGGATAGCACTCATGCCTCACAGCAAGAAGGTCCTGGGTTCGATTCTAACACCAGTCGATGGGGGTGGGACCTTTCTGTGTGGAGTTTACCTGTGTCTGCGTGGATTCTCCCCAGGTACTCCGGCTTCCTCCCACCATCCATAGACATGCACTGATAGGTTCATCGGTTAATCTAAATTGCCCATAGGTGTGAATGTGAGGGTGAGTGGTTGTTTGTCTCTATATGTCAGCCCTGTGATGAACTGGAGACATGTCCAGTGTGTACCCCATCTTCACCCACAAGTAGCTGGGATAGGTTCCAGTGACCCCCGTGACCCTAGTGAGGATAAAGCAGGTTCAGAAAATGAATGAGTTTTTCTAGTATTTCTCACATTTTAATGGCACATGTCAATCCTTCCAAAATGTACATTTCCTCATCTATTTCTATCTATTAAAGATTTATTGGAGACTCTTTACTCAACCATTTTCTATGTATTGCTTTTTTTTTACTACCTGCTCTTACTGTTTGTAACAAATATATGTCTTGCTTTTAAACCCAGTTGGCACAAGCTCCATTTCACTCTTAAAACAGAGCGATTATTTGATTACTGATGTGATCTGTTTCCACATCTTTCAGAAGGACACTCCTTCTATGTTGTCTTATAATTCCTTTGCAGTAAGAGTTTATAGAGTTTGACAACTTTTGGATAAATCGCAGCGTTGTTTTATGGTCATTTTACTAATACTAATGTTATATATTCTGATAAGGAAAGAAAGGTTTTATTATAGTTGTCAACATTTCTGAAGTGTTTGTCACATTTTGACCATAAAAACCCAAATAAGCCTCTGCTTTCTTCAACTCTCCATTGGGAGCAATGTCAGATTTCAAACCTCAAATAATTAGTGAGCTGAAATTTCTCATGGTCATTATTTATATTGACAGATAAGAAAGTTAATTTGTGCCATATCACCCAGCCCCAATAACAGGATGGGACTGATTTTATTATTTTTCTCAGTAATAGTAGAACAGGTTTTAGCAGAAAAATACAAACATTCATCCGTCAAGTTTTTTAGATATGTAAAATCTGAATTTATTTTGCAAATGTCATCAAATGTCACATGAGTCTTTGGGAGCAGATGGTCTGTTGTGCTAATGTGAACTCACCAGGTAAAGAATAAAAGACAGAGCTCTTCTTCATCTTCTGCGTTAATGACACTGGCTTCTTAAAGTTTTGACTGGCAACGTCCCTGTTAACTGGTGGCACATGTGTGGTGCCATAATCAGACAGATTTTGCTGGATTAAGTACCAAGTGGTGATGAAAAATGGCAGCCAACATGTCACCCTTCACCAGCGGGAAGAGATCCCAGCCTGCAGCTCTGCGTCCTGCCTGTACTGCCCTTCAGTTTTCTGGCAGCTTCCTGCGTCGGGCTTCAGGAAAGCTTTGTGTTTCTGTCACCGTTTTAGTTTCGTCTGCCAGCAGTGATGAACCGTTGCTCGAATAAGAGTCGACCTTATCAAAGGCGATCTTCAAACTAAAATCAAATAAAGGCATTTTGGAGAATAATATACATTTTCAGGGACTGTGGAGGCTTATGATGTATAAAGTTTATTTTCCGAAAAGCCACAAACAGTATTCCTCTCTTGAGCCAGAATCCTTTACCTCCCTCTCTGTCTGTCTTCCTTCCTCGCACACTTTCTTGCTTCCTCTGTGATTTCAACACCCACTGCGAGCCCAGATGCCCCACACTACAGGATCAGACAAGCTCTTACTTTGTGTTTTCACATCTTGCCAAACGCTGGTGCTTTTCTGGCAGCAGTGGTCACTCACTGACCTTGGATTGAAATGACATGTTCACACTGATCCCTGCAGGTCAGGCTCTTCACTTCTAAAAGTGTCCAAATACCAGTACAGTAACAGAATGGAGATCCGGGTGCATTTCTTGTTGAAAATCGCAGATGAAAGCTTCATGATAACCCATTATGTCACTGTATTGTTTTGTGCTCGTGCCATTGTTCCCATTTGACTATTTTAGCTTCGCTTTCTGCTTTCTTTGCAGCAATAAGACTTACTTTTTCCAAGTGTTGAGAATCCTGTCAGTGAGACACAGTCCCTCGACAAATAAACAACAGATGCTCAAATGTCTTCTTTGACTCATGCTTGATCTTCAGTATCATGTGCCATTTTCATATACTTCAACTGTGTTACAATGTGTACAAGCGTGTAGAGCCGAGTTTGTTTTCAAAGCAGAGCATGATGTAAGAAGTCAGTGATCCTGTGTACCTCAGTAGGTGGAGCAGGAACTGTTGCTCTTTGTAGAAAGCTACATTATAGATACAGACACTCTCTGAACCTACCAGAGTTCGCCTTGACTCTTAAGTAGCACTGCAGCAAAAAGAAATCAATGTATTTTAGATTTTATTATAGGTTATTGGTGTAATTGTTCTGTCAAAATGAGGAAAATTAAAATGACAAGTAACAGAATGTCTTGGTCTAGCTCAGGGGTGCCAAACATATGGCCTGTGTGCCCAAACCAGCCCGCCAAAGGGTCCAATCTGGCCTGCAAGATGAATTTGTGAAGTGATGATAAAACTAATAATTTTTAGTTATATAACGCTTCTGATCAAAGGGCTTTACAACACAGCAACAATTAAAGAGTAAGAGCACAGTAAAAAAAAATTCAGTAAAATAAATAAAAATAAATACAACAGAACAAGTTAAGATCAGAGTAACACCATAAGACTCAGAACAACAAGGCTCAGGGCTCATATATAACAGTAAACAAGTGCAGAAATAACACTGGAGATATTAACAGTCAAGGGTGTCAGACTCATTTTATTTCAGGGACCACATACAGCCCAATGTGATCTCCAGTCAAATAACCTGCAAATGATGGCAACTCGCAATTTCCTTCTTGGTTTAATATGAAAAAAGTAAAATTACATGATATTTACATTTACTAACTATCCTTTCACAATAAAATGTGAATAACCTGAACAAATATGAACCTGAACCTGAAATGTCTTAAGAGAAGTAAGAGTGATTTTAACTATATAATCCCTGTTACCAATAGTGATGTCCCAATCTGGATTTTTTTGCTTCCGATCCAGTTTTTTTAATGATTAGTTTTGCTGATACCAATACTTTTTACTATGAAATTTTGATTTAAATTTAGAGTCATTATTTCTAGGTTATTATGCTATTATTTTACTTGAGATCACAATTGGGGTGAATGTGGAACCTGAACTAAACAAGTATGACACCATTGACTCTTACTAACTTTAGTATAATTTTTGAACTTTCCAAATTCATACTGTGGGCCAAATTAGAACCTTTGGTGGGCCAGTTTTGGCCCACGGGCCCTATGTTTGCCACACCTGCTATCGCGCGTCTATGGATAGGTCCTTCCAGGGATTATACAGGGGGTGCATTCCGTGCTGTACGTACCTCACAATGAGTACATGCAGACCATACAACCGTACAAACTGAAAGTGAAACTTGAGATGTTTTACTAATTCCTCTAAGTCTTCTGCTGTTGTGCAGCTCATTTTCCTTTTTCATTTGAGGGGGTCAGGATGTTTGTTTAAGAAGGCATTGCTCCCTCTTGACCTCCCCTAGAACCAGGCCTGGATTGGGTCAATCTCGTGACTAAATTCAATCCGATCTTCTAAAAAATGCCAGATCTGCAACCACTACCAATCTTTTAGATTGGGTCGGGACATCCCTAGTTACTAAATGCATTTGTATATCTGTATCCACTGTGATCTGGAAGTTGTGTTATTCATAAGCTAAGACATAATATTGTTGAAATTGCACTTATTTTCCTTAAGAAATTTAAGGTTGCACATGGTTATTCATTTTCATTACTTACTTACTTACTATTCTGGCCCACTTGAGTACACATTGGGCCCCTGAACTACGAGGGCCGTTCAGTAAGTTCATGGCCTCACCCAGAAATACTGGTTGTTATAATACAGGATGTTACATTCTTTCGTGATGGGATAGTGACGCTTGAACATCGATGGACCAAATGCATTGCTGTAAATGGAGATTATGTTGAAAAATAAAATATAAATTATCAGTCTGTGTTCTGTTCTGGGTGAGGCCATGAACTTATTGAACAGCCCTCGTAAAATGAGTTTGACAGCCCTGGTCTGGTTCATAAGCCATATATAAAAATGCACAGTACAGCACTGCTTACTCCCATTTTTGCTGCCGTTTGAACGCCTGATGTCTTCTAAAAACCTTTCATGCAGAGGGTTTGCATTAGAGACACAGGGTCAGGACATCCACCCACCGATTCACCCGCATTTGACATCAATGTAACAGCGTGTCTCTGAGAGCTTTTTTAATAATCAGACGCCATAAATTCATAGAGATCAGTCAAACCTGCTGTGTATCAGTTCATTCTGCCCTTTTTGGCTGTAGGATGATAACACTAGCATGTTAAAACATTCATGGGCTCTAACACTCAGTATAAATCAGAACAGGTTTAACGTTAAAGATGCAGCTGCCTCACCTTGATACACAAACCCCTCGATCAATCTGATTGCACCTTAAATCCTCAAGAACCTTTAAGTAACAACTAGTTGACTGGAGCTTTGCAGCCTATTCTCCACAATCTTTATGTCTCAAAACCCACTATTCCATTCAACCGACTCTAAAAACCAGTCTTGTAGAGATGAAGATGTAGACGCCCACATCATATGGGGGTTAGCCTTGACTACCAGCTGCTAATCCAACATAAATTGCCAGTTTTAGTCGATTCCATCCTTGTTGCCTCTTCCAGCAGCTGTTGTGCACTTAAATCCTGCCTTTTATCATGGTGTTACTCTCTACATTCACAGCAGGCGCACTGTTATTCAAGCAGTCTAACAATTTCCAAGTCCTGTGGCGTTACCAGCACCCCTGCTAGTCATGCGATATGCACTTCAGACATGTTAGAACAGTTGGTGGCTAATTCTGAAATGAGGGAAACGATTCTGAAACAATTTCGAAAAACAATCTTGGACAGAGATGGCTTTTAGTTTAAAACGCTGTCAGAATAAAAACATTGCTTTTTCTTTGTCAGAAATAGAATTACTACATCTAGTGCTTTACCCCTGAAATGCAAGTATGTCCTGCTGCATGTTGAAGTATTTTTGTTTAATCCAAGCTAGCATGGTTTTTCTAGATACCAAAACCTGTACATGTGAAGGTATTAAAATTATAGTTACAGGAGTTGTATTGTGTGTAGTATTAATATTCCAAACGCTCGACAGCAGGGGGAAATCATGTCCCAGAGCATACTAAGGACCAATGAATCAATGCTATGTATCCACAGACTGTATCACACACTGAATAAAGTATAAAACTCATTGTTTACACACATCCGTATCATGGCATCATCAAAGTTTTCTTTAACAAAAACTCATAGCTGGTTATTTTGACAATTGATCAAAATAACACTGTACTGTATAACTTCACCTTCTGCATCAGCTGATAGTTTACATTATAGCTCTGTTAGCTTAGCTCTGTTTGTAGCCAGAAATCAGCCACAGTAAAACCATATATCACCTGTTTTCTTGACAGTTTATGTTATCAATAGCGTCACTAAAAGATCTGTTTGGAATCATTTAAACAAGGTCAGAACTGTAATACTTTAATCTGAACTGTAGATCAATAAATAGCAAAGTTATAGAACTTGCTTATTCTCACTTATAGGCCAGGTAAAAATAATAATAATATGAATAAAGTTCTGGTAATGTAATGTGCTGCCAGTTAATAATAGGTTTAAACAAGATTTTGGTCTAAACAAGACTATTTTAAGACTAAATCACTTCTTAAAACGCATTTTTATAGACTTGCCTTCATGTGATGTCCCTTTCTAATGTTTTTAATGTTGAATATTTAATTTTACCGTTTTGGTTATTCATTTATATTGACATACATGATGCTGTTTTATTCCACTCCATTTCACGTTGATCTGACCGCAGCATTTTATGTTATTTCTGCCCTCTCCACTATGATACATTCAAAGTTAGTCATGTTTTCATGTTTGCTGTACTCATCTCTTTCATTGTGTTGTGTTGTTTGCTATGTTTTTATTCTGCTGTTGTGCACTTTTGCTTTGCCTGTCAAAGCACTTTGTATACTCAGTTTTTAAAGGTGCTATATAAATAAAGTTATTATTATTATTATATCTTTTGGTTAAAAACAGAGAATTACTAATAAAAGCACTGGTATACTCTGCCACTGATGAAAATATGACTAAAAACAGTATTAAATTTGAAGATATAATTGAAAATGGATATCTACAAGAAAGATTTGTAAAGGACTGTATCATATTGTGTCACATCAGCGGACGTATTACCTCGCACAGGGGAGAGATGGACAATAGCGCTAATACAAAGAGAATGAAAACATCCTGGTATTTTTCAGTCTGTAAAAGTACAAACCATGTGTGTCCTTCATGTTTGTCTGCACAGGCCACTAAAGAGCTGAAACCATACGACAACAAGATCATCGAGTGCACCTTCGCAAACAACAGCTGGGTGTTCATGAGGCAGAGAGTCGACAAGAGCTTCCCCAACTCCTACGACACGGCAATGGGTGAGACTATGTCCTTCGCTGTCCTACAGTTGTTCATTAATATCTCACAGTCGTCTCTGCATCAACCAGAGTGAATAACAACCTGCGATTAAAGGCTCATTTTTCAGGCTCCTGCGTTTAGGGGCAGATGTTGTGTGTATTCACCGCTAAGAGGAACACACACACACACACAGTCTGGCCTCGTATTTAATGCCCAGATTTCTCCTTTCACTTGTTTGAGACAAATTGTTTTCTTCATCTACTCCCTTTTGAACCAAAAACAATCTAAACAATTTCCTATTTATAGTTCAGTTTTATCAGATTGACGGTTCTTTTTTTTTTTTTTTCATTCATTTAATTGTTCTGAGCTGAAGAAAAAACTAAACATTTTTATGTGTACAAGGAACTAATATCAGAGCAAATACATTAATAAATAAAGGTGATGAAGACAGTATAGCAATTGTCATGCACACTTGTAATAACAATAAATTCAATATGTATTGCTCAAAAAGGAGTGGGAAGAACAAAGCTTATTAACCCTTAGGGGTCCACGGTCATGGCCCTGTGACTCAATCACATGACATATTCAACATGTCGTAGCATCAGAAGTCGGTCACGTAGACCACTGGGGACAGTTGCATTTGAAACTGCAAAGATGAAACACTCTCCCACTTTTTATTTGATGTTGATAGAGCAAATACAACTGGAGATATGATGGTTTGAACTCAGAGAAAACAAACATGAATAAAAGTATGAAAATGAGGTGGGGTTATATTTCTTACCATATCTTCATCATTTTTTGTCCTTTTTCAAAATGTAAAAAAAATGGCCAGATCTGTGAAATCTAATCCACAGACTGCATTAGCATTACAGGTAAGGGTGAGAATGACCCCCACCTGAACCGGATGTGGAAACTGGGAGGACTGGGGGGGTGAGAAAACCGGAGAAAACGCCTATGTAAAGATATGCTTTTATGTAAAATATTTGAGTATAGTTTTAATTTAATACAATTTTGATTTTATATACCAAATATTTGGAACCAATATTCACTTTTAAAGCCTCTGAAAAGGTTCGTTAAGCATCTTTTGTGTTATTTATGCAATAAGTTATATACATTTTTCAAATCGGATTTTATATTTTTTGTGTTTTTTGTCCTTTTGTGTAGATATAGTAGGTTAAAGCGAAAAATAATAGGCAGATGAGATGGATGAAGTTGTGCTGAAAAAAAAGATACCAAACATGGGTGTAGTAAACATTTCTTTATATAGTATTTAGAGGCAAAATCAAAAATGGCCAAAATAGGCTCAGACTCCTAAGGGTTAAATTCCAACCCCATCTCACATTTATACAACATAACACATTACTTTTGCTTCCTTAATGATGCAGTTAAATCCGTTTAGAGTCCTAATAATGTAAATAACAGATAGTAAACAGATTAGAAAAGCTGCTGTATATTACACATAGTAGCTATCTACTACTATACGACAGTTCAAGCAGCACTAATCAATATTTTCAGTCCACATTAGATCATAATTTGATAAACTGTAATCTAGGACAACTCATTCATTAACATACTAATAACTAATCATCTCCTGACTCAGCTCTCTACCCTGTGAAGGATTTTAGAAGCTTTCAGATCATTATTTTCATTTTCCACCCTGCAGCCTTCCACTGTTTACTCTCAGTGTTCTCATTTGCTTTAATTGTTGCTGAATCAGGCAGTTGTTGCAGTTGGGAAACGCTACATAGCTACGTATTCAGGATTTATTGATGAAGATAAAAAGATTTTGCATGTTGTGTTGTAAAAATGTTAATATTGATATCTATTCATTACGTTAATCAGTATTCTGCTTTTTTTTCTCCTTCTGTTTTTACGCACTGATCATTTTTACTTGTTTCTTGAAGCTAAATATCTTGTTTCATCCCTTTGAGAAAATAGGTTTGGTTTCAGTAATCATTCTTCAAGAGATGTACAACTCTACCAGCTTCTACACACAGTAATATTTAATGGAGAAAATGTAAAACTAGAAGCTTACCACAGTATCTATTTGTGCAGCACTTTCCTAAACTCCGGCGTCACAGTGTACAAAACAGTACTCAACTGTACAAATTGGAGCAATAAAAACAAGTAGCCGAAGCAAGAGAAAATGCATTTAAAGAATGAATTGCACTGATAGAAGAAGATAGAAAAGATAGTTTTGAGTTATTGAGGTTTACATCTGGAGGCGCACGGTGGCTGCAGCCTCGGACTCCCAGTGGCAAAAGCACCTTTAATCTAAAATCTAGATAAATAACACTATATTGCTCCTGGAGCTGATAACACTGTTATGTTTAGAAAAATAAAAAACAACTCATTTACATGATGCTGCGGAAAACGGTTCAACATCCATTAAATAGTTTATCATTCATTTAAACACATTTAATGTAGTTGGAAGCCATCTACAAGTGTTTATTAATTTGTCAGTGTTTATCAGTAACTTCTTACGGACACTTTTTAAATGTAAAAATGAAAATGGGAGATGTAATAAAGTGGAAGTAGTAGAGGTTTCAAACAGGAAAAGAAGAAGAAAGGAAATCGCCCTCGCTGTCTGCAAGCGAGGAACGGAAAGATTGTAGAGACTTCAGAATTTACAATCTAGACTTGTACCTCTGCTTATCTATTTTGTTATTTTTTTCATCATCATCTTTTCTAGTAGCAAAAACGAGTTCAACATTCGAATTTATTGGGAAGAGGTGCTTCTGTCTGTTGCCATGGTAATGCTACGCAACTCTTGTATTAATCTACACATTAGATACATCCACGTAAACAGAAGAACGCAGAACACAACTCAAACAAGCACTTAACCTTCCTCATTTGTTAGTTTCTGTTCCCATCTCTTATGTGAACAGGTCAGTTTTGACCCATGTCTTAAATCAACTGTAAAATACACTATCTGTCATCCAATTTGTGTCTCATCTCTTGGTTACCTTGTTAGACTTCCTTATCTATGAAAATATTGGTTTTAATATTTTTGGTGTGAGCCTCTGGGCCTTTTTTTGTCAGTATACCCTTTGATGTGCACTCTGCAGTCACCAACTCTACATTGAATGGACCTCACATGTGGACATGCCCGTCTGTGCTTGTTTTGTTTTGCTTGTTTTGTTTGTGTGCAGGTGTACTGTATAACAAGGCAAAGTGAAAATTCACATGATTGGGAGAGGAGCTGGCTGTCATTGTACTTATGATTTCAGTTTTGGCTCTAATTATTGCTTTATAATCTTATTTTTATAACTGTGTCAAACTGACCCTAACAACACGAAGGTCATAAATTCAACCAGAGCATTTCATAATATGGTGATTTTTTTTTTTTTTTTTTCGTTTTTTTTTTTTGTTTGTTTTGTTTTGTTTTTTTGTTTGTTTTTTTATTAGAGGTTTCTGGCAAAGTCAAAAAGCCTTGATGCAATACACAAATTTTATGTGGGTCATTTATGCATTTAAAACCTAAAATGGGTCAGTGGCAACCCTAACACAAGAGAAAGGTTAAATGGGAAAATATCTAAAATAAGCTAACAGTCCAAGACCTGCAAATGTCATGAATCATTTAACAAACAGACAGACCAATGAGAGAAATTTTGCAGCGCTAAGCAAACACAAACAGACCCAACAGTACAAGTATTATTTCTTTGCCCCTAAAACTCACTGAACGACACAAAGTGTAAAATTAAAGGTCACGTTATTAAGAGATGATTATAAATTTTGCCTTTTCTGTTTTCTGATCCCTGGTTTTAAATGAATGAAGCGTCTGCTGTCGGCTAATCCATTATGTGTTATATTAAAATGATTCTGACTAGAAACAAATTGGCCCAGGCTTAATAAGTTAAAGTGAATTGCAAAGCCATAAAATACCTGCAGCAACTTTTGGATGCAGTTACGCTGCATTTTACAATTTTCATTATCCTCATCTAATGGAATACCTGTCCACAAAATGTCCATTATGTATTGCCATTAGTTTTCTGTAGAGAATACAGATGCATATTTCAGGTATTTCCATAAACCAGTTTAGAGTGACTAGACTAGACTGTATTGTCACCATTTGGCGGCGCTGCAGTGACTATAAACAGTAGAAGAAATATAGTGTTTCTTTTTGAAGTTAGCCCTTTAACAACTGCAGTCTCTCCAGCGCTGCATTTTGCACTTTACAGCTTTCAAATTACTGTAAGTCCTGAACCATTTACATTATTCACAAAATTCAAACGGTATCGTAACGCTGAGATCCTGAGCTTTCCAACACTATATAACACTTTACAGCAGCTATGTGGACTCTATTATAAGTAGAAAGGAACTGTTTCAGATACTTCCACACAGGCTAAAAAACACCAGAAAATAACAAAAAAAATAATATGAAGTCATAATAGGGATGCAAAATGTTGCAGACCAAAAAGCATATTTGAGCAGATGTAAAATAGTTGAAAGTTTATTTTTGCAATCTCAAAAAGTTTCATTATGGACATTTAAACTTGTTTCGGATTAATATACAGGGGTTGGACAAAATAATGGAAACACCTTCTACGATGCCACAATGTTAGGTGTTTCCATTATTTTGTCCAACCCCTGTATATGCTGAATACTTCAAGTGTGTTTTTTTTCTTTTTTACTAAAACACACTGTTTTGAGCATTTATTGTCTGTAATAACAATAATTAATGGCCAGATACTGAAATTGAAGTTCTTCCTGAAAACAAAGGTAAAAAAAAATTGTTAAAAAAGACATTTTCTGACACTTTTATTGCAAAGAAAACATGAATACACCGAGGCCACCTGTTATAATGACAGTCTTAAACCGTCTGCAGTAGGGGTGTAACAGTACAGAAAAATTTAGCTTCGATTCATTTTCAGTACAGTGAAGGAGACCAATTTCATTTTAAAAATCTTTAAATATAACCAATGCAGCACACTGCTCTGGTTTTGTCGACTTGTCTCTCTCATTTGACATAACTGACATGGAATCCGAAATGCTCCTAAAAGGGAGACTTTAGAGAAAACGGAGGGTCTTCCAACTCTGACTTTGTACCTGTGATGCTGCTAAGATCTGCCATACTGGTTCACCTTCAGCACGTGGATGGTGTGTGGACCACTTAGACGTCCAACTAGGATATCAAATATCTCACATGGGTTCCACTTGCGGCCACTGTGCTCATACTGTGTGCATTCTCCTTCAATGCTCGTGTGGAAACTTAAGGCGAGTGTTTGTGTTTTTCACATAGGCTACATGTGTTTGTTCAGTACACCTCTATATTGTCACAAATAAGGCATGAATAATTCAGCCTCCTTCATCAGTCATGTCAAGCAGATTAATAAAAAATACTTAAATTCTACTGGATCCTAAACCAGCTGTAGTATTTGCAGAGTATAGATCAGAAACAGACAGGACTTTTTTTTTTTTTTTTTTTTTTTTTTGAAGTTGATTGAAACATAATTTGCCATCATTCAGCGTCTGGGTGAGCTGCTCTCCATCTCTGTATTCACTTCCTTCCTTTTCCTTCCTCCTCTGCATGTGTTTTCTTCATCTCTGTCCAGCTGTGTGTAAAAGCATCCAGGAGCCCGTCACTAAGGAAATCCTGCTGGAGTTCCTGGACCGCTGTGGCGTCCAAGCCCAGAACCGGAGACACCCGCCCGACCCGGACTCGGAGCTAATGCCCCCTCCGCCTCCAAAGAGACCCAACCGGGCCATCCCATAGCCCGGGGTCCGGCACCTGTGGACTTCACCTGTAAATCACCAGCCTCATTTTCATCCTCTGTACGGACATTTTAAGGCTCTCTTACCTTAAGCATGTTTGCTTTATGAGACTGTAAAGACTCTAAAGGACTTCAGAAACCTTTACTTGACTGCCTCGATGTCATTAATTTCCCTTGTAGACTTTGTTTGTAGCTTTAAATTGCTGGTGTTCTTATTAAAATGAAAAACACAATGCTTAGTTTTTTTTTTTTGTTTTCTATTTATACTTTTCTATTGTCTTGAGCTAATTAGTATTTATCGACAGGGTCACTGTTGTGGCTATATTTAACAATGCAGACCTTGTTTGTGTTTTGTCAACCAGTTTCATGTTTCTACTGAAGGAGGAGTAAACACCATGGGAGCTTATTTGCTGTCTTAATGTGTTAAATTAATGAAACAGTTCAAAAATAGTCGTCAGCGTGACAGATTTCATTTAGATCCAGAGGCGTTTTTAGTTATTTTATCTAAATAATGTGTCGACTAGTACTTAATGATGGTTAGAATTGCATTTTTGTGAATTGTTGCATCTAAGTCCTGTTTTGTTTTTTTTTTTTTATTATTATTTTATTATTATTTTGTGCAAAGAAAGGGCACATATGAAGTCAGAGAGATGATACCACAACTGAATAAATAATTTAGGATTGAAATCAGTGAAATAAACAGCCATATTGGTTAAAAATGTATAAAATCCCCAACATATGATATCAAAATATAACCTATTATACATTACTGTTAACAACCAGCTGAATGCAACATGTTAACACAACAGAAAAAACAATGTTTGGACACAGTAATAAATAATACAGCAATGAAGAAAGAATAACAATCTTGGGGGAATATATTAAAATAGAAAATCTTTAAAGGACAAACAAAATTTTGCACCATCCTCATGGGATGTAAAGTCAAATTGGTAAATGCCATAACGATAAAAAACGGGACTAAACAATACCTGAGGCTTGAGCTGGTGTTTATTCAGTGAGGTGTTAACTCACCACAAACACTGTGCTTCAATGCTCATCTTATTTACATCATAGTCTGGATGGATATAAGAAACTAATGCAGAAATAAAAGAGAATATTTCAGTCGCTACGAGAAATAATAACCTCCATTCTGCAACTACACCCTGAAAATGGCAAGTTTTGACTGAGATGCAAATTTTTCTGTTGTTTTTTTTTTTTGGGTGGGGGGGGGGTTTGTTGTTTTTTTTTAGTCATATATTAATATTATGCTCCTTCATGCACCCATGTTCTATCAAAATAACTTCTCTCCTGACAATTTTTGCAAAGGCACTACTGCTACATCCTGCATTCAGCGTTGCCCAAGAACTGGACAAACAAACCAGATGACTTTTATCTCTATTCCAGAACGGTGGTGGACGTAGCTACAACACTGGGACAGCACTAACGAAGAATGGACGCAAAACTATTCACATCTGTTATAAAAATACAGTTTCTTAAGTCACGACCCATTATTAGTCTTTTTTGCATTTTCTACTAATGCTTCTGTAGAAGCCAGTAATGTAATAACAGCCCATAACATAATAACGACCGATAGTGTAATAAATTTGCTATTTTTAAAATGTAATAGGCCAATAACGTAATAAAAGTCCAGAATCGATAATGTAATAACTTTTGGCCAATAACATTGTAACTTATTGGCTGGTTATTACGTTATCGGCCTGGTAAAAAAAAAATTCTTTGCAAATGTAATGACTGAGCCAATAACGTAATAAGTTATAACGTTATTGACCTAATGCTAGTATGTTATCGGTTCAGGACTTTTTGGCCAGATATTACATTATTGGCCTATTACATTTTAAAAACAGCAAATTTATTACATCGGCTGTTCTTACGTTATCGGTTGTTATTACATTATTGGCTTATACAGCTTCCCTTCCATTGTAATACATGTCAGTGCAGTGCTGAAGCAGCAGACACCAAACAACTCATTCATTCTGGAAAGAAATATCTCAACCCTCAAAGACCTAAATATCTGCCAACAGCCAAAAAGCATCTCCTGATCTAGTTTAACCCATAAAGACCCAAACAGCCACTGGTGACCTAAACCATCCACTGATGTAACTGTTTAATACCTGTTGATCCACTAATCCAGTGGTTCCCAACCTTTTTTGGCTCATGACCCCATTTTAACATCACAAATTTCTGGCGACCCCAGATATTCAAAACAGAGACATTTTTTCACTAATTTTTTTTTTTTTTTTTTGATCACGTAATAGTTTACAATGTTGCAAGTAAAAGTTAATTTTAGACGACATTTAGGCTATATAATGTATTGTATACGGACATATATTCTGTTCGGTCCAGTTTTCTGACTGCAACTGTGTCCGGGCAGGTTGAAGCGTTGTAGCTAACGCATGTGCTCACATGATCACGTCAGTCAAGATATGCCCTCTCAGATATTATATCCTGCATTTTATTTGAACTTGATTTTTATAGGAATAGTTTGTGGTGTTTTAATATTACGAAATATTTATTGAATTATTAAAAAATTATTTTATTAGTAATTTTTTAATTTTTTTTTAATCAATTACAAGAACTTTCAGGCAACCCTAAGGTTGAAAAACACTGCACTAATCCTATCAATGCATGTAAATAATTGGTGTAAAATACAGTTTCTCATCTTTTCATGGTCATCAGATATGACCCATTTGGACGTTCAGAGGCTCCGTAGTTACCTTGGAAACACCGTCATCTTCTACAACATTGATTCACCAGTAAAACCCATGGAGTTGGATCAATGACAGTGGATGGAGATACTGGGTTTGTGTTCAGTTAATGATTGATTTTGTTGAAAAAGTCACTTTTTCTTCATTTTTCTCTGGTTCTGATATTATAACAACTTTAATCTGAGATTTTATGAACATCTACATGATCAGTGAATTACGAGGGGCGATTGAGAAGTTTTGAGCCTAACATGGAAAGGATTAAGATATGAAGACCAAATTTGGTCCATGAAATCTTTCACATATCTTAATCCTATCCACTAAATTTCTTGGTCATAGCAATCTTTTTCCTTGTTTTACAGCTCCCTGAACTTTCTGTATCAAGTGTTTCCTGAAAAATGGATGAACTTGAGTATTGGGCTGATTTGTGACTATGGATGAGACTTGGGTCCATCACTATCAGCCTGAGACCAAGGAGCAGTCAAAACAATGGAAACATCCCATGTCACCAACCCCAAAGAAGGCAAAGGTCGTACACGTACTTAATGACAGCCCAATACTCAAGTTCGTCCATTTTTCAGGAAACACTTGATACAGAAAGTTCAGGGAGCTGTAAAACAAGGAAAAAGATTGCTATGACCAAGAAATTTAGTGGATAGGATTAAGATATGTGAAAGATTTCATGGACCAAATTTGGTCTTCGTATCTTAATCCTTTCCATGTTAGGCTCAAAACTTTTCAATCGCCCCTCCTAAATATGGGAAAATACCTGATTTTCATTGAAAAAATGCAAAATACAAAGAATAACATTAGAATAAATGGTGATAAATCACTTAAAATTTAAAAAGAGAGAAAAAAATCATTTGGGAACTGACAAAAGTAGCACTGGGTCTTTATGGGTTAATAGCTGTTGAACCACTGATACCATCAATACACTTTAAATATTTCAGTTAAAATGCAGATTCTCATCTTTTCACCGGCATCAGATGTATTTTACATTTAGAGGCTCCATACTGAAGGTGAAAACATCATTTTTCCAATACTTTGATTCATCAGTAAAACCCATGTGGTTTGACAAATGGCAGTGGTTGTAGATGCATGTTTTCACATTTAGTTAATGATTTATTTTGCCAGAGAAGTCAATTTTACTTCATGTTTTTCTGTTTTGATATAACATTTGTATTTAATCTGTGCTTTTCTGTACATTAAATATAGGAAAATACCTGATTTTAGTTGAAATTTGCAAAATGCAGAGGATAATAGTGTAATAAATAGTGATAAATCTCTTAAGAGAGGTTAAATGTATCGAAAAATTAATTTGAAAGTTGGCACAAAAATAGTTCTAGCTCTTTGAGAGTTAAAGGTTTTATGTAAATGAAGTTTTTTAGAGAGTTTGTAAAATTATAAATGTGTTGACCCATCAAAAAGCTGATTTATTCTGTAGTTCTTTGTTTTTTAAATATTATGATAGAGGTCGAAAATTATGCAAAAATATATAGTTTTGCTCAAATGACAGCAGCAAGAAAAGCATCTAATGTAGGGGTGTCAAACAGATGACGTGGGCAAAACCAGTCTGCCAAAGGGTCCGACCTGGCCTCTGGGAAGAATTTCCAAAATACAAAACTTACACTGAAGATGTGAATGGTCAAGGGTGTCAAAATTGTTGTAGTTCACGCTCCACATACCACATCCAATTTGATCTCCAGCAGGTTGGAGAAGCAAAGTCATAGCATAAAGACCTTGAAAAAAATGACAACTCCAAATTTTTTTCTTTTTTTTTAATGTGAAAAATCTTCATATTTACATTTATCCTTTAACAAAAAATGCAAATAACCTATGAACAACCAAAAATTTCTTCAAGTGTACCTGTCCTGGTCATGTTTACGACATTAATTGTGCTTTGTGTATTACTTATAAGCAAGAGGGGTGCAAATTCAGTAAAAAAAAATCACCATAAATGCACCAAACTGGACCTTTTTATTACATGAATTGCGCATGGGGGCAGAACGTATGGTAGGCAGCCATTGCCGGACGTAAGTGACGTACCATCGCTGATTCCGGGTGATCGAGTGTGAGTAAACAAGCAGCAGTCAGTGAGTGAGATTGAGTGGATTTCTGTGCTTGTTTGTGCAGTCGTAAGCTTTGCATTGATCCTAGAGACGCGACCCAGCACCAGCCGATAATGTGTCATTTTAGACCGGTGTCTGCTGCATGGACTCAGTGATCAGTCCATCATAGCCTAGCTAATCGGAAAAATCAGTGACATTGCGACACATTGCCGGTGCTGGAACAGTCCGTGAACATGTCGCTCACCATTCCTGACTGACAGAGCAGTAACTTAGTACTTGTACATACTGGACAACAGGCTATGACGAAAGATAGCTCACGGAACCGCTAGTATTGTGCGTGATCTTTTCAAATAGCTTGCAAAGAAAATTCACTACAGGTACCGTTTTAGAAACATATACAATATGAACAATGTTATCCCCGTGACTAAATGTAGATCCACAGCAATCTGTGAGTTGTCGTGCATATGTGTAAGTGATGAGATGAGACATAATTTTTGTTTTTATAAGAAATTTCAGGTTGTGCATGGTTGTTGAGGTTATTCACAGTTTATGTGAAAGGATATGTTGTAATAATAAATACATTCATATTGTAATTTTACTTTTTTGTACTAAAACAGAGCAAATTTTGGAGTTGTCATTATTAATAGGTTATAGGTTATATATTATGTTACTGGTCTTGGCCACTTGAGGTCCAGTCTATGGAAGCCAGGAACGGCCATGGATTTACATATTTTATGGTCATTTTCTTGTGATAAGGAATTAATTTATTTTGTTATTTTGTCATAGAAAATCATATACAGAACTTAGATGCGAGCAGTAACACGTCTTCCACATCGCAGCCTTCAAGAGTTGCCACTGACCTGTGCTGAACAGAGCAGAACACACATTCAACGACAACTTACAGCAAGTTACAGTAACTACAAAAAGCGAACTTTTTTTCTCTATTAATTCACTGTCTTAAGATAACGTTTGTTTTCTCAACTTCAGTTAGTTCAGAACTCTGCTGCTCTCATCATCACCAGGACCCCCTCCACTCACCACATCACTCCTGTCCTCCAACAGCTCCACTGGCTCCCGGTTAAGTTCCAGATTGAATTTAAAATCCTTCTAATGACATTCAAGGCCATCCATAACCTCGCCCCTTCATATCTGTCTGACCTCCTTCATGTTGCCACTCCCTCTCGTACCCTCAGATCTTCCTCCTCCATCCACCCCACTGTTTCCTCTGCCCGTCTCACCACCATGGGGAGCAGAGCATTCAGCCGCTCTGCTCCCCAACTCTGGAACTCCTTGCCACCACATCTCAGAAACACCACTTCACTCCCTCTCTTCAAATCCAGACTCAAAACGCATCTGTTTAGGACCTCTTTCTCTTTGTGAACACAATTGCATTGTCCAATTTTTTACTCTGCTTTATTGCTTGTTTTAAACTCTCCTGTTTTACTGTTTTACTGTACGGTGTCCTTGAGTGCCAAGAAAGGCGCCTATAAATAAAATGTATTATTATTATTATAGTTATTGTAACTTACCGGTAAGTTGTTGAATGTGTGTTCTGCTCTGTACAGTACATGTCAGCAGCAGTTCTTGAAGGCTGCGATGCGAAGGATATGTTACAAACTCGCATCTAATGCCACGTTTCCTCTATGTGGAACCGGCTCGACTTGACTCGGGTACCAGATACTATTCCTGGAGACTGTTTCCATTACAGGATACTACCAACTTTAGAGTACCTGGACGTCATAGCGATGTGGTACGTTACTTCCGTGTTGTCTGCTCAGATAAATTTTCTTGTTGCGTGTTGTCTCGTCAAGCTCATGCTGAATTTTTACATCAGCCACCAAAAATTGAATCTTCTCCGACCATGGTGTAGTTTTGCGGGCTGTCATCATGTAGATTAACCTACCGCTATATTTACTGTCAACTTCCGCATCTGTTTCTTGTAAAACAACGGGTCACAGAAACAACTCTCTGACCAATCAGTGGTCTGCAGTGTTTACACATCACATTTTAGTATCTGGTCCCCGTTCCTGGAACCTCGGTGGAGGTGGTACCAAAAAACTAGTACCAGGTACCAGATCCCAGGTCCTTTTTGTAATGGAAATGCAAAAAGGCCGAGACGAGTCGAGTTGAGTCGAGCCAGTACCACATAATGGAAACGCAACATAAGTTCTGTATATGGTTCTCTATTATGAAATAACAAAATAAATTAATTCGTTATCACGAGAAAACGACCATAAAATATGTAAATCCACGGCTGTTCTCGGCTTCCGTACCAATCAGGCTACGTGTGGCTGAACTAAAATGAGACTGATGGCCCTGATTTAAAACCTCTACAAGCCTGGAGAAATAATTAGAGGTGGGTAATCCCAGCTCCATAGAGTAAAAATCCTGCCATGAATTGGTTCTACCTGTTCACTTGACACAGGTGATTCCATTAATTATCCCTTCATCTACCTGGATGAGGAGTTGTGCTCATTAAACTGGGCTGGTTCAGTGAGTGGTTGGAACAAATACGTGGCAGGACTTTTACTCTATGGAGCTGGGATTACCCACCTCTGGAAATAATGACATGAACATGTATGAGAAACTGGTTACAAAAGACCTGAAAGCAATAAATACGAAAACTTGAGCCATGGATACAGGAGTCATGTGTTCACGTTATTGGACCAATCAGGTGGAATCAGCAGCTGTTGTCAATTGGTGGCAACTCTGATGTTTGTAGTCATTGTTTTCACACTTTTCCACATAGTTTGCAGACTCATTTTCTTTGCTTGTATGAAGTCGGGCCTGAATTTAAACCTACAGGGTGGGGAAGCAAAATTTACAATGAACATTTAGTTGTTTTTTCTCAGCAGGCACTACGTCAATTGTTTGGAAACCAAACATATATTGATGTCATAATCATACCTAACACTATTATCCATACCTTTTCAGAAACTTTTGCCCATATGAGTAATCAGGAAAGCAAACGTCAAAGAGTGTGTGATTTGCTGAATGCACTCGTCACACCAAAGGAGATTTCAAAAATAGTTGGAGTGTCCATAAAGACTGTTTATAATGGAAAGAAGAGAATGACTATGAGCAAAACTATTACGAGAAGGTCTGGAAGATACTATTAAAGAAGAATGGGAGAAGTTGTCACCCGAATATTTGAGGAACACTTGCGCAAGTTTCAGGAAGCGTGTGAAGGCAGTTATTGAGAAAGAAGGAGGACACATAGAATAAAAACATTTTCTATTATGTCAATTTTCTTGTGGCAAATAAATTCTCATGACTTTCAATAAACTAATTGGTCATACACTTTCTTTCAATCCCTGCCTCAAAATATTGTAAATTTTGCTTCCCCACCCTGTATAACCAACAATCTGACTTAACCTGACTATAAAATGAGTTGCATTATTCTTGCAGTTTATCTTTCAAGAAAACTGCCAAAAATGAAGAAGAGCTGTTGATTTCCCTAGAAAGACGATGACAATCTCTCAGCAGAAAGAACAAAAACCCATGTCACTGCTCCTTTATTTTAATCCCATAAGAAAACCTTGTTGCCAGGGAACATTGGAATTTTTTCCCACGTTGTTGCCTGTTGCTAGGAGTGTTGCCCATCTGCACTGTTTATCACCCACTGTAGTGTTTGTAGAATAGATTAAATCTGCCTCACACTAGTAGCAGCAGCAGCAGCAGCACATTTGGCTTGTGCCTTGATAATACTCTTGCTTTCGTTTCTGTGTAAGGAGTGTAAAAATATTCATAACCATGTCTCACTTTTATTTATTTTTTTGTTTTCTTTTTTTTTTCTTCTTCTTCTTCTTCAGGACTGAACGTAGCTGAAATGGTCCAACATTTGGTGAATACTTCTGTTTCTGTCTGACTAAAAAGGTAGAGATCAGAACAACGGCGCGGTGGAAGTTTGCTTTTACTTTCTCGTCCTGTAAGGCTTATTTTTAGACTTCAGAGTCAGAATTTGAGCTTATTTTAAGATGAAGGTGATGTCTGTGTTTAGTCATGGCAGCGTGGAGAATTTAGATCCGGAGTTAAGGAATGAATGTAAGTCAGTGGAGTGTAATATATGAGGGTGTAGCAAATGAAGTGGCGTGTATATGTGTGCATTTCCACTTCCTGTCTGTTGGTGCCGGAGGCGACTGTTCTCCTTATAGCAGAGATAGATGAGCTGTAGTCCCAGGCTCCTCAACGCCTCTGGCTGCACATGAAAGACGACTGACTCTCATCAAAGTCCTGCTTTACCTTTTTGTCGTGAGGTTTCTGCCGTGCAGCAGGTGAAGAATCTACAAAAGTGGAGAAATTTGACTTTTTTGTGCTTCTGCTAAACTTAAATTTCATTCACTTAAATTCATCCTCCGGTTTCCAAACCTAGCTCCGTGCCCGATCTAATATCATCAAAAAGCTGTTTATTCCACACACACACACACACACACACACACACCCTCTAGCAACTAAGGCCTCTCTCTTTGCAGGCGGTTCTGCATCATTCTTGTGAAAACATTAGGTGCTCACTAGAATAGCACTGGGAGAAAACACACATACAAACACATGAAAAGGTAGATCCAGGAACATCAATAATGTGTTTCCCCTCGGTGCATTTGTGCCCTCGAATGCAGCAGGCAGGGAGTAGCTGAGTGCAGCGGCGGTATGGATCCGCTAATGTAAACATACCCTGCATCTTTGCATGAGCACAGGTGGTGCAGCAAAGATTAGGAGCCTCACTCTTTCTTGTCTCAGGTGTTTGCGCCCGGAGCTGCAGAGCTTTATGGTAATATTAAGTCAGCAGAGACGACTCGCAGGCCATTATCATCTAAGTATTATCTGCATTTTGAATAATGCATTTTTTTTTTCTCTGCTTCTGATCAGAGGTGCAAAGATGAGCTGCAGTTCAGACCGAATCCTATACTATTTATTACCCCTGCCCCCCGAAAAGGAAGCAAGAGGTACTTTTTTTGGTGCAGTTTGTGACCCCGTTAAGAGTCATTGGTGTAGACACTTGTCACTCAAACAGGTCTGATCAATGGGGAAGCATCCGCCCACTGCAGGATGTTTGTGTCAAAATGTTTCGATCCAAAAACAAAAAACGACTTTGAAAGTTTTTTTTTACTTCAATCAAACAAAAAATGTGTTCAAATGCAATTTTTTGAGTCTCAAATATTTTTTTGCATTCAAATACTTTTTTGCGGTTTTTATATTGAATTGAAGTTTTTTGTTTTTTTTATCTAAGTGACATTTTTGGAGGGATTGAATATAGATGTAAATATTCTACCATAATATGGCCCAAATACAAAAAAGATGACTTCAAAAAATTATTTTCAATCAAAGAAAAAGTGTTCAAATGCAGTTTTTTGGGTATCAAATATTTTTTGCATTTAAACACTTTTTTTCTTTGATTGAAATGTTTTTGTTTTTTTTTTTTTTTTTTATTGAAGTGATTTCTTTTTTTATTGGATTTTTTTTTTTGGTAAGGCAGCATTTCTTTTGATTGAATAATAAAAAAACAAGTCTACCTTCGTATTTTTTCCTATTTACTTATAATGGGCAAAATTTTGCATCTCTGTAGCAACAAAACTATCAATTAAATTCATACCAAATTTGGTTTACACATTGCCAGTGACCCAGAATAGATTTGGTTAGATTTTGGGAAAAGTAGGTCAGCATTCAAATTTTTTATGAATTTTCTTAAAATCTTTTTTTTCTCCTATTTACTTATAATTGGGCGAAATTTCTGATGTCTGTAAAAACATTAAATCTGTTTCAGTTTGTCAAACTTACCACATGTAGAGAGGCAGTTGATATGCTGACATCACCACACGCATGGACATGATGACAGCTACAATATGTGCGAGGGGCGGGGTTTGTTGTGCCTGTTGTGGCACCACTTGTTGCTACAGAAATCATAATACTAGTTTTTAATTCTTCTGGAGGATTTGGATTTAATTAAGCCGTCTAAAGTGATATTACGTCCAATAATTTGCATAGCACTCCTCTCAAGAATATGAAGAGAATCTCAGTGTCAAGAATGTAAATCAGGTTTTCACAGGATTCATTTTAATAAGGTTTGCTCTGATAATGAAGTCAAACAGGTCTGACCTGATTACCCTGCTCAAATTAGAAATTAAATTGCATAAATTTTTCACCATAAGGAGTCATGAAGGCATGGCGCCATAAATCTATTATCCCAGATTCTCCTCCTCATGAGCCCTTCTCAGGCGTGATGCCATGTGGCAACAAATGACTCCCATTTGGGGCGAATGGCGATGAAGCTGCTGCGCTCCTCCTCTGTCTCCATCAGAGGCAGCAATCACGGAGGTGGTGTTTGTGACGGCACACACTCATTCTCCTGGCTTCATTTGTAACCGGCTGCCATCATCATCATCATCATCATCATCATCATGTTAATGTATGCTCTGATTTAACAGCGCTAATGCAGTTTTTTAGTGAAGATAACACAGGTGTGTCTGAGAAACAAAAGGAGATGCTGTTAGTTTTACCTTCTGTTGTGTCTTTTTAGTGTCTGATTATCTTCGAATATGGTTACGTTTCACATCTTCCCCAGGATGCTGATGCAAAAATATGTCTCATATCAATATATATCATATCATATTGTATATAATGCTGTTTTATTTGCTGTTGATGCTTTTGGCAGAAATATAAATTATAAAAAAAAAAAAAAAAAATACTGCATTCGTATTTTCTGCATTATTACAATATTTCTCCACTTAATAAACATTTCAAGCACTGAAAGCACTTGGTTAGAATCAAACATGAGGGTTTTCAAGAGGAAAAAAAAGAGGAAAAAATCCACAAAAAATAACATTAAAAAAACAATGATTCACTCTTGTGCGTTTTCCATATCTGCCACCTACCTAGAAAAATAATAAGTACCAGATCTTTAAATGACAAATAATGTTCATATTATATGTATCTGTGCTTTGCAGACTTACTTACAGAGGCTATATTATATCCTGAAGACTGGATATTTATGAATTAGGAAGCTAAAGAAATAATTGTATGCAAGGAAACAGATTTTATGTACAAGGACTTAAAATGTCTGTTTTAAATCACATACAAGAGTTCCTATTTTCTCACGAAAGGATTCTGATTATAAACTGACCCAAAAATGATCAATATGTGAAAGGTGGGACAAGGAAGCTATCATATTTTTTTTTTCCTTGCAATGTACTATTGATAAACTGGCTCTAAATGTCGATGTTTTTGTAGACAGAGAAACTCTTTTTGCACTTGTCGTATCACCTCTTGAATCCTGTGAAACTGACACCATAACACAGAGCGTAAATACAGAAAATATACTCCAGCTTTTTAAGAGTTCTACCTCAGCTACACACAAATCTTTAGAATGCCACTATGATTTTGGACACTGTATCATCGTAGTATCAGACTTTTACGCTGTGATTAACCTACTGTAATAATCAGATAACGTATTTTTGCTTTAAAAGCCAGGAAATCTTAAAACTATTCTAAAAACAAGGCGATATTTTACATATGTGAATACAAACACCATTTCACTGACGGTGGTGGTTGTATTCAGCAAAGATACAGACCACTTTTAGAATAGTGGGCTTGTATGAGTGACACATCTTATTAAGCAAAGGCTCGTAACTTCAGAAAACTGTAAGTGAGGCATAAAAACATGAAGAATGCAACCATATTTACACAAGAAATTCCACTGTAACTGTATGTTTTTATGTATATAGAGTGTATATGTATATAGAGTTCCTATTTTATTTTTCTTATTTAACTAGAGACAACTACAGACATAAAATAATAATATAGATAATAAGTATAGAATAAAGATGATTCAGAATCTGTAGTATTATTAATAGTTAACTAGAGACAACTACGGACATAAAATAATAATATAGATAATAAATATAGAATAAAGATGATTCAGAACTGTTGTAGTACCGTTAATAGTTAACTAGAGACAACTACAGACAAAAATAATAATATAGATAATTAACACAGAATAAAGATGATTCGGATTCAGAACCTGTAATACCATAAATAGTTAACTAGAGACCACTACGGACATAAAATAATAATATAGATAATAAATATAGAATAAAGATGATTCAGAACCTGAAGTACCATTAATAGTTAACTAGAGACAACTACAGACATAAAATAATAATAGAGATAATAAATATAGAATAAAGATGATTCAGAACCTGTAGTACCATTAATGGTTAACTAGAGACAACTACGGACAAAAAAATAATAATATAGATAATGAATATAGAATAAAGATGATTCAGAACCTGTAGTACCATTAATAGTTAACAAGAGACAACTACGGACAAAAAAATAATAATATGGATAATAAATATAGAATAAAGATGATTCAGATTCAGAACCTGTAGTATCATTAATAGTTAACTAGAGACAACTACAGACATAAAATAATAATATAGATAATAACTATAGAATAAAGATGATTCAGATTCAGAACCTGTAGTATCATTAATAGTTAAGTAGAGACAACCACAGACATAAAATAATAATATAGATAATAAATATAGAATAAAGATGATTCAGATCCAGAACCTGTGGTACCATTAATAGTTAACTAGAGACAACTACAGACATAAAATAATAATATAGATAATAAATATAGAATAAAGATGATTCAGATTTGGAACCTGTAGTACCATTAATAGTTAAGTAGAGACAACCACAGACATAAAATAATAATATAGATAATAAATATAGAATAAAGATGATTCAGATCCAGAACCTGTGGTACCATTAATAGTTAACTAGAGACAACTACAGACATAAAATAATAATATAGATAATAAATATAGAATAAAGATGATTCAGATTTGGAACCTGTAGTACCATTAATAGTTAACAGACATAAAATAATAATATAGATAATTAATATAGAATAAAGATGATTCAGATTTGGAACCTGTAGTACCATTAATAGTTAACTAGAGACAACTACGGACATAAAATAATAATATAGATAATAAATACAGAATAAAGATGATTTGAATTCAGAACCTGTAGTACCATTAATAGTTAATTAGAGACAACTACGGACATAAAATAATAATATAGATAATAAATATAGAATAAAGATTATTCAGATTCAGAACCTGTAGTACCATTAATAGTTAACTAGAGACAACTACAGACATAAAATAATAATATAGATAATTAATATAGAATAAAGAAGATTTGGATTCAGAACCTGTAGTACCATTAATACTTAACTAGAGACAACTACGGACATAAAATAATAACATAGATAATAAATATAGAATAAAGATGATTCAGATTCAGAACCTGTAGTACCATTAATAGTTAACTAGAGACAACTACGGACATAAAACAATAATATAGATAATGAATATAGAATAAAGAAGATTTGGATTCGGAACCTGTAGTACCATTAATAGTAAATGCACCAAGTTCTTCTTACTTCTTACTTATGCGTGCAAGAACAAATTTGTCATAAGCGGTTCATCCAATTTCTGGAAGTGTATCCACTGGATCTTTGATGGATTCTACTTTGAGATAATTCTATAAATAATCTGTTGTCACTCGCAAACAGACAATGTAGACCACTAAGAACCATTAGTGGGGGATAGTTGAGATATTGTGGAGTTATCACAGACCACTAAAGTCTGTGGACTCTCTCAGGCGACTACAGTTTGTGTCTGGTTTCACGCTGTGTTCATTTCTGCGTTTTTGTTGCTGTCTTTTTTTGTATTTTAGCCATTCACTCATCTAATTTCTTCTCCTAACCTTAACCAAGTTGTCTCTATGACTAAACCTAACCAAACTGTAACATTGTCTGGATGTCTAATGGACTAACATATGCCCTGTCCACACTAATGCAGGTATTTTACAAAACAGATGAGCTTCTCTACGAGGGGAGATTTTTTTTATTTTTTTTTTTAATTTCCAGTTTGTGTGTATCTGTGCTGTCACGCCTCATTTTGTGCATGTTTATTATTGCTTTGTGTGATGAAGCTGCACCAGAAACATCAAATCCAGGTTATAAATGAGTGTATGACCTAAAGTAGGTACAGGTCAGCATGGACATGTGTGGGAGATGGACCAGTCCAGTGTTATGGGCAAATCCACATCATGTAAAGCACAGGTGTCAAACATGCAGCCCAGGGGCCAAATCCGGCCCCTGGAATGAATTTGTGAAATGCAAAAATCACACAGAAGATATTAACAATCAAGGATGATAAAAGCATTTTAGGTCAATTCAATCTAAAAAATGATCACACCAGTAAAATACTACCATAATAACCTATAAATAATGAAAACTGTAATTTTTTTTTCTTTTAGTGTAAAAAAAAAAGTAAAACTACACAAATGTTTACATTTACAGACAAACCTTTTATATATATAAAAAAGTGAATAACCTGAAATCTCTTTAGAGAAGTATGTGGGATTTTAATAATATTCTGTCTATTATATTATGTTTTGTGTATTTTTAGATCCACTGTGATCTCTAAGTTGTGATGCATGTGGATAAATAATAAACTAAGGTGTAATATTGTTAGCATTGCACTTATTTTCCTTAAGAATGTTCAGGTTGTTCATATTTGTTCATGTTATGTTTGAGTACAATTCGTAGATGTAAACATTTTTGTCACGGAATTTTACTTTTTTTGTTCAAGAGTTATTATCCTATTATTTATATTATTTTATAGTCCGGCCCACTTTATATCATATTAGGCTGAATGTGGCCCCTGAATTAAAATGAGTTTGACACCCCTGATGTAAAGAATAAATTTATGACTTAACTTGTTGCTGCTGCTCACCTTCATGACAGATTCAAGGCAAGGCAAGGCAGGTTTATTTATATAGCACATTTCATGTACAAGACACTTCAAAGGGGTTTACATAAAACATTAAAAGCATTACAGCAGAAGCAATGAAAAGTATAGACATGAGAAAAACAAACAAAAAAAACAGATAAACAGATAAAACAGACAAGCAGATAAAACAGACAAAAACTTTTAGCTTAAAAGGAACAGTGCAGATCTGAACTAATGAATAAAACTCTATTCAAATGCAGCTGTGAACAGGTGGGTCTTTAACCTGGATTTAAATAAACTGAGTGTTTCAGCTGATCTGAGGTTTTCTGGGAGTTTGTTCCAGACATGTGGAGCATAGAAGCTGAACGCAGCTTCTCCGTGTCTGGTTCTGACTCTGGGAACTGACAACAGACCGGATCCAAATGACCTGAGGGGTCTAGTGGGTTCATACTGGGTCAGGAGGTCACTGATGTATTTTGCTCCTAAACCATTCAGAGCTTTATAGAACAGCAACAGAACTGTAAAGTCTATCCTCTGACGGACAGGCAGCTAGTGTAAGGACCTCAGAGTTGGACTCATGTGGTCCACTTTTCTGGTCGTAGTGAGGACTCTAGCAGCAGAGTTCTGAATGAGCTGCAGTTGTCTAATGGATTTTTTAGGTCGACCTGTAAAGATACTGTTGCAATAATCGAGCCGACTGAAGATGAATGCATGGACTAGTTTTTCCAGGTCCTGCTGAGACATCAGATCTTTGATCTTTGAGATGTTCTTAAGGTGATAGTAGGCTGATTTTGTGACTGAATTGATGTGTTTTTCAAAATTTAGGTCTGAGTCCATCACTACACCCAGATTTCTGGTGTGGTTGGTGGTCTATAGGTCTATAGACTGAAGCTCTGTGGTGACCTGCAGTCGTTTCTCTTTGGCTCCAAAGACAATTACCTCAGTTTTGTTTTTGTTTAGCTGAAGAAAGTTGAAGTACATCCAGTCAGATTAAAGTCTCTGCATCTTCTATGTGCAGTATTATTCACAGTATCCACAGTTTTAGATATTTTTTATGTTGTTTTGTGGACAGACTGAAGACAATATCAGTGTTAGTGTGAACATAACACAAGGATACTTCCTGCATCCTAATGCTGGGTTCCCACGGGGTTTTAACTCTGTAAAACCTGACATATCATCGCTGACACACCCTGTGCATATGCAATTTGGATGGCTGTAACTCATTCATTGCTTGTGCAATTGGAAAAATTCCAACAGTTTCTGAGACCTAAGACGTTGCGTTTTTAGGTTTTATTGGGTCATTATGGTCATTTTAATCACGCCTGTACTAGAAGCAGGAGAAGAAGCCATTTTAGAAATATTATAACATGCAGTAAATTGTAAATGATTGGTAGATTTTGAAAGATCTGGGGGGGAAAAGTGCTCTGGAAAAATGGGCAAACTGACTTACACACTGCATATTTTCTAACCTTTTTACAGTCACAATAAGAAAAAAAAGTCCAGGTGAACCATAAATTCAGGGTTTAAAGGGTTTTAAAAAGTCTTGAATTTACAAATCAGCATTTATTACCTTAACCCTTTCATGCATAGTGGTCACTACAGTGGACAGCTGTTCTCCAGCTGTTCTATTGTTTATTCATGGGTTTTTCTTGTTTTAGTTCCATATCAGCCAACATAGTGGACTCTTATGCATCATCCAAAACACTGCAATTCATACAGTTACTGTAACTTTGCTGCTCTTCATAAATCTGATCTGCAGTAACATGTTTTAGTGTAAATTGATTGCTAATTGTTATTAGACTGTAATTAACAAACAAAAAGTTTTTGGGTTTTTTTTTTTTTGCATATCCTCCTGAGACCAAGCAATGCATTTTGTCCTCTATAGGGGACAAAACTTTGACACTTTAACTTAAATGCTGTCCTTTGCAAAGGACATTCCATTAAAGAAAAAAAAACAATAAATAAATAAAAATTATTTTTAAAATGTATCTGAAAATACTTGCATTATGCAGATTCCAATCAAGACAGTTTTTTTTAGTGTAAAAAAAACTAAAATTATCAATTTCCTGGATCCCAGGAGGATATTATCTTCATGAAATGAGTAATAGCTAGTATTTAAGTATGATAAAATGTGAGAAAACATCAGATTAGCGACATTAAAAAAATTTTTGTTTCATAGTTTTCACACAGTATATCACTTTCAGATGATGAGTTTTAAATACATGTTTCTTTGCTTCAAAAATTAAATGCATGGTGTCCAGCTGAGTGAACATTTTTGTAACTCCACGAAGAATAGATTCATAAAAAAAAAAAAAAAAAAAAAAAATTCAATTGCATTGTTTTTTTCATGCCTAAAGAGGAATAAAATCACTCAAGAAAAAAATATTGACTGAGGTTCTCATAATTCATGCATGAAAGGGTTAAAGAAGTCTTTAAAAGGTATTTAATGGGAAATGGTAGGTCTTATGATAGGTGTGTTACTGTAAACTGCCATAAATGTGCTTAAATGTGTCAATTAAATAATAATAAAGTAACGTTAGTCAACTCAGTTCCACCCGTTCCAACGTGACAATTGTATTGAAATCAGGATCCAATTATCACTAACTTTGCAGCCCCTGAGGAGAAATGAGTCGGAACGGTGGGAATTAAGGCATTGGAGTAAATATAGATTTTCCTAAATTGTAGGATTCACAAATATTTCCTGTATGGCTGTGAAATAGGCATTAAATTCTGTTCCAAGTAGTCTTAAAAAGGTATTAAAAAGTCTTAAATTTAACTCGTAGAAACCTGTAGGAACCCTGCTAATGTGACACTGAGGCCACGTATAAAAGTGTGAATGTGTAGCCGTAAAGGCACAAGATATGGTTATGTGGTTAAGTAATGTGTATTATCCTAAAACTAAAGACACTAAAGGTCTGTGATGTGTCCTGTTAGATATTGGAAACTAATTTAGCAAAACATTTGTCTTCTTTGAAAGTTCATTACAAAAAAAACACCAGAGACGATCAACAGAATGGGTAAAGCACTTACCACTCTGTGTAAAAAAAAAAAAAAAAAAATCATAGGTTATGTATGTTTTTAATCAATAAATAGTCCCTGGATCTATTCAGTGAACTCTCCCAAATCCAGATGAATGAGCATTAGTATACAGGGGTTGGACAAAATAATGGAAACACCTTCACCTCAAGATGATAATGCCCCAATCCATACAGCTAGAATTGTTAAAGAATGGCATGAGGAACATTCTAATGAAGTTGAGCATCTCGTATGGCCGGCACAGTCCCCAGACCTCAACATTATTGAGCATTTATGGTCAGTTTTAGAGATTCAAGTAAGACGTCGATTTCCACCGCCATCGTCTCTAAAAGAGTTGGAGGGTATTCTAACTGAAGAATGGCTTAAAATTCCTTTGGAAACAATTCACAAGTTGTATGAATCAATACCTCGGAGAATTGAGGCTGTAATTGCCGCAAAAGGCGGACCTACACCATATTAAATTATATTTTGTTGATTTTTTAAGGTGTTTCCATTATTTTGTCCAACCCCTGTATAAATGTTGATCATCTGGCATCATCTCAGTACAAGTGCAACAACTGGTTTTTGTTCTTCCTCAGACTGTAGAGTAAAAATAGGATGTTCCCAGTGCAGAGGATGATATGTGATGATGAAAGGCTGTGCCAAAAGCAGCTGAAATACCCCCTGCAGTTTGAAGTATCAGCTCTAAAGCGCTAAGGCCAAACCGCAGGCACCTCTAATGACTGTAAAAGATTTCTGAAATGTCAGTGTCCTGCACCAACAAAACAAAGAGAAAATTATACCTACCAGGTAAACGTATCCCTCCCCCTTCTGCCCCACAGCGCTGGTATTCTCACATGTACCGAAGTTAATGGAGTAAAGAAAAAGCATGAAACACATCTCATTCTTTAATTTTATGGGTTTTTACTCTTTACTTGCCAGGGGGAGGGAAAAAAAAAAACACAGACTTTGTAAAAAAAAAAAAAAAAAAAAAAGTCGGAAGTGCAGAAACTTATTGGTAAAGTGATTTGATGTTGATTACAGCAAATGTTTGGCGAGCTGTGAAGGAGCAGCCCAGTGCGTTACAGTCGCTGGAAACATCTTTGAAGAAAAAAAAAAAAGGCAGAAATTCAATAAAAAATGGCCTGACCTTTTCAGTGAAATCGCAGTTGTGTAGGCAATCGTTGATGCTCCTTTCCCTGCCTCTCTGCCTTCAGTTACTGGGGCTTTAATAGAGCAGGCACTGAGTAAATGATGCAAACGTAAAGAGTGGAAACCAACAGCTTCCACAAGTGTTTAGAGGAGCTCAGAGGGAAGATAAACCCATTTTACAAAGTGAGTTTTCTGGACTTCGAAAGGAATGGAATGGAAGTTTGTGTCAACGTACATCGCTGGTTGAATTTGGCAAATATTTTCACAGGCCTATAAAAGCCAAGTGGCCTCTGTATGTGTGTGTGTGTGTGTGTGTGTGTGTGTGTGTGTGTCTGGGGATTCAGGCAAAATCTGGTAAGAGCTGACCGCTGCAGTTTGGCATATTTATGTATTTTTGGTCAATGAACAGACTAGCGAAAACGGCAACTTGATAGGACCAAAATTTTGGGTAATATTAGTAATTTTGGAATACAATAGCCTTACAATCACGTTGCTATACCCAGAATGCTTTGGCGGTGACTGCTGGACAAATGCGGTACAGCAAGCACGAATACACAACAGCATAAAAACTACCACATCTAGAATCTGTGGATCCCCTTGGGTCAATGCACTGGCCAAAATACTAAACCTCCTATCTGAAAAAATCCCTTTTTTCTGGAAAAAAAAACAAAAAAAAAACGTGGATCTGGAGGATTCTGTTGGGTTTCTGTAAATTGGCTTACAGTCTGGTTTGGACCAACTCTGTATGTAAAGTGTCATGAGATAACTTTTGTTATGATTTGGCACTATATGAATAAAATTTGATTGATTGATGGTTTAGTTTTCTTATTGTATGGTCTTTGTTGTTGTTGTCAGGTGACCTTCATGCCATAAGAAAGGGCGGGATTATCTTGCAGATAGACTGAAAATGTGGAGTCATCCTTGTTCTCACCATTTAATGTGAAAACTCAAAATCTAAAAATTTGCAGATAGGAGGTTTTTTGGCCATCGATATATACTTAAAAACACACGGTTCAAAACATGTGGCGTAATTTCCAGAAATTGATTTGCTCAGGTGCGTATTTTGTATACGCTACAAACAAAAAGTTAAGGATTTTTCTTTTTTTTTTTTGTCATTTTTGCCATTTGTAAAGAAAATTATGTCGGCTCATTAAAAAAATGTGTTTCAATTCACACAAAAAAAGTAAAAAGCGCTGTGCAAGACTCCCAACTGAAAAAAATAGCCCAAAAATTAAAAATATCCTTAACTTTTTGTTTGTAGTGTGTGTTGCTCATGAGATGAGTAACACAGTTAACAGCTGTATTTGTTTCATTCCCGACGTACATGATGTCGGCGTTTGGACTAATCCCTTAATGTCGGACATTGAGTCGAATCTCTTGTACAGAATTACACTTAACTGGTAACTTTAGCTGTGGTCAATAGCCGATATAAAGGCAGCAAAGAAAACACCCAAATGTTTTTGCCGGCTCTAAATGCCAAGATTATGATATAACAGAGAGAATGTGCCATTGGCATGTTACGAGCAGGTCTGAGCCGTCTGCGTTGTCATCGCAGTACAATCAGTAGTCTGAGTGATCGGATCCCTCAGGACAGGATCATGAGACTTAGTTCCATGTATCGTCACTGTACTGCTTGTTTGGAACCCAGAGGTGGACACACCTGATATTGACAATATGACACTTTCAATTCCTGAGTTCCTGTATTCAGTGACTGAATAAACGTGTCATGTTGGATCACAATTTGTCCACAATTCATTCTCTAATGACCAATGCTTCCCTTTTTAATATGAATGTAACTCCAAACCAATTAATTTAATAAATCTCCAAATATACATATTAATCTGACCCATGCATTTTTAATGGTGCTAAGTATACTTTATTTTATTTGTTTTATCAACAGACATTACAACACAGAAACTAGGGGTCAGTGGTTGAACACAAAATATTTAACCCTTTCATGCATACTGGTCACTACAGTGGACAGCTGCTCTCTTACATATTCATGGGTTTTGTTGTTTTAGTTCCATATCAGCCAATAGAGTGGACGCTTATGCATCATCCCAAACACTGCAATTCATACCATTACTCTAACTTTGCCATTCTAGATAAACCTGATCTGCACGAACATGTTTTAGTGTAAGTCAACTGCTAGTTGTTATTATGCTGTAATTAACAGTTTTCTTAAACAAATAGCTTTTTTTTTTTTGCATATTATATCCATGAAGTGAGTAATAACTAGTATTAGAGTACACTAAAATGTGAGAAAATGGCATTAGCAGCATTAAAAATGTTTTTATTTCATAGTTTTCATACAGTATATCAGGGGTGTCAAACATGTGGCCCAGGGACCAAATGCGGCCCGCCAAAGGGTCCAGTTTGGCCCCTGGGATGTGTTTGCCAAGTGCAAAAATTCCACAGTCTTGAATGAAATTAGGCAAAAAAAAAAAAAAAAAAAAGAGCTTGAGTTAAGGAAAAAATCTTGAATCAAGCCAAAAAAAAAAAATTCAGTTAAGTAAAAAAAAAAAATCTTCAATTAAGTACAAAAAATCTTCAATTAAGCCACAAAAAATCTCAAATTCAGCAAAAAAATATTGAATTAAGCCAAAAAAATTCTAGAATTAACAACTTAATTTTTTTCCGTTGTTTTACTGCAAAAAATAACATTAAATTATGAAAATATTTACATTTACAAACTATCCTGAAACAATTAAATGTGAATAACCTGAACAAATATGAACAACCTGAAATGTCTGAAGAAAATTAAACACAATTTGAACAATTTTTCTGCCTGTTCCTCACTGTTTAGTGTCTTTGTAGATCTGATCCATAATCCACATGGAGAAATGATAACTTGAGGAATAAAATTGTTCAAATTGCACTCAATTTTCTTACGTTTTTTAATTAAATTTCAGTTTTTTCTTCTTTTTTTTTTTGGATAGTTTATAAAAGTAAGTATTTTCATAAGTTAATGTTTTTGTTTTACACTAAAACAAAGACAAAAATTTGGAGTTGTCATTATTTATAGGTTATTATGTTATTTTTCTGGTTCGGCCCATTTCAGATCAAATTTAGCTGAATATGGCCCCTGAACTAAAATGAGTCTGACACCCCTGCAGTATATCACTTTCTAATGATGGGCTTTAAATAAATGTTTCTTTGCTTCAAAAACGAAATGCATGGTGTCCTGCTGAGTGGACATTTTTGTAACTCCATGAAAAATAGGTTAATAAAAAAATTTCACTTGCATTGTTTTTTTCACACCTAAAGAGGAATAAAATCACTCAAGAAAAAAATATTGACTAAGGTTCTCATAATTCATGCATGAAAGCGTTAAATGACACATAGTCGTAACGATGCTTTGTTTTGTTCATAGTCCAGCCATTTTCTCCAGCGCTTTATGAAGATATGTTCCTTGATCTGTAGGTAATAAGTCAATCTTTCCATAAAGTAAATTTCCTCTATTATATCCGTCCACTGATCCTCACGGGGTCCGTCAGTTTTGAGCCAGTTCCTTGTAATGACCTTTTTGGAAGCAATTATAAGAATTTAAAGAGGTATTTGTCTTCTTTCTCTAATACATCTCCAGGTAGCAGTCCCACAAAAAAAAAAACAAAACAAAAAAAAAACTTGTGGTCCTTAGGAATTATGTAAGCCATAATCCCCTCAGTTATTTCAAAAGGCCTTTCCCAGAAAGACTTCAATTTGCACTAGTTCATATTAACCCTTTCATGCATGAATTATGAGAACCTTAATTGAGATTTTCTTTCCTGAGTGTTTTTATTCCTCTTTAGGCATGAAAAAAAAATAATGCGATTGAAATTGTTTTTTATGAACCTACTTTTCATGGAGTTGCAAAAATGTCTACTCAGCTAGACACTACGTGTTTAACCCTTTTCATGCATGAATTATGAGAACCTTAATGGGTCGAAACACAGTAATGTCCCGTCAGAGAGCGAAATTTAATTGATTGCCATTCCAACATTTATTTCAATATAAAGTAGCTCCTTGTTTATGGATAATCCCTTATGGTCCAACTAAAGCAAAAATGAATTTAAAAATAAAAATGTGGGTCAAATTGTCTCTAAAACATCCCTTCAGAGAGATTTTGAATACTGTTTTTTGACCCTAATCAAGATATTTTTCCTGAGTGTTTTTATTCCTCTTTAGGCATGAAAAAAAAACAAAAAAAAACCCAATGCTATTAAAAAAATTTTTATTAACCTGTTTTTCATGGAGTTGCAAAAATATTCACTCAGCTGGACATCATGCATTTAATTTTTGAAACAAAGAAACATGTATTTACTGATATACTGTGTGAAAAGTATGAAATAATTTTTTTAAACGCTGCTAATCTGGTGTTTAAATCACATTTTAACATACTCTAATATTAGTTATTATTCACTTTATGGAGATAATATGCAAAAAAAAAAAAAACCTTTTTGTTTAAGAAAAATGGTTTATTACAGTCTATTAACACTAATAAGCAATTTATTTACACTCAAACATGTAACTGTAGATCAGATTTATCAAGAACAGCAAAGTTACAGTAATGGTATGAATGTCAATGTATGGGATGATGCATAGGCGTCCACTGTGTTGGCTGATATGGAACTGAAACAATAAAATCCATGAACAAACAAGAGAACAGCTGTAGAATAGCTGTCCACTGGAGTGACCACTGTGCATGAAAGGGTTAATTTTTGAAGCAAAGAAACATGTTTAAAACTCATCATCAGAAAGTGATATAGTGTGTGAAAACTATGAAATAAGAACATTTTTAATGTCGCTAATCTGACGTTTTCACACATTTTATCATACTCTAATACTAGTTTTTACTCATTTCGTGAAGATAATATCCTCCTGAGACCCAGGAAATTGGTAATTTTAGCTTTTTTACACTAAAAAAATTGTCTCGATTGGAATCTGCATAATGCAAGTTTTTTTTTTTAGATACATTTTTTAAAAATTATTTTTATTTATTGATTGATTTTTTTAATGGAATGTCCTTTGCAATGGACAGCACTTAAGTTAAACTGTCAAACTTTTGTCCCCTATAGAGGACAAAATGCATTGCTGGGTCTCAGGAGGATATGCAAAAAAACAAAACAAAACAAAACAAAAAAAAAACTGTTTCAGAAAATTGTTAATTACATTCTAATAACAATTAGCAATTGATTTACACTAAAACATGTTACTGCAGATCAGCTTTATCAAGAACAGCAAAGTTACAGTAATTTTATGAATTGCAGTGTTTGGGATGATGCATAATCGTCCACCGTGTTGGCTGATATGGAACTAAAACAACAAAACCCATGAATATACAAGAGAACAGCTGGAGAATATCTGTCCACTGTAGTGACCACTATGCATGAAAGGGTTAATATTTATTTACTTACTAAACAGCAGAACAACTGAAGAGGCAACTAGTTTTATTATTTCTAGATTGTGTTTTAATAATGTGATGTTCTATAAAATTCCAACTAAAAACGTTGAAAAAATGTGAAATTAGAGGATGGACAGAAAGAATCATACCCACTCATTCCATAATTTATTGTTTCCAAAGGTTGGTGTTTTAGGGTTATTTCTGGTTTCTTAAAAGAAAAAGAGAATAAACAAGAATGCATTTTTGAGTGGACAAGCATGGCTCACACACAAATACATATGTAAATGAATACACCTTAAATACAAATACTGGCCTAAATGGACATAATTCATTATAAATAAATGAATAAATAAATAAATAAAGTCAAAACCAAAGTTATTCCTATGAAGTCAAATAAATTAAGTCACAATTAGAATTTATAGCATTTATTTGCAGAAAATGAATATAGCGCTGTATTTTCAACGATGCAAGAAAACAGCTTCGTATTTATTTTTAAACAACGCAATACCAGGATTCATACAATATTTGGCGCGGATTAAGACACAGTTTTCATGCCTCTTAATCTCCTTCAGTCGTTCCTGTTACCGTCGGCCTCTCCATGCCCCTCCTCATGTACAAGTGCAAACAGCTTGGCTTTGTTTGATGCCTTCTGACCATCTGTTTCTTCTTGATCGCATTCCAAAGGTCGTCAATGGGGTTCAGGGATCGAAATTTGGCGTGTTTTTTTTTTTTCCCTAGAGCTGCTTGTTGCCTTGAGGTGGACGCTTCTTTTATGTCTTTGGCTGCGTCGGACAATTGTGAGTTGCACCTCATTAAGAGGGACTGAAGGTAAGAATGTTATGTTTTTATGATTGTTTCTTCTTTGTCAATAGAATTCATTTACTGCACTGATTTTCAAGACGCTCTGTATGATTTGTACTTTTTTTCCAGAAATTCCAACACAGGACTGTGGGGCCTTGGCTGAGGTGTGTTATGTGTTTAATCATTTTTGCTTCAATGTGATGAGAAATCTTATTTTGTCGATACAACCATTTTGAGTGGACAACAAAACATCTGTTAACGTTTTGTGACTAAATGAGATCACAATTTCTCCAGCATTTTAGATTTTTTTTAGCTATGAAAAAAAAGACAATTTTATGACTTTACGAACACTATTTTCCATTTTCAACAACACTTTTTAATACTACTACTACTACTACTACTACTAATAATAATAATAATAATAATAATTATAATAAGTGGTGCCAGGCACAACAAACCCCGCCCCTCACACTTATTGTTTCTTATTTTGGCATCGATCCAGCTGATGTCATGTCTATGCATGGGCTGATGTCAGCATATCAGCTGCTTCTATCTATGTGCCAAGTTTGAAGTAAATTGAAACAAAATTGATGTGTTTATAGACATTTGAAATCTCGCCCATTATAAGTAAATGGGAGGGAAGAAAAGGGAAAAATTCAGGAAAAATTTGAACTTTTACCTATTTTTCCCAAAATATAACCACTTTTATTCTAGATCACTGGCGATCTATAAACCAAATTTGGTATGAATTTAACCAATAGTTTTGCTGCTACAGACATTTGAAATTTTGCCCATTTTAAGTAAATGGGGAAAAGAAAAAAATTTAAAAATTCATAAAAAATGTAAACGTGACATATTCTTCCCAAAATATAATGACATGTATTCTGGGTCACAGGAAATCTACAAACCAAATTTAGTGTGAATTCAACCAATAGTTTTGCTGCTACAGACATTTGAAATTTCACCTATTATAAGTGAATGGATAAAAAAAAATAAAAAAAAATGTTTAACTTTGACCTATTGGTCTACTGTGGTACCAGGCACAACAAACCCCACCCCTGATGTCAGCATATCAGTTGCATCTATATATGTGCCAAGTTTGAAATAAATTGAAACAAAATGGATGTTTTTATAAACATCTGACATTTGACACAGTAAATGGGAGATTTTTTTTATTTTTATTTCATTAAAAATGTGAACTTTGACCTACTGTTCCCAAAATGTAATCAGATCTATTCAGCATCACTGGCAATACCAAAATTTGGTATGAATTTAACCAATAGTTTTGCAGCTACAGACATGTGAAATTTCATCCATTATAAGTAAATGGGGGAAAAAATGTAAAAAAAAAAAAATCATAAAAAATGTAAACTTTGACATATTTTTCCCAAAATATGACATTTATTATGGGTCACTTGCAATCTATAAACCAAATTTAATATGAATTCAAGCAATAGTTTCGCTGCTACAGACATTTGAAATTTCACCTAATATAAGTGAATGAGGGAAAATATTTTTCTGAAAAATTCATACCTGTCCCTCGCACATATTGTAGCTTCTTTTGGCATTGATCCAGCTGATGTCATCATGTCTATGCGTGTGGTGATGTCAGCATATTAAATGCCTCTATATTTGTGCCCAGTTTGTAGTAAATTGAATCAAAATTGATGTTTTTATAGACATTTGACATTTCACCTATTAGAAGTAAATGGGGGATTTTTTTTTTATTTTAATTTCATAAAAAATGTAAACTTTGACCTACTGTTCCCAAAATGTAATCAGATCTATTCAGCATCACTGGCAATCTATAAACCCAATTTGGTATGAATTTAACCAATAGTTTTGCAGCTACAGACATTTGAAATTTCATCCATTATAAGTAAATGGAGAAAAAAGATTTTAAAAATTCATTAAAAAAAAGTAAATTTTGACGTATTTTTCCCAAAATATAATGACATTTATTATGGGTCACTTGCAAACCAAATTTAATATGAATTCAAGCAATAGTTTTGCTGCTACAGACGTTTGAACTTTCACCCATTATAAGTGAATGGGTAAAAAAAAAAAAAAGTGAATGGGGGAAAATATTTTTTTGGAAAAACTCATAAAAAATTTGAACTTTGACCTACTTTTCCTAAAATGTAATCATGTCTATTCTGGATTACTGGCAATCTACAAACCCAATTTGGTATGAATTTAACCAATAGTTTTGCTGTTACACACGTGAAATTTTATCCATTATAAGTAAATGGGGGAAAAAAAAGATTTAAAAAATTCATAAAAAATGTAAACTTTGACGTATTTTCCCCAAAATATAATGACATTTACTATGTGTCACTTGCAATCTATAAACCAAATTTAATATGAATTCAAGCAATAGTTTTGCTGCTACAGACATTTGAACTTTCACCCATTATAAGTGAATGGGGGAAAATATTTTTTGGAAAAATTCATAAAAAATTTGATATTTGACCTACTTTTCCTAAAATATAATCATGTCTATTCTGGGTTACTGGCAGTCTATAAACCCAATTTGGTATGAATTCAACCAATAGTTTTGCTGCTTGAGTGTTAACAAACAAACAAACAAATCGAACCAAGCCAAAAACAGTACCCCAGGTGCAGTTGCGTACAACACATTTTCTAACCCACACTGGTGTATGAATGTTCGGAGGGGCCGTAGGCACAAACTGGCAGCCACGCTTCTGTCAGTCTTCCCCAGGGCAGCTGTGGCTACAAATGTAGTTTACCACCACCAGAGTGTGAATGTGAGAGCGCATGAATAATGGGTCAGTAATGTAAAACGCTTTGGGTGTCTAGAAAAGCGTTATATAAATCCAATCTGTTATTATTATTATTATTAACCTTTTTAAGCAGGCATTTCATGATTCTACAGCGGCACAAGTGCAAAGGTAAAAAAAAAAAAAGAAAAAAAGCCAGGTTTGGATTTTAAGCGCTCTACTCTAATTGTTTTTTACACAGCTAATTTTACCTTTTACCTTCAAGTAAACGTTTTGCATAATTTCCAAAGTCACACAAACCCATTTCTTGGAGTCAGGAGATCAGCAGCATTTTCACCGTCCCTCCATGAGTTATAGAGCTTAGGTGTAATTTGTTATCTTCACTCCTGTTACGGGACCTAAAAGTCATGACACCTCAGCCTCTCGACAATTTGGACCAAACCTTTTTAGAAAATAGGAGTCTAGTACTAAATTGCTGCAAGAGAGCAGAAACAGCAAAACAGATATTCTGACTTTGTGCACACTTGCAAAACATTACCTTTTGTTTCAGGGACATGAGAGTCAATCTGTGCGAAGAGAGTACTTAACGGTTCAAGTCGGACCCAGCATGTGCACTTACAGCTCACCCCATCTGGAACAAAAGCATCAAAAAATAGTGTTTTCTCAAAGCTGTTATCCTCAGCTAGCTTCTTACATCCAGTCCGCGGTTCAACAGTTCAAAGAAAAACACCGTTGGAGTAAATAATTCATGTCTGTACATACAAAGGCAGCTGCGAGTGGAGGCTCACAGGTTTCCATCGGCGACCGGCGTGACGTTTGGGGTCAAGTTTGGGTCCGCAGCTGGACGGCAGAGCGGCCCCTTTGGTCTTTGTCCAGTCAGAGAAGTGTCATCACCATGGCGACAGCAATGATAACCGTGTTCGTGTTGATGCCCCGCAGCGTTTATTCTCCTGAGTGTTCGATTCATTTTGTTGTCAGTCTGTACTTATCTGTTATTCCACTCCCTTTTCCACTTCTGACTGACAGGCCTTCCTCTGTTTCTGCTGCTAAAATTGAAGCTTCTCTCAACATTCGTGTTCTTTCGTATTGACAGGTTTCTCCAACGTGGGTGTTTGTTTTTTTTTTTTTTTTTTTTTTTTTTAACGCCCTGTTTGGAAATAAACTCCATTCCACAATGAGGTGTTTGAAAGCTCTGTTCCTATTCAGATAAAGCTTTTTTTTAAAAACTTTCTGATTTAGAAAATGCCTTATGAGTATATGTTGTAGTCATCTTTGTCTCCGGTTTATTGCCGTACTTCAAGATTAAAATACCAAAAAGTTTTTAATTGACTTCAAAACCAACGTTCTGCATTAAACAGGAAAACATATAAACACTCCACAGTTGATTTGCTTTGTAAACTTTAAAGTTACGCTTGATAGGATTTTAATTTTTTCTAAACATTCATCTTATCAGCATAACTCACAAAGCCGAACAGTGTTTTTCCTCTGACTGACATTACGTTACTGCCTACATGAAAGTCTAACAGGAAGTCTCTTACCACCTTCAGTAAATGATCTATTAAAACTGAAATTTGCCAAATAAACCTCAGTGAAGGACTGTCCTAATGAGCAATGTTTACTTTACTTTTAAGTCTGATGCACTACTGAGGAAATGCAGAATTGGAATAAAGACAAAAAAGGGTTTAACTGCTAAAGGTAATTAACAAGAACAGCTCCTGCACACTGTATTTAATACATTATCAATACATGAGCTGTGGACACGTATTCATTGTGGTAAAATGCACACAAAAATTGGCAGAACCGTAAACACAATTGTAAACATGGGCTGAGAAACACAAAAAGACCTGTCATTTTTTCATACAGTTCAAAGTCTGAGGTAGAGCCAGGTTATATATTAAACTGTTTTGATTAAATGACATTTACTTTTTGGAAACGCGTCTATCATAAAACTGAGGTTATTCCTGTGGAGGCATTTGCAACGTGTTCTTCTTGTAATTTATTAATAGTGAATATGTTTCTAGAGTCGTATATAGTATATAGTGTAGTTTTAGTCCAAAATGTGTAGTTTTCAATCAGGTTTTGCCCTGTGTTCATGAAACCACAAAACCACTACTACTACTGTTAGTACTACAACTACTACTACTGCTATTAGTAGTAGTGGGACACCTACTGTTACTACTACTGTTACTACTACCACTACTACAACTACTATTACTACTACTACTACTACCACTACCGTTACTGCTACTACTACTGCTACTATTACTACTACTATTTCTACTACTACTACTACTACTACTACTACTACTACTACTGGTACTATCAGTACAACTACTACTGCTATTACTACTACTACTACTACTACAACTACTACTACTACTACCGTTACTACTACTACCTCTACTACTACTGCTACTATTACTACTACTGTTACTACTACTACTGTTACTACTACCACTACTACCATTACTACTACTCTTACTACTACTACTACTACTACTACTTTTACTCCTCTTACTACTACTCTTACTCCTTTTACTACTCCACTTACTACTACTACTCTTACTCTTACTACTACCACTACTACTCTTACTACTCCTCTTCCTCTTACTCCTACTACTACTACTCTTACTCCTACTACTACTCCTCTTACTCCTACTACTACTACTCTTACTATTACTACTACTCCTCTTACTCCTACTACTACTAGTCTTACTCCTCTTACTACTCCTCTTACTACTACTACTCCTCCTCTTACTACTATTACTACTACTACTCTTACTCTTACTACTACTACTACTCCTCTTACTCCTACTACTACTACTCTTACTCCTCTTACTACTCCTCTTACTACTATTACTACTACTACTCTTACTATTACTACTACTCCTCTTACTCCTACTACTACTCCTCTTACTCCTACTACTACTACTCTTACTCCTACTACAACTACTCTTACTATTACTACTACTCCTCTTACTCCTACTACTACTCCTCTTACTACTATTACTACTACTACTCTTACTCTTACTCCTACTACTACTCCTCTTACTCCTACTACAACTACTCTTACTATTACTACTACTCCTCTTACTCCTACTACTACTCCTCTTACTCCTACTCCTACTACTCTTACTCCTACTACCAGCTGCTCCCTTTAGCGGTCATCACAGTAAATCCTCTGCTTCCATCTGATCTGGTCTCCCTCATCCTCTTCTTTCACACCATCTACCTGCATGTCCTCTTTCACCACATCCATAAATCTCCTCTTCACCTCCATCTTCATCATCCTTCTACCAGTATATTCATTATCCCTCCTCTGCACATGTCCAAACCGTCTCAATCTGTCCTTACTTTGTCTCCAAAACGTCCAACCTGAACCGTCCCACTGATGGACTCTTCCAAAGAATCATGTAACTAGAAGATATTTGATTAAATTTGTCCGTACCGTTATTTTGGAAAAAAATCTATATAACAACTTAAAAGTACAAGTCTGACACTGAAACACAAGCCATTATAAATTACAAAATAGTTTGCTGAAAGTATGAATAAACATCCCAAATACAATAGTATGGAAAAGCACAAATAATGACATAATTATAGAAAAAAAAAACCCTGATAAACCTTCAAAATAAATACATAACATTAACCATAATTCAGACATCCCAAAGATATCTATATCATAAAATATGAAAATACTATCAGCTGATCTGTATTATACTGTACTACATTCACTCTTAGATAATAAATGATGATAAAAGTCATTTAATTTGTTGTGTGTATGAATGTGAATTAGAAATGAGTCAGTAAAGGGCATCTTCAGCTTAAGGGAGACATCAGAGAAAACCACTGTTTAGATGATCTGCTCATATTTGTCCCTGGATAAAAACTGCACTTTTACCCTGCAGGTCTTTTGCTGTCTGAACATTTATTGCACATTTATCATCCACTTGGCTTCTCTTTTCTTTTCCGTGCAATATCCAGATGTAATCATATAATTATACTGAAATGCAACTTCCAGATCTGCTTCATGACTGGCTCTCACAGATCTACAGATTATCATATTCAAAGCGGCATCGGGGTGGTTTGAAGACGAGTAAATTGGATTTAGTGGAAGGCAGGAGGGAGGGGGGAAGCTTTTGTCAGAGCTAAAGTAATTTTTCATGTGGTATAGCTGCAGGAGTGTGTGCTGCTGTGTATGATAATGACAGCAAACTCCTTGCTCAGTGAATATAAGCATAAACTTTACTTCTTTTTTTTTTTTTTCAGGGAAAGTTTCAGCGTAAAAATGCCAGAAGGTGCAGTCTCATCTTGCCACGCCTCATTATGTTCAGGGAAACATCGACGGTGAGGTGTGTTGAGGGGTGTTGATGTGTGCAATGAAGAGCCGTAAAAGGAAATGGACTCAGTGAAGGTTTCATGAGCAGGACTGCTGTTGTAATGACAGAGTTGACACACACCAAAGACGCTGGAATCTGTCTTCGCAGAGTTTGTTGAGTCATTTTTGAACCGCAGCTCTCATTATAACGCGGCAACAACTGCCAAACTGAGTCGCAATTAAGGTGAAATACTTTAATTTTTTTTTACATTATTGATAGGGCTTTATTCATCTCAACACTCATTTCACACTTCGATCTGACTCCTTTTATGTTCCCGTGATAAAGCAGCTGAAATCGCAGTCCATTCCCCACCTGGCTGTAGATCTGTCAGAATTATTACACTACAGAGTAAAAATGGATCAAGGTGTAACAATCTTAAAAAAACACACACACATTAAACCTTTCAGCCCCTGGCCGCTCGTTCCTGCTGCTTTGACAGGAACGCCTGTCACAAATGTTGAAAACCAACCTATAGTGGTGAAACACAATTTATTTATAATAATTCCATTTCCAGATGCTTTTTTTCCACAGGTTACATTGAAAATCCTACATTCCCGATAATATGTCGGAATGAAATTTTGTACACAGAACCTTTTGGGAGGTGGCACCATCACAGGAAGCCTTAGTGGCAGTATTTTCTTTTCTGCCATAAGTAAATTGTTTATTTTATTGCAGTTGTGTTATTTACACCCACTTGGATGTATATAATTGCTGAACCGTGTGTAGCCTTTCAAGCTACTTACATCAGGGCTTTGTGTAGTAGTAGGCTGGGATGGGTCGTGTGTTTTGTTTGTTTGTTTGTTTGTTTGTTTTTACTGCTGTCGAAACCAAATAAATTCCTGCAAAGGATCAATGAAGTATCTATCTATCTATCTATCTATCTATCTATCTATAAAGCTGAGTGTATGAAGTTAATGTTACTTTAAGGTGCTGGAGACTTTCGTTGACCAATTTTTCATCAAATCCGTAAAACCTCAGTCATAGCCTAAGTATCACAATCTGTAAGTCTTTCTGTGATTACTCACCTGAATCTCTTGCATTACAGTGAACAATTTCGAAGTGCCATCCGCCATAAACGAAAACCACGTGTTTACATTCAGACCGGGAGGTAACTTGGGCATCTTTGGAATTTTTTGTCGAGACGTGCATTGTGGGAAACGGAGGCTTGTGCTGCCGCTGCACATGGGTTTTGGAAAACCCATATGGAACTCGGTCACCAGGGAGGAGCTCAGAGTAGAGCCGCTGCTCCTCCGTGTCGAGAGGGGCCAGCTGAGGTGGCTCGGGCATCTGTTTCAGATGCCTCCTGGACGCCTCCCTGGGGAGGTGTTCTGGGCATGTCCCACCGGGAGGAGGCCTCGGGGAGGACCCAGAACACGTTGGAGAGACTATGTCTCTCGGCTGGCCTGGGAACCCCTCAGGGTCCTCCCGGAAGAGCTGGAAGAGGTGTCTGGGGAGAGGGAAGTCTGGGCATCCCTGCTTAGACTGTTACCCCCGCGACCCGGCCCCGGATAAGCGGAAGGTAATGGATGGATGGGTGGAGTTGTAAAAACACAAAATACAGAGGCTAATGTCACAATAAATGGTGATAAATGACTTAGGAAAAGTTAAATATAGAGAAAAAAATATTTTGGAATGGCCATAAAAGTAGCACTGAGTCTTTATGGGTTAAGCTAGCTGACAAGAACTACAGTCACACTCCACCTGGTCTTGATTCTCTGTGAACTTTTAAATGGAATAGTACTTGGACCCCGACTGATGCTGTTTCACGAAATCACAAGAACACAAGAACAGAAAAGAACGCATATTGAGAAAACGGCCCCGGTATCCGAAGCTGTGGAGGTTGCAGAAGAGACTAGCGTGGATGCTAGCTCTGATGCTAACACTAGAGCAGGGGTGTCCAAACCTGGTCCTCGAGGGCCGGTATCCTGCATGTTTTAGATGTTTCCCTCTTCCAGCACACCTGGAAACCATTACATCAGTGGTTCCCAACCTTTTTTAGCTTGTGACCCCATTTTAACATCACAAATTTCTGGCGACCCCCAGACATTCAAAACTGAGCCTTTTTTTTTTTTTTTGGCTAAAATTAATTTGTTTTTTATCATGCAATAGTTTGCTATACTATGTTGCAAATAAACGTTAATTTTAGATGACATTTAGTCTATATAATGTATATTATTATGGACGGAGGCAGAAAAGCCAGGTGTAGATTACTGCACAAAGTGAGAATTTTATTTTCCTTGGTCAGGATATGTACTGTCAGTCCAGCTTGGATTTACAAGGCTGATAATTCATACTGAACAAACAAGAACTCAAACTATGAATTATGAAAGAGCTGCAGCATCTGAAACTGACCACAATGAACATTTGAAAGATAAACAGTACCACACTGCTTCAGTTTCAGCTTCAGTTTGTCATGTCTTTTATGTATTGTGATTGTCTCTCTCAACTCACCATATATTTTTTATTAGTAAGTTTTGTTTTGTTTTTTAATTTATCAATTTCTAGAAATTTCAGGCGACCCCATTTGATTTCCAGGCAACCCCATGTGGGGTCCCGACCCCAAGGTTGAAAAACACTGCATTGCATCATTATCAGGCTTCTGCAGAGCATGATGATGAGCTGATCATTCATTGAACCAGGTGTGCTAGAAGAGGGAAATTTCTAAAACATGCAGGATACCGGCCCTCAAGGACTGGGTTTGGATACCCCTGCACATGAACATTTGGACCAGCTCTTGGGAGGTGATTTGTGAGATTCCAGAAACATCTCCAAAGTCATTGAGGATAAACTCAGGCATCACACACAGCTTTTCTAAATGCACCAGGAACAATGACTAAAGGGTCTACACATACAGTAGTTTTCATATGACATGATATCACATCCATCCTAAGCAGGGATTCTCTGATCTCCTCCCAAACCACCTCAACTGACTCCTCCAAACTCCAAACTGCTCACCCTATCTCCATCATCCACCTTGCTGAGGAAACCTTAACTCTACCGCTCATATCCACAATCTCATTCATTCAGTCTCCGCCCACAGCTCATGACCATGAAACGCAGGTCAACCGTTAAATCTCAACACAACAGACCAGTTCAGCGTCCGCATCACTGCCGATGTGCTTGTCGATTTCACGCTTCACCCTTCCATCACAAGTGAACGAGACCCCATGACACTTAGACCCTTCAACTTGGGGGCAGTGACTCAGGTGGAACGCCACCTTTTTTCCAAGAGACCCTGAAAACTGTGATTTGACATTCAACTGCAAACTAGAAGCTAGTGAATTCACTTTTAACTCTTCACCTACACATGACGTTGTATATGATGTAATTATATTCTGTGAACATCCAGACATAGGTAAAGATCACAGGTGGTATTTTTGTCCGGTGGATATGATGTAGAACACATACAGAACTGTGCAAATGTCTTACACATACTTTAATTGTGTTGTTTTGCAGGGTTGTAAGGAGCATTCAGTCTCTTTTCCATAGAGAAAACATGAACATACAGGAGACATGTTCATTGTATTAAATTTGAATAATTTTGTGAATTTTAAATTTGATCAAATCCTGCCCCTTCAGTGGGATGGTCACCAGGGCCACAGCTCCAGGAGACTGTGAGGTGCCACGTAGGCGCACTACTTTTAGACAAACCACACTTTCAGTCACTGGAACTGCATATTGGAACAGTTTACCTCTCAACATAAAAGAGTCACAATCATATGCATCCTTCAAACCACAACTTAAACATTGGATGAAGGAAAACCAAACCTGTGACCATAAGTAGATTGTCCACACTGTGTTGCTCTGTGTGTTTTTATGATGTTTTGCCTTTTTGTCAACTGTCTTTTTATGATGTGTTTTTATGATGTTTTGGCTTTTTGTCAGCTGTCTTTCCTGTCACCTGCCCAGGGACTACAGATGGAAAATAGCACTGCTGCTACAATCTGGCATATTTACAGCTGCAATTGTTGTAGATGTTCATTAATATGCACTGTCCCTAATAAATAAATAAATACATGAAAAAAAAAAAACTGAACTAAATGGCTCCAACAGGCTAAATCTTGTACTTATTATGACCTCTGTGACAAAAAGTAGCCCAAACAACAAGAAACATTTTATGTGTTAAGTGAATCCTGCTGTAAAACAAAAATTAATGTTATAAATTTTATATAAGCGTTAAAGGTATGTTACGTGCAAAGGGAGACACATTAAACACAATATTTTGATCTGTTTTTTTTTTTTTTTTTTTTCCCCTGAAACTTTTGTTTTTAGTGCTGCACATATTTCCTGTACATCTTGGTTGTATGTTACTACAGAGGCCGGGAATTGCACATGTGTGTTCGTTATAACGTTGAAACAATAAACCTAATGGTAGCCTAAGACTTTTGTACTATACCTGGGCATGACTGTCACAATGCTCAGAGATCCAGTTGAACAAGGATGAAACTTGTATTAAAAACTAATCACTAGGGATGGGAATCGAGAACCGGTTCTTTTTGAGAACCGGTTCCCAGTAGCTTGATTTCTTGGAATCGTTTGGCTGCCTGCTTAACGATTCTGCTTATCGATTCCGCCTTCGTTGTGCATGCGCGATGATGTCTTGCATACGCTGCATTGTTTTGATCAGAACATAGCCAACATGGCGTTGAGGCAGAAACAGTCTAAAAAGACAACACCAGGTCCACTTACTTGGAACACTTACAAAGCTTCCATGTCTTCTAAAGGGTGAAATCCCTCCAATATCCTCAAACATTTGTCCACAGCATGTGACTCATTTACAGGAATGTCACGTATTTGATATGCTACTTAGCGGCGCTTGTGAATGTAGCGGCAGAGTGAACGCTGGGCCAGTTCTGGTTCCGGTTCCGGTGTGGGCAACAAACGTTGTAACTTCTCAAATACAAGTTTCCGAAGGTAAGAAGGGAAAGGAATTGAGGTGCACAACAATGGGAGACAAACCGAGCTGAGTCGAACCGGTTCCACGCAGTAGAAATGCGGCAATAGAGGAATTAGTAAAGAGTCTTTAGTTTCACTTTCACTGTACGCCCCACCCCACCCCCCCACCCCTGAACCAGGCTGGCGTCATCTGTTATTATTATTTGTACATACTGTATATGTTATATTTTCTGTGAAGAGATGGAAATATAAAAGACAGTCAATGCAAACACACCCATTTGTACTCTTTTATTCCCTCACTCAATGAGAATCGATAAGGAATCGGATCAATAAGCAATATCGATAATGGAATCAGAATCGTTAAATTCTTATTGATTCCCATCCCTACAAGTCACATTGCTTAATATTTATCAGAAATCCCCTAGGATACACTGGGTTTGGTTGAAAAATTACATTTAAGCAACTATGAATGACATTAACATCATTCCTGGGGGATTTGTAGACTTTACTTTTGACAGTTTTCATGAATTTGATTTTTCCATCATAAATTACCTCCAGTGAAATTTTCCCAGGACCAAATATACAGTCTGTCGAGGAATGAAAGCCAAAAGCTATAACCTACAGAGACAGAGAAAACAGGCAGTAGAATGATAAATTTGATATCAACCTTTAAATTGCATTGGTTAAATTATCCTCCCACAAAAAGTGCGTATGTGCGGCTGTTTTGCTTCTAATCCTGCCCTTTTCGTATCAAACCATCTCAACCCTGTTATCACCCGCTGCAGCCAAGCGCCTCCAGCCACAGCAAATGAACATGCAGCAGAATTCATTGAGAGGCGAAAGTGCAAAACTAATGACTTACATTTGGCTTAAGGACTTTAATAATACCAGTAACACATGAGGATTAGTCTGACTATTATATTGTAACACTTTTCTGTGGGCTGACAGAGCAGGTTGTGGGTTTAAAACCACTAAACAACATCACTCTTTCTGCACAACATTCAGCTTGTACTCTGGGGCCGGTCAAGGTGAGAGCGAACAGATGTTTTATGGTGCTTTTATGGGCTTGGGCACAACACAAATGATCAAAACAGCCTTTGCATCACAAACACATTCCTCATATTTCCATGTGAGGAGATTAAATGATGTGTTTTACTGCCGTCTATCAAAAAAAGGAGTATTTTAAAAGGTTTCAGAGTCTTGTTTATTAAATCCAATGGCTTTCTGTCTCATACAGCAAGTATTCACAAGTACACTACAAACAAAAAGTTAAGGATATTCATTGTTTTGTTGTCTTTTTTTTTTTGTCATTTTTGCCATTTGTAAATTAACCCTTTCATGCATGAATTATGAGAACCTTAGTTGAGTTTTTTTTTCCTGAGTGTTTTTATTCCTCTTTAGGCATGAAAAAAACAAAACGATTGAAATTTTTTTATGAACCTATTTTTCATGGAGATACAAAAATGTCCACTCAGCTGGACACCAATTTTTGAAGCAAAAAATCATGTATTTAAAACCTATCATCAGAAAGTGACAAACTGCGTGAAAACTATGAAATAAAAACATTTTTCATGCAGCTAATCTGATGTTTTCTCACATTTTAACATACTCTAATACTAGTTATTACCAACTTCATGCAGACAATATGCAAAAAAAAAACCTTTTTGATTAAGAAAACTGTTGATTACATTCTAATAACAATTGGCAATTGATTTAACACGTTACTGCAGATCAGGTTTATCGACCTGATCTGCAAAATTACAGTAATGGTGTGAATTACAATGTATTATGGGATGATGCATAAACATCCACTGTGTTGGCTGATATGGAACTAAAACAACAAAACCCATGAATATACAAAAGAAGAGCTGTAGAATAACTGTCCACTGGAGTGACCACTGTACATGAAAGGGTTAAACTATGTCAGGTCATTAAAAAAATATGTTTCAATTCAAGTCACATACAAAAAAGTAAAAAGCGCTGTGCAAGAATCTCAAATTGCCCAAAAATGAAAAATATCCTTAACTTTTTGTTTGTATTGCAAACATGAAGTAGTTTCTAGCTAGTCTTACTAAAATGCATCTGTAAAGGATTATCTCCACTGGCAAACCAACAACCATGAGTTGCTGTGATGAATATTTACAGCAATAAACACGTTGCCAATGCGGATTGAAATGAAGAAACATGTCAGCCAGTGCTGCTGAATGAGTTATTGCTGTGTTTTTGGGCAACAACTGAGCTCTGTAGTACAAAAGGAATATGCTAAATGAGGATTTGTTAACACAGACGATGCTTATTGGTGAGATTGATTCATTTTTGGCTCATACTTTGTTAAAGAATGAGAAAAATATAAAGTATCACATTGCGCATCTATAAAGCCAAGAAGGTCAATAACAAGTCTGACAGGTTGCAGCGACGTCTCCTCTCTCACGGTTTCTGTCGGGCCAATATTCTAATTAGCCATGTTCTCGCCTCTAATTTAAAAATATGACTTTATTTCTGGTGTCAATTACAGGCCCACAAGCCTCAAAGTGAAGGCGCTTCCCACCAGCTGCTATAATAAAAATTAAAACAGCCCGCTTATCGTAGCGGCAGATGTGTTGCAGGTTTGTGTGGCTCTACTCAGCCTTTGCATCTGTCACCACAGGGATTCGTGTCATTTCTGTGAACTGCATCTCTGCTCAGTTTCCAGCTTCACTAATGACATGAGTTGATGTCGCTGCTGAGGTATTTGATACCCGAGGACGAGAGGGGGAAACTCCAGCCTTCATTTACCAACAGTGTGTTGACTACACTCACCCTGTTTAACCCTTTCATGCACGAATTATGAGAACCTCAGTCAAGATTTTTTTCTTGAGTGTTTTTATTCCTCTATAGCAGGGGTGTCAAACTCATTGTAGTTCAGGGGCCACATACAGCCTAAAGTGGGCCGGACCAGTAAAATAACAGCATAATAACCTATAAATAATGACAACTCCAAATTTTTGTCTTTGTTTTAGTGCAAAAAAACAAAACAAAACATTAAATTATGAAAATACTTACTTAAATAATAGGATAATAATAAATTTTGATTGAAAAAAAAAAATTAAATTCCGTAATGAAAATGTTTACATCTATGAATTGTACTCGAACACAACATGAACAACTAGAAGCACTCGGAGAGCGCAGACCTCCGCCAAGGCTGATCAGTGGGCCCCCCCGTGGGCCCCCCCACCCCCGAATACCACCAAAATTTAATCATTTCTTCCTTATCCCATTTCCAACAAACCCTGAAAATTTCATTCAAATCTGTCCATAACTTTTTGAGTTATGTTGCACACTAACGGACAGACAAACAAACAAACAAACAAACAAACAAACCCTGGTAAAAACATAACCTCCTTGGCGGAGGTAAATATTTAAAAACCTGAAGATTCTATTATAAAATAAGTGCAATGTTAAGAATATTACGCCTCAGTTTATCATTTATACATGTGAATCACAACTTAGAGATCACAGTGGATCTACAAATACACAAAACATTAAATAACAGGGAGAATATTATTAAAATTCCACAGACTACTCTTAAGATATTTTAGTTATTCACATTTTTTGTAAAAGGCTAGTCTGTAAATGTAAATATTCTTGTGTAATTTTACTTTTTTACACAAAAACAAAGAGAAAAATGTACAGTTTTCATTATTTATAGGTTATTATGATAGTATTTTACTGATCTGATCATTTTTAGATTGAATTGACCTACAATGATTTTAACTCTACCAATGATTTTAACTAATCACAGGTGTTTTCAGACAGGTGGGGGTTAAATGTATGATTGGCAGCTTTAATTACTGATTACTGCAGCCTGGAGACAATTCAACTGCTCTACTCTGTTTTCAATAAACAGCATGGAAAGGTCATTTTTCTTTATATCTGGTCTTTTGATTTGGATTGAGGAGAGAGCTGCAGAAGAAGGGTGAGTATTTTCATATCCTGGCATTATTTTCCCCAGTTTCATCAGCTTTAAAGCAGACTTAAAACGTATAAAAGAAGAAAAAAATGTGCTTGTTAAGATGATATTATTAATAGAAATGTACAGGAGCTGTTACATGGTGATAAGATTAATTTCTTAGCTATTGAACTTAGGTATCAAATGACGCTAAATGATTATTCACCACTTGGTATTATCTTTGCAGTTCAGTCAGTGCCATAAATGCATTGAAGTAATGGATGAAATGCATATCAAATATAATTTTTGTTTATTCCAGACAGGCAACAACAACACAAAAAAACAAGCGTGGTATAGACCAGGGGTGTCAAAATCATTTTAGTTCAGGGGCCACATACAGCCCAATTTGTTTCCAAACAGACTGAACCAGTAAAATAGTAACATAATGACCTATAAATAATAAAACTCCCGAATGATTTCCTTTGTTTTAGTGCAAAAAAGTAAAATTGCATGATGAAAATGCTGACATCTATTAACTATTCCTTTAAAAAATGGCAAGAAATCTGAACAACCATGATCTACCTGAAATTTCTCATGAAAAAACAGCATATTTTAACAATATTATGTCTCTGCTTGTCATTTATATGTATAAATGTGCATTACAACTTACAGCCTGAAAAAGAGCAGGAAGAAGATTCAATGTAGAAGACGTCCTACTTACACTTTGGGACACTGCTGATGACTTTGGAAATTAATTTGCATGTTAGAGTTCATTATTTATAATATATGTTTTTTTTTACTTTTTATTTTAAGTCAGAATTTCAATGTAACAAGAACAGAATCAGCAGGTAGACATATCCTTAAAAGCTATTTGGTGTTTTTTTTTTTACCTCCGCCAAGGAGGTTATGTTTTTGCCAGGGTTTGTTTGTTTGTTTGTTTGTCTGTTTGTTTGTTTGTTTGTTTGTCTGTCCGTTAGTGTGCAACATAACTCAAAAAGTTATGGACAGATTTGGATGAAATTTTCAGGGTTTGTTGGAAATGGGATAAGGAAGAAATGATTAAATTTTGGTGGTGATCGGGGGTGGGGGGGCCCACGGGGGGCGCCACTGATCAGCCTTGGCAGAGGTCTGCGCTCTCCGAGTGCTTCTAGTTTATATATACTTTGAATATATTACAGAACAGGTACTTACATGTTTACAGATCAGGACACACTGGAGGGATTATATTTCTGAGAATGCCTCTGTTTCCCCCTCGAAGAGCCAAAGGAGGTTCCCTGTGCAGCGCAGACCCAGGTCAGAAGTCATTTTTACCTCCGCCAAGGAGGTTATGTTTTTGCCAGGGTTTGTTTGTTTGTTTGTTTGTCTGTCCGTTAGTGTGCAACATAACTCAAAAAGTTATGGACAGATTTGGATGAAATTTTCAGGGTTTGTTGGAAATGGGATAAGGAAGAAATGATTAAATTTTGGTGGTGATCGGGGATGGGGGGGCCCACGGGGGGGGGGGGGGGGGGGGGGGCACTGATCAGCCTTGGCGGAGGTCTGCGGAGTGCTTCTAGTTATTTATTTATTTAGTCTCACTGAGGTTAAAAATCTGTTTTAGAAGAGTGTGCTGGCCAAGATGAGCAGCAACACAGTTATAGACAGACAAACATACATATGCACAGACATCAGATGAAACACAAGGCAGGTATAAAATGACATGTACACAGAGAGTAGTTAAGCAAAACATCTACCACAAGTGGTTCCAGGCACAACAAACCCCGCCCCTCGCACGTACTGTAGATTATTTTGACACGGATCCAGCTGATGTCATCATGTGTATGTATGTGCTGATGTCAGCATATCAATTGCCTCTATATATGTGTCAAGTTTGAAGTAAATTGAGACAAAATTGATGTTTTTGTAGACATTTGAAATTTTGCCCATTATAAGTAAATGGGAAAAAAAGATTTAAAATATTCATAAAAAATTTAAACTTTGACCTACTCTTCCCAAAATGTAATGACATCTATTCTGGGTCACTGGTGATATATAAGCCCAATTTGGTATGAATTCGACCAACAGTTTTGCTGCTATACACATTTGAAATTTTCATAAAAAATTTCATAAAAATTGTAAACTTTGACCTACTCTTCCCAAAATGTAATGACTTTTATTTTGGTCACTGGCAATTTCTGAATCCAATTTGGTATGAATTCAACCAGTAATTTTGCTGCTACAGACATGTGAAATTTCACTCATTATAAGTAAATGGGAAAAAAGAAGATTTAAAATATTCATTAAAAAAATTTGAACTTTGACCTACTCTTCCCAAAATTTAATGACATCTATTCTGTGACACTGGCAGTCTACAAACCCAGTTTGGTATGAATTCAACCTGTAATTTTACTGCTGCAGACATTTGAATTTTTGCCCATTATTATTACCTCCGCCAAGGAGGTTATGTTTTTGCCAGGGTTTGTTTGTTTGTCTGTCCGTTATTGTGCAACATAACTCAAAAAGTTATGGACAGATTTGGATGAAATTTTCAGGGTTTGTTGGAAATGGGATAAGGAAGAAATGATTAACTTTTGGGGGTGATCGGGGGTGGGGGGGCCCACTGATCAGCCTTGGCGGAGGTCTGCGCACTCCGAGTGCTTCTAGTTAGTAAATTGGAAAAAAAAATTTAAATTTAAAAATTCATACAAAATTTGAACTTTGACCTACTGTTCCCAAAATGTAATCAGATCTATTCTGGGTCACTGGCAATCTATAAACCCAATTTGGTATGAATTGAAGAAGTAGATTTGCTGCTAGAGTGGAAAGAAAGAAAGAAAGAAAGAAAGAAAGAAAGAAAGAAAGAAAGAAAGAAAGAAAGAAAGAAAGAAAGAAAGAAAGAAAGAAAGAAAGAAAGAAAGAAAGAAAGAAAGAAAGAAATACCCCTTGCCTCCCCTTGGGTGGGTGGGTGGGGGTTTCTAGTTGTGTCTTCCTCCATGGTGTATTAAATTCCTTTAAAACCGTCCAATGAGACCAGATCCTTAAGTTCAGGTTGTTTTGTAACTGAAAAGAATGAACAGTATATATATATAGGACAGACGGACAGACAGACAGTCAGTTCTACTATTGTGACAGACATGTATTTGACTGTTTTATTTCTTGTCATTTCTTTGGGAAAGGAAAACAAAAATCAAGTTGTGTTATTGAAAATTGTAAACTATGATTCACTAAAAAAAAAAAAAAAACACACACAATGATAATAACACACAACAAATTGCTTTTCAAAATTCTATGCATCAAAAGACTTTTAGCCTATTTGCCTTGGAGGTTGGGAAAAAATAAGATAATGGAAAATTGCACCCAAGCTGCTATTTGTAATTATTCATTTCTGAAATCCAAGAGCAGAAAATCGAGTCAGGATTTTAGTGTGAGGGGGTGTTTGTAATTGATATAATGGAGCTGGGGGAAAGCTTTGAAACTAGAGCTGGAGAGAAAAGCCTTTGTGCGACGGCTGCACAGGCGCTTTGTCTATATGTGCACAGGCAACACAAAGCAAGGCCGATCTGAGTTACAGCATTATTTTTGTAAGGATTTAAGAGGTTGGATTCCCTGACAATATTGGCCCCGCCACATCAAAGAGTGCCCTCGAACTCAGAAAAAAACAGACTCTGTGTTGTTCGGCATCCACAGTGGTTTAATAGCAGACAGCTTTAATGAATAACTTGTTGTATCCGGACATTTTTGGGATTACCACCTTACTCAAACTAAATCCTTCAGACGGAGAATGGAATATTATACAGTCAGCTTGATCTGTGTTTTCAGCTGAGTGATGCTGGCAGAGCTCAAAACACCAGGTCATGCTTTCACATAGAAGCCGATGAGTTTTGTTTGGTAATTGGAAAATAACTTTCTTTCATCTGACCTGGAAGTATCTGAGGTTGCAGAAGTTTCCCACTAGGGGAAAAATGTACACCAGATTAATGATTGAAAAGAGCCAGAGAAGACAAGATAAAACTGCTTTTGCTTTCACCCAGCAAGATATTAGACACAGGATGACACTGTAAATCTCAAAGTCAACAAGTAATAGTTTTAACCACTAAACCCATAAAGGTCCAAACATCAAGATGACCAAAATCATTTACTGATATAAGAAATGAAATAACTGTTGATCCACTAATCCTATCAATAGATGTAAATAATTGGTGTAAAATGCAGTTTTTTGTCTTTTCATGGTCATCAGATATGAGCCATTTGGACGTTCAGAGGCTCAGTAGTGAACGTGGAAACACAGTCATCTTCTACAACATTGATTCACCAGTAAAACCCATGGAGGTGGATAAATGACAGTGGATGGAGACACTGGGTTTTTGTTCAGTTAATGCCGTGTTTCTCAAACTGTGGGGGCATGGGATCTCTGTTGGGTGTTTTTTTTTTTTGTTTGTTTGTTTCTTCAGGTTAGAACATGTAGCAGGTGGAACTAATGTTTTAGCGTTGGAGCACCCAGGACTCATTTTAGGGACGTACAACAAACAAATCTACTGCCATGGTGATCTGACACTAGACAAGACAAAGAGTTTAGGTGTGGAGAACGGACAAGGATTGGACTGGAAAAGAAAAATGTGCAATGTTTCTGTTTTTGCACAGTTTGTACAGTTTGCACTTTAATGTTCTAAAATGTGCTCATTGCAGCCACTGATATTGTTAAAATGTTCATCTTTGTTACCAAAATTTGTTTGTTGCTCTAAAAAAAAGTAACTTTATTGTCTTAGTTGTAAAATAATTGCACATTTCCTAATTTTTTTTGGAAAAACATTATCTCAGGGAGCAGTCTTGTTGAGTTTATTTGTATTATTGAAGCAAAAATCAAAGTAATTTTTAATTTGCACAACAAATTATTCAAGGAAAAACTAAAAATTCAAGGAAAATTTTCAATAGAAGTTATAATTGCACCACTGTTACAGTGTTGCGGTTGAGGGGGGGGCAGAGATTTTTCATCCTCCAAAGGGGGGCTTGACAGAAAAAGATTGAGAATCACTGAGTTCATGATAGATTTTACAGAAAATTTCATTTTTCCTCCATTTTCTCTTTTTTGATATAATAACCCTCAACTGTAATTTGAGCTTTTATGGGCAACTATCATGATCAGTAAAGTAAATATAGGACATCACCTGATTTTCACTTAAGAATGCAAAATACTGAACATATTCAAATAAATGGTGATAAATTACTTAAGAAAAGTTAGAAATAGACAAAAAATCATTTGGGATCTGCCCCAGAAGTAGTGCTGAGTCTTTATGGATTAATTTCTTATTTGGCTGCTTTTTGCATCGCAGATAAAAGCTGCAGAAATATGCATGTAATTTTGTAATATTTTAGTTAATAATGGACTTCTGAGAGTAAAACATTATCAAATAAACTTTTCATAAACCCACTCTAAAGTAAAAACTTGTGAGGCTGAGAAACACTGCACCAAAGTGAAGAAATAGATTGATACTCCTGATTTTACACAGTGGAATTTTTACTAGCTGCAGGTCGCATAATTTCCATGCAACTTGACAGTCACACAAAGCAAGTCTCATGCAACAGGGTCAGTTTATTTCACTGGATTTATCACGGTAGATTGGACCCAACGTTGGCGTCAATCCTCACTACAGATCACTGTGAGTTTCCCACTGTTTGGCCTCATGGTCGAAGATTGTCCTCGTGTTGTGAATCTTAAAACCTTCTCTTATACCGCCACTTCTTCTGTGATGTTTTATTTGGTCTAATTTATTGTATTTAATTAAAGGGTGAATATTGTGAGTATAGAGGGTGTTTTATGGGGATTCTGTGTTAAGGTTAGTCACTGAAATAAACTAAAAATCTGATAACTGGGAGTAATTAGATAATTGTAATAACCGCAAATGTGTAAACCCTGGTTCACATGTTTCAGTCCTTTATCGGATTTCTTTTCGGAGCGTACGTACATAGCGTTGATAGACTCATGGTATATGTAAAAGAACAAAATAAATCAGATTAATGTGTAAACATGCTTGAAGACATCAGAGTATTGGGGAGGAATCTAGGTGTGTTATGTGTTAAGAGCAATTTGTTAAAATCCGATAACTTATCTGAAAAACTTATCCCATAATGCTGTTTAATCAGATAACTGAATAATCAGATAACTCCAGGAATTGGATAAGGATCAGATTTTTTTTTGTGCATACAAACAGGCTCAATGGGATTTATTCTGGAGAGATAAAATGTGATTGGGACTCGGTATGTAATCATTAAATCTGGTCAAAGGTGATTACTGATGCGTAGAAATAAAAAAGAGGAACGTGCCTGAAAAGAAAATTATAACAACTTTAAGGACAACAGTGTATTTCAGCTTACTTATTTTCTTAATTACCAGAGGTTTATCCAATAATTTAGTATTATGTCTTTAATTTGTAAATAGTGTAAAAGTACAGGTTATGATGTGTTTTTTTTTCTTTTTTTTTTTAATCCTTAAATAGCATAATAAAAAGGCTGTGAGTTAATGGGGCATTGATTTGGGACTTCGCTTTCGTACAGGTGTATTGCAGGTGGATGGCATCATATAATTGATTTTAACCGCAATGAAAAAGCACGCCAGTTACTGCAGTGCAATGTTGTGGCTCATTAATGTCTTAATTGTGTCTTAGAAAACAGTAATGGTCTCCGATACAGAAGAATAAACTGTGTTGGGCTTTAGGTGAGTGCAATCACATCTTGTTGAGAAGTCTAAACAGAACCCTTTAGAAGCTGACACGCTTTTAGCAAACAAACTAATCATCTTAAAAACATATCGATTTGATTATCGTGATGTTAGAAGTGTCGGACAAAGGGTTGAAAGGACATCTGGACAGGGATTAAAACAGGATTATGCAACCGGCGTTCAATAGGGGATCAACAACAGATGACGCTCGTGTGTGGAGGCTTACGGAGAGACATTTAGTTGATGATCCTTGTCATGGCTGCATCTTTTCTGTGTTACTGTAATGAGGAAAAATTCTAAGGAAGCAAGAGTACATAAAAAAAAAAAAAAAACAGATGTCGTGCAACAATGGAAAACAACATACTCCCTATCATGGAGGGAATATGGTTGGCAGAATATTGTGAGATATTTTATTACACCAGCGCAGAAATCTCAGGATACAAGATGCTGGAGACTATGTGGTGAAAGTAAAGCCGATCATTTTCATATATTTTGGGACTGCCCTTATATTGTGTCCTTTTGGCAGGATGTGAAGAAAAGCATGGAGAAAATTTTCATAGTCCAATTTCCATTCACATTTGAATCTGTATACTTGGTAAAAGAGAACCAGGGGATAACACATTCACAGGACAAATATCTATTCAGAGTATTGTCGGTAGCAGGTAAAAAAGCCATCACTAGGAAGTGGCTAAAAAAGGATGCACCAAAAATGGAGGACTGGATAGAGGTTATAGATGACGTCTATAGGATGGAGAAGTTGACTTTCTCTGTCAGACTGGATTCAGACAAATTCACCAAGTATTGATAAAACTGGGTTGATTTTATAACACTATTAAGAGCGGATTTTACTTGATCAGAGTAATGTGCATATAGATCCATGTAAACCCTGGGTTCGTGCTACACTTTAAATGTTCAATTTTCATCTTGTACAGGGGAAAAGAATGGAATGTGAAATATGTGTTATTTCCGTTTAACTATATTTTGGGTTGCTTTGTATATTTTTACTATTTCTTTCAATGCTCCCCTGTTTGAGAATGTTTTTTTTTTTGTTTATATATTTTTTTCTCTCTTTACATACATAGAAGTCATGTAAATGATGTAAAATGCTAAGATGATGCTGACTGAAAAATAATAATAAAAAAGATAATTCCAAAAAAAACCCAAAAAAACAGATGTCAAGAGAGGGCAAATGATTTCAAATGTCTGGGACTTCAGTAATGTTGTGACAGGTTATCGAAGCCAGGGCTCAGCAGTGCTGGTGTTAAAGCTTAGACTCAGAGCAAACAACAGAATCCATTTTCTAAGGATGATCAGGTACTGACAGTGCCTCTTTATCTCCTCTGTTAGACTGTACTTTAGATAACCGCCTTCGAGATGGTGCTTAGTCCAACAAAAGCCCAAAATCTGTTGTTGGCGTACGGTGCACCTGCTAGGAGACACTCTTGTATTTGTTTTAGGCTTCACTTTATCGGACTAAATACTTTCTGTTGAGCTCATATTGATAGTTTCAGTTTGGAGCTTTACAGACAGCAGCCACATAAACGTCTTATATCCTCCTCAAACCCAGCAATGCATTTTTGTTCTCTGTAGTGAAGAGTTTCACAGCTTTACTTTAAAAAAAGAAAAAAAAAAGTCAGCTGAAAAAGACATTATATCCTCCTGAGACCCAGCAATGCATTCATAATTTTATTGGGAAAAAAACAACAACAAAAAAAACGCTGTCCACTGCAAAGGACATTCCATAAAAATTTAAAAAATGCATCTGAAAAAACTTTTGCATCGTGCTGTTTCCAATAAAAGCATTTATTCAATATAAAAAAGCCAAAACTTGTACTTTTCTGGGTCTCAAGAGGATATAAATTTAAAAAAAAAAAGTATCTGTAAAAACTGTTGCATCATACGGTTTTCAATTAAGGCAATTATTTAACGAAAAATGGCGAAAATGTTAACTTACTGGGTCTCAAGAGGATATATATATATATAAAAGACTTCATCATTTTTTGTAGAGCTGTTTAACCCATAAAGACCCAGCGCCACTTTCGTGGAAGTTCCAATCCAACTTTATTTGTAAAGCACTTTAAAACAACCACAGTGGACCATAGTGCTGTACAGAAAAATAAATAAAAACCAAAATAACAGAGTAAAATTCAAGAATAGATTAAAAATAAATAAATAAATAAAAATACAGAAGAATAGATAAAACCTGAATAAAAGAATAAAATACAAGTATAGATTAAAAACATAAAAACCTGTACAATTTAAAAACAACATTAAAAAAAGTCCCCAAATTAATACATTTACATAATACATATTATCCTTTGTATTTTGCATTTTTTCAGTGCAAATCATGTATTTCCTTGTATTTGATTTCCAGATCATGTAGATGTTCATAAAAGCTCAGATTAAAGTTGAGGGATATTATGTTAAAAAACAAAGACAACTGAAAAAATGTGACTTTTTAGGCAATGATATAAATAACTTGACAAAAAAATAAGCATCTATATTCACTGTCATTGATCCAACTCCATGGATTTTATTGGTGAATCAATGTTGTAGAAGATGAAGATGTTTCCACTTCCACTTCCACTTTTCAGCCTCTGAACGTCCAAATGGGTCATATCTGATGATGATGAAAAGATGACAAACTGCAACAATGGATCAATTATTTTCTAGATACAGTTATGATAGAGAGGTCAGTGGCCCGGATGCATGCAGCCAGTCGAAAAACCTTTTGTATGTGGGATGTTGTTTACATTATAGTTAAAGAAATTGAGCAACATTATTGTATATGACTATCCTGATCACCTATTTGTTTATATCTGTAAATTATATTCATTTTCATCTGTATACGTGTATTTGTTTTTATTGTTGGTTTTCATGTTTTTAGATCCAGGTTGGGTTGGTATGGTGGTTGCCATCAGTTGTGTGTGTGGGGGGGTGTTATACTTTGCATGTCACAAAATCTTGTATCATAAATGGTGAATTTCTTTCTTTCTTTTTTTTTGTATTATACTTTTGGAGATGCACAATGACAATAAATAAAAAACTGATTAAAAAAAAAAAAAAAGAACAGATGACAAACTGCATTTTACACCAGTTATTTACATCTATTGACAGGATTAGTGGATCACTTTGTATTAAATAGTTTACATCAGTAGATGGTTTTGGTCACCAGTTACTGTTTGGGTCTTTATGGCTTAAAGTACAGGTGTCAAACATGTGGCCCGGGGGCCAAATCCAGCCCACCAAAGGGTTCAATCGGGCCCCTGGGATGAATTTGTGAAATGCAAAAATTACACTAAGATATTAACAATCAAGGATGTGGAACTCATTTTAGTTGAGGTTCCACATACAGAACAATGTGATCTCATCTAAAATAATAGCATTATAACCTATAAATAATGACTCCAAATGTTTTTAGTTTAATGTGAAAAACGTAATATTAAATCACACCTATAAATATTGAACTCCAAATTTTTCTTAGTTTTAGTGTAAAAATTTACATTAAATTATGAAAATATTAACATTTACAAACTGTCCTTTAACAATAAAATGTGAAAAACCTGAACTTTTGAAAGTGAAATTTTGAGGCGCAATTTTGTTAATATTGCACTTATTTTTCTCAAGAAATTTCAGTTTTTTCAGGTTATTGACATCATTTTGTTTGGATAGTTTGTAAATGTACATATTTTCATAATTTAATTTTAATTGCAGTAAAACAAAAAGAAAAATTTGAAGTCGTCATTATTTACAGGTTATTATGCTTCTGTTTTACTGGTCCGGCCCACTTGAGATCAGTTTGGGCTTAATGTGGCCCCTGAACTAAAATGAGTTTGACACCCCTGTCTTAAAAGAAGTAAGTGCAATTTTAATAATATTCCACCTGTTACTAAATGTTTTGTGTATTTGTAGATCCACTGTGATCTGTAAGTTATAATGTACATATATAAATGATAAACTGAAGCAACATATGATTAAAATTACACATTTTTTTTCAGTTTATTCATATTATTCACATTGTTTGAAAGGATAGTTTGTAAATGCAAACATTTTCATAATGTAATTTTACTTTTTTCACTCTAAAACACAGAGAAAAGTTTGGAGTTGACATTATTTATGTGTTATTATATTATAATTTTACTGGTTTGACTCACTTCAGATCAAATTTAGCTGAATGTGGCCCCTGAACTAGAATGAGTTTGACACCCCTGGCTTAAAGAGTATTTGGCCTTGCTCCGGATTTCATTCAACAAAGATACCAATAGTTTAGTTTTTGATGAATAAAACTCTGAGTTTGTTTGTGCATATTTTTTATGCATACTTCTAAAAATATTTATCTATTACTTGTTGTTCTAATACGCTTTTAATCTCCTGACAAATGATAACCCGTCTGTTGTTTTACTCGTCAGCTCGGCAAATCACGTCAAACCTCCACCTCCTCTGTTTTGAAAAGTAAGAAAAAGTGTCTGTACTGTGACAGCATGGTGCGCACATTGTGCTAAGGATGTAAATAGCACAAGGGGGAGATGACAGTTCTCCCACCCCTCCCTCAGCTTGTCCGTCACATCATCAGCCTTCTTCCCACTCTAGCCTCCCCAGCTTTCCTGCATCACTCAACCTCATCTCTATCTTAGACAACACCTCCCACCCTCTGAGTCTGCATAATGTTGTTGTGCCGCCGTCACAGTCCGATGGTCTGGGTTAATCTATAAGTCATCAGAGCGCCTGTCTCTGCGCATACGTCTACTAAGTGTCTCCTCTTTTTGCATGACACGCAATTTCATTTGTTAAATTAAAGTCATTTACAAGTTGTTGCTGAGACGAGATAAATCAAGCTATAATTATTTACTGTAACATGCACATGAGCTTGTGTAAAGTGTCAGTTTTCCCTGTACACAATGTGCAGTATTTTCCCTCTGCGCTGTTAAAATGATGGGCAGATTCAGATCGGAACATGTTGTACAATCTAAATATGTGGTGTAAAATCTACTTGGCAAAAGCGTTATAGTGCATATATAGAACACACACCAGAAAATCTCCTCTATGCATCATAATTTGTCCATAATTTCACATATTTTTGTTGGACTTCCAGAGCTGAAATCTCTTGTTTGTGGTTTGTTTGACTTCAAAAGCCAATTTGTTTCCTATTTAGACTCTTCTTTGTTGGAACTTATTGTAGTAGCTGCTGCTGCTGCTGCACAAACCCACTTTCCCCCAAGAGTAATTAAACTTTCTGGCCTTATCTTATCTTCATCTGCATTTCAGCAGAGAAGAAAAATCTCATTTTAATGACCATTTGGTGTAAATGCAATTCTGTCAGGACCTAGTGTGGAATGCATACTAATACCAGTGTTGAAAACAAACGTCTGTGTTGCTAAAGTTTGAAAGTGCTTGAAGCTTTTCCATAACAGTATCAGAGCTTCATTGGGAGCAACAAAAGTTTATGTTTTGTCTGTACCACTCTCTGTTGTATTTGCTCTCAAAATGATCACTTCAGGGGCTACAGGTACAACAGGAAAGAGTTAAATGTGAAAACACAGACTTGAGTGCACACTGAGGAGTGTCTCACCAAATTTAAACAGTCCCTCTATTTGTGCAAATTAAATTCATGGAAGGAACTTATGAGAGAGCTCAGTCCACAAAATAGCAGTAAACAGTAGCAGACTATGCACTGTATATTTTTCAGACACCACGGTTGATCATTTCTAGGCACTGAACTCTGAAAAATTACATACTGAGAGCCATCCAGTGCTGCCAAAGTGAAAAATTACCCCGTCCAAATTTAAAGCAAAACTGTCTGCTGTTTTTATTTGTCTGGTTTTTAAGTTTCAAGTCAGGGTGATGATAAGAACTGTGTCTACATATGGATTAAAACTGCAAAATCTGGCACGTACATGAGTCTGGGAGGGGGGAGCGGAAAGGTTAGTGCGGGGGAGGGAATTAATTATGTTTGCTGAATAGTAATAATCTGAGACTGTGAAGCAAAAAACAGTTCTATCTGTAAAAAGGACACACACGCACATATATATGTATGTGTGTGTATATATATATATATTAATATAAATGCATTTCCCATAGATATCCACATCTGAAAAAGTAGGGCGTATTTCTTTAACGTGTCCTGGTTTTTAGTCAGTCACAGGCATAAAAGGACATGAAAGTCAAATACATCATGATACACTTTGCGGAAGTTGCACTCAGTGAGGAAACCGAACTCAAACTTTCTATCTTTAATATGAAGTTACGTGAAATGAGCCTAACCTTTTCATCAACAGAAACGCATATCAACATAACAGTTAAAGGAAACTCAATGAGCACAGATTGCTACCAAGGCTAATACTTCACTCTTTTTTTTGTTCCACAAAATTATGAAGCCACCAATTATGACCAGTTGTCCTCATTATTGTTCTGCTTTTTTGGGAAAGTACCATGAAAACAAAGATACCAGCCAAGGAAGGAAGTACTGAGTTGGAAGTAGCTTCCCACAGACGACTATATGTCACTTATTCTCCTCCTCTTCCTCTTTTTTTTTTCTGTTTCCATTTAACGTTCGCTTTGTTGCATGAAATACCAAGCTAAATGCTCAAAATCAAGTGGGTGTCACAGTAACTTCAGGAAACAGCACGATCCACCCTCCGAATGGTTTGGTTTGCATAGGTTAGGATGAGGGGTGTTGAAGTAAGTGTGTTGTCTCCTGCTGCGATACCTGTCTGTGATGTTGCATCCAGACCAGTGGTGTCCAACTCATTTTAGTTCAGGGGCCACATACAGTACAATGTGACCTTAAGTGGGCTGGACCTTTAAAACAATAAGCATAATAACCTACAGGGTGGGGAAGCAAAATTTACAATATTTTGAGGCAGGGATTGAAAGACAGTGTATGACCAGTTAGTTTATTGAAAGTCATGAGAATTTATTTGCCACAAGAAAATTGACATCATAGAAAATGTTTTTATTCTATGTGTCCTCCTTCTTTCTCAATAACTGCCTTCACACGCTTCCTGAAACTTGTGCAAGTGTTCCTCAAATATTCGGGTGACAACTTCTCCCATTCTTCTTTAATAGTATCTTCCAGACTTTCTTGTAATAATTTTGTTCATAGTCATTCTCTTCTTTACATTATAAACAGTCTTTATGGACACTCCAACTATTTTTGAAATCTCCTTTGGTGTGACGAGTGCATTCAGCAAATCACACACTCTTTGACGTTTGCTTTCCTGATTACTCATATGGGCAAAAGTTTCTGAAAAGGTATGGATAATAGTGTTAGGTATGATTATGACATCAATATATGTTTGGTTTCAAAACAACTGACGTAGTGCCTGCTGAGAAAAAACAACTAAATGTTCATTGTAAATTTTGCTTCCCCACCCTGTATAAATGATGACCACTCAAAGATTGTCTCTGTTTCAGTGTGAAATAAAATAAAATTACACAATGAAAATGTGAATAACCATGTACAACCTGAAATTTATTAAGAAAAAGAGGTGCAGTTTTAACAATATTATGTCTCAGTTTATTAACACAACTTACAGATAACAGTAGATCCACAAACGCACAAAACATTTAGTAACAGCCTTAATATTGTTCAAATTGCACTTATTTTTCTCAAGACGTTTAAGGTTGTTCATATTTGGTCAGATTACTCACATTTTATTGTAAAAGCACTGCTTGTAAAAGAAATATTTTCATTATATAATTGTACTTTTTTCACATCAAACCAAGAAGAAAATCTGGAATTGTTATTGGGCTGTATGTGGCCTCTGCACTAAAATGAGTTTAATACCCTTTTGTATTTCACAAATTAATTCCTCGGTCCAGATTGAACCTTTTAGCAGGCTGGTTTTGGCCTGCAGACCCTGTGTTTGACACCCCTGATCTAGACCCTCCTCCTGAAAATGGTAAACTTTTATCAAGATTTCAGTTGTGCAAGAAAGCAGGTCTGCTCAAAGACACCTTGGTTACATTTTTGGCTTAACTCCATCCAAGATGATTGTTATTAACCCTTTCATGCATAGTGGTCACTACAGTGGAAAGCTGTTCTCTTGTATATTCATGGATTTTGTTGTTTTAGTTTCATATCAGCCAACACATTGGACGCTTATGCATTATCCCATACACTGCAATTGATAACATTACTGTAACTTTGCTGTTCTTGATAAACCTGATCTAACATGTTTGAGTGTAAATCAATTGCTTGTTATTGTTATTACACTGTAATTATCAACAACAAAAAATTTTTTTTGCATATTATCTCCATGAAGTGAGTAATGGCCAGTATTAGAGTATGCTAAAATGTGAGAAAACATCAGATTAGCTGCATTAGAATGTTTTTATTTCATAGTTTTCACACAGTATATCAGTAAATACATGTTTCTTTGCTTCAAAAATTAAATGCATGGTGTCCAGCTTAGTGAACATTTTTGCAACTCCATGAAAAATAGCTTCATAAAAAATTCAATTGCATTGTTTTTTTTAATGCCTAAAGAGGAATAAAAAAACTCAGGAAAAAAAATCTTCACTAAGGTTCTCATAATTCTTGCATGAAAGGGTTAATGTAATGAAATACAAATTGGCTGCAGAGTTTTCCCCAATCTAGAATAATGAGTCCAGACAAGTTTCTCCAATGTTGGCATTGCATTAAATATAAGTGTGGAAATACATTTGGCTACTTATTCTACTATCCTTTCATACTGCAGACTAAAGCCCTTTACACACCAAATGTGTTTTTTCCTGTAAATAATTCACACATCAGGACTATTGTTCCCATGAGTACTTTCACACAGGATGAACACATTGCAGCAAAAAAAAAAAACCTAAACAAAAACAAACAGTAGTTTATCCAAACTTTTGCATCACAGTTACAGGTATTAGCCAATCATTTGTGTGAACTGGGTGTCATGTCTTTCCAGCTTCGGATGAATGAGAAAAATGACAAAGATAACCAGAATCAGAATCAGCTTTATTGACCAAGTTTGTGAACATATACAAGGAATTTGGCTTCGGTTTTTCTTTGCTCACGACGTACAATTCCAACATAAACCCAAACACACTTAAACATAGACCTAATATAAATAAATATTCGGCTAGAGACAAGGACAACAGTGGATTTGTAATATGTACAGAGTGCAAATTGGAGTTTTAGACAGTGAGTGGATGTATACAAGGATCTGGTCTATTAAAAATATATGTTTATGTATATATTATTATAGTGCAAATTAGTTTGAGTTTTATACAGAGTGCAAATACAGGGTGACCCAAAAAAATGGGAAGTTTTGAAGTGCGTATTGGCAGACATGAGCAAGTGGCAGCACTGTGAGACAGTGACCTTGAGCAAGTAAACACACCCCCATTTTAGTAACCATTGGCGGCTGTGCGAGAATTGTTCGGTAACCGTGTGATCTCAAGATTCAGTAACGTTCCCTGGCCCCCTAGATCGCCAGATTTGTCCGTTTGTGATTTCTTCTTGTGGGGCTATCTCAAGAGTAAAGTGTACACGACTCGACCAAGAACTCTGGATGAGTTAAAACAGAGAATTCAGGATGAAATTCACAGTATCCCAGCTGAGATGTTGCAGCGGTCAATGAGGAATCTCAACAGCAGATTTCAAGAATGCATTCGTACAGGAGGACGCCATCTACAGGAAGTCATTTTTTAAAAATGAAAATTCCATCATTGTTTCTTAAATGGCATGTTTTAAGGTTTCAATTACTATGAATAAAATATTTTTTTTCCATCACTCTTGGTTTTATTGGATTGTTAAAAAGTTCCTGTTTTTTTGTGTCACCCTGTATAATGACATAAAGCAGGGGTGTCAAACTCATTTCAGTTTAGGGGCCACATTCAGCTAAATTTGATCTGAAGTAGGCCGAACCAGTAAAATAATAACACAATAATATATACACTACCAGGCAAAAGTTTGGACTCACCTGGTTTTTCTTTATTTTTATGACTATTTCCATTGTAGATTCTCACTGAAGGCATCAGAACTATGAATGAACACATATGGAATTATGTAGTTTAAAAAGGTGGGACAAAACTCAAAGTACACTACCAGGCAAAAGTTTGGACTCACCTTCTTATTTAAATGACATGAGATGGACCACAGATGGCCAACAAGTGCTCAGCATCATTTGGAATTCTTTCCAGACTTTTGGAAAACATTTCAGGTGATTACCTCATGAAGCTCATCAAGAGAATGCCAGGAATGCACAAAGCAGTAATAAAAGCAAAATGTGGCTGTTTTGAAGAATCTAAAATATAAAACATGCTTTGAGTTTTGTCCCACCTTTTTAAACTACATAATTCCATATGTGTTCATTCATAGTTCTGATGCCTTCAGTGAGAATCTACAATGGAAATAGTCATAAAAATAAAGAAAAACCAGGTGAGTCCAAACTTTTGCCTGGTAGTGTATGTTTTATATTTTAGATTCTTCAAAATAGCCACATTTTGCTTTTATTACTGCTTTGTGCATTCTTGGCATTCTCTTGATGAGCTTCATGAGGTAATCACCTGAAATGTTTTCCAAAAGTCTGGAAAGAATTCCAAATGATGCTGAGCACTTGTTGGGCATCTGTGGTCCATCTCATGTCATTTAAATAAGAAGGTGAGTCCAAACTTTTGCCTGGTAGTGTAAATAATGTCAACTCCAAACTTTTCTCTATGTTTTAGAGTGAAAAAAGTTGATTTACATTATGAGATGGTTTACATCTACAAACTATCCTTTCAAACAATGTGAATAACATGAACAAACTGAAAAAATAAGTGTAATTTTAACAATATTCTGCCTCAGTTTAACATTTACACATGTTCATTATAACTTACAAATCACAGTGGATCTACAAATACACAAAACATTGAGTAACAGGCAGAATATTGTTAAAATTGTATTTATTTCTCTTAAGACATTACAGGTTGTTCATATTTGTTAAGGTTATTCACAATTTTTGTAAAGTTAAACTTTGTTTTAGTGCGAATACATGAAAATATTTAAGTTTACAAAGAGAAAAATTTGGAGCTGTCATTATTTACAGGGGTTGGACAAAATAATGGAAACACCTTCACCTCAAGATGATAATGCCCCAATCCATACAGCTAAAATTGTTAAAGAATGGCATGAGGAACATTCTAATGAAGCTGAGCATCTCGTATGGCCGGCACAGTCCCCAGACCTCAACATTATTGAGCATTTATGGTCAGTTTTAGAGATTCAAGTAAGACGTCGATTTCCACCGCCATCGTCTCTAAAAGAGTTGGAGGGTATTCTAACTGAAGAATGGCTTAAAATTCCTTTGGAAACAATTCACAAGTTGTATGAATCAATACCTCGGAGAATTGAGGCTGTAATTGCCGCAAAAGGCGGACCTACACCATATTAAATTATATTTTGTTGATTTTTTTAAGGTGTTTCCATTATTTTGTCCAACCCCTGTATATGTTGTATATGTATCGTATATATGTATTGTATATGTATCGAAAGGGCTGTTTTCAAACAGGTCACAGAATTCCTCTCCCAAAATAACCTCCTGGACATCAACCAATCTGGCTTCAAAATCGGCCACTCCACTGAAACGGCTCTGTTGTCTGTGACAGAAGCCTTGAAAGAGGCTAGAGCAGCAGCCAAGTCTTCAGTACTCATTCTACTGGACTTATCAGCAGCATTTGACACTGTCAATCATGATATCCTGTTATCCATACTCTGGAACATGGGCATCACAGGCCACGCACACTCCTGGTTTCAATCTTACCTTACTGGTCGGTCCTTCAGTGTGTCCTGGCTAGGGCACACATCAGCAGTTCACCGCCTCACCACGGGGGTCCCCCAAGGCTCTGTGTTGGGCCCCCTCCTTTTTGCCATATACACCACCTCACTCGGTCAGATCATCCACTCACACGGCTTCTCATATCATTGCTATGCTGATGATACCCAGCTCTATCTGTCATTCCCACCTGATGACTCCACAGTCTCAGTGCGGATCTCAGATTGTCTCTCTGACATATCTGCATGGATGAAAGCCCATCACCTTCAGCTGAACCTGTCCAAAACTGAACTGCTGGTCTTCCCAGCTAAGCCAACCATACAGCTGGACATCTCCATCACTATTGACTCCATACCTCTGGCTCCTACCAGTGTAGTACGTAACTTGGGAGTCATGATTGATAATCAGTTGACCTTCACGGATCACGTTGCCTCTGTCACCCGATCATGCCGTTTCACTCTGTTCAACCTAAGAAAGATCAGGCCATACCTAACCCAACAGACCACCCAGCTCCTGGTGCAGACTATGGTTATCTCCCGTCTTGACTACTGCAATGCTCTTCTAACGGGCCTCCCAGCTTGTGTTGTCAAACCACTACAGATGGTCCAGAATGCAGCAGCGCGTCTGGTCTTCAATCAGCCTAAAAGGGCACATGTCACCCCCTTACTCATTGAGTTACACTGGCTACCCATAGCTGCCCGCATCAAATTCAAATCTTTAATCCTAGCCTACAAAATTCTCCGTGGGTCTGCTCCTGTCTACTTAGGTGCACTAATAAAAGCTTATGTCGCCCCACGACCACTCCGCTCGTCTGGGGAACGTAGTCTGGTGGTCCCCAGACCTTGTACAAGACAATCCAGGCTCTTTTCATGGGTCGTTCCACGTTGGTGGAACGCTCTACCAAGTGCTACAAGAACAGAGTCATCCCTGCCTATCTTCAAGAAGCTCCTGAAGACCCAGCTCTTCCGAGAGCACCTCCTGTCCTAGCACTTTCAAACATTCCATTTTAAATATTCTAATAAGGTTTTTCCCAGGATAACCACAGATTCTTTCACGATTATCTCTGGACCTGCTGCGGTGGTCCGGCCTCTTCCCTGCCCTCATCATCACCACTCACTTATCCTCAACCGCCTCCATGTGTCTCCCCCTACTCCCCCCTTCTCCCCCTCTCCCCCAGTCCCTATCTCTATCGCTCTCTCTTTTTCCCCTTCTCTACTCTCTCTCTTTAACCCCAACTGGTCAAGGCAGACGGCCATCCTCCAGGAGTCTGGGTCTGCTCGAGGTTTCTGCCTGTTAAAGGGAAGTTTTTCCTCGCCACTGTCACCAGTCACAAGTGTTTGCTCCTGGAGGATTCTGTTGGGTTTCTGTAGAATTGACTTAGAGTCTGGTTTTGACCAACTCTATATATAAAATGTCAAGAGATAACTTTCTTGTGATCTGGCGCTATATAAATAAAATTTGATTGATTGAGTGATTTAATTGGTTTTCCCCTGTAAGTCGCTTTGGAAAAAAGCGTCTGCCAAATGCGTAAACATAAACATAAACATAAACATATGTTACTTTGATAGTATTTTCCTGGTCCTGCCCACTGCAGATTGAATTGGTCTGTATGTGGAACCTGAACTAAAAGGATTGTTCATATCTTCAGTGTAATTTTTGCATTTCACAAATTCATCCCAAGGGCCGGACTGGACCCTTTGGTGGGCCGGATTTGGCCCCTGGGCCACATGTTTGACACCTGTGACATGAAGGATAACATGTGGAGCAGCAACAACTAAACTATCAGGTTTGTGATTAGTTTGTGGAACATGAATGTCGAATGAATCCAGTATAGTTTACACCATGTTTGTCGTTTTACCTGGACGTTGGACCCATAGGAACAGAGGACTGCAGACTGGAGACACACTGTACATGAAGCTTCAAGTAATGTTGGATCCATTACTATTTTTGTTGAACAACCTGGCATGAATATATTCCAATCTTTCATCGAATAACTCCCACCTGTCGCATACTTGCATCGCTCCTGGTGTGAATAGTTTTGATGTGAAATATCCGCCCACAAATGTTTCATTAACATCTAACTTTTGTTTTGAGTGTGAAAATGTGCAATCAGTTACAATCAATGTTGAGTCAGTGGATGACTCTGAAGTAGGCACAGGTATTGACTCCAACTCCAATCAGCAAAGAAACACAACACACTGGTGTACCCACAATTTCCCTCCATATTTCAACCACAGTTCTATGAAACATACATTATTTATTGGTCGTTACAGTCAGGAACAACATGCCAAGGCAGGTTAATTCTTCGTATAGTGTATTTCTGATTAAAGTGCTTAAAGAGAATCTACAGCTCCAGATTTTTGCATGCGGTCGACAAATCAAACACAGAAAGCGTGAAACAAAATACTGTATCTACTTGTTTTGAGCAGTTTTACCTATGCTTAATAAGTCTGGTTGTGTATGATAACTTTTGATGTAACAAAACAAAATGATTCCAGGATCTGTTCCAAAATGTATGGCGTCCACTCTTGGCCAATGCCTCACCCTTCCACTGAGTTTCATGAAAATCAGTCAATAGTTTTGCGTAATCCTTAACCCTTTCATGCATGAATTATGAGAACCTTAGTCAATATTTTTTCTTAAGTAATTTTTTTCCTCTTTAGGCTTGGAAAAAAACAATGCAAATGAAATTTTTTTATGAACCTATTTTTCATGGAGTTACAAAAATGTCCACTTATCTGGACATCATGCGTTTAACTTTTGAAGCAAAGAAACATGTAGTTAAAACCCATCACCAGAAAGTGATATACTGTGTGGAAAACTATGATATAAAAACATTTTTAATGCCGCTAATCTGATGTTTTCTCTAACTAATACTAGTCATCACTCACTTCATGGAAATAATATGCAAAAAAAACATAACAAAACAAAACTGTTCATTACAATCTAACAACACCCCAGGACCCCAGGAAGAGTAGCAACCACTATGGTGGAAGCTAATGGGGATCTATATAAACAATAAACAATCACAATTAGCAGTTGATTTACACTAAAACATGTTACTGCAGATCAGGTTTATCAAGAACAGCAAAGTTACAGTAATGGTCTGAATTGTAGTGTTTGGGATGATGCATAAGCGTCCACTGTGTTGGCTGATATGGAACTAAAACAACAAAACTCATAAATATACTCAAATATAAATATACTAAATAACTCATAAGAGAGCAGCTGTAGAATAACTGTCCACTATGCGTGAAAGGGTTAAAGGCATGCAGATAAATGCAAGAGGTCACATAACCTTCTTTATAAATGTCAACTCCAGTAAAAGCAGTTCCTAATTTTAAACCCATGACAGTTACTGAAGAGAGCAAAGTCACATCTGTATTATTTCTGGAATTTAACAGGTTTAATTGTTAATGATATTAGAGAATATTGCACATTTAATGAACTGGCGCTGCTTGGCACCTTTGTTAAGTGAAGATACAGGCCTCCTCAGGGAAAGGCTGGCATTCATAAAGCGCTGCACCTTTTGTTCGAGTCTCAATGTGCAGTTTCTGGACACTCGTGAATGACTGCAGCCACTCGGTGCTCACACTCCAGCTGAGATCAGCTCCTCATGACCGTATCTATCCAGAGGCCTGCTATTGAACCACATGCTGTAGCAGCACCAACATCTCATTCAAAGGGATTCAGTTGCCATGACGCCCAGGCTTAGCCTTGGTTCACATAGCAGATGTTTACTGTTTTCTACAAATTTTTCTTTTGTTCTTTGCCTCCTCACCTTTCGTCAAGGAGCTGTAATGCACCATTTGTGCGTGGCTCAGTAACACTTGTCTGATCACGATGTGCTGGGCTGGAATATACGCCCACTTCAGCTCTACCGTGCAGCAGAGGAGGCATCCTTGCACCCACTGGATGTCCCTGGGATAACTGGCACAGAACATCTTGTTATTGGCCCCTTTTTGGTGCAGCGATGCCTGTTGTGAAGTCTTTCCCTGTGGAAAAAATGATTATGTTCTGTTGCTTTGTCTGCACTCAACCTTGGCTGTGTCATGTGACTAGTCATTTCAATCCTCACTGGTTGTCATGCCAACAGTATATCTAAGGCAACCTTGCTAGTTCACTGGAGACGGGGTGTTTGTACTTCACAGACAGGCAGGTAGATGGATTCGGCGGGTCAGAGTGCCGGGTTAGATTTAGAAGGTTTAGTTTTAAAAGTACATGTAGTTTTTACAGGTTATTACATTTTTATATTTACTACATCTGCAGTACTTGTAACTAACACTTCAGTCACTTTGCACACCTCGTTTTCATGTCGACATTCTGCTTCCGTTTAGATGTTCTGAAGTTGTCTGAGAAGATAAGTAAGTAAAGAAAGTATTTTGCAGGCTGCAGGTTTAATCTGATTATGGAAAGTTTGCCTTCAATTTTTGTAAACCAAAAACACATGGAAATATCTCAACACACTCTTGTTTTCACTGGACATTGTCCACTTTTAATTCCTTTTATGCATGGTTGTTTTCATACTCAGTATCATCAAGCAAAAGAGTGAAGCCTATTCTATTTCTGATGCTTAAATATAGTTTGAATGAACAATAGAATGGTCCATGCATTACGTTGCCTATTGCAAGTTTCAAGATTCAAGAATGTCTATTGTCATTATGTGCACATAATGTATTTTTTCTTAGAGGTAGTTCTCGGCTAAAGACAAATAACAAGAGAAAATATCAAATAAAAACACTCAAGAATATGTGCATCAATATGAGAGACACTAAAGAATTTTTATATCAAGACTATGTACAATGCATCCAGAAAGAAATGTAAAATGTTTGTTTGTCTTTCTAATGTTCTAAACCTTTCTTACATGCATAATAAAAACCTGAGTGTTTTTTTTTGTGCTTTTTTTACTCCCACATATATTGTACAAAAGATGCTGTGTTCTTTTTGTCAGTATCCATTACTTTGAGCCGTTTGTTGTGGATGAATTAACCTCAAACCCATATGTGTTAATGCATTTTAATATTATGATATATTGGTTGTCTTACTTTTTAAACTTTATATTCTCTTTGAAACTCTGCACTGCAACTCTTACTTTAATATGTGTGTGTTTTTATTTTTATTTTATTTTTTTTGATTTTATGTGTTGTTTTATTACTCGCTGTTTTTAATCACCTTTTACATGTTTCTTTTATAATGTTTTAAATGTGTTTCTTCTTGTCTCTTTTATTTCAATTTCCTGTGTGAAGCACCTTGAATTGCCTTGTTGCTGAAATGTGCTATACAAATAAACTTGCCTTGCCTTGCCTTACAAAATATAAAAACTAAATAATGAACCAGTCATATATTCTGTGTGGATGTTGTTGCATTATAGTTCTTTACATTATGCCAAAATAAAACTTTTAATAAGTTATTTCAATTATTTTCATTGTAATCAGAATAATCTTTAATCACAATGTACAGAAACACATTTGAGGAATTATTTGCTGATAGATGTTGTCTCTAGTAAATTATAAAGACAAGATAAAATAAGCAATTTAAGAAAAAAAAACTCACTCTTTATATAGATTATATGTACTTGTAATTCACACATCACCGCTTACGTCTTTGTCGATTTGCTCAGAGCCCTTATGAAACTTGAAAGAACACTTGACTATAGTCACAAACCACAATAGACACAATTTAATGTCAGTACTTTTCATATTCTTATTTATTGCCTTTATGCGATGAGATTGTACATGTTACAAACCCATAATTACATTTACTAAATTGGCTTACATTCTTTTATTCTGACTTCATTCTGCTTCAGTTTTGTCACTGAGGTAACATCTTTTCATAGAAGGAAAAGTTGCTGGATTCAGTATTACAGCTATCAATATTGTGATCACTCTCTGATAGGTACCTCGGGAAGCACAGCTACAGATATTTGGGCATTATTTCATCCAGATGCCATTTTATTTAAGACTTTCACTGTCATGAATGCTGATGGATCTCATGAGTGATTTATCCAAACCTGCTCTAATGGGGAGGTGGCACATTATGGGGAGGAAAGTTTGGAAAGTTTGGTGCTTTTTAAATTTGGGGGAATTGGATTAGTGCTGAAATGAAGCTGCAATTATCTCAAGTGTTTTAAGCAAGATGAATGACGAGTAATACTTCACTAAAAAGGCCTCCTGGCATTAAAGTGCATGAAATTACCATAACTAATTAATTCTCCTGCAACAAAACATGTGATTATAAATGTAATGCTTCTTTAAAATTCTAATTCACATGTAGCTTTTGTTTGTAAGATTTAATGAGTTATAGCCCGAGGCGTTCCCGAGTCAGATGGGTTATGTAGTCCCCCCGTGACTCCGAGGTCGGACCAAAGGTCTGGTCCCAGTCAATCCAACACGAAGCACCTCCAACAGGAGACACCCAGCGGGAATCGACACCAGCTGCCCTGTTCAGCTGTGACACAAAGTTTGCATGACAAGCAGACAGTCTCACAAGGTTTTTTTTTAAGCGCTTCAAACATGGCTGCTGGCCCCTCACCTGGATGAGACAGGCTGTGAGGCAATGACACGCACTTTGGAGATAAATAATACGCTTATTTAGATAGATAGATAGATAGATAGATAGATAGATAGATAGATAGATAGATAGATAGATAGATAGATAGATAGATAGATAGATAGATAGATAGATAGATAGATAAGGCTCAGAAGTTAAAGTAATTTATGTTGAAGAAATGTTAGGTTTAATAGTGAAATAAATTAGAAAGAATAAGTTAATTCATGTATTTGTTAAAAAAAATACATTGTCAGTGTTTACCCAATTAACTATTTACATTTATGTTTGCAAAATTATTATTTACACATTTACACACACAAGCAGCTAAAATAATCTGTTGAATGTGCCTTTCTAAATCACTTAAATTTACCGATCTAAGTACTATTAGTTCCTGATTGGTTTGTTAGGTCATGTGAGGTTATGTGGCAGGAGGTGCTGTGGCAGTAGTTGCAGTATGTGAAAAAGTAAAGCACCGTTTATGAGGAAATCTGTCTCCGTCCTGCTCTCTCATTTTATAAACAATGAACCATTAACCACCAACGAACCCTCATGTTATTTATGGATGGATGGATGGATGGATGGATGGATGGATGGATGGATGGATGGATAGATAGATAGATAGATAGATAGATAGATAGATAGATAGATAGATAGATAGATAGATAGATAGATAGATAGATAGATAGATAGATAGATAGATAGATAGATAGATAGATAGATAGATAGATAGATAGATAGATAGATAGATAGATGTACTTTATTTATCCCACACTAGGAAATTACAGTGTAACAGCAGTGTGACACTCATCCAATAACCACAGCAAACATGAAAAAAAAAAAAAAAAAAAAAATATATATATATATATATATATATATATATATATAAACAAACAAACAAACAAATAAATAAATGATTATACATATATATATATATATATATATATATATATATATATATATATATATATATATATATATATATATATATGTATTTCAGGGCTGTCAAAATTAAGTTATTAATGCAGATTAATCCGTCATCATGATTAATCTGATTAAAAATTGAATGACTCTGAACGTCTATGGCAACATATTTTAGGCAATTTGTCCAAGTACAGTTACAGTCGCATATGCACAAATGTTCAGTTGATTTGGAAGTGACAGGCAGCAGAACCAACCGATAAAGATGGAAGACACTAAACAGCACGTTGGCCCTCTGGATGGAAATATGAGAACAAAAAAACCCTAGACGAAACAGTCGATTGATATAAAGTGTTATGCGCACACTGCAGGAAGGACTTTTCTTTTCACCGAAGCACTTCCAGCTTCAAATACCACATTATTGCGAAGCATATGTTAGTCGGGGATTCTGCTAGCACTTCAGCTAACGCATCAACCAGCTTGCGACAAACACGTTAAGTGCATATATATTCCCTTCTTTCTTGAGTCTGTTTGCTTGTGCAAAATGAAACGCAATTAATGTAGATTAATAATATTGCATACTCAAAGCACGTACAGTGGATCCATTATTCATTCACTCTCACATTCCCTCTCTGGTGGTGGTAAACTACATTTGTAGCCACAGCTGTCCTGGGGCAGACTGACGGAAGCGTGGCGGCCAGTCTGCACCTACAGCCCCTCCAACCGCCAAACATTCATACGCATTCATACACCAGTGTGAGTAGCCCAAAGACACAACAGCACATGACTAGGACAGAGCGGGGTTTGAATCGCCAACCCTTTGGTTATTGGACAACCTGCTCTACCATCTGAGCCATAAAAATTAGTGATATTTATTTGTGATTAATCGAAATTAATCCACAGCAACCCTGTGAACAGTTTAGTAGATAATCAGTCTCAGGCATTACACATAAAACAGTGAAAAATAAGTGTAAATAATGGGTAAAAGAGGCAGAGAGGAGATACAAGTGAGATCAAATAAGACAAAGCCAAAGAATACAAGTCTTAAGGGAGGATTTTAATGAATGCAGTGAATTTTCTTGTCTTAGAGAATCACTATTCCAACAGTAGATGAAAAAAAGATTGACAGATACACTAAAAAAAATACACCTAAAGGACAGTGTGATTAAAATAAAGATGTGTGACGTGTTAATTCATAAGCTTTAGAGGTGCCTGCAGGTGTATTTCTGTTTTTCACCTTCACACTGTGAATATATTGGAGCTTGGTTCTCATTTTCATGATAAAATACTCCCTGTATCTCCTGAATCCAGCTTTTAATCTAATAAATGACCATGAGAATAGTATTCATCTTTGAGAAGAAAGCAAATCTACAATCTCATCTGCAGGATCATGCAGAAATTACAACATCAATTTATCTTAGAGTTGGTGGAAAGGCTGCGCAGGGGCCAAGGATGAACTCAGAAATTTCTGTAAAGGAGTTATTAGTAGTATTGATGTTCCAACTCTCAAAAGCAGCAGGAAGTCGGAATCAGGATGCACAAGCAGCACAAGAACCACCAACAAATTAATGCTATATTTCAAAGTATGTAAAGCTCATTGTTTACGTATATATGTATTATGGTATCATCAAGTTTTCCCCTTCAAACAAAAACTCAGTCAGTTAAAATAACATTGTATCTAATAATGTTTATTTGCAGCTGATTTACATTATAGCTCTGTTAGCTTAGCTCTGTTTTTAGAGAGAAAACAGCCACCATCTGTGAGGTTTGTGTAGGCAATATCTGCACTAAAGATCTGTTTGGAATCATCCAAACAAGGTCAGAACTGTCACAGTTTAGTCTAAACCATGGATCAACAAACAGTGAACCTGGCATACACTGTAAAAAATGACTGTAGAATTAAAGGTGGGGTAGGGGATGTTTTCCTGGAGCATTTTTTACTATATTGCTTAAAATCCCCTTCACACCCCGATTGTAACTAATTAATTAAATGCTCTAACACAAAAATAAAAAAATTTAGACACCTGTGGAACTGACTGAAACTGACTGACAGGACTGAAAAAACACCATCCAATCATTTTAACCAACCCATTGAAATGACTGAATGGTGATATGTCTATCAAACTCAACTGACATTTGTCCCTCCCTCCCTCCCCTGAATCGTAAAAGGGGGGTGGGGGGGTGGGTGAATGAGGTACGTGGGGGGGGCATGCTACATGCAGCCCCTTTAACCTTAGACAATGGTTTACCACCAGAATAAGACCTTTGTTACCATCACAGTCAGTTAAACCATAGATAATAACATAAAGGGTTAGATTCAAATCTCCACTTATAAACACTTCACAGTCTCTGATTCTCTGAAGGACAAAAGAGGCTGTTCTGTCTGGAGTTTTATGGGAAAAGTGGATCCTATTTTGCGAGAGCTTTGTGTAAATAGATGGTTCCAATAGTGTCAGATGCCCCTTATGATGATCTTTAATATTTAAAATCAACAAATGGATGTTTTTTAACCCATAAAGACCCAGCACTACTTTTGTGTCAGTTCCCAAATGAATTTTTCTTTCTATTTAACTTTTTCACTTATTTAGTGCAAATCAGGTATTTTCCTATATTTAATTTACACATCATGTACTTTAATCATCATTCTGATGTCACATTTGAGGGTTATTATATCAAAAACAGAGAAAACTTCAGAAAAAGTGACTTTCACAGTAAAATATATCAATAACTCAATGTAAAAACAAGCATCTCTAACAACTGTCATTTACTGAAGTGCATTGGTTTTACTGGTGAACCAATGTAGAAGATGATGGTGTTTCCACGGTAACTACAGAGTCTCTAAACGTCCAAATGGGTCATATCTGATGACCATGAAAAGATGACAAATTGCATTTTACGCCAATTATTTACATGTATTGACAGGATTAATGATCAACAGGTATTTAACAGGTAGGATCAGTAGATGTTTGAGTCACCAGTGGCTGTTTGAGTCTTTATGGGTTAAGGAAGGTGACAGCTTGAATATTGCAACTGATGGCCCTCTACAGTCTGTTACTGACACACATCCACTTTTATGTCTCTTTTCATTCTTTATTTTTTATTTTCCTGCAAAACAACCTAAATCTATCTGTACTTGTTACTATAGGCGAATTTAAAGCTCTTTTAAAGGAGCATGAAATCAATGAGCTTGGTCAATAAACATGCAGAAATGATTGTTTTGTCACTATTGATTGTAAATTTTGTATTATGTGTTGATAATGTCTTGTCAGAAACTGTGTGTTAGGCTGCTTTTCTTGGCCATGTCACTCTTGAAAAAGAGATTTGCAACTCAATTAAGCTTTTTTACCTGGTTAAAAATAAATAAATAAAATAAAATATATATCAATAAAAACCTCTTAAACATTGGCTGACGTCATAGACAATAGCTCACAGTGATACATGGCCCGAAGCGAATTAGCTGCAGCATTATTAAGCGTTATGTTACCATCATAGTGAAATGGCTCAAGTTGGAAGACAGTCAGGAAGGTAACTGTAATCAAATGGAACTTGTAAGCTTCTGATGAACGTCAAATCCATGGTTTTCACATCATAGGCTACGTTGTGGAAGGTCACAGCGCTGTGGACGGACGAGCAATTTAGCAGGCTAATAAGGAGATGTAATGTAGGAAATGGAAAAGCATAATGAAACAATCAGGCCGTTGGGAATATCAGTGTTCTCCTCGGCAGCTGTCATAAAATTACAGAAAAAAAAAACTGTGATTAAAATTACAATACATTAACTCACCATGTAGTGAAAAATGAACTTCAGTTGCCTCTGCCATTTCTGGAAATGTCAGCAAACATGTCCCAACTTTAGAGCTTTCAGAGACTTCCCACAATACTGAACTTTTAATCAAGTCCATAATTTAGAACAAATTAGTCTTACTTATATTTGTCGCAAACTAAATATGTATCTAAAGTCTGAATTTTAAGCTTTAATCCAGGTCTATCCTTTTTAAACAGGCCTCCTTGGTTCTTCAGATTAGCTAAAACAGTGCTCTGATAAGCAGTAATCCTGCACTCTTAAATTTATAACAAGGACAGGTCTCTGCTATTAGGATTATGGGATGGACACGATGCAGAGAAGCCTTTCCACTGATAAGGTGGAGTATGGTATAAAACTTAAGTGTGCATTTTCAGCTCAGAGTGTACCTCCGTCACCCACATTAGTTGTTTTGACTTATGATTCATAAAATGTGTATGAAGACGCTTGCATAGCTGTATCATCAGTCGGCATGCAGCAGCAGACAGCCCTGGTGTTCATCCATTTGAAACGTCCCCACTTTATTGCATTTCATATAAGTTGAACAGGAACTGGGAGATAAACAAGTGCTGATTTGCCCTTTTTTTTCTTGCTTGCACTGCATTATTAGTTTCATAAAGCTTTTAGAGGATGCACTGTATCCTAGCATGCAGGGGTTATTTCCTGGCATATACTGCAATTTTTGATGAGAATTTTTAAGTTCATTTTATCTTCTGAGACCCAGGAAAGTAAAAGTTTTAGCATTTTTACATCAAATAATTGCCTTGATTGGAATTGGCATGATGCCACAGATTTTCAAATACATTTTTTTTTTTAAAATATTCTTTGCAGTGGACATCATTTTTTGTACAGCTGTGAAACTCTTGTCCCCTACAGAGGACAAAAATTCAATTCTGGATCTCAGGAGTTTAAAAGATGTACAAATAAAACAATGGTGTAGATTTACATATGGACAGTTGAAATATCCTAGGAATATTTAATTATGTAATGACATTATCTGTCTGCAAAGTTGGCGAACATTGTTTAATTAATAATTCTGTGCAATAAACCGTATCCCTATCCAACTTGTGGTATGATCAGCATGTGCACAGCTGCAAATAGTATATATAGATTTTTTGATTTGTCTTTATTTTTGATTTTACACTTTGTCTGCTCTTGTGTGCTTTTGTGCTTGGCTGCTGTAAATCTGGAATTTCCCCTTGTGGGATTAATAAAGGCTTATCTTATTTTATCATATCATATCATATCTTATCTTATCTTATTTTAATTAGAAAATATACCAACAGTGACAAATTTATAGTAAATAATATTGTAGGTTTAATTTAAAATAGTAAAACAATGACAATATATTTTCATTTTTCTATTTTAAGTTGATCAAAGTTGTCTCGATAAGTTTTACTGAAAATTTCACAATATTAATTTAGTAGTTTAATTTATTTGCATTGACTTAGCTCACTGAACTAAAAAAAAACCAATATTATTATTTAACTTTCATTAAACTAACACAATGAAGTGTAAAAGAATAACATTATTATTTAACAAATGCAACACTGCATGTAACTTTATAATCATTGGAACCAGCGACTCTAAAATTACTAAAATAAATCAATTTTCCTCTTTGGTTTTCCGCATTTAAGTCCATTCAATATTATACTGATGGATTCTTTTTCTAATTCAACTGGTTAAAACTGAATCAGTAATGATGTTTGATTCATGTAATTAAAGAAATCAGTATAAGTTTTTTTATTTGGTTTCATTCATTAACTATTATTAATTCATCCACACCTTAATTAAATGTTAGTTGTTCTTTATTTATACAGAAATGTCCCATTATGATACAATATCTGTTGTTGTAAGGGGTCCTACTCAAAATAACAACAATTTTACGAACACTTTCACTTATAAAACTGACTAAACTCATAAAAACAACATAAGAAAGATAGTAAAAGATGAATAAATGAGAGGTAAAGAAGCAGAAATAGAAATAGAAATAGAAATAGAAACAGTCCATACTAGTAACATCAACAATTCAGACATTTCAACCTGCAGGGGCTTATGTAAAGCAACATCATGTTTCTTTCAGAACAGTACATAAAACATTTTAATGTAAATGTTTTTGAATAAGAGAGAGAGCCTCAAGTGCAAGATAAGAGGCGGGAGATAAAAGTACTGTAGGTAGTTTAACATAACAATACCGTAGCAGTAAAAAGCAAAACTGTACATTTTCGTGTTCTGATTTTGAGAGGGCCGTCCTACAGATGCATATAAAATACATTACAGCATGATCCACAGAGTCCACAGGGATTATCCTGGAGTTACATCCTGTCACTGTTATGTACACACAGCACAGAGGTAAATGTATCCATGTCAGCATGTTTTATATCAGGACTAAGTGAATAAGTTATTAATAGAACATAAAGGAAAACCTACCTCCTAATATCAGATTATTTCCAATGTGGAAAATAGGGCTGCAGGATTTTGGCAAAAAATAAAATCCCGACTTTTTAACCTAAAAACTCGATTTTCGATTTTGGGTAAAACTACTAAAGACAACAGGAGTCAGCATGTCGTTTTTGTGAGCAGCCCGCAATGCAAGCCACCGCTCCAACCTCAAATCTGTGATGGTATCACATGAGGAACCAACAGAAGTTTTTTTTTTTCTTCATTAAATCTTTATTGAGTGAAGTAGAGTATACAGACAATGTATACAACAAGAAAATAACATAAGTTTGCCAGGGGGAATACACTACAATAAAATGTCATGAGAGCAAATACTGATGGTTTTTTTTATAGCCTTTTTGTTTCCAGATTAATCTAACAGCTTTAAATAAAGTTCAACATCTTTTAAAAAATAAATAATATTTGGTTTTGTGTTCCAGAACGTACATTTGTGAATGAAAAATTTAGCAAGTAAGATGAAATCGATTTGACGATTTCCCGTTTTTAAAAATCGGCCTTTTTGAAAAAATCCGATTTCGATTTAAAATCGATTAATCGTGCAGCCCTAGTGGAAAATAACATCAACTGTTATAAAGAACCATATTATCTAGTTTAACCACTAAGTTAAAGGAGTGATATTTTGCTTTTTTTAAAATGGAATTATGCATTTTAAAACATTTCCTTGTGGTCTACATAAACTGTAAATGCTATGTTTGGGTCTGAATTCTTCATTAATTCAACTCCACACGTCCATCTTCAACCCTATTTCTGAGTAATGACACCAGAAAGGTCATTTTGAGCGCTGGCCCTTTAAATGCAAATGACCCCACCCCCTCCAGATTGTTGACTGTGAGTTGAGTTCGTTAATATAACCAACAACTGAACATTTTAGGTAATTGGCTCAAAGTTTCAGTTTTTACTACAACCACTTCTGCTGATAAACAATTATGTCGTACTCGGAGAAATGTTCGTTGGAAGTCTGCAAATGTTGTCATATAACTAGTTGTAAAACGTAATAAATTAAGAAGGAATTAAAACGGGTTGTAGAAATTCACTCGATTTTTGCCAAAATGAATATAAAGATAGCTTTGCAGCACCTGGAGGGTTCAAATTCAAACTTTATGAACTATTAGGGTCCAAATACACAAATAAATGAACCAAAGACTAATAAAAGTGGGTTTAGCAAAATATGAGCCCTTTAACTAACTAGCTTGTCAGCAGGAGCTAACACTTATAGGTGGGTTTATTAAAATGTGAGCTGAATTTGACTATATTTCACATGAGAATATCACTGTTTGTGTATATTTATATAACAGGTGCATATTCACTGTTTCAGGTGAAGTTTGAGAATGATACAGAGGCATCAGCAGTGATATTCAGCAGACACAACCTCTAAATTATCAATATACTTGGTCTTCAGTTTGTTTTGGGAAAAAAATCTTCAGTATTCAGCTTCAACATTTTCAGAACAAGCTGGTTTTGTGAGATCCTGTTCTCTCTATATTTAATAACACCCTCAAAAATAAATAGGGCACATTTGCTTGGACCAAACTTAGACCCCTGCAATAACACCTGTCTGCACTGTAATATAGTTTTATAAAAGTTTTCTTAGAATATGCACTGGATATTTTTAGTAGTTATATAACTGTAGTGTTTGGTGAGTTACTGGTGTTTTTGCTGTAGGTTTCATATACTGCATAGATCAGAGCTTCAGGATGTGATTATAATGCCAGCCTGTGTGAATATACAGGGTGTCCCAAAAAAACTGACATCATCTGAGAAGTCCATATCAGAGTGACTACATGGTCAGGAGAAATGATACTTAAAAACCCTTTACGGTACCATGTTGCCCTCTGGCAACAAACCCATTTTTGGCCTGTCACATCTCCACAATGCATCCCAGTAAATGATACAATACTTTAAAAAAGAGGGAAAACCATAAGGAAACAATAAAAATACTTTAATTAGTCAAATGACCTCCAGGAAGCCAGTTTGAAACCCTTTTTTGTGTGACTTTTTTAAGGAAACAGCTCTGCTATCTTACTACAAAAGAAGACTTTCAAAACGTTATTCCTTGGCCCTTTTCCACCTGGAAAAAATATCTTCACACTAATAGGTGAGTAAACTTTATGTTTTGATAGTTTCCTGCAATTTATTTGGAATTAAATAGTGGAAATTTGTCAAAATGCAGCCTTGCCCTGAGGCAACAACTTACCATTATGGTAATTTGCACATGTTGCCTTTAGGCGACAGTGAACCATTATGGAAACAACACAGCAGTATTCACCATTAACATCAGCATCTGTGCATCAGGTCAACACTGACCATTGGCCTACTTGGGTAGAGAAAAAAGGGCAGGTGCAAATACCCTGGATGTATGGGTATAGGGAAAGTGCAGTGCACAAAATGTACCACTTACCTGTGACATGAGCACTGAGCAGCATTAACACAAGTGATGGCAACACATGTCAGGAAAGACCCAGGGACTGACAGAAAACATACACTGAAATGAAGCAGTGATGATCAAATACTGGAATTTGACACTTGTTTCTTGTTTTTGAAATGGTTATGATCTTTGTTGAGACGAGTAATTTAAAGTTAGTTCGACTTAGTTACACGTTTATTTCAGTGGGTTGTTCCTTAATGGTACAATGTTGCTTACAAGCAACATTTAGCCAAGAAACCTTTTAAGAGTTCATTTTATTATGTTTTTGAATTTAAAATTCCATGAAGTGTGACTTGTGGATACCACTGAATATTTTTGGATGTGTTTATTAAATAAACAATGTTCCAATTGGAAAAAAAACATGATTTTTCACTTACGAACCATTATGGTACAATGTTGCCTACGGGCAACAAACCCCCAAAACTTCCAAAAATAAAAATAAAATGTCTTCAGATTATGTTTATTTTGTCTATTTTGAGACAAAAAAGCACTCCAAACATTTTTCCCTCACTGGGATCATAATGTGTACCATAGAGGGTTAATAGGATTTATTTTGGACATAAATGTTTAATTCTACAAATTACGAACAAAAAATTCTGGAGGATGTTAATTTATAATGTTCCAAAGTTATTACAAATGTTCAATGTGGACTCTGACTAAACGTTTCCCGAACTTGGTTTACCACCTCTTCTGAAACTGCCGGCCGTCCAGATCCTTTTTTCAAACAGCCTTCCTCTTGAAACTTCTTATGCCACGTCCAAATCTGCTTTTCTGTTGGCGCTCGTTTATAAAATTTTCTAACAAATTCACATCGCACATTCACATTTGACTGAGTTTGGGTGTACTTCAATACGCAGAACGCCTTTTCTGTTGCAGTAAACGGCATGTCTATTCCTGAAAGCAGAACAATAAACATGATTACACTTTTTTGAGCAAAAAAAAGCAAACAAATTTTAAACAAATTATTAGGTGATGAAATTATGTACATTTTTTGGGACACCCTGTACAATTACAACAGGCTGCAGTTTAAAGGAGATATTTACGATTCAGTGATGTTGATGGGAGAAAGGCATTGTGTAAAATGTGTAAAATTTGTATTTTAGTTGGGAAAAATATACAAAATAATTAGTCATTTTTGCATATTCCTTGTAAACCAAATAAATTGCTTGAATGCTTGAATCCTGTATATTTGTCATATTTTGTATTTGAGTAGATGAGAGTGCATTTGCGGGTTAATATCAGTTTAATTTTTCTTTTTGAATCTGACATTGACAGTTTATTTTCTTAACCTCATATCTCCTCTTAACTTTTCTAAACTTATAAAATGAGAAATGTGCATAGAGAACTACTATTGATCAAACTGCATCTGCCAGACGCTCTAATGTCTTATTTGAGTCTTTATGTTAATCGGTTGCCTGCGCTGTCAACGATTCTGTTATGAGTCTTTGTTTTTAAGGGAATTTGGGATACAAGTGTAAAAGGGTCTTTACAGGCAGAATATTGAATCAGTGAAATCATAAATAACAACCAGTATTTGTCTGACAGTAGTTCAATATGGGGTGCTGTTCTGAAATTGCAGAGGCTTTCAAGGGGAAGGGCCAACAATGGAAACATCCATCTACAATAATTTAATACTGAGTGTGATGATGCCTCTTCTGCCGCCACAACACACACACACACACACAAACACACACACACGGACACACACAGAAATGAGATTCATGAACAGATAACCCCAAACTGCTGTTTTGAAGGTAATCAAGCCTATTTGTCACAATTGTTTGGTATAATTGAGAGAAAGTTCAGCGTGGTTGCCATAGAGCTGAGAGTAAACTGTAATTTGTTGTGATGCTGCAGCTGCACCTCTGTAACATTAACACACAGGCTTAAGAGTCAGATTGTATCTATTTATGGATTCGGAGACAACAACTCATTCGTCACAATAGTTTTCTTAGCATTTCACCAGAATTATGAGCAAGTGCCCCAGGTGATAAATGAGCTCTAACTTTGCTCAAGTGCTTGGTGGCAAAATACAAAAGCATCTGCACAAAGTAGTGTACGTGGCCTATTTTCAGATGGAGTTGACTCATGCAGAGACCATGTGATAACCTTAATCACTGGTTTAGCCTGTTTAGTAAAAGTACGAGCAACTGATCTCACATGTTTCTCAAAGAGAGATTGCAAGATTCAGGGGAATACTGGTGGGAAATGAGGCTCACAATCCTTGACAGATTCTGTTTATTTAGCCTGAGTCGGCCTTTCATATTGATGAGGGTTTTACGGCTACATTGGGATGTTAGTTGATGTTTCATAGTGAGTGTCTTGTGGAAATGCTAACTCAGGTTCTGTCCGCAGCTGCTTTTTCCTGCCAACCTGCGGAGACGGATCAGAACATCAGGCCAGTGCAAAAATGCATCATGACTCCTGAATGAACGCTGTCTACAGGGATCGTTTTTAATGTGAGACAACAAATCCCATCATGGCGTTAACCTGTTGCACTCCTGCACCTTAATGTTGATTCAGCCTGAGGTGGAAATGTATTTGCATAATTTACTTAAAGGTCTGCTGTGTGAGATTTACAGGGATTTAGGTGCATCTAATCCTTTTCATAATTATGTTTTCATTTGTTTATAATCACCTGAATATATGTGTGGTTGTGTTTTCATCACCTCTAAATGAGTTGTGCATATATAGTTAGCAGATCATCATTTCACCCTAGTCCTACGCTATGTTCACTTAATTCTCTTATTCTCTTAATTTTGCTGATTGTTCACGTTATAATTTAAACAAATGTGTCATGACAGCCATGAGACTCATATGTGAACAGTCTACGGTCCTAAAGTGACATCACACACGACACACTGTTTTTTTTTTTGTTTTTCTTTAGTTTTTAGTTTATTTCGAATATGCAACAAGACAGAATAATTTTACTTAGTCCTTAGAAATAAAACAGGTAGTAAGAAGTCATGGAAAAAAAAACAAAAAAACAAATCTTATACATAGACATGACTTCATTTGCACATTCAAAAAGGAGTGGGAGGAAGTACAGGGTGACACAAAAAAACGGGAACTTTTAACAATCCAATAAAACCAAGAGTGATGGAAGAAAATATTTTATTCATAGTAATTGAAACCTTAAACCATGCCATTTAAGAAACAATGATGGAATTTTCATTTTTTAAAAATTACTTCCTGTAGATGGCGTCCTCCTGTACGAATGCATTCTTGAAATCTGCTGTTGAGATTCCTCACTGACCGCTGCAACATCTCCGCTGGGATACTGTGAATTTCATCCTGAATTCTCTGTTTTAACTCATCCAGAGTTCTTGGTCGAGTCGTGTACACTTTACTCTTGAGATATCCCCACAAGAAAAAATCACAAACGGACAAATCTGGCGATCTAGGGGGCCAGGGAACGTTACCGAATCTTGAGATCACACGGTTACTGAACAATTCTCGCACAGCCACCAATGGTTACTAAAATGGGGGTGTGTTTACTTGCTCAAGGTCACTGTCTCGCAGTGCTGCCACTTGCTCATGTCTGCCAATACGCACTTCAAAATTCCTGCCAATGGTTACTATGGTCACCCTGTACTTGTACAGGTACAGGTCACCCTGTACTTGTACAGGGTGACCATAGTAACCATTGGCGGCTGTGCGAAAATTGTTCAGTAACCGTGTGAATTCAGGATGAAATTCACAGTATCCCAGCTGACATGTTGCAGCGGTCAATGAGGAATCTCAACAGCAGATTTCAAGAATGCATTCGTACAGGAGGACGCCATCTACAGGAAGTAATTTTTAAAAAATGAAAATACCATCACTGTTTCTTAAATGGCATGGTTTAAGGTTTCAAGTACTATGAATAAAATATTTTTCTTCCATCACTCTTGGTTTTATTGGATTGTTAAAAAGTTCCCGTTTTTTTGTGTCACCCTGTATAACTCATTTAATCCCACCCCTTCTCCACACAACAGTCTGTCCTTTAGTGTTTATTGAAGTAAATATGGATCTTGCTGGATCTCGTCTCCTCAAGTGTAGAATTGTGACATTTGTTGCATTTCAGTGACGTAAAAGTCGAATGGGATGCATCTGAAGTCATACAGCAAAGCATTACATATGTATCCGTTTCAGGACCACATTTGATACAGTAGTGGCCTGTATCTGATTTGAAAATGTTGGCTTTGTGCTGTTCAGACTGTTATAAAAAAATTAGATATGAGTCATATATGAGCAAAAAGTCAGATGTGGGCCAGTTTTACCTGCAGTGTGACAGGTAAAAGTACTGATGTACAAACAAACAAACATTCACACCAGTGGGTGATTAGATTGACCACACTGGAAACTAGAAAAGCACTTGGAGAGCGCAGACCTAGATTAGCCCAGCCCTGCCCCCCCCGCGATCACCACTAAAATTCAATCATTTATTCCTTGTGCTAGTATCAACATTTCCTCAAACCTTCATCCAAATTCGATTGAATCATCTTGCTAACAAACAAAGGTAAAAATGCCCCTCTAAAAACAAGCAAAACAAATTAATACAAGATATTTTTGCTTGAATTAAGCAAAAAAAAAAAAAAAAATCTGCCAATAGAAAGAGTGAAAATTATCTCGGTAAGATTTCTTGAAATAAGATTTTCAAGATCTATTGTCTAAAAATAAGTTCTTATATTTCACTGAAAAGTTACTCTTTAGGTGATTATGTCTTATTTTAAGTGTGATGAGATTTTCTTTTAAAAATACACTACCAGGCAAAAGTTTGGACTCACCTGGTTTTTCTTTATTTTTATGACTATTTCCATTGTAGATTCTCACTGAAGGCATCAGAACTATGAATGAACACATATGGAATTATGTAGTTTAAAAAGGTGGGACAAAACTCAAACCATGTTTTATATTTTAGATTCTTCAAAATAGCCACATTTTGCTTCTATTACTGCTTTGTGCATTTTTGGCATTCTCTTGATGAGCTTCATGAGGTAATTACCTGAAATGTTTTCCAAAAGTCTGGAAGGAATTCCAAATGATGCTGAGCACTTGTTGGCCATCTGTGGTCCATCTCATGTCATTTAAATAAGAAGGTGAGTCCAAACTTTTGCCTGGTAGTGTATAATTATTCATTTTTTCATTTTTACAAAAACACCATAAACACAAAACACCCCCACCCCCCTCCCGCTCCCGCACATCAATGAATTTACAATAGTAAATTAACAGTCCTGACAACAGTAAATGAATATGCTACAAATTAGTAATCGTATATCAAATAAAAGAAAGAAAAGTGTATGTAATGCAAAAAACAACAAGGTAATCACTCACATCAGTCACCTCACTGAAGAAATTTTAACACAGGATCCCATATGTGGTCAATCACTTCGCCTTTGTCATCATTATAATACCTTAGTCTTTCCAGATGTAGATTCTTCCACACTCTCAGGATCAACTTTTTAGCAATCACCATACCAAACAAAAACAGCAACTTTCTCATATTTGGTAAACCACTAGAAGCCCCAGTGATGGCAATGAGTGGATCTGAATCCCAGTGCTTCCTAAAAACCACTGAAAAACAATGAAAAATACTCTTCCGGAATGAGTAAAGTTTAGTGCATGACCAGAGGGAGAGTGTCAAGTTAGTGATTGTGTGACGATTTTGACTAGAAATGAGAAAAATACACTTGGTAAGATTTTGATTTTTTCCAGTGCACTTAACCTATTTCAGATGCGTGTCTTGGGACGGTGGGAGGAAGCTGGAGTACCAGGAGAGAACCCATGCATTGCACACACAAAGTGAACATGCAAACTCCACGTAGAAATTCCCACGGCGACTGTCACTGGAAATGTTGGCACTAATAAGAGGTAATAGTACCAACCACTGCTCCACTGTGCCGCCCTACAGTAGCTTCTGTTTGTCTTTTTTCATTTTACAACAGGTGGCTTCTATTTTTAAATAGTGTTACCGGCATCTAGTAAGTTTTAGTGTGGATCATTAAAGGTGATTTATCAGATGACTCAATCCCCCCAGCTAACCTACAAAAAGTTGTGGCTTTTTCATCTTTACTAGCAAGGTTGTACTATTCTATTCAAATGGAAGAACTCATCACCTCCAACACACAATCAGTGGATCAGAGACCTCATGGTTAATATAAAATTGGAAAAAACTAGAAATTAGGTGCACCCTAAATAACTCTGTCAACAGATTTAAAAAAAAAAATATGGGAGCCTGTTTTACACTATGTGAATATGTTACCTGGCCTGGAACTGTAAATACATTTTAGTTGTTTATATTGTGATTGACCTGTTTGTTCATTCATTTATTTATTTATTTATTTATTTATTTATTTATTTATTTATTTATTTATTTATTCATTCATTTTCTTTCCTTAAATGTACCAGAATGCTCTCTCTTTTTATGCATGTTTTGTTTGTATTGTCTTTTTTTTCTTTATGTGTTCTGTTTGTTTGTCATGTCCAGTGTCAATTTTTGTATTATGAACACATCACTTGAAATTATAAGTGTTATATTTGTTAAATGTTGAAAAGTTCTATAGATGTTAAAAAGCTCTATAAATAAAGTTTTAAAAGCAAAGCAAAGCAAAGCAATTTGATCATTAAAAATCATGTATATTTGTAGACATTTGTAACACTTTATGATTTATGATTGATTGTACTTATGATTAGGCTTTATAAGTTATTTTCTGATCTTCTAAGATGACGTATATTGCATGTCACGTGCTATTTTGGTCGGACACTGCATATAAAACACCTGTGTATTTTGTATTTGTGGATACTTTGAAATGTGTGACTCTTGATCATTTACAATTGATCATATGTTTGAAAAGTTTTAATACTTTTTTCTGTTATGACGTATAACGCAGGTCACGTGTTGTGATTAGACGCCACATATAAAACACCTGTGAAAGTTTCTGTCCTCAGTCTGATGAAGGGCCTTGGCCCGAAACGTCACTATTAAATGGTTTGGGAGCTCACTGGTTGTGCGGACCTTCCTTTATTTTTCACGTTCTACTTTTTTGGGATCCTGCACACCTCTATTTTGGATGTGCGTGTCGTTCACCTTTTTCTGTTTGTTTGTCATGTCCAGTGTCAATTTTGTTTTATGAACACATCACTTGAAATTATAAGTGTTATATTTGTTAAATGTTGAAAAGTTCTATAGATGTTAAAAAGCTCTATAAATAAAGTTATAAAAGAAAAAAAAAAAGGTGAATTATGTTACATGAAGAAAAAACAAAAAACCTTGTACTAATTTTTACACTAATTTACAAGGTCAGTTCAGTTACAAGGCTCTCTCCTCTGTCTGCTCTTCTCACTTACTGCACAGTTCTGTCTGAGAGACAAAACTCTGGGCAAAGCACACAAATACCATTCAGCCTATCACCTCTAATAGACCTGTTGAAGACACACAGCAGAAGTTAGCATGCTTGTAGCTTCAAGAACCGTGTTTCCTGAACTTAGGGACCCAAAAAGCTATTTTTATTGGTAGAGAAACATGTATAGCAATAATATGACTCACTTACTTAATAAAATATAGACCATTCTTTGCAAGAGCTTGTAAATGTCGACCTCATCAAATCGAAAAGCAGAAAAGAGAAAAGCATATAAGAAGATTAAAATGATGTAAGAGACACAACAAAGTGTTAATAATGTAATAAGACAGACATGATGCGTAAGCTATAAGAAGATGAAAACAACTTAAAAGATGAAAGAAGATTAAATTGACATAGAAGACGCAAGGAGACAAAAAAATGACATGAAAAGGATCATCTCACTAACGGTGTTATGTTTTATAGGTGTTTTACTATTACATTATACTACATACAGTCACGGAAAAAATTATTAGACCACCCTTGTTTTCTCCAATTTTTTTGTTCATTTTAATGCCTGGTACAACTAAAGGTACATTTGTTTGGACAAATATAATGATAACAACAAAAATAGCTCATAATAGTTTAATTTCAGAGCTGATATCTAGCCATTTTCCATGTTTTCTTGATAATAACCAAAATCACTTCAGTTCTTACGTCAATATCTATGGCATTGTACTGACAAAAACAGTGCTTTTAGGCATTCCATGTTTTCTTTTCGTCTGTTTTAGTCACATGATACACACAGGAGTTAGTACGTGATTGCATAACCGTTGTTTTTGATGACTTTTGATGATCTAATAATTTTTTCCGTGACTGTATAGTGTTATTGGATTGTTGTTACAGCTGCATTAACATGTCTATTGCATTTAGACTGCTGTAGATGTTTACATACAGCTGGTAGTTTTATCTCCTTCAATTCCTAATATTCTTTTAGATTGTCGTCTGTTTGTAGTGTTGCTGTTCTGTGAGAGATATGTACTTCTAAAATGTTAACTTTTCATGAGCTCCGAAAAACAGCCCAGTTTTTAGCTTCGTGACAAGGCGTTTTCCATTTAATCTGAGAGGGTGTAAAAACTTTTATCTAATGTAGCAGAATCTAAAACTCAACCCATAATGGAACACTTGAACAATCAAAATCAACACATACGGAGATGCATAGTTTTAACCGGACGGGAAGGGGATGAAAAAAGAGCCGTTTGATTTAATTAAAGGTGTCAAAGAAATGTAGACGCGGGGAAAAAAGTACAATATTTGCCTCTTAGATATAGTGGAGTGGAAGTATGAATCTGCATAAAATGGAAATATCAAAGTATTTCATAAATATGAACGTAAGTGCAATTTGTGTAAATGTGCTTTCCACCAATGCATGTTCCAAAAGGCGCAGAATATTTTTAGAAATTAATTTCATTTAGCCATTATGGTACTATTCCATTATGCATATCAAATGTGCAAATGGAAATGAAGTACTGAACTGGGGAGTCTGACATTTAGCGGTGAATAGAAATCAGTTAGTCAAATTACAACGGCTGTGGAGATCACATTAGACTTCCTTCCACTGACTACATAACCCCCCCCTTTTTTTTTTCCCCCCCTTCTGATCCATAGCCTCAAAGTGAGTCACTAGAGGACAAAATGTTATGTACCACAACTAAAACGCAGATGGCTGTGAGCTTTGCTTGAGCCATCACTCATTGCTCACTCACAGGTTAGGATGCCAACCAAGTCAGAGAAAACTGTCACTGTACACCAGTCAGTTTGGCAAACAACCCTGCTGTCTGAAATCTAACTGCTCCATGTGTTGTATATTACAAAGTCTCTGTAACCCCCTTCAGAATAATAAGACAGCGAAGCTCAAATTATGTCAGACTTTGTTTTTGGAACATTTGTGTTTTCACATCGGAGCGGAGGGCTGTTTATTCATTCTTACAGGGATGTGCATGCTTTAATGTACGTTATATTTATACACAATGCATATCTAAGCAGGCACAAAAGGTAATTTATCATTATGCACATAGCTAAAAAGGAGAACTGTGTGTGTCAGGTTACAAAAACATTCATTTCAGAGACATATTTAGACCCTGCCAGTTGCCAATCAAAATGGATATAAATACAAAACCACAATGCCGTGTTACCATATAGTAAGAAAACCCTGCACATTTCAACATGCTGTCAAAGACTCCAGTGAAATGCACCATTAAAAATCGGATTGTTATGGTAGTGCATTTTTGGCTCCGGGCCTATATATCTATTTTTTTCCACAGTCTATAAGAAGAAACAACTTCACAGCCCGGTACGATTCATATAGGAATATAGGAAACAAACAAAAAAAAAAAACACAAGAAGCAGAAGTTCACACGGAATGTTGAAAGCAGAAACAGTCTAAAGATTATCCACACTAAACCATGTGTGAACTAGAGCAGCCAATGGGAGCTTACCTCCTCTTAATAACACATGAGCTCCCATGAAAATGAGATTTGTGAAATTTAAGACAGGCTCAAAAATATCTCTAAATGCCGATACTATGTGAAGGTGCACTGCTGCCAGGCCAGAAAAAGAAAAATGGATTAGTATCGTGTTATAATGTGGAAATATCTTGTTATAGCATGAAAATAACTTGTGAAAATGTAAAATTTCTTGCTATCATATACAAGTATTGTGTTTGAATAGAAATATCTTTTGGTAAGATGAAAAGATCTTATTATAAGGTGAAAATATCTTGTGATAACATGAAAAATATAATGTTATGATAGGAAAATTATGTTGTCGTAAGGTGAAATTATCTATTTATACTGTGAAAATATTGTATTATAACATCAACTTACCTTGTTGTAACATAAAAGTTACCACAAAGTCCTGGTTTAAGGTGAAAATATCTTATGATAACACAAAAATATAATGTTACAACATAAATATATCTCATTATGACAAAAATAGTTTGTTAGAACATGAAAAGATCTTGTCATAAGGGGAATTTATCTTTTTTGATACCATGAAATTATGACGTATAACAAGAAAATACAATGTAACATGAAAATACCCGATTAGAAGCATAAAATATGTTGCTGTAATATGACAACATCTTCTTATATTGTTTTATTTTATTGCTATATCCATTTTATCATATTACAAAATGAAAATATCTTGTTATACCATAAAAATATCTTGGGTTAACTTGAATATGTTTAAATATTACAAACATATCTTGTGATAACATGAAAAATATAATGTTATGACAGGAAAATTATGTTGTCGTAAGGTGAAATTATCTATTTATACTGTGAAAATATTCTATTATAACCTAAACATACCTTGTAGTAACATGAAAGTTACAACAAAGTCCTGGTTTAAGGTGAAAATATCTTATGATAACACGAAAATATAATGTTACAACATAAATATATCTCATTATGACAAAAATAGTTAGTTAGAACATGAAAAGATCTTGTCATAAGGGGAATTTATCTTTTTTGATACCATGAAATTATGACGTATAACAAGAAAATACAATGTAACATGAAAATACCCTATTAGAAGCATAACAATATGTTGCTGTAATATGAAAACATCTTATTATATTGTTGCTTTATCCATATTATCATATTATAAAATGAAAATATCTTGTTAAATCATAAAAAATATCTTGTATTAGCTTGAATATGTTTAAATACAACAAATATATATTGTCATAACATGAAACTATGCTTGTTAAGACTGTATTGTCTTCTTTCTCGTCTGGTAGCCACATGGTTTATTAACAATCTGCTCATTTTGCCTTGCATTTCTATTTTTTTCTGTCTTCATCATCATAGATCATGCGTAAAATTAGCCTATTACTGCTGTATGACTCATTAATGATTCATATTATTATCAATAATAGGAAATGTTACCTAAATCATGTGGTTTTGCTCACATTTTCAGACACATAAAGTGAAAGAAAAGTGATTTTATTTTTATTTCAAAATCAACAAATGAGAATGTTTTTTTTTTCTTTGTTTTGCTTTATTTTCCTGGTCAGAAACAATAGATGCAACAGTTATAAAGGATGAAGCTTTCTCGCCTTTGTTAAACACATAATAAAATATTCCCTTTTGAACTTGCTTCCTCTCAGCAATAAAGTGAAACAGTGTTATTACTGAAATAAACAGCGTCTCTGTGAAAGACGCACAGGCGAAGCTACTTTACATCTGCTTTTTTACTCTTATTATTCATATTCTGAAATACATAAAAGCTAAAATCTAAAGTGAGTGCTTTAAAAATGTCACATTTGTTGTTTCTGACCATGAAAGTGTGGAGAAAAAAAAAAAAAGCCACAGGTAGCAGAGTCAACCATCTCTCTTTGCAGAAACCTCAAAAACTGATGCTCAGCAGAGGAGATAAAGAGTGTATGAGAGTGGAGTGTGTCTTCCAAGTGGCAAAACTGAAACTGTAGGGTCATTACTTTACACTCCTGGAACCCAGAGCAGAGATGTGAATCAGTGCAGTTACACTCCTGCACAATCTATCTTTGATGTTTCCTAGAAGAAGCCGTTTATCTGCCAGTTACTTTGCTGGAACCAGTCAGATAATACAGCTGAATATAGGGGTTTTCATCTTGGCCAGTTTTTCAGGTCTTGAATCAGTGTATGGAGCTTTTATCTCTATCTACTCCAGTAGATCATGACTGTAAATAAAATATTCTTCTTTGTTTGTAAAGATTAATGAGATTAGCTTTGGGGAGATTTGAAAGTAACTCAGCTGCTTACACTGACAACATGCCAACAGTCAATTTTGCCAAAATAAAGTGATAAATTCACAGAAATATGAGCCTTTAACTCCAGAAAATCCAGACATTTTTGCCATTTGCAGATTGCTAATGTCCTCTCATTCAGAGAAAAAGAACATTTTGTACATTTCAGACAAAGATGGCAGCACAGATGAGAGATTAACAACTACACCTAAGATAATGATTGAGGGATTAGTCTCAGTTCTGCTCCTAAGTGGCTCAAGGTTTTCATGTCCATGTCTGCAGAGGCAATCTCTGACCGCCAAATGTCTCGTTAATACAATATTCAGATTTTATCTTTGACAATGCATCCACTCAGCCCCTGCCTCTTCATCCACACAACTGATTTGTCATTGTGTGAGGCAGCGTGTGTAAAAGAAACACCACTATGATGTTTGCGTGTATATTGCCAAATGAATAAATGGAAATTAGATCATTCATAGTCAGTGAATTGAATCTGTTTTTATTAATGTCCGACAAAGGTCACATATTGTGAGTCATAACAGGATCTGACTTGATAATTTGGTAGAGTGTAATCTGACTGAATTTGCTGATAACCAGCTGGTCTGTAATGAGGAGGGAAATTCAGTCTTTTCAATGATGCATCAGATCCTGCAATTTATTCCCCTGTTGGATTTGCATGGACCAACTCTGTTTTTGGGACTTAGTAGAAAGGATTGGTACATCAGAGAATATAATGTGAAAAATAAGAGTCAAACAGGAGATTTTTAGTACATCCAAATGAGGTCTTCTGTGTAGATTTTTAAGATTCTCAATATTTGTTAATTATTCAGACAGTAAGCAGACGTGCACTGACTATGGATTAAATCTGCAAACCTCATCTGCGCTTTAAGGCTTTGCAATGAAACAACGGCCCAATCAGCACCTAAAAGTTCTATTTTCAGAGATGTTTGAAGACACATGCGCCAACGTGTCCTCACTGCATGTGCTGTTTTTTTGGGGGTTTTTGTTCGAGCACATCGTCTCCTAAGAAGAGCTTTGGGATTTCAGTTCAGATCCTTTTTATATAAGCCACCGCCACTGTTGGCTCCCTTGTTCCTATAGATGCACCGCACTTGACAGTTCCATGGGTTGGGCAGATGAAGCTATATGGAAACACGTGACCCAGCTTGAAGGAGCGGCGCTTCATAAGTGTGAAGAGACAGAGGAGGACTGGAGAGACGCTGGAGCAGCAGCAGCAGCAGCAGCAGGAGCAGCAGCAGGAGCAGGAGGAGCAGGAGCAGGAGAAGGAGAGCGTATCCAGAACGCAGGAGCGCACTCCAGGAGCGACACTTTACCAGACCCTATCAAAACTTAGAGCCGCGTTTATAACTTTAAAAAGAGCCTAACAATAATGAAAATATTGAGGATTTTATCCTAAAGCCCTGCACCCTGGTTCTCCTTCTTTTATGTAAGATCTGTGTTGGTTGGATGATGCACTTCTGACTTGGATTAACGCGCGGCGATAAAGGACGATTCTGCGCACTTGGAAAATTATGTAAGGTAAAGAAACATTTTTCACTTTAAAAACAACAAATTCCATATTTTGATCATGTTCTCCATACTTTTCAAAATTAATTAGATGTTTTATGCTACTTGTCCTGCAGAAAAGTCTGTTTATTTGATTCTAAAGGTGCGGGTTCGTGGATGTACGCACTGTACCTTCACCAAAAACAGACTGAAAGCTTTTGGAATCAGACTTAAATATTGTTCAAATAACTGCAGATTTGTGCATATATCAATTCTATGAAAAACAAAACCATTATGTTAGTGATCTTTATTGATAAATTACATTAGACCACTTACATTACATCATCCATCTGCTTAACGCTATTGCATATTATTTTAAATAACCTACAGGTTATCTACTATATCTTTACAGATATAGTTTATGTGCTATTGTAGAAAATGTACTCTAGATTTTGCTAAATATTAACCTTGTTTGTGAACCCACATAAAGTTCCGTTTTTATAGCCTTTTATTACCTTCATATACAGTAATCGCTCAGTGATGATATTATGTGTTGACGGGAAGAGGGTGCATGTCTCAGAATCTGTAAGAGCTCCAGGCTTGGAGGGTAGATGAGATTTATGTGCAAAAAAACTCTGAAAAGAAAAGAAATCCATCTGAAATTGTTCCAAACTATCAAAAAATGCATATATTGATATGAATATGCATGATGAGAGGCTTGTTGGCATTTTGAATTAAATGTGTGTAGGCTATTTGTTTTGCTGCAAAAATACAACATATACATAGGAATCTTTTTGAGGGTTTCATGTTAAAATAATGCGTCTGAAATGTTTGTTATCAATTCATAGGTTGACCAGACGTCTTAGACTGCAGTATTACCCTCAGACACAGCCATGAAGTCTGTGCTGGATGGTGTGGCCGACACCACCTTCCGGACTATCACATCTGGTTTACAGTATCTTGGCTCCAACGACGCTAACTATGACGACCCCATCAATAATGTAAACTTTAAGGGCAGTGTCTCCCTGCAGAAGCCCTTATCTGCTTTCCGCAGCAACTCTTTCCCAGATAAAGTACCTGCAGATGAGGAACTAATTTTCAAAGGTATTCCCTTCTACCCCACCAATGCTACAGACCTTTTCAACAATAGGAGCACAATCAGAGATGAGGCCAACAATATTCAGTGTGGGGAGAACTTTATGGACATGGAGTGCTTCATGATTCTGACTCCCAGCCAGCAGCTGGCTGTGGCTGTCATGTCTCTGACTTTGGGGACCTTCACAGTCCTGGAGAACTTGGTGGTGCTCTGCGTCATCCTGCAGTCCCGCACCCTGCGCTGCCGGCCTTCGTATCACTTCATCGGCAGCCTGGCTGTGGCTGACCTGCTGGGCAGTGTCATCTTCGTCTACAGCTTTCTGGACTTTCATGTTTTCCACAGGAAGGACAGCCCCAATGTTTTCCTCTTCAAGCTGGGTGGAGTCACAGCATCTTTCACAGCGTCTGTGGGGAGTCTTTTCCTCACTGCTATTGATCGCTACATCTCCATACACCGGCCTCTCGCCTACAGACGTATCGTGACACGGACCAAGGCTGTCATTGCCTTTTGTATGATGTGGACCATCTCCATCATCATCGCAGTGCTACCTCTGCTGGGCTGGAACTGTAAACGTCTCAATTCTGTTTGCTCAGACATATTCCCTCTGATTGATGAGACCTACCTGATGTTCTGGATCGGGGTGACCAGTGTACTGGTTCTTTTCATTATCTACGCCTACATTTACATCCTGTGGAAAGCCCATCATCATGCTGTGCGCATGCTGAGCCGTGCTTCTCAGAAGAGCCTTGTTGTATACTCAGCAGATGGGACTAAAGTGCAAACAACACGCCCAGAGCAGGCACGCATGGATATCCGCCTGGCCAAGACCCTAGTGCTTATCCTGGTAGTGCTGGTCATCTGCTGGGGCCCGTTGCTTGCTATAATGGTGTATGACCTCTTCTGGCGAATGGATGATGACATCAAGACAGTATTTGCATTCTGCAGCATGCTCTGCCTCCTCAATTCTACAGTCAACCCAATCATCTACGCCTTGAGGAGTAAGGACCTGCGGCACGCCTTCCTCAGCTCCTGCCACGCCTGCAGGGGCAGTGCCCAGCAGTTGGACAATAGCCTGGAGTCCGATTGCCAGAACAGAAATGCCAACATTTCTGCCAACAGGGCTGCAGAGAGCTGCGTGAAGACCACTGTGAAAATAGCCAAAGTAACAATGTCTGTATCCACTGAAACGTCTGCAGAAGCTGTCTAATTGGCTGTCAGAGGGGAAACTGTATAAATGTCATCTTCCCTAAACAAATCTAACACAACATTGCAGAAAAAAAAATCAGACCGTTCTGACTAACATCCTCTCATAGATGCTTTAGTGGTTGCATTATTTTATGTTAAAGTATGATTGTGCCAAAGTGCCAAATGGTATTGAACGGATGTAGAAAGGACTCACAATTTCAAAGAAATATCAGACTATCATAAGTCTGCTGTTTACCATAGACTTCATGATATTCGATTAGCGAAGGCATATTATATTTTTGTACTGTGAATTCAGGTTTTGAAACAATATCTCTTCATTTATGGGATAAGGGGCTACTGACATTTTTAATTCAAGAAGTTTGACTGTGTCATGTAGACTTTAACATGTGTCTTGCACCATAAAAATAACAAATCGCCTTGACTTTCTACAGGCTTCATGTACATGTTGCATAGAGACATTTCTACACGCAAAAGTTGAAATGACTCTGATTGTTCCTTTCTAATATTGCCATTAAACATGTCTTTTGTACTTCTGACATGATACTTCTTCTGACAACACTCAGTGAGTGGCAAATATGTAAAAAGATTTTAAAAAATAAATAAATAAAAAAGACAATGGAGTCATGCTAAAATTAAAATAGAAAACAAAAAGCAATTTACAGCCATCACAAATGAACTCAAATAAGATGGAGGTAAATGGATTCACAGCTTGAGTTTGTGACTAATCCACCTAATATTTGAAATGGCATTTTCTGTGGCAGAGTGACAGTTGTCCCTGATGTCCATTTCTTTACTCGCTAGCCGTTAAACCTTTAGAGTAATGTGTCTTTGTTCCAGTGTATACCTAACAACTGTACAGTGTTTTCTCGCAAAAATAGTGTTTGAATTGACTCATTCAGCTACAGCCGAACACATCGAGCTTCTGGCCAAAGCTTGAACATGCTCATCAAAACTGGATTAGGATACAGTGTGCTGGTCACCACTGTAACCGATGTGGGTTTGACTATAGCTGCTTTCATCAAATGTAGGATTTTACTCGATTCAGCTCTGTATGTATGTGTGGTATCTTGTGACTTGGTGATATATTTCCAACCCCCGGCCTTTTCTCATTGCAGTGAGTGTTTTAGTGCTACTGTTGCAACGGGGCATCATTTTGGAAAATAAAAGCAACCCATGCACAGGCCTAGTGAAGTACTTTTGGCGTAACTCTAAATACAAATATGTCTGCTGTTTACTCATCTAAACAAACAAACAGGGGGCTTTTTATTAGCTGGTAACTTGAATGGAAGTGTGTATGCATTATGTAGAGAATCGACAACTGACCTAACAAAAGAATCTGGGAATATGTGATTTTCTAATAGATGATGTAGTACTTTTAATCTAGAAATCTCACAGCACAATTGTTCTGTAGACATTTATCTTGGTGTAAAGTTATCCAGACAGCTGTTTATCAGTATGCTTTGCTGCCTCTTGTATTAGTGAGTATTGAAGATCAAAATGTCAACTGTCAAGTGGCTTCTGTACAGTGGTGGCATAATGAGGAATCTATGACTTAAAAATCACAGTCAGTCAAGTGTTTTTAGTATTGCTGTTTTCAAACTTTTGAATAAAGTCGCAGCTGGTTGTCATTCTGCCTGCAGTTATTTGATTGACCGCTCGATAACGGGAAACGGTAGCCTCACAGTACATTTTGTTTTATTCATTCAGCAATGACTGATTCCAGACAAAGCAGCGAACAAGAAGTGGAGGCCAAGCCCTGCTGAGCTAAAGCAACACAAAACCAACAGTAATGTTGTACTGCCCTCTTGTGGTGCATCTTCCAAATCAGTTGCAGCCTCATTGCTTCATGTGGCCTCGTCTTTTCAATTTGCATATATTACTCACAAAACAGACATATTTCAAGGATCAGGTTTGACGGCATGCTTTGATGGAAACATCTGCTGTAGCTTTAGAGACAGGCAAGGAAACAGCAACATCTGCTTGCACTGATGTCAATAGGATTTTGTTTGCCATGGTTGTTTGAGGGCTAAGAAACTGACTGACTCAACCATGTGTGAAAAGATTCAGTTATCAACACAAAAAACAAAAATTTACAGGATTTGTGGTGATCATCAGTAAGTCATGGATAGAGGAAAATAACTCTCGATGCTTTATTTTCAGGAAGGCTGCAAGATTATCTCTGGCCAGTAATTTTCTGGCTACAATCAAGTTAACTGATTAAACTAAAATGGGCTGAGCAACGTTAACCTTGTGAAAGTAAATGATCAACAGCTTCTGCCCAGTGGGGTGGGGGTGGGGGTGGGGGGGGTTGACCCAGCTCATTAGCCTGACTGATGGATTTGCATAAACTGAGTTCAATTTATTCAAAACAGGGAATCAATCTACTGTAATTACAAAAGAACCAGAAGATGAAGTGACTGTGATTTTGGAGCAGATTCAATTCCAGTGTCATAAATCACAGATTCACTTCAAATTCTCTGTCTACCCTCAGTTTGATGAGGGTAAACTTCCTTCAAAAACTTCAATGAAAGCTCAAGTAAAGCCATAAAGGAGGGATCCCTCTCCCAATACAGACCAGAATATCAAACTAATTACATGCAAAAATGTATACATGCAATGGAATGTACAGTAAAGGGAATATAGCTGGTATGGCGATGAGCAGCATTCAAGCACCATCTGCACAGAAGACCTCGACAAAAAAGGACAAGCCATCCAGACGTTCAGGAGACTCATTACACAACATGCCATTCACATAGACAGAAGAATGACACATACTCAGAGAGACAGAGATAAATACATGAAACCAACAGGCAGCGATCCAATTCAGGCATCCTGGGTAAAAGACAGGGCTAGAGAAAATGGAGAGAGAGACCGCAAATGACACATGGTCTAGGAGCATGTGTTAAGACAAAGAAACAGAGTAGAACACAGGTGTCAAACATGCGGCCCACCAAAGGTTCCAATCCGGCTCGCAGGATGAATTTGCAAAGTGCAAGTTAGGATATCGAACTCAAAAATAATATCATAATAACCTATAAATAATGACAACACCATTTTTTTCTCTTTGATTTAGTGCAAAAAACATTACATTATGAAAATTTTACATGAACAAACTATCCTTTAACAATAAAATGTGAATAACCTGAACAAATATGAACAACCTGAAATGTCTAAAGAAACTTAAGTGGAATTTTAACAATATTCTGCCTGTTATTAAATGTTTTGTGCGTTTGTAGATCTGATCTGTAATGCACATGTATAAATGATAAGTCGAGGGATAATATTGATAAAATTGTACTTATATTTCTTAACAAATTCCATTTTTTTTCAGGTTATTCACATCCTTTTTGTTTGGATTGTTTGGAAATGTAAATATTGGCATAATTGAATGTTATTTTTTGAACTAAAACAATTTGGAGTTGTCATTATTTATTGGCTATCATGCTATTATTGTACCGGTCTGGTCCACTTCAGATTAAATTGGGCTGAATGTGGCCCCCAGAAGAAAATGAGTTTGACACCCCTGGAGTAGAACAATGCTTTGGCTTTGAAAACCCGTGGAGCATACAGAAGATGTAATGTATCTTGTTAGCAGGGCGCTCACAGTCTCATTATATTTTACAGCTCATTGAGACTAGTCTGAACCCACTACATGGATAATTTAGGAATTTAGTTGAATGTTACGACACACATGAGGATCCATTTTGGGGGATTTTTAAAAGCTCCACTATAGTCTGATGTTTGGACTTGAATTAGTCTTGGTCAAGGTGTGGTTCCTTATCACAAAATTGCCACTTACAGTGACTTGTTAATTAATGCAAAAGAGACAGACACTCATAGCATAAATTATACCCAAACTACTTTAAATTAGGAAAAATTAAGAAAAAATTAGGTTCTCCCACTCACTCAAATGCAGCCATCATGGATATTAAGTACTCTTGGCTTCATAGTAAGTGTGTAGCTTCGATGCCACACCGCCTCCTCCATTAGAGCTGAGAATACAACTGTGTACAGTAGTAAAGGAACTGGTACAAATATTACAGGAAATGTTGTAACCTACAAAAGACTGCAAGACAGTTGAGTTAATCATCATTCGTTCGGTAATAAATCTATTTTTCAACAGGGAGGTGACTAAATCAGTATTTGCAAAGGAATGGCAGGTATATGGCTAGCTCCAGTGGTTGAATGTAACAAAATACTTTTACTCAACTATTGTACTTGAAAGCTGAAGATTTCCATTTTTTGCAGCTTTATACTAATGCTTCCTTTCTACTTCAGGGGCAGATCTTCACCGCATGTCCCACAGCTTTAGAAACTTTTCATATTATAAGAACATCAGGAGGATATTTTAGTCTTTCCTGATATGCAACATACACATTAATGTAGCAGTAATAAAATCAATTACATGGTAATGGTACAACACTGACACACACTATTTTACTGCATTACTTTTTATACTCTAAAGTCAACTTTGTTTTTTTTTTTTATATTCGTTCATATTAGATTTAATATTGTTACTGAGAATATTTATCAAATACATTTTTTCTATTTGATTTAATAATTAATTGATTGTGAAACTTCACGTCGCGGTTTGAGGGGATTATGTCGTCAACCAAAACAAATTTAAAAAGACGATAATTTCTGCGTGTTCGGGAAATGTAGTCTTTGTGCTGATAAAATGGCAGGCAAGACTTGATACAAAAACTACAACTACCAGGTAGAGGTAAGTCTCTTGCGCATGCGGACACTAGATAAGAGGTAAAGCGTAAGTGATAGTCCACTGAGCTGTTGTACGGATCTGTTAGTAATAAGACTTTTAAATCTGCCATCATCCGATTTGTAGATTGCGTTTAACCTATACTTTTTGATTCGATTAATATCAGCATATACTCTTTAGTGGATATAATACGAGATTTAGCGACAGAACGCTCCTAGAGAGTAAAGAGATCTGCATTTGTTCGTACCCCGGAATCGCTGCTGCCGTTCATCCTAGCTAACGTTAGCTAGCATTAGCAGCGCAGACCGGGGCCCAGGTCAGTGGTGAGCGGTGATTTAGGTTTTTTTTTACTGTAACATTTTGACACATTTCGTTAGAATGGCTTGTGGGGCTACTCTGAAAAGGACTATGGATTTTGATCCACTCATGAACTCTACTTCACCCAAACGAAGGAGGTGCGCTCCGATCATGTCTCCGGTGTCTTCGCCACAGAAATATCTGCGTATGGAACCGTCACCTTTCGGGGAAGTGTCATCCAGACTCACCACAGGTAGGAATTCATTTATTTTTAACCCCAGTGCCAATATTCATGCGATCAAATCAGGCAGCTTTGCAAAATGGTCGTCGATTGAAGCTTACGTCCTGTTACCGGTCTATAAAGGAAACAACTGTCCAAACGCACTTCGTTTAATTTCTATGAATACAGTTTTAGGCCTTATGTTGGTTAATATACGATATTTGTTGATCTGTTATAAAGCAAACCATGGTAATTTGGTGAACATTTAATCATTACTTCCTGCTAATCTACTTTTTCGTAATTGTAGGATGGCATTCCAAAAGTAATAGGATAATAAATTATGATAATAGTAGGAAGTGCTCCTTATAGTTGCTTTGCATTATTTTTTTTGGTCGTTCTAGAACACATACTCTGTTGGAATACTCCAATCAATGGGGGAGTAAGTTCTCCCAGTATTACTGTTTGCAAAGTTCCCCTACAATATGAATCCACAGCTCTTTTGGAAAAGCTAATCAACCCATCTCTCACCCTAAAAATGCATTATAAGTGTGATATCAACTGTCTCCAACTTTATTGGAAACTAGATGAGCTAACTCGTGAACCAAACATTTAATGTAAAGTAGAATCTGAATCACTGAATATCACAATCATTAAAGATGGTCCTACATATCATAGTGCCTGTTAAAAAGAGAAAAGTAGAAGAAGTTAGAGGAATTTGTAGACCTTGCAATGATGTTTCCCTTCAAAGTTAGTACTGGCAGTAAAGAATCTTGATATTGGTCAATGCTAACATGTATCTTCTGTTTTGGTACTTGTTGTGTTAACTCCATGTTCAATTTGTATGCAATGATGGCCTTGGGTTCCATATGACAAATGTATGCAATAACATAAATATTGCACACAAGATTATGATTAACTCCAAAATGTTGTGAATCCATGGATCTGTCTGGTAGTTATTCCCCTTGGGTTCAGATGCATCTTTTAACAGTTAAATGGAAGTGAAACTTAGTGTTTCCAGGAAGTCTAATTTCAAACAGATTTAAATAATGGAGGAGAATGTGTGTGCAGGAAATGTAGTCTCATGAAATGGTTGGTGCTACTGAATATAAAACTAAAAGTACCACTATTGGATCTACATGTTACACAGAATTTCAACAGTTGATGTGGAAAGTCTTGCAAAGTGTGTAGGGTAGTTTTAATCATCATTACATTCTAATCTCTAAATCATACAATAATGAGACCATTCAGTTGTGTTGTCAGTTTGCATTGTTTCCATATGGGTACAGTTTCCCCTTACGTGATTTAACAAATGTTTATTTCTTTGCTTCAAACTTATGTCTGTTTCAGAGCAAATATTACACAACATTAAACAGGAGTACAAGCGGCTGCAGAAAAGACGACACCTGGACAGTACTTTTCAGCAGGCAGATGGCTGCTGTCCTGTGGACCTGCAGAGCATCCACAGTGGAGCTGCCATTTCAGGTATCTACAAACATTACATCCTAATGAGGATGTTGACTGGTTGTTTAATGCACCAGCCTTCTGTTTTAGCTGAAAAAAATTGTGGGCTGTAAACTACCAACAGGGACATGGAGCCACATGAATACTAATTCTGATTTAGACTGGCATCAGTGCTTTGTTTTCTCTTTGTGGATTCAATTCCTGTTCATGCCTTGCATTAACATGTCCACAGCCCCAAGTTAGTCAGTTCACACTTGACATTAGAATGCATCTCCACATGCTTCCTGAGTGATCCCTTGTGACTCAATCTCACTTCCCTGCTATGTATGCAAATAAACATCCCACTTCCATATGCAAAGAGCATAAGCAGTGTTTATCTTTTAAGAATGTTGCATGTATAATACAACACAATGTCTCATTAACAGCTTTAAAGAATATTGCTAAAATTTTGCACACATACTTACTTGGTTGCAGTCGTAATTGCCTGGTCTTGTTAACTGGCTGGAAGCAGCAGAGCATTTCCTATGCCTAGTCTGCTGGAAACTAAAAGTAGTAATTAAAACGACACACTGGGTTTGCTCCAGTCAAATTCCCCTAGCTGATGCATACATAAAACACCTCTATGCACCTTTCACTGATATATCAGACCCAGACTGAGGTCTGTGGCTCTCTTTAGACCTGACATAAACTTACCCTTTTTGTCATGATCCAGTCTCAACTGGACAGCTTTAAGTCTGGCTGTTGACACAGATTTGACTTTGCTGCTCTGTCTAGAAGATATATCTGTAAATCATATCTGTAAACATGGCACAGTCTTCCATTCCAAGTTGAACAGGCTGGATTTATAGTGTTTCTTTGCAAATTTAATACACTACTCTGCGCCAGCTGTTGGGGTGTAATGTTTTCTTGCCCGGTAGCTTGAATCAATCACTTTTCCACAAGTTCAACTTTGACCATTCCCTTTGTTTTTATTACCTACCATGCATGCCATGCTTTAGTGGAGATATAATCTTTAGGTGGAAGTGAAACACATTAGTGTAACACATTAGTGAAATGCTTAAGGATGGTTTTTTTTTTTTTTTTAAATTCACTTTTTTATTGACATTCTGCATCAATTTTGATAAAGATATTCATTTTAAATGTCATCAACAGTATATTAGTATTAATGTCCCATTTTTTTTAACAATGAAACAAACAAAAAGAACATTAACAAGTAGGGAGTGAATTGCAGTTATTGCATTTACTATATCTAATCTTCTACACAAAAATAAAAGCATCAAAGTCCGGTCTGCGTGGCATGATGTATTCCATCCAAAATGCTTAAGGATTATGCCAACTGTAGATACACTCTCATGCATGGAGGGAAAAAAAGTGGCAGAGCATCATTCCATAGTGCCCTCAGGCATGACAACACATTTTATAGATAATCTTTGAGCGGATTGAAAAGATCAGACACCTGTTAAGCATTTTACAAAAATGCAATGCTACATGGATAATATCAGCTGACTCAACACTCCTTCAATCCATTCGACAATACGCCTGTGCAGACTATGTTGAGAGAAAGTGTACACAGGTGGCTCAGACCACCTCTGAATGCATCACCAGAGATGAGATCTCAGTGTGTGCTGTGTTTTGGTTTCATTCTCGTCTATACTTTAATGCATGTTTATGCCACATCTCAACAGCACCTGAGGGACTGGATTTCAGTGTGTCCTTGGTGCATTTGCATCTTTACTTGGAGCTGACTGTTGGATTTAGTTGACATTAGATATGTTAACGCTTTGTGTGAACAAGACTATAGTCACTTCTTAACATTGATTCTTGGGCATAAAAGCCTCTGGATGTTTTTTCAGTGTTTGAGTGTGATCCAGGCTCCAAAGAAGAATATTACCTTTGAGAAGCCTTTGTCAGTTTTCTGTTTTTCTACATGAATTTTTTTGCATCACATGTTGCTGTTTCCTCAACAAAGAAAGTGTCAACATTCAGATGTAGTTCTGCCAGTGTGTAGTGAAAAGGAAAGCACTTGGAACTTTAATTTTGAGCGCAGGATCAATTTGACAGATTTATATTCCAGTGCTAGGCAGTACTCCGTAAATTGCATGCACAAAAGGTTGTTTTGTACTCAAAGCACCTCTTAACTCCCAGTGTAGATAATAGGGATAGACTAGAGGAACAAGGTAATTTGCATTTTCATTAATTGCGATACTGATTCTGCTCACAGGTGCATCATCTCCCACTAGGAAAGAGCAGCCGTTATTTTCCCTCAGACAGGTTGGGATGATCTGTGAAAGACTACTGAAGGAGCGAGAGGATAAAATTCGTGAAGAGTACGACGAGATCCTGACGACAAAGCTTGCAGGTATGTGGTATTGTAAATGTAAAGCAATCTTCAGCACAGTAGTGAGCAGCCACACTGAATTACTTTCCTTCCAACAGAGCAATATGACGCCTTTGTCAAGTTCACACATGATCAACTCATGCGAAGATTTGGAGAGCAGCCTGCTAGCTGTGAGTAAACGTATTCGTTATTATTTGCTATTAAAGGTCTGGTCACGTGAGCATGCTGTGAGAATAAAGGGATTTTAATGCTTAAAGAGAGTGCCTTGGAGTTTTCTTCCTGTTTATCTACTTTTTGATCCCTTTTCCAAAGAGTACCTCAAACAAACTCCTTTTTTTTGGGTCCTAGAAGCATTCGTTACCATGATGTTTTGTTATGTGCTGTTGTTGAAGATCATTTATGACCTGTGCAGACATGTAAGACTAGAGTTTTTAGTAGAGTCTTGTCATCTGCGCTGACCTTAACCAGATCTAATAAATTTAACTGCCTGGTTTTTTCATCCCCATTTTAAATTAATTAATTACATTTTTTATTATATCCCAGAAGTAGATTATCATAGTGCTTTGGTCTTAACTGCAACTTCGCAAAACTTCAAATCTAACCATGAGCTTTTCACCAAAGCACTTATATTTTATATTTTCCCCTTCATCGCCGCAGTAGAAAATCTGTTTCACTCCAACACTTCGTCCCTCGACACAAACTCCTATAAATCAGACTGACAATTCAACTGCAGCATAACATCACTGAACTGAAACTGGAAAAATAACCAGTCACAGTGACAACATGTATCAAGTCAAAAGGGAGTTTTTAAGTTTTACTGGCTTTGTGTTTTTGCTTATTGGAGGTTTATCAGATGAGCACAAAGTAGAGATGGGAATATGTGAACATTTTGTTTCTTAAATAGCTCTTGGAACTGAAATCCTCTTCTAAATGTCTCTAGTACTTTGCATTTTGCATTTGTTTGTAATTTAGAGCTTCATTTCCCAGCTCTGCTGTGGGGTTTGGACTCAGACCACCTCCTCTAATCTGTCTTTGTGTGGTTGTTTTGGTCCAGATCAAGGAGAAAAATGAACCAAAATTAGATTTTTTTTTTTGTCAAAATACCATAAAACATACAACTGGCCTATTTTAAAAGTTTTTTCCTCCTCTTCAGATGTTCTAATTCTTTGTTTCTCCTCCTTTCCCTCCACAGATGTTTCCTGAGTGTCAGCGTTTTATTCGGGGAGGGGGGGATAACATTTGCTGCAAGCTCCTCGGGGGGACTCGGTGGATCTAGTCGGACTTTCCTCCTAGCTGTGCCATATCGCCTCTGTGTGGACTCGTGCCTCGGGCATCAGTCAGTGTGATCCACGTTTCCTGTTCGCAGAGTTGGGAGGGCTTCCTGCTGCCAACCTTTTAGGGCTCTCTGTGACTCTACCAGTGGCCTCTTAACTGCCGTGTCAATATTTATTTGGATTTGATGCCTTCTTAAAAGGCTGACTGCCACCATACACTTGGCCTTTTTTTTTGTTTTGTTTTTATTTTTGTCTGATTCAGTTATCTCTCAGAGAGGATGTTAGCTATGCAGCTTCTCTTTATGTACATTTTAAAAAGGGATTGGACGTACGTGAGTGGACAAATCCAAAGCCTTCAGACAGGACTCCAGCAGCACACGTCAAGGCTTTTTTCAGCATTGTTTTAATCTGTACTGGCATATACTGCTATTACGTTTATATACACTGTATTTTTATTTTTTTTTGCTTGACTTTTGTTCATTGTACCAAAATTTCAGAATTTTATTTGCTGTAGTTACAATGGGGCTTTAATTCAACAAAAGCTTACAAATAAAGTCTTTACACAAATGTGTTTGCATTCTTGGGTGTGTGTGTTTTGAAGCATCATAACTGAAAGTTTTTTTCTGTGCATTAAAAAATGACTGCTGAATGTGCAGTAGTGCAACATAAATACTCAAATACAATTTTTACCTCCGCCAAGGAGGTTATGTTTTTGCCAGGGTTTGCTTGTCTGTCTGTTTTTGTCTGTCCGGTAGTGTGCAACATAACTCAAAAAGTTATGGACAGATTTTGATGAAATTTTCAGGGTTTGTTGGAAATGGGATAAGGAAGAAATGATTAACTTTTGGGGGTGATCGGGGGTGGGGGGGCCCACTGATCACCCTTGGTGGAGGTCTGCGCTCTCCGAGTGCCTCTAGTTTTGAAATAAAATATATTTTTTCCTTTTACTCTACATTTCAGCTGCAAATCTTGTCCCTTTTACCCCACTACATGCTACTAACAGGTTAATAATTTGTGCTTTTATATAATTAGATGGTTATTGCTCAGTATTTTGCAAGTAAAAAAACCTGAAAAAGTTATTTCCCACTTTAGATATTCCTCTACAGGAGATAAATGTTGGAAATTAACTTAAAATTGAAAATTATTTTATTGCTGTTTGAGCTGGACAAACTAACCTTAGGAGTTATGAGTTTAAGCTCCATTATTTTTTTGAGAAAATTGGTGTTTTAAGGTTCATTACCATTTTAGAAACTAATTTTTTTTTTTTCTAACGCTTGTCCATATTTGTGTATTGAATTTAATATTTTATTCTTCCTCTTTAAAATAATTGTTCATTTCCCTGACAGACTTTATTTTCCACCCTAATATTTTTAAAGATTAAACAGTTTTTTCTCTCTTAAAAGCTGCTGCATGGTTCAGTTAAAGCTAGTCAATAATAGTCAGACCCTGGATGTATTCTATTATTTGTCGTACTTTCCCATAATATCGAACTCTTTGCAAAACTATTTCAGAATGTGCTATAACTGGCAGTTCTGTGATGAGAGCTGAAAAAAAGTGTTTTGTAGATTTGGTACAGTATTTTTAGACCACTGTTTTTTTTGTCGGTGACAGCGGAGGTAGAAACCAAACGAACCTTTTCCAGAATGTGACGTATTTTAAGACGGAGACCTGTGATTGGCTGACCAGACCGGAAGCGGAAGTTCGGCAGCTATTTCAATGTGAACCCCCAGAACGTGTGAAGATGTTTCTATTTATGGATTTAATTTGATCATTATTTAGTGGTTTTATGTTTTAGAAACATGGCGTGCTTCTTTAGAAGAAGAATCGCAGCCAAGGTAAAGTGTTTTAAACGAGACGAGGCTGTGCTAATGCTATCTCAGAAACATCCAATGACCCTGAAACAAGTCAAACATGTTTGGTGTGACTAACTTGTTTGACTGTTTTCATGTACAGCTGGGCAGGACGCTCCAGCAGCCTGAAGAGGTCCTAATACCAGCTCTGTCTGCTGTTCCAGTGTTTAAGAAACAGTTAAGTGTGCTGAACGATTTCTCCTTTATTGAACAATCAAGTACACAAGCTTCATATTAAAACTCATTAAACGTTGTCATTTCCAAGTTAAAACATACTGCTTCTTTTTCCCTCCTTTTCTTTTTGGTGTTAATAAGTTTGAATGCATTAATATATTCTTTAAATTCACATATCCAGTGAAATAGGTCTAATTTAGTTATTCTGCATTTATGGATATGAAGTCTACTATAATCAAACAGACTGACATGTTTTCAGCTTCATATCTCTCATGGCCAAAATGTATAATAATTTTTTTTACACTCAATTTTTTTTTTTTAACTTTGTTATCAGTTCTGCACATAATTTAACCTTGTCATTCAAGTCCAAAAAGTAACTGAATGCATAATGGGACAATAAATGAATGAAGGATGCTGGTTCATCTCTGTCTTTTTTTTATCCATGGTATTAGATCTATAGAATTAATAATATACTTCCAGTCCTTTGTACTGATCCGTACTTTTTAGAATGTCTCAAAAAGGATCTTACGGACATTCAAAAAACGCTTTTCCATCTATGATTGTTATGGTATTTAGTGTTCACTGTGTTCATATTGTGTATCCCAAGGGTATGTTTTATCATCTGCATGTCTTGAAGCTGAAGGTGACATTGATAAGATGTGGAAAATTCTTAGGAATAGTTTTCATTGCATTATTAATTTCTCTTTTTAGAGGAAATGGTTTAAGAAGAAGGAATAATTAAATAACTACGAAAACATACAGTAGGATCAAAAATCATTTTGGCTTTTACAACACAGAGTTTCTTTAAGAAACATGTTTCTTTGCCAGATTAACGTCTCCATTATTTACTGTGTGGAGAGAAATAGTGTGGCATAATTTCTAAGTATAGGTTAGTATATATTTATTCAGTTTAACTTCTGTTCGATCAAACTCTCCCTGTCCATCTGTCCTGTTTATTAAAGCTTCTTGATATTGTAATCTGCAGGCAGAATCCTGACTTTAAACTATCAGTCGGTTTGTTACGGATGAATGGGATTTTACCTTCCAGTGGAGACATTCAGCAGCAGACAGAGAAATTAGCAACTCAGGTAAGACTCAACACATGTTTACAAAAACATGCCAATGTCCATATATTTGGAATGTACTCTTATTTATATTAAATATATGGAACATACTTGTGACTCATGGAATATACTTTATTTGTATTCTTAACATAGCAGATACAGATATGATGAATTTTATTGATCACTGAGGGGAAATTAACTTTTTTTTATCAGCTCAACAAATAGAATGAAAGGAATAAACAAAGAAACTAAAGAACAAACATTAATCCATGAATCATCAGACTAATGGTTTATTAAATGTAGTCTAGTAAACCATTTGATGGATATTTGTCAGTCAAACACACATGAAACAAGAAAGAATGATGTGCACTCGTGACAATGAATGCAATGCAATATGCATAAGAAAAGTGCAATGTGATGTCTAAATTACACAAGGTTTGTATTTATTGTGTTTATTTATTCTCCATAAATCCAATGTGTTCATTAAAAAATTCCCAAGAACCAGGTCTAACAAATATGCATCACATTATATTGATATGTTAGTTAAGTTTACGACAATGTACTCCAAATAGAAGAAAGATTTATATGTAATTAAAATACATATATTTTTGGTGTAATGTATTTGTAAAACTTGTTCTGCCATCGCTGTCAGAGCTACATCTGAACATGGATGAATTCAGTTTCTATTTTCTTCAGGCTTATATATTTACATCATGTCTGGGACTGTCTTTAATTGATTGGGCTTGGCATCTTTGAAAAGTTTTTCTGCTACATTGTGCAGTCATATTTTCCAACTTTGCAACAGTATGTTTTAAAAGACCTTCTCAAGTTTGGGCAAAGTCTGATCTAAAGCACCAGGTGTTCTGGCTGCACTGAGCTCCAACCTCTTTCCCCATAAACCACTGGAATGAGTGGATGAATATGAGCTGTAAACTGAGGTTAACTGTTAAAACTCACTGGGTCTCTTTTGGCTGTGAATTCCTGCAGCCAGGTCAAAAATCCTCTGATAATCCTTGAAAGAATAGTGGATTACTGGAAAACATCATGGAATTCCTCATTCAGTGCTCATATATCTGTGTAATATTTCACATATTTGTGTTGATGTAGTGTAACTCTGCACTCCAATTATGCTTATTGGTCTGTTTTGTTCAAGTTAACTATGCTTTATTGTTCAGTTGAAGCAGGACAGTGTGGTAGAGAACATATCTGCTGGAAGTGGAGTGGTCAACTTTAGAATTAACCGCAAACTTCTGATACAGGTTAGTTGTTTTATTTTTCATTTGATTGGTTTCCTTGTTATTGTTTGGTTTCATGAAAAGAACCATTTCTGTGTTTTTGTTTTTTTTTTTTCAATTTAGAAATTGTTAGAACCATTTGGAAAAGAAGGTAATGACAAATTCGGCTTGAACAGTGAGCTTTTCAACTCCCTCAAGCGTGGAACTACATTAGTGGAGTACAGGTATGTTTGTGTCTTCTCTAGTAATCGTGTGCATTTAATGGTTTTTAACAGACTTGATCAATGTATTCTATGTTACAGCTCTCCAAACATTGCCAAAAAATTCCATGCTGGACACTTACGCTCTACAATTATTGGTGAGTTCCTTCATTCAGTAACTATAATTAAATAAGGGACTATGTAAACGTATAGTTAAACAGTTCTGCTTTCATTAGACTTACATATAACCTCTGTTTAAAGGTAACTTCATTGCCAACCTAAAGCAGGCCCTAGGATATGATGTTATTCGTATGAACTACCTCGGAGACTGGGGCATGCAATTTGGTGAGTAAAACTTTGCAAAATGAATACCTGAGTCCTCATCTTTGCCGTTTTTTTAAGTAAAGAAATAATCATATATGTGTAGTGTTTGACATAATATTTTGTACCATTTGACATAGTAGTCACTGTATTTAAAGGAGCTACAGGCAGAATTTCTCTCTTAAAATATTCAAATGTAGATGGATATGTGACGTCATCTTTTTCCTTAAGATTGAAAAGATTAGATACACATTGGATGGATCAATGGGGAAGTTTAATGTGGTATGGCATCCTGTTATTTCTTATGTAGAACAGCTGACAATGCACCTTGACTCTGGATAATGTGTGCCATGTAGAAAGTGAATGGATAATTACATTGTGGAACCCTTTAATTTTTATTTATTTATTTATTTTTTATTTGTGGCATCTTATACCTTTGTTTTATGTCTCAGTGTGTGTCTTATTTTTTTCTGTATGTTTGAAAAACTAAATAAAAATACAATGATCAAAAACAAAAAAAAAATCAAATATGACCCAAAAGTATCATTACCGCACTGAACTTCTGCCAAAGTTGACAGTGTTTTGGATTCTAGAGATATAGAATTAAGTTATTTCCTCAGACCATGTGGAGGATGTATGTGACTACTAGACAGAGTAGTGGGGGGGCTATGGGGCTTTTGACCAAAGTGTCAGTAAGTGAGTAGATGGGCTGACAGGGTGTTTGTGCAGGTCTTTAAAGTCTTAAAAAGTCTGGAATTTTGAAACACTGTTTTCCAGACCTTGAAAAGTCTGGAATTTTGAGTGAAAGTTTTAAAAAAGTATGGAAAAAAGTTTCTCTCATAGTTGAATTTTAGAGTATGCTCAAAGGCACATAATGTTGTAAAATAAGAAATACACGAGGGAAACCTAAAAATCTTGATATGATTTCATTAACCAGTCGGGACTGGAATGATTGTAGTGAAACTTGTTTGTGTGACATCCATGTACTTTTGTTTCATATGTTTTGAAAAGGTTTCTATCAGTAAAACATCATTTACTGTGAATTCTGCATTCATTTATTCATACATTTATGAAAATGAATTTTTTTATTACACATAACAGGTACGATCTCAACCTAGAAAGTAGGCACACAAATATAAATGTACATAAAGTCAAGGTCTTGTGGAAAAAATAGCAGTTTGGAAAAAGTCTGGAATTTTTATCTGGATAAAGAGCAAACACCCTGGATGAGAACCAAGAAGAAACAACCTTTAAAATCAAGAAAGTGACAAAGTGGTAAAAGCTAAAAGCACTAATGTTTTCAGCACTGGACACAACTCTAAATGAAAAGAATGGAGTTTGATGCTGAAATCACAGAGTTTCTTCTACATGTATGACTTTTGTTATGAGGCTTATGAAGGTGTTAAGTTATTATGGGATGTTATTATCTTTAAAGTTAGCCATTTATTGATCCACGATTCAGACTAAACTGTGTTCTGACCTTGTTTGGATGATTCTAAACAGATCTGTAGTGCAGCTACCTGTACACTAAACAGGTACAGAGGATGGCTTCGTCAGTTCTTAACAATGACTCCCATCCTTTACGAGGTGAATTTCAACTCCTTTCCTCTGGACGGAGGTTCTTAGTCCCAAGGTGCAGGACACAGCGTTATAAAAATAGCTTTGTTCCTGTCGCCGTCACTGAGCTCAATAAGAAATAGTGACATTGCACTTTACTAACTTATTTAGTTATTTATTCCATTTCTTTGCTCTATTTATTATTATTGTGACTTCAAATTTTTAAATTTTTAAATTCTTTAATTTTATGTTATTAACCTGGTTTTTATCCCAGATTGTTTCTATTTTATCTTTTCTGGTTTTTATGGTGTTTTATTGCATCTGGTTTTATTTATTGGATCTTATTTATTTTATTCTTTGACTTATCCCTGCTGCCATACAGATGAATGGTGGAACACTGAGCACTTTTTGTCCTGTCTTTTTGTCCTGTCTGTAAGCGTGATCAAGTACCTGTCTTGCATGTTTAATGTAAGTGTTGTTGTAATGCCAAGGCAATCACCTAGACTGCAAAACAAATCTACCTACGGGTATAAATAAAGTGACCTTGACCTTGACCTTGAGCTACTGACAACATGAACCGAACAGAAAGCCTCAGGTGATCTGTGGTTTTAGTGTGGCTGTTTTCTGTCTAAAAACAGAGCTATAATGTAAACTATCAGCTGATTGCAGCATGTTGAGATTATAAGAGATTGTTATTTTGATCAATGAGTTTTTGTTTGAAAGATAAACTTGATACATAATGCAAATATGTATAAACAAGGAGTTTTATACTTCATTCAGTGAGTGATAGTCTATTGATACATAGTGTTGATTCTTTGGTGTTTTCTGGAATGTGACATCCCCCTGCTGTTAAGAGTTTATCAATACTACGTGCAACACATTTAATTTTCTCTTCGTTAAATTCCATAGTTGTCCTTTTGCCACAGTATTTCCTGCTGCCTCCTGAGCCATTCATTTTGATGTAAATCTGAATCACAGTTAAAGTCTGTCTATGTCTAATATTTAACATCATTCAATCAATTATCGTTGACAATAAACATAATGAAACTTCTTGGATTTCAGGTTTATTGGGTGCTGGGTTCAGTCAGTTTGGTTCTCAGGAGAAGCTGAAACAGAATCCTTTACAACATTTGTTTGAGGTCAGTAAACATCTTCTTCTTAAGTCCTGTTTGAATAGTTAAATGGGAAACACTTCAACCAACACAGATTTATTTGCTTTTCTATGGTCATCAGTGTTTAGTGGATGTTTGATGATGTGTTTCCTATGTGTTGTGCAGGTTTACGTCCAAGTGAACAAAGAAGCAGAGCAAAATGAGAACATGCGTCTGGCTGCCAGAGACTTCTTTAGACAGCTGGAACGGCGGGAGAGTGAGGCTGTGTCGTTATGGCAACAGTTCAGGGAGATCACAGTGGAAGAATATCAACACGTTTATAAGGTAGGAGACAATACTAGTCCATATCAAGACTGAAACTTAAAATATTAAATAGAAAATATTAAATGCCGATATCCATCAGACTCATTAAAGCCTCAGCTTGACCTTATGCTCTTATGATTTATTATTGAACATTTTTATGCTAAGCTAAACTTTAGTAATTTAACTCAGGGATCTTAAACCCATTTTAGTTCAGGGGCCATATACAACCCAGTATGATTTCAAATGGGCCAGACCAGTAAGATAATAACATAGTGATCTATAATTAATGCCAACACCAAACTTTTTTCTATATTTTAGAGTAAGAAAAGTAAAAATACTTTATGAAAATGTTTATATCTACAAACTATTCTTTAAAAAATTATGAATAACATGAACCGCCATGAACCTGAAATTTCTTATGAAAAATCAGAGCAATTTTAACAATATTTTGCCTTTGTTTATCATTTACACATGTACATTACAACTTATAGATGACAGTGGATCTACAAAGGCACAAAACATTTAGCAACAGAAAGAATATCGGTAAAATTCCACTTGTTTTTTTTAAATTTCAGATTGTTCAACATATCCATGTAATAATATTTAGAGTCATCATTATTTATACACTACCAGGCAAAAGTTTGGACTCACCTTCTTTTTTAAATGACATGAGATGGACCACAGATGGCCAACAAGTGCTCAGCATCATTTGGAATTCCTTCCAGACTTTTGGAAAACATTTCAGGTGATTACCTCATGAAGCTCATCAAGAGAATGCCAAGAATGCACAAAGCAGTAATAAAAGCAAAATGTGGCTGTTTTGAAGAATCTAAAATATAAAATATGCTTTGAGTTTTGTCCCACCTTTTTAAACTACATAATTCCATATGTGTTCATTCATAGTTTTGATGCCTTCAGTGAGAATCTACAATGGAAATAGTCATAAAAATAAAGAAAAACCAGGTGAGTCCAAACTTTTGCCTGGTAGTGTATCTTATTATGCCATTATTTTACTGGTCCGATCCACTTGAGGTCAAACTGGGCTGTATGTGGCCCCTGAACTAAAATGAGTCTAACACCTTAGACTGTTAATATCTTCAGTGTAATTTTTGCATTTCACAAATTCATCCCAGGGGCAGGATAAGACCTTTTAGTGGGCTGGTTTTGGCCCACGGGCTGTATTTTTTACACCCTTGTTTTAACCGTTCCTTTTTTTTTTTCCACAATTATTTTTTATGGAATCTTTTACAGCAGCTGTGCAAAAAAATATGTAAACAATTGGAATTGTTGTTTTTATATGTTTTAACTGTTCTTAACTTGTATTAATCTAAACATCTTGGTGTCGTCTGTTTAGTGTTTCACAAACTCTTCTGTTAAGTAAGCTGTGATTCACATATGTGAACGTAATAATTTTATGATTTTTTTTATATACTTTCAGCGTTTAGGTGTCCATTTTGACATCTACTCTGGCGAGTCCTTTCACCAGGATCGAGCCCAGGAGGTTTTGCAGCAGCTGCAGACTGGAGGCCTGTTGAAAACCACTGAGTACGTTCCAGTCTGTGATGCCCTCTGATCGTTAACTGTTGTGACACACGCTGAGTAAACATGGGTCTGGAGGCCAGACGACCACTTACCTGCACCCACGGGGTTTATTTGCTGAGTCACAAACCAAAGACATTTTGAGTAAATGTGGGTTTTATGTTTGTGAAAACTGGAAAAAGAGGGAGAGAGTTCACTTTAAGACTCATTTTTAAAAAATCTTTAATAGTATACACTGAATTGTAAACAGTGAATCTAATTGTTATGTATTGAATTCTTTTGGAAATAGTTAACCCTCAAAGACATAGAAACTTCATGTGGAAAAACCATTATCTTCTCTAAAATTGATTCATCAGTAACACCCATGTAGTTGGATGTAGATTCCTGTTTTTACATTTGATTAGTGTTGTATTTGGCTGGAAAAGTCACTATTTCTTGAGTTTTCTGTTTTGTTTTGTTTTTTTTTTTTAACTATATTTTTATTGAACTTTTTTTTAGCAAAGCAGGTGTGACAAGGACAATGTTAAACATAGGGCTAACAATAATACATAGCATACAGACAGTTATACCCCAGAGAGAGAAAAAACAACCAACAACAACAACAAAAAAGGGACAAGAGTTCAGGGAGTTCAAAAAGAGACGGATATCATATCAAATTACAGCTCTACATGTTTTTCCCAGGCCAGATCGATAAGCCCTGATCTCATCCTGTGAGGTGCAGAGGAGTTTTCTATGTTTTGATGTAATGACCTTTTAAATTTACTCTGAGCTTTTATGAACATCTGAAAATATCTGATGTTCACTGAAAGATGGAGTATAAAGTGTTAAGTGTTCCAGTAAATGGAAATAAATCAGTTAGGAAAAGTTAAGTGTAGAGAAATTAATCTGGAAGTCACCACAAAAATAGTTCTAGTCCCAGCTCTGATTTGTTGTATTTACAGGAAAGGCACTGGAGTAGTGGATGTCTCTCCTGCTGGAGACATGAGTAACGTCTGCACAGTTCTCCGAAGTGACGGCACAACTCTCTACATCACCAGGTGAGTAGCAAGAAGAATGGTCAGGTTAAATCAGTGCCAAATGTTTTTCAACCTGGACACATTTATTGAAAAGGTCCTGAATTTTAATTTGGTAACACAGATCCAGTTCAGTCTGAGAGTCAACAAACCGGTAAACATTTGAAGTGGAAACACTGTTGTGGGCAGTCAGTGGTGGTTTTACAGACATGGGCTGTTTCTCAAAGTCAGTACAAAGCTTCGTCATCAGATTTCACTTGAGGACTCTTGTAATGTCTAGAATACTTTCAAGGATGTTCTTGTAGATTATTGCTGATCCTTGCAGCTGCTAATGCTCCCACAATCTTTTGTGTGACATTTTAAAGTGTTACTAAATGAAACTGAGCTGAAAACAACCACAAATAAAACCTCAGTGACAAAAAACAATGAGCTACTTGTTTTAAAAGTGTAAAATACATTTAAATAGAATTAGATTTGTATTATACCCAGTGAGGCAGTTTTCTTTACATTATATACACAAAGTTTTTACTTAAATTTTTATTAGACCTTTATTTAACCAGATAGGGTGCAAACATACTATCTACCAAATAGAGATATTTTAAGTTTAATTTAGAACAATCAAGTGAATATTTAACCTTGATATTTTTAAGTTGTAATAAAAGCTTATTTTTTATTTTCTGTTTTTCAGAGATATTGCTGCAGCCATTGACAGAAAAGAAAAATACTATTTTGATGAGATGATTTATGTGGTAAGGACATAGGAGTGTTCAACATATTTGCTCATATATATTTGTTTATATGTGGTTTTGATTGTCTGTAAAATTTTCTAAATATTAACCTTATATTCATTCAAAAGTCTTGCCACTGGGATTTAATCTAATTTATTTCTTCTTTTGGGTAAATGTTTACATTTTGGATATTACAAAGTTTTAGTAATGCTATATATTTTATGTGCCATCTGTTGACTAAATGTATCAGTCCCGATATAGGTAAAAAAAAAATTCACAAAAGCCTTCGAAGGATTTAAATTTAAGTATGCATCACCTGGCAGTTTAAACAAATACGCAAAGCAACACTGATGAAAAACACAAAGGAGAGTAGATGTGGCTTATAATCCAGCTGCTCCCAGTGCTCAGAATGTACTTGAATTTGTATGAGTGTGGCGAGATAATTGAGAAAAGTGCTACATAAATGTAAATGCAGTCCATTTAGCAAATACACAACATGCATGTGGGTATTTGTTTATCCTGACTGGAATGGAAGACTTGAGCACGGGCAATCCGGAGCTGCCATTACAGCTCTCTAGTTTCTATTACCTGAAAAATTTAATTGGAAAAAAAAAAAAAAAAATCAACCAGGAGTGAACATTAATCAGATTCTAAAATAGGGAAATAGAAATGTGCTTTCTGTTTGCTTGTGCTGAATTTATTTTCCTTTTCAGACAGATAAAAGTCAAGCCAACCACTTCCAGCAGTTGTTTCAGATCCTGCTCAAAATGGGTCATCCATGGGCTGACAGGTAAAAAAAAAAAAATACCAAAACATGACCGCATTCTTTACAAATGTAACAATAGCTTCTAGAGACACTAGGCTAAAGACGTTCATTTTTTCTTCTGTTTATGTAGATATACTATTTTCTTTTGTTCAGACAAGCAGGTAACATCTAAAAAACTATTCCTTGTCTAAACAAAAGAAAATAGTATTCTAGAGACGCTGCTATAAAGGCTAAAAAGATGACAAAAATGTGTTTGCTTTAATGGAAATCTGCACATTTAATGACCCCGTCACCCTGCACTGTCCCACCGTCACTCTAATCATACACAAACTGGAAAAAAACAAATAGATAATAAATTATTCATAAATAAATGAAACAAAGATGCAATATATTATTTACTTTGGAATGTGAGGAAGAGTTGCTGAAAAATCCTCCAGGGGTTTGACAAGTGGCATTCATTCTCCAGACAATTTATTTCCTAAAATAATCAAAATAAATAAGATGTTGGTGAATTAGGAGCAGGAAAATAACTGCTTTTTACTCTGTATAAATTTAGGATTTTTGTTGTTTTGCTGCATATTGATAGAAAGAAAATGAAAAAAGCTTCTCAGAGATTGACATAGCAGAAGATAGGACTTGAAGCCAAAAAAGTAATTTTGCACAATAAATCATGAGAAGGAATGCTTCTAGGACCCAAAGAAGAGTTTGTTCGAGGTGCTGTTTGGAAAAAGGGATTCATGGTCATATATAGACCTTATTGTAAAGAAGAAAGAAAAAACTTTTTTATGATTCTGTAGAGAGGATTGTTTTGTCTGTCTTTGCTCTGTCATGGTCATAGAAGGTCTACCATGCCATGAGAATAAAGGCATTTTAATGCTTACAAAGAGTGCCTTGGAGTTTTCGTCCTGTTTGTCATCAATTTTGCATAATATTTGCTTGCATTAAATCAGATACACTACTACCTGGATTTAACACAGCTAATATTTCAGATCGTTCCATTGGATAGCACTGATCTACAAGGAAAATGCTTCCAGTATAAAAGTAATGAAATTTTACCACATGAGAGTCACTGATAAAGAAAAATCAAGTCAAAAATACTGGTTGGCTGAACTTTCCAAGATACAGCCTTGGGTCAAAATGTGAAATTCAAGAATTAACGAGAGAATGGGTTTGACTCAAAAGGAATATTTGTCTCAGAGCTACAAGATCTACTTCAAAACACTGTCGGCACATTAGAATACATTCACTTTACAGGCTCTACTGTATTTAGTGGAAGATTTATAAAACTATTATATAAATGTACATAAACCATTATATATGTGTAATAACACTTAATCATATACCATAAAACATCAGCAAACCGGCACTTTTGTCATTTATTTTCCAATTAATCTTATTAAAATGCATAACATTTAGCACATTTAACCTCTGAAGCAAATCATTTCTAAAAAATTGTAGACCAGTGTAATTACTGCAGTGATCAGTACGTTTTCTTTAACCCAAACTGATGCAATAAGCATAAAAATTTGACTGTGTTTCGATGGAAAAAGGTCATGTGGTCTGATGAGTCCAGATTGACCCTGTTCCAGAGTGACGGATGCATCAGGGTGAAATGATTACCCATCATGCTTAGTTTCTACAGTACAATCCTGTGGGGTCAGTGTTATGATCTGGGGTTGGTTCAGTTGGTCAGGTCTAGGTTCAGCAACATTATGTGTCCATAAAAGGAGATCAGCTGAATATACTGAATGACCAGATCTGAACATTATTTCTTTATATTCCAACATGACAATACTAGAATTCATTAGGCTCAAACTGAGAAACAGTGGTTCAGGGAGCACGAGACATCATTTTCACATATGGGTTGGTCACCACAGATTCCAGACCTAAACCACAATGAGAATCTTAAATGACAGCGGTCTGACTCTCCCATCATCAATACAAGATCTTAGTGAAAATTAATCAAATATATTATGACATTACATAAGCGTTTTGAGGCATAAACAATGTCACAGCAAATGTGTTCTAGTCTGACTGAAACTTCTGCTGTTTGTCACTGCAGTTATGTATTGTTTAAGGGCGTAACACGCAATAAAGTTATGTAATTAAATTGCAAAATCAAGTGTAATTAAACAACAGATCTTTTCTAAAGTGGTGATAACATAGTCTGTTAAGAATCTTAAAAAGCTTATACGTAAAAACACAATAGTCAGCCACTGGTTTCCATGTTGTCGTAGATCAGCACCTTTCAGAGCTGGAAATTCACCAGTATTTCCCCTAATGAAACTGGAGAATTTTAATAATAATAATAATAATAATAATAATAATAATAATAATGGATTGGATTTATATAGCGCTTTTCTAGACACCCAAAGTGCTTTACATTATTGACCCATTATTCATTTGCTCTCACATTCACACTCACTTCAGTGTTGGTTAAGTACACGTTCTTATGACTTTTTAACTTTATTACCCATTTTGTAATGTGTTATATTACTTTGATGACATAATTAAGCATAACTTATCACATTTTTAACAGGAAACTAATCAGAAACGTATTTCTCTTAAAAGATAACTGGTTATACAAGTGTGAGATACTTGGGTTTCAGTGGCTGCTTTATGAAAACCAAAATTTATTATAAATGTATATGTTTATTTTAAATTTATGTATCCAATTATTGTGTATCTGTTTTATCAGTGTTAGTATATCTTGTCTTATATATATATATATATATATATATATATATATATATATATATATATATATATATATATATATGTATATACAGGGTGGGGAAGCAAAATTTACAATGAACATTTAGTTGTTTTTTCTCAGCAGGCACTACGTCAATTGTTTTGAAACCAAACATATATTGATGTCATAATCATACCTAACACTATTATCCATACCTTTTCAGAAACTTTTGCCCATATGAGTAATCAGGAAAGCAAACGTCAAAGAGTGTGTGATTTGCTGAATGCACTCGTCACACCAAAGGAGATTTCAAAAATAGTTGGAGTGTCCACAAAGACTGTTTATAATGTAAAGAAGAGAATGACTATGAGCAAAACTATTAGGAAAAAGTCTGGAAGATACTATTAAAGAAGAATGGGAGAAGTTGTCACCCCAATATTTGAGGAACACTTGCGCAAGTTTCAGGAAGCGTGTGAAGGCAGTTATTGAGAAAGAAGGACACATAGAATAAAAACATTTTCTATTATGTAAATTTTCTTGTGGCAAATAAATTCTCACGAATTTCAATAAACTAATTGGTCATACACTGTCTTTCAATCCCTGCCTCAAAATATTGTAAATTTTGCTTCCCCACCCTGTATATGTTTATTAGTTTTACTATATCTTTTATTTTTACCTATATTCTTGTACAGCACTTTGGGCACTTTGAATTTTTGTAAATATACTATTGATTGATTGATTGATTGATATATTTATTTTGAACATGAATGTCAAAACAGAAGAAAATAAATAAACAAAACCCCCTAAACATCAGACATAAGACATATAATACATATTTGAAAAGTAGTGAGAAGAAGCATAACTTATAAACTCCCACCCCTCCTCCTTAAATAATTAATGACAGTAATAATCTTCCTAGTTTAAGCATATCTATACTATATACTGTAATATGCCTGATACATAAATATATAAGTATATAAGTAAACTTGACCTTGACCTAAAACAAAGCTATAGAAAATAAACACAGATACAAGGAATACATATGAATAACAGCCGTAGCTCAGTGTGTTGTAGGAAAATATTTGCTGACATCATAGTCATCATGATTTGAATGAATTTGGGTTAGGCATTATTACATGTAACTGTCACCCCACCCAACACAGGCAGCTGTTTTATTCCCAGACATTGCTGTGGCTGAGTGTGTGTGTGTGTGTGTGTGTTTGTGTGTGTGTGTTTTTGCTGCTGTAGGTGCCTGCATGTGCCTTTCGGTTTGGTCCAAGGCATGAAGACCAGGACCGGTGACGTGGTGTTTCTGGAGGACGTTCTGGACGAAGCCCGGGCCAGGATGCTTCACAACATGAGCCAGTCCAAAAGTAAAGCACGTCACATGTTTGTTACTTAGTGATATGGAATCCCTCATGTTTCTGTGTTAAACATCTCTCATCACAATCAGCACTCGTGTCCTCAAGAAACTGGATTCTCAAGAACTGGATGTGTGGTGGAGAAAGTATTTACTTGGCAATAATTACACTACAATGAACATACTCAACATATGAATAGAAAATATACTTTTGGATTCACTTTAGTGCGGCATTAATGTGTATATTGCATTTTACTGCTATAGATGTTTAAGAATGAGCCAATTTACAGTACTTTAATACTCTGGTTTAAGCTGCAGCATCATATTGGATTAGATCATCATTTTGCTTTCATGAACTCACGCTTGTTTCCAGCTTTGACACGATACATTTTACTAGAGGGTTTTTAAAGCATTTAGAGAAGCATTACAGTTGTACACACCCATCACTTTTATACAAATACTGATGGTAAATGGTAAATGGACTGAACTTACATAGCGCATTTTATACACCTTCATGGTACCCAAAGTGCTTTACAAGGCCTCACATTCACCCATTCACACACACACTCATACACCAGTAGGCGGATACATAAACTTTAGTGATCACCAGGGCAAAATTCACAAAAAAAAAAAAAAAAAATTAAAGAAGTGACCATCAGACTTGGGTATTGCAGAATTTAATGGCAGTGGAGATGAAGGATTTTCTGTAATGTTCGATCCTATATCGTAACCAGGGGAGTCATCCACTAGAACTGCTTCCCTGGTTTGGTAGAATGAGATGAAAATGATGATAATTGCTGTAATAACCATATAAAAAGTCAAAGATTAACGCAACTGTTTCCCAGCTAACTCAGGGTTGTTTTAAACACTTTATGAAGCTTAAGAATGAGTCCATAAAAGAACATATTTTCAGGGTTATACCACTGGTCTACAACTTCTTAGAAATAATCTAATCCAAACATGAAACATGCCAAATCTTACATACTTTGATGAGATGAGTTGGTAAACAATGACAAAAGTCCTTGTTTGTGAATGTTTTTTTCTAGGCACGCAGTATGACCCAGTGTTATTACATGCACATAGTTTCATGTGCATTTATACAGTCGCTGAAAAAAATGATTAGACCACTCTTGTTTTCTTCAATTTCTTGTTCATTTTAATGCCTGGTACAACTAAAGGTACATTTGTTTGGGCAAATATAATGAGAACAACAAAAATAGCTCATAAGAGTTTAATTTCAGAGTTGATATTTATCCATTTTCCATGGTTTTCTTGATAATAACCAAAATCACTTCAGTTCTTACATCAGTATCTGTGGCATTGTACTGACAAAAACAGTGCTTTTAAATATTCCATGTTTTCCTTTCTGTCTGTTTTAGTCACATAATACGCACAGGAGTTAGTACTTGATTGCATAACCATTGTTTTTGATGACTTTTGATGGTCTAATAATTTTTTCCGCGACTGTATAACAGATGTGTAAATCTTATACCAAGAGGAAACTCAGGAAGGAATTTTGTTCTCACATTATTTCACAGAATTTCACATTTTAACCTAATACTGTACCTTAAACTACAGCTGACTAGCATTTTTGACTTCATTTTTTTTCATGAGAGACTGAAATTAGGTAAGAACGCACTATTCATGACTCTGGAAGCACTTTTCTGTAATTGAAATACCATAAACTCCAGTCACTCAAATCATGCAAATCATTTAAACACTTTCCTCCCTGTACAGCATGGTCTGAAAAAGAAATTCCAACAAAACATATATGCGTGAAGGTCGTGTTCAAAATTAACTGTGTTCACACTTTTGCACTGTGCCTCTTAAGTAGATAACAATAGTATATTTTTAATGCCAAAGGCGGATTAAAAATATAATATTTGCCTCTGGGATGTAGTGTAGAACAAGTCTCAAGTTAGATGTAGTACTGGAGTGAAAATACACCACCAGCCATAAAACCACAGCAGGACTTCCAGATATTATTGACCATATGCCGCGTAAATTACATCTTAATTAGTTTGCATAATAAAACATTTCACTAATACCTGGTGTGCTGCCTGAGGTCATAAATTTAGAGATGAAATAATGTCTATAATAATTCCCTTTACAGCACCCGTTTCAATTAAACCTCAATTAATTACATTTTTCGTGATTATTTTGTGGAAAATATTTGCTACCGGCAATAATCTATTTGGCATTCTCACTAAAAAGATAGTCTAACTAGGTAATAGAACTTTATAGAGACCCAGAAATGCATTTTTGTCCTCTGTAGCGGATAAGTGTTTCACAGCATTACAAAAAAAAAGTCCACTGAAAAGGACATTGTATATGTCAGGGTAGAGACTGCGATCTGGTAGGATCGGCGATTCTACCAGTAGAGACTCCGATCGTAGTCTCTACCAGTAGAAACTCCGATCAGAGTCTCTACTGGTAGAAACTCCAATCCGAACCCTAACCCTAACCCTAACCCTTCTACTGGCAGGATCGGAGTTTCTACCAGTAGAGACTCTGATCGGAGTTTCTACTGGTAGAGACTACGATCGGAGTCTCTACTGGTGGAATCGCCGATCCTACCAGATCGCAGTCTCTACCCTTACATATATATAAAACTAGAAGCACTCGGAGAGCGCAGACCTCCGCCAAGGCTGATCAGTGCCCCCCCCCCCCGTGGGCCCCCCCACCCCCGATCACCACCAAAATTTAATCATTTCTTCCTTATCCCATTTCCAACAAACCCTGAAAATTTCATCAAAATCTGTCCATAACTTTTTGAGTTATGTTGCACACTAACGGACAGACAAACAAACAGACAGACAGATAAACAAACCCTGGCAAAAACATAACCTCCTTGGCGGAGGTAAAAAAATGTATCTGAAAAAACTGTTGCATCATGCCGTTTCCAATTAAGGTTATTATTTAATGTAAAATGACAAAAATGTTTACTTACTGGGTGTCAGGAGTATATGGCTCGTGTTTTTCAGTGAATAAACACCAAACACAATATTTTAAAGACAGTGCTATTTGTCATGAACTCTAGAAAAAAAAAGCCGATTTTCAGGTTTATCCAGCTAATCCAATAGTGGTTTTTAGAGTTTCTTCAATTTAACCTCCTCAGACCCAGGAAATGTCAGCAAAGTACCAGCTTTTTTTGTTTTTTATTAAATAAGTGCTTACATTGGAAGCATCATGATGCAGTTTTTTCAGATGCAGTTTTTAAAATTTTTATGGAATGTCCTTTGTGGTGGACAGTTTTCTTTTCTTTTTTTTTTGTATGAAGTTGTGAATCTCTTGTTCACAAATATGGACAGAAAACTCATAGCTGGATCTTAGGAGGTTAAGAATTCTCATAACCAATAAATGAATACTTCATCTGTCAGTTCATCACAAATATTACAGATTAAAACATTAAAACACAGCTGGTTAAAGACTGAATCTGAAAAGTAAAACTGTCAATATTTGCCTTTGCAATGCACTGGAAAAGACGTATAAAGTAACATAAAATAAGAACACACAGGCCAAATACAAATACCTTAAATTTATCCCTAAGTACACTATAGTACTTGGGTAAAAGTAGTCACACCTCCAGTTTTAGAGACTGTTTCATGTGGCAACTTGTTCAGGATATTGCCACCAACTTTTTTTTAAATTCAAATTTTTATTTAAAACAGTCTTACAACATATATTACATAGGACATCACTGATACAAAGTACACTGTTCTCTTTGTTTTGTTTTGGGTTTTTTTGGAAAAAAGGGTGTCAATGTTGGTCACAGAAAGAAAGAAAATAAGTAATTTGTGAATCTTTGTTGCATGAATATCGTCATATAAATATAGGCTTTCCAGTGCAATACAAAGCAGAGGAGTAATTCGTGAAAAATCAGTGCTTTTCATGGCCATCCTACTTTTGCAGAACACAAATAGTAGTAAAGATTATATATGTAAACAAACATATTTATGTTTACTTACACGCACACATTTACCTACATGTTTCAATGATTGTGGACGTGTCCATGAAACACACACATGTAAAAAAAAAAATTGCCCCAGCTTTAACCAACTCTACCTGTTGAAAGTAGCATCTCTGAGATAATGATATTGTAAGGAGTCTATGTTTGATATGGAGTTAATGAACATACTGTATATTTCAGTAAAAACAGTGATACTGTTGCTCTCTCTGAATTTAATCCACAGCAACAAAGGAAATGGACAATCCTGAGGACACAGCAGAGAAAGTGGGAATCAGTGCATTAATAGTCCAGGTAAATTATTCCATTTTGTCTGTAAAAAAACAGCATAAATAGCATGGTTACATTTAATTAAGATCATTGGCGAGAATCTTGCATCATTTTACAACTAACAGCTTGTCTCTTGTCTTCTAATGGATATCTGTGTTGCCTTCAGGGTATCGTTCTAGTTTACCTGCTTGTACCATTATGTTAATAGTTAATTCCCTCTGTAATTCAACTGCTGTTACACAACATTATCATATTTAGCTTTTGTGTGTGTGTCAGGTTTTGGTACAATTAGATACTCCAAACAGTTTGTCTCTAGTGGGGTTAGTTAAGTTGTTTGCAGTATATTAGAAAAAAATTATATAAATGAAATTAAAGTGTGCTGTGTCTCTCAGTTCCGACTCTGCTTTTCTCATCACAGACTCAAATGTCAGGACATTTTTGTTTTAAGTTTTCCAATTATTGTTTTTTTAACTTTAGAAAACTTTGAGGAGCTTCTTTGTGAAAAATTTCACTTGATATTATTAGAAGTGCCAGGGAGGGGAGCTTTTCCTGCTTTTGTGGTGTAAGAAAAAAATGAAATGTTCTCCTCTAATTACTTACACGCTTCAAGGCATTTTCATTCCTTTTTTTTTTTTTTTTTTTAGAATTCAAGTTTTTATAGGAGTTTTCACTTGGTACATGACAATCATACAATGTTACTTAATGTTAACAAACAGCTTTTATTCATAAATGAAAAATACCAAAAATGCTTCAAAGCATGGAAGTTCTTAAAAAGAAAAATAAATAAATAAAATAGATAAATACTAGAGGGAAGTAGTTCAACTGTCATCCTGCTGACTGGCAGTCATAGTTATGTAAGACCAGAATTATTTTCATTACATTTTTGAGAAATTTTTACACTAAGATTTTCATTTTCACTGCAGCACGATTTCAGTTTGTGCACTTGGATATTGAGGAACATGCATAGATTTTACAAGGGGGGCTGAAAAGTTCATAGCCTGACTAAGAAGGAGTTCTTCCACAGCAATGAAACTTGGCATACATTAAATTCAACCTCTCCTGATACTAACTGCATGGTTTCCTTCCAGATAAACCCACAATGGATAAATAATTTAGGACTTCGAAAAGTAGTACCAGAGACATTTGGTGAACCATCGGTGGCACCGTGGTCTTATCAAATGGGGAAAAAGGGGTTAGCCCCTAAGGACATTCATGCTGACATTGTTGCTATAGGGGATGATGCTCCAGCTTTATCAACTGTGCAAAACTGGGAAGCTGAATTCAAGAGGGGTAGGGAGAACGAGGGAGGGGTGAAAAGCAAGCATTTTCATGAAATGTCTGTAGTACTACTTTTCAAAGTCTTGAATTATTTATCCAATGTGGGTTTATCTGGAAGGAAACCATGCAGTTAGTATCAGGAAAGGTTGAATTTAATGTATGCCAAGTTTCATTGCAGTGCAATAACTCCTTCTTTGTCAGGCTATGAACTTTTCAGCCCCCTCCCTCATATATGTACAATAACAGCACAGGCTGACTTTGCAGTTGCGATGAATTGAATGTTTGATTGAATTGTGCCGTGAATTGTGATGCAAAAGTATCAGTTATTGGTCTCCTTGATACCTGATACCTGATAATTGATACTGGTGTTGTAACAACCATCTATTGTCTTCATTTGTTTCCTTATGCATAATGTTGCCAACAGACTAACATATTGTTAGCCTCATACCATAATTGCCTAAGTCATATTTTTTTCCAGTCATAGCCAAAGATGAAAAATATATCAGCAGTGTTAGGACAGTAAAGCTCCGCAGATATCACAGTTTAACCAAAAATACGAATTCGGCAGTTACACTATGAGACTAACATGGAGCTTTACATTTCAGTGAGCACTGTTTCATTGGCTTTGTTTCAGGACTTTAAGGGCCCCCTGTTCTCAGACTATAAATTTGACTGGGACAGGATCCTGCAGGCTCAGGGCGACACCGGCGTCTTCCTCCAGTACTCACACGCTCGCCTCTGCAGGTTTGCATTTATCAGCTGTTAAATAGAATCCACCACTTTAACCGGAACACCACTGGCTCTGGAGCCTCCTTAGCTCTGAGCAGAGGTGGAATGTAAAACCGTGCTTTCACACCTGCAGTTTAATCCGGAGGAATGAGGAATTAAAGGGGGCTACGTTTGATCCATCTCTCCTCCTTGAGCAGTCGAGCATTACCATCGTGCAGCACCTCCTCCGGTAAGCAAACAACCTTCAAATATAAGACAGTAAGACTACTTTATATGATGTCAGTTCTATCAATATTTGTTCAGCTTCTTACACAAATGCATTGGTCTGTTTCAGATACGATGAGGTGTTGTACCAGTCTGCACAGGATCTGCAGCCAAAACATCTCGTCAACTTTTTATTGAAATTGTGGTAAGAACCAGGATGTTGGTCAGTGTTTACCTGATTCAATACAGTCACAGTAGATGTAGTAATGACAAAGTTTAAGTACACAAGTCCTGCAGTGAGTATTAGTATTTCCATTTTATGCTGATTTATACTTACATTTTGCCATATATTAGAGAAACATATTATACATTTTACTGCACCACCTTTGTCTGACAGCTACTTTTACGATGCAGATCAGGGCTTTCAGAGTCATATTAGTTCAGGGGCCACATTCAGCCCAATATGACCTGAAGTGGGACGGACCAGTAAAATAATAACAGCAGAGAAAAATAAAATTACATTGTAATACGTCAACAAAGTTTCATTAACGATGTGAATAACATGAGTAACCTGAAATGTCATAAGAAATATAAGTGCAATTTTGACAATATTAGTGTCACATTTACACATGTATATTACAACTTACAGATCACAGTGGATCTACAAATGAACAGACATTTAGTAACAGACAGAATATTGGTAAAATTGCACTGACTTCACTTAAGATATTTCAGGTTGTTCATATTTGTCCAGATTACATTTTTTGTGAAAGGTTAGTTTCAAAATGTAAACATTTTCATGTACTTTTACTTTTTATACTAAAACAAAGAGAAAAACTTAGAATTGTCATTATTTCAACGTTATTATGATAATATTTTACTGGTCTGATCCACTTTAGATCAGATTGGTCTGTGTGTGGGACCTGAACCTGATTTTCACATCCTTTATTGTTAATGTCTTCAGTGTAATTTTTACATTTTACAAATTCATCCCATGGGCTGGATTGGACCCTTTGGTGGGCCGGTTTTGGCCCGCGAGCCGTATGTTTTGACACCTGTGATGACACAGTGATGTTGAAATACAACTCACTTTTCACTTTTCTTGTGTATTAATATTTTATTCTGAGACTTTTGCACAGTCCTACTTTTTCTTAATACTCTGTGTGATATTTTTTGATTTTATTTTTTCTTATACAGTCCCCTTTGCACTGAGTGTTTTGCTGCTAAATTGAATTGAGTTACTAAATGATTTTCATTGTTTCTGTGACAATAACAATCTATTCTATTCTGTTCTGTTCTACTTTTAAAGAATTATCTCATATTTCTCCACCTTTTTGGCATCTGATGTTTCACAAAAAGCAAAAGATGCTCAACCACATTTTTCTGTGAAAAGAGGTCATGACACACACATCTAGTCACTAAAAGGTGTGCAGGATCCCAAAGAAACAGTGGATGAAAGAATCAGATAAGGTCCGCACAACCTGTGAGCTCCCAAAAAGTTTTATTCACCACAAGTAGTGACGTTTCGGGTCTCACAGGTTGTGCGGACCTTCTCTGATTCTTTCAACCACATTTTTCTCCCTTCAAAGACGTCCATAATCTGACTTCTGTTATTTATCACAACATTGTGTCACTTTGTTCCTCTCTTATTTATCATACAACGAAGCCTCAGATTTATCTGTTGTTTCTGTTTTATAACTGGATAAAAAGTAGTCCCAAAGTAAATCCGCCCTTGTAACATGCTGTGATATCATTGAGCCTTTTGTATTAATATGTCAGTTATAATAAAAAGTGACCAAACCAGTATTTTTACTTCAATACACTATGCTGCAAATATGTATGTTCTTTATATTATTGTTATAATACTGTGATGTTGTAATACTGAGTAAACACATGTTCTGTCTCTTTAATCTCTTTCAGCCACTTGATAGCGTCTGCACACAGAGAGCTACCAGTCAAAGGAAGCCCTGAGGAAGTTGCACAGGTAGAGAAAAACCCCTTTGTTGACGGTGAAATGTTATGAATCCAGTGATCAGGGAGGTCAGCTCGCAGGTTGCATTAAAATGAGGGTGTGGTGACTGTTACTGCTGTCTTTCCCTGAGGATAAATATTGGCACAGTGCAGACATAAGCATGCAGAGAACAGATAATGCAGATCAAATAGTTGGATTTTGAAGGTCAGCTCAGTGATCTGATGGGAGCTACAGCTAAAAAATAAGTATGGAAGTCGTGTAATGTAAGAAAAGATACTTTATCATTCAACCCTATTTCATCATGTTTGGGGGAAAAATAATCTGCCGGCTAGAAAAAACCTTCAGCTTCTAGTTTAATTCTTCGGAAATGAAAACCTTAAATATCAGTTAGGAAATGTCAGTATTTAAACATCTGCTAAATGTTAACAGGCAAGGATACGACTGTTCGCTGGAGCCTGTTCGGTCCTGGCCGGTGGGATGAGGATCCTCGGCATCATACCGGTCGAAAAAATGTAAAATCTGTTATTTGTATAAAAAGTAAATGTTCATTTCATCGTTATTTGTATCATGCAATTTAGACTGTAAATAGAGCTTTACATTTTCGAAATTAAAACGTCTCATTTCATTTCAACCTTTTACAGAAGCATTTGTTTTCCGTACCGTTGTGTTGTTGTTTTTTTCACTCGTACACACATAAGATACCTGCATTTAAAGTTTTAAATCACCTTGTTTTCTATTCAGCTATCAGTAATATAAAAGGCCTTTTTTGTGTTGCAGGAAAGAAACCACATGATTGTAAAAATAGTTTTTAAGTCACAGGTGTCAAACATATGGCCCAGGGGTTAAAACTGAGCCACAAAAGAATCCAATGTGGCCTGTGGGAGGAATTTGTAAAATGAAAAAAATGACACTAAAGATATCAACTATCATTTTAGTTCAGGGGCCACATACAGCCTGATTCGATCTTAAGTGGGTCAGACCAATAAAATGCAATCATAATAACCTATAAATAATGACAACTTCAAATTCTTCCCTTTGCTTTTGTGAAAAAAAAGGAAAATTACATGAAAATATTTGCATTTACAAACTATACTTTCACAAAAAATTTGAATAACATGAAATATCTTAAGAAAAGTGAAATTTTAACATTATTTTGCCTGTTACTAAATGTTTTGTGTATTTGTAAATCAACTGTGAGTAAGTTGTAATGTACATGTGTAAATGAGAAGCTAATATTGTCAAAATAGCACTTACTTTTCTTAATAAATGTTAGTTTGGTTGTTCATGTTATTCACTTCTTTTAACGGATAGTTTGTAGACATGAACATTTTCAAAATGTAATTTTAGTTATTTCACTCTAAAACATAGAGAAAAATTTCAAATTGACGTTATCCATATATTATATGTTATTATTTTGCTGGTTTCACCCACTTTAGATCATATTGGGTTGAATGTGGCCCCTTTTTTGTGTTACAGGACAGAAACCACTTGATTGTAAAAGTAGTTTTTAAGTCACAGGTGTCAAACATATGGCCTGGGGGGCAAAAGAATCCAATGGGGCCCTGGGGTGAATTTGTAAAATGAAAAAAATGACACTAAATATATTAACGATCATTTTAGTTCAGGGGCCACATTCAGCCTGATTTGATCTTAAGTGGGTCAGACCAATAAAATACAATTATAATAACCTATAAATAATGACAACATCAAATTCTTCTCTGTTTTCGTGAAAAAAAAAAGGAAAATTACATGAAAATATTTACATTTACAAACTATACTTTTACAAAAAATGTGAATAACAACATGGAATATCTTAAGAGAAGTGGAATTTTAACATTATTCTGCCTGTTACTAAATGTTTTGTGTATTTGTGAATCCACTGTGATCTGTAAGTTGTAATGTACATGAGTAAATGATAAACAGAGGCATAATATTGTAAAAATAGCAATTATTTTTCTTAATAAATTTGAGTTTTTTCATGGTTGTTCATGTTATTCAGTTTTTAAAGGATAGTTTGTAGACATGAACATTTTAACAATGTAATTTTAGTTATTTTGCTCTAAAATATAGAGAAAAGTTTCAAGTTGACATTATCTATGTAGTATAATGTTATTATTTTACTGGTCCGGCCTACATCAGATCATATTGGGTTGAAAGTGGCCCCTGAACTAAAATGAATGACACCCATGCTTTAAGTGATAACAAATATGACTGAAATTTTATAAAATCTCCTGGTAACATCAGTGAAGTACTAATTTGAACCAATACTGTGATCCTCGGGTTATGTAGCATTTGAGTTATGAATAAAATAGTAAGACTAACCACAAAATACAGTAGTGGAAAAATGTTTTCAGACACCCTATCATGATATATTTGTGGAAAAATCTTTCAGAATTGTTTCAAAATATGTGGCTGTATCAGACAGACACAAACAAATGCAAATTATTTTTTTTATTGTTAACAAGAAAAAAGTAACAGTTCTTGACACTTTCAACATGTCATACCTTGGATGTTTTTCAGTTTCTTGCCAAAAAATCCAGTTTTGACCTTAATGGAACAGTGCATGTGCAGAAGGGAACATGTGGGTTTGGAGAGTGAACAATACACAGCAGAGGTCAATGACTTAAGTATGATTCTTAATGCAATACATGGTGTCCATAAAGTCTCTTTACAATTTAACACATTTATTACAAAGGCAAATGAATAGACAGATCTGTGGAAATGATTACAAAATGAAAAGTAGATAATGAAGTTTTTTGCCTTTTTAACACACCTCTATACGGGCACCATTAGTTGCACAAAGCACATCCAGACGGTAAATTTATTTTATTTCTTGCCATGTTGGCCTCATCAGTGATTTCAATGGCATCAGTGATCTTTTACTTAAGGTCGTTGATGTCCCGTATCTTTGTTCGATACACGATATCTTTAATATAACCCCACAGAAAGAAATCCAGGGGAGCGATATCTGGTGAACGAGGTGTCCAGCGAACTGGGCTATCCCTTCCAATCCACTGGTCTGGAAATGTTAGATTTAGAAACCCACCAACATGCAGTCCCCATTGTGGTGGTGCACCATCTACCTGGAAAATGATGGTTGGATGAAGGTCATCCAGTTGTGGTGCCACATATGCAGTCAAAAAGTCGAGGGAAACATTTGCAGTAATTGATCTTGTTGAAGAAAAATGGGCCAATGATTCAATTGCACATGAGCCCACGTAATTAAAAACTTAGAACAAATCTGATTAACATATCCCATAATTGCTTTTGTAACTTAAACTTTGTGGACACCCTGTATATGACAAATGCATGGGGTGTCCAAAACCTTTTTCCATTGCTGTATATAAATACTGAAGGAAAGAAGAGAAAAACTTAAAACATACAAATCACAGTACAAGGTTGAGTTTTTTCACAGTTGGATCTGATGGTTGACACTTTAATAACTTCCCCCTAATTGTATTAAACCTTTGACACTGCTTTTGAAACATAATGCAAAACAAATGTGATATAAAAGATACAAGACGTGTGATATTACAGACAGAATATAATCACACATGCAGTCTGTCGCTCTGCTTTCAAGTATGTGTTCCTCTGAGATGGACACCTTCAGAATTAGCACTATGTGATATGGACATAAGACACATTACACATGAAGAAAAAGAAAAGCAACTCCATGAACAAGGAGCTGTGTCGTTTTTATATCCCCTATAAAAAGATACACAAAGGCATCAAAATAAGAGCCAAAGTCTTGATACTACATGGCGGCACCTCAGCGCGGCTGAAGGTGAGATCCAAGACTTCACTGATTGCTTCAAATAATTTACAAATTATTGAACAAAAGAAGCAGCTAGTGAGGGCCAGTTTACTTGAAAACAAATAGAAGATTACCCAAATGGTTTTGGTAATAAAAAAATGATTTCCAAAATTAAAAGCCCTCAAAATCTCCCAAACAAGACAACCCCAGCTCAGAACTGGTCCTCCAAAAAAAAAAAAAAAAAAAAAACTTTTCTACGAGCCATTCACACAGAGATGAGTTTCGATTTCTGTTCTCTGTCTGCATCTGGTCGAGTCAACTTGGACGTGTCCTGCTTTGGAAGTCCGTAAAGGTAGATGGACACACACACGAGAAGGGCTCCGGAGGCGAATGTGACCGCTGCACAGGAGAGGAAAAAAAAAAAAATGTAAGCCACCACTTTTTATCACTATTAAGCTCAATAAATGAAAGAAGGAACAATTTTAGTGAGGTGTTGTAGACTATGAAGGCAGCAGGGATGTAAGTCCTGCATCTTAATGAGGTTAAGAATAGAAAGCTTTGTTCCAAGTATAAAAGAGAAATTTGTCTTTTAAATTGTTCCATGGCCATGATACATTGGATATCTATCTACAGGAAGTCCCATAAGTCTCCATACATAGGAGACATAAAACATATGGCTCTAACATGTATTTCTTTATATTTCTTCTTTATAGTTCTTCAGCAGTGGAGGACACGCATTGAAATGTGTTCCCGACAAAATGGCAGTCATATAGAGCATATTATATACATAAAAATGGTTTATGTCAAGAAACGTTTATTTTTCCTATGTATGGAGACTTATGGGACACCCTGTAGTAAGACTAGCAATGAGGCTGGTCATATAGCTGCATGCATTCAACATAGAAACTATTATTATATGATCACTACAATTGTTTTAAATACACAGTAAAAATAACACATGCATCATCTTTCCCCCATTTTTTTTCCACATAAATTTCTACCATGGGACATCTGACTAGTACTCTTCCAATGATGTCATTTTAAGGCTTCTATTTGTGCTTATTACAAGTCATTTCCTCAGTCAATTATAGGTGTTGTATATTTTACGCATTTATGCCAAATCTCCTTGTGCATTTTTGCTTATAAAGCCAGTGACTGTCTTCTGCATTACATTTACGATATGTGTAGAAATTTACTATTTTTAGGCTTATACAACACTCATGATGTAAAATGAATAGAAAAAATAAACTGCTGTAATGTAGCCTTTTCTGATGACATTCCAGCAGTGGGGTCAATATATCATTGAGGGACTTTTGAAGTCCATGGTATATATCTTGGATACATCTTTATTAAAAGTAAAAAAAAACAAAAAAAAAAAAAAAACAAAAAAAAAAAAAAAAACTAAATAGTGTTTTGAGCTTATTCAAAAATTGTTTTGATTGTGTTCTTTTTATTAAATTGAGATAATCATGACAGATATATATCAAATTTTATATGGAAAATAACAAATTGTATCTGTGTCAACTAAGTTACCCATTACAAAAGCCCCTCTCAATGAAGTCATGTTAATTCCAAATCACATGACCTGCTCCACATGATGTCATTTCCTCCCAAAGAAAACACTGGCAAGACTCCAAGATATGTGCTTTCTCCTCTTCCTTAGTTACTTATTATAAAGTAGTATGTGAGTCAAGTGTGTATTTATTGCACTCTTTTATGCCAACAGTGTTACTCCAGTATCTTCATAAATAACTTTCAATTTCAGTTTTACTCAACTGTATTTTTGATATTTAGAAGAGTTTTTCTGTAGAAATGCCATGTGGTGGCGTGGTTATGTTGATTTTAGGCCTGAAAATAGCAAAAATGTCAACTATACCTGTCAACTATGTTACCCTGTAAAGGTAACTCAAAAAGTCCCTCAATTATATAATGACCCAGTGACTGTTGGACAATAGAAGAAGCACAAAGACTTTATGTTTAGACTTTTAGACTGAGTCATTATTTTCAATTATCAGTCCCGATTTGGTAATAGAATGTGGTTAAAATATATATATAATTTTTACAACATTACCCATGTGTTACAAAGTCTTTCTGACATAAATTCAAGAGTAAAAAACTTCAACATGGCCAATAACAAAAGATATGCAACCAGTGCAACCTGCAAGGTGAGGGTTATGGGCAGACAAAGACCTGAATCTGTCAGCAGGTTATTGATGGGGAGCACCACACCAACAAAAAAAGGTTTTCTTCCATTAAGGATGTACAAAACAATAAGGCTCTGTACATGTTCTTAAAACCATCAAAAACAAACATACTTATCTGTAATCCAAACAAGATGACGGATGCCACGGTTGAGAGGATGATGGCAGCTGCAGCAGAGAAGCCTTTCATAATATTGTCTGTGTACTTCACTACTATTGACGTGTACAAACCACCCACACTGGCCAGGACTGGAAGTACAAAACAAACATTTAGCGTCAGTGGTAAAAGTGTGGAAGAATTTCAAATAAATAGAAAACCACCTGAAATTTAATCCTACTTACATACAACAAAGCACACCCAGGGTGTATAACCAAAGAAGAACCCCTTTTCCAGGACCTTATCGCCATCAGTCATGTACACACCAATGAGTGTGATCACAATGCCCGACAGGTACATCTGAATGTTCCTCACCCACAGAGACGTGTCTGAGCTCTTCAGCACTTTCTCGAAGTACACACCTTAATCACAAAATGGACACAAAACTATTAGGTTCAAGATGACATCACAAATGCATTTTTAAAAAGTACAGTTTGTTCTGACATTTACCTGATGGTTAATTTTAGAACAGTGGGCATAAAAGGGAGTTAAAGAACAGCTGTTTCCAAAAAAAGTCACGGAAATGTCAAGGGATCTTTTGAAATGTTGCAAGACAAAAAATGTGAATTATGTGCATGTCCATAAACTGGGTTGGAGCGAATAGACTGCATTATGTAGTCAGAAAGTGGTGATATCAAAATGAACAAATAATTTGGTCTCATCAGTCTACAGCTAATGTAATTTACAGACTTATCAATCAGTTCAGTTATACATTTGCAGTGTCAGAATTTATTTTAATAGCTAAATGTTTGTACATCCTATAATGCACATTAACTTTAAAAACACCAAAAACCTTTGTGAAATTGAAATGTTTTTTTTATTTAGCCTTTTGCATTAACAGTGTCTGATGCAATTTTATGAACTGATATTGAACATTTTTTTATGTAAATGCTCCTAATCAGTGTTTCCACAGATTACTACTTCTATGTATACGCCTTTCATTGTCAATGGGTTAGTGTCATTGGACAGGAATGCCTTACGCTGCCTTTAGTTTGAATTATGGTTTGAGTACTTTTCAACTTTTTTGCACACTTACATACTACATTATTACTTACTAAGTTCATACTTATTTTATTTACAAGGTAACTAGTAATCTATAACCTATTATATTTCATAACCATCATAACTAGGGACTATTTACCTGCAAATCCAGAGCAAAGAACAGCAATGGCAACGGCGATAAAACCAATGAAAGGATTCTGCTCAACCTGAAAAACAAATGGTAGGCTATTACTCAGACAGACCTGTACCTGTAATTACATGTCAATCATAGGTCATATTGTCACGTGTACATTTTAATTATAACACACCTGTACTTTAGTGGCTTCTGCAGGCTTCCACTGAACAAGTGTAACACCACCGCACAGCATGAAGACGGAAAACCACTGCAACCGGCTCAGAGAACGGTTCAACATGAAGACAGTGCACAAAGCTGTACATGGGATCTTCAGCTGATAAGTCACCTACACACAAAAAAACCTGCTGTTAAACTGGATACTGTACGTTAAGATCAAGTAACAAATTTACAAATGAACATAAGATGAACTTCCCACTGATGCCTTTTCTCAACACCTTTACTTCGCACATACAGTGGGTATCAAGAATAACTTATTTTTTTTTATCACATTGTGGGAGGCAACGATCAGAGCAGGAAGTGTAATGTTGCACAGCATGCTCTACATTGATAATTTTAAACTGGATATAATGGCCAAATTTAGCCTCAGTGCTGCACTTTCGCATCCTAACACAATGCATCAATTATCACTGAAACAATAACAGATTTTATTGTCACATAGAAACGTTAAAGGACAACATAAGCACTCAATCTAAACAGAAAAGAAAAAAAACTCAACAAAAGCTATGAATACCTGATAAACTGCTGCGTCGAGGTTACTCAGAGCTAGAAAGGCCATGTTATTCTGAATTGCATACACTATTGAGGGCACGCTCAACTTCAGCAGCTCTTTTGGACTGAAGAATATTTGCTCTACGATGGCACTCTTCAGCCTGCTGGGGCTTCCTGTTTCTCTGCAAGAAAATATATCACAATGAGCTCTTAATACTCCAGGTGATTCAGTTCAATACATATAAACGCCACTAATTTCACCAAAGTTTCACCAAAGAAAGAAAGGGGCAGATTATTTACAGACAACTGAGCACTGTTGAAGCTAAATTGTTGGGATTACTTCATTGTTAAGGCATGCAGATTCTTTTATTTTTCAGATTTGCAAATATGTGATCACTTCATAGATAAACATATGGTGCTACGCACTTTTAACAGCCCTCGGCCAGAATGGACAGACAGACGACAAAAATGATTACAATGTCCCTCTGGCCAGAGTTGGTCGAGGGGTAAAAACTGGGAAATTCCCTGAAATTGCAGATGCATTAAGTGGTATTGTGTTATCTTTTCTCTCAAAGGTGGTGGAGAAACCCTGAAGACTTTTGCTGTTTCTTCAGCTTAGGTGCCAAGTCTTATAATGGTAAGAAAACCATGAGGACTTTCTTTCTGTCTCTACTGTTACAGTACACACTATATCCTCAGAATCAGGAAGCTCATGTTTCAACTCTTGTTACAAGTGCAGAAACAAAGGCAATTACATAAGAGTATGACATCACATTAATAACAGGTCTGTGATAGCTCTAGATCTAGATCTAGATCTAGATATAGAGAGAGTGGTGAAATAAATACCTTGGATTTTGATTTGACTGAACTGGACAGAGGTTCAGCTCTGACTAAAAGTCATTATACCAAATGTACACAGTGCATGCAGACATTTTAGAAATTATGTACTGCTAATAGACAACTTTTTTTGCTTATTTTTACAGTTTAAAACTTAAAAACTTTCACTGAATGGGAAAAATTCCACGGAGCTGAAAAATCATATTACACACTTGGCAACCTACTATTCTCCATATTGTGGTTAATAGTTTATTATATATAATAAGATTATTAGTGTTAGTATTGGTATCAAGAAAATTGAGTGATATTACTATTGTCTGTAAATGTTGACTGCACATAGATGTTCCCACTATTCAACTCTTAAGAATCAAATAATGTTGCACATCTGGAAAATAATGAGTGAAAATGCATTATATTAAGAGTTGGAGAGAAGTTTTACTGAGGGAGCAGGTAAAAAAAGGAATAGTTATGGCTTAGTTGCAGAAGGTTAGAGTAAGAATATTATTTTGTACCTTCAAAACATGTATATACTTACTTTGCCAGCATCCCGATGCTTAGTACTAATTTAATAACCTCAGTAATGCACACTGCGGTTGTGGAGAAGTACATGTCTTGTGTTGTAATGGTCCGTGTGTATCGTAGTGCTATTGTGTATGTAGCTGCCACCAGTGTCATCACCGTCAGGCAGTACAATTTGAAGACCACACTCACATTTTCTGAAAAGGAAAGGTGACATATTAACTAATGCTACCTAAATATAGCCATCGATCACTGTCACGCCTAAAATCATTCCAACATCCACACTTTATAACATTTACAGCCAAATGCAGTAATGTAAACATTAAGTCAAAACGGCACCACTGTGGCTACAAGTATTTTATTCCACCTTTTGTTTCTAACCTGACCATCATTAATGACGTTCCCTGTCGCTAACAGGCTAACATGTTCATGCTAGCATGTATTCAGAGTTAAAACTCACCGCCGGCCATCGTCGCCCTGCTTCGTGTCCGTCCGAGCTGTACGGAATCTATTTTTCTTCCTCACGTTACATGACACAACAATTACAAGCTATATTTGGCAAGAAACGAGGAATGTGGCTCGACCTGAATCACATTTAAGGGCATATCCAGTCTAGGAGCATTTTTTTTTTTTACTTCCCGGTGCTACTGCATTTCCCACAATCCACCGCGACTAGGACTACAGAAGTGTGCGTTCGTTTTAAGACATCGAGCAACCGGTACAGGATAGAGTATTTGTTCAAGTCTGTAAAAATAAAAAAATCTTATTAATCCAGTGGGTTTTTTTTTTTTTTTTTTTACAGGAAATTCCTCAGATTTGCAGTTTTTCAAAATGTTGTTGCGGTTATTTCAATTATTGCTTTTATGTGAAGAATCCAAACTTTAGGATCAGAGTTGGTATAAGTTTTGAAATCCCAAAAACTGTCCTAACAAATTTTCAAAACTCTTCTAAGACTCGACAGTTCCAAAGCATATGTAGAAAAGTAGTGACAGACATTTTACACCCCTGTATAATTGGTTTTGTGGTAGTATGAGGTTACATTGGTAATCTAGAACTTTGTCTGCTTCTTCAGTAGTTTTGGATACATATTTTTTCCAAATTATCCCTCAGTGACCATAAACCTAATTTTAAACGTATAGATTTGTAACTGCATTGACAGAATATAACATGAAATTCCGAAAATGGCATATAAACCAGACAGTTTAAATTTTGTTTGATATTTTTTTATTTTTAACAAAAAACAAATACACTTTTCAACTGAACAAGCCAGCAGACAAGTGAAATCTGCTCAAACAAATGAAATTACATGGATATAAAAATTAACACAGAAATAATGTTCAATAACGTAGGTACAAGTAGAGTTCAGCAGCAAAAGAATAATGGAATACAAGAGACGAAAATTAGTTTCCATCCTAGTTGGAAAATATATTCATCTGGACATTCATACCATTTTCAGGGAGTACAAATGAAATGCATATATTTGAACTCTATATTAAAACTGTCTCCTCGACTAATTACAAGCCCATCAACAAACTGTATTACAGTGGTATTGAGCATATCATTAAATGCATTAAAGGGGCAATTTATAATTTTTTTGTTCAAACCGTTCAACAAAATGATCAATTTTAACAATTTCAAATCATCAGTGTGTGAATAAATAAAAAGTGTGATGTTATTTTAAGACATCAAAATGTTGTGTTGCTGACATATCTACTGTAGTTAGCCCACTCATTGGTTAGCCTTGGCTTATCTGAAGTGGTTTTAGGCCTAGTTCAGAGTTGGTGGTTAATCTGGAGCCATTCTTTTTCTGTTTCCGCCACCATTAAAACTGTCTCAGGCTGTTCTTGGGCAATAAGACCAGCTCAGAGTTAGCAGGGTATGCAAGCTGTCCAGCTAGCAGCTAATGAGAGCAGTTAAAGTAGTAGACTAGCGTACCTCTGACAACATTGGGACGTGTCAAATGGTCATGTGCCTTTTTTAAATTGACCGCAGATTTTAAGTTTGAATATCTACGTTATCATGTCAAAATCTTCAAACTACCTTTAGCTACAGTAGCATTGAGAGAATTATAACTTACAGGTATTCAGCCTACTGCTTGTTTACCTCTTTCCATCATCTTCAAACAAATACAGTGATGTAATGATGTAGCTCAAGCATAAAGCATAAAATGGGACAGTATCAAGTTCAGGTCTTAATGCTCCCCCACATCTTCCTAGACATCTTGATGCTAATCCTCGTCCCCTACAAACATGAGGTCTTTCCAAATCCTGATTGGATAGACTAGGCATGAAGTGGTTATCAGTTTAGCATTAATAAAAGAAATTACATAATCACATTGTTAACCTGTGTGACACTGGCATGTTGTTAATTCGGTTAACAAGTCAAACTTGTTTTTTGGGCGGTGGTTGCCTTATGTAACATCCTGTAATTGGTTTGAAAATCCAAATCATATCAAGCCAATCAATCAAATCAACCCATAGTTCAGTTTGATCGGGTCCAAGAACCTCTGGTCCAAAGGGCAACTGTTTGGTCCGTGATATGGTCTAAGAGAGGCTTCATGTCAACAAATTTGGTTTGGATCAATCACAGAATTTTCAATGTCCAAAACAAACAAGCAGGTGTGAAACAGCCCATAGTTTTGCTAGACATAAGACATTTGGGACAGACTCGACACCATATCATTTTGGCAAACATCTGCTACCCTCTGATAATTTTAATATGGTTCATTTTTGAAAGTTAATCTTACAAATTGCCCCTTTAAAAAGTGTTGATATTTCTAATGCTATTTTATTAGTAAATATACTCGCACAACTATTATTATTTACATGTAATTTAATATGTATTTAAAATAAAGATGTTCTAGCATAGCATCACATTAACACTAGCTAGAAGAGGAATGTTTTGCAGAATACGTCTCTCTCTCTCTCTCTCTCTCTCTCTCAACTTAATCAGACTCAGCCATCATCAATGACCCACTCATCTGTTCTGAGTCAACCCGCTAATATTTAATCTGATCCTGACATCACTACCTTTCTGACTGAGATTCTTATACGACAGCAGGAGTGAATCCTCTGCCTCCGTCAGCTGCCTCTGACACATTTTACCGACATCACAGCCTGTTATGCACATGCTGATAATGCAGGAGATCATAAAGGGGTACAGAAGCAATGTGTTGTCCTGTTTACGAGACATTCCCAGATGTTTAAACTAATGGGAAAATCCACTACTTCTTGTTTGAACTTCCCACAGCCTGTGATATTATAGTGGCGTAGTACTACTCACAAATGGCACACTGTCCATGCAAGCCCATGCACTGCTGCTGGAAGAAAAGCAGGGATTGAACATTGTAGTATTAACCAGACTGAGCTCAGGAACTGTCGGAGGGAACATGCTCAAAGCCTTCGCTCTCCCTCACCAGCGCCCTCTCTAGGATGACACGGCCTTCCTTGTAGCGCTGACTTTCCTCCGTGGCGAACTCGTACATCCAGCCGAGCTTACTATTGCAGTTTTTGCAGCTGACGTCTCGCACCATGTGTCTCCCGGTCAGCATGACTCTGTCCTGCACCTCGCTGTGTTGTAAATTCACCACCTGCAGTAAGTAATTGCATATCTGTCACTGTCACCGAGTGCATTTACATGAACATCAATATTCAATAAGTGGGAGTAATCACATAAGTGTAATAATCAGATCTGACACACACTTCAGAAATATGATAATTGAAACCCTGGTTTAGACGTTTCTGTCCATCATTAGATTTCTTTCGGAGTACGCACGTACTTAGTGACAGTAGACTTCCTGTTATTGAATATGTCACATCTGTTTTCTACAATTTAGTTGTTTTTGCACATGTGCAAATTAATGAAATAAATCAGATTAATGGGTATACAAAGACATCTGAGTATTGGGGAGAAATCTAGGTGTTCAATCTGATTCCTCATAATCAGATTGTTCCCGTTATCTGATAAAACACATCAGATAATGCTGTTTACATGTTCACTTGAATAATCTGATAACTTCAGACATCGGATAATGATCAAAGTATTAGCATACATGTAAACAGGCTCACTGTCATAGAATTTTAATAAAAAGGGTGTTTCAGGTTTTCAGTGTAAACGTATGCAGTGAGCACTTTTTTGGTGAAGTCATTTTTTGTCTTAGCTTCCAGTTTTATGTAAACTATGATATACTTTGTAGTTATTTACTATATTTACTCTTATTATTTTTTTGTCACTTTTACTATTTATCTTTAGCATCTTATTGTTTTATTGATGCTATTTTAAGTTTATTTCATTCATCGCTGTGATGTTTTAATCTTTAGAGGATGGATGTTTTAATATAAGGGACTATATAAATAACATTACAAAAAATGAATTTAAATGCATCAATTAAGTAGAGAATACATAGGTTCAAATATATCTGGGCTAACATTTAATTTATATAATATTCACCATTCAAACAGAATATTTTGAGCTTAATTATACTTAAATTATAATGTGGATTTTACTGTCTGAGCCATGCTTCCACATAGACATGAGTGAAAATACATTTACTCATACATAAGTGCAGAATGAAAAGTTCATAGGTTAACGATGAAGGCCAAATGCCAGATCTGCTCCAATTTTTATCTAGTTTTCAGTTAAGGTTGTTTTTGGTGACTAAAAGATGGACTTTAAAGATGGGTGGTTCCTCTTGTTTCTGAGCAGCAGTGAAGAGAATGTTTTAACTCCCAAAGATGATTCATGCTCATGCGGTTTCCATGTTTTCCAAGCCATGATGCTCCTGCTTTAAAAACATTTGACTGGAAAAAAATCTAAGCGATAATATAAAATTTGTTACTTATGTATTTTTTTTTACCTTTAGTAGAAAAGCTTTTATATGAAAGACTTCAAGCACTCCAGGCACCATTTAAAAAAAGTGTTTGGACAACAAGGTCATCATCGTCAACCCAAGAACTTTTCAGTCACACTGGTTATTTCTCATGCTGTGATGCTATCGGTTAAATGCCATATGTGCCACTACAGTACCTTATTGAAGAGGAAGGCTCGGCCTGTGGCTCCTGTGAAGCGTGTGGAGATCAGTTCAGCTCGGTTGGTCAGGATGGTGTCACAGTTAGCGCAGGAGAAGAGGCGAGTCCCACCAATGTGATCCAAGAAGATCCGGCCCATTTTACCTGCTTATAGGTAAGAACAATATTTAGTGAAAAAAACAAAAGAACCAGGAAAAAACCATGGGCATTAACAATTGTATACTTCATACTGATTTTCAATTAGTACCAACATATTTTCTTGATCTGCAGCAAAAAACTGGGATAAAAAAAAAACCCCATGTTTCATTTTCATAAGTTTTTCCACCTTAACACAAAAAACCTAAGTTTAAGAGATATTTGACAATCTTTCTTACATCTAGGGTTATAGTCATGTTATATTACTATGATCTCATATTTGATATATTATATATATATATATAGATAAATACAAGTGTTTTAATCTTACTCTTACTACTCTTCTACAGCATTTGTACATATATGTAAATATTGGAATTTATAATTATATCAGCTAGAAATGAACTAAGTCTTTAGCCAAAATTGAAAACTGTAAGGTAAACATAAACAATTACGTAAGTACATAAAAATTCTCAAGTACCTCCTTCAAAACAGATTAAAGTCTCTTGTAAAATAAAGAGAGAAGTAGTCACATTTTCTAAACAAACTCCCGCCAGTAACGCTTGTATTTACAGTACTGAAATCACGTGAACGCATCATCAGGCCTATTAGTATATCACAAGGGCAAAATAAAAGACACTAAAAACATTCGACTGTGGTTTAACTAGCTTCATACTATAGTCGAATTAGCCCTGATTTTAGAATTTTCGGTTGTTTTTATCATAAAATACAGTCGGGTGATAGTTTAATAAAATCTCCTCGTGTGAAAGTCACATAATATTTAGCAACACGCAAAAACAACAGCCCGTGAACGAAGCTAAACGTCTCACCTCAGTGTGTTTTCGCAGATAAATGAAGACAATTCGAGAAAACCACAGGCTGTTTTCGTGTCTTTCTTAACAACTCTATTTTCCTCTTTTGGTTGTAAAAGAATTGTTTCAGTCTCCTTCGCTGATGTTGTTGAAGTGCAGGAGAAGATGCAGACTGTTACAATGGCGTTTGTTTTCTGACGAGTTAGCAAACATTACAGCTACTTCCGGTCTAAACCTTCAAAATAAAACCACATAAGAAAATATTTTGTTTTCTGGATCCTATATGTATTGGTTATCATTGTATTAGTTGTAGGAGCTATTTGTCAGTTTAGTTTTTTTTTTTTTTTTTAATTTAAAGTTAATTTACCTTTTTTGTTTACTAATTTAGTATTTTTTATTTATTTTTTACTAATTGTTTATTTTGATTTGTTTATTTTTTTGTTTGTTTATTTTTAAAAATTTATTTATTTTTTTATGGTTATTGCTTTCATTCTTTAGCATTTAGCACCTTTTTGTTTTGTGTTTTCTCATTGGACATACAAACAAATAAGCCAAAAACTAAATAAAGTGAATTAAGTAAATAACAAAATAAGAAAATTAAGAGCTTCAAAACACTAATAGACCGGACAAGTAGCAGGTTAGACCTCTTTTTTTTTTTTTTTTTTTCCTCTAACTGTCACATGAAAAGGCTATAGTCAGCAATAAAGGAAACTAAAGCTAGAGTGATAGCAAAGCAACCAACACATAGGTGAAGTAAGTGCTCTGCATCTCTGAGAACACCTTCAAGGCTATTGGAAAACTATTCCCTGAACTCCCCATTGGTCTGACTTTTAGAATGCCACATTCTGTTTCATTAAATGTTTTTTTGTTTTCCATGTAACAATGACTATGGTATTAATCTACAATGTGGAAAGTAATGATGACAAAGTTAAACTGAATAAGAAGTAGTGTGCAAACTTTTGGCTGGTAATGATTCCGGGTCCAATTTGGAAAAATTACATGACTCACTGGACCACATGAAAAAACTGTCGTAGTGACAAATTTGTTCTTAAATGGAACATGAGTGATTTATGATAACTGGCTACATTCTATTTTTTTTTTTTTTTCTCTTATTTTGATTTTTCTCTCAGACACAATCACAAATGACAGTCAGAATCACAAGTAATTCGTTTCTTGTAGTTCTACCTCTGTTTTTCACTAAGTCATTGTATATATCACTACCTTGAACCAATCGTGTGTTTGTAAAATCTAAACACTACATAATTTAGTGACATTCTGTTTGACACAGGTGACGCTGTAGTTTTCTGAAATTACAAGCATTTGCTGAATTTGACTTTATTCCCTATTACTGAAAAAGTTCTACAAAGAGCACTAGGAAGCCACGTACAAGTATGAAAATGTTCTTTTATGAGGCTCAGTGTCACAGTATGTGTTATGAGGGATAAAAGCTAAAAATACTTTGCACCTACAGATGAAATTAAATATCTGGTCTTCCTTCTTGACAATTAAAACAATCATAATCCCCAGTAATGTTAATTTCATGTATGTTTTTTTTTTTTTTTTTTTTTTTTTTTTTTTACTACTGTAAGATTTCTGTCAGGGTCTGCAAATGAATATAGGCCTGGCTGTGCCTCACATATTTACAGAATAGACTGATCATGTGAATTAATGTGTATACTTTTATTTTGAAAACAACACAGTCTGTAGTATTTCCTCTCTCTCTCTTCCTTTGTGTAGTTTTATATGATCAACACTAGGTGGCAAAATCACTCACTGGCCACACAAGCAGGAGAAACATTACACTGGTCAACAACAAATTTATTGTTTAAGTTTTTTGAGCTGATGTAAGATCATTTTGGTGTGCTGAATCCAAAAATCACATTAATTTTGCTCAATCAGGTCAACTTTCTGAACTATGCTACATATTGGCTTTTTAACATTTTTGCTTACTTTTATGGGCATTTTCACATCATATGATACAAAATTCTTTCATATTTCTTGCAATAAACGAGTTCTGAAGATTTTACTTTTGCCAATTTATGATTAATGGTTTTTTTAATATTACAGGTGAATGAAATGGCTTCGACTAGAAGATCTTCCAAAAATAAGCCTGACGTATTCTGCTACATCTGCGGTGAATACACCATTGTACCTAACAGGAATCCTGTTAGAAAATTATTTTTTTTCTCTTAAAACCTATTTTGGGTGAGAACTATATAAAAAAAATCAACTGATAAAGTCACAAAAATGTAATCAATTTTGTGAGAAGATCAAATTTTTCAAAATCAAATTAGCAAAAAAAACCCTGACCTGATTGAGAAAAACAGATGTCATTTTTGGATTTAGCGGTGCAAAATGGTCCTAATTCGGTTGAAAAAACCTAGACAACTTGCAAAAAACATTTTTTTGTCACCCAGTGTTATCAATATAATATAGTTATTATTACTATACCTGTTATCATGTACTCTAACATATTAACTTTACATCTAAGATAAAAACCTCAAGACAATGCAGTTTATCCAGTATAGTGACAGACGCTGTAATAAAATCCTTCACCTTCATAGACTCTCAGATTGTATTAATGTAGCTCTAGTAGATTTTTAATTACTTCATATGATCATTATATTCCATCACAGGAGCATCCTAAATACTACATATTGAGCCTTTCCTTTCACATAAATGGATGTTCTGTGAAATGATGCTGCTCTAAACAGGAACAAGGGTTCAGTTGGAATGTGAAGACAGTCAAGTCTTTTTTTTTTCCAGTCACTCCTTATTTTACCCAACTCTAAAAGTGCTGAATTTATCAAATACAAAATATTACAAAAAAATATTACACCATCAAAAGTAATCTAAAGCAATGGTTGTGCAATCAAGTACAAACCCCTGTGTGTATCATGTGACTAAAACAGACAGAAAAGAAAACATGGAATGCCTAAAAGCACTGTTTTGGGCAGTACAATGCCATAGCTATTAAGGAATTTTGGTTCTTATCAAGAAAACGTGGAAAATGGTTAGTTATCAGCTCTGAAATTAAATTATTATGAGCTATTTTTGTTGTCATCATTATATTTGTCCAAACAAATGTACCTTTAGTTGTACCAGGGGTTAAAATGAACAAGAAATGAAGAAATTGAAGAAAACAAGGGTGGTCTAATAATTTTTCCATGACTGTATGTCTATTGTCCATCTATGGTCCCATTGCAGATGTTGAAATCCTCCCTTGCGCAAAGTCAGAGTTGAATCCCAGATGGGCAAGAAACCACATAAACAGAAGAAAAAGTAATATTTATTTATTTACTAACCTTTATTTAACCAGGAAAAAAATAACTCATTGAAATTAATAATCTCCTGACCGAGACAGCAGCAGCAGCAGAAGTTACAGAAAATAGAAATTTCAGTCATACATCCACACTAAAACAATACATTAAACACCTCTAATAATTCAAAAGGTACTAAAAGTATAACAACAATGTTCCTTAAAAGCATCTAAGTCCAGATTTATCCATTTTCCATTCATTTAAATATGACTTTGAGTGTTTTTAAAGAGAGCAGCTCCTTCATTTTTAGCTTTAGTAAAATAGCATGAAATTAATGTGAAGTAATAGTGTTCTTCTCCATCATCTATCAGCACTGCATTTTTCTGTCACATGGAAGAACTTTCTCCTACATTACACCCAAAATGAGTGTAATGTAGGTGATGGTTTGTCACGAGGCCAATTCCAGCCAATGTGAGAAACACTTGAGATCTGCATCAAGTTTTAACTGGATCATCCCACTCATATCCGTGCATTGGAATCCATCACAGAATTGATGCACTTTAAACCCACTCTTAAAATTAGCACACACACATTAACACTTTTAAGACCTTTATTACAGACTTTTATGATATCCATTTTTAACTCGGTGCTTTATTGCTTTTTACATGTTTTATTGCTGGTTTTATTCGATGCGTGGTGCCCATGAGTGTTGTGCAAGGTACTATTAAATAAAATGCATCATTATAATTAGTATTTTTATCATCAAACACTTCTATACAGGTGAATAGGGCTAGAGTTAGTGTATTTTCTAGTATAAAATGTGTAGTTTTTAGTCTACTGTTACTAGAATGTGGACATTGTGGAAAAACTTGCAAATGTACAGGGTGGGGAAGCAAAATTTACAATATTTTGAGGCAGGGATTGAAAGACAGTGTATGACCAATTAGTTTATTGAAAGTCATGAGAATTTATTTGCCACAAGAAAATTTACATAAAAGAAAATGTTTTTATTCTATGTGTCCTCCTTCTTTCTCAATAACTGCCTTCACACGCTTCCTGAAACTTGCACAAGTGTTCCTCAAATATTCGGGTAACTTCTACCATTCTTCTTTAATAGTATCTTCCAGACTTTCTCCTAATAGTTTTGCTCATAGTCATTCTCTTCTTTATATTATAAACAGTCTTTATGGACACTCCAACTATTTTTGAAATCTCCTTTGGTGTGACGAGTGCATTCAGCAAATCACACACTCTTTGACGTTTGCTTTCCTGATTACTCATATGGGCAAAAGTTTGTGAAAAGGTATGGATAATAGTGTTAGGTATGATTATGACATCAATATGTGTTTGGTTTCAAAACAATTGACGTAGTGCCTACTGAGAAAAAACAACTAAATGTTCATTGTAAATTTTGCTTCCCCACCCTGTACACAAGTGTATACTAAAATTGGTTACCTTGCATTAATTTTACCCAATTCTAATAATTAAAGATAAAGATTGCCACTTGCAGGTACATAACAGTACAAGTACATTGGAATTTCTGTTGCTTTGCTCTTGAGTCAAGGGGAAAAAAAAGAAAAAAGAAATGCCTCGCACTGTACATGTTTTTTAAAAAAAAAACAGTTAAATCATGCATTATAAGGTAAAAATATAATAAATATGCACATGGGAGCCATAAGAAATTTGAAATATGTAAAAAAAAAATAAGTATAATAATAATATTGCACTAATTGCACATTCTACCCAAATCTGACAACATGTTTCTCCCAAATGCATGTTTTCCAAGCTGTATAAAAGTTTTTTCACAATCTCAGACTCTGCTATGGTATATCTAAAGCCGAATTTCCTATGTGACTTTTGTCCTGAAATCAGATTACTTCATTTTAATTGTCTGCACGGACCAGGATGATGATTGTTGCATATGTCCAGGTAACAAAATGTTCAACCCTGCTAATCTCATCCAAAGATTAGAATAGATGTGGGAGATAAAAGCCATGACTGGCAGGGGGTTCATTTAGAGTTAATGTCCTTGAGGGAGATAACAGACTGTAAAGCAGCACAGTATGACCTTACATCAGGGTTACCGTAAATCATGATTCAACAAAGGTGAATCACTGACGGTATACACAGCTCTGCGTTCACTATCTGATACGAGCGACAAGGAAACAATGGAGAGATGACTGTCTGCTGCATTTTTCTCAGTCTAGACAAGGCCTAATTTAGACCGATAATTCAATATAGGAGTGTGGAACAGTTTGTGTAAGTCAATGAACATGCAGTCGTGTTGTATTAGTTCTCCGGCTCATGACTCGAGGTCAAGTGACTAGTAGTAAAAATCAAGTAAGTTGTTTTTTTAACTTTTTCACCCTTCCTTTTGGCCATCCCTCACCTCTGTAATCAGTGAACAGATAAGAGATAGTTCACTTTTATGATACTGTAGTCTCACCATTACGTAAAAAGCTGAATTCAGAAAGAACAGGGGCTGCAAAGATGCCCTAAATACAACATTATAGTTATTCCTGTTTACTCATGAGTAACCATAGGTGTCTGTTTAAAAAACTTAGAGAAATAAATGACATACGATACTTGTGCTATACAAATTTACACACAACGAGACTCAAAACATATGTATTTTTTGTTGCACCTTTATTGTAGTTGCAGCAGAGGCAGCTCTATACAGTGTAAAGCAGTGTTTTATATTCATAACACTGCATTAACAGTAGGGATGTAACGATATGAAAATTTCATATCACAGTTATTGTGACCAAAATGATCATGGTTATAATTATTATTGCGGTATTGTTGAAATTGTGCTCAAAATGTTCAAAAAGTACTAATACACACACTGAAATAATTTAACCAAGTTGTATTTTGAAAAAAAAAAAAACAATCAAATAATAGGCACAATGTACTTTCTGTTGGCAGAAACATTCAAATATTAACCCTTAGTGGTCTGAGCCTTTTTTGTCCATTTTTCAGTCCTTTTGATTTTGCCTTTATATACTATATAAACAAATGTTTATTTTTCCCATGTTTGGTATCTTTTTTTCAGCACAACTTCATTTATATCATCTGCCTATTATTTTTTCACTTTAACCTACAATAAAAACATAAAAGGACAAAAAACACACAAAAAAATATATAAAATCTGATTTGAGAAATGTATATAATTTCTTGCATAAATAACACAAAGATGCGTAACAAACCTTTTCAAAGACTTTAAAAGTGAATATTGGTTCCAAATATTAGGTATATAAAATCAAAATTATAATAAATAAAAACTATACTCAAACATTTGGCATGAAAGCAGATCTTTACATAGGGTTTTTTCCCCTAAAAGTGCGGTAATCAAACACGGTTATCATGATAATTAGAATTTAAACGGTAGTACTAACCGTCTGCAATTTTACCACGGTTTATCATTATACTGGTAATCATTACATCCCTAATTAACAGTGTCCACAAGTTTCTCAATGCACTGCAAAGAATAAACCAACCAAAAGTAATTTGAATAGTGTTGTAATCCTCAGCTTTACTACAACTTGGATGCAATTTCAGTAATTTTCTATCAAGCAAAAATTATTGCCAACATATTTTTATTAGATTTTTCAACCATGTAGCCCAGTATTATACACTGTGATTTAGTTGCATTTCAAGCATATACGAACATAATAATGAACAAATAGTGCATCTCACAGATGATTAAAGGGAGTTCAACCTCTTTGAAAATGTTTGTAATAAATGTAACATTAATATAAGTGCTAATAAATAGGTAAATAAGTAAGTAAATAAATAAATAATACTAGTTTCCACATCTGCTTGTCAGCTGTACTGTCCTCCATCCTTTACCATATTAGATAAAGGGGTTCCAGATGCCTTCATACATTTGCTCTTTACCCTTCAATACATAGGGGATCCGCTCTAATACAGGACTTGTCAACATTTACTGGATCCAATGAGTAGTATTTAGTCTATGAACTTCTTTTTTTCCAATAATAGTAATAATTCTATACACTTTTTGGCAAACTGAGGTCACTTTTATTATAACTGTGTTTCTCTGCGTATGAACCAAACAAAAACAGCTTTGGCTCCAGTAATATTCATTTGGAAGCTAATTTCTCTGTTATATCCCTCACCTCTTCCCCAAACATGTTAATTTTCCTACACTGACACATACAATACACTATTACACTCTATTCTATTATATCATTTTGTACATATATCAAGTATGTTTCTCCTGTATCGCCTCAGTTCCTCTGGTGTCTGCATTAAACTGAATGAACTGAATCATTTTAAGACCATGTCAATAAACATACTGACAATGGTTTGAGCCACTGCACATCTCACCAGTCCTCCTCTGACAGTTCTAATGGTTCTTCTACAAATTATTATTTTCATCTTATTACTACTGTTGCACATTTGGGTAGTGTGTTGACATGATATTGAGCATGATATAACAATAAATAGTAAAAATAAAATATCTCTATATGTAAAGACATAGACAGACTTTATTTGTCATTCAAAATTTTTTCATCAAAAATGAAATTTCAATGCAATTGTCTTAGCAGGCAGCAGCAATAAATTCAAACAGTCACTATATATACATGATAATATGTACAAGATAGAATAAATATGCAAATAAAAACTATGTGTGTGTACAAAAAGCTATGGTTCTCTGATAAAAGCAATTTAATAAATACACTAGAGGCACTCGGAGAGCGCAGACCTCCGCCAAGGCAGATCAGTGGGCCCCCGTGCCCCACCCCCCACCCCCGATCACCACCAAAATTTAATCATTTGTTCCTTGTGCCAGTATCAACATTTCCTGAAACTTTCATCCAAATCCGTCCATAACATTTTGAGTTATCTTGCAAACAAACAGACAGACAAACAAACCAACGCCAACAAAAACATGACCTCCTTGGCGGAGGTAATAAGTGTTTCCTGTACCCTCCACTGTTTACACACTAATAAGTGGACATCAGTACGAGGATAGATAAAAGAAAATCCAGTTGTATATCAGGCGTATTTACATATTGTACTCATAGAGTTCACATTGTTTGCAAAATTGTCTATATTTCCCCCAAGTGAAAGTTCTTTTCTGTTTGTCTATTCTAGTTTTAATCCAAAAGCAGTGTCTTTCTTGTACATAAAGTCTGTATTTAATGTTAGTGTTTTTTTACTCTTATGAAGCACTTTAATGACCTTATGATCCATATTTTTGTTGTGTTTTTAAGGTTTGTTGTTGTATTGTTTGTTATTTCTCATCATGTTTTATTCTTGTGAAGCGATGGCCTTGATCTATTAACAGCGTTAAACTCAATACTTACTTTATTTTACCTGATTGTTTTGGAGGTGTAGGCACATCTGCTGCAAACTGAAAGCAACAAGAAAACATTTTAAAATAAAACAATCAGAATCCATTGAATGTACTCTCTAGTGTGTTGCAAAGTGCTATCTGTGTTGTGCAATAAAAGCCTGAGAGGCGTACAGGTTATCTTCTGTATTTTTTGTTGTTGTGTATACGTATAAGGTCTGTGTTTTATTGTTTCCTTTTTATTTTGTTTATTGTTAGGCAATGTACAGGGTGGGGAAGCAAAATTTACAATATTTTGAGGCAGGGATTGAAAGACAGTGTATGACCAATTAGTTTATTGAAAGTCATGAGAATTTATTTGCCACAAGAAAATTGACATAATAGAAAATGTTTTTATTCTATGTGTCCTCCTTCTTTCTCAATAACTGCCTTCACACGCTTCCTGAAATTTGCGCAAGTGTTCCTCAAATATTCGGGTGACAACTTCTCCCATTCTTCTTTAATAGTATCTTCCAGACTTTCTCCTAATAGTTTTGCTCATAGTCATTCTCTTCTTTCCATTATAAACAGTCTTTATGGACACTCCAACTATTTTTGAAATCTCCTTTGGTGTGACGAGTGCATTCAGCAAATCACACACTCTTTGACGTTTGCTTTCCTGATTACTCATATGGGCAAAAGTTTCTGAAAAGGTATGGATAATAGTGTTAGGTATGATTATGACATCAATATATGTTTGGTTTCAAAACAATTGACGTAGTGCCTGCTGAGAAAAAACAACTAAATGTTCATTGTAAATTTTGCTTCCCCACCCTGTACAGTGACTTGACCTCCAAAATCAAAGTTAGTTTCTGTTAATTAAATTTATATTTGTTTTATTCCATATTTTTCAGAAAACTGCAGAGTTATAGTACTAATAACCCAGATAATCCTTTTACTTTGAGATCTGTTTTTGTGCTTGTGGTGGTGCCAAGTCACACTATCTGCTGGTTATTGGAAATAAGCAATCACAGTCAACCTGAGCAGTGATATAACTCCTGACTTTATGTTGTTGTAATGGAGAGGTCAGGTCAATATGCCAAGGACGTATATATAAGGTAAAAACACACTAGCTATTTATTTATTTTGCTAAAAGTTAGATTCAAAATCAGATTTTTTTATTAATTCCATGAGGCTTGAGTCAGTGGCTTTATCTACGTTTAACAGGAAGACACAAATTTACTTACTTACGATGATAATATTCTACATGTTAAGCAGAGACAGTGATGCTTTTTCCATTTGGCACTTTTGACATGAATGATTATAAGTGCGTATTTTCACAGTAATTCCTTTTCAGTGAAGATTTGCAGATAATTTCTATAAAAATCTGATTCATGTCATGAACGTTTTGTGCTCTGGAGCTTCATAAACCAAGAAAACCTTCACTTTTCTTATTATCTCACAGATCAAATTAAAAGGACTAATATTTTGAAGTGTAACAGCAGGACTCTTTTTATATTTCATAAAAATATAGATATATTTAAAGTTGCTATTTATATAATAAAATAATAACATAATAATAAAGATTGAAGTGAAAGTAATATATGTACAAAACCCAGATTAGATTTTCCACTGTGTTAGATCCAAGTCCACTCTCACTTTTAATATGATAAATTTTAATCGAGACATTATCAGTGTCACAATTTCATCATAAACCCTCGTGTCCTTTGAACATGTCGGTTCAGTCCCGCCCTCTGTGAAGGTTTATGATGTCTATAGTAGACTTGAGTTTAACTGATCATGACACAGGAACACTGACCATCTGACAGAGAGGCTCTGGGAGGACAGGACTGCAGAAAAGATCCATAAAGACAAAAAAAGAAAATCTGACAAAATAAAAAAAAAGGATGTTTTCACAGTTGGTTCTGTTCACACTGCTGGGACTCACATGGACAACAGGTTTACTCTGTTTGATTACCTTAACATTGCAGTTTGTAAAATTGGACAAATATGTTCTCTCCTATATGAAATTGGATCATGTTGTAGCATATTTATACTCACTGGCGTATAAGATTTGTGGTGATTGTGAAACGTGTCATAATTTAATCACAAATATTTCAAAATAAACAAGGAGACAATGCTTTAAGCTTAAATATAATGTGTTATAACTACATTTTACATAAAACTGTAACAGTTTGTGATTGGTGTTTAACTCCTTTTGACTCAACAGACAGCAGAATGAATTTGCAGAATGCGTTTAAAGCTTTTAATTGTGTCAAAGTATAATTATTCTGTCCAATTAAAGTATTTTTTTTTTCATGCTTTTAGTGATTGGACTGCCTTGCCAACAGATGTTTCCCTCTCAGCTGCCTCCTGCAAATGGTAAAAGCCTGAATTTGTTGGCTGTAAATTTAATCAACAGTGAAAATGGATTTTCTCAATTGTAACAGATAAACGGAAAAGACTTGTTCTTTATGACAAAATCTTTTTTTCATAGATTTCCAAGGTACACTAATGGCATAAATCATGCAAAAGATGACAGAAATCAGTACATAGTTTAAAAAATTTAGGTGTTTTTGAGTCTAATTCATATTGCATAGCTTGCATTTTTGTTTTTGTTTTTTTGTGTTTCATAAGTCAGTATTGTAAATTCTGATCTTCTTTATTCAAGTTAACGGTGTGAGGCCGGCAGATGTGGCCGTGTTTTCCTCGATCGGACTCGACATGCACAGGTGAGCACATATTACCTGGAAGATACAAACACACAGTAATTCAACATGCACAGACTCACATTGTTGTCTTTTTACATTTTCTGCAGCACTGAGCTTTCTGTGGTGACGTCAAGACTCCAAGGTAAGTAATTCTTTTATTACCATAAGTAATATTTACCAAAACAGCCTTATTTTTCATCTATTTGACAGATATATAGAGAGCTTTATGTACATCAACACTGTGGCGACATCTGCTCTTGTGCAGCAGCAATAAAACTATATTGTATACTATTACAATTGACAATAAACCATTAGGACAGATTATAATAATGACAGAGTGCAGTTAATGAAAAAGAGCTGCTTGTGTTCATTTACTAAAAAAAGTGGTATAAATAAAGACTGCAGTATTATCAAATACTACAAATTTTGAATGTAATATATGTTTGGTGTAATATATGTTTGGAAGTGTTAAAAAGTTTTTTCAGTGTGTTATTATCATATAACATGTATTTTTTCCTGCTGATGAACCTCTCACTGTCACCAACTCTTCGATTAGAACTGATCCACTCAGCAAACACATTATAATTAAATCAAAAAGGTTGATATTATCATCTATTACACTACCGTGCACTATCTTTATGACACTAATATCTAAACTAAATGGTCATCTGGAGCAATGAACCTCAATGCACTTCTAGCACGCTGCTGGTTTGTTATCTCTGAAGGCCATTCATAAAGTAAAAAGAGCTGCAAGTACATAATACGGATAATAACTGAGTGGCATAAAAGGTCACAATGTGTGCTTCCACATGTGGTTTCTCAGGATGAATATGTAAAGATGAAACGGTCTAATCTTGTAATGCATTTTTTTTTTTTTGTTAAATTGCACAGATGAGTATCAAATGTGTGTTGGCAGTTCAATAATATTCAACAGGTGCTAAATGTACACTGCAAAAACGGAATTTCAAGGAAGCAGTAAAATTGGAGTCTTTATAATGAATAACAATCATGTCAGGCGTGTTTCTTTTTTTTCTCATTATAAGAAAATGTAATATGTTTTCTAATAATCACAATTATATATATATATATATACATATACATATATATATATATATATATATATACATACACATATACATATATATATATATATATATATATATATATATATATATATATATATATATATATATATTTTTTTTTTTTTTTTTTTTTTTTTTTTTTTTTTTTTTTTTTACATTGACTTACAAATACAAGTAAAATATAGTTTTACTTTTTGGATGGATGTTCTACTATTTTCCAAGGCCCCTTTCAGTCATGGACCCTTCCAATTCATTCATTTATTTGTTTCGAGCAGCAGAAAAGAAAAAGTAAAACATTTTTAGGTGTACAAGGAACCAATAACAGAGCAAATACATTAATGTATTTCTCTCATAACTTTTGAACCATACAAGTTTAAGACAAATATTACACATAATTCAAAAGGTCTAAATGCCATCTTAAACATACTCAAAGGGCCAAATTTAGTTTCAAATATTTCTAAATAAAAAATATCAATAACTACTGCGTCACGGATGGACAAAAAATGTATGTCTATTTTTTTGCAAGAATAACAAAGTTCTCAGAAGTTTCTACGACATTATCATCCTAAAATGTATTCAGTGTAAATCTTTATACCCTCTATTTTACAACCTAATAATTGGTTAGAGGAAAAAAATATTTTATCATACCTAATAAGCAAGAGTTTTGACAACATCAACTGGCTAATGGCAGCAAATGGCAATGTCACAGATGGACAGCAAAAGTAAATATCAAATTGAATAAATAATATTTAATAAAAATTTAATATCAAATAATTTTTTAAATTTCAATTATCAATATCATACACTTTTTTTTTTACAATATATACAACATACAAATACACATACACATAAACATTATATTAAAATGTATTTTGCATAGATATTACTGATTGATTGATTGATTGATTGATTGATTGATTGATTGATTGATTGATTGATTGATGGAGAAAACTTTACACCATAGTATGGCAATTACTATATTGTCTTGATCACCTTTATTTATCAATTAATAGATAAAGGTGATCAAGACAATATAGTAATTGCCATGTACACTAGTAATAACAAAATAGATTCAATATGTACTGCTCAAGAAGGAGTGGGAAGAAGAAAACTTATTAAATCTCACTCCCATCTCACATATATACAACATAACATAACTTTTGATTCCTTAATGATAAAGTTACATCTATTTAGAGTCCTAGTAATGTAAATAACAGATAGAAAACAGATTAGGAAAGCTGATGTGTATTACACATAGCAGCTATCTAAATGATAGTCCACAGAAGTTATAATACAATATATTTCATCAATAATTACATACCAACAATGAGCCAAAAAAGCCAAAACCAATTATCATCACTTTTCTCCCTCTTATGATGGCTCTAGACAGAAGACAGAATGAGGTTGATCTCAAAAATCTGTTTTCCTTCCTTGTAATAAATGTAATTGGTTTACATTTCAACACATTTTTTTCCCCTGTAATTTTTAGTGGTTAAACTCCTCATTGTAAAAGATGTTTCCCAATACATGACACTATATTTGAGAATATTTGGCTGTTTTTTTAGTATATGCCACTCTTTATTTAGTATTAAGTTAAAGAGGCAAAAAAAAGTTTCACCTCATATGTGTTAATCAGCTTTGGTTTTTAGTTTAAAAGTTGTTTTTTTGTGTCTCTTTCAGAGCTGATGAGCCTCTTCAATCCTGCACTGATCAACCCCCTCTCAGATGAGAACAACCCTTATACTCCTCAGGTTTTACCTCACAGGTACAGGCGGCACTTTATAACATGTGAGAAAGTGTTTGTGACTTGATGGTTTTAGTTTTTCAAGCTCTTTTTTTATGTTTCGGTTGGTTTTCAGCACATTGATGGAGCAGGCCAAAGATGTGTCCCATCACCTTCAGAACAACCAGGTAAAATAAAATAAAGTAAAGTAAAGTAATGTACACTACCAGGCAAAAGTTTGGACTCACTTTCTTATTTAAATGACATGAGATGGACCACAGATGGCCAACAAGTGCTCAGCATCATTTGGAATTCCTTCCAGACTTTTGGAAAACATTTCAGGTGATTACCTCATGAAGCTCATCAAGAGAATGCCAAGAATGCACAAAGCAGTAATAGAAGCAAAATGTGGCTATTTTGAAGAATCTAAAATATAAAACATGCTTTGAGTTTTGTCCCACCTTTTTAAACTACATAATTCCATATGTGTTCATTCATAGTTTTGATGCCTTCAGTGAAAATCTACTAAATGGAAATAGTCATAAAAATAAAGAAAAACCAGGTGAGTCCAAACTTTTGCCTGGTAGTGTAACTCTTTGTCATTGTAGAATTATACTTTGTACAATATTATAATGAAATTGCTGTACTGTTCCATGTCAGTGCAAAAAGAATGGCATACAATAATCACAATATATAAATAATAAAATATAGCTCAATAATATGTACGATGCATGCAGAGAAGTAGTTTCCAGAATACATTGTTCATTGCACATGGTCCACTGGGTCAAGTGTTTAAGTAGAATAAAGTAAAGAGCATTGTTACAAATTGCTTGGTAAGAATGCAAATAATTAAACACGATGAAAAGAAAAGCTCATAAATCCACAAAAGTGCATCAGAAGTGAATAAACTGCTGATCGTTTGACCATAAAAACCAGAAGACAAAAAACAAAACAAGACAGTAGAACAGACTAAAAAAAAAAAACCTTAAAAAACAGACTGGATTTGATAAGAATATCAGAATACTAGTAGACTGATATTTTTTTCTATTCTTGTAGGATTCTTGGAAGTTGTTACTCGTCATTGTCCGAGTGGATCAGCTCTGCATCTGTGAGCAGCAGGTAACATTAACTAGCATCAGTGAGGAATTACTGTTAAGAAGGATCAACTTTGTCTAGTAGGACTAAAAAAACAGAAGTTTCATTGATTGGTTCAAACACTTTTTCTGACACAAGTTGATAACAAATGGGTATATACTCTATACTTGATGTGTTTCAGTCATATTACCTTGCTATAATCTACAGTAGCAAAATTAATGTTTTTTTTTTTCCTTATTTTTCTTATTGTTTGTATGTATTTGGTTTAGATAATTTTAGAATTCTTTTGGGGGTATTGAGTCTCTCCTGCACAAAATTGTATATATTTTGTGCAGGAGAGACTAAATAACCTAAATAATGATGAACAAATTTTAAAAAAACAATTGCATACCTGTGCAGCAGAATAGCAAGAATAATGCCTAAAAATCCTAAACATTGACATTCAATAGATTTTTTTAAAAGTTTGTTTTGTCTGTGCAGGTTACGTCTGCTGTCAGAGAAATGGTTAAAGAGGTGGATGATGTTTTGCAGTTGCTGCACTCTCAGGTAGGTTTTTAGATTACGCACTGTCATTTATTTTCAACAAACATTTAACATTGTACTGTCTCTGACTGTATTTATCGGTGTTGCAGCTTAGGAAGGCAGTTGTCAGTGTTGCATTATGGGACGGAGAGCACACCACATTCCACAACAAGTAAGTTTTTAAATTATTGTTTCTTATGAAGTGGGTTTTATTTTTAGTCTTACTCATTATTGTTGGATTCTATTCAGCTTTTTATGTTCATTCTGTTTATCTATGCTTGAAGCACTTTTTAATTCTTATGTAATTTTTTTCTTTTTCTGTTCTTCCTTTCCCATTTCTTCTTTTGCTTTAAATCCTACATCACAGTAATCAGAGTAAATAAATTTGTTTAGCTAATTTTGAGTTTTAATGACTAAATCTGTTTGATAGGATGTGTCCATGTTTGGAGACAAACACAGGAGGAGAGTTCAGACTTCAGAGGGCTGCATTAACTCTTGCTCTAAAGGTTTGTCACCATTCATTTTCCTTAAATACCTGCATATATTTCACTACAATCAGTTGTTTGGTTGTTTCAGTGGCTGAGAATTTGAGCAGTATCTGCCCTGATAAGTAACTGGATATAAACGAGTCCTTTTAATGGTTATTTTTATTTTATTTTTTCCTCCTCCCACTGGTTAGGAGTCCTTGGATGAGCTTTTGGTAAAGAAGCAGTGGTTTGGAGACAGAGATGATTTCACTGTCATTCTGCAGGAAACACCTTTAACCACAGACCCTTCATCTGTCGCTGTGAGTCACAGACATAAACAGACATGCACACAGCTGATGCTACATGTCATGATGTATTTCAGTGTTATCTTTGCTTACAAATACATTGAATTTAGTCCAAGAAAGTGACAGATTGGGTCCAAAACAGTGCACTTGCATGATGTGTATTTACTGTCAACAGTCAGAGCTGTACTTTTAAAAATATATATAATTTATTTATCATGTTTTTTCCACATAGTTAAAGCTACACAAAGTACTGGCCCCCACTTAATACAGTACATCAGTATAATAGAAAGTACAACTAAACAATTAGACAAAATTAATTGTTAAACAAAAACAGCAATAGACAAACAAATACATACATACACACTGTACATAAATAAATAAATAAAGAGATTTTTGGTCAAAGCCCACCCACAGTAAGTGAATAAGGGAAAAAGGTTAAAGTGAATCGATATATACATTTATAGCAGTTAAGAAAAAAGCAATAATGAACATAATAAAAAAAATCAAGAAAGACAGGAAAAAGGAAGAAATAAAAGTATATTTGGAGTATGTGCAGTGCAGCAAACAAGGAACAATAACATAGATTACTGGGCACAATCTGTAGTGGAGCTGTACTTGAGCACAAATCTGAAATATTTCTACTTTATTCAGTTTTATCCTTGTATTTCATCACATCTTTCAGACAAATTTTACTTTTCTGTCGACCATGTATGTCTGACAGCTTTAGTTATTGTTCTTTTCCATTTCCAAACATGTTTAGTTGATTTTTTTAATGCAAGAAATCAGCTGGAAAATACATAAAGCTAAAAGCTAGTGTTTTTCAGAGCTCATCAAACAGTTGACTGGTTCCAGCGGACGGCAACACCACAAACATGATGATCATTGAGAATATGATGCACTGCTTTACGTTAAACTACCAACAGTATATAAAATGTATGAATGAGCTCAACCATGAGTAAAATACACATTAATGCAGCAGCAATATGAATTGAAAACATCATATTAAACATTTTACAGCACAAGTACATTTGCTGATACTTTCACCTAAGTAAGGTCAGGTTTTCAGTGTAGAACATTTGTTTTCATGGGAGAATTTCACTGTGTACATACTTTCATTGTCTTAAGTGATGATCTGAATACCTCCTCCTCTACTGACTACAGCAGAATTGTTCTTGAATTAAACTATGTCTAATGATGGTGAATTTTGCTATTTTACAAAGAACATGAATGGGTTTAACCCATAAAGACCCAGTGTTACTTTTGTGTCAGTTCCCAAATGGATGTTTCTCCATATTTAACATTTCTAAAGTGATTTATCACCATTTTTCTTGTAATATTAACTCCTTTATTTTGTGTTTTTTCTGTGAATAATTGAGTATTTTCCTGTATTTAATTTACCAATCATATCAAAGCTCAGATTACAGTTGAGGGTTATTATATTAAAACCAGAGAAAACTGAAGAAATGTGACTTTTTCAGTCAAATCTATCATCAGCTGAACATAAACCCAGTGTGTGTATCCACTGTCATTGATCAATCTCTATGGGTTTTACTGGTGAATCAATGTTATAGAAGATGACAGTGTTTCCATGGTAACTACGGAGCCTCTGAACATCCAAATGTTTCATATCTGATGACCATGAAAAGATGACAAACTGTATTTTACACCAGTTATTGACATGTATTGATAGGATTAATGGATCAACATGTATTAAACAGTTTAGATCAGTAGATGGTTTAGGTTAAAGGTGAATGTTTGGGTCTTTCTGGGTTAATCATCAGTCTGTGAGTGTAACAGATACAGAGTCCTTCAGAAAAGATATCTTGCTGCTGTACCTGCCTATCTATTTGTATCGCATACATTTTTGTTCTTTTAACAGAGTGAGAAGCCTCTTTCTGAGTCACAAGCATCACAGCAAACTGATAAACTGGTGGTTCAGATGTGGACAAACCTGGTGAGGCCTGAAGGAGTCTGAACACATTCTGCTCCTCATTCTCATACAGAGTTGTTGTTCTCTCTGTCTCAAACACAATGTGTCATTTGTTTTCCAGTTGCAGCCCACCAGTGACCAACATCACACAGAGGACAAAGAGAAAATCATCACATTGCCTTGTCCGACTGAGGTGAGTAATGTCATGAAAAGCCATAAACAGTATGTTACAGTGTCTGATTATGTCCTGGCCTGTTACATAGGTTTCAGCGTACATCATAGAAACACTATCATTTTTAACAAGCTCAGTTTTCCCTTTTTATACTTCCTCTCCCTCTCTAAGGTCCGACCCTTCCTGCGGACAGAGGGAAACTCCCCTGCATATCATCACAGAGAAGCCTCCCCTCTCCTTCACCCAGTGAGTACTGTGTCTTCGTCAGTCTGATGGGGATTGTGGCAGTGTCGTATGCATCATTTCTAGTTCTGATTGTGGACGTTCTCTGTGTGTCCGATCAGTTCACAGGGACGGAGATGCCATGTGAAGACTTCAGCCCGTCACCTTCCATACCTACCTCAGGTAAGACCGCTCACACCTTACAAATGATCCAACTGCTTGGCCTGACTTTGTTTATTTATCATGTTTTATAGTGGTGGGCCAGCATGATGACGCCGTGCACTAGTGTTTGTAGTCTGGGGATAATATTAACCCCTTGTACAGTCGTGGAACAAATTATTAGGCCATCAAAAGTCATCAAAACAATGGTTATGCAATCAAGCACTAACTCCTGTGTGTATCATGTGACTAAAACAGGCAGAAAAGAAAACATGGAATGCCTAAAAGCATTGTTTTTGTCAGTACAATGCCATAGATATTGATGTAAGAACTCAAGTGAGTCTGCTTATTATCAAGAAAACATGGAAAATGGCTAGATATCAGCTCTGAAATTAAACTCTTATGAGCTATTTTTGTTGTATTATTATATTTGTCCACGCAAATGTACTTTTAGTTGTACCAGGCATTCAAAAAGAACAAGAAATTGAAGAAAACAAGGGTGGTCTAATAATTTTTTCCGCAACTGTAGCCTATTGTTGCAAATTTGCTTTAGTATTTTACTGTCTTTGTAAATTCTCTGTAAATTAACATGTGTTATCTGGTTATCTATGATCCCAATTTGAGTGGCTTGTTTTGGTAATGTTGTTATTAAATTCATGACATTCTACTGACTGTTGTATGAGCTAATTAAATGTGAATATTCATTATAAGAAAAAAAAAACAATTGAAAACTTTATCATATATAAAAATGGTCTTCACTTGTATTGTAAATTAATTTTACTTGTGTCATATAATCATTTAATCTTATTTATATCATGTGATTCCAAATCTGTTACAGCTAATGTGTGTTTTTATTATATATATATATATATTTTTTTTTTTTTTTTTTTTTTTTTTCCAGTCCATGAACTCAGGCCTGGGGATGTCAAAGTTGTTGCTGCTATTGGAGACTCCCTGACAGTGAGTGACTCTGCATATATTTCTTTCTTTTCTTTTTTTTTAAACTTAATCTTTCAAAAGTAGCTGAAAATAGTGGTTAATGTAGTGCATCTTATTTTTCTAAGTCATCAGAACTCTCTGTGCTATACTTCCATTGTTCTGTGAGTCAAATAAGTAAACATAATGGGAGTATTTTTCCTGCTTTCATGGTATCTATTGTTCATTTTTGTAATATTAGATTTAATATCACTTTAAGGATCACTGTCGAATCACAACCAAACCGTACGGTACAAATCTGAAACCCTAAACAATACTGGAATATTTATTTTGAGCTCCTGTTATTTTGTTTTGGGTTTTAATTTATTGATTTATTGACTCAGACTTGAATTAATGGAAAATATAATTAGTGGATTTATCAGTAATAAAGTAGCCAACAGTAATTACATAACAGTAGCCAGACATCTGAGTTGAACTCTGATCAGTCCAAAGAGCTGAAGGCCCTTATGGACATTTAGACAAGAGAGTTGTAAAGTTGAACCAACAATAGCAGCACGAGTGGGAGAAAGATGAACTGCTGTCTTATTTCATCCTCTCATTGAAATCTTTAGGCAGGTAACGGCATCGCATCCAGCCCAAGCAACATCCTGGACGTCCTGCGTCAGTACAGAGGTTTATCCTGGAGGTCAGACAGCTTTCACACAGTATTTCAGCAAAAATTACCCTGTTTCAAAACTATTAATGTGGCTCTGGGACATTTCAGTTCTTTGGCTGCATTGTAAATTTATTATTTTATTCAAATGTTTTTTCTTTTCTTTTTGTAGCATTGGTGGAGATGAAAACCTCACTACAGTCACCACTCTGCCCAGTAAGTCTTTATTAACACTTTATATCAGCTAAAATGATTTAATATTGGTTGTTTGTGCTGTTCTGACTGTGAATAACTATTTGGCAATGTTCAGACTTCTGAATCTTTAACTTTTAACAGACATCTTGAAGTATTTTAACCCCAATGTGACGGGCTACTCTGTCGGAATGGGCAAACAGGACACTCCTCAGGCTTTCCTCAACCAGGCTGTAGCAGGAGCCAAAAGCAAGTGAGTCCTTACAAGGTTCTCATCACAGAATACCTTGAATAATTGGATAAATTTAGGCACAAATCTTTCTTTCTTTCTTTATTTAGGATCCCCATTAGCTGTACCATAGCTACTGTTATTCTTCCTGGGGTCCTTACAATAATCTTCACAACTAGTCAATGCAAATAACATACAATATAATCATACAAAGCAATTTTTCACATACAACATAACATTAAAGAAAATAAATAAACAGACAAAACACAGAAACAACAGCTCCTTTAGTTCAGCAGCGGTATAGTACATATAGTACATACATTCAATTAACCCAAGTATCAATCATTTATGTTCAATAGATGCTTCTTGACTAACTTCTTCAATTTCATTTTACAGTTTTCTTGTGTGATATGTTCCAGTAGTTTGTTCCATTCTTGCATAGCTCTGTATATTATCATTCGTTTCATTGCGTTTGTTCTTGATTTGGGTAGTGTGAAATTACCTCTGGTCGCCAGCCTGGTTGCATAGCACAAATACTCAGATACTGTACATGTTTTATTCACTGTCCTACACAGATAGTACTGGTGAATATTTACCGTCATCTAAGAAAAATGTGAAAAATATTATAATGTGAGGGTTCAGTCAAACTTTACTGTCTCTAGCAAGGTTATAATAGTTTTGGATTTTTAATTATAGTTTAGTTTTAATTAGTTTTGACTTTTTTTTCTCTTATTCAGTTAGTTTTAATTAGTTTTTAGAGCAGGTTTGTTAGTTTTTATTAGTTATCGTTTTTTTTCTGAATGCTTAGTTTTAGTTTAGTTTAGTTTAGTTTTAGTATTAGTTTTAGTTATTTCATATATTTTATCTTCCTCATCATCCTATTCAAAGAAATTAGTGAGGCATGGATATGGGTTACCCTGGACACTTTATTTGGGGGTCGGGTTAGGGCGGCTCATGGACTGAGCAGAGACACAATGTACCGTACAATGTATAAATTCCCTATAGCAGGTTGAGGTGGGGTGCAATCCATACACGTCACTTACGTGAAACAATGCAAAGATGTGCAAAGCAGGAGAGGAGATGCACAAAGCAGCCAGCAGTTAAACCAGATAGAAACATATATAACTAGCTAACCAGCAGTTAAAGCAGATAGAAACATATATAAACCAGCTAACCAGCAGTTAAAGCAGATAGGAACATATTATAAACCAGCTAACCAGCAGTTAAAGCAGATAGGAACCTATTATAAACCAGCTAACCAGCAGTTAAAGCAGACAGAAACATATATAAACCAGCTAACCAGCAGTTAAAGCAGATAGGAACCTATTATAAACCAGCTAACCAGCAGTTAAAGCAGACAGAAACATATATAAACCAGCTAATCAGCAGTTAAAGTAGATAGGAACCTATTATAAACCAGCTAACCAGCAGTAAAAGCAGATAGGAACCTATTATAAACCAGCTAACCAGCAGTTAAAGCAGATAGGAACCTATTATAAACCAGCTAACCAGCAGTTAAAGCAGACAGAAACATATATAAACCACTTATAAACATATATAACCCAGTTCCTCATCAGTAAACCACACCTTAGCAGATATCTCATCTCTTAATCATCTCCAGTTCCATTATTAGCCAACTTTGCTTCAGTTCAGTTCAGCTAGCTGTAGCTAGTAACATCAAACGTTTTTTAACATTCTAACAGGTTCCATACCTCTGTAATTGGATTAGTTTTCATCCTCCTCTTTTCTCCTCTTCTAAACTGTGCAGTTCAGGGCTTGGAAGGCCTTTTCATGGTGATAAACTCTCCAGTTTTAACCTGGATGCTAGTTCAACACTGACTGTCATTTAGCTCTGCTCTGTTTCTGTCACTCACGCGCACACACACGGTACGCCAAAATAAAAAAAATAAAAAAAAACAAAAACCCGACCCATGTATCACTACAGTAAACCTCAGACAGGACAGTGCTGCTGTGTCCCAGCTTTAGTCTGTATGTTCCAGGTAGAGTGGGGACCAGAAGACCACTGGAAACCACCAGTGACCAGACATGACAGACTGTGTAGTGTCGTATGGTGTCACCAGCTCAAACTGCTGGAGCCAAAGAAATCAATTTCATATCAATCCGACATTGACAAAGACGAAAACGAAGGGAATTGTATCCATAATTTTTATACGTTTTAGTTAGTTTTGTAAGCTCACGATACAGTTTCAGTTAGTTATCGTTTTTTTCTTTTAATTAGAGTTTTTATTAATTTCAGTTAACGAAAATGTTTTTTCAATTTTAGTTTTCGTCATTTCGTTCGTTTTCGTTAACGATAATAACCTTGGTCTCTAGCACTGACTCCCATTGTGACTTCACAGCCAGTCAGAAATAACTTAACCCATAAAGACCCAAACAGGCACTGGCAACCAAAACCATCTCCTGATCTAATGTGTTTAAAACCCTTTAGATCCACTAATTCTATCAATACATGTAAATAATTGGTGTAAAATACAGTTTGTCTTCTTTTCATGGTCATCAGATATGACTCATTTGGATGTTCAGAGGCTCTGTAGTTACCGTGGAAACACTGTCATCTTCTACAACATTGATTCACCAGGAAAACCCATGGAGTTGGATCAATGACAGTAGATGGAGACACTTGGTTTATGTTCAGTTAATGATATATTTTGTTGAAAAAGTCACATTTTCTTCATTTTTCTCTTTTTCTGATATGATGATGATTAATTTTAATCGAAGCTTTTTATAGACATTTACATGATCAGTAAATTAAATACGGGAAAATACTTAATTTTCATTGAAAAAGTGCAAAATACAGAGGATAATATTACAATAAATGGTGATAAATCACTTCAGAAAGGTAAAATAGAGAGAAAAATTCATTTGGAAGATGCCATAAAAGTAGCACTGGGTCTTCATGAGTTAGTAACCAACCAGAACCCAAAAAGACACATTGAGCTAAATGTGTGAAACACAGAAGCAGTTTCTACAATTACTATCACAGTTAATGGCTAATTTTAAAGAATGTGTCTACATTCAAACTCTAAATAAAAAAAACAAACAAAAAAAAACACAAATGTAAATAGATACATAGTTAGAACTGTTAGTGTATTTCATAAATTATCAAACAATATATCATATGCATTCATTGAGCTACATGTGACAACCTGACCTTTGAACCCTATAATATCAATATTAGAAGAAAATATTATACTTTCTCTTTTCTTGTTTTTTAATAAATTACTAAATTCTAAACAAAATGGTATCGAGATTGTTCGAAAGCCAAAGTCAGAGTTTCTAAACATTTAAATTCACATACAGACTAAATGTCTCTTTTGTTGTTAAATAACTCTCTGTATTTTCAGGGACCTTCTACCTCAGGCACAAAACCTTGTGAAAAGGATGAAGAATGACCCGGTAAGAGTACAAATCTTTTTATCCTTTCTCCATCCGGAAAAATCGAACATATTTCTCTTTAACTTCACCAGCGTTTTAACCTATTACAGCTTGTATTAAGAAACGGAAATTAAAAGGGGCTGTTAGTAAAAAAATAACATTATATCCATTAAAGATGCTTCATCATTTAATTTATGGACTTCAGGATGTAGTGGAATAGGAGTATAAAGCTGCATAAAAGGAATTAGAAGTACCTCATATTTGTACTTAAGTAGAATACTTGAGTCAATCTATTATTTCTTCTTTCTTACAGAAAATCAACATGGAAAAAGACTGGAAGGTGATCAGTGTTTTCATTGGTGGAAATGACGTCTGTGATCACTGCTACAATTCTGTGAGTATGAATATAAATAATAAAAATATAACATTATCATTAGAGTTGTGAGTGTTACGCCAAAGATGCCAATATGTTGGGTTGTAGAAATATGTACAGAATATATCAACACCAACTTGTCCAGTGGATTTATGTGGCCACTAAAGGGAGTAATGAGTCATTCTGTTGATTTCCCATCCTGAGGAAAACTAACACCACAAGGTTATTGACCAAAGTGTCATAAAGTGATGAGATGTGACGAGAACCATTCAGAAAGAACTTTAAGAGTCAAAGAAATTGATAAAGTGATAAAAGCTAGAAGCACTGTTGTTGTTTTCACCACTGGACTCAGCTCTAAATGAAAAGAATGGAGTTTGATGCTGAAATCACTGCGTTTCTTCCACATGGGTCTGTTTGATTATGAGGCTTATGAAGGTGTAAAGTTATTATGTGATGTTATTATCTTTGCTAAGTTGCCATTTGTAGATCCATGGTTCTGATTAAACTGTGACAATTCTGACCTTGTTTGTTCGATTCCAAACAGATCTTTAGTTCAGCTATTTACAACACAAACCGTACAGAAAACAGAGGTGATTTGTGGTTTTACTGTGTCTGTTTTCTGTCTAAAACCACAGCTAAGGTGATAGAGCTATAGTGTAAACCATCAGCTGATATAGTATGGGAAGATTATAAGACAGTGTTATTTTGATCAGCTGTCAAAATAACCAGCTGAGAACAAAACTTGATGATACCACGATACAGATGTATGTAAACAATGAGCTTCATATTTTATTTAGTGACTGATACAGTCTGTGGATACATAGCGTTGATTTGTTGGTAGTCATAAATGTGTTCTTGAACGTGACTTCCCCCTGTTGAGAGTTTGGAATGTCTACACTTGATATAACTTTAACCCTTTCATGCACACTGGTCACTACAGTGGACAGCTATTCTACAGCTGTTCTCTTGTATATTCATGGATTTTGTTGTTCTTTTCATTGTTCTTGTTGTTGGTGTTTTTTACACATATCTTTATAGAAGTTTTAAGACACTACATATCTTTTCTGGCATGAACTGGTAACATTATGTAGATCTCTCCTGAGCATAAAGCCCCAGAATCACAAGCCCTCCCCATAGTTTTCACACAGTTTATCAGTAAATACATATTTCTGTGTGTCAAAAATTAAACGTGTGGTGTCCAGCTGAGTGGACATTTTTGTAACTTCATGAAAAATAGGTTCATAAGATTTTTTTTTTTTTCATTATAATTTTTTAAAAGTATTTTTAAAATTTTTTAAATGATTATTCTTATTTTTTAAATTATTGTTATTTATTTTTCAGAAGAAAATTTTTAATCACATTGTTTTTTTTTTCATGCCTAAAGCGGAATAAAAACACTCAGGAAAAAATTTTGATTAAGGTTCTCATAATTCGTGCATGAAAGGGTTAAATATGTTTCCAAAATGAACTAAATCTTGAATATGTTTCCCTTTTCTTTACAGCTACTTTTTTCGGTTGAGAATTATCTTAACAACGTTCGTGAAACACTGGATTATCTGCACAAACAGGTTAAATGAATACATACACTGCTATATTTTAGGATAAATCCTGTGCTTAATTGTTTGTTTTAACGTGAATTGTGCATCCAAACCAGGTGCCTCGAGCTCTGGTGAACTTAATAGAGCCTCTTCACATCGCACCGCTCAGAGATATGCACATGGACCCTTCGCTTAAATGTCCAACTTGGCTGGTGAAGTGAGTATTTAAACACCCACAAATGTATTCTAAAAGGCAGAAAAATTTACAACATTTGTGTCACACACTGAATCAAGCTCATCTGGACTCTATTACTGTCTGATAAAGTTATTACAATAAAGTCATGTAATAAATGCAGAGGTGACAAAGGTGGACACATTCGTCACTTATTTTATGTAGGAAAAGAAGATCTGATTCAGTTTCTCTATCAACTAAAAACATGAAGTATTGGTTGTTTCTGTGTAAAACTAACAGAACTTCACATCATATGAATATAATATCAAGACTACTAAACCACCCTAACATAAAATTAAATACAAAGCATTACACGGAACATAATGAGCATTCACTTTACTCTAATTTGCAAATCCTTTTCAGTGTCAGCAACAGATCTTGAGGTATTATGAAACATTTTCTCCATGATCCAATCTCCAGTTAATGTCTCATTTATGTTTTTACATTTATTACAGGGTGGGGAAGCAAAATTTACAATATTTTGAGGCAGGGATTGAAAGACAGTGTATGACCAATTAGTTTATTGAAAGTCATGAGAATTTATTTGCCACAAGAAAATTGACATAATAGAAAATGTTTTTATTCTATGTGTCCTCCTTCTTTCTCAATAACTGCCTTCACACGCTTCCTGAAAGTTGCGCAAGTGTTCCTCAAATATTCGGGTGACAACTTCTCCCATTCTTCTTTAATAGTATCTTCCAGACTTTCTCCTAATAGTTTTGCTCATAGTCATTCTCTTCTTTCCATTATAAACAGTCTTTATGGACACTCCAACTATTTTTGAAATCTCCTTTGGTGTGACGAATGCATTCAGCAAATCACACACTCTTTGACGTTTGCTTTCCTGATTACTCATATGGGCAAAAGTTTGTGAAAAGGTATGGATAATAGTGTTAGGTATGATTATGACATCAATATATGTTTGGTTTCAAAACAATTGACGCAGTAGCTGCTGAGAAAAAACATCTAAATGTTCATTGTAAATTTTGCTTCCCCACCCTGTATTTGTTGTATGCACCAATGGATACGCTAAAGGGTAGCAATAAAATAAAATGAAGACTTTTCCACAAATGCAACACGTTTTGAAGATGTAAAGTATGGATACCTGACAATTTGACATATGTAAAGTAATAAAGTGGCTTCTTTCTTTCTACATCTCAATAAAAGTCATAGACTTTGGAATTAATTATACATTTTCTCTCCTTCGTCAGTATTCTTTGCCCTTGTGTTGTTCTGCCAAAGCCCAACTCTGAAGCCCTTGAAAGAGTGGAGGCCATGAATAAAGGCTATCAGGTAACAAACCGCACTGAAACCAGACTGTGAATTTACTGTCATGTCCACTGTCATGTGTGAAACCTCGTCCATTTCTTCAGACTGTACTGAATGAGCTGGTGGAGTCGGGCAGGTACGACAGTGGATCAGACTTCACTGTGGTCATCCAGCCTTTCTTCAGACAAATTGTCGTCCCCAGACTGCCGGTTAGTAACTAAACCAAGTCACACATTCCTGCCCATTGATTAACAAAACAAAACCCAAAAACATAATCAAAATAAATGAAGGTTAATACAGATGAAATATCTTTTCCACAGGATGGTCGACCCGATCGCTCCTTCTTCAGTGCTGACTGTTTCCATCTCAGTCAGAAAGCGCAGACAATGATGGCTCGATCCCTCTGGAACAACATGGTACGACACAGAAGACATACACCCCAAAAACAAAAAAACGGAAAAAAAACCCTATACTGGTCTAACTATAAGTTTTTGTTTTTTATACGAGTATGGTTAGGAATTGATAAGTACATTACCACTAAGAAATGACAGTGTATTTTTGTGTATTATTGTTATGAAATGGATAGTGTACTTTTGTTTCTGATATGTGTATTATTGACATGAAAAGGAAAGAGTTTATTTTTGTTTTTTAATATGTGTATTTTTGTTATGAAATGGACAGAGTTTATTTTTGTTTTTGATATGTGCACGATTACTGTTATGGAAAGGACAGAGTTTATTTTAATGTAAAATGCTGCTGCAAAATGGACAGTCTATCCTGATATATAACAATTTTGTGTTTTATGCATAGTCCAAATTTAGTCTGATATGTGAGGATTTTTGAGTTACTTAGGGAATCTGACATACGAATTTAGGGTAGGTGAAGGATGGAGTAAGGGGTTGGAAGATTATACACTACCAGTCAAAAGTTTGGACTCACCTGGTTTTTCTTTATTTTCATGACTATTTACATTGTAGATTGACACTGAAGGCATCAAAACTATGACTGGCCACATATGGAATTATGTAGTTTAAAAAAGTATGACATAACTCAAAGCATGTTTTATATTTTAGATGCTTTAAAATAGACACATTTTGCATTTATTACTGATTTGTACATTCTTGGCATTCTCTCAATGAACTTCATGAGGTAGTCACCTGAAATGTTTTCCAAAAGTCTGGAAGGAGTTCCCAGTGATACTGAGTATTTGTTGGGCATTTGCGGTCCATCTCTTGCCATTTATTATTAGAAGGTGAGTCCAAACTTTTGACTGGTAGTGTAAGTTAAACTTCATCCCGCTCCTTTTCAAATGGTTTACTTTTTTTATATAATTCTTTTGTTGTTTGATTTTATTGCAATATTTGAAATAAGTAAATAAACAAACAAACAAACTTAAATTAAAGGCAACAAACAGTATGATTATTTCTTTTATTTTAGTGAAACATTATTCTTTCCATTTTATTGTAAAACCTGTGCCAACTTCTAAATTTAACTTAGACTTTTTGTAACTTCTAGCAGTTTTAATAAGCTGTAGAATCTTAAAATTTTAGTGCACTTTAGACTACAAGAGTAGTGGGTGAGTGGGTGTGGCAGAAAACAAAGCCATGACGCCATGAGTATGATCACTGTGTCAGGAAATTTGTCCTGCTGCAAGTCAACCCCACTCTATTTTACAACTGCACATGGCTATTCATATCCCAATGACTATTTCCCTTTTGTTTTTCATTTCTCTTTAATTACACTGTTTATCTTTTCCTGATGAAGAACAACAGGCACTGACTCTGAAGAATATGAAAAATGACCATTCAACCAGTCCATGTACTCTTTTATGGAGCAGCTCAATCCTGAATCAGTCCCATTTCCCCCATATTTTTCCCCTTTGCCTAATTGGTCCTTTTAAACCAACCAGTTCATCAGATTTGAAGGTCCCTCCATGCACTGATTCACCCATACCTCTGCTAAACAATGTGAGGTGAATCTATAGAAACGGCTAATTTTAGTTACAGTCAAACAAAATGTGATGTTAAGGTTGAATGAGGATTTTTTGTTCTGTTTGTGCTCTGTGTTGGTCTTCATCAGGATATGACCATTAGTAAAATAAAAATCAATATTTAAAATAAATAGCAATTGAAACTGAGATATCATGACTCGAGTACAGATGCAAAACAAAGTGACAGAAAGGTCTGGATTTTTCATTGTGATTCACACCATTATGCGTCACAGTAACATGCATCATAAATCATGCATGCTACTTAATTTCTTGCTTTGCTGTTTTCTTGATATTTAATGGGAGAAAAATGGAGTGCTCCAAATGCCAAATGTTCCTTTTTTTCAGTCACCTTGTATTGTAATACATGATATCTAATTTGTGAGGATGTACTTGCCCTAGATTAGAATAAATTAATGATTAACTTAATCCTTGGTGTTCACGCACACACACGATCATTACATTTTGTCTAATAATGCAAAGCCTTACTCTGATAAACTTTGACTTTTATTCCAGCTGGAACCTTTGGGCAATAAGACAACCACTCAGGATTTTACTGCAAATATTCAATTGAAATGTCCAGCAAAGGTAGGAAATATGATATTTTTTGTAATTCTTCAGTTGTTTTTACACACTGTTTCATTTCAGTTCCTCTGTTTGTCTACAGACTTCCCCTTACATTAGGACGTATAACAACAGCAATTATTCTTATGCTGGTCCTTCACCAACACCTGGACCCATTCCAGTAAGTATTTAACATCCATCTGTATCAGTTCAGAACATAAATGACAAATATGTTATACAAATAAAAAATAAATGTGAAATGTATTCCCAAAGGGTGGTTAAATTTAACTGAAAATCTAAACATAAAAAAATGACAACAACAAAAAAAACAAGACTGTTCGATTATTGACAGTAAGTTATTTTAATTAATCAAGAAGAAAAGGCCAAACACTGTTTCTTTGATTTCACTGTGTGGATTTGCTGGTTTTACTACAATAAAATTACAGAGATCCTCTACCACTAGCTGCATTTTTTTTTCTTTTAGAATTTTACTAAACTACTAACTACTAATTATGGCCTAAGTCATAATTTTCATTAAAAACAAAACACAAATCATATACTCACATATTTGGTACAGTTTTGTTCTGCTTTTTGAAAAACTTTTAAATGATTACTTAGGCCATTATTTTAAGAAAGTGATGATATTTATTAATGATAAATACTCACCTTTCTGAAAAAAAGATGTTGGAGCACCAAACAAATAATTTGAACCACAACATAAACCCTAAAAATGGAAAAAAGTAATTTAAACAATTCAAATATATAAATTATCCTTTTAGCATTTTGTTAATCTCAGTTTTTCTGCACACAGATACTGAAAAAGTACTTGGAAGTCCAACTAAGAAATTTCCACGGATTTTCATAATTTTGAAAACACAGATTTCACTTGTGCATGTTGAAATAGAGCCACTTCCTCCATGTAGTTGTACAAGAACAACTTTCATTTTTGTGAAAATAGTCAATACAGGCCTTTTACAACGCCGACTCCTTTTATTACTGCATCACTGAGTGATAAAACATGTCATTAACTAATTTTTCCTCAAAGATTAGAATAAGAACAAAGATGATAGGACTGAAAACAAATAGAAAACACAACAAAGTCACATTCCTGGAAGAAGCAGTTTAGCGTAAAACCAGTTTCTCTTGGTATTTCTGTGTTTTGCAGAACTGGGGAAGTGATTTCTCCTGTGTGAACTTTGCTCCATCTGACACTGTACCAACCTCAGGTGAGATGGATGGAAAGGCATTATCAGCAGCAGCAGAGTATGTGATTATGTTTTAACGACATGGATGTGCTCTTTTATCTGTAGTTCACAGGCTGCGACCAGCAGACATCAAGGTGGTCGCCGCACTGGGAGATGCTACAACGGTCAGGGTCTTAATGCATTTATTATTCAATAAATTATGAAGAAGCGGACGTAACATAGCAGCTATGAAGCATGCTGTTACAGAATTTAGGCAATGACATACAAGGAAGTAGGCAGGTTCTCATTATTAGGAAAAAATATTATTAATAGAAAAAGGCAGGTTCTCATTATCAGTGTTATCTTTGAATAATAATGAAGTAAATGTTCTCATGTAGCAGCAAATGCAGACTTGATATATCAGCTACTTCCTGTAAATGAACTATGAACTCTGTAATCAATCTGTTATCAGACAGATAGAATATACTTGTAACAATGATCTCCTTTGTGCTTTGGTGTTTAGTCTTTGATGTAAGACTGATCTGTGTCTCTGAATACTTCTTTATTTTTCTATATTTTCACATTGTTGCTGTTCATTTGTTATTCACAGGCTGGACTTGGTGCTAAAGCGAAGACTGTATTTAACCTGAATAAACAGTATAGAGGAGTGTCATGGAGGTATTACCTGCATTCAGTATTAATAAGGTTCACGGTCAAAGTCATATTTTCAAACATCAGTGATGTTTGTTGACTTTTTCTTCCAGCATTGGTGGAGATGGCAGTCTGGAAACTGTAACAACATTACCAAGTGAGTTTATGCCACTGGTTTTTGTGATTCATTCTTTCTGTCTTTGACATGCATGATGTATGGTTTTACTGTGGATGTTCTCTGCCTAAAAACAGAGCTATAATGTAAACTATCAACTGATGCAGCATGTGACAATTATGAGACAGTGTTATTTTGTTCAACTCAGTTTGTGTGTGAAAGAGAAAACTTAATGATACCATAGTTATTATACTTTATTCTGTGAGTGATACAATCTGTGGATACATCGTGTTTATTCATTGGTGGTTTAGGTAGGCATAAGTGTGTTCTGGTGCATAACTTCCCCTGCTGTTGAGAGTTTGGAATGTAAATATTACTTATAACCTTAAAAGAATCCACTGAATTCATTTACAAGAGTAAAGAAAACATTTTCAATGTTTTCATTACCAAACTTCATTTAGCCTTGATTTTAATGCCAGCAGCACAGTCATATTTCCCATTGTGTAACATAATCTTTTCTTTTTATTAGTTTTCAATTATTTGTGACCTGAAGATACTAATTAATGCACCTTTACAAGTAGAATTTTTCAGTCTTTTACCTCAGTCTTCCATTAGCCAGAGAAGATATTAAACATACATGTAATCCTAACCCTGGTCTAAACAGATACAGTCACGGAAAAAATTATTAGACCATCAAAAGTCATCAAAAACAATGGTTGTGCAGTCAAGTACTAACTCCTGTGTGTATCATGTGACTAAAACATACAGAAAAGAAAACATGGAATGCCTGAAAGCACTGTTTTTGTCAGTACAATGCCATAGCTATTGATGTAAGAACTGAAGTGATTTTGGTTATTATCAAGAAAACCATGGAAAATGGATAGATATCAGCTCTGAAATTAAACTCTTATGAGCTATTTTTGTTGTAATCATTATATTTGTCCAAGCAAATGCACCTTTAATTGTACCAGGCATTAAAATGAACAAGAAATTTAAGAAAACAAGGGTAGTCTAATAATGTTTTCCGAGACTGTATGTCTTTAGTCGATTTTGTTTTTTGTTTTTTTTTTTAAATCCACAGACTCAGTTAACACAAAAAGGCTTTCCACAACTTATATGTCATTGACTTAAAACTGTACATATAATAAATAATAAATCACATCAAAACATGCCCAGACAATGTGCACTCTTCCCAAGAGACAAATCTAGAAACTTGTGCGTCGACAGGTTTTACTTGTAAAAACTAGACCGGTTAAAATCCCAATGGAGCAGGAGTGGAGATTTGTTCTTCTTTACTTTTTTAACTATGTTACACAGCGACAACATACCAACAGTATTACTTCTCCTTTGAATGCATTTTTCTGTTTATCGCGTCAGACATCTTGAAGAAGTTTAATCCCCGTCTGAAGGGTTTCTCCAGAGGTCAACTGTCAATAACTAAAGGCTTCAACATGGCTGCACCTGGAGTAAAAACCTCGTATGTGCATTGACTTTTATTTTCTTTACCTAGATACAGCATTCAAATAACCCACTCTCATCTCTCTCAACACCCACTTATGATGTTTTTTCTCCTTTAGGGAAATCAAAGAACAAGTAAAAGAACTGATCAAGGCCATGAGAGAGAGTAAGGTGAGAATTCTTTGCTGCATAGTAACTTTTCAGTACAGTGTTATTCAGTGATTTAACGTTGCATGTCCCACTCATGACATACAGGAGGTGAATTTTGAAAAGGACTGGAAACTTGTGACAATATTCGTGGGTGAAATAGATCTTTGCAGTTATTGCCTAGACCAAGTGAGTATGGAAGAAATGTTTAATAAATCTCTCTGCACTTTCCTGTGCTACTTTATGTAACTTCTGCTTCACATATCTCTGCAGAATAATTTGTCCCCGAAGAATTACAGCCACAATCTAATGCTGAGTTTGGACATGCTTTACGCAGAGGTGAGCTTTGTTGCTAGCTAAGTCTAAAATCATCTGCTGGCTTTGTGATTTATTATTTAGCGGTGTGTGTTTCTGTGTCTGTAGGTACCACGACTGTTGGTTAACGTTGTGGAGATCTTACAAATAGATCCCTTGAAAACAGTTAAGAAGAACACACTGGGATGTTCTCTCCTGCAAAGGTTTGTTTAAGTCCAGCTTTAGTTTTTTGTGTGATTCCTCATGTCTTTATTTCAGGGATTGTTTAGCCATAGATCGGCCCCTTTTGGACTTTAGAAATAAATCTGACATCTAGCACTTTCTTAAAGAGTTTCTAAAGTAAAGGTACAGTAATAGTGACAAGAAAGTACCTGATTCCAGAAAATAGTCCTTATTGAGCATTCCCATAATGTTATTAGACATAGTAAACAGGTTTCTATCTTTATGTGAGATATTGTGGTTTTGAAAACTGGATGTGATGCTGTAAAATGTTTTGTGCTTTTCATGATGGATGGATGAAATTTTCTTTTTTTCATAATTTTATTTTTTCACTTTGAAAGATACTTTACAACAGACAACTAAGCACATTTGTATATCGTGTCTGAAAAAATCAGCAATGGTAAAGCGTGAAATTTTACATACACGTTACATACAAGTTCTCTGTTTAAAAAAACAAAACAAAACTAAGACAACTGTTCTTAAAGTAAGTCTTGATGGATGAAATTTTCAGGTGTTGTTTGAAGAGAATATATACCAATTTACTTTTCAGCATTAGATGAAGTTTACACTCCCTAACAGTTAATGTAAGTGAGGCAGCTGTGCCAATAACCAGAGCGTTGGCAGTTTGAAACCTGCTCTGTGTTGGTCATGTGCCGTTGTGTCCTTGGGCAAGAATGTGTACGAATGTTTGGTAGTCTGAGGGGACTTTTGGCACGCTTCCCTCAGCCTGCCCCAGGGTAGCTGTGGCTACAGATGTAGCTTAGCACCACCAGTGTGTGAATGAATAATAGATCAAAAATGCACCATGAAAAGCACTATAGAAATCCAACCCACTATTATTATAAGTAGAGCATCAGTAGTTTTCAGAATATGAAAAAAATTATCAATTAAAATTACAAAACTGAGACCCAATAAATATTCTTTCTCTCAAGTTATGTTTCACATTGTGTACATATTGTTGACATACTCTTCACAGTGAGATAATTGTTTTTATGGTAGACTTTGTCATATATGATCATCATGCATTTGTGATTTTTTTTTTCATTTGTAATGCCTCCAAGTCAGAATTTTATTAAATTACTTTTAGAAAAAATATTGTTACCACATTAATACTATGAAATGAGTTGCAAATACCTAAATTTGAAAGATCTGATGTGCTTCAATGTGAAGATACAGTGGTCAAAAATTGCTCTCGACTGCAAACTACATATATCTTTTTTATATATACTTTTCACCAAGCTAGAATTTGACAAATATACAGTTGTGGATCTTCTTTTACAGAAATAAAAGACATGCTTAATCTTAAAACAACCCATTAAAATTTCATGCATCCATCATTTTTACTGAACTTTGCATTCATTCATATTTATAGTAAAATCAATGTTATGTCTTAATATCTAAACTAATGGAGGCATAAGGCTTACATTTTGTATGTTATTTGCTTTGACTAATACCAGTATTTTCTGCAAATATCAAGCAAGTCAGAGATGATCAGTGGAAGGACCTCCATTGATTTAACCTTTTAGTAGAATCTAGAATACAAATTATGTTTCCGGGGGTTAATGTTTGCTCTTTAAATGTCTTTTGTAATATGTTTTACATGTACAATATCTCAAGGCAGTATTAGTTTTTTAAACTGATGTTTACATGATTATTCTGCTTAGTCTCAGTTGACATGTTTTACTCATTTAATTCGGTATTTAAGAGACATGGAATGGTAAAGTCTGAAGTGGCCATTGACGGAAAACCCCCTTTACTAAGTCAGAGCCACATTTTAATAGTTTGTTCCTTTGTTTTGTTTAACTCCTGGTAAGGAGATGACTCTGTAATTTTCCTAGCACAACAAGCTTTTTCTCCACAAAGCATCCCTCATAGTCATGATAAAATATTAAGAGATTGTTAAAACACAAATGATGCCTTCCTCTAGCCATAGTAGACAACAGGTAGACAATAAGGGTCAACCTACTTGCCATCAGAATGCAAAGCTGGACAAATAACATGTTATGAGAAGCTTACGGGCTATGATGCAGTAAGGAAATGCATTGCAAACTTAACAACTGGCAATAAATATTTATTTAAGCAAGTTATGAAGTAGTAACTATCAGTGTCAAATAGAGATGCATGGGTGTGTTGGCAAGTATAAGGTGTGTGTTGTAAGTACCAAACAAAAGAGACGGCACGTAGCATGGAAACAAGCATTGAGTTAAAATAACACAGCAGGACACCAGCCAGATGTTCTGGATTATAGCTGCACCCAGAGGAACCCCTGCAAGACCAGCAAAGCCCCACAAGGCATTAACAGATTGCTAACAACTACTCAGTAATCAACAGGTTCATTTTTTTCAGTGGTGACTGTAGAGGTCTGGCTTCTCCTTATTTTAACAATTTGAGAATAAATGGGACTCTGTGTTTCTTACAGGACCAACTGTCCCTGTGTTATTAACCCACTGGAAAACTCTCCAGAATTTGAAGAGATAAAGCGAATTAATCGAGAGTACCAGGTAAAAAGAGAGGTTTTCTTTAACCCATAACGACCCAATGCTTTTTCTGTGGCAGCTCCCAAATATTTTTTTTCTATCTATTTAATTATTCTTAATTGATATATCACCATTTATTATAATATTGTCCTCTGTATTTTGTGTTTTTTCAGTGTAAAATCATGTACTTTCCTATATTTCATTTACTGATCATGTAGATGTATATAAAAGCTCAGATTAAAGTTGTGTTTTATTATATCAGAAACTTTTTCAACAAAATATATCATTAATTGAACATAAACCAAGCATCTCCATCCACTGTCACTGATCAAGCCCCTTGGGTTTTACTGGTGAATCAGAGTTACAGAGGATGATGGTGTTTCCATGTTCACTATGGAGCCTCTGAACATCCAAATGGATCATATCTGATGACCATGAAAAGATGATAAACTGCATTTTACACCAATTATTTACATGTATTAATAGGATTAGTGGATCTACAGGTATTAAACAGTTTACATTAGTAGATGGTTTTGGTCACCAGTGGCTGTTTGGGTCTTTATGGGTTAATCATGTAAATATATATATATATATATATATATATATATATATATATATATATATATATATATATATATATATATATATATATTTTTTTTTTTTTTTTTTTTTTTTTTTTTTTAATGGGTTTTTTTGTTTTGTTTTGTTTTGTTTTGTTTTTTTTTACGTTTTTTGTCATTTTCTTTTTCCAATAGACTGAGATCCACAACCTTTTCTCTGGAGATCGTTATGATGGAAAAGATGACTTTGCTGCTGTCCTTCAACCCTTTTTACACAATTATTTTATTCCTCACATTGGAGTAAGTTACAGTCCCTAAAACAAGAATGCAAGCATAGTAATTTCATGTACCTATGCTGAAAATCGGATTTTTTTTTTTTTCCACAGGAAGGAGAGGCAGACACTAGCTTCTTCTCTGCAGACTGCTTCCACATCAGTGAACGAGCTCATGCTGAGATGGCCATTGGCCTCTGGAACAACATGGTGAGATTTGGGATAGTAATGAGCACAAATCGATGCTTCCCAGTGGAGTTTTTGTGGTTTTAAAGAATATATGTGTTAAACAGTTGGAGCCTGTTGGCGGGAAGAAGGACTACAACAACTTCATGTACAACCGCGCCAAGATTCACTGTCCCTCTGAGGTATATACTCATATTTCTGGAAATTTTACTTTTTGTAACTCGTTAGACTATTAAATTGCCAAGTAAGCTGCCAAAACAAACATTTAAGACAGCTAAAAATAATAATAATAAATAAATGATAAGGTAATCAAGATAAAGGAAGATATTTTACTCAAAAGTAAGTCTTCATATGCTGCAAAAAGCGCTGTAAAATGAAATTAAATACAGTAAGCAACTTTTGGTCTATTTTTTATATTATCTTGTTAAGCAGAAAAGTAATAAAATTTTATGAAAATTTATATCAAGTTTTGTAATGAGATATTCCATTTTATATTGGGCTGCATTTAACCAATAACAAGCTAAAACAATGCTTTATATAATATCCTAGCGAGAGAAAGACATTGTTTTACTTACTTTGAAAAAGCCACCACTTTCAATACTTCTGAATTTAATATTACATTTATCTTAAATAACTGTCTTTTGGTGGTTTCAGTTTTGCATTTTCTCTAGTTTTGAGATGCATGTCTGTCAGTGGCTAGACTTTTTCCTTGTTAGTCTTTCAGAGGCAGTTTGGTTATTTTGATATTAATATTTGGCTGTTTTTCCTGTGCACGCACATCCTATTTACCTACATTTTCGAGTGTAACTATATTATTTAAGATATTTTAAAGACATATATCTAATATTTCTGCAGGAGAGGCCCTTCATCTTCACCAAGATGAACAGTTGGCCTGATTCTCCTGTGACCAGCCCGACCACCCCGATGCCCACTGGAGGTCAAGAAACAGGCACCACCTTTTTAACCACCGTCCCCGCGCCCAAGTGCCCCCCTGCTTTGCCTGTGTGGGTGCCAGTAGTAGCAGCCATTGCCAGCATACTGGTGGGCATTGCTCTTACCTCTGTATTTTGCGTCTGCACTCAGCGTGGGAAGAAAAATGTGGAGAAACCAGTAGAAATGAAAGGGACTAATTTTTAGTGATGAAAAATAGAGTTACAGTCAGTAGACATAAGGAGGCAAAGAGAAAGCACAGTGGAGAGATGAAGCCACGTCAGCTGGGCATATGCCAGTTCACTGTCTTTCTTAGCTTTATTATCAGTAGTCATTTGTAGCCCTGTTTGGTTGATCAGTACTTGACAAAATGATCTATGTCTCTGTGGTTGTTTGGTTTACCTCTCTTCTGTTTTGCAGAAAACAAGTAGAAACAGTCATCTTTTGTGTGACTATGTAAATAAGTTTAATTTTAGGCTTGTCAGTGTGGGCTACTAGAAATAAACCAAAACAGACAAACAAGCTACAGATTGCAATGTAGATTCTTAGACTAGCAATAGAGGCAACCTGCCTAGATGTCAGTTCAATTTTATAACTTATTGGTGGTACCCTGTAAGTACCTGATAAATATGTCTAATTTTTTTGTATTGCAAAGAAATTGTTAAATATTGTACCTGTATTCAGTAGACCTTGATTCAACAGTTTTGTAAATTTGTCGTTATTCTTTTTATTTATTAATAAAATAAAAGTTCCTATATTTGAGTCTTGATTTATTTACTGTATTGCATCCACTCAAACAAAAAAGATCTTTTTTCTGATGCTTCTTTATTTCATAGTATAGCTGTTAAATGATTTGCTTACAGTAAACACAGCTGGCTTGTATAATATCTTGTAATCCTGTATCATCCTCTGTATGGAAAAGAGTTTCACAGCTTTATGAAATGTCTGAAGACATCATGATATGCTGATTTCCAACCTAAGACAATTATTTAATGCAAGAAAACAGGAAATTTGACTTTCCTGGGTCTCAGTGGGAAATGGGGAACAACCGTAAGTTAGTTTAGTTTTATTTCGAGCACATAAAATCTTCAGATAACAAAGAGCCATACTACACGGTCAAACAAAATTTTCAGTGCTCGAAAAGGAGTGGGAAGAAGTATAACTTATGGACTCCCACCTCTTTTTTACAAACTAATAATTAAGTTAATTGTGCTTCCTTTGCTTTGTTAACACACTTTTTTATTTTTACAATGACACAAAGCATCCATACAAACCATTCACCGTACACTTTTTTAGTCACCTTGCACACAATCAGATTTGCATTATCAACCTTTTTTTTTCTTTTTGAACATTCTTTTTATTGAACATTTTCAAAATTATGCAATCCAGCGCAGTACATACAGGTTGTATGAAATGTAAAGCAGATCCAAAATATGTCCACAGCGATGATCTCAAAAGTCCGTATTAAGTCTATTTTAGGTAGATGCAGTCTGAGTTCCCAGATATTCCAATACTTTTCCAAACTTTGCTGTAAAGATGTCCTTCTGATCGTTAATATAAAATCTTAATCTTTCCAGAGAAATATAATCAGACATCAAAGAGTTCCACAGATGTATTGAAGGAGGTTCTTCTCCAACCTATTTGGTCTTAACAGCCTTTCGGCCCAACATAAACAAAAACTGAACAGTATACTTATGTGTTCTCAATGATTCAGGGATATATCCCAAAAGACACGATAATGGATTAGGCTGTAACTGGTGCTTAATGACCACACTAACCTCAACACATATGGTTTGCCAAAACAGTTGAATCTTTTCACATTCCCGGAGGCAGTAAAGTCTTGTCCCTAAAATAGTTTTACATTTGGGGCAGTTTGGAGAGGCCCCTGCTGTATATTTACTATACATACAGGGGTTGGACAAAATAATGGAAACACCTTAAAAAATCAACAAAATATAATTTAATATGGTGTAGGTCCGCCTTTTGCGGCAATTACAGCCTCAATTCTCCGAGGTATTGATTCATACAACTTGTGAATTGTTTCCAAAGGAATTTTAAGCCATTCTTCAGTTTGAATACCCTCCAACTCTTTTAGAGACGATGGTGGTGGAAATCGACGTCTTACTTGAATCTCTAAAACTGACCATAAATGCTCAATAATGTTGAGGTCTGGGGACTGTGCCGGCCATACGAGATGCTCAACTTCATTAGAATGTTCCTCATGCCATTCTTTAACAATTCTAGCTGTATGGATTGGGGCATTATCATCTTGAGGTGAAGGTGTTTCCATTATTTTCTCCAGCCCCTGTATATGGAGATATATAGACATTTTGTAAAATAGAATATTGCATTTCTCTAAATCTGTTACATATGGATATTTTTGAGGGTAAAAGTAAGATTTCCTCCCATAAGTCAGTATCTATTGTTGCTTTCAGCTGAGTTTCCCATGATTTCCGTAAGAATGATATCAATATTCAAATGTTGCAGCTTTGAATAAAATTTGGAGACAAAGTGACTTTGATTAAGACTGTCTAAAAGGGTCTTTTCTAATAAATTGAAGTCATCTGGGAGATTAAGAGTATCCATTTTGGTTTGTACATAGTGTCTGACCTGAAAAGTCTAAAGTATAAACGTCTTTTGTTTGTTGTCTGTATTTAGTTTGTTTATCAACCTTTTTTTTTTTTTTTAATTATTAATAAACTTTATTGCAGACACAGGTCCATAAACCATAAGCACACAACATACAGAATAAATAAAATAAAAAATAAAAAGGAAAAAAAAAATAAAAAAGGAGATTTAAAAAATTACGCACATTATTAAAAATACAAACTATTGTGCCAATGCCGTCTCAGTTTAGAGGTAAAACAATAACAGCTTTTCAGGGGGATAACTAGAGCTTCTATTTTAATATAAATTACAATATTTATATGCACACCCAAAGGATAGGATAATATGTATGTAGTGATGTAGGGGAGTATAGATGTACAATATGTAGCATAAAATAGGAGCATACAAATCAGTACAAGTAACTCCAAAGTGTGTTTAGTAAAGCTCCTCGATTATTTTATTTTATTTTATTTTATTTCATTTTACTTTACCAGTGGTGTATTGTACGTGCCAGCCTGGGGACTCCTGCCTACAAGTCAGTGTTCCGGGCTCATTTCCCCTCTGTCTTCCGTGTGCGTTTGTAAGAAACATGGCGGAAAGCGAACTGAACGTTGACAGCCTCATCTCCCGACTTCTGGAAGGTACTGTGGCTTATTGTTCAACATTTGCTCATACTAAATCCATGCAAAACTGAGTCGAACGGTTTTATATTTGTCAAAGAACCCCGCTGTGTGATTTAAAAAAAAAAAAAAAATCATTTTAGTAAGTAGCATTTTTAGCTATCGGTGGTGTTCACTGGTGGAACTAGCTAACCGCTTCGTTGACAATCAGGACCATCGAAACCGTTGTTATGATGTCACTGTCACTAGTGGCTAAGGTTAGACTGTGATACTGTTGTCTTTATATTGTAAATATAGGAAAAGAGGTGAAAAAATTAGCTTGTTAGCATCGGAAAGACGGCTAATTACATGAAGTGACGATAATAAACTTAGCCTTATAACACTTAAAGTAGCGAGCTAAGATAACGGTTAATTAATTATCTGACACAGTGACAAAACACAAAAGAGAAAGAGGAAAAAAAAAAAAACGTTGAATTTTATATTTGCCTCGCGCCGTTTATTTCTCTCATTAGGGCGGCAGATAGCTAACAGCTGTGCTAGTAGGTGACCCACCGGACACGCCCCCTTATGAAAAGCACAATTAAGCTGTAAATGAATCACGTCGCTTTAAAATAATCAACAGTTTGGACTCACTCATTTGTGGATCGAAGCTTGGTTAAAAGCCCTCTTCTTTTTTTGTGCCAAAAAACACGAGATATGTGTAAAAATGTATTGTGTGAGAGTTTGCCCCTTGTTTTCAGAGGGATAAGGTGTTGTCTGGGTTCTACAGTGATGGAAAAAAAGTTTTTAGAGACGCCATACATTTGTAATATTTTGCATTTAGAATCACTCGTAAGTCATTGAACCCTGCCAAGGAAACCCATATGCTCCCTTCCGCATGTGTGCTGTTCCATCGAGGTCGAAACTGGATGCGTCAACAAGATGAAACACATCCAGGGTATGACATGTTGAAACTGTGAAGAATTTAGTTTTTTTTTTTCTTTTTTCTTAACAATAAACAATAAAATCACTTGCATTTATTTGTGTCTGTCTGATGCAGCCACACCTTTTGAAGCACAAGAAATTTAAAGGAAATATCAAGAAAGTATTTCATGATAATATTTGAGATTGTACAAAACTACTGTGACATTTAAAGAATATTTTGTAAGTTTTGCAGTTGTTTCTAGAAAAAAAAAGTTTCACATCCTTTTGAACCATTGTTATTCCCTTATCTATGTACAGAAATTTACAAGAGCAAGAGTAGATGATGCATCAAAAAAAAAAACTTTCTAAATGGGTCCACTGAAGTCCAATTAGTCTGGGAAAAGTTATTTAGTAGATGTTCGGTCTTGGGAAGATACCTGACTTTCACTGAAAAATGCAAACTCCAGAGGATAATATTACAATAAATGTCTGTGTAGGTGTTCTGGTTTCACTCTGGTTTAGCTCCAACCAGAGCTAAACCAGTCCAGGTGAACCAAGAAGAACCGCCAAAAATTGCAATAAATTGTGATAAATCACTTATGGAAGTTATATTGAAGACTCCACAAAAATAATCTTTAAGGGTTAAAGGCTGGTTTAATATGGTTACTTTTCAGCAAGGAACTCTTGACGACTGATTAATCAGCCAATATAACCTATTTCCCACCCCAAATTTTGACAGCGCATACACATTATGTATGTCTGAAATTAACTGTCTTTCACTTTATTGGAAACCAGATAATTGTTGAATGCATTACCTGAATAAAAGCAATAAACATCTAAATAAATACTTCTGGATCAGTGAACATCAAACTCAAAATAATGCACAGATCTGGAGCTGAACATGAAAACTATGTACAAGGATTTCTCTATCATTTGCTGTTGAAAAGCCTAATCTCTACCATCATCTTAAAATGTTCTTTTGGTCGTTAATTTTACTCTTGAATGTTTGTTTACTACTCTTAGACACATGTCAAATGCCCACTCTTGAAAAATTTCCTTGTTTGTAAATTTATTGTTTGATTTAAAAAAACAAAACAAAAAAACTCACATTTTCTCATATTTTAGCTACAAATATGCACAGACATCAGAACCAACGCATCTTTCAACAAGTTCATTGTTTATTCTTTATACACAAAGCTGCCCTTTTGACTAGTACTGCTTGGACCACATAATCCCACTCACACACTTCCAGCTGAGCCAACAAGCTGTTCACTCCTATACTTGCCAGTTCATAGCAGCCCACGTTGACACTAGTACAGACATATCTGGACAGTAGCAGCATAAATGCAATGGTCTTTAATAGCACACTGTCATTCAAGTGTAAACAAGAGATAAGACTAGCAAAAACATGTCATCTTAATCTTGTCACAATAATGCATTTAAGAAGGGGCACTCAAAGACATTTTAGAAGAAGTTAAAATGATTGAGAACACACTGAGAATATGACACAACTTTAATTGTACATCAGTATTTGGCTTACTTAGATGATATGCCAAAGAATGGTGTTGCAGTAGTCAGTTCTGAATACAATGAAAGCATGGAGAAAGTTGTGGTGATAGAGATGGATGAGTAGTCTTAACATGTCATCACTCAAACGCATAAAGTAATTAAAAGTCTTTTTTTGGGAAAAAAAAAAAATATGGGGATGATCACTAATGAAGTGTTTTGTTGTTTCGCCCTGCAGTGCGAGGATGTCGTCCAGGGAAGGTTGTTCAGATGACGGAGGCCGAAGTGCGGGGGCTCTGCATCAAGTCCAGAGAGATTTTCCTCAGTCAACCGATCCTGCTAGAACTGGAGGCTCCCCTTAAAATCTGCGGTAAGAACCTGCATCTGTCATACAAACAGTCTCTATTTATTATTGTGGGGCATAGGATGATGTTTGGAAAACACAGGGCTATGCCAGATCTGTACCCTACTAAGCCATGTCTCAGACTGGTCTGTAAGGGTAATATCACTCATGTTTCAGAGTTTGGAAAAAAAATGTTAATTTAACAAAAGTCCTGGCAAATTAGTCCTACTTCAAGAAGTAAAGAGTTCTATGTAAACCAAAGGTCAAGGACCTCAGTGCCAGAATGAGGCCATTGAAAGTGTTTTTTCCCAAAAAATATGAAGTCAGTGTTGTCTGAACTCATTGTCTGCCATGTCAGGCTTTGATTGACCGGTCTTAATAATGGCCCACTTGCCTGTTGGGTCAGATTTTTCAGAGTTTCGGTTTATTTAATGAAATACATTTTTTCCTTAAAGAGCATGACTGCTGTTGTGGCTGGCTATTATATATGTAAAATGACTTTGTTACTTCACGAATTTAACCATTTTTTTTGAGTCAATAAGCCAGTAACTAATAATGCTTAGCAATAGCACACCTCTGACACCTTGGGCCATAGTTCCATCTTTTTTGTCCAAATATCGACATTTGTGGTTCCAAAAAACAACATGCCAACCACCAACTTTAAAATAGCAGCTCAGAAACTGATTGACAACTTTATTTTTCTCTGTCCACTACTTATACACATCCTATGGTGCATTTAGACCTCTGTCTGAAATCTGACTTTTTTTTTCTTTTTTTTTTACTTACCCACTATGTTATGCAGTGGCATGTGTCCTCACAGTTACTTTTATTTTGTAATTTAAGTATATAGGTCAGTTGTGTCTAACTAGTTACTCATTAATATTACAGGTGCAGCTCAAAAACTTAGAATATCATGTAAAAGTTCAATATTTTTTGTCACTCATTTCAGAAAGTGAAACCCATATATTATATACACTCATTAGACATAGAGTGAAATATTTCAAGTCTTATTTCTTGAAATTTTGATGTTTATGGCTTACAGATAATGAAAACCCAAAATTCTGTGTCTCAGAAAATTAGAATATTGCATAAAATCAATTAAAAAAGGATATTTTAAACAGAAATGTCAGGCTTCTGAAAAGTATGTTCATTTCTATGTACTCAAGACTTGGTTGGTTCTACTTTTACATGAATTACTGCATCAGTGTGTGATGGCATGGAGGTGATCAGCCTGTGGTACTGCTCAGGTGGAATGGAAGCCCAGGTTGGTTTAATAGTGTCCTTCAGGTCATCTGCATTGTTGGGTCTGGTGTCTCTCATCTTCCTCTTGACAATACTCCATAGATTCTTGATGGGGTTCAAGTCAGGTGAGTTTTCTGGCCGATCAAGCAAAGTAACACCACAGTCATTGAACCAGCTTTTGGTACGTTTGGCAGTGTGGGCAGGAGCCAAGTCCTGCAGGACAATGAAATCAGCACCTCCATAAAGCTTCTCAGCAGAAGGAAGCATGAAGTGTTCTAAAATGTCCTGGTAGATGGCTGCGTTGACTGTGGACTTCAGAAAACACAGTGGACCAACACCAGCAGATGCCATGACAGCCTAAATCACCACTGACTGTGGAAACTTCACACTGGACTTCAAGCAACGTGAATTCTGTGCTTCTCCACTCTTCCTCCAGACTCTGGGACCTTGATTTCCAAATGACATGCAAAATGGACTTTCATCTGGAAACAGGACCTTGGACTTTCCACAGTCAGTGATGATTTGGGCTGCCGTGGCATCTGCTGGTGTTGGTCCACTGTGTTTTCTGAAGTCCACAGTCAACGCAGCCATCTACCAGGACATTTTAGAACACTTCATGCTTCCTTCTGCTGAGAAGCTTTATGGAGGTGCTGATCTCATTTTCCTGCAGGACTTGGCTCCTGCCCACACTGCCAAAGGTACCAAAAGCTGGTTCAATGACTATGGTGTTACTTTGCTTGATTGGCCAGAAAACTCACCTGACTTGAACCCCATCAAGAATCTATGGAATATTGTCAAGAAGAAGATGAGAGACACCAGACCCAACAATGCAGATGACCTGAAGGACACTATCAAACCAACCTGGGCTTCCATTCCACCTGAGCAGTACCACAGGCTGATCACCTCCATGCCATCACACACTGATGCAGTAATTCATGTGAAAGGAGGCCCAACCAAGTATTGAGTACATAGAAATGAACATACTTTTCAGAAGCCTGACATTTATGTTTAAAATATTCATTTTTTATTTATTTTATGCAATATTCTAATTTTCTGAGACACAGAATTTTGGGTTTTCATTATCTGTAAGCCATAATCATCAAAATTTCAAGAAATAAGGCTTCAAATATTTCACTGTATGTCTAATGAGTGTATATAATATATGGGTTTCACTTTCTGAAATGAGTGACAAAAAATATTGAACTTTTTCATGATATTCTAAGTTTTTGAGCTGCACCTGTAGGCAAGTTTCACACCGACTGAGTTTTCAGAAAATAGCAAAAAAAGAAAAGCTTCGGGTTTTTTTTTTTATCAAATATGAAGTTAATTTTTTTCACCATCTTCATTTCTGTATATTTTCATCAAAATCATGTTCATCATTGCAAATGTGAATTTTCATATTAGTAAAATATGAACATATTCTTGTAGGTGATATCCATGGGCAGTACACAGACCTGTTGAGGCTCTTTGAGTATGGAGGGTTCCCTCCAGAGGCCAACTATCTGTTCCTGGGGGATTATGTCGACAGAGGGAAGCAGTCCTTAGAGACCATCTGCTTGCTCCTGGCCTACAAGATCAAATACCCAGAAAACTTCTTCTTGCTCAGGGGGAACCATGAGTGTGCCTCCATCAATCGCATCTATGGCTTCTATGACGAGTGTAAGAGATGAATCTGTTCATTGAATGTGGCATCATTTGAAGCTCATTGAACTTGGAGGTGTCATTTCTCATTCTGTCAGTACTATTCATTCCATTTGACTTTTTTTTTCTCTCCGTAGGCAAGCGCAGGTTCAACATAAAACTCTGGAAGACTTTCACAGACTGTTTTAACTGTCTGCCCATTGCAGCCATTATTGATGAGAAAATTTTCTGCTGCCATGGGGGTAAGGCATACAGTAAGTGCAGGATACTCTGAATAATCTGAGTGCTGCTGCTGAATAAAGGTTTTGTGGTGCTGTTCTTCACAGGGCTCTCACCTGATCTGCAGTCCATGGAACAAATTCGGCGAATTATGAGACCCACTGATGTCCCAGACACAGGTGAGATATCCTATTGTGTGTGTGTGTGTTTTATTGAGCTAGAAAGGACCAACTCCTTATTAGTAGATTGGATCTTTTACATTTTAGATGTGTGTATACAATTATACAGACTCATTAGTAGTTTCTGACCCACTTTACAGAGCAGGCAATTTACCACCAACCCAATGGGTTTATGGGTTGAACCCATAAACACTTTCCTAAGGACATCGGGTGTCCCAACCGTAACTGTAACATTAACTATACATTTTTACCCAGCCATCTGCGTTCTCTCCTTCCTATTGCCTTCTCTGTAATAAGAATTGGTCAAAGTTCACATCACACTCTTTATAATCAAATTCCTAAAACTATCCTATGACCAGTATTGAGGAGAGGCAGACTACATATCTGAATACATGTCTAAGAAATGCACAATATGAGTAGCCGTATTGAGTTATTTATGGGCTGGTCCAGAAATCACCATTCCAAACACACACAGTATAATCATACTCATTTGCTACCAAAGAGATTTGGTGACTTCCTGAAAAAGCCTTAAACACCCCAAAACACCCTAGGAACACTTCAGAAATGTATGTAAAAAATGCATCCAAAATTTTTCAGAATAGATGGATTTATTATCACCTGAATTACTCTTAACACATTGGTAATTTTTTTTAACTTCCTTTAGAAGCCTATTATACCAAACATGGAACAAACAAACATTTTTGTAACAGATGGTATAGCCTCTCCACTCTAGTCCACTGTTAAGAAAGGCTTAGAAACAACCTGGAATACTTGGTGATGCAGTTTTCTAAAACATGTTGGAAACATTTATTAATACATGTAGTAAATAAAAATATCATCTACATTTATTTAATGAAAAGGTCTGTGAAAGCACTAAAGGGAAAATTGGAAGAAGCCATTTGCTAGAGCAGCTTGAGGAGATATACCTCTGCAAATAGTGAGACTTTACTGAAATTAAGTGGCTTTTTGAGTATATACAGAAGGCACATAAGGTTTTTGTGACTAATGCTCCAGCTGGCTGAACTGTTTGTGTTTCTGACTGACTGTTGATTTATTTATTTATTTATTTTGTCAGGTTTGCTGTGTGACCTCCTCTGGTCAGACCCTGACAAAGACGTTCAGGGATGGGGAGAAAATGATCGAGGTGTTTCCTTCACTTTTGGAGCAGACGTGGTCAGCAAGTTCCTAAACCGCCATGACCTGGACCTCATCTGCAGAGCACATCAGGTAACGCTTGTACTGATTTTAGAGTTGGAATTAAAGTCGCATAATGGGAAATTAAACTTTATTAAGGTAAACCAAGCAGAAAAGAGAATCTGTAAAAGAAGACCAGGAAACAAATTGTTGTAAGTAATCAGTCATTTATCATTGTACAGTTAAATGTGAAGAAACATTTCTGTTGACTTAAGATATACAATTTAAAATATACAATATTTTTACAGTAGACAAAAAAAATCACTTATAACAACTTTTGACAACAATGTGATAAACTGTAGTGTCGATAAAGTGAATGAAAATGAAGGTACAAATACTGTCACTTAATTGCAGCATTGGTCTGATATAACCAAAGATTTTAGAAAGACTGCTGTCATTGTAGAAACAGATCTGCAGAATGTCTTCTAGTTGACTTGGCAACAGTACATTGTCATTCAGCCCAGTCATATTTGTATTTATCCTTTTTCCCATAATTTTGCATTTTATTTGCTATGACAAAGAATGGTAATAGTGGGTTATTTCTAGTGTTGATGAAATGGCAAAAAAAAAATAGTAGTTGCCTCTGGTGTTGAAGGAGTAAGATTCCTGAAATGGTCATTTTGGGTTTCTGAAGTATTTTAGATTATTGAAAAGGCTTTAACAATTTCTGAGTTGTGGGGGAAAGGACCACCAGTGGACGAAGGGTAAGGCTATACAATGTGCTCCAAAAGCGGTCATCTAGGACAGGTTTTTCAGTCTATTTCTTGAGAGTTTTAGATAATTGCTGAGGTCATAAGGGTTCTCTGGTGTGTTAGTTTTTTCTAAGATTATTTGAGGTGGTCGGCAAACACCTTTTGAGTTCATCAGCAGAGGTATTGGACGACCACATCAAGTAGGCTTAGGAAAAACTTAAAATACACCAAAGAACCTGTATTATTACCTTAATAATTATCTAAAACACTTAGAAATATATTTTAAAAAACCTGTCCTAGATGACTGTTTTTGGAGCACATGGATTCTTCCACTGGCAGCCATTGGTGAACACTTGTTAAAACTTGGGAAACAGCTCTTGGAGTACTTTTTAATTCCTATCTCACTTTTTCAACCTCTCTCTCAACAATGTCTACAATGTCTTAAATTATGTCACAAATCCTTCATCTGAACTTGGAAAACGTATCAGCACTTTCTGTTTTTAGCTGCATAGGTGCTTGGATGGAGTTCAAAGAAATAAACCACATGAATCACTAAAAGCTAAAGTTTGTTGTTAAACAAAAATACTTCATTGTCCTACTATTTTACAGGTTGTTGAAGATGGCTACGAGTTCTTTGCCAAACGACAGCTGGTGACGCTGTTCTCTGCGCCCAACTACTGCGGGGAGTTTGACAACGCAGGAGGAATGATGAGTGTGGACGAGTCCCTTATGTGCTCCTTTCAGGTAGAACCGTGAATATCAGCTGTCCTGGCTCAAGCGCCCTCCTTTAATGTGCGTCAGCGTATTGATTTTTACATCATCATCCTGTCTTTCAGATCCTAAAGCCGTCAGAGAAAAAAGCTAAATACCAGTACGGAGGTGTGAATTCAGGACGCCCTGTCACTCCGCCTCGTACCACTCAGGCACCGAAAAAAAGGTGAGCGGCTGGCCCTGACTCTCCTGCTCCTCCCCCGGCTACTCTCTGGCCCATTTCCCTGCAGGCTGCCTCAAACACTCCAGCCTTCTCTCAGTCAGCTTGTTCATGTGTAAACAGAAATTCCAGGAGTGTTTTATTGCTTGTTTGTGGGTATTTTTATGAATATGTGAGTGGTATTTTTCCCATTTTTTGATGCCATGGTATGTATTACTCAGCCCTCACTTCTAATACTCAGTCCATTCAGCAATATTAAACCCAACCTCTTGTGGAATGGACAAGATGTTAAGAAAAGATGCTTCTCTGCCTTCAGATAAGTTTCCATAGTGATTTTTGTACATGCATGCACGCTTGTGAGATTGAGACGGGTTCTCTGCTCTCATTGATGTAAAATCCATGAATCCTCCTGACTGCAGGGCCAAATATTTTGATTTGTCTGATGTCCATGAACGTAATTACTGCCAGTCCCCTTTCATACATTTTATTGGCTGCAGTAGTTCACTGCTTGCATTAGACTTTGCCACGACTTTCCCTTCGACTCAAGAATGTTTTTCTTCCCCCTAAGATCTCAATCAGATCCTGAGATTACAAATGCAGCCGTATGCAAATATTTACACTTTCTCTAAAGCCTATTTCAAGCCTGTAAGCAGCCACAGCCCCTCCACTGTGTATGACTATGAATCTACAGGTAAAATACATTTGTGTTCACATTCAGTAGATTCTCAGTATTTACAGCCTCTGTTCTCAACCAGCACCAAGCTCTGAACCTTTTTTAAACAAGTCATTGAAAAAGCATTTGTGGTATTATCTGTTACAAAGCAAAATTTCAATTGTTGGAATGAAAAGGAAATCTCCAAGTACATGGGCCACTCTGAGGATAAATACAAATCTGATATTTCACAAACAGGGTCCTAATAAGCAGAGGGAAAACTCAATATGTTAAATTGTAATTGTACATGAAAAATTTAATGTAGATAAAGTTGGAATTAAACAGGTTTAATATAAAGAGTCTCAAACACAGCAGTATAAGCCCAGTGGCTGCTGTTGATAAAATATGGATTATTGAAGTAACAGGTTAATTCTACCATTTGATGCTTAGTGACTTAAAACTATCACATTCTCATATTACTATTTAGGCTATACTGGGGTGCCGATAAGGGGGGGGTAAACATGACAAAATCATGGGGCCCAGCGGATACAGGTTAGAAGGTGTGAAAATTTCATGTAAGATCTGCTGTATGATAGAGGCATAGAAGTCGGGAGTCGGATGTTCAAAGCACGTTAATTTTCAGTTTCATGCTAGCATAAGTGACGTTATTTATGGACGGCACCCGCTCCCCCCACGGTCCGACAGATTGAGAAGATACTCAATTTATGGAGGGTCCACAACGACTATGCTTTCATGTGGTCCACAATTGGTAGCGGCACCCCTGAGGCTATATGACTTCTCAGTCATTTTAAACCCATACTACAAAATAACCATTAGAACTTTAGGCTATTTTCTCCTCTTGTCTATCAATATCAGATTTGTCCCCTTCACTGTGGCCCTAGTACTCTGGTAGGAATCAGAGCAATGCAATAGTGTACAAAATCAATTTCTCTTTTGATGACAGTGTAGTGTATGTGGGATTAAACATCAGTTAGCACTTTCAGTGGGTTTCTTGGAGTCTAGATAGCACAGAAGTGTGGAGAAACTGAACTGCCATTTTAACACAGGAAGGAACATGAAGCAACTTGTTGGATAAGAATCGAACATTAAGTACAAGTCTGAAAAATGGTCATCAGTATTCATTTTTAAAGCAGGTCATAGCTTAACACATCTGTACAGCTCTTTGTTGTTCACTGCAGTAGATGTCAACCTCACATATAGGGACACTGAGTCATTTTGACATTTAGAATGCATTTTGTTTGTTGTTGACATTATGCTAGTATATTACACTGTTCCCACTTAGTGGTTATTGAATGAAGTAAATCATTTCCAACTCACTAATAAACATGTATTTTTATTTATTTAAATCTTGCCTTTTGCCTTGTAAATCTATTGGTCTTCAAGTTGGAAACCGTATGTTAAGGTGTTCTGAGATTTGTATGAGTTTGTTTCACTTGAGTGGAATAAAAGAAAGTGCTGATAAAACTGTTCCCTGATTTTTTTTATTTTTTCTCTGATCTTTTTTGTTCTGCTTTTATGTCAGTGCTGAGTGACAATGGATTATATAAAATAATTGAATTACCAGGGACTGAGACATTATATTCATGTCATACTGAAAATCAACTCTTTGTAATCAAATATAAAATTATAATGTAGAAAGTACAAATTACTCCTTGTGGCATTTTGTGCCACAGAAATTTTCTTGTTTGTTGTACGTCAAGAACTGTTCTGAAAATTTAGGTGATTCTTTACAACACAGAAAATGAGTGTGATTTTTGTTAGTCAGACACACCTGGTGTTCAGTTCAGGGCTTCCAGAACAGACTGTGGTACTCTGCTGACATAGTAGTCGTGGTTTCGTAGCGTTGCAAGAACTCCGGTAGAGTTCATGTGCTTCACGTTAGCATCATAGCGGTAAGGATTTCCATGCATGTCTGTCAATTTACCTGCAACAAAAACAGGACATGAATAATTACTTATTAGCACTTCCAGGAAAATGTCAAGTGTGTGTTTGGGTTTTTTTCCATTAATTGTTCAGAAAACCTCTTTATGAACGCAGGTATCATCTGCTGTCATAATAACACTAACCTCCAACAGCATGTAGAATGGCTTCAGGTGCACATGTGTCCCACTTTTTGCAGCCAGGACTCGCGAAGACGTATGCAGAGGCCTTCCCTTCAACAAGCTGGATTATCTGCACAGATTTTATAGTCAGAAACTGCATTTTCTAGATCATGGTGAAATAATAAAGCTATGTGATCTGGAAATGTATTTTACATAATTGCTGAGGTATTAAATAGTACTCCAGGACATGTTTCAGGTGGTAACCAGAGGATGAATGGAAAGGCTATACTATGTGTTCCAAAAATAGTTATCTAGGACAGGTTTTCAAATATCTTCAAGTGTTTTAAATAACTGGTTTGGTTAATTTTTACTTCTAATATCAACATTTAAAACAAAAAACCTCCCAAAAAAACATTCGAAAAGGAGCAGGATGAAGTGCAGCTTATGTATTCCCGCCCCCTAACCCTATCTTTTTCTACTGGCCACAAAGTCCCATGCAAGCTCCACAAAATAACTCTAAAAAATATTACACATATCCAAAATAAACTCTGTCCAAGCCTCCAGACAAAACACATATTATACATACAACAGGACAATAACTACACAAATACAATACACTGTACTCCCCACATACAACATAATAACCCATTCCTCCACACACTGTTAAGGTAATAATAAGGGTTTTCTGGTGAGTTTTAGTTTTTTTCTAGGCCTACTTGAGGTTGTTGCCAAATGCTTCTACTCATGAATTAGTAAGGTTATAGGCCATGTGTGTTTAATATAGCAACTCCTCCAAGGTGTTACAGGCTGTTTTAGAATCTTTTACAGGTGGTCACCAATGGCTACCAGTGGAGGGATGGTAAGGCTATACTATGTGCTCCAAAAATAGTCAACTAGGACAGGTTTTCCAATATGTTTCAAAACAGTTTTAGATTATTATTAAGGTATTATTGAGTGTTTCACGGTGTGTTTTAGGTTTTTTGAGGTTGTCACCAAATGCCTCAAATGATGAATTAGTACGGCTATACTGTGTACTCCTAAATGGTGATTTTCAACCTAGTTTGATATTTGTGTTTAGTGCATTTAACATACCTGCTAAGGCATTAAAAAGTACTGCAAGAGGTGTTTAAGGTTATTTCCCAAGCTTTTAAAAAATAGTCACCCATGGCCGGCAATGGACGAATGGTAAGGTAAGGTAATGGTAAGGGTAAGGTATACTATGTCCTCCAAAAATGGTCATCCAAGACACGTTCTCAAATATGTTTCTTAAGTGTTCTAGATAATTGTTAAAGTCATAAGGGTTTTCTGGTGTGTTTTAGATTTTTTTTTCTGAGCCTATTTTAGGTGGTCACCAAATACCTCCACTGATGAATAAGTAAGGCCATATAGTATGTACTACTAAATGATTTTTGACCTAGTTTGATATTTGGGTTTAGTGTGTTTAAAATAGCTGCTAAGGTGATAAAACAAGTCCAAGATTATTATGGATTTCAGGCTGTTTTCAAATCTTTTACAGGTGGTCGCTAATAGAGGAATGGTAAGGCTATAGTTTGTGTCCTAAAAACAACCATGGCTGCGAATGGTGAAAAAATAAAGACACTATGTGCCCTGAAAATGTCTATTTGGAATATTTTTTATAGTGTTTTTAAATCACTGAAATTAGGAAAATTGCTAAGACATGAGTTAGTGTTCCCTACAGTGTTAAAACTATTTCTAAGGCTTTTATAAAACGGTCAACAAGAGCTTCCAGTGTGTCCAGAATAGTAAAGCTTAACTACAGTATGTGCTAATTAAACACTCATTTTGGAATGGTTTAGTATACATTTCTGAACTCAGACCCTGGCGTATGTTTTCATTTATAACACATATCACTGTTTGAGGTATTTTCACTTATGTTAATGGCAACTGAGAATGATACAATATGAAATTAGTGCTAATACTGAGCTAATTTTGAAAATATCTAACCTCGGACATGGGTAGTTGGACACTGACAAACCTGCATGAACAGATCTTAATGTGAATTTTCAGTAATTAATTGCATTTTGATGCAACACAATCTCACCTTGTTCCCAGCACCACCCACTCTTACAACCTCATCTGGGTCCATGGCATCTACGCAGTCCGTTACCACTTTGTTGCTATGGGAACGTGTGGTGGTGATGATGCGTCTGCCATCTGGTACTTCCTGCAGCTGGAATCCAAACGCGCCCAATCCCGGCATTCCCCATATGGTCCTTCCCAAAACCGCCCCTGCTCCGAGCTGACAAAGAAAGTCCAAATGACCCACGAGCGCGAGAGAAAAAGGCGACTTTTAGGAGTCGGTTACAAAATTATCGAGTTTGGTGCGTACCTGGTAGTTGTAGAAAGGCTGGTTGATGACACCTGCAATAGCTCTGCCTTTGTGTGCGATGCCAATAAGAACAGTCACATTATCCAGGAGCCCTGAAGTCACAAATAAAAGGATGTCATGCTGAGGTCAGTTGAGTGTGTATAAAGTGTGCATGCGTGGCAGACAGAAAAGAGCAGGAGACTGAAAATTAAAGCTTGCATCCTTAAAATAATTCTAAGTTTATGCTAATATTTCAGTTTCAAGCCCAGAAATGTTGGCCCTGTCTGTCACCCATACATAGAGCTGTTCTGTGAAGCTGAGAAGAGTCCGACCCTTTGTGTGGCGTCGTAACCTCGGTTCGGAGGTGGAGACACTTTGCCGCTGAGGTCAGCAGAGGGCAGGCATGGATGCAGAAAGAAACAAGTGGCAAAAAGTGACAGTGACAGTGAAGCACTCAGAGCCAAGACCCAGAAAGTAAGCCAAGAAATTAATCAACTGTTGTTGGCAAGAAACATAAACAAAAGGACTTGAAATGCAGCCAGAAAAAACTAAAATAATAATAAATCTAGCCAAGTTTTTATATACAGTACATTATCTGGTACAAAGTGTCAAACAAACATCAAGCAACATAATTACCAGAAGTCACTGAGAAAAGAGTAAAAACAATTATAAGAGATTATAACTGAGATTAAAGAGAGAATAAAATACAGTCAGGTCGACTTTTCCTTTGGAGAGAGTGACATACAGATAAAAAGGAAGGCAGGCTGATGTTTGAAAAGATCAGGGTACCCTTTAAGGTGTTTGTAAAAAGTATTAATTTAGCAAATGATAACCAGGGGGAAAAAGCATTCAGTTATGTAAACCTCATAACAGGGTTAATGAGTTCAAATACCTGTAATTGTAATAGGCCATTAAATTGTGCACAAATATTTATGGCTGAGAAGTTTGTAATGTGTATTGTTTATTTGTAATTTTTTTTTTTACAACACTTGTACCACAGCGGATCCCTTTATTAGAGAGGAACAGGTCTACATACTTGCTCTAACTGTGTGTATATTCACAAGTGTAAGTGTGTATATAAGAAAAAAATGTCAATAATACATTATCTTAAAAAAATACAGTCAGGTCCATAAATATTTGGACAGTGACACATTTGGTAGTTTTGTAGCGGATATGAAATCCAGCAAGATGGGATTAAATGTAGACTCGCAGCTTTAATTCAAGCAATTTAACTAAAAAGTATTCCATTAACCATTTAGGAATTACAACCTTTTTAAATATAGTCCAATTACAATGGTAAGAGAAGAACAAATATGAAATATGTTTTGAGTCTAGTTTTCCAAACTACTATTGAGGTAAAAGCCCTGATCTGCAGTTTGTAGACTGTTCCACAGTTTCACCTCACCCACCAAAAAAAAGCACAGTTGACGCTAAAAGCCACCCAGAGCTGACTAAATGTGTGACATGGAACATAAGTCTGCACAAGGTCAGACAGGAAACCTGACGCTACAGCATTCAGTCACTTGACTAATTCTAAACGCAGCTCTTAATAAAAGGAAATATGCATGATCAAGATTTTGTGTTGATTTTAGTGCTACTAACATTCCCATGCCATCATAGATTAAAAGACACTATTATTGGTAAAAGAAAACACATTCACGTGGCTAAAAAAGATCACAAATACATTTTGAGAGTCATGACAAGAGCTGCCAACTTTTATGGCACTAAGATCCTTCTGAACATGACAATTAACCAAAGTCTTTTTTTGTTTGAGAATTCATAAAAAAAATTAAAAAGTTAGATATTGACAGGTGAGCAGTAGAAAACATTGTAGCCTGATATCATGTAGATCATAACATTGGACATAGATTCTAATCGGTGCAAAAAGCTTACCTTCAGTGTATTCTTTTGTGCCATCGAGAGGATCAACCCACACAACCAGCTGAAAATCAGACACACGCTCAGAAACATTATACCAGTGAACAGCACCACACTGCTTCGCGATATTTTCATAAAACCTGGAACTTTAAACCAGGGGTGTCAAACTCATTTTGTTCAGCGGCCACATACAGCCCAATGTGATCTCAAGTGGGCCGAACCAGTAAAATAATAACCTATAAGTAATGAGTGAAAAAAGTAAGATTACATAATGAAAATGTTTACATCTATGCACTATCCTTTAAAAATGTGAATAATCACAATTCTTAAGGACCCCAAGTTTTTTTTTTGCTGGGACTGTTACCTGGAGATATAATAGAGAAAGAAGACAAATACCTCTTTAAAATTCTTAGAATTGCTTCCAAAACGGCCATTACAAGGAACTGGCTCAAAACTGACGCACCCCGTGAGGATCAGTGGTTAGATAGGATAGAAGAAATTTACTCTATGGAAAGATTGATTTATTACCTACGGCTCAAGGAACATATGTTCATAAAACACTGGAGAAAATGGATAGACTCTAAACAAAACAAAGCATAACTACTATTGTCTGTCATTTAAATATTTTGTGTTCAACCAGTGACCCCTAGTTTCTGTGTTGTATATTGTCTGTTGATAAAACAAATAAAAAATAAAGTATATTAAAAAATGTGAACAATGTGAAATCACAACCTGAAATTTCTTAAGAAAAATAGGTACAATTTTAAAAATATTATATCTCAGCTTATCTTACACATGTGCATTATAAAATACAGATGCCAGTGGCTCTACAAATGCACACACTGGATATAATATTGTTAAAATTGGACCTAGTTCTCTTAAGACATTTCAGGTTGTTCATATATTGTTAGGTTATTTATGCATTTGTGAAAGGATAGTTTGCAAATGTAATTATTGTCATGTAATTTTACTTTTTTTTTACACTAAAACAAAAAGAAACATTTGGAGTTATCATTATTTATAGGTTATTATGACAGTATTCAACTGGTCCGACCCACTTGATTGTTAAAATCTTCAGTGTAATTCATGCATTTCACAAATTCAACCCATGGGTCGGATTGGACCGTGTGGTAGGCTGGTTTTGGCTTGAGGGCCCTATGTTTGACACCCCTGCTTTAAACTGTATTTGGGACTCTATGTGCCATTACCTCCTCCTCTTTCAGCTCGCTGTATTCAGGTGGGCATGTCTTCTGGAGGATTTCTTCTGACTGGCCATTCTCAATAAGCTCCTCCTTCACCTCCTCTGATGGAAGCTCCTGTATTATAGATAGACAAGAACATCAGATCAGATCAGAATACTACAGCAGGTGTGCATGGACACTAGTGACCAACACAAGAATACACTCTAACACACTGGATCATGTACCTCCTCTCCAATGATGGTGACTTTTGGAAAGTGTCTGGACAGCGACGCACAGATGCTCTGCTGTGCGAGTCTGTCAGCCTGAGTCTGCAGATCATTAGCTCCGGTCTGTTCAGAGGTACATGAAGGAACAAACAACTAATCAGTCTGGATTGTTTGTTTTTAGGTATCTTACTGACAAAGACTTTGAGCATATTTAACAAATCTGATATATAATTAAAGGACAAGTGCTAGCAACATGATGTGAAAATACTCTACTAGCAAAAGTTCTGCATTTAAAACCTTAATGAAGTAAAAGTATGTAAGCGATAACAACAAAATGCGGTTAAAGTGAGAAAAATACAGGTGTTGCACTACTATGTCTTTGGATTCATGTTACTATTGCATTATTTATCACTGTAAATGTTTAGAGTTCAACTGATTTACTTTACAATAGTGGAAAACAGTTTTTAGACACTGCATGCATTTGTTATTATTTCATTAAGAATCACTCTTAAGTCATTGAACTCCAAGTATTGTTCCATTCTCCAAACCTACATGCTCCCTTCTGCACATGCTCTGTTCTGTCGAGGCCAAAACTGGATGTGTCAGCAAGATAATGATACACATCAAGGGATGACATGTTTTCTTATTTTTTCTTATCAACAATAAACAAAAAGAAAATCATTCACATTTGTTTATGTGTCTGATTGAGCCACACCTTTTGAAATACAAAAAAGATTTTTCTGCAAATATTTCATGATAATATTTGAGATTGTGTAAAATTTTAAGGGTGTCCAAAGACTCTTTTCCACTCCACTACTGAACATGGTTCTGGTGGTTTAATCCACAGTATGCATCATATTCTATAAGATCATATGTTTGTAGTATTGTTGTACCATGAGAACCATGTACAATAGTGTGCAAAAAAATCTTTTTTTTTTTTTTTATATATATTTACCATACATATGCGTTTCTACATCTTTGTATCAAGATTCCGTTAAATTCAATGCAGTTCTATTTATATAGCGGCAATTATAATATGATTATTTCACACCACTAAATGAATATTATAGAAGCTATATGAGATCATGAGGACAGAAAAAATAAAAGTTCAAATTTATAGAGGAACTGTGAGATACTGCAAAGGAAGCTTGTTTTAATGCATCTCAAAATGACATTAGAAAAGACCAAGAAAGTTCAACGGAGGTCACATTAAATACTGACTTTAGCCTGTAGACCTGATTTAGTCGAGTATTTTGTCATTATAATACAACGAATGTTTCTTCTGATTTCATTCGTTTTTAGTAAAACTATTGTTAATACTGATTTTAATACTGACCATAAGTCTTCTATTAGTTTATAAGACACCTATGATAGCTCTTCAGTTTTCATTCTCTTTCCAACCACAGGCCTAGATATGAATGTTTACTCTCAGTCAGTTTCTCAATTCTGCATGTTTTCTAAGCTACTTTGCCTCTAACGACACCACAAGATACAGCATAAACCAACTCCCTACAACTTCCCAGGACAACTCTAAGGTCTTGCATTCTGTCTGTTTGTATCTTATTTTCTCTCTTCTGCTTAGTGACAGCGTCATACATCATATTAACCAATCACATTTAAGCTTAGCGCAGGCTACTATAAGTTAGACTGACTTCCTGGACAGGTCAGAACTGACTTCTGAGAGAGGGCGAAGCTTCATTTGTCAGTTTCTCACTTGTGCACAATAAAGGAAGGCCTGATTGACAACCAATCCATTCTCCACAAATTTCTTTGTTGTTTACGCCTCCACAACACTATAAACTTGCACAAGGTGAAAATACTGTAAGTCCAGTTGTATGTGCTTCACTACAGTACTTGGATAAAAGTACATATACAACATTTTTACATAACAAAATGCAAATGTCTCCCACCTTTTCCACGATTCCCAGCTCTCCACTGTGAAGGACCTTCCTCACTATAGACCCTGCCCTTTCTGCCACATTGTATGCGGAGGCCACCAGCCGCAGAACCACAGCAGGATTTCCAGACATTACTAATAATAAACAGCTTCATTAGTTCTCATTATAAAATATGTCAATACCTGCAAATGTGTTGCCTCAGGTGATGTATTTAATACTGGCATTACACTGAATCTGGAAAGTAAGTATATTCACAGTGCTACATATTTCTTTCTTTTTTCTTTTTTTTACATTTTCATGTGTTACAGCCTTATTCCAAAACAGATTTTTTTCTACCTCAAATTTTTACACACAATACCTCCTAATGACAAAGTGAAAAAATGTGAAACTTTTGCAAATATATTAAAAATAAAAACCAAATATAAAATTACATTTAAGTATTCATAGCATTTGCTTAATACTTTGTTAATGCACCTTTGACAGTAATTACAGCCCTAAGTCTGTTCGAGTGTGATGCTACAAGCCTAACACCTATTTTTGGGCAGTTTCTCCCATTCTTCTTTGCAGGACCTCTCCAGCTCCATCAGGTTGGATGGCGCGCATTAGTGCTCAGCCATTTTCAGACTCCACAGATGTTCAATGGGGTTCAGGTCTGAGATCTGGGTGGGCCCACTCAAGGACATTCACAGAATTTTCCTGAAGCCTCTGCTTTTTCATTTTGGCTGTGTGTTTAAGGTCGTTGTCATGTTGATATGAAGATGATTCTTTGGTCAGTCTGAGGTCCAAAGCAGGTTATCATTGAGGATGTCTCTGTACGTTGCTGCATCCATTTTTCCTTGACCCTGACTAGTCTTCCAGTTCCTGCTACTGATAAACATCCTCACAGTCTGATGCTGCCACCACCATGTTTCACTGTAGGGATGGTATTACAGCGGTGCATGGTTTACTCCAGACAGGGCACTTGGCATTCAGCCCAAAGAGTTCAATCTTTGTTTCATCAGACCAGAAAATTTAGTTTCTTTTGGTCTGAGAGTCCCTCAGGTGTCTTATGTCTTTTACTGAGGAGTGCCTTTTACTGGGGAGTGGCTTCTGTGTGGACACTCCACCATGGCCTTCCTACTGCTACTGCTCAGACTGGCAGTGGTTCCCATTTTCTTCCATTTACAGATGATAGAGGCCACTATGTTCAATGGGATTTTCACTGCTGCAGAATCATGTCCAGTCCACTGAACTGACCACAGGTGGACTCCAATCATGTTTTGAAAACATCTGAAGATTGATGAGTGGAAACAAGATGCACCTGATCTCAATCTGTTGTGTCATGGCAAACACTGTGAAGACTTATCTACATGATATTTGAAACATTTGCAAATTGAAAAAAATATAAGGTGAGCAAACTTTTCCCTCTTTGTCATTGTGAGGTGTTGTATGTAGAATGTTAAGGTAAAAAAGTAATTTAATCTATTTTGAAATATGGCTGTAACACAATAAATAGTTGACAAAACCAGTGTAAGGCTGTGAATACTTTCAGATGCACAGTGTGTTCATACAGCAAAAGCCCTTTCATTTGTTAATCAACCATTTTTGTCAAACATTACATACTTCAACTACTTACTTGAGACAGCTAAAACCTAAAGGATAGTCTCACTGGTTGATAGTTTGCACTTTAACTTTCACTGGTGAAAGATAAACATTGAACAAGACACGTTGAATGAGGCTGTATCTGCAGCTAGCTAGCATGCTGCGGTTTCCAGCTAAAGCTAGCTAAATGGGATACATTAGCCCAAGAGTATCTGATAAACATAAACAGATGTATCAATACTGAAGAGGGGTACATACTCACCGATTATAACATAGATAAGAACCGACCACCTTTCACAGACTGTATGAACTGAACTTTAGAGACGCGGAAGTGCTAATGTTTTACAAAGACAATATAATTGGTCAAGATGATTCTCCGACCGGCTATTAGCTGGCTTGCAAGTTTACTGTTACACTTATGAGCGTCTTCTGAGTAAATTTTACCAAACCAATGTACTGACTGTAAACAGGGTGTTGATATAAACTGACAAATATGAGGTGGCATTATAGCTGAGAAGTAAACACTAAGGTGAGTTTTGCAGGTGTGACGCCTGTTAGGCAACTACGGAAGTACGAGGGGTAATCATCTTGTTTTAACTTACGCAAAAAGTAAGACGTTCAAAGTCCAAATGTCTGCTGTGTTTCAATATAAAATGTTTTGTCTATAATTTAAGGAAAATGACTGATACTTGTGGTGCGTTATTTAAATATTACTGTCTTAATCAGTGTTACACTTTAACTCCATTATATACAAGTGGCAATAGTATATTTACTCCACATTTGTTGGACAGCAATTCTCAACTTTCTGTTCAATGAAAAAAACATTTATCTACATTTATAACTATTAATTTGTTGTGATAAACAGAAGAATTAAGGATGAGAAAATGTTCCTAAATAAATTCAGAATATGTTTAGTAGTGTAGCTGAAATGAACTAAACATTAAACATCAGCAGTAAAACACAACATATAGTCATAAAACACTGACAATGAACCATTTTACTGCTCAGTGATACTGTAACTAAATACCTAAGACTTTACAAAACAACTACTTCCACTGGAGTATTTTCAATGTGACATTAGTACGTCTACAAAAGTAAAGATCTGAATACTTCAACTGCTACATCAATACTGTTGACCTTTTTTCTTTTCACAAATCTTTAATCTGAAGTAAACCTTTTCAATTCCTGTTTAAAGTTATCCCTTCTTTGTAGAAAAAGAAAAAACTCTTTCCACATCCACAAAAAACACTTTAATCAGTAAAGAAAATAAATTGGATAACAGTGAAGATGGATTCACATTTTTAGATGAGACATGATAAAAATATGACCCTTATATTAACAAAATGTGCCAGATTATATTATTGACTACTTGATATGGATGAGTAGACCTCTAGATTTAATGTTCACAACCTAAATGTTATGTCAGCAAGTCTTTATGAAATTATTAAAGCGCTTAAAGTGCTAATTGCAATGATGAAATGAAATTACTTATTGTAATTGACAGAATTATCATTATCCTTAAATATCCTGAACAATTAAAGAAACAGAAAAGGACAGAAGCTCTAAGTCACTTGAGTGTTAACAAATGTGACAAGACCTAAACACCTCAGCACCAGCAGGCCCAGGGTCTCCTCTATCAGACTTTCCATTAGGCATGATATGTAGAACATATAACCAAATTAATGTTTTATGATTTCTTTTCATAGGCCCAACTCACTCTAACAAAAATACCAATTGTTCAAGCACAAACTCATCTACTCAAAACACTCCGGACTTCTGTAACTGAGGTCTTAACCATACTCATGTGTACACCAGTTTGTCTGTTGGAAAATACAATCTGTGTGAACTCATGATTTGTCAAGTGTTTCTTTTCTTTTTCAGTAAACATTCACATTTTTGGAAAGATGTTTTACTATAAATGTTTAATTTCCAAGCAGTTCATCTGTTTGCTAATGGTCTGTAGCCCATTTCTCCCTCCAGTTGCTCTGCAGTGAGTGAACCCAGCAGTGGCTGACAATCTGGATTGAAGACAGAGTAAGCGCTCAGCTCTCCAGGCTCACGAGCGCCTGGGCTGCGGAGTCCTTCATAGATCCAGTAGAAGAGAGAGAGAACGAAGAATGGAAAGCCGAACTCAAGTTCAATGAACAGGCCGAGGAGAACCAGCCACAGCAGCACTTTGAGCAAAAAAACATTTGAGATGACAAACTGTTTGGAAGAAAGCCACTGTCCCAGAGCGCTGTCTAGCAACCAGTCTCTACGGGCCTGCAGAAACACAACAAACAAGGACGTGATAAAAATTTAGTTTGTTCATCTTTTTGAAAAAATAATGTTTAAAACACATGTGCACACAAGACAGATTTCACAGTGTACTCCACTTGAACTGCTGAATAAATTGCCCTCCGTGTGCAGAGATGAGATTTTCTAAAGGATAAGACAAGTACACAGATAACGTCATCATGATCACTTCAACTTAGTCTTACAAATTTTAACAAAATAACTTACAGAAAGAGGACATTTATCAGGATAATAGGGTCAAATGAAGTAAACTTGTAAATTGCAGTTTAGGATACACCATGTAGAACAAAATTATTTTAGCTAAGCTTCATTTTCTTTTTTGCAGGTTGCCTTTTTCTTACGAAACATCTATTGCTTTTAATTACACCTAAGCCATTTGGTGGTAGTTTAATCATTGGCCTACTGTTCTTCATTTACTCGTGACCCAATTTTGTTCATCCACTCTTGATTGTTTAGAATGCGGGTTCCATATTCCGTATCGGAAAGCACTGTCTACATAAAACGGAATTCAGATTTATCTTGCTGTTTGTATTACTTGATGAAAAAGTAACCATGTGCAGTAACATAGAAAACTGAGGATGTCATATATCAAGAATTGAATGGTGACACCAGTGATGTGTCATGTCTAACAGAAACCAAGACTGACCTACAGGAAAGTTCATCTTTCTTTTAATTATTAACATATCTTACAGTATAACAGAATACATGAAACGTCATCAGTCACTAGAGTGGAAAACTGACTTAGGTTCACCAAAATGTAACCAGGAACATCAGAACAGGTGACATGTAAAGAAATGTGATGAAGAAATCACTACTCCAACAAATTGTCTTTTGTTTCCATCAGGAACAACGATTAACAAGGCAATATAATTGATACCAAGACAACATCATCATTATTAATTATTATTAATAACAATTATTCATAATTGTTGTTCATTATACAGACTGTATTTTGCAGAATGATTCCTTACATACTTTTACACTAGCAAGAGTTGTCCTGTATCATTAACATGAAGGTATTATTTTAAAAAGTCAGTATCGGTCATCCACTTTTATTATTCAGTTGTAATAATAAAGTTTAAATAATTATGTTCACATGTTTTTCCAAAGGTTATGAAGCCATTTATGTCTAAATTTTCCATAGGAAACAAGTATTTTCACTTTAATACTTTAGCTTTACTTTCAGGATGTTTATATCTTAGAATACATTAGAATACATATCTTAGAAAATGAGAGAAGTTTCTCCGAACTGTCTTCTAAAATCTGCATAATATTGCCAAGCTAGATCAAGTGTGACATTTTTAAAAGAGATAAGATTATGAGTAATGATTATTCATTTCCCTTGCACTGAAAATATATTTTAAGGGAGTAGAAGAAATTTTCTCCATCATCGATTAACCTAGACTTTGGAACTCAGCAGGAATTTCACATGCAGAGATCCTGGATGTGATTTTTAATTTCTAACATAGTCCCTATATTTATTGTGGGAAAACAAACCGTGTATATATATATAAATTAACAGATTGTATTTAATGTCTGAAAAGATGATAACAGATGTATTTTGTGATTTCTTACCATGTTTTTATCGCTGTGAGTTGAAGCTTGGCTGGTTTCTGCCCTCTCCTCTTCGTGGTGGTCATCAGCTGTTGCCTCAGACATTGTTGAAGTGTTCCCTCCTCTCTGTACGCCGGACTTTGGATCAGGGGCACCTTCATCCTTTTTAACAGCGTTTGCAGCCTGTCTTCGAGCTCTAAACTCAGCAAGTTTCCTCTCCATCGACGCAAACTGCAAATTGTAAACACCTGTGTTTGTAGTGTAGGGCTACGTGGCAAAACAGTTGTAAATACTTAATTTAAAGCTTCCGTCTCACTCAACTTCACTCTCTGTAGGGTTTTAAATATTTGATAACGGTATAGTATTTGTATAATTCATGTCAAACCAATACTACGTTCTACTTTTTTACCATGCTCACAGTTTGATTTCTGTTTACCTTTCACTTCCGCGTTAGTCTGAAGAATCGGAAGTTGTGCCGTAAATTGCTCTGTATTGCCGTAAAAACTACCAGTCAACAAGCCTGCTAGCTGCTAGGTTATTTTTATCCAAGTGGTAAGTCTTTCAACCCCAGTTCTCGATAATTTAGTTGTTTTTATCTCATATTACAGTTATATGTGATGTACTTATTTTCTCTGTGACTTGTCACCCTCTCGTAAATCGATATTAGCTGGCTTTTCTCTTTAAAACAGCGATAATGGATGGTCGAAAGCCCATAGTAATGTAGCTTATCGTTCCTTTTAGCCGAAAGTCTTCTTTATGTGTTGGTCTGTGTTTTTGGAGGAAATTCAACCCCTTTAAGGATCCATAAGACAGAGGCATGTCAATTTACTGTAGGTATTTGTATCTATGTATAGAGTGAAGTTGTTACCGTCTAACATAGAGGCAAAATAAACGTTAGATGTAAACCATTGATCGAGTGGATTTGTTTTTATGTGCAACCAAGGTTTGTTCATTTCCTTTTATTAACCTGAGTAGGATTTCATTTGGATATAATCACTAGGAAGTTCTTCGTCGTCTTGAACCATGTCCAAGTGTCTTTGATTGGCATTGTCCTCTTAATTTTTTATGCTTTGGTTTATTTTAGGTGTTACAAACAGCCTGTGGTTGCATTTACTGACTTGTATTATCAACATGGTGAAATTAGGATCTATTCATCTAAAATGACAGCATCAATAGGAGGAAACTTTGGGTCCTTATTTCTATATAATAATAATTTCTATAATACTCAGACTGAAGTTGACTTATACTTAAGTTGCATATTCTAGTGGATGACATGTGCTGCTATGTGTGGTGCCTTTCACTCAACTGTAATTTTTATGCTGTTATCAAAAAATTTGCAAAGATGTGATGTGTATAACCACCAGGTGTGTGTCTGTCTCTACTCTCTCCAGCCATGGCCTCAGCTCCAGCACAGCAGCCCACCCTGACTGTGGAGCAAACAAGAGGTGAGACTACAACATCACAATCCACAAAGCTCCTCTTATGTACAATATGTGTGCTCTTATTATGAAACTGTATGCTCATTCTGTAAAACATAAGCTTTCATTTGTGTTTCTGTTTTCTCCCCAGTGGTGTTAAGTGAGGTGATTCAGGCCTTCTCTGTCCCAGAAAATGCAGCTCGAATGGATGAGGCACGAGAAAGCGCCTGTAATGACATGGGGAAGATGCTGCAGCTCGTGCTTCCGGTGGCAACACTGATTCAACAGGAGGTTATCAAAGCTTATGGTTTCAACAACGAAGGGGAAGGTGAGGGAGAAGTCATTTTCTATTAAAAGTTAATATTTTTGTAGCACTGGTCACTGTGGAGCAGGTGTCAGAGAGATGACTGGTTTTAGCTGAATAGAGAAATGAGGATTTTAGCAGTTACTTTTTTTATTTTATTATATATATATATATATATATATATATATATATATATATATATATATATATATATATATTTTTTTTTTTTTTTTTTTTTTTTTTTTTTTTTTTTTTTTTTTGTAACAGATTACATGTTATGACACATTTTACTCTACAGTCCTGGAAAAAAGTATTAGACCACTCTTGTTTTCTTCAATTTCTTGCTCATTTTAATGCCTGGTACAACTAAAGGTACATTTGTTTGGACAAATATATTAACAACAAAAATAGCTCATAAGAGTTTAATTTCAGAGCTGATATCTAGCCATTTTCCATGTTTTCTTGATAATAACCAAAATCACTTCAGTTCTTACATCAATAGCTATGGCATTGTACTGCCAAAAACGGTGATTTTAGACATTCCATGTTTTCTTTTCTGTCTGTCTTAGTCACATGATACACACACAAGTTAGTACTTGATTGCATAACCATTGTTTATGACTTTTGACGGTCTAATATTTTTTTTCCATGATTGTGTGTTTGAGTGAAATGCAGACTGAGTTTCCCTACATGGATCAAAAATAAAGTTAACCTTTGCCTTTGAATATATATATATATATATATATATATATATATATATATATATATATACACACATACATATTCCTCTATTTGATTGAAATGAATGTTATACTTGTCCTTCTATGCTGATTGCATGTTATTTATAGTAGGAGTGAAGGTTAATCATATCAATTTTGTTTGTGCCTTACATTTAGGTGTCCTTAAATTTGCCAGATTGGTGAAGATGTATGAAACCCAGGACCCTGAAATTGCAGCCATGTCCACTAAACTCAAGTCTCTGCTTCTGCCACCGCTGTCGACACCACCTATAGGAGGCGCCATTACAGCTTCATAGGAATTCTTTACATTCTGAAAAACCATCTGCAAGAATACGTACATGTGATTTAGACATCATACTGTCTTTACACATTGTCGACCATCTGTCCATTTTTTTAACAGTATCTGTAAACTAATACGTTCCATTAAGGGTGAAATTGAGATTTTACCAACATTACAGTTGCAAAAGATGTTAAATTATTTCCTTTTTAATGTTCTGTATTTATTTCTTACCTGTCCATGGCCATTTTCTTATGTCAAAGAATCTTAAACATTTCCTTTATTGCCATCTTTTATACCATTTTATATGCTGTCAGATGTTTGAAATGTCATTCTTTTGTTGTATATTAAAACTCAGTTTTCTGTGAAATTGTGGCACTGTACTTTTAAAAGACAAGATATTAAAATGTACTTCAGTATAACTTTATTATTGCAGTAAGGCTTTGGCAACCACATCATCACAGGTTCATATTATATTTTAAAAAATACTTAGGCATACACACATATACATATATACAAACAAGTTTCCTCACTAACATTTCTTTTAAGATAAGACATCACTTGTTCGTAAATTATGTGTTCATTTCTGGCTTCATCTTTTGCTTTGTGGGTTTCAGTTTTTGGGTACTTACAGATATAATATTGACATAAAAAAATTATTTTGACCAAGATAAATTAAAGTGCCTGGATTCTGAAATACTCAAAAATACAAATTTACAGTAATGATAAAGTGCTCATTCATTAAAAAACAAAAAATAAACAGTGCAACATCAGTGTTCCCAAACCCCAGATGTGACAAACTGAACATGACCTTCAATCAGGTGGATATTTTCTGGGTGGTTTAGTCCCACAGTCTTGCATTTCCCATTGATTTTAAATCTGTTTTTGTTTTGTGCATAAACACCCGGCAGCTTTTTGGATCCAGTGTTACTGCTGTGTTTGTAGAAAAATAAAACTTACTCCAGGGAAGATGCCGTTTCCCTTCCTCCATCTGTGCATCGTCCAAATATTAATATCTCATTTGTGTGCGAGAGAGAGTGCTGATACGTAAAAGTTTGAGTCTAATATTGCTGACATTTTAAATCTTAGCTCCAGAGTTCATTCTTAGTGCTGCTCCTGTTTCAGCCCTTCAGCTTGAGTCACATTTATTTAAAAAAAAAAAAAAAAAAATGAGCGAAGAATGTGGCAAGGGAAGACATCTTCACATCTCAAAATGGCGAAAAATGCTTTCAACATAGGCCAGAACCCTCTGCCAGTCTGGACCGTTTGGCTTCAGCATCTCCTCCACTGTCTGTCACACAACCAGCATTAAAGAAAGAGAGAGACTATAAGTGAAGAACATGCAGTTCTGAGGAAAAGCTCTTCTGTGTCAACTGTCAAAACAAAAATCACACACCAATCTTGCATCTCAAGTAAAATAGCTGGATTTTGATGTGCAGTTTGGCACTTTATAGTTGAAATCTGTACTAAGTAATAGAAATACATGTGCAAAATCTCACCAGTGTAGCAGGGATTCCTACACTCTCTCCTGTCTTAAAGGCGAGGTCCAGGTTATCCCTCTGCAACAGCAAAATTCAAGACAAAAACAACTTACTTTACATTTTAAATTACAAAATGTACAGTCATATTTAAAATTGGGCGGCTAGTTTTGCAGATTTCATGACATATATTAAAAAAAAAAAAAATACCAGTGCAGAGGCTTAAGAACTTGTACAGCCAACAACTGAAGACAATACATTGTTTGGCTGCAACAGAATTTCCTGATAACAGCAATTTTTCTACCATTTTGGACACAAAGAGATTCTCAAAAACATCAAAGCTTTATCTTTTTTTGTAATCTCAGTGTAAACAACTCATATAAGATGTGAAACCTACTTTTTGTTCATTGGCTACATTAGTGCTGGCAGTACGCTGCAAAAATCTAAATCTTACCAAGTGTATTTTTCTCATTTCTAGTCAAAATATCTCATTACACTTAAAATAAGACATAATCACCGAAAGAGTAACTTGTAAGTGAGACATAAGATCTTATTCTTAGACAACTGATCTTGAAAATCTTATTTCAAGAAATCTTACCAAGATAATTTTCACTTGTTCCACTGGCAGATTTTTTTTGCTTAATTCAAGATATTTTTTTGCTTAATTCAAGAATAAAAATCCTGGCAATGGAATAAGTGAAAATGATCTTGGTAAGATTTCTTGAAATAAGATTTTCAAGATCTATTGTCTAAAAATAAGTCGTTATATCTCACTAAAAAGTTACTCTTTAGGTGATTATGTCTTCTTTTAAGTGTGATGAAATATTTTGACAAGAAATGAGAAAAATACACTTGGTAAGATTTTGATTTTTGCAGTGTAGAGCTATACCTTCATCATTTTCAACAGAAAAAATGTCAAAGAAGCAGCAGAGTTCTGCACTATACTTTTATATTCTTTGCCAGTTCCTAAATGAGACCTTTTCTGTTTCCAATTTCCCAGGTGAACAAAAAGAAAGTTACAATAGGTGTTTGGTTACCAATATATTTGTTTCATTTTCTCATAAATAACTTTAAAAAATTACTACAACTTCAAATGTAATAAAATGAAATGTATAAAAGCCGTTCATGTGAGATGCATGCACTCCTCAGGCACTGAAATGTATTATCAAACTATACTAGTCAACATTTGCTAGGGATCAGTTTCATATTTGCACAATAATTGATGTTGTATAATATTTTGGGTGATTTCATATACTGTATTATGTGTGTACTTTGGCTAGTCATGTAAAGAAAAATGGACCAAAAGGTAAAAAAACATACATTTTTATTGCACTTTCAGGCAAAAGGGTGATATAACCCTAGAAATTAGAGTTCACAATAATTACTCTTCCAATTTTGTTTTCACTGAAACCACTCCGAATGTTCTGAAACACATACGGTGTGATGTCAATAATGTGTGTGGCCACCATCCACATCCGCAGGGTGTACTCCACTGGGAAAATAAACTGTCAAGTTTCCAGAATTACACCCCCAAATATAGCAAAGTTATAGTCCTGATCCCTTGCAAATGTTGACTAGTGTATATCAAATAATGCCAAGAAGTATCTAAGCTATTCGGTTGGTTTCAGAGTGTCAGATGTGTCTTTTTGATTATTTTTGTCTCTGAAGTCTTGGATGGATGCTTCTCTTCATTGTTCTTTTCTGATGAAACAACCTGAAACTGACTGCAGTGACAGTACAATCTGCTAACATGTTTACAGGTCCAGCTCTACCTTGTCTTCTGGGCTGAGGCTGTCGTAGGGGATTCGAGTTGGCAAATACGTGTGATAAACAGCACAAAAGGCCAAACCGTCTTCCCAGCTGCTGCTGAAGTTGGTGATCTCAATATTCTGCAGCAAAACATTCAATAAAGAGAGTCTTCCATAGGTTTAAAGTCATGACTAAAAGGCACTATTTTATTTTAGTTGTAGAATTTAACACGAATAACATCAGTTTTCTTTTACTGACCTCATAGCCTTGAGTTCGACTTTGGCTCCAGCGCAGCAGGGAGTTCCTCCTGGAACCGCCGTGGCGCCGCAGCAGAGCGCTGAAACCATCCTGAGGTCTGCAGAGGACATGAGAAGGCTTTTCAACTTGAACATCAGAGAGGTGGTTGACATTTAGTGTTTATAGATGCAGGAGGACTAACAATGAACAGCAGACTGAGTAGAGTTAGATATTATTAAATGTCACGGTAGAATACTAGAAAATGAATACACCCACAGTTTAAAGAATTAGATAACATAGAAATGAAACAAATACATACAGAACATACAGTACACAAATTTGGATATAATACATACATTGGAATTCCATATAGTAGTACTAGTAAAATAATGTAATACAGCTTATTTCTCTATTAAAAAGTGTATTTTGATATTTCATACATATTAGCAAACTTGAAAACTCTTTACGTGTCACTTCTACAATAAAAGCTGAACTGTCATAGTTTTCTAATAATTATTTCCAAATACATTATGTCATTAAAAAAATATATGAAAAGATGAGAATTTAAGCTTTTTTCATCATCATATTTAACTAGCATATGAGTGAGAATGGAGAAAAAAAAAAAAGAGTCATTTAGGAGACAGAGAAGGCTATACCAGAAGATATAAGGTCTGAAATCAAGTCTCCAGACTTCTATATATGAGTTATGTCATTATCAAAAATATATGAATATAAGATTCAGTCTGAAGTTGCAGCTGGTTTCAAAATGTGACTTTAACATTGAAAATAAATCTTCAGTTTACTCCTGCCAGCTGTTCTGTCAACTTGAAGGTTCAGTGTGTGATATTTAGTGACATCTACTGAACATCCTCCACGCTCTTCTACAGTGCCTGCAAGAAACGTGGAAGTCCCTCATTGTAGCCGCTGTTTGTTTTGTCCCTTCTGGGCTTTTTTATTTAAGGGGATATTAACTCTGGTCCACACTCAGACATAGTAGGTGACAGTAATGCACCTTAACACTGGATGCCACCACCATAAAACGGAAAAAAGACGACGAGGAAGTCCGTTTGGAGCTACTGTAGGAACATGACGGCGCACCATGGCGAACTCCGTGGAGGCGACCCGCTCCTTCTGTTGATATAAACGGCTCATTCTACGGTAACGGAAACACAACGGTTCTTATTTTCAGGTGATTATGCACTAATTAAAACAGAATTCTAAATATTATATTCCATTTTTGTAGGTAGATCCATCTAAATATTACACACTGGACCTTTAAGGGGCTGTTAACATGTGACTTATCATAAAATCAATGTCATTCTTCAACACTTGAACTAAATATACCTGCAATGAAGCTCATATAGCTCATAAAATGTGATGCAGAGCAGAGTCAGGTGTCAGTGTCAAAAAGCCAGAGAATCACATCTACTTACTTGACAGAATCTGAGCTTTGATCCTCTTCTTGTTTCCCTGTGAAAAAAAACAAACAAACACACATTCATATAGCTGTAACTGTCTGTTAAAATGACTTATTACAGTACATTAGTAGGTGTTTTCTTACCTGTATAAAAGCTGGACCAGCTGTCCTGTCGCTGTAAAACACGATCCATCCTCCTCCCTTTAGTTGGCTCTTCTTTCTGGAGGAGTTCAGAGTAGAAAGGGAGGTTAGAATCAACATCACAGGAATATTCACCCATTTAAATCCATTCATTAATAGATATATCATACCTTGCATAGCGGCAGTGTTGTGCTCAAGTTCTTTGAGGTCTCATTTTGAGTGGAAGAGTCGGAGGGAAGTGGGAGACGAGACAGACTCCTACAAAACACAAGGTTTGCATATTTAATAAAGATGTTCTGTGCTGACGATCACTGCACAAAGTTTAGAATAATATAGGATTTTCACCTCTTTCTTGTCTATATTTGTTTGTGTGTCTGTATGTTTTGTGTGTATTTTTGTAGATTATGTATGAATTTTTAATTTTTTTAGTGTGTAATTAACCTTACTTTTCTTTTCTTATCATACTATCACGGTGTTCTATACGGGTGTAAGAAAATATCGGTTCTGCAAAATATCGCGATATTTCATTTCACAATACTGTATCGATATTAAAAAGTACTGTATCCATATTTTTAGGTATTTATTCAAATGCAGATATTGTGGAGGTTCATTTTTTTTTATATATATATATATTTTATTTATTACTATTTAACACTCTTTTATTAAATAATGTTAGTTCCTTTGTTGGGATTGCACAAAAATAATGTCATGATGTTAGTTATGCACTAACAGAATATGAACATTTGAACAGTATCTTACAGTGTTATGTCTGTAAAACATGATTTAAGCTTTAACACAGGAAAATTTTGTGATATAGCATTAGATCCTGTCCTGCTAAAAAAAAAATATTTTGTATTTCTGCATATTTCTGGTGTAATTTAATTCTTCAAGGTAATGATAATTTAAAAAAAAAAAAAAGAAAAACAAAAAATTGCCTTTTTAACAGTATCATGATATATCGTGATATATCATATAGTGATCCTAGTATTGTGATTTGTATCGTATCGCCAGATTCTTGCCAATACACACCCCTAGTGTTCTATGGTATCCCATGACACGTTCTTATGTCTTGGGCCCACTGTTGGTATTCTTGTTCTGAGAATCCATTCCAGTAATATTATATCCCCTGAAATACCTGTGTTGGACTTCATTTGTTTAATGGAAATGAAAATGAAAATAAAAATTTGATCGCAAAAAAAATAAAATAAAAAGGATTTTCATGTTTTCAGTTTGAGTAGAATTAGTTTTCCAGGCCACTTTGCTGGATTACTTTACATTTAATTAGTGATTTTATGTAATGTGGGGTTCAAAATTGTCAGAAAAATTATCATATAACAACTCAACAAATCCTTACACTGTTTAAAAATCACAGATAAATAACCAGACTATCATAAATGTGTGTCAGTCAGTGTACTTGGCTCATTAACCAGAAAAATGTACAAACATAGCCTAAAAGCAATTTAACTTCAGCTTCAGTATTGAGATGGAGCATTTGGCAATATGACAAAAAACAAAGAAACATGAAAACCCAATTATCAGATGGTAATTTCTCCTGACTTTCTCTGATATGATGCATGTGTTGACAATTTGGAAACACAAAAATGTGACGCTGCCATCTGCTGGTGTAAAACTTACAGATTCCATATGTAATCAAGGTTTTATTTCTATTTAGTCATTCAGTTTGACTTCAGTTTAGCTTCATTCTGTTTCATAATTGCATAAATACACTTTTTGTTTTTCATTTTTTATTGATTTTTCAGGGATTATGAAGCCAACCTTGATTTTTAGAGGCTGAAAAAGGTTGGATAATAGACTGCATGACTTTAAATATGTTCAATGACCAAAGCAGTACAGCAAACATAATGTAAATCACTAGGAAAAATAATTACAAATAGGATTTTTGTTTAGTTGTGTTCCATTGCTCACTCCAGTATTTATTTAATTCATGTTAGTTCAAGTTTCCCACTGCTTATTAACTGTATAATAACCCTGATACAAAACATTAAACCTAAAGACATTTTCTCTCTTAAACATCACTTCATGAAGTTTTGTCGACATAGTACAGTTTAATTCATCTAAACTGCTAAATCCTCTGGAGCAGGGGTGTCAAACTCAAATCCTCGAGGGCCGGTATCCTGCATGTTTTAGATGTATCCCTCTTCAAATACACACCTGATTCAAATGATAAGCCTATCATCAAGCTCTGCAGAAGCCTGATAACAACCATCAGGTGTGCTGGAAGAGGGAAACATCTAAAACATGCAGGATACCGGCCCTCGAGGATCTGAGTTTGACACCCCTGCTCTGGAGGACTGTGAGGGGGCTGGACTCTATCCCAGCTGCCATTGGGTGAAGGTGGGGTACAGCCTGGATCTGTCACTGGTTCATAATAGAGACAAACAGCTATTCACTCTCACATTCCCACCTACTGCCAATTTAGACTGACCTTTTAATCTATTAAGGTGCATGTTTTTGGACAGTGGGAGGAGGCTGGAACACCCAGAAAGAACCCATGCAAACATGAGGAGAAAACGCAAACTCCACACAGTCCTCCACTGGGGGGTGCTGGGTGTGAAACCAGGACCTTTTTGCTGTGAAGTGATAGTGCTAATCACCCATTAGTTTAGTTTAAGGTAGTTATTACCTTCGCCAAGGAGGTTATGTTTTTGCCAGCGTTGGTTTGTCTGTCTGTCTATCTGTCTGTCCGTGTAAGATAACTCAAAAAGTTATAGACTGATTTGGATGAAAATTTCAGGAAATGTTGATATTGGCACAAGGAACAAATGATTGAATTTTGGTGGTGATCGGGGGGGGGGCACTGATCTGTTGAGGTCTGTGCTCTCTGAGTGGTTTTCTAGTTTTTATTTCAATGAACAAAAATGTTTTTAGACCTAGTTTCCATTGTTTGTTTTTGTTCACCATAATAACTTTGATGCAGACTCACCAGGATCTTTCAGACAGCATCACAATCCTCCTTGGATCCCTCAGACCACGTCCATCTTCTTTCTTTTTCTCCAGAGCAGCTAAACTGCGCAGGTAGCCCTCAGCGACCCCCTTCCCTGTCAAATGAAAGCTCCCTGTTCCATTTGTGCTCTCAGCATTAGGAGCCCCTTCTTCAGCCTCTTCATTCTCCTTTTCAGCATGTTTCGCTCCATCATCCTCTGCTTCCTCTAGTTTTTCCTCCCCGTTTGCTGTCAGAGAGTCCTGTCTCTCTGGGTCTTTATCGCCAGTTGTCATGTCTTTGTCTCTGCATGTTCTCCTCAGGGCTTCCAGTTCAGCCTGGTCCTGTTGCTGCTGCAGGGTGAGTTCAGACAGTTTGCGGCAGACCTCTCTGTACTCGGCTCGGAGGCTTTCCAGCTCTTTGTCCTTTTCCTGCTGCCGGCTGATGGCCTGGGCCAGCTGGTCCTCCACAGCCCTGTGCTTCCCCTGGAGTACGTCTAGAGCCTGCTCCGATTCCACCCTCAGCCGGTCTGCCACCGACACAGCGACCTGCAGGTCACACTGGAACTGATGCCACTCCATCTGCTCTGTCTGGGAAAGAAGAAAAAACAAACAGGAACCTGGATGTTTACGATGCTCCTTAGAGCTGATAAAATGACCTGCAGACTCAACTCACCCTCAGTGTCTCCTTCAGGGTGTGCACCTCCTCATCCAGTGTATCCCTCTCCGTTATTAAGTGTCTGAGAAGCTCTAACAGAAGAGACAAAACACAGTGAGATGTCTGAACTGAGATGCATTTGTCTGTTAAACTTCATTGTCCGTATCAAAGTGCAAACAAAGCATGTGATGCACAGGGAGTTTGTAGCTATTGCTGAATTTTAACTCTTTTCAGTTCAGCTCTTACAACCAGTGGCGGCTGCTTGTCTTTCAGAGAGGCGAAGCTCATTGTCAGCTTACATTAAAAAAATGGTCTAGTTATTTAAACATAAATTCGGCCCTCCGTTCCTTTTTAAGAAAATGGTCAGTGACCTTATTGTACCAGCTAAACAAGAAAACGTTGAAATTCTGTTAAATTGAAACAAGGAAGTACAATGAGTGTGTTTTATTTACAGTGCAAGAAATGAACAAATAATTTTGTAGTGGTTTCTCTCTCCATTTCACAAGCAGAATGCATGACGGTATTAAACTGAACTCTGTCAAGTGAAGGAGTAGATCTCAAAATAGCTGTCAATCAAATGGGATTCAGCCTTTTGACTGATCCTCCAATCAACATGTGGAAGCCTGGCGTCCAGCCCAGCCAAGCTCCGCCCGCAGCTCCATTCACCCCCAGACATGCCGAGTGTCTGGGGGCAGGACAACATTGTGGCATTTATCCAAGTCCTGTCCAGTTGTGAGGCAATGAAAAAAACTGTTCCACTCAGTCCCATTGAAGTGCATGGACGCCGGGCGTCTACGGGGAAATGCACTGAGCAGAGATCGCATGAGAAATAAGAAAAGAGCACAACGGGAATGTATGAGAAGTGAACAACATCGAGTCCGGTGATCTGTGATAAAGCTGATTCTGAATGAACTCGTCTTTGAGATGACACATTTGTAGTTCATGAAATGTCAACACAACCGTACATATTTGACCATTTAATTTTCATAATTTTAGGGGAAGCTGAGCTTCCCTTGCAGTCTTCGAGAAATCGCCACTGCTTACAACATACAATAAAAATTACTGTTTATAAAACCACAGTACAGTACAGATATAGAACAAAACAAAAACAAAAAAATACATGTCAAAAAATAAGCAGTACAGTTAGCTAAAAACCTTGCTGTTTGTCAGCCATAAACATTTCTCATAAAAGAGGGGTGGGGTTTGTTATGCCTGGCACCACTTGTTTGTTATGTAATTCACAGAAGTTTGATCAGACATTGGATCATTTTAATTAAACTAATAGGCCTATAACTTCCAAATGAGGACAACTTCTTTGTCTTTTTTGAGTCCTGCTCCTGCTATGTTTTTTACATCATGCCCTTTTTATACACCATGGGCTTCAATGCCAGATAGATTTGGACAAAGGAAACAGCTGTCATAGCTCCTCCATCTAGCCTCCATGGTCCCTGTTTCTTTCTCCTTGATGTGCATGTTAAGGAAGAGAGACATCTTAAAAAAAAAAACAAAAAATAATAAAATTCTCCTGGTCACAAGTGAAGGAGTCAAGGATGCAAAAAATATATAATTGAGAAGAGCCTTATATAAAATTGGTGGTCAGCCACTGTGCAGACTGTAATAAAAAAACTGAAAAGCAGCAGGCCCAGGACCGAGCCTTGGGGAATACACACACTGCTGTTTCAAAAGGATGAGTAAGGTAAAATCTTTCTATGGAACACTTTAATTACAGAAAGCAGGACCTACCTACAGCTCCTGTAGTGACGTCCCTGTTGGGGGTTAGGCCGAGTGAGTTTTGGTAGTGCTCCATCAGACTGAGTAAAACCAGAGTCATCTCCTCTCCGGCTCGCTCCGTCGCAGCCTGTGGCTCCAGCCCGCTGTCCCGCTCCTGCCAGCTCTGCTCAGCCGGTGACCCTCTGGACGGAGGCAGGCTGGCTGCTGGCGTCTGCCCCACTGCAGCATCGCTCACATTTGTCTCTGAGGAAGTAATGCTGTCCACACTTATCACAGCCCATTCTGTGGGAGCAGGCACTTTGTGAGTCCAGTCTGCGATTGGAGAGGTGGTGAAAGGGGTGGTGCAGCCGGCGGTCTCTGGTGAAGCCTCATTAGAGGAAGATGCAGAGGCCATGGCATTCAGCTCTGCCTCCGAGGGTGTGGTAGGAGGCGTATGGAAAAAATCTAAAGGGGAACCTGAGAAGGAGAAACAGACTCTGGAGTGCAAAGGAAAACACTGCTGTCTGAGCCTTACAAATAACCTAATCAAGTTAAAAATGTGTGCCACATGCTGAGCCCCTCTGCTTCCTCTCTTTGATGCAGATGTAAGCTCAGTGTCTGCTCCCTTATTGACTGATGCAGCAAAAAAGCTTGTCCTGCCAGTGCCTTGGCTGGCAAACAAACGAACTGTTCCCCCATGTGGCAAGATCAGGAAGAGAGGCTGTTTTTCCCTGATCCACTATCTAACAGCTGCTCTCACTGCCTTCCACAAGGTGATTATGTCCAAAATCAATCACACTGTACCCTGCCTTCACACTCCACTGCCTAATTTACAGGGAGAATTATTAAACCATCCTTCTTTTCTTCAATTTTTTGCTCATTTTAAAGCCTGGTACAACTAAAGGTACATTTGCTTGGACAAATACACTGATAACAACAAAAATAGCTCATAGGAGTTTAATTTCAGAGCTGATATCTATCCATTTTCCATAGTTTTCTTGATAATAACCAAAAGCACTTCACATCAATAGCTATGGCATTGTACTGCCAAAAACAGTGCTTTCACATATTCCATGTTTTCTTTTCTGTCTGTTTGTCACATGATACACACTTGATTTGTTAGTACTTGATTGCATAACCATTGTTTTTGATGACTTTTGATGATCTTCTAATTTTTTCCGTGACTGCACATCCTTTCAGGAGGTAAAAATTATGTTGTTTATGTATCATTATTAGTCTCATGAAATCAAATTCCATGTGTTATATCATACATATCAACTATACGCCAGTAAATGCCCTAACTATGACACAAAAAAACTTGCTTTTCTAGTGGAAAGTGGTTTTCATGAATTGACACATGATAATTTTACACCCAACAAAATGTCTCTCAGACATTTGCACACACCCTGCAGAGAACCTAGCATTCACAGGTCATCACTAGGTTATTATGGGCTGTTGCTTCAGAGGTTGAGTTAACCAATCAGAGCAAGCTTGACTTCGCATGAGGGAGATTGATATTTTTTCAGGAAATATTTACTTATGCAAAAGCAAACAGTCCCCGATGGCTCAAGTCAGTTTGATTTTCTATAGCTCTAATCATTTTTGCAGTGCACTCGAGGGGTGGACAATATTACAGGATACAGGAATATACTGTGTTTACTGGCTAAATAACAGTATTTTTGTGAAAACGTGGCATAAGTAAACATGGACATGTAAAGAGGCACTATGGAGAAGCACATTGTTGTATCTCAGTTGTTTAATTCTGTGACACTGGCACTACAATGCAGGTAGCAAAAGCATAATTGTTTTTTGGAATGTTGATATATAATGATGCTGTGATATTGTTATTGGGGCAGCATGTTGTGTAAGTGTTGCATTGTGAAGTACTTTACAATGGAAAACACCTTCTGTACTTTTACCCTTGATGCGAGTGAGGAAAACTCTACAAAAATACCCTTAGGGAATGGGTAAGAAATGGAGAAAAGCTCAGGAAGAGCTACAGCGCAGGGATTTATCTTCTAGGACAGATAAGCAGATGTCACCTGTCTCTGTTGAATGTTAGAGCCATGTGATTTCTGTATGATGTCAGTGGGACACTTTTGGAGGAATGCATTGCTTATTTACTATGAACAGGTTTTTGGCAGGCTACAGAAATCACCCGACAACACTCTGATCCTGCACACTTCCCCTCCTTGTCCTTGTGTTTTACTGCAGGATTCTGCAGACTCATCGTTTCCGTGGCAGCAGCGTTGTGTAGTCTGCTCAGCTACAGCGCCCTGTTCACAAGGGAGCCACTTCCTGCAAACTGACAGCCAAGTAAGGAAAGCCAGCAGCATTTTAAACAGCTGTAAGTGAGAATTAAACGGTATAAGCAGCCGACTAGCATGGCGCTACACAAGGCTACTTCACGCATTAGAGGAGGCAAGTGACAGCTGCTGTCTGATGTCTAAAACCGCAAAGTCTGAGGGCATTAGACAGCCAAGGGATCTAATGCTGCTGAATCTATATTTCAACAGGCCCTTTGGAGGATACAGTATCTGAAAAGATCTGATTCATCAAGTCTGGGAAAGTTTCTGATTTATTTCCCTGCAGTATTCCTGTTGTAGAGGTGGCACACTTAACTGCAGCTTAGACTACGTTTGTGCTGCCTGTTCAGCGTTTCAGTGTGCTAAGGGTAAACAAAAGGATATGATAAATGGTTTGTGCCTTTATTTAGTATTAGGGCCAAAGTAAGAGCTCAGATCTAAAAGGATGTGCCCCTTCTGACATATAATCGGAAATGAAATGGCTACACACATTCCTCACCAAAAACACCATAAATACATCCTTTATACTTTATCTACTTTACATCTATACCCAAGTCCAAAGAAGGCCTCTCCTGTTTTCTCAGTTAAGTAATTTGGGTGTTTATCCTCTTATCCTCTAGCTGAAGCCAACTCATTCTCACCTAAATGTATACCAACGACGAACACACAACATGTTACACATCCATTCAAATTAACAATACAAATACTACACAAATTAATAACATCCACATCGGACAGACAAAAACAACTAAGCAGTTACATGCTTAAAAAGGAATAAGAACCACTTAGATCACAGATCACACTCGAAAATAACAGTACCCACTAGAGAAACACTGATACATCAGCTGAACATTGGCTGATATGAGCTGCGTCCACTGCCAAAAGCCTCTTGGCAAATGAGACAACATTCACAAATGGCAGCGGCTGATGATTATTAGTTGTGTTGAATGAAAAGTAGCTTTTGTAATGTGTGTGATGATTGAATTTTAGCTCGTTCCAAGGCAGTGGTGTTGATAGGGCTGAAAGAGACTGGCTATAATTACAATGACTTCTTTGTTTCCTCAGCATGATAGAAGTAACAAATTACATCAAGAACAAAAATAACCACATCAATTTGCCAGATGTGTTAAAAACAGCAGTATCAGAATAAAATTTTACAAATCAAAATTCCTAATATTATGAAATTATTTTCTTAAATTATGATACTACAGTCTCTCAACTCATTTATTCTTTACTTTAACTGCAACTGCTTTATGTTTAGTTGTTTCCAAGCCTGTTGTAAGGCTTTAATTCTATGACTTTATTGCAAAACATTTTAACTTATTTAGATTGTGCTGCTAAAATGGTTGCCCATCTCTCATGTCTAGTCTTTTACAAAACAGAATCATTTGTGCATCTGTGTTCCAGTACCTGTAGAGTTGTGGCTGTCTTTGCCAGTGTGATTACCCATGATCCAGCAGGGTTTATAGCTCGACAGACTATCCCAGTGTCCTTCGTTCTGTCCTCTGTTTAGTGAGGTCCACCGCCGTCTGCACTGGGGGGAATAAAAATAAATCTTTCATGAGTGTGAGTCACTGCTGTGAACTTTTGACCAGCAGAATAAAACAATTCTCATAAGACCGAAGATCTTTGGTGCAACATCTCCTGTATCTATGATACAACAAGCACTTTTCCCAAAATAGTTAATGGTAATGATTTGCAATGTGTTGTCATATTGACCTTAAATCAGAGCTGGGCAGTAAGGGAATATAATTCAATATTTTTTTCATTTCATTTATTTCGTTCATGGTTGTGCATTTCATCAGCAGACATTCAATCATCATCAGGTAAACAAACATTTACACGCTCATGCTCGAAAAGGAGCAGGATGAAGAAATTATATTATAATCTTATATTTCCTTCCACCTTCTAAATAATAATACCCTTAATGGTTAGCTATACACAACTAGCAATAAAGTCATACTGTATAAAGTCAGACAAACCAAACAAAATACAGGGTGTCCCATAAGTCTCCATACATAGAAAAAATAAACGTTTCTTGACATACACCATTTTTATTTATATAATATGCTCTATATGACTGCCATTTTGTCGGGAACACATTTCAATGTGTGTCCTCCACTGCTGAAGAACTATAAAGAAGAAACATAAAGAAATACATGTTAGAACCATATGTATTATGTCTCCTATATATGGAGACTTATGGGACACCCTGTACACCCAAAGATAATAAAAAATGAATACAAAACCAAGTGCAAAACTACATATCTAGTAAGTAATGATTCACTGTATTTTAACCAATGGTTTTCTGGCTATATAAATAGACATACGAGGGCTGTTCAATAAGTTCATGGCCTCACCCAGAAATACTGGTTGTTATAATACAGGATGTTACATTCTTTCGTGATGGGATAGTGATGCTTGAACATCGATGGACCAAGTGCATTGCTGTAAATGGAGATTATGTTGAAAAATAAAATATAAATTATCAGTCTGTGTTGTTCTGTTCTGGCTAAGGCCATGAACTTATTGAACAGCCCTCGTACAGTAACTTGACTGAAAAATATGGTTTCTTTGCTCACACTACATGCAATATATTACTAGAGAAATGCATTCACATTTAGTATATTACAAGAAGCAAATAGGTTGCATTTTAATTTTTTGTAGATTTTTTTTTTTTTGGTCTTGATTTTGCAATTCAGGCAAAACCTTGATACATTGATTTAATCCAGTATATTGCTCAGTTCCAGTCTAAATTAGGTAAAAGTTACAGTTACCTCATTAACTTAGTGTTCACTGTTGCTCCATACATCAGGAAGCAACATCAGTATGTGATACACAAACATGTTTTTATCATGAACCAAACTCCATTAGAAAACGTTATGATTTAAGGTCACTGCACTTTTAAGAAAAAACACAGACCTTAAACACCAAAAGTCATATTTACAGCTCATTATTAGACATAGCTGAGAAATTCGGCTTATGATAATGTTGAAGTTTCCCAATAATTCAGATGTTTACTGTTGAATCATATGACTTCCTCCTGGTCACGGCTGGTTATTTTACTGGAGGACTGAAGGACAAAATGCTTCCATGTTCTACCTGCGTAAGATGTTGAAAAGTGAGATACATGCCGTATTAAAGAGGACTTTCTATCATGTCATAAAATGTCTTTAAATCATCTGGGATACGTTTACGCTTTGCAGAAAATCGACGCACCTTAAATTGCTCTGTTTGTAAATGCAGTTTTGCATTAAGTAAACAGTCGGGACAGGTGACTTGTATTCACTTGTACTATTTTGACTGTGTCATATGTAACCACAAACACTGCAGTCTCCTGTTTCATTCATCTTACCTGCTCTTTGAGCCAGCTGGAAGCCTTCCAGTTTGGTCACCGGCTGTCCGGGGTTTATTCTCAGGGGTGTCTCAACCTCCCAGTCCCTGCTGGGGGGGTGGGGGTGGGGGGTTTCTGCGTCTGGCTCCAAAATCACCCGCAAATACGGGTCGACTTACTGAGGATCATTATTATTTCGACATCCTGCAGCAGAACCCAGATGTAGAAAAGCATCCACCATCTCTAAGTTGAGTCCAGTTTCTGATGATTTAAACTCTCCTTTGCCTTTAAATCCAATGCGTCAAAAAGCAGAGAAGGAGGGAGAAACAAACTGGATGCGCAGGAGCTTCTGTCAGAATTAAAGCCATGGGTGGTGATGGTATTATATGGAGAGGATGGTTCCAAATTAAGAATGCATAATGCTTCTAATGTTCAGTGAGTTCATGGAATCCTGCTGAGAAAGTGAGCGGTGGGAAAAACAGTGCGCTGAAGCTGTCAGACCAGCTGAAGGCTTCATTTTCTTTTGTTCAGTGCAGGTGTGGCTGCAGACAGGTAACAGGTAAGAGCTCCAAACGATCTGGAGGTGTGATGTGTCACAAAGCATCTCTCTGCTTCGTAAGATTACGCGATAACAGCAAGAAAAATGAGCCAAGACACTGGTGCAAAAGTGGAACTTTGTCAAGGGGGTCATGAAGTGCAAGATCTGTGGAATTCAATGTGGATAAGAAAGTTAAAAGGGCAAATAAATAAATAAATAAATAAAACTTTGGACCCCACCATACCAACCCTAAAAATGTAACGTTATATTTTACAACAGATTTTAGATTTCATGCATGATTGATGAGAAAGGTAGAAGCCTTTTTTTTTTTTTTTTTTTTTTACAGTTTAACAATATTTTTTAAGGATAACAGTATTAAATCATTAGTTTGACGTTTTTTTTTAAATAGAGTTTAGATAGAGTGTATTTATTTACTGGCATCAGCAAGGAGCTCTGACACCTGGACCAAACCATATGTTGAAATAAGGAGGGGGGGCAGAATAAAATGTCATATTTTCTGTTATTTCTTTTTTTTTTTTTTTAATATGGAGGGGAGGAAGATAAGTAGTAGTCAGAATTAATTATTGCACATTATTGCATTGTCTAGATATTTTAGATTTTTATATTTATTTTTAATATTTTATTGATGGTTACCCAGTTTTCACCCAGTGCATTGTGAGAGTGTGGTCCTGTGTAAGTGAGCAAATTAATTTCCTACGGGTTCAATAACGTATCTATCTATCTATCTATCTATCTATCTATCTATCTATCTATCTATCTATCTATCTATCTATCTGTCTGTCTGTGAACCCCCCCCCACCCCCCACCCACCCACACACACACACACACACACACACACACTGATATGATTATAATTATTAGTTATTTTATTAATTCATGTCAGGTATGTAATGTAATATATTGGGAAAATGACAATAAAAAGTTCCAAAACAAAAAAAAAAAAAAAAAAAAGACAAAAATGCAAAATGATACTCCTGAAGATGCTTCTTTCTTTCTTTCTTTCTTTCTTCTTTCTTTCTTTCTTTCTTTCTTTCTTTCTTTCTTTCTTTCTTTCTTTCTTTCTTTCTTTCTTTCTTTCTTTCAGAACCGTGGACAGAACTCAGAACAGAGTTGTCTCTGTCGCCCCCTGGTGTCTAAATCTAACAATAGGTGAAATACAGTAACTGGACAAACACAAATGTTTATGGAAATACAGCCTTACAAATGCGAGTTATATGCATAAACTTATAGATGTTTGCTGTTATTTTTGTGCTCTAAACATGTACAGCTTACTCTCATTATGCCATTTTCATTGCATCCTACAGTGTTTTGTAACCCATCAGTATTTGTCTTTCCAAAATCCAAAAAATACTTGAACGTTATTTAACTGAAGTGACCATAAATGATGGCTTGTTTTATTCTTATTATTAAAATATTATATGTGGATGCAGATTGATTTTCTCTGCGCTATGAGCAGATCAAATTCAGGCAGTTCTTACTGTATCTGTATGATTTTATCCGTGACCTTTATCTGGTAAAAATCCCACATGTTCCTTCCTTCCGAATCCCACTCATTTTTATTAGCATAAGCACAGTCTTAAGGCTCTTTAAAAGAACCAGATTTGGTTAACTTTTAAGACAAATAGAAGGTGGAGTGTGTTGGTGAATGAATGAATGGCAGGTGCAGTTAATCTAGGTGTGTGCAGGAAATGATTATGCATGAAGGTGCAGCTCAGGTATGACCTGATGTCCTGAATACCAACTATTGCAAATATTTTAGATATTCAATATATGTGCTGAGCTGGCATTTAGTCAGAATAGAGCTAATATCAAACCCCAAAGGAACTAGAGCCCGGCTAATACTGAATACTAAGCTATATCATGAAGGTAGGACAGTCAAAATGTGTCTGAACAATACATTTATCATGAATAAGTAGAAATTAAACATATAACACAAACACATATACAACACAAATGAAGAAAATAAGCATCTTTCCTACATAATAGGCTCTAAAAACAAGAGCACTTGGATAGAAACTGGTCATTTTCATCTTCTGGCTGATGAATAAGAAAATACATAATGCATAATCCCAACAATTTTAATCATTGAGAATCACGAGTGAACACTAAATCATTACATAATAAGGAAAATTAAATATCAAGTTGTTGATAATGTAGTCCTATTGTTAGTTAACCCTTTCATGCATAGTGGTCACTACAGTGGACAGCTATTCTACAGCTGTTCTCTTGTATATTCATGGATTTTGTTGTTCTTTTCGTTGTTGTTTTTTTTTGTTTTTTTGTTTTTTTACACATATCTTTATTAAAGTTTTAAGACACTACATGTATTTTCTGACATGAATTGGTAACATTATGTAGATCTCTCCTAAGGATAAACCCCCAGAATCACAAACCTTCCCCACAGTTTTCACACAATTTATAAGTAAATACATGTTTCTGTGTGTCAAAAATTAAACATGTGTCCAGCTGAGTGGATATTTTTGCAACTTCACGAAAAATAGGTTCATAAGAATTTTTTTTTGTCATTTATACTTTTCTAAATGTATTTTATTTTATTTCTTTATTTTTTAAAATTATTTTTATTTTATTTATTTATTTTTCAGAAGAAAATTTTCTATCACTTTTATTTTTTCATGCCTAAAGAGGAATAAAAACACTCCAGAAAAAATTTTTTGATTAAGGTTCTCATAATTTGTGCATGAAAGGGTTAATGTAGGCCAACACTGACATAAGTAGATATACATTTTCAGTGGTAGAATGTAACTAAATTTACTCTAGTAATTAAACATAATGTTGACGTACTTTTCTTAAGTATTTCCATCTGATCCAACTTTATACACATACCACTAGAACTCAGTTGTAAATGAGACAGTTTTGTTTTTGGTGTACGTCAGAATTCACATTGAGTCATTCATTCATTATCTGAACACGCTTTATCCTCACTAGGGTCACTGGAGCCTATCCCAGCTACTTATGGGCAAAGGGGGATGCACCCTGGACATGTCACCAGTTCATCGCAGGGCTGACATATAGGAACAAACAATCATTCTTACATTCATATGGGAAATTTAGATGGTGGGAGGAAGCCAGTGAACCCACACAGGCACAGGGTGAACATGCAAACTCCACACTGAAAGGTCCAACCACCATCCACTGGTGTTGGAATCGAACCCAGGACCTTCTTGCTGTGAGGCACAAGCACTATCCACTGCACCACCCATCATAATGTAACATATATTTATAATTTGACAGATTAAAATAAAGTCGTTTACATACGCGTTTGTTTTAAGAAAGACTGTGAATTGAATGAACATATTTTAAATATATAAAACAAAATAATTTAATTTAAGGCACAATAATAAATCAACTAACCACAATATAAATTACACAATGAATTTTAGTAAAATAAAAATGGGTTTAGTTAGAATTACTAAGGAAATAGAACAAGTGCTTATGTAATTTATTTGATATTACTCAAAAATATAAAAAAAAAAAATAAAAAATAAAAAAAAAAGTCTGGATTTAGATATATTTATTGCTTGCAACCACTTTTTATATTAAAATTCAGTAAATTCAACAAAACATTTTTTCAGTGCACGAGGCAGACAAAATCCTTCTCTATCTATCTATCTATCTATCTATCTATCTATCTATCTATCTATCTATCTATCTATCTATCTATCTATCTATCTATCTATCTATCTATCTATCTATCTGTCTGTCTGTCTGTCTGTCTGTCTGTCTGTCTGTTTTCTGTTATTTTTTTAATATGGAGGGGAGAGAGATAAGTGGTAGTCAGACATAATTCATTTGCACATTATTGCATTGTCTATATATTTTATATTTTTATAGTTATATTTAATATTTTATTGATGTTTACCCAGTTTTTAGCAGTGCATTGTGAGAGAGTGTGGTGCTGTGTAACTGAGCAAATGAATTACCTTTGGGGTCAATAAAGAATCTATCTATCTATCTATCTATCTATCTATCTATCTATCTATCTATCTATCTATCTATCTATCTATCTATCTATCTATCTATCTATCTATCTATCTATCTAATTTGGGACTTTTACTGGTAATGGAGTATTTCTACACTGTACATGTACTTTTATCTGAGTAGACATCTGAGTACTTCTTCTTCCACTGAATATTTATTTCTTAACTTACTACACAACCCTACTGCAGCACTACATGACTCCACACACCAGCCTACGTGTATTTTCACTTTATATCATATACATCATGGTGTCTCCAGTGAATCCAAATTCCTCATTTAATACCTGATCAAACCTGGATTATAATAAGGACTAGTTTTATGTTATAATCCAGTCAAAGTTTGTATTTTTAAGTTGCGTGTTTATTCCCTTTAGAATGAATCAATACAAGTAGGCTACAGTAGGTGCAGACTTTGTAAAAATGGCGTCTGATATAGGCTGCCTTTACATGAGGAGCTGTGCTATCAGTGACCACAACATCAGTGCATTAGAAGTCATCTCCAAAGAATGAAGAGTGCTGCTGCTGCATCAGGACCTGCGGTGGATCAGACACGCACAAGCCTCCTTCATGATGGGAAACTACAGCTGCTGGGCTGCAGATGTTTCCACCGAACAAGGCAATGAACATTTCCACGGAGATCGGGGGACATGGTCGCCTTTCACTTATTTCTAGCCCGTTTACTCCCGTCGTTTGGCTCAGTGAAGAAGTGACCTTCTCTGAGGCGGAAGATGTCAGCGCTCAAAAAGGTAGGATGGAACATGCACGGTGTCGTGTTTGTGCGTGGAGTGGATCCTGCAGCGCAGCCTCTTATTAATGTTATTGACTATTATGGCAAGTGCACATACTGGCTTCTGCTGGGACTGGGATTTTTTTTTTTTTTTTTTTTTACCTCCAGTCCAGATGAAGACGGCGTGCATGGGTGTGCATAGCTCGTGTGCAGAGTCAAAAGTGCACATTTCAGAAACTGCCCAAGTTCTGCAGAAGACGAATGAGTCACTCACTGAGCGGTTTTGCACTTGTCAGGGTGTTTCCTGCACCGATCAGTCAATAAATGATGCACAGCGTGTGGGTAGTGATTAGTGTGTGTGTTTGGAGGTGGAGGATGGAGGAGTGTGTGTGTATGTGTGTGTGTGTATGTGTGTGTGTGTGTGTGATTGAGACTGTGCCACTGTGAATGGAGGGGACCTACAGCTTTTTGTTCAAGTTTCTTCTGTCAGTAATGCCCACATGCTCTCATTGTGCTGCTCCCCTCCATTCACCCAGTGTGTGAATCTGGAGTGACTCAGCTGTATTGTACTATATCTGTCATCCATCTTCTCATCTGTCACAGGTGTTGCCATGGCTACTACAGACTCACTGCTGTCTATTCTTTGAGAAGGACTCAGGTAAGAGGTGGGAGGGGCGGTTCCATCCAACTTAACCACGAGACATCACTCAGACTATGTCTTAAAGTTTTCGAAAAGATGTGTAATGGATTAATAATGGAACAGTAGTGGTGGCTCTGTTGTTTTTCGTGACTTGTGAGTTGTCATACCGAGTAGGCTTCGACTGTGTTGGTTGGCTGGTGTTTGCAATAGTGTAAAACACACACACACACACACACACACACACACACACACACGCACACACACACACACACACACACACACACAATGAAGTTAACCCATAAGGACCCAGCGTGACATCTGTGTCATTTCCCAAATAAAATTTTCCCTATATGTAACGGTCCTTATGTAATTTATCACCATTTATTATAATAGTATCTCCTGTGTTTTGTGTTGTTTCAGTGAAAATCTGGTGTTTACCTACATTTAATTTACTAATCATGTAGATGTTTATAAAAACTCAGAGTAAAGTTTATTATTTTATCAAAAAATAGAGAAAACTGAAGAAAAAGTGACTTTTTCAGTAAAATCTATCATTAACTGAACTTAAACCCAGTGTGTCCATCCACTGTCATTGATCCAACTCCATGGGTTTTACTGGTGAATCAATGTTGGAGAAGATGACGGTGTTTCCACGGTAACTACAGAGCCTCTGAATGTCCACATATGGTCATATCTGATGACTATGAAAAGATGACAAACTGTATTTTACACCAATTATTTACATGGATTGATAGGATTAATGGATCAGCAGATATTAAACAGTTTACATGATTTTGGTAGATGGTGGATGTTTGGGTCTTTATGGGTTAAAACTGGAAAATAAAGGAAAGGTACACACCCGGCTTAACCCATAAAGACCCAAAGATCCACCATCAAACACAACCATATATTGATCTAAACTGTTTAATACCTGTTGATCCATTAATCCTATCAATACATGTAAATAATTAGTGTAAAATACAGTTTTCATCTTTTCATGGTCATCAGATATGAACCATTGGGACGTTCAGAGGCTCCGTAGTTACCGTGGAAACACCATCATCTTCTACAACATTGATTCACCAGTAAAACCCATGGAGTTGGATCAATGACAGTGGATGGAGACACTGGGTTTATGTTCAGTTAATGATAGATTTGACTGAAAAAGTCACTTTTTCTCCAGTTTTCTCTGTTTTTGATATGATAACCAATGAATTTACCCTGAACTTTAATGAACATCTACATGATCTGTGAATTAAATATAGGAAAATATATGATTTACACTGAAAAAATGCAAAATACAGAAGATAATATTATAATGAATGGTGATAAATCACTTAAGAAAGGTTAAATAAACAGAAAATTCATTTGAGAACTACCACAAATGTAGCACTGGGTCTTTATGGGTTAAATAGTTTTTCCATTGTGGATATTAAAGCATAAATACATGCTGTAATTGTCACCTCTGTCTTTAACCCATAAAAACCCAAACAGCCACTGCCGACCAAAATCATATACTGATCTAAAATACCTGTTGATCCACTAATCCTATCAATCCATATAGATAATTGGTGTAAAATGCAGTTTGTCATCTTTTCATAGTTATCACATATGACCCATTTGGACGTTCAGAGGCTTCGTAGTGAACGTGGAAACACCGTCATCTTCTACAACATTGATTCACCAGTACAAGCCATGGAGTTGGATCAATGACAGTGGATACACACACTGGATTTATGTTCAGTTAATAAGATTTGACTGAAAAAGTCACATTTCTTCAGTTTTCTCTGTTTTTGATATAATAACCCTCAACTTTAATCTGTGCTTTAATATGATTGGTAAATTAAATATAGGAAAATACCAGATTTTCACTGAAAAAAACGCAAAATAAAGGAGAGAATGTTATAATAAATGGTGATAAATCACTTTAGAAATGTTAAATATACAGGGTGGGGAAGCAAAATTTACAACATTTTGAGGCAGGGATTGAAAGACAGTGTATGACCAATTAGTTTATTGAAAGTCATGACAATTTATTTGCCACAAGAAAATTGACATAATAGAAAATGTTTTTATTCTATGTGTCCTCCTTCTTTCTCAATAACTGCCTTCACACACTTCCTGAAACTTGCGCAAGTGTTCCTCAAATATTCGGGTGACAACTTCTCCCATTCTTCTTTAATAGTATCTTTAAGAAAGTCGACATTGCTGTGTGATGTTCTATTGGTAGCATGTTCTAAAATAGCATAATCCAGAGGGTTTAGATCTGGGCTAGAAGGCAGCCATAAACATGATTCCCAAAAATTGCTAAAGTTGGATTTGTTGCTGTTGTCAACAAGTGTTTTGGTGTTCTTGTGTAAGATTTTAACTTCAAATCATATTTTACTGCATTTCTAACAGTCTTGTTGTCTACCTCAAGTTCAATTGCCATTTTTCTCTTGGATTTGGTTGGATCCTTTAGGATTTTGGATTAGAGAGCTTTAATAAAAGCTTTGGTACGTTTTTTGTTGCTTCCTCCACTTCCAGACTTTCTCGTAATAGTTTTGCTCATAGTCATTCTCTTCTTTCCATTATAAACAGTCTTTATGGACACTCCAACTATTTTTGAAATCTCCTTTGGTGTGACGAGTGCATTCAGCAAATCACACACTCTTTGACGTTTGCTTTCCTGATTACTCATATGGGCAAAAGTTTCTGAAAAGGTATGGATAATAGTGTTAGGTATGATTATGACATCAATATATGTTTGGTTTCAAAACAACTGACATAGTGCCTGCTGAGAAAAAACAACTAAATGTTCATTGTAAATTTTGCTTCCCCACCCTGTAGAGCAACATCCATTTGGGAACTGACACAAAAGTAACACTGGGTCTTTATGGGTTTATCCTATTCATGTTCTTTGTAAAATACCAAAATTCACCATCATTAGACAGTTTAATTCAAGAACAATTCTGCTGTAGTCAGTAGAAGAGGAGGTATTCAGATCATCACTTAAGCCAATAAAAGTATGTACACAGTGAAATCCTCCCATGAAAATAAATGCTCTGCACTGAAAACCTGACCTTAGTGGACAGTGGATGGAGACACTTTGTTTATGTTCAGTTAATGATAGATTTTGTTGAAAAAGTCAATTTTTCTTCAGTTTTCCTTGTTTTTGATTTAAGAAACCTCAAGTTTAATCTAAGCTTTTATGAACATTTTCATGATCAACAAATTAAATAATGGAAAATACCTGATTTTGACTGAAAAAAAATGCAAAATACAGAGGATAATACGACAATCAATGGTGATAAATTATTTAAGAAAGGTTAAATAGAGAGAAAAATTCATTTGGGAACTGACACAAAAGTAGCTCTGTGTCTATGGGTTAATATGGCTCCACATTTTACACCATTTACATAAATATCTCAACCAATATCACAGTATAGTAGTATTCTTCCTCTCAAATACCAAACAGTTATGTAAAATTATCGTTAGAGTGTTTAGAATGAAGAGTTCTGAAGATATGTCACAGATGCCAGTGTACTGGGTTATAGAGATATGAACTGAATGGATGTATGTGACCACTAGAGGGAATAGTGAGTCACTCTGCTGGTCTCCCATGGTGAGGAGAACGAATGCCACAAGGTCTTTGATCAAAATGTCAGAAAGTGATGAGACGTGATGATGAGAGCCACTAACAAACAACTTTTAGTGCCAATGAAAGTGACAAAGTGATAAAAGCTAGAAGTACTGTTGTTGTTTTTACCAACGGACACAGCTCTAAATGAAAAGAATGGAGTTTGATGCTGAAATCACAGCATTTCTTCTACATGGATGAGTTCGATTATGAGGTTTATGGAGGTGTAAAGTTATTATATGATGTTATATGATCTTTGCTAAATTGGCTGTTTGTTTATCCACAGTTTAGTTCTGACCTTGTTTGGACGATTCCAAACAGATCTTTAGTTCAGCTATTGACAACACAAACCAAACAGAAAACCAAGGTGATTTGTGGTTTTACTGTGGGTGTTTTTTTTTTGTCTAAAAACAAAGCTAAGCTAACAGAGCTATAATGTAAACTATCAGTTGATGTGAAGCTTGTAAGACAGTGTTATTAGGACCAACTGTCAATGAGTGTTTGTTTAAAGGACAAAACTTGATGATACCATAAAACAGACATGTGTCTAAACAATGAGCTTTGTACTTTGTGTGATGTAATACAGTGTGTGGATACATAGTGTTGATTTATTGGTGGTTTTTGGTGGTTCTAAGCGTGTTCATGTACATGTGGCTCCTTGTTGAGCCGCATTATGAAATAAATTCCCATTATGTAATAAAAGTTCAAAATGTAATAAGAATGTAATAAAGTCGCATTATGTAATAAACTGACGCATTTTGTAATAAACTACCTCAATGCATTATATAGTAAATTTTTTCGGATTATGTAGTAAGTTATTACAATTTAATAAATTTATTACAAAATGCACTTGACATATTTTTATTTTCAGGAAAATGTAATGTGCTAAATTAATCTTTAAACTGTGTGGTTAAAGTTCTGATTACATTACCTGTAGCTCCTGTGACTAATTTCTTCTAAATTGCTCTGAAATTATATTAATTTGGATTGTTATTACATAATGAACCATGTTATTACATTTTTTTAAACAAAAATGTGTCAAGTGCATTTTGTAATTAAGTTTTTCATTGTTGTAATAACTTACTACATAATGTGAAAAAATTTACTATATAATGCGTTGACGTAGTTTATTACAAAATATGTCAGTTTATTACATAATGTGGCTTTATTACAAGATGACGTGACATTCTTAGTACATTTTGAACTTTTATTACATAATGGGAATTTATTATATAATGCGGCTCAACACTCCTCCTGTTGGGAGTTTGGAATATCAGTACTATTATCAGAACTATTCGTATATTTGACTATTATATTAGCTTATTTTTTGCCTATCCTTTTCACCTGACACACCGCTTACATTAAATTAAATGTGTACATCGTCGAGCATTGTCATTATTAGAAAAGAATCACTAACAACAAAAACACATCTACCATCTCCGCTTAATATTCCTGAATGATCTTATACTTAAGGCATTTTTTTAAACTTCGTCGGAGAAGTGAATAACTTAAATCCATTCCATAATTTCACACCCACAACCAAAATACATGTGGACTTCACATTTGTCCTCACTTTCATACATTCAAAAATGTAAAGCCCTCTTAAATTATAGTTGCTCTGTCTTAATTTAAAGAACTCTTGAATGCTATTTGGAACAATGTTATTTTTATACTTCATAAATCATCTCTAATATTTTAATACATACAATATCCGACAATTTTAGGGTATTAAGTTGAATAAATAAATTATTAGTTGCTTCAAAATATCCTACTTTGTTAATTATTCTCTTTTTTGTAATTTTACTAATCTATCTGTACTAGTTTTTCCAGCATTTCAATATATTTTTATTATTTAATATGACCACATGAAAAGGTCTATTTCTTACTTTACCGACCTTTCACCTGTGATGTGTAAAGAAATGTACAGTGTTGACCAAAAGACAAGATTGTGACATAAATGAAGCGACAGACATTTTGTATTTCTACATATTAGACACAGATAAGCATACCCAGTGCTCATAAAGTAATTAACATCCAACAGATCAGTCTCAATATGGGAATGCAAACTTTATTTCCTTAGTTTATTTTCTGTAACTCCAGTGCTCGAACAGGAACAGGAAGAGATTGTATGAACAGATCACTTAAAAAAACTGACAGGGGAAGAAAATCTCCCTCATTAAAGACAGAAATGTCAAAGTGTGACTTCACATCTTCTGATGGCGCTGGGAGCTGCTGTGTTGTGTGGAGAAATTTGGGCACGAGGTATAAAGTAGATAGTATTTCATTAGTTAAACTCTGCAGGGCTGCTTCCCGCTGCAGAGGTCAGAACACTGAGAGCAGTCGGAGGAAAAAGCACTGCAGGGGTCCGCTCCCTTTCTCTTGGTATTTTTTGGACGTCGTAGATGATCAAACGCTAGCTCACGTCAGCACAAACCTCAAATACTATCACTATCACTAGGAGGATTTTGAAGGTAAAGCCTAAGATGAACTCATAACAGATGAAGTAAAATGTAGTTTGGTGAATTTTAATTTACTCGGTTATAAATAGAGCGAACAGTGGAAGTGAACTCACAGATGACAAGGTTTTCTGTCTGTATTCTCTAGATATTTCTAACTTTTTTTTGGTTCTTGCAAGGAGCTTTCTTACATTAGAAAATAACTCACCAGTGAACAAACATTTTCAGGTCAGCTTTGGCTATTTTTAACTCAGGCTTTACCCTTTTCATTCAGCTCATTAATATCACGGGTACACATTTTGCCCATAATTTGCTGCTGATTATTTAAAATTTCACATCTTACTAGATTCAGTAAAGCTTCAAGTATGACAGTCTCTCCCACACTGGAACAACTGATCATACATGTAATTATCTTCTTAATTGCATTCTGAAATGTCTTTTATTTAAAGCATTACAAATGGGCTGACGCTGTGATTTCAGGCCATCCACATATCAGAGATTATCTGAAAGTTAATCATGTGGAGGGTCTTGCTGTGATTTTACAGGCTTTGTCAGCACAAAGGCTCCTGATGAAGTGAATGTGTGTGGATACAGGAACGTTTTTTGCCTGTTTGATGTGTATTACCTAAAGAATTAGAGGAGTTCTTGTCTTTCTTTATCTGCAAAACTTGCTCTTGATCATACCTTAGTCATCACTTTCTCAAGGTTGAGACAGATTGTTAATGACGGTGTGGACTAGATTCTTTTAAGGAATATAAAGGCAAGAAGTGTCAGAGCCAAAAGCAATGACGCTTTTTATGACCTACTGTGAATGACTGTAAGCTTTACTCATGAGTATGATGGGTTTTATTCCTGTTTTTGAAGAACAGGATTGAAACTGAAATGTGTTAAACTCAGTGTTGTACCACTAGGTGGGACTGTTGACTACAGTATAAACACACCCAGTGCTATGACACACAGTATCTACTGGTGGATCTGAAAAGCTGGCAATCATCAGAATCCACCACAGACTGTTTGCTGTGTTGTCTTGGGGAAAAAAACAAACAAAAAAAAAAACTTACTTTACTTACGCATGATCTCAACAATTTGTGAGCAGCAGCACACACATTTACAAGGATAAAGTTGTACCTAAATACAAGAGAACTGGAGCATAAACATTGTGTTGAATATATTTCCTTTCACTGCACCGTTTCCATCCTAAAACTGTAAGACGCATGTTTTTGTGATTATGTGAAAAGTGTTTTATTACAGTTTCATTCAATTTCAGCAGCAGCACTTGTACAAACGATATGTGAGGTACAACTACTCAAATTTTCATCACAATTAATGACTCTGATAAAGCTGAAATTCAAGGCAGAGCCATCTTTGTCACTTTTAAAATTTTCACTCATTGTTACCCAGACACAGGATTCTTGATTCTCTCATTTTATTTGAAATGTTCAACCTTTACGTGTTTATCAGACGCAAAGAAGGTTGCAATGGTTCACTCAGTCTCACTACAAAACCACATCTACTTTTGTAGCTCAGTCTCAGCAGAACATTCTGTTTTCTCACCTAAGCTTTGCAGAAAAAAAAAAAAAAAACAAAACCAAAAAAAATCTGCCACAAAAAAACTGAAACAGTTGTAGTTTTTCATCATTGTCCACCCAAAAGAAAGCATAAATAAAGGACAGTTTACAAAAGAGTACATCACATTATGTCCTAGTACACTGAAAAAAAGGAAACTACAACAGAATGATTTCTTGAGATTGTTTTGCATTAGAAACATAATTCAATAAAAAAAAGTATCAAATATAGACTTATATTAGCAAATACTGAAGTAAATCAATGGTTTGTGTAATATGTGAGCAGAGGAACCAGACTTTTCCTCATGTTCTGAGCTTAATAAGGATAGTTTGGTTACATTGGCTGTTTTTGCAGTGTAGATAGGGCAGCAAAACAAAATAATATATTATAGTGCCCTTATTAAAGCTGTCCTCGTTTCTATCTGCATCTGCAACTGATACGTGTTTTCCATCTTGAAAGGGAGAACTCATTCTCCATCAGAGTACCGATGACTCATAGGTTAGGCCTAAGATGAATATGATCCTCTTCAAATCTGCATTTATTCCTTTCTCAGAGTGTCTTCTAACCCAGAAGCTCTGCTGTGCTGTTGGAATGAGGAGGCTGCTGCTGAAGGAGGGAGGACGTGAGGGGAATATGAGGGCGGTCGCACTTGGAGATCAAGTGTTGGTTGGTGTTGGATTTGCTGTTGTAGTTGGTGGAAGAGGTTGTTAAGAAGTGTCCAAAAAAAAAAAATCTATTGAAATAGCCTCAGAACTTGTTTGTGTCGTGTGCTGCTGTAATTCGCACCAATCTGTAGCTGTGTTTACCTCGGTGAGAAGTGTTGGTAGTTGTGCTCCGCTGTGGATCCTCTTGTTCAGCTTTGTTTAACTTTCTCTATGGATTGTATGCCGACTGAACACCTGCACATGGCCTGAGAATCGTGTCTGATCTCAGTGACGTCAGCAGGGTCCCGACAAGACCAGGAAACGACTCCCTCCCTTCTCAGTCGAAGGAGTGATGTCATCGAAGGGAGAGTGTGAGGTTGGCTGAGGGTTTATTAAGCTTGACGTTTTATTACCAAGAGCACCAGACGTATGACCACATGCACCAGTCAATATGAGGACACAGAGCAGGAAAACTGAGAGCTAAATGACATGGCAACAATGGCAACACATGTGTGACCTGTTGTAAACCCCCCTGAGACGGAACAGGAGTGTGAGGCAAAGGCATAAAGGGGGAAATGCAGATAGAAACCCAGAGGGAAAGAGGAGTGAGTGTGCATGCTGATGGGGATAGGAGCGCGTGGAGCCACAGAGCTGCAGAATCCTGAATCCAGCAGATGGAGACTCCGTGTCCTTGTTTTGCGGTGTTCTGTGGGAGCCTGTGGAACATGCAGCTCGCGCCGCTGCCTCGCACTGCTGCAGTGGAGGAGTAAATGCGGAGCCCAACACTGCTCCAGGTGATCCACAGCAGCCCAGCCCGGCAGACTGCTCCCTCCTCAGCCTTCCCTCTCCTCCTCCTCCTCCTCCTCCTTCTCCTCCTCCTCCACCTCCACCACCTCCTCTTCCTCCTCCACCTCCACCTTCTCCTCCTCCTCTTCCTCCTCTGTCAGTGCTCCATTCCTCTGAGGGCTTTGAAAAACATATCAAGAAAGGAACAGAAAAACAGAGGAGAAATCCGGCTTTTCCCCTCCGTCCTCAGATGTGAAACACCTCTGCACGACTGTCCGCCGCTTCCCTGTCATCGTGTGAAGACGCGCTGCATATGTGCTCCAATGTCTCCGGAACATAGACTCGCTGCAAGGTAAGAGAACTCAGACTCAACCAAAAAAAAAAAGCCACCTCGAGTCTTAATTTTTATTTATTTATTTTTTTACTGTTGAAACATTTTCTGTTAAGTCTCGTGAGTGGATTTAACAGGTTGATGAGAAGTTGACACAGCAGATCAGACAATTCCTCGCAGTGGTTTGAAATCTGTAAAACACGATCACAGGGATGAGCATTTGTGTTATATGTCAAACACATCTGCCTTCAATTTTGGATCACAGCAATCTGTGTGTGTGTGTGTGTGTGTGTGTGTGTGTGTGTGTGTGTGTGTGTTCATATGTGTGTGTCTGTGACAGAATCCAGCAGGGTGGGAGGGTTTGCTCCTCAACCAGGCTCCTCGATCGGCAACGAGGGGATTTTTATCTTTACAATGTGCTCAAATAGCTGTCCATCAATCTTCTTATGACCACTCATGTCAGCACAATCTGGCTTAAAAACAACTCACAGCTTTCTATAATGGTGACAATACTTAACGATTATGTAATCATTTTTATTGATTCTCTTTGGTCGTAAAGAGAAAACCCCTCTGCTTCTCAGTCCATGTATGCGCTTGTGCTGTACTGGTCATGAATAAATGGGACTCAGATGAAGACAGGAAAGGAAAGGGGCAATTAGGGTAACGGTAAGGGGTAGATGAGGATGGGAGAACGAGGGAGGTTGTGTGAGAACTTACTCCATCACTCTGTGATTTGAGGAACCTGCTGGCCAGCAGCTGAACAGTGTGATCCCTTTCAAATCCCACCAGCTCTAAATCACATGTTGGGTCTGAAGCCTCAAAGCCCCAACCTGTAAGTGACCTGATCATCACTTTCATGCCCCCCACCACTCCCCCACACACACACATACACATTTTAATGCCATAATAAAAGACGAGCTGGTGCTGCAGCAATATTAAAATCCTGCATTCTGCTGTTGGACAGAGCTTCAGGGCTTTTATATTTGTGTGTGTGAGCTGTTAGTGTCTTACTGTAAAAAGCCCAAATGTTCTATGACCTGAAAAAGAAAAAAAAAAGAACCCGCTATAGACCTAATCTGTCAAAACATATGCACTTAAATGTAGACTGTTCATTGATGTTTGCATACAGATCATGTTGGATGTTGGGCTCGTCTTACTTAGTGACTGTGATATGCAGCAGAGGACTGACAAATACTCTTTATCACTGGCAGCATTAATCCTTGTTACTTGACACATGCGGGAACACGCACACACTGTACATAGAGCGTTTGCCCTTCAACAGGCACACCTATATGCATAAAGGCTCTCAGACAGCTGTGTGAACCGAATTAGGCTGCTTGCATGTGTAGCAAGGTGTCTAGCTCAGGTGGTCGTTTGTCATGTGTTGCATTGGGATGCAGAGGAGGATCTCACAGGAGCAGCTTCTCCTCTCTGAGCTCCCGGGCGGCTTTTTACTGCTCTGATTCTTCAGCAGATACACCAGCACCCTGAAAGGCTTATTTTAGCCAATTCCTTCTGAAACGCCTGCAGCTCCTAAAAAAAAGTACAAAATGAAAGGCTCACCAGCAGCCCCTAGAGGCTGCTGTGTTTATTACCGCAAGCAATGCTATATGAAAGCGAAAAACGTTCTGAGTGATGGATTTTATGACAGCTGTAATGCCAAGATGGCTTTAAAATGTCTTTCGTGTGGTATTTGTGGAGATTATGTTAAGGTCAATAACTTGAAAATGGTGTATCCGTTTAGGATCATGAATGTGGTCCATGAATACATGTTAAGCCTAGTTCTGACTCGGGGTGATACAGTCTAGGTCATCTGTCACAGTATACGTTATTTAATATCATGGTAACAGTATAGATCACAATGTGGCACATGGTCTGAAAATTCAGTCTGGAAATTCTTCAAAAATAACTATGCTGTTCATTTTCAGTCTTTGCTTCTTTAATTTGGAATTTCCATGCAAACAATATTACAATAACCCCATTTTTGTGTTGTGATATGGCGAGTTGAAGAAATAAAATGCCCAAAGTGGCAAAGACTGCAATTTGTAGCACTTTATAAATGACATATCATACATAATACCAAATTACAATATTCTATCACTACAGGAATATATCATCATATCACACAGCCCTATTTAGAAAGTTTCTCAAGATGTTGAAACTTGTTTAGGATGTTGCAGGGAAAAGTTGCAACCACCTGACCTTCCAAGTAATGCCTGCACCTCAACTTGTCAAGGCACCAGAAGCTGTTTCAGTTATATTGCGTTTTTTTTTTTTTTTTTTTCTTCAGCATTTATCGGCTGTACTGGCTTACTTGCCACCAAGAAAAACCACATAATTACCAAGCATTTCCCTAGAGAAATACTGTCTGGATAGTTACTGTTTTTTCTGCTTATTAGAGGTGACACCAGCTCCTCTAAACGACAGGACTGGGAATAGATGGGATTAACTCTTGACCCTCTCAATTTTTTATGTTTTCGCTGTTTTTTTCAATACATGAAATCCAAGTAACTCAGCTGTCACTGTCCTCATTCATATTTAAGGCGTTACAAATTAAATCCTACAACAACAAAGTCAGCACTTAGGACAGAATCATAGATGTTGAACCGTCTTTTCTTGGTGCATCAGTTTGTTTGGTTGATTTTCAGAATGGTGCAGATTGGCACTGTGTAATTAGTTGCAGGTTTTGGATCGACTTCTCTTGAATTTATGGTAAAAAAATGGGCTTTTTATGCAACAGTAATTCCCTAACAATGAAAGAATGGGAACCTTTAAAGATTTCAGGGGATCTATAAGCAGAAAAGCAATGCATTCTTGTATAATCGGGTATGAATGATTGTTTTCTTCAGTTTAGAATGAGCCCTTTATATTTACAAACACAGCAAAGCAGTCGTATTCTACAGAAGCCCCAAAGAGACAAACATTAGCTCCAGAGAGCGTCTACAAAGAAGTGACAGTCACTGCAGGTTGTCTTGAACAGTGAGAGGTGAAGGAAGGGTATTCAGTTAGTTGCAATGTGAAACTCCTTCGTTAAATGCACCTAAATCTTGCAAATGGGTCGTCTGAGGGCTCCATCTGAAATTTCATAGAAATCCAGCATTTAATTTTTGAAACTGCAGTTGCATTGCAGTGTTTAGGTGTCAGTCCTGAGGATATTTTGATCCCTTTTTGTCAAACTGGTGGGTTTTTTTTTTGTTTTGTTTTTTTAGTTTTACATCCATCTCTGCATTACACAGCACAGGGGCTTCTATTCAGTTTGGTTAACGGAGCATTGCATGATTATAATAGATGTCACGCTTAAGATTTCTGTGGCAAAAACCTGGTGTCCAATTATGGGTATGTAGAAATCAATCATCTGACACTGTTTATGAAATGGCTAATTTGTTTTCCTACCCTTTCAGTTTTAGTTACAGAGTCCGTGTTTGGTTTTAGGATTAAAGCTGCCTGTTGATGCCATCTTTTCTCTTTGTTTTGCTGCAGGGGGCTTTTGAGGTCAGGATGAAATGATTAACCAGCCATTAAGTGACTGGCTGATTCATTGCTAAGTGCAGAGTGGGACAGAAACAGAAAGACCATGAGTACTAAATTAAAGTAGTATCTCCATCTCGCATCAATCCGTTCCATTGTGTTCCTTTCCCTGCCATTTCACAGTCACTGCATTCTTCCTTTACTGCATGATCACCTCAAAGAACAAACACAAGAACAAGAGCTGAAAAGAACCAGAAGTTAATTGTTTCATTACAACAGAATCACACAGCGATGAAGTCACTTTTTGCGCCATTTTGAACTCAAAGAGGCTGTCAAAAAGCTCCATAGTTTTGTACTCCTGTGTAAATCTTTGTCTCCTTGCCATTTTCAAAGTACTTATATTGATAAGAAGGGGAAGCTAATTGTTAATTTCATGGTAAGATCAGTGTGTGACAGCAGGGCTACACCTCCACTATATCGGACCGAAAGCTATCAAAACATCAGACTTTTACCTCTTTGCCTCTATAGACTTTGATCACTCATCAAAATATCACAACTCGGATCATCTGTGACATTCTGTTGGCTGCTGTTTTCTAATTGAGTCATGGCAGGGATCGTTCTGTAAGGCTTTCTTATATAAATACAATATATAACCCTTATTAACAATCATAAACTTGGTACTCTACCGCTACCACCGCCACAATAATACTAGCAAATTAGACTATTAGTATTGTTATTATATATTTTTGTGTTATTGCTATTATTATTATCATTATTACATCACTATTCCCCTCACTCCCCCCTCTCTCTTTCTCACTTTCATCCACACTCCCCTCTTCCCCTTTTCCCTATCGCCCCTAATCAATCTATATTTTTCCGTTGCTCTTTTGTTATTGTTGTTGTTTGTCATTGATCTGTCGTTGTTGTTGTTTTTGGTTTGCTTATTTGTTTGAGTTTCCTTTTGTTTACCTGTTGTTGTTTTTCTGTCCGCAATGTCTTGTTAACTATCACTAATAAAAAACAAACAAAAACAAAAAAAACAAACAAACTTGGTACTAATGCTGGTTCTACTCACAAACTAGTTTGCTTTTAGTTAGTAGGTGAGCCAAATGCAAAGGTAGAAAAAGAGCATTCTAATGTTAGCTTTTGTTATCAGTGTGGTTAGAGTGACAGAAAGTAGTTTTAAGTTTTTCAGACAGGATTGTTGTTGTTTAAAATTCTAATATGTGGTCAATTCATGGAGAAAGAGCCTAAAATTTGCTCTGACTTTTTTGTATGCATGGACCCACTAGTAAGTTATGCCTCACCAATATGACCAGGTATTTAGTGACGAGAGAACCTTACTTTGACAAGTCCTAAAATGCATTATATTACTGCAAAGAACCAGTTTTTCTCCCTGTTGGACAACTTCAGATTCAGTGAGGTCCATGTTGATACTTTTTCTTCACTACTCTTGCTCTGCTTTCTCAGAAAATGATGTTAATAAAGTTGTAGTTGATCTTGTTGGTTACAATAATCCAATCTTCAGTTCCTGACATAAGCCATGCTTGCGTCTAATGTTTTCCTGCATGGTTCTCCAACTACTGAAACATGAAGAATTCACTAAAGCTGAAGCACAAATTGACCCTAGATTGACCCTAGATTGACCCAAATTGATCCTAGAACTACCTCAATGCAAAAGCGATTATTTTAGTACAGCATTACTGTTCTACTCAAACAATAGAAATTAATATTTGGCAGTTTATTGAACAAGAAATTAGTGTTGATGGCATCGTCCATGACAAGAACTGAACACCATAATTGAGAATAATCCAAATATCAGCCTTTAAAAATACACCTGTAACATGGTCTCTAGTTCCAGTTTTACTTGTGTTTGTTTCTCAATACCCTGTCTACATTTAAAAGGCTTAAATGTCATTAAAATTAATGAATACAAAGGTAAAATTTTGACACTTGCTGAATAAAAATACGGGTGATTAATTTTGAAATGGAAAAGAACAAAAAAGCAAACACTGCAGACTACTGTGAGCTGAAATATGCCAGCTTTAATCACGTTATCTTCATTCTGTAATATTCTTCATTTGTTGTGATCCTGTCTACAGTATTTCCTTGTGTTTTGCTGATGCAGTGACCTAAGACCCACACCCCCCCCCCACCCCGCAGGAATCATTAAAGTTTCATCCTATTATCTTAATGTTTCCTGGCCACCTGATGTTCAGTCATCTGGTAGGATGAGGACAAGCTAGATGGAAATAACCAGAATTCCACTTCTCGGTTTTAATCCCTCCTAGTGGTGCTTGGTACAATACCATGTTAGGTAGCAAGCAAAGCTAAGCTGTGTGGGTGTATGAGTGAGTGGAAGAGTGAATATGAGTTTGAATATAGAGAGCATTCACAGGCAGCTTTTCACATCGATGAGCTGGATATTGGCAGCAGAGAGCACAATTGAGATAATTTATTTTTTACTGAGAACATGTGTCAACACACGCTCTCTTAGCCTCTTTTGACCTAAGATGAAAATTGGGATATCAGGAGATGTGGCTGAATGTTCTGATAAAAATCAGACCCACAAACGGTGAGTGAAAGCAGGATTACTGACCGTGTTACAAAAACAGGATAACAAAAGCAGTGAAACAATAACTGACTGGTACATGGTGCTGTATGCAGGGGGAACGGGTGAGTGTCATCAGTGTAACAGGCTATTATCATGGTTCCTACACATTTGAAATTTGAAAATTCCATATTTTTTCCAGACCCTAATTTCCAGATGTCTTGGTAAAAAAATTCCAACCAGCCAACCAGTCTTTATATTTGGGATTTATGAGCCAGTCGTCAGAGAATTTACATCTACCCATTATGAGTTCTGCCAGTGATCATATAAGGCATGTTGAATAGCTCACTCATGAACAGCGTGTGGACATCACCTGTCCATCAAAGCAGCAGTGAAACTTGACGACACCTGGGCGGGCCTTAAAATGGGTTGGAGGAGGATGAGAGCAGAAGACTGGGCATTCAACTTATCAATCTGCCCAAATGTTTTCTGGGATGCCTAGCCTACTGTATGTGCTCTCACACAAACATTTTAGCTGCACTAGCAAGCACTTAAAAAAACAGATCGATCCATTTCTTTTTTTAAATATTCATAATTTTATCTTTTAGAAAATAGAACAGAGGTAACAGTCTTGGAAACATGAATATTTTCCCGTACATTTGTTTCCATTTTCCATACTTTTCCAGACCTGGAAATTTGTAAAATCACATTCCATACTTTTCCATACTTTCCATACTTGCGTAGGAACCCTGTGTTATTGTCACTAAATATCAGTTAAAGCAGGAGTGTCAGACATACAGCGCACAGGCCAAAACAGGACCACCAAAGGGTCCATTCCAGCCCACGGGATGAATTTGCTAAGTACAAAAATGACCCAGAAGAATATACATTAAATAATATGTTTTGCAGTTCCAGATGCCTGTTAGCACATGTTTTGCGTATTTGTAGATCCACTATCAGCGGTAAATTGTAATGTACATGTGTAAATAAGAAGCTGAGGCATAATATTGTACATTTTCTAAAGAAATTTCAGCTTTTTCAGGTTACCTAACACTAAAGCAACAAGAAAAATTTGGAGTTAACATCATTTATAGGTTATTATGCTATTATTTTACTGGTCTGCCTGGCCGGATTTGGCCCCTGAACTAAAATGAATTTGACACCCATGAGTTAAAGCATTTCATTGAATGGCTTCACATAACCTCCCAGTAAAAACATGTAAGTTGTCTAAGGTTATTCACTCGCACTAATGTTAGATGACAGGGTATTTACTGGGACTGGAGCAGCTAAATTATCTTGCTTACTGGTTATTGTGTTGGTGCTGGTTGTTGTGAGACTTTCAGAATCACTATGAATTCTCTTTGGAATGTTTAGATATTAAATGTTTTTAACCGGGCTTGTGTTACTATGTCATACCAGTGTTAAAAATAATCCTCAAAACTTTCATTCTCAGTGATTGTACTCAAACCATTTTCCCATCTTTCAAAAATACAGCAAAATCATTTTAATCCAGATATCTTCATCATATTTATTTGACTTCATCGCCTGACTCTGAATCCCTCTTGGGTATTTTCACTCACTTTTGCGCTGGTATAGACACAAGAACTATTCTCATTTTCCTTATCTGCTGTCACCTATAGTACAAAACACAGAAGGTAAAATGGTAGATGCGAAAACGATGGAGAATCAATGATAATGAAGGATTAAGTGGCATCGGTGTTTATGAAAATCATGCAATCTCCATTGGGGGAAGATTTTGTTTAAGCCCTGTGAGGTCATTGGAGGGCGCTGACAACTCAAGACATTTACATTTATGCCTAAAAACAAATCTAAAAGTACATATTGTTTTAATTTGTCATCTGATCAAATACCCAGAAACCTTACATATCGAGTCCAATGCACATTATTATACTATTCATTCAGAAAAATTGCAAAACTCATGCAAAAAGCGATGAGGATAATTTTGTGGTCCTCTCAATACACTCTTTATGAGGTTAAAAGGTAATCCAGTTTGTGGCATCGAAAAAGCGCAGCCATTTGAAGCAGACACAGATCCCAGCCTATAGTTGGCTTGATCAGTCGGTTTATGACATCTAAATCTATTGTCCGATAAAGTACACAGAAACCTTGCATGCTGAGTTCAGTGTGTTTTATTGTTCTGTTTAATGCATACATTTTCAAAAGTCAAAATTGAGGCATTAAGCTGTAAGGGTAGTTTTGTGGACCTCACAAAACATATGCCTCTAACGGGCTTTCCAGATTGTATAGAAATGTGGATGTTTGTAGGTATTCAGTGCTCAGCCTCAAAAGTTGCAATATATATATATATATAAGATCATGACCTATAATTCTGTGATGGGTGTATTGCTGAATTTCCATGTCAAATATATATATTACTCTGCAAAATCCAATGGGTAAAATTGCAGGTATGATGTGTCAAGGAAAATCAGTGATAAAAAACGATCATGCTGCTTTAATGTGCATGAAAATCATATAATCTGCATTGAAACAAGAGGAGTCCAGTAAGGTAGTTGAAGATTTTTGGACTGTCTTAGTGATGAAATTTAATCTAAATTCCTTTTCAGGTTGATGCACAAAAAGTCTGCATTTTATGTTTGCATTCTTTAAGATGCTACACACAGAAACATTGTGCATTGAGAGCAATGTATTGTATTATTCTGTTTGTTTTGTGAAAACTCACAATACAAGACAAAACAGAGGCGTCAAACACAGATTATGACTGTGTTCTCTCTATACACAGCTGATGAGTTCAGTATGCAATCTAAATAATGTCATCAAAAAAGTATGTACTGGGTGATTAGGCTTTCAACTAAATCTACAGACATTCAGGGAACATCCTCAAAAAACTGCAACAAATATACAGATCATGGACAATAGTTACATTCATTGCACCATTTCCGTGTAAGCTGTCATTTGCTGAGAGTAAAATGTGAGGTTTCTTCAGGAGAATCAATGTTAAGGAACGATAAGGCTGCATCAGCATGCATGAAAATAATACAATATGCATTGAGAAACAGTGTTATCAAAGTCCATTGTAACCCAGTGTATCGTCTGTCATACAACAAAAATCATTATCTGCAAAAATCCATACACACCGAGTCAGATATTCAGGGCCTCAAAACTCTGCAACATACAGACAAAACCATGCCACATAATGTCCAGTCAGCTGTCATTTACAGTATAAAATACAGAGGGTAAAACCGTAGATGTGAGTTGTCTCCATGAAAATCACTGATAAGGAAGGATGAGGCTGCATTAGCGTGTGAAAATCTTTCAGTGTGTACAGTGGAACGATCTTGTCGAAGTCCAGTGAGGTAGTTGGAGGGCAATGACTCCTGCAGGAATCAGGAAACCCCTCAACCAGGTGAGAGTCTGTATGTTTTTCTGAGAAAAAGCTGTCGCAATTAATAATGGAATCAACTGCCTGGTGTGTGGTGTGGTTTGGCTTCCCTAATGAGGACTGGATTCATCCTCAGTCTCTGACAGTACGCTGAGCGGGATATGCTGCTCTCCAGCTTGTTTCCATGGAGATACTCAGGAGCTGTAGCTTCCCCCTCCTCTTCTGCTGTACATTCCACCAAACAGTGCTGCTTCATAAGAGAGATCTGGGCCAGGATGTGTGTGTATGTGTGTGATATAAGGTGCACAAATAACGTATGCCAGTGACAGTTACGCTGATGCCATTGTGGTAGTATTAAGCTCTACAGCAGAGAGGGTGCATGCGTGTGTGTTAGCGCCTGCTATCTCCAGTAGTGTGATTGCACTGTGTGTTGTTTGTGTGTCGTACTCTCTCTCCCAGTCAGCCACAGTCGTAGTAGCTGCTAATCTTGAAGCTCTGCTGTAGAATTGTGCAGAAGTTTGCATGTGTTGGTGTGTATTTGTGCCATACTGTGTTATGGAAGCTAAATTAACAGGCTTGAGTGCTACTCAGAGTTGTCATTGACAGTACGTGTGTCGATGAACGCTTCTGTAGAGTGTATGCGTACGTGAGATAGTGACTCAGAGTGACAGAAAAAGAGAAGGAGAAGAGTGAGATGACGAGGGTGAGAGGGCGAAAGAGGTTATGAAGAGACAGACAGAAACAGAAGGTGAAAGCGCACAATGATCTAATGAATGCAGAAAATGATGCGTTTACTGTAAACTGTGAGCGATATGGTCCCATTAAGGAAATCCGGCTGCATTCTCTGCGCTACATCCGTGCATTCTGTATATCTGTAGTTACTGTATTTTTATCCCTAAGGCTGCAGAGTTATAAAGTCAGACTCCTGGGTTTTGTGCTTACAAGGTGACAAAGGTGACAAGTGATTCCCAGCCAGACAAAGAGGCCAACACAGGGACGGAGCGGTCGAAAATAGCAGCAAAAAAGGATCTATTCTGTCTAACCAGAATGATGCATTGCAAACCTGAACAGAGAGTCAGTGCCTGTTGTATGGAAGCCAGGGCAATCCCTGCAGCAACACAATTTCTAATCCTGAAGCTCTTTCCTGTCAATATGCAGCCTGCATCTGTTTGAAGAGTAGATCCTCCCTTTGATTCATCGACCGTTTCAGGTCTGGTTTAAGGTGAAACTGCCAGGTTTTGTCAAAAAAAAGCATGGTGATTCAGCTTGGCCAGATTAACCTTTTCCCTTTGTTTGTAACCTTTTAAAACTTACATTAATTGATTTTTTTTTTTTTTTTTTTTTTTTTTTTTTGTGGCGAATGAGAAAACAGCATAAGTGTTTTGACCTTGAAAAGTTTTTTGCATTGGCTCCAACTGCAGTCCTTTAATTTTTTTGTTAATCTAACACTACATAACATTTTGTCAGTGGATCATTTCAACATCAGCTCCAGTGAATAGTGGAATATTATATTGGCAAAATAATTGTGAAAATGCTTTTTCCTTTATATGTCAGAGCCCAAGTTTAGTTTAGTTTAATTGATTAGTTTATTATGTCATGAACAAACCCAATTAATTAACTATCAATAACAGTAAAAGGGGCTTGCTTGTTGTTGTTGTTTTTTTTTTTTTTACCATTTCATCACTTTAGAAACTGTAAACTGTGTAATTTTGCTTAAAAATTACTCATAGTTATCTAATGATTCATTTGAGTTTATTTTGATTGTGTGACTAATTATTTCAAGAGCAATCATTACCAAAACCTTGGCCATTTCAACACTGCATTGACATACAGCAACATTAATTTAATCACAGTTGTGTTTGTGGTTTACTAGGCCTGCAGGATAGGAGAACAGTTTTACTTGCACAAAAACTAACTCCATTCGCATCAGATTGGCACCAGGGACCCTCACAGCTAGCGGGGATTCCTCTGATTTACCAGTTGGTGTGAAAACATAGGTTCATCATGATTCAGGCAGTGTTTTAATTTACAATAATGGTAAAACATAACATTTATAAGTTAGCACAACAGGCTAGATGACAAACTGAAGCTCAGTATGAGCTCTTTAACAGTTACCATATGATTCTTCAGTTGATAAATGCACGCCTATGTTTGGTAAGTTACTTTGCCAACAGTGTATTTTTTTTTTTTTTAACTGAGCACAGATGGCTGCAACTGGAGGTTGATGAGAGAAAAGGGGTAGAGGGCTTCAGTAACCTGAGGTAGATATGAGAGTCAGGTAAGAATGTGTTGGAGTGAATCACTTAGTGTTGGGTGTTACGACCATTTACAGAGTGGGGAAGCAAAATTTACAATGAACATTTAGTTGTTTTTTCTCAGCAGGCACTACGTCAATTGTTTTGAAACCACACATATATTGATGTCATAATCACACCTAACACTATTATCCATACCTTTTCAGAAACTTTTGCCCATATGAGTAATCAGGAAAGCAAACGTCAAAGAGTGTGTGATTTGCTGAATGCATTCGTCACACCAAAGGAGATTTCAAAAATAGTTGGAGTGTCCATAAAGACTGTTTATAATGGAAAGAAGAGAATGACTATGAGCAAAACTATTACGAGAAAGTCTGGAAGATACTATTAAAGAAGAATGGGAGAAGTTGTCACCCGAATATTTGAGGAACACTTGCGCAAGTTTCAGGAAGCGTGTGAAGGCAGTTATTGAGAAAGAAGGAGGACACATAGAATAAAAACATTTTCTATTATGTCAATTTTCTTGTGGCAAATAAATTCTCATGACTTTCAATAAACTAACTGGTCATACACTGTCTTTCAATCCCTGCCTCAAAATATTGTAAATTTTGCTTCCCCACCCTGTATTTCACATTATATTATGGTATTTTCTTTTTCTTTGCACAACTGAGCCTTTCTGTAAGTTTACCAGTGATCCTACAGTATTTATAACATCAATGTACAGTATATATAATAATGTGTAAGTATATACATTTAACATGTGCTCCATGATGAATAATTCCTTTATAACATTAAAATATAGATGTAAGAAAAGATATAGATGAAGAAGAATCTTTATTTTGTCAGTAGGGGTTCACACATGTAAACATGCACATGCACCACACTTCAAAATTTGTCTTCTGCCTTTAACCCATCATTAGATCATGCATCACACACACTGGATGCTAGGAGTAGTGGGCTCGCCACATCAGGAGGGAACACCCATAAAATTGAGTGAAATTAGAAATGAAGGTATGCTCTCAGTTCTGGACTGTTTCCAAACTATGAATCATGGTGACAGATATTGTCATGCAACTTGTTTTGGATGTTTTTCAAAGCAATACATCCCTTCGCTTTTGTGAAAATATACAAAAATCTCAAACATGGCAAAATTTTCTTATCAAAATGCACAGGATCTTTAGAGTTACAGATGCAGTCAGACAGACAGACGGACCAAACTGGTATAAAAATGTGCAGTAAAAAGCTTTTCAGAACAAATTCCACACTTTACTGTGTTTTCAATGTCACAAAGAGAGGAATTGTGGGTAATTAATTGAAGGTGCAAAGTATCTTTGTTAACACCAGGGGGTAATCTGATTTACAGCCGGCAGTAATAAACAGACATCAACTTATCGACCAAGAACAAATACCAAGACGAATTCAAAATTACACAGCATCATTTACAAAGCTGATAGTAACAAGAATAAATGATTGTCTGATCTTCCGATTGATGTGTTATGAAGTTAAAACTGTTAATAAGGAGGAGTCACACACTTTATTACAGTGCTTTCTTAATATTCTCTGCACAGTGCTGTACAATATATAATTTGCTGCCTATTGAAGCCTTACAGCTGTTGTTTCAGCTCTGCAACAGTTTGTCCATATATAAAAAAAATTAATCCAATACTGCTTTCATATATCGTCCAGCACTCGTGACACTAAAATGCAAGGTTCAGAAAATGTTATTGCCCATGACAGCAGTGATACATAAAGCCAGTATGTTCTTGAGCTTGTGATTGATTATGTATTTGAAACACTGCACATACTACAGAAAATAACAAGAGACCAGTATCAACTTTATTGACCGATGTAATTTTAATCGGTATTCCATCATGCATGAAATTGACTCGAGTGTATGTGTGTTCTCCCTCACAGCGTTTAAGCGAAGCATAGCTGATCATAGGATGTGCTGTGTGCAGGGCCAGCCTGTAAAGAAGCAGTGTATTGCACTCTGGGGAGCGCTTATAGGATCGGGAAGAAGGAAGGCACGAGGAGCTGTGTGTGTGTGTGTGTGTGTGTGTGTGTATGTGTGTGTCTCTGGACAGTGCACTAAGGTTAACGTTACCACATGGGCTTGATTCCTTGCCCGTGCCACGACACCTGCTGTGCGTTAATGGTCACAGTGTTCTGACTCACACAGGGTGGCGATACCTGCCAGGTGGTACATGTCCACGTGGGGAATTCAGAGTGCTAATACTAATGTACCAGAGCAGTGTCCAGTCAGGGATAGGGGGAAGCCTGAGCATCAAGGGCAGGATAAGAAAACACCTGCAGGGCGTTGCAGGGTGCACCACTTAGTCGGTTAGCGTAGCTGGAAGCCGAGACGCTTTCTTTCATACTCAGTTTCTGTCTCGTTTACTGCAGGTAAACATGGTCATCTGCAGAAAACTCACTTTGCATGTGTTCTGGTGTTTGTGATGAACCTACATCACAAACTGCAGCCGCTTTCATGTTTTGTTTCATCCTAATAAATGCATTTTGTCAGTCTGCTGTCTTGCAGTAAGAATAGCTCCACTTCTGTGTCTTGCCTGGCATGAACTGTGTCCTGAAGTTCTTTAAATGTGATTCCAAACTAAAACAGACTTTAAACTCTTAAACCAATCTTTCAACTTTCATTTCACTTTGGCAAATCCCTAACTAGGTTCTGATCAGAAGGCTATGCCCACTTGGAAACAGCCTGTGTAAGAGGTTTTTACTTGACTTTAGCAGGCTGCTGGCACACGCCACCCTCGGCCTGGCCTGAACAGCAAACCCTTGGCTCGTCAGCACAACTTGAGCATGGAAGTGGAATATTAATAACTTTAAATGTTCCTTTCTGTAAAGACCCATCCAGCCCCTCATTGATGGACTTGGGTTCATTTTTGAGCCAATTTAGCAGTAATCTTGATCTTAAGTAGATCTAAGGATGTATAATCCTTCAAAACAGCAAACTTTTTTTTTCTGGAGACCCATTTTTTAAAATGACAAACCCATTCATAATAAGCCGTATGTATAAATCATTACAAGGATGACTTTGTAAATTAACATTCCTGTCTATTTTTATGGCCATTTTCATACATTATGATATTATCTTGAGTAGGTAAACCAGACATTTCAAAGACATACATTTGACAAATATTCAAAATGTCAGTGCGTTGGCACCATTTACTAAATTTATCCGTTTTTCTTCGACTCGAACTAATTTTACTGATTTCTTCTGGTGCATGCACAGAGAACACTTCTCTTCCAAATAAATGCATTTAAGAAGGGGTTTTCTCTCTCCACAATGAAATAAACTTTCATACTAGATTTGTTTTGTGTTTTTTTTAAAGTAAATTTATTGGGTGGTTGAAATTCAGATTTATATGGGATTCCAAATAAACTCTCCTGCAACCCAGTCTGTGGGAGTGGATGCTTTAAAGAATAAATTATTTACAAAAATAAGCTGTTGAGATTCAGTTCAATTAAATCTATTTCACATATTTTGCTGCAGAGAATCCGGAGACCTCACAAACAAACAGCACGTGGCTACATCGATTTGAATATGTTTTAATTTGTCTTCGAACACAACTATATTTCTGCTGCTGTTTACATCTAGTGTCCACACTACTACAGTGTTTTAATTTCCTGAAAATGGAGACTTGAAAACCCTGCAGACCCTATTTTTTGCCGAACTGTAGAAGAGATTGTTTCAGGAAGAAGACAAAACATCAGTGTTGACCTCTAACTTTTAATTCAACACAGATACTAACATGTTTTCTCGGCAAGAAGCTGTTGTGCAGTGAAATTTGGCTTTGTATTACACCAGGTTTTTAGCTCACCTGGTCATGTGATAAATAAAAATTTTGTTGAGACGGATGTTTTTTATTTTAAAACACAAGTAAAATTAAAATACACTAATGTGGATGTAGCCTATATCTACTTATTCCATATTCCATGACCAAAAAAAAGGAAAATAAAGAAAAATGTGTCATATTACCTTTCCATTTCTTAATAATAATAATAATAATAATAATAATAATAATAATAATAATAATAATAATAATAATGAAACAAAAAAACTATTAACTACAAATTGCGACCCTCCCTTTTTGATGTAAAACAATTAGGCTAGAACTACGACAACTACTACTACTACTACTACTAATAATAATAATAATATATTCAAATACAACCAGCTGTCACTTTAACATAAATTGACATTCCTTAGTTGCTCAAAAGATGCTCAATAGAAAAGGCTATGATAAAACAAATTCCACATTTCTCTACAAATCATGATAGGCCTAAACAACAACAGGCTGTCTCCATTGTGCACTGGCTCACATGTAGTTGGAGGCCTTGTAGCGGTGTCAGCATTCACTAATCATTTTAATTGCATGGAATTCGACAGATCTGTTTGTCACCACAGAAAAACAAGGGGCTTAAAAAACGTGGCCTGTGCTCTGATGTGTCATGGCACGCAGAGGTGACAACACTGTCAACACAGTCTGGTACCCCACTGAAGGTTCAAAACAGTTTCATTCAAAGCTAATTATGGAAAACTCTGGAGCTCAGTTTGATTTCCTCAAAGGAGGAGGTTACAGATAAGTAAGATCTATAATGGCACGCTGTCAGTGGAGGATGGTATAGATCATTTAGTTTGTCTAATATCTTTTCCACACTAACACTGATGTTTTTGTAAATACAGTCTACTCTCGTTATACCGCCAACTTCCGTTCACGGCCAAATTGGCGGTATAGCGAAAATGGCGTTACAACGGGTTGCGTCCATAATGTGCATGTCTTTACTATATGGTGTCTATGCTGCCTCCGTTAACCCGTTCTAATTGCGTTTCTAAATAAATCTTGATTCTGTTATGTTGTAAGGGATCATTTAAAGTGGGGAAACATTTTAAGCATTATTATACCGTGTCGGGAAATGACACCCCATCATCTTGAGGCTTTGGCTTAATCCCACGTCCTCTTCCCGACATCCTGACCTACTGAGTGTTCTGCGATAAATGAACGGTGGCCGTTCCGTAGACCTACTCGTAGCTTGTCGCGATCAGCATCTGGCGCGTTTGTTTCAGTGCATTGTTAAAATTTATGTGTACTCGATGGCAATCACGCTGGCGGTATAACGGTCGGGAAATCAATGGTATAAGTGTTGTTTGTGCATGGAACTGGGCTGGCGGATGGCGATAGGCGGAAATGGTGGTATAACGGCGGGCGGTTTAACGAGAGTAGACTGTATATATTTTAGGGCTGTCAAAATTAATGTGTTAAATGTTAAAAATTTTAAAGCAGTTAACCCATTTGCAGCATAGACTGACTTTGAACGCTTCTGGCAACGCATTTAGGGCAGTTTGTCCAAGTAGATTTACTATCGCGCATGCACAAATGAGCAGTTGATCCGGTAGTGACGGACAGCAGAACCAACCCATAAAGATGGAAGACACTAAACAACATGTTGGCCCTCTGGATTGAAATATGAGGACAAAAAAACCAAGACAGAACAGTTGTTTCAAGTTATTTAGTTGAAACTGTTGAAGGTGTTTAATAAACGCAAGTAACAGTTCTGCATTCAAAACCTTATTTAAATAAAAGTTTGTATTTCAAAGTCAAAGTAGTCATTGTACTGTCAGCGTTTTAGTGTTGTATTCATGTTTATGGCTGAACTATTTTGACAGTGTTGTGTACTTTAATGTAATGCAATGTACAATATTCTATAAGATAATCATATGTTTGTAGCCTGTATTCCTGTGAGACCGATATATTTCTAAAAAATCTTTATGAGCTCAGAACAACAGATCTGTTTTTGGCTTTGTGATTATTCATTTTGTGATGAAATGTGATGGAAAGGTTGTGCATTGGCCAAGGATGAACCAATTAAAATTTGGAGCAAATCCATAAAAAGGTATGGATGTCCTTGTGCAAAATGGAATTATATCTAAAGTTTTGCTCAAAATTAAATGAAACCTGAATTTCAAGTGCGTTCAAATATTTTCCTCTGAGGCAGGAAAGCCACCACTAGAGGGCAACTCTTATTACATTCTATGTTTTTTTTTTTTTTTTTTTTTTTTTTTACATAATTTTTAGGAAAGGTATACATTAAGTGATGCAGAGTATTTGTGCATAAGGTGTTTACATTGAACATTTTAGAGAGTGGGCATGTGTGGTCTACGTATCCTGCTGTGTTGTAAGAGGAGGCAGAGACGGCTAAAGGCACGTACCTCTTCTCCAAGCCATTATTCTGTCAGCCCATGAAAACAAAAAATCAAAGCTCTCTGTTCTCTTGAATGAACACACTGTAGGTGTTTCTGTGCAGAATACCAATATTTTGGGCCTATTCAGAAAATCTTTTGAGAGAAACAGTTCAATTCAGGATGGGTTAAACTACTCTAAAACATCCAGCAGATCACTTCGACAAATAATAAGCACTGATTTGATGTCTTTAAAGCCAATTCACACCGACTCTGCGTAACCCCCATACTCACGTCATGGCTTTTATAGAAAAAATATGCCTCTATTACACAAAAGCGAGGGGGAGTGCGAGTATGTGCCTCTGTTATACGTCTGAGCTTACATGGGTCTTTACGCTGAGGGTACTGTCCCCGTTGAGAAACATTGTAATAGTCCAACCACTTGCATTTCAACATGGGGGGAATCTGCTGCATCTCCTTTGTACGAATAGCCAGAGATTGTTTAACTTTTAACATAATGTGATTAAAGTGGTGTGAAAAGGAAGAAGAATTCTACCCATTTTTGTCATCTCAGTTTTGAGGCTGTGGAAAATCTACTCAATGATGCAGGCTTTGGCTGAACATAAAGTAGGTGTGTAGTGTCGTAGTACTACCACTGACGGTGAAGTGGTAATAAACCCGATTATTGTTGTACAGTGACATCTCATTGTGAAAGGAATATATATATAAGGCAGAAAAATTAATGGGTTGGAAGCAGCAAAATGAGCAGCGGAAGGATCTGAACAATTTTGACAAGGCCAGAGCATCTCCAAAACTGCAGTTTTTGTTGGGTATTCCTGGCTAAGGATGGTTTGTACCCTACCAAAAGAGGTCTAAGGAACCCAACCAAGCATCTGTGGAAGCTTTCATACCACCTGCCTAGTATGGTGTATAGCTCCCTCCTTCCTTTTTTGCTGCCAAAACGGGACTCCACGTGGATTTGATTTGTTTATTGACCACATTGTACAGATGCACAAATGGACTGTTATCTGGTTGTCTTTCCTTAGACCATTTTCCCTAAGCCGAAACCACTACAGACCAGGAACAACCAACAAGACCTGTAGTTTTGAAGCTGCTCTAACCCATTACAGTTTGATCCTTATAATTGTTGCTTACATCCATAAGTTGCCCATTTTTTTCTGCTTCCAACACATCAACTTTGAGGACTAAATGTTTATCTGATGCCTGGGGCTGTCACATTGTTGATTTAAATGTCATGTTGGGATCAGAAAAAAACGTGAGTGGTTGTCGGGACATATAGAGGAATCAGCTCTGGATCGTCTACAGGAAAGGAGACCAGGTTTTATGGAAAGGGATGAGACTGTACTTTAGGGCTGAACTGTGCTTTACTAAGTTTGTGTTGTCCCTTAACAGATTGAGCCAGTGATTTATGGATCATTTTGTTGCATTTTTCCAGTAGAGTAACATGGTTAACATTGTTAGTGTGAATATTTGGAGATGTTCTGGATTGGTAAGTGGAGAAAGATTGCTTTCTTGTACTCTACCCTCCTCTAGCTCTGCACAAAAACTTGGAAAAGTGCCGTCTTTTTTGGACATCGATACGAAATGGTGTCAGGTCACTTATGTTACCTTAGGTCTTTACAGAGAGGTTTGTTGAGATACATGTTTGTAACTCCTCAGTCCAACCTCAGTGTACAGGTAGTACTTAAAATTTAACTGTCTATTACTCAGAGGTGAGAGGCTTTGTATAACCACAAATAAACACTGACTATCTGCTCTTAGAAAATCTACAATATTGGACATTTTTTTCAACTTTGGTGGAGGTTTGTGTTCTCCCAGTGCTGCCTAGTAATGAACTGCTGCTCTAGAAACATGAGACACAAGATGAAGTTGAATATTGATGTCAGACACTGTTACTGTCTATTGTTATTTTGTGGTCGACGTGTTCAGATTGGTTTCTGTAGTAGTATTTATTTGTGAGCAGGAAGCAGCAGGTGATCCTTAATGAAATCTTATCGGGTTATGTCATATGAGCTGCTATTGGATTGTGTTTGGAAAAAAAAAAAAAAAGCACTGAGCCATGTGGAGTTACATTGCATGCTTTTACTGAAAATGAAATTAACAAGTAGTTTGTGTCTTGTAGCAGTGAAACATCATTTAGATGAATGTCATCATGTCCCTGGTGTAGTAATTTGATTTTGGCTCAACCATATTCGCCTCTGGACATGTTATCCGTTCGGTTCTTCACAACAACAATGGTACCACCCCAAAATACTTCGAAACCAGGACAAAAGCTTGCAACTGTGAGTGCAGATGGGTATAATAAAAAATATTGCTGTGTGAAATCCCCAGTTTGTGCTTGTGTAATCTCCCTCAGCAGCATCTTTATTAAAATATTCTGTCACTGCAGTGTGCGCTTGGTATCTTAAGAAGAGGCAGTTTCTCTTGAATGTCAGGCTGCTTTGACAAACCACACTTGAGTTTGACAGAAACACTGCAGCTGCTTGTGTGCAGCAAAACACGACTGATGGAAACATCTCGGAATGACGTCACAAGTGGTCACAATAAAAAACAAAAAGAAAGACATGAAGACAGAACTGGGGTGACCAGTAGCCTATTGCTTAGGGCAGAGGTGTCAAACATGCGGCCCGGGGGCCAACACCGGCCCGCCAAAAGTTCCAATCTGGCCCGCAGGATGAATTTGCAAAGTGCAAAATGCAAAAATTACCCTGAAGAAATTAACAGTCAAGGGCATCAAACTCAAAACTAATAGCATAATAACCTAGAAATAATGACTCCAAATTTTCTTCTTGGTTTAATGTGAGAAAAATAATATGATATTAAGCCTGTAAATAACAGCAACACCAATTTTTTCTCTTCAGTTTATTGCAAAGAACATTAAATTCTGATATCCTTTAATAATAAAATGTCAGTAACCTGAACAAATATGAACAACCTGAAATATCTAAAGAAAAATAAGTGCAATTTTACCAATATTCGGCCTATTTTGTGCCTTGGTAGATCTGATCTTTTAATGCACATGTATGAATCATAAGTTGAGGCAGAATATTGCTAAAATTGTACTTATTTTTCTTCAAAAATTTCAGTTTTTTCCAGTTATTCACATCTTTTTTGTTCTGGATAGAAATAGTTTCATCATTAATGTTATTTTTTGCACTAAAACATTTGGAGTTGTCATTCTTTATAGGTTATAATGCTATTATTTTATTGATCCGGCCTGCTGGAGATCAAATTGGGCTGAATGCGGCCCCTGAAAAAAAAAAAAAAGAGTTTGACATCCCTGGCTTAGGGCGTACACATGACCACAAATATCCTCATCGGTCATCGGTTTGATTCCTGCCAGGCCACGTTATTCATTAATCTCCTTTCCAACATCTCTGTCTCTTCGTTTTACTTACTGCTAACAGTGCTACTTATTGGGCCAGTGATTGATTCATTGATAAGTGATCAATTTTCAGTGTGGAAAAAAGTAAGCATGACAATGTTTTGATAACACCAGATATTTCCCCTCATCAATGGATATGCTGCTTGGTTGTAGAGCAGTGTAGCGCAGGTTAAGGTTCGTATCGAATACATGGCAGTTCTGAAGTTAAAGCCTACATGTTGCACCATATTGTTTTTGTTGTTGTTGTTTTTTTTACCCTACAGCTGTTAATAGTTTTGGTTGTTTTTTTTTTTGGTTTGTGTAATGGAGCCACACTAAGCACTGTCCTCTCTTTTGTGACTCTGACTGTTGCAAGTTTCCAGTAACATAGATGCATTAGTTTTGTAAGAGTAGGTAGACTTTATTGGCAGTTTAGAAAATGTATCTCTTTGACACATATTTTACTAACTACAGTAACAACAGACAAAAAATAATAGAGTAATTCCATAGAGTAAATTAAAAAAAAATCTGTCTCAAATGGTCAAATGAGTCTTACATAGAAAAAAAATGACAATAACTAGCATACATTTCAAAGCTGCAGGAGCCCCAAATGCCCCAATTTTGTAATACACACCTTCCTTCTATAGATCTCTCCTCTGGGTTCATGTCAAAAAACTAAATATATATGACTTAAAGTTGTTACATACAGTTAGGGAAAAATCAAGCCTCTTTTCCAAACTTCCCATGGTGTTTAAATCCAGAGTACAGAAATAGAATCATGTCCAGGTTGCATCTGAAGAATCGGAACAGTGGTAATTACACATTTAACTCCCCTACCTGTCTGAAAACACTTGTGATTAACTCAAATCTGCATCATGGGGCAGATTTTCTACAGCCTGAAAATAGGCAAAGAGTAGACGTAATATCCTTGTGTCCTCTCAGACCAGTGGAATAATAATATATCAAAAGGTAAGAAGAAAGATGGAAATCTGCTTTAAAAAAAAAGAAAGTGAGAACTATGAAAGTGTAAAACAAAAATACTCAAATGAGAGTTTAATTTTCTGTCTCAGATACAAAATAGTGCTAGTTAGTCACTTAGAAAAAGCTAATAATGCAAGAAAAAAACTTAATATAAGCATGCTTGCTAGAGTTCATACTTACACCATGGGCCTAAAGTCCTGTAATTGAGTTACATGTCATATCTCACAATGTTAAAAAAAAAGTAAAAGCAAGAAAATCTGAATCTGGCATGTGTAATCCTGCTGACAAACATTTTGATGCAGGTCATTCATTACATTACCTCTTTGGCAGAGGTACTAAAATCTAAAGCATGTCTGTAAAAATATCTTCTGCATCTCATTCTGTCAAATAAAATAGCAGATGCAGGGGATTTCAAAGCCCAGTGCCAGGATGACAAAGCACCATTTGATTCAGTTTTGGGTCCCTCCTTCAGTCTCTGTAGGTAAACTCTTGAGGTGTTTGAAACACCAAGATGCAGCCAGGAGCCACACTTGGCTGAAAATGAAACAGGTAACAGTCTGTCATTCACCTGGCTGCAAAATTCTGCTCAAAGAGTCTGGAGTAGTGTTGAAAAAAAAGAATCATATTCAGAAAAAGACAACGATTCTAGCTTCGGAGGCAAGGTGATTGTGACTAAAAAAAAAAAAAATCACTTCTACAGTCTTGATCCTACTGTGACCTTTACATACAGTAAGGTAGGTCATGTTTACACAGTCTGCTAGAAGAGATGAAACAACAGCATCTAATGCATATGTAACATAGCAAGTAGACTACTAGAATTATAATTAGGCTTCACAGCAGTCAGTGACATCATCTAATGGGCAAATAAAGCTATCAAAATGTCAACTGTATATATATTACCTGAAGACTGGAGCAAATTTTCAGCTAAACTTAGGATCAGGACCCAAACTCAGTGGTGTTTTAACATTAACACATAAGAATAATATGATATGAAAATTATGTTCCTTAACCCTTTCATGCATGAATTGTGAGAACCTTAGTCAAGATTTTTTTCTTCAGTGTTTTTATTCCTCCTTAGGCATGAAAAAAACAATGCGATCAAGTTTTTTTTTTTTTTTTTCTACGGAGTTACAAAAATATCCATGCATTTAATTTTTGAAGTAAAGAAACGTGTTTAAAACCCAATATCAGAAATTAATATGAAAACAATGAAATAAAAACATTTTTAATTTTGCTAATCTGATGTCTTCTCACATTTTAACATATTCTAATGCTAGTAATTACTCACTTCATGGAGATAATATGCAAAAAAAACCTTCTTGTCTAACAAATAACAATTGATTTACACTTAAACATGATAACTGCAGATCAGGTTTATCAAGAACAGCAAAGTTACAGTAATGGTATGAATGTCAGTGTATGGGATGCTGCATAAGTGTCCACTGTGTTGGCTGATATGGAACTAAAACATCAAAACCCATGAATATACAAGAGAACAGCTGGAGGAGAACTGTCCACTGTAGTGACCACTGTGCATGAAAGGGTTAATTATGATGAAGAGAGTTTCTAAATGTTGACCTGATCAAAGTAATATGAAATGTAAAGGAGAGGTCATAAAGATGAAACAAGATGAAAATAACATGAAAAAAAAAAACATTGACCTAATGCAACAATTATTGTAGTGAAAAAAAGTTTTTGGACACCCTTAAAATTTGTCACAGTCTTAAATATTATCATGAAATATTTGTGGAAAATTCTTGTTTGAGTTTCAAAAGATGTGGCTGCATCAGAAAGACAGACTAATGCAAATTATTATTATTGTAATTATTGTTTATTGTTAACAACAAAAAAATACCCCCAAAAATGATCACAGTCCTATTTTGAGATTGTTTTATTGCTCAGACCTCTTTATCCTTAAAGTCTGATGATAGTGTTATTTACAAAGCTCTGTGTTTTGCAAAGTAGAAGAAACTCTGTAACACCTTCAATTTTAAGCACCCTGCTATTGTTGCTGACAACAACAGCGGTATTCTCAGAGATGCACCTATTTTTATCAGCTGTTTTTGTGGCTTTGACTTCCAGCTGAACATTTAGTCCATTTATGAGCATGAAGTCCAGCCCTAGTCACAGTAGCTACATACAGTACATGTATCATAATCTGTTAACTTCTGATTTTACTGAACGTCAAAAGTACTAAAATTACAAAATATTTCTTCTCCCAGGAGTTATACAAAATCTGTTCTTAATTTTAATGAATGTGTCACAGTCATTCTCTGTATTTTGTCTTTTTATATATTTAAATAAAAACCTTTAGGCCTGAGGGTTGTGTTCAAGCAATGAAAACTCAAGTATATTAACCATGGAAGGAGGATTTCCAACACATTGTTACAAATCTGAGCATGTGGCCAAATAATCACTGAGTCACTGGTATTTATCAATAGGGCTGTAAGAAAACATCGGTTCTGCAATATATCACAATATTTCATTTCACGATACTGTATCAATATTAAAAAGTACTGTATCGATATTTTTCGGTATTTATTCAAATGCAGATATTGTGGAGGTTCAATTTTGTTTTTTGTTTATATTTTATTTATTATTGTTAAACACTAGTCTATTAAATAAGTTATTTGAAGCATCCTACAAGCACTTTTTACTGTTTGAGAGAGGCAGATGTTAGTTCCTTTGTTGGGATTGCACAAAAATAATGTTACGATGTTAGTTATGAACTAATAGAAAATGAACATTTGAGCAGGATCTTAAACTGTAATGTCTGTAAAACATAATTTACGTTTTAATGGAGGAAAATTTTGTGATATAGCGTCAGATCCTGTTGTGATAAAAAAAAAAAGGGTTTAGTATTTGTGCATATTTCTGGTGTAATTCAATTTTTGAAGGAAATGATCATTTTAAAAAAAGACAAATAAAAAAACTGCCTTTTTAACAGTATCATGATATATCGTGATATATCATATCGTGATCCTAGTATTGTGATTTGTATCGTATCGCCAGATTCTTGCCAATACACACCCCTTTTTATCAATAATCCAGCAAATATATTAAGGTCATTTTCTGCAGTATAAGACGACACAAATCTTCCTTATTACCCTTTTAAAAAGGTGGCGGTCACAATTCAGGGAGAGTTTTTTGGGAGTTAATGATCGGTAAAATCATATCACCCTCAAAGATGCAGAAGAAAGAGGCATGTTATTATACCTACTGATGATTTTTAATTTCAGCAGTGCATAAATCTACCTGCAAGGTCAGATGTCTATCTTGGATCAAACAAGGTGAACTGTTTCAGCCTCAAATCTCAGGATCTGGGTGCATCAAGAGGCTGATAGAGGCTAAAGATGCTGCTCAGACAGAGGTATTTGGAAGCTGATTAAGAAATGAGTACACAGAGCTAAAGTCATTTGGTGTCTTGACAAATCGTATTAGTTACAGTATAACTGTAGCCCGTTTGATGCATTAAATGTATTATTCATATGGTGTGGTTGATGAGAGCAAACAGGTAGGAGGAGAGGGTATGCCAAGCTGCTTCCTCACATATCATCATGACCTGAACACTTTTGTCTCCTCTGGATTTTTTTTCTACAATTTAATGCTGCATCTTTTGTACTTTCCTTAGATTAACATTTTATCTTTCCAGCTTATGATCATATGGCAAAAAGATTGTGTCTCAAAAAATCACAAAAAAACAATAATCATAACAACTTCTGATTCCTGTCATCCACATTTTGCCAAACATTACACATTTAAGGTGGCATTAAGTGTAGGATTTAAGAAAACTCCTGCTAATCTTTGACAGAATACTGATTATCACTGTCTCAGAATACACAGTTGATAATATATCACATTTTTGACATACAGTACAGTGGTTTGAAACCTTTCTGACTCCTAATGTCTGATATTTATGTCTATGAATTGATAACAGCTCTGCCAAAGACTGATTTTGTCTTTGTACTTCACACATGATTTAATTCCAATAAATGCTCAACTCATCCAATATCACACCAAAAATCAAAGACTAGAAAGACCGTCAAAAAAGCTGAAAACAAATTTGTTTATCAGAACTTAATTTTTCCATTTTTACTTTCCAATTTATCATCTCATAAGCCCATAGATATATCTGGCATGTTTACAAAACTGGAAATAAAGTAGGCTGAAACCCACAACACTGATGTTTTACTTCAATAAACTAATAATGTCACAACACACAGACTTTTACTTAAAACCTTGAGTATATTTTAATGCTAATACTTGTTTAGAATTTTAATTTTAGGATCTGAAAACATTTTCCACCACTATTGCTGCTTTTCATACTGGCTATAAGCTAGTAAAGCAGGATTGTTTTAATATATAATCTACAAATGTGCACAAACTACAGTGTGTCCCACATGTCTCCATACATAGGAAAAATAAACGTTTCTTGACATAAACCATTTTTATTTATATAATATGCTCTATATGACTGCCATTTTGTCAGGAACACATTTCAATGCGTGTCCTCCACTGCTGAAGAACTATAAAGAAGAAATATAAAGAAATACATGTTAGAACCATATATGTATGGAATGTATTATGTCTCCTATGTATGGAGACTTATGGGACACCCTGTATATTGTAATTTATAGCAGTACAAATAACCTCTTCACATGCATACAGTCACCTTCATCCTGCCTTGTTCTCTCCTCTCTACATGTGGAGCACCCTTTCTGCTCGCTCACTAAACTCGGCTAAGTGTTGCTTTGAGATTAATACATGGGAGGCCCATTCTGCCAGATGATGTAATAATCGTGGCGGTTCGCTGTTGCCTAGATACAGGCCGACAGTAGAGAAAACACTCGGCCAGGTCTCTGTCACCAAGACCCTCAGGACTGTTTGCGTCAATCAGAACAAAAATGCTCAGACGTTTAACCATCTGTTACACTTATTGTTGGGGCTTGAAACTGTTCATGAGTCTATTCTCTCAAACAAAGTCAATTAGTTTTAAAACGAGTGTTTCTCATTATATCATCTTCTAGACGGCACCGGAGGGAGCTGTTGTCTAAACTTGTTTTCCTACATCTTTTTACATAACATTAGTGATTTGTTGAAGCGCAGTCTCTACTTGAAACTCACCCACTAACCTTTAAGACTCCTCTTTGTCTTTATTCCTTCCCTCAGCCCGACACATGTCTCACAGATGGAAAGGGAATCTCTTTTCACCTGCTGAGAGGGAGCGTCAGGGAGGTGTTAGAGGTGATCTGAGGTTGAATGTACTACTGTACTAGAGGTAGAAAGACTTGTACTTTCCTGGAGATTTCCATTTTATTCACATATATACAAACACACACACACACACACACATATATATATATATACAGGGTGGGGAAGCAAAATTTATAATATTTTGAGGCAGGGATTGAAAGACAGTGTAGGACCAATTGGCTTATTGAAAGTCATGACAATTTATTTGCCACAAGAAAATTGACATAATAGAAAATGTTTTTATTCTATGTGTCCTCCTTTCTCAATAACTGCCTTCACACACTTCCTAAAACTTGCGCAAGTGTTCCTCAAATATTCGGGTGACAACTTCTCCCATTCTTCTTTAATAGTATCTTCCAGACTTTCTCGTAATAGTTTTGCTCATGGTCATTCTCTTCTTTCCATTATAAACAGTCTTTATGGACACTCCACTATTTTTGAAATCTCCTTTGGTGTGACGAGTGCATTCAGCAAATCACACACTCTTTGACGTTTGCTTTCCTGATTACTCATATGGGCAAAAGTTTCTGAAAAGGTATGGATAATAGTGTTAGGTATGATTATGACATCAATATATGTGTGGTTTCAAAATAATTGACGTAGTGCCTATTGAGAAAAAACAACTAAATGTTCATTGTAAATTTTGCTTCCCCACCTTGTATATATATATATATATATTCATATATATATATATATATTCATATATATATATATATATATATATATATATATATATATATATATATATATATATATATTATTGCTGTCAAACGATTAAAATGTTTAACCCTTTCATGCATACTGGTCACTCCGTGGACAATTATTCTACAGTTGTTCTCTTGTATATTCATGGATTTGGTTGTTTTACTTGCATTTCAACCAACACAGTGGACACTTATGCATCATTCCATACAATGCAATTCATACCTTTACTGTTCTTGATCCACCTGATCTGCAGAAACATATTTGAGTGTAAATCAATTGCTAATGGTCATTAGACTGTAATTAACAGGTTTTTTTGTTTTTTGTTTAACAACATTTTTTTGGGGCATATCTGAGTAATAACTAGAGACCCAGGAAAGGAAAAGTTTTGGCTTTTTTACATTTAATAATTGTCTTGATTGGAAACAGCATGATGCAACAGTTTTTTCAGACAGATTTTTTTTTTTTAATTATGGAATGTCCTTTGCAGTGGAGAGCATTTTTTTTTTTTTTTTTTTTTTTATAAAGCTGTAAAATTCTTGTCCCCTACAGAGGACAAAAATGCATTGCTGGGTCTCAGGAGGTTATAGAATATTAAAATGTGAGAACAGATTAACAGCACTAAAAAACGTATTTCATAGTTTTCGCACAATATGTCAGTAAATGCATGGTGTCAAGCTGACTGGACATTTTTGCAACCCCATGAAAAATAGGTTCCTAAAAAAAAAAAAAAATTGATCACATTACTTTTTCATATCTAAAGAGGAATAAAAATACTTAGGAAAAAAAATCTTGATTAAGCTTCTCATAATTCATGCATGAAAGGGTTAATCAGATTAATCACAGGGTTGCTGTGGATTAATTTCGATTAATCACAATTAAATATCATTCATTTTTAATCTATATTAATTGCGTTTCATTTTGCAGGAGCAAACAGACTCAAGAAAGAAGGGAATATATATGCACTTAACATGTTTGTCGCAAGCTGGGCAACGCGTTAGCCAAAGTGCTAGCAGAATCTCTGACCAACGTATGCTTTGTGTTAATGTGGTATTTTAAGATGGAAGTGCTTCGGTGAAAAGAAAACTCCTTCCTGCAGAGTGTGCATAACACTTTATGTCGATCGACTGTTCTGTCTTGGGTTTTTTTGTCCTCATATTTCCATCCAGAGGACCAACGTGCTGTTTAGTGTCTTCTATCTTTATTGGTTGGTTCTGCTGCCTGTCACTACTGGATCAACTGCACATTTGCGCATGCACGATGCTAACTCTACTTGGACAAACTGCCCCAAATGCATTGCCAGAGATGTTCAGAGTCATTTTGTGCTGCAGATGGGTTAATTGCGTAAAATTTTCAATCAGATTAATCATGATAATGGATTAATCTGTGTTAATGTGTTAATTTTGACAGCCCTAATATATATAGATATAAATACACATGCACCCTACCTCATCTCAGAGGTAAATATTGCAACTTTTACTCCATTTTACATTTTCATCTCCTTCCTGTCCATAAACCAAGCATCTCCTAAATTAAAGGTTGGTGATAAACTGAGGGATGTAATCTTCCATCCTGGATTTGAGAAAATTCACCTCCTTATTAAGCTAAAAAAAACTGTTAAATCTCTCTTGGATTTGCAAAAAAAATAAAAATCCATTGTCACGAACCTAACAAGAGACCTGTTGTTCTGAGCTCTAAAAAGATCTTTTTAGAGATACATGCTTCTCACAAGACACCAACACTACAAACATAGAATGGTTTTATCGAATATGATGCATTGTTGCAAACTAAACTACACAACAGTATATAAAGTTATACAAATGAGTTAATAAAAATGCAATTGTCACATTAATGCAGCTGCAAAATGAATCTAAAGCCATCACATTTAATAGTCATACACTGACAGGAAGCATTTTACTGTACATTGACTTCTTTTACTTTTTTTACTGTTCTTTGTTGTTCAAAGTTTTACTGAAGTAAGGTTTTTAATACAGGACCTTTACTTCTAGTGGAGTATTCGACAGTGTGGTACAAGTACTTTCACTTAAAGGCAAAGTATGTAACATTTTTTGCTTGTGTTTGGAACTACAACTGTTCTAAGTAGGTCAGTCCTTCCCACTCTGCGAACGAGGAAGAGAGCAGTAGTGGTAGAGCGAGCATGAGACTGTTGGTAATGAGTCACAAAGCAGTGAAATAGAGAAAAAGAACACTATTTCCTGATTCTGTCACAACATTTGCATTGTAAAACCACAAATAAACACCCATACCTTTGCAAGACTATGGGATTGTCCTACAGGTAATACGCAGCTGAGCGACGCTGCTGTTAGATCAAGATACAAACACACCAGCGAAGGTTCATGCCCATGTGGATGAAAAGAAGAACAAAATAGAAAATACAGACAGAGGGCTGGGTCTTGGGTATAGTCCATAGTTTTCAAAAATATAACTAGCCTTGTTCTTTAAAGGAGCCTATTAGGTTCATCAGGCATAGCAGGGACAACTACCAGTGGATCTATGTGTTTGTCACTAGGCAAGAACATGATGTATACATGACCAAGGACTGAAGTCACTGTCTGACCCATAAACAAATTACTGTATACACACTAATGATTTTTAAAGCAAAGTGGCATGAAATGTTGCCAGGTGTTCTAGTCATTTTCATTTTCAGGACTGTAAATTTAATGTAAAACAGAGGATGAACCTGCAAATGCCACAAGTTCAATTAGTCTTGTTTAACCCTGTAAAGCCTGAACCATTAAATCACTGACAGAAAATTCCAGTTCTTTGATACTGGAGCCTTTATTGGTCCTTCGGAACAGTCCAGAAATGCTTTTTCAAATATCAATTTCCATGTATGAGTTTCAATTTTGTATCATATTTGATACATCGGGTCTCAATGCTCAAACCTTATTATTTTTGAACAAACAAAAGCATAATATGACACAAACATGCCTAACAAGTTGGTAATTTCCTTTTCAAAATCAAAGTTCTGCCTTCTTCCTCATTAATGACAATCTTGTAGTGTCAGTGGAAAGGCCTCTGGTGAATGAATTCCTCCCCCCTGGTGGATTATCTGTGTATTGCATGTATCTAATTGTATACACCAGGTTTTTCAAGAAAAAAAAAGTGGAGGACTTCAAAACTCATGTATCAAATATGATACGTTTGGTGTTATAGGGTTAACTGTTCCTCTGCAATAGGCTGCAGACAGTTGTTTACTGTCTGTTTTAACCTGTTCGTCTTGTTGCACGTCTGTTCAATCCACTCCTACTGCAGGTGCTATACAGTACCAACTGCAATTTTACTTATTTTGTGTGTTTCTAATCTGGTTCCTGATGATCAAACTGTAAAATCTTAATGTATAACCATAACCTCAGCCCATAAAATAGAGTAATCAACCCCGACAATAATTCAATAACTATGAATAATTACTAGAGATTGATTGGTTTTGCTTGAAATGCCCATCCCTATTGTCTGCAGGTAAATGCATCACCACACACCAAAGTGATGACTGAGATGGATTGTGATTAGATACATTTGTATTATGTTGTTTTGAGGGAAAAGGTGACATACTTTGCCTTAGAGTAAAGGATCTGAATACTTCCTCTGCTGGTGACTAGTCTGTGCTTCTGTAACAGTGGTGCATTAAGTGCATCTCCATTCTGTTTTTAGCTCAACCATGGCAAATTAAATCCACAGGTCGTCATAGCAACTAAGGAACTTTTTATGCTCTCAAACTTGTGGTGAATTTCTAAGGTGACCAAAGATGCATGAAAAGGATCTGACAGCCTTGTTTATTTGCATAAAATCAGACTCCTAAATGACAGCGTAAAAGGGATTTCTTCGATAAAAGTCTTCCTCAAACTGTGCTCTTGTTAACTTCCTAAACATCAGTGGTCATGTTCCAAAAGCTGTCCTAATTTAGTCAAGTATGGTTTAATACCCAGAAATAATCTTGCTCCATCCATTCTAGTGATGACGCTTTGGGGTGCAAGTCTGGTAGACAAGTATGACAGCAAGCATTTCACACTAAGCAGGAGATGGCAGGACAAGATCCACACTCACAAATGTTATTTTTTTTCTGCAGCTGTTACTCTATCACCAACTTTAGTTTTTGAGAAATCTCAGGCAAGAAATGATCCCTCTACTAAAGAGTATACCATTTATACTACACAAGCAAATCCTTTACAAAGCATGATTTTTCCAAATATTTAAGACAGATAATGTGTTGTCAAACATAGGATTTGGAGATGCCTATAACAATCCTAGGTGATGATGATCCAGTGATGCTGATATGATTTTAAATTCAGATGTTTATATATTGTGAGCATATTACTTAAGCCTTTAGTGAAACTGCTAGTGTCATAAACAATAAGTCATAGAGCTGTAACTCCTGTAATCCAAATGCCACACAGAAATCCCAAACTTTCATGCTGAAAAAATATTGTTTACCATGGAGTTCTATTATTTTTGTACACAGATGAAAGTGACTTTACACTGCATCAGAAAGAAAGGACTTGCTTTTGATACTAACTTGAAGAATCGGTGACAAAAATATACGTGTCTTAGCATTTCTGTGTATGTGGGGTTTTTTTTTTTTTGGTTTATGAAAACAAAAGCCATTTGACAGATTTACAAAACATTTGCAAAGCTAAACACTGGTCATTTTTAAAGACATCAGCGTCTATGGTCAGTGTTATCTATGGGGGGAAAAAATGTCGCCACCATCTGCTGCTCTGGTGCCAGCGTGTGATGAGTCAGTGATGCCTCGCCTGTGCTGCATCTACTGTAGATTCAGCTGCTGGATTGGCTATCATTCTGCATTTCTGTTGCTAGAAAAGCATTTCAAGTGGTTTCGGCCTCATTAGGCAGCGTGTGCCACTGAGAACAGGAGATGGAGGAGATTAGCTATGATGTCAAAAAGGCATGGCTGATAGCTGAGTCCTCCGAGTCTCCACTAGACTTTTTAAAAATGTAACCATTTTCACTGTGACAGCAGTAAAATCTGACATTTCTGACATTGTCATGTTAGCAGGAGCCAAGTTTCTCTTCGGACTATATGTAGAACCTGTCACTTCTCCGGTTTTCATTTTATTCACACACCAAAGCCAAAGACTTTAATTGCAAACTGTCACCCCAGTTAAATCAACTTAAACTGCAGATGGATAATATAAAGGGGCTCCACATTCTAATGCAACGTTATGAAATCATGAAGCTTCCTCTCCATTACCTGTATAGGTCTTAAAATGCATTATTACATAGCACATTTGACTGATTAAAGGCACATCATGCTGACGTGTCTAGCTGATTGGTTGCACAAGGACTGCACTCTGCTTTGATACACCAGAGAAGCGATTATATCTTGAATGTTACTCACAGACTGACGATTTGGTGGAACATTAACTAATCTCCATTAAACATGCGGGAACTGCGACAGCACTGGCAGAACATCACTCCCAGAGTCTGCGCAAAAGACCCTCCCACCAACCTGACACTATTCTATTCAGCTACACTGGGCTGCACTCGACACACACAATAAAGTCAAGTCACATTTTCACAATAGTGGTGAACCAGCCAACTAATTACAGCGGAGGTACCACACAGAAACGTCCGACGAGGAGGTAATATATCACCATGCCAAAAACAGGAATAATAAAACTGCTCTGACAGTGGCTTTTGCTTGAATTATTAGGCCTGTGTGATAGCGGGCACTTAGTCAGGGTTGGGCAGTTAAAAAGCCAGTATAGACAGGGGAATTAGGGGGAAAGGGCACATATTTTTATTTTTTATTTATTTGGTTTCCCCTCGAGTGTAAAATGGTGTCATGAGACGTCTGAATGTCACCTGGAAATATGACATTTCTTGCTGATCACTATGAGATTTGTTATTAGGAAAATACAGTCGGTGTGTATGAGTCTGTGGTTCCGTATTCATGTGTGGCAGGGATTATATAGCCATGTCTTTTGACGGTTTACTTCCTGGATAAAAGCGCCACATTATGTAGTGCCTAAGGGTGCATTTTATACTTCAAAATCAGAGAAACAATTTTTTTAAGGACTGCCATGATCACAGTTACACGTACATTGATATATTTGTACTGTTGTCTCATGCGAACAAGGGCAACAACGGGCTTCATGGTTCATTTTCTTAAATTTCCCTTTTACTCGTAAAGCTTTAACATTTAAGACTCACATGTAGTTATTTGCTTAAATTAATTTTGTGTCATACTGGGAGCTGGTTACTGTTGATGTTAGCTGACTGGAGCCACTTTCACACAGAGATCCTGGGAAAAAGGCAAGATGGGGGTCCCACCTTTTTTCCACCATTGACCGATTTACACAGCCAAGCCAGAGGTGTAACAGAGGTGAGACAGGCTGGACTTTTACACAGCGGACCTGCGTTCTGGAATCAAAGTAGCGGTGATGCAGCACTCATTTTTAAATCCCCCCGGTATGGGAGAGATGCGCCCACTACGGAAGGCTTCGTGCCCAGCTTCGTACCTTCCGCAGCCAGCTTTGTGCCACGGGTGAAAATGGCATGTAGCTGCGGCACCAGTGGCAGGTGCCGCAGAATCACACCAGTGCCTCCATATGCAACCGCTGTCAGTCCCGCGCCAGGGGTCGACGTCATCAAAATATCACACCTTGGTTGCGGAATGAGAGGTGTTCCTTTTACATAGCATTCTGGAATCATGATTCCACCTTTATCACGGCTCTTTTACTACCTCCAGAGGCGTCACAAAGCCACAATAAAGGTGGGACCAAATGATCCCACCAAGGGGCGCCGCTACCAACTGTGGGCCCCATGAAAGGTAAACATTGTGGACCCTTTCATAAAATTCAGTATCTTGTTGATCTGTCACAGTGGGCGGGGGGGGGGGGGGGGGGGGGGGGGTATGTATGTGAGGGTGCAGTCCATACATAACATCATTTATGCTAGCGTGGATTCGAAACTGAAACTTAACATGCTTTCAACGTCCGACTCCTATCACTCTTAAACAGCAGATCTTACACGAAATTTTCACAACTTTTAACCTGTATTCACTGGACCCCCTCCACTGCTCTATGGGCCCCCCACAAATGCTGGGGCCCATGAATTTGCCATGTTTACCCCCCTTTATTGGCACCACAGATCCCACCATTTCGTTTACACAGACATCATTCCGGAATAAAGTTGAAATATTCCCGTAGTAGAAGTGCTGTGTAAAAGGGGCTTGGATTTCTCAGCTAACAGGAGCTACTGATGCACATTTTTGCAGATGCAGAGAAGCAGAAGAAAGGCACTCAAGAATGCACAAGGTTTAGAATCTCTGTGGAAAGTCTGACCTGAAGTATTACAAAAATATCAGTATGTTGTGGCTGTTGGCAACCAAGACTATTGTTAAACAGCATAAAAGTGAGACATAAACTTCATGTAATCAAACAAGTGCAAATCCACCACTCTGTCTTAAATTGTTGTACTTATGTACAAATGCTTTCACAAAGTAAATAACCATATGCAAAAGCTGAGTGGAATGCTGGATCCCTCTCAGCCTAAATGACTGCCATCTTGGTGAAAGAGGAGGATGTGGTGATTGTAGCAGAAGTGGTGAACACTGCTCTGTGCAAAATTAGTTACAAAAAATAAACCTTTTAGTATAAATCACAGCACAAGTTAGTGAATAATGCTGCAGATAGCTCGCAGAGAGTTAAAGTTGATAGTGGATGGTAGTGCTGATCATCCATTAAAAATCAGCAAAGGGTGTTTTGTTTCCATTTCCAGTTCTGGTAAGTGCACAGGGGCTGGTTTGATGTGAGAAAATACTGATTTGTATTTCCACACTACATAATAAAGCCCACTTACAATGCACTGCATGTACAGTGATAGCACTAACAGAAGTACTCGATTTGAAACAGTTGAAGGCTATGTCCACACTAATCTAGTGTGTTAACATCCCAAAAAGGGAGAGTGAGACTTTTGGAAGCACTATTGGCCCTGTTTTAGTTTGGAATCTCTGGAGATGTGTTGTGATGTGGGCATTATAAGTCACTTCATATCGCTCCCTGATCCCACCCCTTCCATGGCACTGTTTTTGTTGTTTCGGTTGCAGCTGTTGTGAAGGTAAATGATCATTTTTGAATCATGGTTCTACGACTTTATTCACAACAGAGAAGCTGTCATTGATTCATTTGTAAAAAGTCCAATTCGGTGCGAATGTGGCCTTAAATATTACCTTCACACATTAGCCTTAAACCTTAAATTTTTCTCTCCCTCCAGATGCACCAAACTGTTCGTACCCAGGTGGGTCGAATAATAAATCCCACTTAATCATAATCTGGAAGACCCGCATATTATATTATTTCTCCACAGTTGTTGCAAATAGATTGGCACATGCACAAATATTGAAGAGATGCCACCAAAAAAGTCTAAGAAGAAGAAGACCTTTGACACTAGTGAAATGATGCATTGTTGAATAAATATAAAATGATGGTAATTTTCTACAGCATCAGTACTTGCTTTAAAGGAGAGTCTAAAACTAGTAGTGACACAATATTTGTGCTGCTCTAAATGCTGTTTCAGCAGACAGATGGACAGGAACTGAAATGAAAAGAAAATGGTTTGACATGAAAATGAAAACTGAAAATTGTGCTCCACGATGACGGATGGACAGGAGGAGGTGACAGTCAACCCAAGTAAACCTATAAACTCAAGAAATAATTGGAGAGGTGGAACTGACAGGTGTCCAGTCAGACGCTGCCTCTGACAGTGATGCCACTCCAGGCTCTTCATCATCTGTAGCCCCTCACACGAAAACTGAATGCAATATTATCTACAATTTTAAAAGTTTAACAGTTATTGGTCCCGTGTAATTACTTGAAAAGATGTACAGTTTATGATTGTTCAATGGACAAAGAATTTATGGAGTATGAAAATTTGATATGTCCTCAACTATTCTGCAAATGTTCTTATATTGAAGAAAACGTCGATGAATCCAAGAAATCTAACAATGTACAAAATCAAACACATCATGGATGTCACCAAAAATAAGAGAACATATGTTCATGTATTGCTTCCTGTATAAGGCCCATTATCATCCCTTTCCACTTCTCTCCCGTTTTCCCCTGACTCTGTCTGATAAAGCAGAGACTCTTCTAAAACTCTATTTTCCGTCTAAGTAAACAGCTGCATTACATCTACACTGTCTTGATAGCACTGTGAGTGTAATCCCAGTGTCCACAGCTACTGTCTTTGAGCTTCCACAGTGAGTATTAGTCCTCTCTCAGGGGGAGATGAGGGCTGCCCAGCTGACAGCCGAGGTCATTGCACTTGTTTTTATCTGGGATGGTGCGGTGACAGGCTGCTGCTCGCAAAATCCTGAACACAAGGCTTGTTGGGTAACTTACAGCAGGAGCACAGATACATGCCCTTGTCTTCTGAAGTACAGACAATCAAATTCAGAACTTTAACCTCAGATGCAGGGGTGGGCAATATGTCCAAAAGATTTGATGACTCACAATCACAAGAAGTAGGTCTTATGATACTTACAGCCAAGTTATAGCATCATTTTCTCTGTTTCCTTACTCCTTAAGTGGTCAGTTAGCTTTTTTAGTTCATGGTTAAGGCCTTTTCACATAATATTATTGCAATATTTAGACATAAGCCAGAAGAAGCATGCAACAAATCTGCTTTTTGATGACCCATCACTGAACGCTCAAATCCACCAGCAGCTCATCGAGTTCCTCTACTGAGTGGACTCCTCTCAATTCCAATTCCTTGCAGAGTTTTCACACTGTCTTTCTGAACTCATCACCATATGACAGCTGTAATTTTTGGCTGTGTGACAGCCAGTATTCTCATTCTGTCTTTCATTATTCATCAAAATATGGCACATAAACTCCTGCAGATATAACTGTACTAACCTAATGCTTTCAGTGCAGACAGACTGTCAACCATAATCACAGACTTAAATACACTCACTAGCACAGCAACATTAATACCACATGACAAAAGACCAAATTCAACAACAAAAACAGAGCCTTGTTTCTTGGAAACCCCTCTTATTAAAGGAAAACAACCTTGCCACACATGTTCTTCATTAGAAAAGTACTAAAACATCTCACTCTCCAGCTAATTAGTGAGTTAGATTTAACAACCAACAAGCTAATGTAGTGTTTGGATAATATTCTAGTAGAGAAAAAAGGCACTTTATTTTAATCCACTTGTACAGATTCTCAATTTAAAAAACAAGTCTATCTTAAGTAACTGTTTTTGTTGTTTGTAATAAACACAAGTTGCTTAGAATTATGTGGGTAGAGTTTAATTGTAATGTGGTAGCGCTGTCATATTGGTGGAACTGTGTATGAAAGTTTGAAAAATGCTGATATTTATTTGATGACATGGTCCGTATGATTCTTCTAAAAAGTAGACCATTAATCAAAATTAAATTGTCAGTATCATCAATGCTTGGTCATGAAGAAACTAAATGTTCTCTTTTTAAGCTTACTGAGCCCATGACAAATGCTAACACTGCTGAGAGAATATGCATGAATGGTCGTTTTAAGAATAAATGAAGTCATGCTGTACAGGTATTGTATGTTTGAACTTGAATGTCTGTGTCACCCTTTATGGAACATTTACAATGTTCTTATGGCTCATTAATGTGCTAGACGGCTCACTGAACACCCCAGCAGCATGTGGTTTAATTACTGCAGGGCAGAATAATCTGTCAAGATGACTGATTTGGGAATGTGCGCCTCTTGTTGGATGCATTTGGTATTTGCAAGCTATTAAATTTATGGCACTGCATCTATCTAAACTGCTCTGAGTTTTATTTATATTTGTATCTGTTTCAGTTTGTTACTTATTTATGGGTGCTTCACTCTCCTATGAGATAAGAGCAAAGTTATAAGTGAGCCCTACACCTCAGAAACCCTCTGGTACTGACATGTCTGGTGTTGCCTGGCAACCACTTAACATTTTGGTGAAGGATACCTATACTCGTATGCAAAAAAAAAAGGAAGGTGAAGGCTAAGTTGCATGAACTCCTTCTGTGGGTGTATGGAAGTTGAATACATTATGTTTCTCACCAAACACCAGGAGGAGCCCATTATTCTCAAGCCAACACCAGTGCCCCAGCTGTTCCAAGAAAACAGCAAACTTCCCTCATCAGCTGCAATGAGAAGTAGAAGCACAGAAGGCGATTACAGAGTTACAGAGTTAGGTAAACTTTTTTTTTTCTAAGAAATCAATAGGCTATAATGTCTTAAGGCAGTTGGAGAATGAAGCTCTTAAATGGAATCGAATAGATACAGTGTAACTGCAAGGTCATTTCTTGTCTTGGCTCGCTAGTTCTTTTTTTTTTCACAGCCTCTTAGAAATACAACAGGTTGGAACAAGAGATCATACAACTGTCAAATTCCTTGGATTTACTTAAACATATTTGAATTTTTAATTTTTTTTTTTTTTTACTTTGTTTTGTTGGTATTTATCAGCAAAATACCTGATAGTGATAGACCAGCACAGGACAATGTGTTAACTGTGTTTCATTTTAGGTATGAGGTGAACTCTTGCAAAATCACATTAAATAATACACAAAAACTAACTTAATAACATATAAATAATAATCAACTAGAAGCACTCGGAGAGCGCAGACCTCCGCCAAGGTTGATCAGTGGGCCCCCCCGTGGGCCCCCCCACCCCCGATCACCACCAAAATTTAATCATTTCTTCCTTATCCCATTTCCAACAAACCCTGAAAATTTCATCCAAATCTGTCCATAACTTTTTGAGTTATGTTGCACACTAACGGACAGACAAACAAACAAACAAACAGACAAACAAACAAACAAACCCTGGCAAAAACATAACCTCCTTGGCGGAGGTAATAACACTAAAATTATCAAATTAATATGACTGTTAATGTCATAGTACATATCTTCTGCTGCCAGAGGTCTCTCAACCAAAACAATAAGACAAAAACATTTAATACATCATGAAATAGTCTGGAATCATTGAGATGTTCAATTCTTGACCAAAGCTGCACAATAGTTTGTTTGAGCATCGTCATCGCAATGTATGTGTGCGCAATAGTCACATCAGAGATTCTGCAATGTAGGAGGCAAATGAACTCAGTGTTTTCTCATCTAATTTCAGCCTGGGTACCTGACACACTCTGCGCACAGCGATCCACCAATCACAATCATTATTAATCAGTTTGCTGAAGCAGACCAAATGACCAGAACGAACAAGAGAAAATCACCGAAAACTAAGACTCGGTGTCAAAAAGAAAAGCGTCAGTTATCTGGAATTATTTCGGCTACAAGAAGGATGATATTGAAACGTGTTCTGTGTTGACAGTCTCTTGCACCTGTTGCCACAATGAGAGGAAACATAAATAATTTCAATGACCACTGATGTCAGTGCCACACAGCTATTATATCCTCCTGAGTATTTTTTTCAAATCGCAATATATATCGCAGGGTTAAAAAAAAAAAAAATCACGTCAGTTTTTGCCAATATCGTGCAGCCCTACTGTGGACATATGATACCATTGGGTGGTTTACCAAATGAAATGGGCTAAAGCACACTGAAGAATTTGAACACTATTGGAAATATCTGATATGATGTAAATGCACCAAAAATATCTAACACAGACTTAACACTCTTTAATGTAGAAAGGTTACATGTTTTATCTTTTACAGGGTGTACATGTTATATTCATATTCCAAATTCTCGACTGCAGGTGGAAGTCACATACCAGAACACATTAAGGGCTACCAAAGTGCTTATGCATACACAGACTTTATCACTCGATAAATGAAGTATAAAGCTATAACCATACAACGCACATCTGTGTTCAGGTATCATCATGCTTTCTCTTCCAACTTAAATTCAGAGCTGGTTATTGACAGCTGGTCAGAATAACACTGTGTTTTATAATCTTCTGTTACGTAAACTGATAGTTTACATTATTGCTCTGTTAGCTTAGCTCTGTTTGTGGACAGAAAACAGCCCCAGTAAAACAACAAATCACCTCCATTTTTTTGTACAATTTGTGTTGTCAGTGGCTGCACTAAAGATCTTTTTAGAATTGCCCAAACAAGGTCAAAACTGTCACATTTTAGCCTGAGTCAACAAATGACAATTTACAAAATACCCGTAATATCACATATATCAAATACTGTATCTTCAAGCCTCATAATCAAACTCACTCATGTAAAAGTAACACTATTTTTTTCATTATCACACTGCATTCGTTTCATTTAGAGTTGTGTCCAGAGGTGAAAACAACAACAATGCCACTAGCTTCTATCACTTTGTCACTTTCTTTGAATCTAAAAGTTGTTTCTTAGTGGTTCTCATCCCTTCTGGTCATTTTCTGACACTTTGGTCAAAGACTCCATGGTGTTAGTTTTCGTCACCAAGGGAGATTGACAGAGGGACTTACTTACTTTTAACAATCTAATGATGATTTTATGTAATCTTTTTAATATTTAGAAGTTGAAATATGATATATTGCCCCTTTAACCAAAGTGGCACAGTACATTCATTCTTTCATTCATTTCATGTGTTTGTCTATTTTGAACATTTACAGAATATATGCAAATTCAAAATTTCAAAAAAAAAAAATTCATCTATACTCGAAAAGGAGTGGGAAGAAGAAAAACTTATTTAATCCCACCCCCATTCACATCATCAAATAACTTAACATAATAACATTTTAAATACTCACTCCTGTCCTTTGATTTCAAGCCAGAACAATGAACAAAATAAGCCCAAACCAAATTAGTATGAACTCATTTGACAGAATTTACATTGCATAACCAAAATGTGTGTGGAAAAATAGAAACAAAGTACATTCCTAGTGGTGTTACCACAGGTAACAGTTAACCGTCAACTTACATTATAATAATCACATACCAACAATGGTAAAAACAAAAAAACTGCAATACCACAAGTGATAAAGAACAGCAATAATTACATACCAACAATAGAAAGAAAAAAACCCAAAAACTACAATAGCCCTAATGGTAAAGGGCAGCACGTACCAGCAATGGTAAGAACAATACCAGATGGTAATGGACAACACATACCAACTAGATGAGGAACAACAAGCACACATTAACATATAAGACAGAATATTGATGTAACATCAGTATTAAGACCCTCCATCTTTATACTGGGACCAGACCATATGTTTATGTAACAGTTTAAATTGGTGGATATTTAGGCATTCAGAAGTAAAATGAATAAATTCCTTCTGCATCTGTCTGAACCAAAACTGTTGAATGAAATTTGGCGGCTGTTGAAATACTGTGATGAGGCATTAAAGTTGGAAACTAAAGCACAGCCACAAGTAACCTCAAATAGAGCATCAGAATAACTACTCACAAAGCTACTCCCTGCAATAGAGACCCACTTCCATAACAACTTGCACCAGAAGCAAGACATATGGTGCCTGTATGGTTTGGGTATTAAAAACAAAAATGGATGGTTATTGGATTTTTGTTTTAAAGTATTAAACTCAAAATGGAAATACAAGGATTATTTTTTTCGTGGTCAAAAAGAAATAAAAATTGGATTGATTTTTATTTTGTATTTTATATGGAAATGGAATAAAGAAAACACATTTTCTAAGACCAGATGTGGCACCAATGAAAAAAAGTGTTGTGTTCATTTTAAAAATCCAAAGACCAAAACGTGGACTGCATGCACATACAGTACAACAACAACTCCAACACCTGTTGCACTGCCCACATTGCCTCCCTCTTCGACAAACTGAATCTTTTTACATCAGCAATAGGACAATACTGACCCAGCCACCAGAATACCCACCCATCCAGGTCAAAGGGGTGCTCACTGATATCATCACCTCCTCCAAAAATGCTGCCTGGCTGAGGTCGTCTGTACCACACTGAACCTCTCAGCAGTCGCTTTTCCATTGGACATCTGCGCAAAACTTCACTGATATTTACTAAATGTAAAAAAAACAGAAGTGCGTAATGTTGATTTTTCCATTAAATCACAAATGTGATAATTTATTTATTATCGCGAGATGACACGAGAAGTCATTCCATAAACATGGTGACAAATGTAAATATGGTGTTGATTTACAGATATTCATTATTATTATATATTACCCCTCTATGTTGTACCAAATTTTAAAAAATGATTGGGTTTCCTGGTGTGTCCACACATACTGCGACATGTTTCTTCTTCTTCTTCGCTTGTTATAATGTACGTCAACATCTGGTTTTTTTAATTCACATGACTCTAGTTGCGAAAAAAGGTCTTTCCATCGCAGTTTTGCGTGATATACTATTTGCGCTACACCCGAAAAACCACCTCTTGCCAACGCAAAAACTTTTAATCGAAAAATGAGACTTTTGGCGAGATTGGAATTTTTCCATTAGGTAAATTTTTATGTGCAAGTTATATTTGCGCAATTTGAGGGTAAATGGAAAAGCGACTACTGTCCAACGCTGTAGTTCCCAGATGTTTCAGAACCACCTCCATCTTCCCCATCCCGAAGAAATGTGTTTAAGTAACTACAGACTCAAAGCACTCACCACTGTTACCATGAAGTGTGCTGAGAGACTGGTTCTGTTCCACATCTAAGACACTTTCCACATCACACTTGACCCACATCACTTTGCTCACGGTCTACAGAGGATGCCACTGCCACTGCCTTACACTTCGCTTGAACACACCTGGAAGGCAGAAACGCATAAATCCGGATGCTGTTCATAGATTACAGCTGTGCTTTTAATACCATCATCCCCTCTGAGCTCAGAGCCAAAACTACCACACTTACAAACAGCTTCTTCCCCCAAGCTATATCCCATCTCACCTTGGCTACCCGCTGAACTCTACTAATGACTCTCTTTTGCACTCCTGCTAGGTTTTCGGTTTTTACACTACTGTCATTTCACAGCTCAATTATGTAATTCAAACACATACAGTAGTACCTCTTTCAGTACAGGTTTGTACTGTGTTATTCTTGCTTTTGTAGTAGAGACAGAAGATGAAATGGTTTAGACGATAAATTGATGCCTTTGATTTTGGCACATATTGATTTGAACAGTGGCTGGTTACTCATTTCAGGGTTATAACCTGGAATGACCAACTTAGACAGGAAAAAATAGATTTTTACAGTTAGTCTGATGGTCAGGTGCAAAGTTACCTATTAATCTGATTCTGACTCTCAGTAGGACAGATAAAATAATTTATATTACAAGTAGTGCTGTTAAACAATTAAAATTTTTAATCAGATTAATCACAGGGTTGCTGTGGATTAATTTTGAATAATCACAATTAAATATCATTCATTATATCTATATTAATTGGGTTTCATTTTGCATGAGCAAACAGACTCAAGAAAGAATGGAATATATACGCACTTAACGTGTTTATTAAACACTTTCAACAAAACAACTTGAAACAAATGTTCCATCTTGGGTTTTTTTTTTTGTTTTTTTTGTCCTCATATTTCCATCCAGAGGGCCAGTGTGCTGTTTAGTGTCTTCCATCTTTCTGAGTTGGTTCTGCTGCCTGTCACTACCAGATCAACTGCCCATTTATACATGCACGACGGTAATTCTATTTGGACAAACTGCCCCAAATGCATTGGCAGAGACGTTCAGAGTCATTCTGTGCTGTAGATGGGTTAATTGTGTTAAAAGTTTTAATCAGATTAATCATGATGATGGATTAATCCACGTTAATGTGTTAATTTTGACAGCCCTAATTATATCATTTAGTTCAATAGTTGCACAGTTTCTTTCTAAGTCAAAGATATAGCGACAGTGTCTGCTATTTTCTACTTGAAACTACCATTATTACTTCAGCATTTAAAAATCTTATATCAGTCAACCTTTGGTTTGCAGTTTGCATTTATAAATAAATATCAATATTACACAGCTTTGGTGTTCACTCAGTTCTTACTGGTCAATGACAGTAGACTAACAGATTGTTGCTAAAACCTGATCATTCACATTATAAATCAAACTGATTTTTTGTTGAGTTATAATAATAATGGATTGGATTTATATATTGCTTTTCCATGCACTCAAAACACTTTAGTCTGAATCCATTATTCATTCACATACTGGTGGCTGCCACTCTGCACCAACAGCCTCTCCAACCACCACCAAACATTCATACGCCAGTCAGAGCAATACTGGAGGCCAGGTGGGTGAAATGTCTTGCCCAAGAACACAAAGGCAGAGAACAAGATGGAGTAGGATTTTAACTGCCGACCCTCAGGTACTTTGAAGACCCACTCCTCCTTAGCACAAATGCATGGATTTCTTTAGTAGGCATCTGTATAATAATCAGGGTGCTTGTTCTTTATCCAAATACAAATTCCAGACTTTTTCAAACTGCTACCCCCCCCCCCCCCAAGACCCTGACTTTATGTACTTTTGTACTTGCGTGCCTATTTTTTTGGTTGAGATTATACCTTTTGTGTGTAGTAGAAAAGTTCACTTTAATAAATGTATGAATGGATGAAAGCATAATTCTTAGTAAATTATGTTTTACTGGCAGGAACGTTTTCAAAACATATGAAAATCACAAAAGTGCATGGATATCACACAAACAAGTTTCATTAGAATCAGTCCAGGACCGCCCGCTTAAGGAAATCATCTACTTTTTTATCTGCTTTCCTCATGTATTTCTTATCGTTTAAGATTATGTGCCTTTGAGCATACTCTAAAATTCAACTATGAGAGAAACTCTTTTTTCCATACTTTATTAAGACTTTCACACAAAATTCCAGACTTTTCAAGGTCTGGAAAACATCATTTCGAAATTAAATACTTTTTAAAACTTTTAAGACCTGCACAATCACCCTGAATAATGTGGAACAAATCATCATGAGCAACTGATCCTGCACCCTGTCAGGATTTATTTCACTATGATGACTACATCTATGTACATTTTTCTTTAAAGGGGTCATATTTTGCTAAACCCACTTTTATTAGTCTTTGGTACATTTATTTGTGTATTTGGATGCTAATAGTTCAAAAAGTTGGAATTTGAACCCTTCAGGTGCTGCAAAGCTATTTTTATATTCATTTTGGCAAAAATCGAGTGGATTTCTACAACCCTTTTCAATTCCTGCTTAATTTGTTATGTTTTATAACTAGTTAACCCACGACATTTGAACATATAAGGTCGAGACTTCTGCCGCACATTTCTCTGAGTACCTCATAATTGTTTGTCAGCAGCAGCGGTTGTAGTCCATACTGAAAATATGTCCAAACTTCCAGCTGATTACCTCAAATGTTCAGTTGTTGGTTGTATTAACGAACACAACTGGCTGAACAGGACAGAGCAGCAGTCAACAGCCTGGAGGGGGTGGAGCGTGAAGTGGCTCATTTGCATTTAAAGGGCCAGCACTCAAAACAACCTTTCTGGTGTCATTACTCAGAAATAGGGTTGAAGATGGACCTGTGGAGTTGAATTAATGAAGAATTCAGACCCAAGCATAGCATTTACAGTTTATGTAGACCACAGGGAAATGTTTTAAAATGCATAATTCCATTTAAAAAAAGCAAAATATCACTCCTTTAAATGCAGTATTACATGGCTTCGTTGCCCTTCTGTGGTGAAGCCATATTCTTAACTTTATGTTAATGAAACCTAAATTGAAAAGACTCATGATTCCTTACATTTTTCAGTGTTACAAAAGTCCCTAGAGCACAGGTGTCAAACATGCGGCTCGGGGGCCAAATCTGGCCCGCCAAAGGCTCCAGTCCGGCCCTTGGGATGCATTTGTGAAATGGAAAAATTACACTAAGATATTAACAATCATTTTAGTTCAGGTTCCACATTCAGACCAATTCAATCTCAAGTGGGCAGGACCAGTAAAATACTATCATAATAACATAGAAATAATGACAACTCCAAATTTTTCTCAAATATTTTCATGTATTTACACTAAAACAAAGTACAATTTTGCAAAAAATGTGAATAGCCTGAAATGTCTGAAGAGAAGTAAGTACAATTTTAACAATATTCTGCCTGTTACTCAATGTTTTGTGTGTTTGTAGATCCACTGTGATCTGTAGGTTATAATTGTGTACATGTGTGAATGATAAACTGAGGAAGAATACTGTTAAAATGACACTTATTTTTTCAGTTTGTTCATGTTATTCACATCTTTTGAAAGAATAGTTTGTAGATGTAAACCTTTTCATAATATAAATTAACTTTTTCCGCTCTAAAACATCGAGAAAAGTTTGGAGTTGACATTATTTATATATTATAATGTTATTATTTTACTGGTTCGGCCCACTTCAGATCAAATTTAGCTGAATGTGGCCCCTGAACTAAAATGAGTCTGACACCCCTGACCTAGAGGGAAAGGAAGCAAGTTGCCAATACCAGTTATATTCAACTGTTTGCTTTAGATCAGTGGTGCACAACCACTGGCTGTTAACTACAGTGTTATGGATACAAGGTGACAACACCTATCCACACTGCGGATAACATATGGCTGCCATATTGGTAACTCCATTATTCGTCATGAAGAAAATTTGCAAGAAATTCCCATCTCGGCCAAATGGCATGGTAATGGATTCAAAACAGCAGCTGATCTGCCTGTAACTGTAATTATCTCCACATCCTGCTTTTACTTTCATTAGCAGCCTGTCTCCATAGTGAGCTAAGCGTTAGACAGCCAAATGAGAACAAATTAATAAGACTCTGGAACTGTCCCAACTCTCTTGGAGGAAATGCATTACAACTGAAAATGGAAAAAAAAAAGTTCAACTGTGTTGTGTGGCTTTTCTTTAGAGAAGATGACAGAGAAGATCCTTCAGTCAGAAGTTAGTGGTACAACCTCAAATACGCTGAAAGAGGAAAGATAATATATAATCTCATCCACTATTCCTTCTTTAATTATCATTGTGAGCCATTGTATCGTCTTGCGTTGGCATGAATCTAATGTGTACGTCGTCCCACTCAGTTGAGCAGTTTAATTAAATGGGCATGAGAGAAAACAAACTTGGCCTAAATTCAAGATGGTTTCGGTTTTGCAATTTGTTAGCGTTAGTGGTTTTTCCTGCAGCTGACTTGTCAAAATCCTAAAAAAACACACCATTTGCAGAGATAATGTTTATCTAATGAAAAGATTGTGGCATAAAGGTTGACTTTTCTTTGGACTTGAACCCAGATACCTGTGTTAGTAATTACAGAGCAGTCTTCAGTTTGTCTTCATGTAAAACATTAAAGCTACAGGAGCCAATATGAGTGTAAAAGATGAAAAGACTTAATTTAACAGAGACACTTTTGTTGCTTCTGTGTTGAGCCATGGAATCGAGCAGTAGTTTCTTCTGACTGAAAACAGTTATAATCACAGCTGTCAGTCAAATGTGCAACCTTTGTACCGCTCTTTCTGTAGAGTTTAAGGAATTTTAATGAATGGGGTTGAAGTCTTGGTTGTTCAGTTGGTATTCTGTTGGTAAGATACTGAAAGGTAGTTACTGAATTCTAACTCAGTGATGTCACCAAACTCATTCACCTCTACACTACCCTTGTACACTTCTGACATTTGTCTTGAGAAAGATTATAAGAAGCATAAATTCACATTGGTGTTGTTGTTGCTATTAACATTACCTATTTCATTCTACCAAAAAAACAGCTATATCATATTCCTTTATTAATCTGAAACTGTCATATAAAAGAAAAAAAACAAATATAATCATTAAATCTACACACGTTTTCCATAAGGAAAAAATATATCACTAAAAATCTGGCTTAAAATATGTCTTAAATCTGGCTCTCTGTCATTCCGTAGCTTTTGTAAAAAAAAAAAAAAAAAAAAAAAAAAGGACATTTTTGATCTACATCTCGTTTTGTTAACTGTAACCTGCAATAATAAAGGATCTCCGTTACTAATATTAAATACAATGATATGCTATGACAAGTCATGACAAGTAGCAAGAAACATGAAAAACAAATCCCTCTAACTTTAGTCAGTCAACGATCTTGCAAAGCAAACAATGCTTTCTTCTCTTAAATGTGTAGTGAATTAATTACGCTTAATTTTCAGCCGCAGAAAATGAATTGTAATTACTCTGTATTTATGTCTTGTTATAGTCTGATACTCCAACAGTTCTACAATATGTACAATGTATGTAATGATGGCATTATTCAAACAACATAAAAAAAAAAAAAATCAGTTTTTTTGCCGTTAAGTGCAATATTTATATATAGAGTTTTTTTCAACCAAAATAATATACCCAGATATAATATCCACATGTCAAAATATATATTAGGGTAAATAATTCCACTGTTAGCTTTCCATTATTGCATGAACTTGACAGGACGTCTCTTGTGCTTTTCTGTCTTTAGTCAGATACAGTCCAGTACGTTGTTTATTTCTATGGCCTGTTTTATTTCCATGGTTCTTTATCACAAATCAGTCATAACAAATCCACTTGTCCCTGGAGTAGAAGTGTGGGCTTGTATGTGGAATAAAGGGATAAGTGGGGTGGACAGTAATACATTTATGAATGAGTGTGTATTAAAGGTAGAGAGAGGATCGACCTAATTAAATGAGGGCTGCGCTGCCTTATTATTTATGCACACAGTGTCCGGCATCCTTGAGTAATTCTAATAAATCACTCTCCCTGCGGTAAAATCAATATGTGCAACACACACAACACTTCAACCCAAAACAAACCGAGGTAACCCCCCCAGATATGGAAGTTGTGTTTTCCGTCTGGAAAGCGTGACGTTGACCGTATCAATAATGCACAAGAGGTTTCAGGTTGTTTGTTTATTTGTGCAATAGAGTTCGTTTCAAACTCACATTATGGTGTTGATTAATCATTAAACAGAACATGAAGCTGACTCAGGTCAACGTCTGAGGTAGTAGTGAAAAGGTAGCATCAGGGGATTTTAAACAATTTTCAGTCATAATTGAACAAGAAAATGCCGTGGCACCTGAGACAGAGATTACAGCAGTTGGTGAGATATTTATGTCAAAACGCATTTTAGCAGCCAGCGGTGTAAGTCAACAGAGGGGCAGTAATGAAACAGAGCAAAGGCAAAAAAAAGAAGAAAAGGCAACTCTTAAATATTTTACTGGCATGTGTGCAATGCCTCTTGTAAGACTTTGACATCCTGTACATTCTGTTTTTAGACAAAACACCAGGGGCATGTGGGAAAATTATTGCGCATTTTGTATTATGATGCATTTTCTTTTTTTTTTTTTTTACTTTTGCATTCATTCATTCATTCATTTGTTTGTTTATTTCGAGCAAAAATTTGCAAATTATCCATTTACACTCGAAAAGGAGTGGGAAGAAGAAAAACTTATTTAATCCCACCCCCATTCTCATCATCAAATAACTTAACATAATGACATTTTAAATATTCACCCCTGTCCTCTGACTTCAAGAACAATGAAAAAAATAGGCCTATACCAAATTAGAATAAACTCATTCGACAGTATTTACATTATATAACCAAAATGTGTGTGAAAAATCAAGATAATATTAATAAAGTGCAAAATATAAAGGGAATGATCTTAGTTTATTTTTTATCCACTTATTTTAGCTTGCCTTTGAGATGCTTTTTCAACCTTGGAGCACATTATCTGTAATGAATATTCTAACAGGTAATGTCCACTCATACACACTGTTGGTTACAAGACAGCTTTTAGAATATTTACTACAGACCTTTTTCTTTTTTTCCTTTTTAAAAGTAATAGTTCTATTAATATTTGTGTTTATTTCGGGACAAACAGCTTTCTGTGCACATGTAGTAAATAAATATCTCAAGAACCATCCCTAACCTAGAACTAACCCAAACCCTACCTCAGTGATATATTTGTAGGGACTGATAACACTGGGTTACAAAAAAATGTTTTATGCAAGTTGTCTAGTTTTTTTCAACTGAATTAGGACCATTTTGCACCGCTAAATCCAAAAATGACATCTGTTTTTCTCAATCAGGTAAGGTTTTTTTGCTAATTTGATTTTGAAAAATTTGATCCTCTCACAAAATTGATTACATTTTTGCGACTTTATCAGTTGATTTTTTATATAGTTCTCACCCAAAATAGGTTTTAAGAGAAAAGCAATCATTTGATCACTTGATTCCTGTTAGGTACAATGGTGTATTCACCGCAGATGTAGCAGAATACGTCAGGCTTTTTTTTGCAAGATCTTCTAGTCGAAGTAATTTCATTCACCTGTAATATTAAAAAAAACATTAATCATAAATTGGCAAAAGTAAAATCTTCAGAACTCGTTTATTGCAAGAAATATGAAAAAAATTTGTATCATATGATGTGAAAATGCCCATAAATGTAAGCAAAAATGTTAAAAAGCCAATATGTAGCATAGTTCAGAAAGTTGACCTGACTGAGCAAAATTAATGTGATTTTTGGATTCAGAACACCAAAATTATCCTAAATCTGCTCAAAAAACTTAAACAATAAATTTGTTGTTGACCAGTGTCATTTGTCTTTTATTTCGTGAATTAGCTCATGTGCAGGTCAACACGAGCAAAAACCTGAAACGTGCTGGAGCATTTTTAGCCTCTCATTGTAATTCCTGATTTTGTACTTATACAGGAAAAAAACATTTCATCTGCTAGATTTCTGCCATAAAGTGATGATGTAAATGTACACCAAAATATATAACACAGGTGTCGCACATTTTAATGCAGAAAGGTTGCATGATTTATCTTTAAAGGGGTTATATGTAGCATTGATATTCAACAACAGGGTTAAGTTATGCACCAGGACACACTTTGGACTACCAAAGCCACCAACACATCAACGCTATGTATCCACAGACTGTATTGCTCACTGAATAAACTACAAAGCTCGTTATTTACACACATACGTATTATTGTATTACACTCATTGATAGTCCTTCAAATAACAGCGTCCTATAGTCTTCACATGCTGCATTAGCTGATAGTTTACATTATAACTCTGTTAGCTTAGCTCTCTTTCTAGACAGAATACCGTCACAGTAAAACCACAAAATATCTGAGTTTTCTGTACAGCTTGTATTATCAGTGGCCACATTACAGATCTACACAAGGTCAGAACTGTCACAGTTTAGTCTGAACCATGAATCAACAACAAAAACCAACTTAGCAAAGATAATAACATCACATAACTTTATACCTTCATCAGCATCATAACCAAACTCACCTGTGTAGAAGAAACACTGTGATTTCAGCATCAAACTCCATTCTTCTGTAAATGGTGTAAATATATTGACTTTATATCTCCACAGTCCAATATATTGCTGTCGTTGGCATAACTTCAGAACTCTTTATTCTAAAAACACTAATGATAATTTTAGGTCTTTTAAAAATATAAAGTAGAAATACTACATATAAACTAGAGGTTGACCGATATGGGTCTTTTGAAGGCTGATGCTGATGCCGATTTTTAAACAATTTGGTCAGCTGATTGCTAAAAAGTTGATCCTGAGAGTGTGGAAGAAGGACTCAGTGACCACATTTGACCTTTGGCTGGGGGAACTGGCCAACACGCTACATCTGGAAAGACTAAGGTATTATAATGATGACTGAGGCAAAGTGTTTGACCAGATATGGGACCCTGTGTTAAAATTTCTTCAATGAGGTGACTGAAGTGAGTGACTGACCTTGCTGTTTTCTGCATTACATACACTTTTCTTTCTTTCTTTTATTTGATACACAATTACTAATTTGTAGCATAATATATATATTTTTTTATGCTGTTCTTAACAGATTTTAATTTGTGTTTGTTTTTATGATGGTTGTATTTTGTTGTTCTTAGCCCACTTAACACCCTGTGTTATCACTAGTTTTATTTACTTATTTAATCCCTTGTTTTATGTTTGGTGTACGGCACTTTGGCCAGCTGTAAAGTTCTTAAAGTGCTTTATAAATAAAGTTGGTATGGTATGGTATGGTATAATATTTTATGGTTGTCAGGACTGTGTTGCTTTAAATTCATTGAAGTGCAGGAGGGGAAAGGGGGGAGGCTGTTTTGTGTTGTTTTTTGTAAAAATGACTAAATATATATTTAAAAAATATATATATTTGTCAGCCAGTGGACAATATCTACAGCCAATGTTTGAAGCCAATATCTAAGGCTGTTTTTTTTTGTTTATTTTTAAAGCACATTAACTGTCAAATACAATTGAAACACTCAAAATAACAAGACTTTTATGCAGCAATATAAATGAAATTATTAAAACATATACACTCACATATAGTACTCTTTTAACATTTACTGAACTTCAAGTGATCCCCACATAGGAGCCTGAACAAATATCTTACAACATTTTTACTACTGATCAAATATCGGCTTTCCAAAAAAATTACAGCTGACAGCCGTTATTGAAAAAAAATCGATACATCAGTCTACCTCTAATAAGAACCCTTTAAGGCACAATGAAAGCATTGCCATGCCTGACAAAAACAGCAGTGACAGAGGTGGTGCATCTGTAAATGTCACAGAAATGTAGCATATTGTGTTTATTTTTAAAATTCCTTTTAGTAGATAGTTTTACTTGCCATTAAGCTGAATAGCACCCTGATATTTACATGTCAAATGAAACTCTCCATGTATGTGGTGCTTTTCAGAGGTTGGAATTATTACTTCTATGTGATTGACTGTTGCATCTGTCCATATTGAATAAAAATACTCAAGGATTATCATCATTACTGGCTCAAATTTAAGTGTAATCCATTTTGGTATTGTTTTATTCCCCACCACTACTTGTCTCTGAATGAAAGAAAATAATCTACATATTTGAATATATTTAAGCACAACTACTTAATAGTTTCACCCATGAAGACACCTCCTACCTAGTTAATGTCATTACTGCACAAGTATTATTTGTACTTTATCAGTAGAGTGAGTACAATAAAAGATCTTCCTTTCACCTTAAGGTTCAGTTCGTGTCGTCTCAGATGCACTTTAGCGGTATAGCTGTTATCCACGGGATTCCCCAGCATCTCAGCATCAGGGGTTGCAGCTGCAGCGTCACATTGTCATCAGCTTTAACACAACATAAGGAGATGTTTCAATACCCTACCTCCACAAACTCCCCCCTCCCCTTCCCGCTTGCCAACAAAAGGATTTTTTTTTTTTCAGTCCCTGGCATCACAGCCTTGAGAAGCTGACACGGACTGACGAAAGAAAACTGTGATCAAACAAACGAAAAGCGAAAACCCCTTTTAAGAGCTCTTCTTTGTGTTTGTCACATCTGCCGTATTTCAGCCCTGACACTTTTATTTCAAACACAAGTGGGAGTAGTATCACGACAAATAGACAAAGCTAATAAATAATCTACAAGGTTTCTTTGAGACTGTAATAATCAATAATGTATGTTGTGCTGTCTCTGGAATATTTTTCTATCCTTTTGTTGTAATATCTGCTACCGTTTCTTTACCATATCTCATATCAAGCACACACACGGAGGGAATTTATTATTTTTGGTCCATTTTAAAGATTTCAGAAAAATATGACATAACCCAGTAGAAAGCCTGCACACACTCTCGATTAATTAGCAGTAACTAAACCTTATCAACTGAAGAGCTGACTTACTTTCTGGCTGTGAGGGCCTGGGGAAATGAAAAGGAAAAAAAAGAAAAGCAATGCAAAGGCAAGCAAAATCATTCACATGTTGGCAGCCATGATCGCTCTACAGTACTGTGGGGGCTGTGGATGTAATGCTCTTTTCTGTATTTTACCAATATGCACTGCAGCGTCCTGAGGCGATATATATGCAGAGACAATACCAATGCCAATTATTAGAGATCAAGGAGGCAATGAATATTTGGAACCAATATATATTTGCATTAAAATGAAAGGTGTCAAATATTGGACGAACTCCAACACAACACCTCACTCACAAGGTCAGATTTCACATTGTACTAGGGGGATTATAAATAAATTAGTGGCTAAATAAATATCCCTTTGTCATTTCACAGTTGATTGGCTATTATTTACGATGTGTAACCAATCAGATAGAGCTGTGGGCAGGATATCGCCTCACTTTCTGCACTAGCAACAACAGGCACAGAGAAGGAGCGCATTTTAGGTGACCCTGAAAAGAGATTTTTATATATGATTATTCCTTGTTAAAAACAGGTTACACATAAAAAAATATATATATATTTATTCATTTTGCTTGATATTGAATTAAAAAATGCAGATCCTAGTAAGGTAAAAATGAATCAGTCAAGTATCATCAAACCAGTAGTAATCATCCTCTCTCACACACAGAAATAATTATATGGTAAAATACACACACACACATATATATATATATATATATATATATATATATAACTTTCAGAACCACTGGAAGGCCTGGAACCATTAGAACTTTCAGAACCATTGGAACCTTCAGAATCACTGGAATTGTTGAAACCATCCGAATTGTTAGAACCTTTGAACCACTGGAACCATTAGAACCATTGGAACCAATGGAACTGCTGGAACCTCAGAACCACTGGAACTCTCAAAATCGTTGGAAGCATCAGAACCAATGGACTGTTGGAACCACTGGAACCCTCAAAACCTTTGGAACCCTTTTAACCACTGGGACCATTGTAACCGTCTGAACCACTGGAACCGTTGGAACCATTTGAACTCTCGAACCATCAGAATCAACAGAACCATTGAAACTGTTGGAACCTCAGAACCACTGGAACCGGTGGAACTCTCAGAAGCATTGGAACCACTGGAACCATCACAATGCTGTTGAATTATCATCATGATCAGTGTGTCAGCTGTTAAAGTCTCAGCGTACTCGTACCACAGACCACAGTCTGTAATTACTGGGGAGCAGAGGGTATCCCTATCTAGTCCTCTCTCTTTCCCCTCATGTGATCAATAACTCATGTCAAAACAGACCTGATGAAAAACTTCATTCATCATTTAAATTAAATATATACTGTCATTTCTGACTTTGGCGGTCTCTCAATCAAAACTATAATAAAAGACAGAGTAGTAGGTGACATTGCTGACTGTCATGACTCAGACACAGATCCTGCTAACAGAAAAGCTAATGGGTTAAAATTATATCCACGTTATATTTAGTTAATATATTTGATATATACTCACATTATGTAATTTCATTCAGCAAGTAATATAACCAAACTAACAATATGACACTACTGGCAGGCAACTGAATGAAACTAGCCACTACATTAAATAAAATTACAGATTTTTCTAAGTTGTAAAGGTTTGATATAATTTTAGTACATAAGACAGCAAAATACAAAACACATTCTTATAGTAATTTTTAAGATATTCCATTGTGTTACACGTTAAATGAACAATAATGTATCTTCAGACATATACTGTATCCAGAAGTCACTGAAGTGCTTTGTGTGGGAATCTTTAAATACCCCACAGTTATGACTCATTCACCACTGCCTTTTACATGACGTTGACAAACATTATCATGTCCTGTGTAATTATCTAAAGCAGGAGGCCTCATAAGAAAACTCTTAGAGATGTTAACAGCTGTTTGCTTCTTCAAGTGGAATGGACCTCGCTGACGATTTAAAGACACCACAATGGCACCGTTGCAGATGTTGCAGCACACAAAGTGAAAAGGGTCCAGAGAGAATTTTCCTTCAATAATTCACCATTTGTCTCCTGATACTGAGTGGCAGGTTGAGTTTTCCCTTTAAAAACAACCTCTTATAAAACAACACAGATGGGCAGTGGAGTGTGCAACTTGTCATTATGATTGAAGTTCCTTTATACATCATTAATTCTCAACCATTAATTAATAGAATTGAATTAATCTGCAGTGATTGTTGGAGTTATTGTCATGAATAAGGAGACTTAAGACTGAAATTAAACCCAGAAACATGAGACTTGATTTGTTGGTGCCTTTGAAAGTGAAGCTGATGTCAAAACTGTCAAGTTGTGAGTAATGAAATTCAAACAATAACCCAAAGCCTTTAAAATGATGCATTAGTTTAAAATAAGTAAGAGAAAAACCTCAGTCAGCATGAGCAATGACGATGACTGCACAACCTGGCTTTTATTTAGTTTATCCATCATGGTGCTGCCTCATACAGAGAGTGCATATTAACCTGTCAACTTTTCTAAGACAACAATGCCTATCACTAAATAAGATTCGCTACTGGCAGGCTGTGAACAGTTCGATTCAATTCAATAACCTTAAATTCAATTCCAAAAATGCTATTTATCCAACAGAAGTAATTCCTGAGGAAGGCAAAAAAAAAGGCATACACAAAGGACATACAGGATAATACATGATGGACAAACAATAGACACAAAAGCATTGGATGAAGCGCAATGTAACCTTTGTAAAGAACTGACTTCACAGCTCATAAATATTCAGAAAATAGATGTGGAGAATATTTGGTTGAGTGAATGTGAAACAATGAATCAGAGAATTAGTAAATGGATGCATGAATTATTTAACAGACTAAAGATGTTAATAGGTGACAACATGGGACAGGGTTATATCACAGCCCAGGTGTCATTATGTCACTGACAGTGAAGTGTAACGTGTTAGCACGCTGCTCAAAACGACCTGTCCACACTAATATATATGGGAAAAAAAATTTAGACCATCAAAAACAATGCTTATGCAATCAAGTACTAACTCCTGTGTGTATCCTGTGACTAAAACAGACAGAAAAGAAAACATGGAATGCCTAAAAGCACTTTTTTTGTCAGTACAATGCCATAGATATTCATGTAAGAACTGAAGTGATTTTGGTTATTATCAAGAAAACCGTGGAAAATGGATAGATATCAGCTCTGAAATTAAACTCTTATGAGCTATTTTTGTTGTTATCGTTATATTTGTCCAAACAAATGTACCTTTAGTTGTACCAGGCATTAAAGTGAACAAGAAATTGAAGAAAACAAGGGTGGTCTAATAATTTTTCTACGATTATATATCCTCCTGAGACCCAGCAATGCATTTTTGTCCACTGGAGAGGACATGAGTTTCACAGCTTTATTTATTAAAAAAAAAAAAAACGTCCACTGCAAAGAACATTCCATAGAAATTTAAGAAATGCATCTGAAAAAACTGTTGCACCATGCTGGTTCCAATAAAGACAATAATTTAATGTTAAAAAAAAAAAAAAGCCAAGAGTTTTACTTTTCTAGGTCTCAGGAGGATATACTGTACATATTTTACATTTGGGCCTAAAGTCCACATATTAACAATAGAAAATGATGGCGTCATAGCCCATTTTATTCATGTCTGTTACTGTTCTGTGTATTGAACCTCCACCTGAAGCATCAAACCCAGGTGTATAAGTAAGTGTATGGCCTGGAGTAGATTGAAGTCAGCACAGATACTTGTGGGAAACGGACTGGACCAGCATAATGGACAAATCTACATCATGTAAAGAACACACTTAGACAGCTTGAACAAACACTTTGGTTCAGGTGACTTAAGTTACTTAACTTGTCATTGCTCCTCACCTTCAAAACAGATTAAAGTCTCTCTTTCTGCAACCTTCAGCGTTATTCATGGTGTCCACATTTTTAGAAACCATGGTTTGTTTGATTATTTGTTCTGTGTATTGTGGGCAGGGCAGTAGTATGTGATTAAGTATGATATAGAAGAACATGGACAATGTGGTGTTTCACTGGAAACGATGGTTGGAAAACATTTTATAAACTTAGACAACTACGATGTGTTGCACCATGTATTATCAACAAAATTAGTGATATATTTCTGAAAATATTGCACAACGTACAAGAAATAACTACTTGACCACTGTGACAAAGTAATGAAAAGGAAAAATTTGTCATATATGATTGTTAAGGGTTTGTCAAATGTAAGTCAACCATGTGGTAAAAGAATGAAATGTTTACTTTGGAAATGTACTAAAGAAATGAGCTTCATTTGTTTGTTTGTTTATTTCGAATATAAAATTAAAACCAAACAACAAAAAGATTTATATAGAAAAAAGGAAAACATTCAAAACGGAGCAGCAAGCAAATAATTATCTAAATGACAAGGTACAGATAAATTGAAAGCATCTGGTGTCGAAAAAACAAAACAAAACATAGAAACAATTAATATTCTAACATAATATCACAGGGTCATGCTGAATTTCTACATTAAAATCACAGGAGGTCTACTAATGATTCCCAAAGCTGTTTATTCAGCAAATCAATATTTCTAGATGCTCATTAATAGTGTGTTTTCTGCAAGTGTAATAATGTGTTCTGTTGTTGCTAGTGTTGTAGAATATTTTTTGAAAAGTTTTCAGAATTATGTACTGTGCAAAACAGCACATGCAATTGGCAGTGAAAGATTTTTTTTAAATGTATTACATATTATTTATTCTGAAAAGAGGTACATGTATCAGTTCTAGCTTTTATATTTAAAAGATTACCTAAAATTATCATTAGTGTGTTTAGAATGAAGTTCTGAATAGCTCTGCCAAAGATTAAAAAAATATTAGATTGTAGAAATATGAACTGAATATATCCACGCTGACAGTCTGGGGATTTATGTAACCACTAGAGGGAGTAGTGAGTCACTCTGCTGGTCTTTCAGGAGGCAGAAAACGAACACCATGGGGCCTTCGACCAAAGGATCAGAAACTGAACAGATGGGATGAGAACCACTAAGAAACAACTTTTAGAGTCAAAGAAAGTGACAAAGTGATAAACGTTAGAAACACTGTTGTTTTTGTCACTGGACACAGCTCTAAATGAAAAAAATGGTGTTTGATGAAATGGCAGTGTTTATTATTACATGGGTGAGTTTGATTATGAGGCTTACGAAGGTATAAAGTTATTATGTGATGTTATTATCTTTGCTAAGTTCATGTTGGTTGATCAGTGGTTCAGACTCAACTGTGACAGTTCTGACCTTGTTTGGATGATTCCAAACAGATTTTTAGTGCAGCTACTGACAAAACAAACTTTAGCGAAAACTGGTGATTTGTGGTTTTACTATGGCTGTTGTATTTTTTTTTCCAGATATGTTTGTTAATTTTTAAATTTGGAACATTAGGAGACACAAACAGACAACGGAAAAGAAAGAGATAGATAGATAGATAGATAGATAGATAGATAGATAGATAGATAGATAGATAGATAGATAGATAGATAGATAGATAGATAGATAGATAGATAGATAGATAGATAGATAGATAGATAGATAGATAGATAGATAGATAGATAGATAGATAGATAGATAGATAGATAGATAGATAAAACCTCCTCCCACCCCACCATGGCTGTTTTCTGTCTAAAAACAGGGCTAAGCTAACAGAGCTATAATGTAAACTATTAGCTAATGCAGCACATGAAGATTATAATACTACATGTAACCCATTTGAATAGGTCAATCCCATCTGTTAAGTTATTTCCGATATAGATGTGTGTTGCATCTTTTTTTTTTGTTTAGTTTTTTTGACATTTTTTCTGTTGATATAGTAGGAAGCTTGATTGAAAGTGGTCTAAGGATGGCATAAATAAATATTCTCCCTCCTTGTTAACCCTCCGGTATCCGGGTGCGCCTTTTAGGCACACTTTACACTTTGTGTTAAAAAATTCATTTTATTTTTCACAATTTAAATAAGGTTAGAATTCAGAAGTTGTTCATTTTTGCATGATGACCACCAACTAAAATTTGCACATTGTAAACAAAAGAAAATTACAAGACTAGCATCTGTCTCCCAAGTGTGCCTAAAACGCTCCATTTCTTCCATTTGATATGTATGATTAGGGCTGACCTTGATTTACAAAAATAAAATCAAATTAGAGCAGAAAAATAAATCAATATATAATATTTAATAGTTTGATTTATAGGTGTGCATTTTACACTTGGTGACAGATGCTAGTATTTTTGAACATTTGACCTAGCGCCAAAAATAATAATACAAATTAACCAATGTTGCTGTTAATCATTGACATATGTCAGGCTGCAAAAATCAAATAATATGTGATGTATGTATGTATTTTTTTGTGTTTTTTGCATCCAAAAAAATGGTTTGTTTACATTACAAACATGGCATTTAAAGGGTTAAAAAATGTGACAATTGTTGAGTATTTGGTATTTTTATCTATGGCTCAAGTTGATAAAATAGAAAAAAGTGTAAAAGAATTAAAAACAAACTGTATGAACATTTTTTTGACATTATTCCACACGTGTGCCAAAAGGCACACTCGGTGCGTAGTAAGGGCCTTTTTGGACGGGATACCGGAGGGTTAAATACTCAGAATTTATATTTTGATACAATCAGTCTAGCTGCACATACAGGCATGACAACAGACTCTGATCTGACTGGACCTGTGCAACATGCTGACGCTAGGTTTATGTGTTTTTCAGAGCAGATGGTGCTCCGTTCGGTTTTGTTGTATAGTCTGTGATCCAGCTGAGCTTTAGCCTTTATAGTTGTTCCTCACCTCTTCTGTCAAGAAAAACCAACAAACAAATATGATGTGTGCTCACTCAAGTGTTTGTGTGTTCTGTGGATGGGTGTGTGTTTTGCGTTCATGTACGTCAAGGTGCGTCCACTTGGAAGGTCACAGCGCAGCATCAGTAATGAATTCTGGGACCTGGTGGTTTAAGGTTTTCCCTGTGACAGTCTGAAGTGTCACTGGTGACAGATGGAGCAGTGTGACAGCACAGAAACAGCACAGCGCTGTTCTGACTAACAGAGTGATGCTGAGATACCAACACATACAAATATACGGGTTAACTGAACACTAAAGCTAATACGACTACAGGAAATTCATAGGGTTGGATCATTTTGATTATCATTTAATCACTATTACTTTATCACTTTGATTCATCGCTGTTTCTACAGAGGTTATAAATGAGTAGAGGCTGAATGGTTATCAATTTTTAAAGGTCAACAATAATGATAGTTTGGAGCAGAAAAAAAATATGTCAGGTATTAATCATCTTTCGGTTTATTAGAAATAATAACTGTTCAACTAAACAATGTTACTGTAATTGCCCCAATAAATGGATCCAGATCACTGAACCTGAAACTTAAAGTTGTTAATTAATAAATATTCTGGGTGCCATTTTTATTTTACGAGCAATTATCTTCCCTAAGTCACTGATGAAACTAATTTCTGCTCATGACCATATTTAAATATCCTATTGGCATTAATTATCAGTCTACATAATAATGAGGACTGAATTTTCATTTACTTACACTGATTGATTGCATATCAAGATTTTAGGTGAGGAATAAGGTGTAAGGTGATTGTAGCTTGAGGTCATGGGAGTTGTTGTTCCTTTCACATGGAACTTTTGGAAAACTTGGGTGAGTGGCTGGGGGGGGGGGGTTGTTAGCTCTTTCATAAGTAAATATTACATTTTTTTTAGACAAGAATCTATAATTTCACATGATTTATCATACATGGGTACAAGAATATAGAAAAGTGAGAGCAAACCTTAAAACAACTAGAAGCACTCGGAGAGCACAGACCTCCACCAAGGCAGATCAGTGCCCCGGATTTGGATGAAAATTTCAGGAAATGTTAATACTGGCACAAGGAACAAATTAAACTTTGGCGGTGATCGGGGGTGGGGGGTGGGCGGTAGGGGGCACTGATCTGCCTTGGCGGAGGTCTGCGCTCTACGAGTGCTTTTCTAGAAAAGCACTCGTAGAGCGCAGACCTCCGCCAAGGCAGATCAGTGCCCCCCCCCCCCGCCCCAAATCACCACCAAAATTTAATCATTTGTTCCTTGTGCCAGTATCAACATTTCCTGAAATTTTCATCCAAATCTGTCCATAACTTTTTGAGTTATCTTGCACACAAACAGACAAACCAACGCTGACAAAAACATAACCACCTTGGCGGAGGTAATAAACGAAAAAGGAACAAAAAAAGTCCACCGACCAACTATAACTACAGCCATTTTGTGAATTTTGATGCTCTACACATTAATTTGGCTTGTATGGTGCCCATATTGACTTGGGTGCTGCATTTAAGCCTCACAATTGTAGGGAAAACACACTTCATCGCAGTAGCTGCTAATTTTGAAATGCACAATAAAGGAGCACATATAACCACTGATTAATTTCTAGTGCAAGAGCAATCGATCAGTCTCAATCATCAGCCACCTCACTATTACTGCCCCCCCCTTAAATACCAAAATTGTAATTATAGTTTTATTTTTTAGGTTTTTAGGTCTGATTTTCTAATAGCCTGTGGACAAACTCCCTGGCAAACTCTCCATCCATCAGCTCTAACCATTCCATCCACTGGCCAGCTGCCAAATTCATCTCCTCCTGCACATCTGGCGACTGGCCAGTGGTCGGTCATTACAGCTGCCAATCACACATTTTAATATCAACTTAGAGCATTAAAAACAAACTTTTTTCCACAAAGGTGGCAGCTTGAACACAAATCAGCCTGATAGAAGCCACTTCAAAATACAGAAATCCCCAAGTGGGTTTTTAATTTGAGTTTTTCAGTTCGACCCAAGTTTGACCCAATGTGCTGCAATTGACGTTGGGAGAGTCTCCATCCAGCAGTTTTTATGTGCTGTTTCAATTTGCACATTCAAATATCTCAAAAAAAAAAACTTTTTACATGTGGGAGAGGTGCAAAGTCAGCGTATAAATAAAACGTAAATGCAAATAAGTGCAGTGGAAAGAGATTTGGTGAATAATTGTGAGTGTCTGCATGTCTGGAGCAACAAGGAAACTGAAACAGCTTTGAATTAAACCACAAAATAACATTTTAGATGGAAAACGGCAATGAAATCCAATCGATGAGGCAACAGGGCTGAAAAGCTCTGCATGTTTCTGTATGAAATGATACTTTTCATGGGCAAACTTTCCGGATCATGATGTAGTACCACCTGTTAATATTTACAGTAAAGGATGAAAACATGCATAAAAGTGCATTTTCTCATACCAATTTCTCCACAAAGTCAAAATTTACGATGATTGTGGATGGAAACCTGCCTACTCTCTGCTATTGTTTCGACTGAGAGATGCCCTGCAGCAGAAACTCACTGGGGACCTAATTTGTCATGTAAATGCTTTAATGCATAATTTCTTCTTTTTACTGTTCTGCTGGGTTTTACAAAGGAGCCTCTCATCTTTGTGTTGTGAGACAGGAGGTTGCCACAGCAACAGGCCTTATCCTCATGTCTCTTGAGTGTTAGACAAATGGTGTGACCTGGCCTGGCCATCTCAACAACACCCTGCTGAGACCTTAATGACCTGACTGCAGTTCTTCATTCTGAATAATTTACACAAAGAGGAAAAAAAAAAACACCTCAACCCTAATTGGTCATATGAGTGCAGACATTGCACAAGTGTGGGTATTTTAGAAGATTTTAAGTGTTTTACATGCCACTGAAATGTACTTGAAAGCAATGCAATGGCATGATATACAACATTTCAAAGCCCCATCTCCACCCTGACAAGGAGGAAGTCAGCATCATCACTCCTTAGTTCTGTCACTCTACAGATCATCTAGATTTACATTAAACATATGCAAAGCTCTACCAATGGGGCCAAAATATCAGACAGCAATATAATAAACAAAATATCTGTATCATAATCTGTCAAATTAGTCATTTACTAGCACCACACCAAGCAAAGTTGTTAAAGCTTGAGGCAGGCAAGGACATACAAGTTGCAGCCAGTAGCCCCTTTTACACAGGACTTCTGTTGCAGGAATATTTCGCCTTTATTTCGGAACGACTGTGTAAAAAAATGGTGGGATCATTTGGTCCCACCTTTATCACAGCTTTTTTTATACCTCTGGAGGTAGTAACAGAGCCATGATAAAGGTGGAATCATGTTCCGTGAAAGGAACACCTCTCGTTTCACAACCAAAGTGTCGTTTTGATGACGTATTGCGTGTGCGACCCCCGCACCGGGGGGATTTAAAAAAGGGGCACGGGCTGTGTACAGTAAACAAACATATCAACGCAACCAGAAAGATGTTGAACTGGGGAGACGCCAAGATCCACGAGCTGTTGTCACTTCGGGCGCCGGACTCTATCCATGGTAACATTTGTGGAACAGTAAAAGACTATGGAGAGGTTAGCAACACCGCTATGCTCGGGGTATTTCCTATGCAGACATGACATGTCACACTATAAACTGCGCTACGTCACCGCCCCTTTGATTCACAGGCCCAGCCTGTCTCACCTCTGTTACTCCTTTGGTTTGGCTGTGGAAATCGGTCAATGGTGGAAAAAAGGTGGGATCACCATCTTACCTTTTTTCCAGGATCTCTGTGTAAAAGTGGCTAGTGTATATGTTAAAGAAGAAATACTCTGTTTTGTCTGTTGTTTGATGTCAATTGTCAAACTCTGTGTCTAATTCTTGCTTTTTTCTTCTTGGCTTATACAGACATCATCATTGTCCTCCATGCATAAAGCATTGCAGAATTGCTATACTGTGATAGTTGTTGTTGTTGTAGGCATCAGTTACTCTGATTTCCACCACTAGTTAAATCCATTCCTGTTTCTTTTTATAAGCTCACAGTCTCAGTATTTTCCGGATAATTTGCTCACAGCGCTTGGGAACAGCCTGCTGTTGAGGTTGTCTTCTTTTTATATCTTGGTGTAACACTCTGGCCTCTTTTATGGGATCTTTTAATCTGCCTTCAGTAGAGGAGGCTTGTCCTCTGTAGTCCATGTGCTCCCCATTTGGTTAGCCATTGTTAGCCACACTAGGTGTTAGTGGATCTGGTGCAGACTGTACAGGTTTTGGAGAACCGACCCCACCCTGCATCACCTCAGTGTCTCTCCATCGTCTTCATTCGCTCTCTCTGCTGCAGTAGCATCAAGACAGATGGAGCAGTACATGACAAAACAGCCTAATTAAGAGAGTGGTGCACCTCTGAATTCCCACACGTGGAAACCCGCTGAAGAACCGTGACGGGACATGTTGGCAGCGAGGAATGAAGAAAAACATTTTTCAATTTGCATCATCTGTCTTTGTCCGTAAAGTGCCGGGCTTTTACTGCTACCTGGAAGCTTTGCAAAGAAGAAGAACAAATAGGGCATTAAAATGTGAGCTCTCCATGACACATCTCCTGCCATCAACACAGAACGACAACATGAAAATCCTAATGAGCTACATGGCTGAATATATTTACACACTGAAGGTTATATCATTGTGGGTTCAAAATACCTGAACACCAGAGGAGATTGTAGATTTTTATTGACACAACAGTTCCTATTATAGATAAACTGCTGAAGAAGAAAAAAAGCAACTGCTCCCCATCATCTCTATTACTGAAATAAGATACGACTGTGAAATCAATGGATATGTAAAGAGAAAACGTAAACAAAAATATAAAGATATTTAACATAGCTACAGTATTTCATACCCTCCTGTGACGGATCCCATCTGGAGCGGTTCTCTCTTGTAAGCATTTTCCTAAATTTGACTGGAGATGCCAAGAGCCAGGGCAGAAAGGCTTTAAGCAGGCCTGTGTTTCTTCCCTCCAGGCAATATTCACACAAACAAATATTAAACCATCCAAGGCACATTGTGAACCTCACCACCTCATAAGTAGCTTTTCCATTGGACATATGTGCAAAACTTTACTGATATTTACTAAATGTCGATGAAACAGAAGTGCGTAATGTCGTTTTTTCCATTAAAACACATACAGTATGTGATGATTTGTTTATTTATTATCATGAGATGACATGAGAAGTCATTCCATAAACATAGCAATGAACGTAAATATCGTGTTGATTTACAGATATATTCATTATTATTATATATTACCCCTCTATCCCATATTAAATAAAAATATGATTCAGTTTCCTTGTGTGTCCACACATACCGTGCCATGTTTCATTTAAAACTCTTCTTCTTCGCTTGTGGTAATGTCCGTCAACATCAGTTTTCTTTTTTATTTACACGACTCTAGTTGTGGAAAAAGGTCTTTCCATTGCAGTTTTGTGTGATATACCAACTGCATTACACCCCAAAAAAAACACCTCTTGCCAGCGCAAAAACTTTTAATTGAAAAATTTGAGTTTTGGTGAAATTGTTGTTTTTCCATTAGGTAAATTTTCATGTGCAAGTTACATTAGCGCAATTTGAGGGTCAATGGAAAAGCAACTATAGTAGCTTTAGTCCTATTGTTAAAAATATTGGCTGCTCGCATTTGGAAGAAAATATGGAATTCTGTTTTAAACCAACTCTAATATTTGAGAAGAATCTTTAAGGAGGTTTTTTGATGTAACACCAGGGATGGAAGTAATTACTTACATTTACTGTTGTCACAGTATCTGCAGGTTTGAAGAAGCCAAATTTCTGACTTTTTAAGACATTTTTCAAGGTGTCTTTGGTCAAATTTCAGTCCTTACATTCACATAAAGACCAGTACAATAGATTTTATAGTCTTGAACCATGTGTAAGTCCGACTAATGTTACATTTACATTTCTTTAAGACTAATGTTTCTGCTACAGACCTTCAAGTTGAAGCTCATTCCTGAACCCCTCTACCCATGAATGATCATTGGCGACTCCACTCATTCCAATTTGTTATGTTAAATGGCTAAACACTGATTCTTTACAAAGAATTCCAAAGCTAATATAGCAATATCTATATTTATTGTGTCCGGAATTTTTAAGACCTTTCAGTGCCACATTTAAGGATTTATGATTAATTTAAGGATAATTTAGGTCAATCAAATGTAAGAGTTTTTAAAGATCCGTGGACACCGTGTTTTGTTATGCTTTCAATTGTAATTCTACTATTTCATATCATTATTTTGCGGTATTTTACAATGCTACAATTCAAGCAGATCAAGATAAGATTTAAGGATGAAATGATATGAAAGTGAAATGGCGTACCAATAATGGACAAACTTAACTAAAATGAAAACCTAAATAATCTGAATTCCAGACAGTTGAGTATGTAGAAAATCCTTGGCCATTTAATGGACCAAAACAACATTAAGCACAACAGTGATACCAAGACTGTTAATGTTTTGGATTTGTGTAAACCTAGTCTAGCATTAATTAGCTAGGTGGTTTTCCTTTCTTGGGAGAACAGCTTCATAAAATAACCTTCATAATACAATACACCTTCATGGTTTTGTCTCCCAGGGTGAATTTAAGTCTCTGAAAAACCTGTGTAACTTCAGAGTAATTGCTATTCCTTAGCCAGATTGTGTTTTATGTATATTCACATCTGCCTTCCCAACTGTTTTAACCTGTATTTTTTGTCTTCATCATGCTTCATTTTATGAATATAGTATGGAATGATGTGCATTTTTCTTCAGGTCTCCATTGAAAAACAGTATTTATTCCTGGTCGAATAAAGGTTAAGGCATGACTTTGAGGTTATGTCTTATGAAATTGATGCTGATGATAATATACATGAAAAAGCATCAATTTATCAGTGTTACAAAAACAACTTCACTGACCTCTGTACAGTGATGCAAAGAATTTGCATTCACAGTGTTCCATATATGCATCTGGCAACTAATGCCTGTACCGAGGAAAAAGGAAAACAAAACAAAAAAAAAACACTTAAATTTATAGTGAACAAAATATAAGGGAGAAAACAGCAAAGTGATGCAGTTTTATAGTAACAAACTTTTAACAGCTGTTCTATTACACTTTTTTTTTTGTTTAGATCAACTGAATTAAATACATTAAAGGAGAAGTAAATTGTTGCAAGTAAGATGTGGGACATTTATTTTGTACTTGAAAGTTGTTAGAATCAACAGAAAACAACAACAACAACAACAATAATAATAATAATAATAATAATAATAATAATGATGATGTGAAACAGTATGGACTGGATGACTTTGTGTAAGCATGATGGAGGCTGTTAATTACAGGGCTAATATATATATATTTTTTTATCACCAGACTGAATATAAAAGGGTAACAGGGTTTATTTTTGTTTTACGTCTGTCATTGCATGTGGCTATAAAAGCCAAAGTGAGTTCGGTGACATTGTGCAAATGTACTCGCTGTAAGCCAGGATGAGCTACGATAGCCTCATGCCTTACCATGTACATTATTTAAAAAAACAGAGCTTGGTCTAAGGATGAATGTGATAGATATTAAGACCATTACTTTTCCGCTGCTGTAATCAAATGCAATACATGTCTGGTCAAAGGGACTCTGAATTAAACATCTATTACAACGTGGTGAGGATAAAGGGCTGAATTTTGCCTCAGTGCTGCAGTTACGGCTGATGTGAGGCGCAAATAACAGGACATTTTTGGATGAGGCTTATTTCCCATTCTGTTTCCTCACACTACATACAACTTAGCACATAATGTAATTGACTGCAGGTTTGACTCACACTTTCTACCCATGTAGAATTACACTTGACATGTCCTTACATTACTTTCATCCTTACATTTTCAACCTGTTGCTTTAAAATCTATTCATTGTATGTTTGTTTCTTGAACACGTGATGAAATACATAGGTATATTTGTTACATTGTATGTATTTGTTGTTTTATTTTTCATTGGCTTACCCCTCAGTTACTTCTTGAGTAGAAATGAAGGTCAATTGATAATCAGCCGTGTGAAAGGCCAGAAATAGATTGTTACCTGAGATGTACAGTTTGATTATATTGACTGTGGTGCTGTGGTGTTTATATGGAATACAGAGATTGGAAATGGATATTCATGCTTACATAATAAATATAAGTAACCCAGTGATTCGTTACTGCTGCTATTTGCTTGTGATAGTTAGAACATAACTTGTCAATGCAATCTGACATAACTGTAGCTACTGCAAAAACAAAACACAAAGACAAAGGAAAGACAAAACTCCAGGTCTCTGATGCTCTAGAGGTGAGTTATTTTCATTGCTGCTGCCATGTTTGCATTTCTGTTACATCATGTTAGACCTGCACAGTAACCCACGACTGTCAGTAACCAGGATAAGATGTGCACATGTAACACTATCCTGGATACTATCAGAGTACTCCAGGTAGAGTATCTGAGTTTCTCAAAACCAGGATGAGGTCTTATCCAGGTCAGTGAAATTGGGGTGTGATGCTTACATGAGGAAACACAAAGATATTTTAAAACCCTACAATATCCAGGACACTGATGTACAGTTGCGGAAAAAATTATTAGACCATCAAAAGTCATCAAAAACAATGCTTATGCAATCAAGTACTAACGCCTGTGTGTATCATGTGACTAAAACAGACAGAAAAGGAAACACAGAATGCCTAAAAGCACAGTTTTTGCCAGTACAATGCCACAGTTATTGATGTAAGAACTGAAGTGATTTTGGTTATTATCAAGAAAACATGGAAAATGACTAGATATCAGCTCTGAAATTAAACTCATGAGAGCTATTTTTGTTGTTATCATAATATTTTTTCCAAACAAATGTAGCTTTAGTTGTATCAGGCATTAAAATGAACAAGACATTGAAGAAAACAAGGGTGGTCTATATGAATGAAGATGTAAACCCAGTCACTGAGACCAAATAACAAGAATCCCACAAGACCATATAAGACCATGTGCACTAACAACATCAAATTTAACTAGGGGTGAAATGATTCCTCGAGTTATTCGAGTACCTCGATTGCAAAAAATGATCGAGGAATTTTCCCTGCCTCGAGGAATTGCTTATTTAATTGTGAAGCTCAAAGCACGGCATTTCGCACAAACTATTTAATGTGTCACAATGCGCTTACGTTACTCACACAAAGGAAGATGACGGAGGACGTGGAAGTGTTTGAATGAAGCAGCGGGAAGATAGAAGAGGCGAGTGAATACAGCAATGGTGATGAAAGACAAAAAAAAAAAACAGAAAATGTCGTTAGTGTGGAAGCATTTCAGACTGAACAGCAAGGTAAACACTGTGACATGTATCCGTTGTAACACAGCCTTTCCATACCACAACAGCACATCTACGACGTAGCATCTTCTCATAACACACCCAGAATGGAGCAGAGGACCCGAGATAAAATAAAATTAACGTAGTGCAAATGAATGAGATTAACGTTAATGTACCTTACTAACGTAATGTTAGCCCTGTGGAGGGCTTGGTTTCTGTTAATGGGCTCTATGCACAACCCCACTACTTCCTGAACTTCAGGTGGGTTCTTTATTTCCTGTCTTTCATTGTTGGACACACTGATTAATCCAGGTGTGCCTAATCAATCAGTTGTCCCAACAAGTAGCAGACACACCTGGATTAATCAGTGTGTCCAATAATGAAAGACAGGAAATAAAGGACCCACCTGAAGTTCAGGAAGTAGTGGGGCTGTGCAAAGAGCCCATTATGGCTACTGTCGAATGTGTGGCTAGTTTATTATGATAGTGACAAGCATAGATTTAGGCAGCGAGCCGTGCACCTGTGATTTGCACGGTTAATTTCCCAAAAGCACGGCCAAAATGGTGCACGGGTTGGTGAAAGTTTTCTCTTACCTTGTCATGGCCAAATTTTGGAAAAAACCAACTACTTTTTACAAAAATGAAGCGAATCATCAATTAACTGGACGTGTGTGTGTGTGTGTGGGGGGGGGAGGGGGGGGAGGGGTTACACATTATGAGACAGACAGATAAGATGGGGGGGCCATTGCCTTGATTCTCCTGAATGTAGCAGAAATGTGAAAAACTGTTCATGTATGGACTCATTCCAAGTTGCCATTCAAAAGTTCTTGCCTCTTCTATGACACAACGCATTCCTGTTATGTCTAAATTGTAAATTCTCAAACTTAGAGCTGCCAAAGTTCAGTTGCGCATCAAAAAGGCAATATTTATGCCTTTTTTAAATTTATTAATGCCTTATATGTTTGACACTTACAAGAAATACTAAGTTGAAAGTAATTAAATGTTATTTATTTTGATTCATATTTGCAATTGCCTCCCTAAAAATATTTCTTGTCAAGAAAATACATTTTGTTGCGTATGCACAATATGAATGTAACAAATAAAACTTAATTATCCCAAAAAAAAACAGGAAACCAATTGGTCCTTCATTATTAAGTGAAATACCTTATTTCCTCTTGTGTATTTATAAATTTATAATTGCTCTTTAACCAAGCAAAATTAAGTTTTATCTGATTACTCGATTAATCAAAGGAATTTTCTTTAGAATACTCGAATGCTAACATATTCGATAGCTGCAGCCCTAAATTTAACAGAATTAATTATATACATATATGATGTCACTGCCCTGAATAGTCTGTTTTAGTCAACCATCGTATCATAACAAACCAAAAAAAAAATGTTGCGAGCCTTCATTTTGAACATAGTGCAGAGCATCTCTTTATTCTCACACAGAACTCGTCTTTAATCCTGTTTATCAATTCAGCAACTTACTGCAGTGTCACAGCTTCACTAACCCAACACTAGGGTAAATAACACACAACGTGATAATCTGAATGATAAATATAGAACAATTTACCATGGTGAAATAAGCATAACAGCTTAGCTCGTGTTCTCAACAACTCACTGATACTGAAACCAACATGCTCGCTTGGCACAGCATCTGCAAATGATCTAAACCCGCTTTAAATCAGCCGTCATGACTTTACAGCAGCAGCAGCGGCAAAACACAGTACTCCTTTATCGTCAACTGAAAGTGGTGTTCCATATTAACATCCTGACTGAAAAACAGTATTCCTGAAATGTTAGTATGAGACCAGCATATGAATTGCACACTGTGCAAACTTTGGACCCTTTGCAAACCTACCTGTTCCGTAATGCAATGCAAAGATATTAGGCATATAGAGCCCAGTAATGGCTGTCAGTGGTATTACAACAGATGCCAGTACATTTAATAGTATTACAAAATTGCCAGTAACAGTATTATAGTTGGTAGAGTGGGATTGGCCACTTACCAAGGTTGCATGCCCCCAACTGGCAAGGAAACTTATTTACATTACTTATATTAAACTTTGTTGAAAGTTGAAAGAAACGTCAAATTTAACTTTGGAGCTTCTCATAAAATGAGGAAACTGATCATGGAGGAGCTCAGTTAGTTTCTGTTTTGCTTGTTTAACAAGTTAACAAGTAACATTTTGCAGGACCAGACTTATCTCCAGTAAGGTCTGACCAAAATGACAAAAACTTGTCTTTTTTTTCTTTAAAACAATCACAATTGTCTCAGGCAGTGCTAATACTTTGAAGAGTGTTGCAGACAGCTTATCTTAATGGAATATTTCCACTTGGGGAGGTGAAACCTGGCATTAAAATACCTGCAGAAACACAACCTAGCTTTTATTCCAGGTAAATGTGCTGCTGTGAATTTGCGTCCGTTTCAGTGTCATAAAAGCTGATTTGAGCATGTGCTTATGTTCCTTTCCTTCAGTGGTTTTAGTTTACTGTGTGTTTTAGGTCAAAACAGGGTGGAATAACAGAAAAACACAAAGAGATGAATTTAAGTTTTACAGGTTTTCATTAAATAATGTACATCAACAAGAGATTTAGGATGTTGAACATAAACTGTGAATCGTAACACACTAAACAACAATAAGTATTTGAATTTTGGCCCTATAGTTTTTGTTTTGGGGCTCTTTTTCCTAAATCAGTCCAGCTGCTTTTTGGTACCTGGATGAACTCTCGGTAAAAACACAGCAAAAAAAAAAAAAAAAAAAGGAAAAACACAACACCGCAAACAACAATAAAAACAAAAATGACAAGGAAAACAGTGTAAAAATAAAAAAGCCCAAACCATCTATTTTTATAGCGAGTCAGCCTCTCTCACTGTTTGGTGTTTTGCCCCCATTACACAGGCGGCAGGGGTGCACTGAGCATGCTCAGAAATCTATGGAAAGAACAAGGTCTATTCTATCAGTGCATTTTGAAATTTTTCCTTTTGAGCAAATGGTTGAATTTTTATGAATATTTAAAATAAATCATACATTCAGAACGCTCACCACAGATACATCAGGGGCTAAAGGGTTAAAGCTTGATCCAAATCTTCATCAGAACCATGCAATGCCTCAGTAGGCATCACCGCTAAATGTTGGTGATTCACATAGTAAAATACAGAAAGCAGTAAAGAGGAGAATACCTATTGCTCATCTGAACAGACTACATCCTGTGAGTCAGACAAAAGTGTAGCAGATGTCTATATTGAAGTGAGACTTCTCCAGTGGCTACATACTGTACATATAAGCAGTTTCCATGGAGATGTGTCAACATTTAGCACAAGAAGTGAATGAGGAGGGAAGAGATGCCAAGTTTAAGCCTCCTACACAGCTTTATTCCCCATATTGTATCATTAACAAGGATGCATTTTGGCGCATAATTCATTCTCTGCATCTAACCTATGAACACGAGGTTATCATAACTATTTTTTTTATTCTTTTGATGTTATCTTATATCCTCTGCTATGCAAATCTTTTTAAAATCTTTGTTTTTAACGTCAATAGATTACACATACAATACATGTATACAGCACCTCCAGAGGGCAGGATATGCTCCATCTTTACAGGACCTTATCTTTAGTGTTAAATCTAAATAGTGTGGGAGGCTTTAACGGCTGCTGCACAGTGAACAAGGCTGGACTGTATGCTCCCTATTTGGTAATTTCTTCCGTTGAAGGGCGTACAGAAGAGACTGAGGCTGTGTCCAGAGTTTGTGGCATCACTACAACATCAGCTAATGTCTGCCTGCCGAGGAGAGAGCAGCAGCAGTGGGAGGAAGTAGGCGGATATCAAAAGGTGAAATGCAGCCTCTACTGCAAAGCTACTTCCAACTGAATATGATTTTGTCTCACTTGCAAGGTCTAACAGTCTTTTCGCTTATATAATGTTCACTGCTGCTCCTGTCTGTAAGAGCAAATATGTGTTACTATTAAGAAGCTGTCTCCTCCCTGCTGCATCTGCAGTGCTGCAACTCTTAAAACTTTAATGACATCAGGATGTATTCATTTCTGTTTTGCTATTTTATGGTAAAAGTCAGATTGTGCTAGATCTCACATTTGGTTATGTGTTCTCATCTGCTTTACACCGGCAGAGGATCTATATCATGGTTCAGTTTCAACATCTGCATGGTCTGAACTGATAGACTGACCTTTAAGTTATCGGTGTTCGAAATTAATCATTTGTAGATTAAGAAAACAGATGAAAAGGAGCTGCTTTCTGAGACAAATAGACAGTGGGATTTCAGTAATACCAAAACAACACTGTATTATTAATAGACAAGAAGGAAATTCAAGTCCTTGATAAATGATGAACCTGTCGTTTGATGAGAAAAATGACTCTTCCATTTGCTTATAGATTTATGACATGAAAAATACTAGTCTGTTCACTATTTCTGTTCTTCAGTTTTATGTACGATAGCTTCATACTCTTTAATTTCCTGATATTTAAGTTAAAGTTAGTGAAGTTAGCTACTATTCGCATCCATGGTGAATTAGTAATTAATTAACCTAATGCATGAGTCATATATCAACATTAATTTTTCAAGTAATCCATAATGATGACAATTCAGAAAAATACAAATCCATGACAAAAATAGAATGTTGTCGATATTTTAATATATGGAGACTCCACTGTAGCTCCCCATTAGTTTGCAACATGCCCCTCAAATTTCCTGTTTCCAAGCATACAGCACAAGCACAAATTGCATGTTAAAATAACCAAGACTATGACTATATATGACATTAAGTGTTGCTGCTTGCGTAAGCCTTCTCGTATCATTGTAAATGTTTAGATGGATATTATCTGAATTACTGTGGTGTAACTGCAGTGATTTTATTTCAAGTTGATTGTAGCTTCTTTCTCTGGTGAAAGTTTTTATGCTAGTTGTTTATTAAGAGGTTTGGGGAAAAGCAGAAATGAGCAATAATTAGATGAATTGTCTAATGGATGATACTTTTTCAGCGTAATTCATGCTCTACAGTTTGGCTGCCTGTTGCTCTGTTCTTCCCTGTGGCATAAGATAGCTGCACATTGGTGTGGAGGAGGAAGGCCTCATTTATTCCAAGTTATGCAACCATCTTGGGAAAATGCTGGCCAGGCGCTGACTGTAGCACAGCGGCAGAGCTTTAACTTAGCAGCCAGCAGCACACTGGTTTCCCAGAGAGCAAACTAAGCACAGAGGCTTTCCCCTCTCTATTTTTTTTTTTCTCCTCTGCACCAGCCCTAATCTCCAAGTCCTCAGTGTGTGGCATCGTAGACGACAGGAGGAAAAAAAGCAGGTTTACAGGCTACATCAGGTGCTGACAGGAGCACATTTAAGGGAGAGTGGAAATAGCCTGTTGATCATGAACAGTGGCTGTTGCATAAGCTGTGATATGGGGTGGCTCTCATCAATGTTTCATGGACTTGCAATGTGAGCTCTGTTAACAACTGTCATTCTTACTCAAGGAAAATCCTTTTTTATATACATTGTAATTTCATTTTCTTGTTCATTTCATTTACATCATTGTCCATTCACGTTCACAATAAGGTTTGTAGAATGTGATTGTTTTTTTCTTCGTGCCCACAATATACCGTTCATCCACTCACATCAAGTCTGCTTGTAATCTTCTCAGCTGTAAATGTAATCTTTTAAAATGTTTTTTTCAGCCTAAAAAAGGAAACGCTCTTGCTTGCTTTTCTCAAAAGCCTTTCAGGAGCTTAATTCTTCCTCCTCTCAAGCCCATCAATCCCACTCCAAATGTCCTCTTTCTTTTCTGTGCTTCTGGTTTCAACCCTCCTCTCATACCACATGTTAATCAGATTATATTGTCAGTAAATGCATATTCGTGCACCACTCTCCATTGTTTGCTTTTTTTTTTTTTCTCCACCTATTTTTATTTAAACACAACTTCTAATCGCCAAGTGGAGCCTTGTTCACATGCAGAATCCGACACGAAAGCACACACTGTTAGACACACACAGTTAGAGATATAGCGATGCACTGTTTGCAAAATTCAGACTTGATACAGATATTTAAAATGACAATTCAGCTGACAACTGATGCTGTTACAAATGTTATTTTGTGTTTCTTTATTTTGTTTATGCTGTTATTTATCCTCAGTTTTGTATGTGAAAAAAGGCAGTCATTGGCAGCTGTCATTTCACAGACGACGTCGATGTAAAATATATTTGGTGCAACAACATCTTATATGCTGATAATGATACTGGGCAATACTGGACAATACTGACATTTGGACAGTACATTCATGCATCCATGTTTAGAGGTAAAGCTGTGGCTGTAAGGCACCTAATTTGTAATAATGAAGAGGATGGAAAGATTAATCCTACCAGTCTTAGAAAGTCGAGAATTTGCAGAGTATCCATCATTCTACCTCATATTCAACAGGACTACTAATGCTAACTAGGATGAACCACCAAGTCTTGGAGCACAATCTTAACTAATGTCTTTATGTCTTACGTAACTGTCATCCATTAAAAAATACATAAATAAATAAAGGGTCATCACATACAATATTTGCCTAATATGTAGCAATACAATGTAAACTTTTTCTTTTGATACACGTCAAAATTTAAGTCAGTAAAATACTGGACCTACCCCAATGCATGGAAATTTAATCTACACAAACCTACATAAATATGCTGGTAGAGTGTTATCATGGTGCTCGGATTAGTATAAACAAACACACACATGGCACTGATGCATTTTGTCACATACTTACATTCAGGACCCTTTAACTGTTTCACCTTGTACACACGCAAGCATGACAACAGAGTTTTCCAAAACCTTCACTTTTCAGAAAGTTGTTCTCAGTGACCTTTCATGTGGATGAAAGGCAGAAATGCATGCGAAATATATATTTTTCCCAGATATATGTATACATGGCAATAGAGGTCTCATAGTCATGGTCATAGGGCGGCCATGGCTCAGATGGTAGAGCGAGTCGTCCAATAACCGAAGGGTTGGCAGTTTGAATCCCACTCTGTCCATGTGCTGTTGGGTCCTTGCTGCTACTCACACTAGTGTATGAATGCATGTGAATGTTCAGTAGTGGTCAGAGGGGCCGTAGGCGCGGATTGGCAGCCACGCTTCCGTCAGTCTGCCCCAGGGCAGCAGTGGCTACAAATGTAGTTTACCACCACCAGAGGGAGAATGTGAGAGCGAACGAATTATGGATCCTCTGTATGCGCTTTGAGTGTGCTTTCATAGAAAAGCGCTATATAAATCTAATCCATTATAGTCATACCTACACCCATTGATCAGTTTGGGTGGTGGGAGGTAGCTGGAGAGAACCCATACACTGGGAGAACATAAACTCCAAACAGAAGGGCTCTAGCTGGATGCCACTGGGATTGAACCCAGGACCTTACTTTGAGGCGGTAGTGCTAACCACTGGACCAGAATGTTGTCCTGTACATACAAACACACACTTCTGTGCAAAGAACAGCATCGTCCACAAGAAACGTAAGACAACTGTCACGAAACTGTACAGCCCTAGTATCTGATTTGACACTCAAGTGAATTCAGACACATATTCAGAAATGACAGGATCGTGCACCTATGAGAACAACAAACAGCAAAAGGTTCTGCAGGTAGCCCAGCCAATAGGATTAAGGCCAGCAGAAGAAACTGAAGAACAGAAGAAACAAACACAGCAGCAATAACCATTAAGAAGAACGGGTCAAATTCAAGGTTAGTTTACAGAGTCAAGCACTTTCCTGAAGTGTTGCTGTTGTAGAACCACAAGTAAGAGTTGTGCATCCAGATAGAAGAGCGTTCAAGGCTCACCTCGAACAGATGAGCTTGGCTAAAGGTACTCATCGTAAGAGAGAGTGGGTGGTATCGTCCAAGATAGCGCTGAGGAGCACATCCTCCCCTCTGCTTCTGCCTGCAGGCTATCCAGACTCAGGGCTATGACACAGCTAGAGTTTTTTTTTTTTTTTTTTTTTTTTACCAATTCGTTGAGCCTGCCAGCATTCCCTTCCTTGATGTCACCTCCCCCGCACAAGTGAACAGTGCACTGACCACTGTGTATTAGTTGAAGTTCCAGTGCAGTCTGTTGCAAATATTGTATGACACCAGTCTCCTTGGACAGACTGAATGTGTTTGTGTTGTCAGACTATAGTGCGTTGTTAAAGGATATAAACTCCTATTAACTTCACTTTATCATCTCCGCACCCTTGTCATGGATTAACGGAAGGTGTCACAGGTCTTCATCTCTGGTGCAAAATTTAAGTTGGATATAAATCTTGGGTTTATTGACAACATATAGGCATGTAATAGAATGCCTGCCTCTCTGATAAACACTTGAAGCATACGATTAAAATGAATGGAAGGTGCAGGCTTTGTTTCATGGTTAAGCTTTGCTCCTAGTGATGACACCCCTGCAGCACTGGAGGAATCGATACAATAAGCAGGTATTATATTCACTAACTTCTAAAAGTTATTTCCTTTTTGCACCACAATAAACTGTAAATACAGTCATCCATTCATTAAGCTCTTTGACAGACCATTCTAATGCTAAATGCCACTTTTTAGGCTCCGGAGCTTTGCCAGTCGGCAACTGCGAACATTTGAAGCTTTGAACCTCTAAATATATTCAGACTTTCCTTTTGTGGATGGTAGACAATAGGTCACTCAACAGATCTGTTGTCAGTTCCCATGAGATTTAGTTTTTCTAGTGATTTCAATTCAGATCGATTTGACAGGATATGGGATATGTATAGTTGAATGTATGGCTGTTATTAATAATCACTTAGTTAAAGATACAGGAGAAAAATCAAGGAGAAGAAAAACACAAGAATTTTCCTTCCACAGCTCTCTCTACATGCTTCAAATCGAAAGAGTAAATACAGAAAACAATGACCTTAGACTGTTTCACTCCTGTGTAGAAAAGGTCCTTCCTGTCTGAAAACACCTACTGTATGGACAGCCAAAATCTCCCTTCACAGGATAGATTTTTGACAGCCCAAAAAGACACCACGAAGGAAGGTAGAATTAATTTTTCATGTTAATGTTCACAAACTAGACTAAAAACTGTCAAACACTACAGCTTTAAGTACAAAATTACCATTCATTATTACATATTTGCGTTTAAACAAGCAATAAAACAAAGTCATGGGATTTAATTAAGTGTTATTCTTCATTTATCTGACCCATTTTTGATTCAGAATGTATCTTACATCTTGTCTTTCATCTGGAGTAGTAATTGATGGAATATCTCCTCATTGGTGGTGAACTGGAAGGGTAGCTATTAAGATATGACACATACTTCATCTTATTCTTGTGTTAATAAGGTTTGTTTCTGGTTGCTGCATTCTCTAGGAATGGTTGCCCCACTGACTGATTAACTTAAAAATTCTGAAACATTTCTTCTTTTCTTCCTCATGAGTCTCTATGAAAAGTGATTTAAGTCAAATTGACTCTACTTGAAATGAATTGGTTGATAGCTGGAGAGGCCAATCTGGGATGAAAGATTAGTTTCTAAACAGCTGATTAGGGGTAATCAAACCATCTCTGGGGAGTTTGTGTAATCAGAATCCTGGGGTAACTGTAGAGAAAAAGCAGACTTTCAGTGATATAGACACAAACAGAGGTTGGATTATGTCTTCTGAAAATGCAAAGCCTGGATTTCAAAATGTTCCTGCAGCAATGTTACGATACATGTTTATTGAATGGAACTGATTTCAATTGGGGATTGATACAATTAAATATATTATGTAAAACTGCAATTTACAAGCATTTCATTAGGCTTGAGGAGTTTTGTGTTACTCTGTGAGCTGAAATTGCTTTTTTTTTTTTTAGCTATAGTAAAAAAATACAGATACATATTAACTTTATTGATCCCCAGGGGGAAATTCACTATACTGACGCTATAACATATACTATATTCATTCATTCATTCATTCATTCATTCATTCATTCTTTCATTCATTCATTATCTGAACCTGCTTTATCCTCACTAGGGTCACGGGGGTCGCTTGGAGCCTATCCCAGCTACATAGGGGCGAAGGCAGAGTACACCCTGGACAAGTCGCCAGTTCATCACAGGGCTGAACATATAGAGACAAACAATCACTCTCACATTCACACCTATGGGCAATTTAGATTAACCAATTAACCTATCAATGCATGTCTTTGGATGGTGGCAAGAAGCCTACTATATTCACTAAATGTTAAAATTGTTGAGTAAAAATAATAATAATGGATTGGATTTTATATAGCACTTTTTCTAGACACCCAAAGGTTTACATTATTGATTCGCTCTCACATTCTCCCTCTGGTGGTGGTAAACTACATATGTAGCCACAGTTGCCCTGGGGCAGACTGACAGAAGCGTGGCTGCCAATTCGTGCCCCACGGACACAACGGACTGACTAGGATAGAGCAGGATTCAAACCGCCAACCCTTCGGTTATTGGACAATCCGCTCTACCACCTGAGCCATGGCCGCCCCAGTGAGAAAATACAGAGAAATAGAGATATCTTGAGAGGAAAGTTTGAAGATAATGTCTTTGTGTTAATTTTACTTAACAAAAAATAGATAATGCACAATGCTAGTTTTTTTTTTCCCTGTTTTCTTAAAGCGACATGATTCATTTTGTTCCAGATGACTTATCTTGAATGTATACGTTGAGACTATCTCTGTGAACAGCACGGCCCACACTGTAATCTTCCCTGTTTTTACGCTGTTTTTTCAGTGTATATTTTGTTGCAAAACACAGTATGCAATGTGTATACGCGTACACACACTCTCACTTTATGTGCATTCATTAATACTGTTAGCTTTAATTTGGCAGATTTTGTTGCCTGAGCAACCGGTTGATGTCAAGTTCTTCATTGCAGTGATTTTAAAAGACAGTGAGGGGTGCACAGCGCTAAACAAGATAAAGAGTAGGAAACAGAGGAACAATACTCACACCACCACATCTACTGCATAAATAAGATAAAGTACATCATAAAAAGTGAATAATAACAGTATTAATGTCTTCTCCTGCAGTTTACTAAGGCGAGGACATAAATCAAATGACACACTAATTATACACCAATCAAGGTGTTGGGAAAAACCTGCAGCTTATCACATTCCATTAATGGAGGAATGGAGCTTGTGTAGCTTTACATATCCTGCTGACACACAGCATGTGCATTTGTGCTTTACTCAATAGAATTAAGTCCAATGTCCAACAGTAAAACAAACAAAGTAGGACATGGGAAAACAACCTTAAGTGCCAGTATCACATTGCATACTGTACTGTAGTGTCCCCCCCCTGTTTTTTGAGACTGGGATCCACCCCAAACAACCTTGAAAATCCCATTACAGTTCCTGGGTTTTCAGCAGTGGTTGCCATGACAACAGTGCATTTTATTTCTGGCTCCTTTGAAATGGTGTGTGAGATCAGAGATCCCGAGCGTTATGTAAGACAATGTGCACTGTTCCAGACTGGGGTTTCCTGCTGCAGAGAACTTAAAGTAATTAATTATAGGGGAACGGCAGATACTCAAGATGTTTAAACACTGTCTTTTTGTTTACCTTGCAGCTTTTATTACTTACCGGTGGCTGCATGGAAGCTTGTTTATTCATGAATGATTCCATAGCAATGTGGTATTAATTATCAAATTCCTCTACTGAATACAGATATTGTAGTGCCCGCAGTATTAATCAGAGAAAATGAAAGATTCTGCCACATTCTGTTTTTATAGGCCTCACAATCAGAAATTATACTTTAATAATATACCGCCACAAGAGTTGATGAAATGAAACTGATTTGAAATTAGCACACATTTGTAAAATATTCCTCATGTTTCTGATGTTAGCCACAACAAAAACTGGATATGATACAAGCTATTATCTTGCTGGTGCAGATTACTCGAGTACTGTATGATTAATACATATTAAAAAACTCTAGGGCAGCAAATCTGCGTTCACCTTTGCACGCTTTAGGAACATGAGGGACTTTTTAACCTCTCTCAGAGAAGCTAGTAAATATCCTGATCAAAAATTCTCTCTGAAGTAGAAGGAATTTGTAATCGCCGCCCAGCTCTTCTGAAAAATAATTAGGCATACAGATAATAAAAACTAGTTTAGCACCACAGGGCTTGAAAAATTAGACTTTTAGTAGCTGTTTCTGCAACCTGACACAGACTGGGAATGGTTATTATAGTGTTACAGCAAACTTCCAAATGTATAAGGTCATTCGGTATTATGTTTACTAGTGATGATATTGCAGTGAGTGGCTTGCTGGAAAGATCAGGAAATGAGAGAGCAAAAATATTTACGCCGACTTTCACATACATGCAGATGAAATATCAGTGTCTATCTAATCTCTATGCAGTTTTGTCAGAAGGCAAAGGCAAATAAAAACCCACATAAAGACGCAAACAGCCACCGGTGACCAAAATCATCTACTGAACTAAAATGATTAATATCTGTTGATCCACTAATTCTATCAATTCATGTCAATAATTGGTGTAAAATGCAGTTTGTCATCTATTCATGGTAATCAGATATGACCCATATGGATGTTCAGAGGCTCCGTAGTTACCGTAGAAACACCGTCATCTTTTACACAATGACTCACTAGTAAAACCCTTGTAGTTTAATAAATGAAAGTGGATGGAGACACTAGTTTTTATGCTTGTTTAATGAAATATTTTGCTTGAAAACAGAGTTTTTCTTGAGTTTTCTCTGATTCTGATATTATAACAATCAACTTAAATCTGATTTTTTTATGACCACTTGCATGGTGAGAAAATTAAATATGGAAAAATACCAGCTTTTTACTGGAAACAAAAAAGCAAAATACAGAGGATAATATATAATAGATGGTGATAAATCACTTAAGAAAGGTTAAATGGAGAGAAAATTTCATTTGGGAACTGACACAAAAGTAACACAGGGTCTCTATGGGTTAAAGACGGTTTTTAAGTTATTATGAGGGGGTCTCTAATATATAACGAGTTGCTTGTTAGCATTAAATGAACTAAGACTGACCTATGTAGATGTTTGGTTTTGCATTTTTCTTATATATTGTGCATTTTTCTTCTATGCAGCAGTGTATATTCCATTATCTGCCACCTGAATCTGTATTCCCTCTTATTGGAAAAGATATTTCCATCATAAATTGTATGGTGAGATTCACAAGAATGTGGGAAATGATGTGTTTAATGCTCAGAATTGATGATGTTGGATGTATTTCCCTCTTTCTGGTCTTTACATTTCTTTTACTGTTGAATTATTTTTTCATCACTGTGGACAAAATATAACCCCCCCCCCCATATACACACACATAAAACACTTAGGGAAACTTGTCTGCAACTGTGAATGTTCAAGCTCATTTTACAATAAACCTGACACTATGTGATGATCCTGGTTCCACTTGCCTTGATCCAAGCTCACATTTTTTCTTTTAAGTATTGCATCTGCTATTGGCGACACCAAATAGGGAGATTTCCTTCTGGCACGGTTAACTAGCATTTAACCTTTTGTCTGATAAGTGGGAAAATTCTGTAGCTTATTTGTTTTTTGGTCGACAGCTTATGTGAGCATTAGGAAAGGACAAGTTATGAGGGTGTGCTATTTGTTCCATGCTCCCAGACTGTTTTAAAGTTTATAAGCTGCTCATTAAATGTTACTGTAATTGCTGTAAAAATACTGAACACTCTCTAATGACCCTTTGTGGCTCTTGACTAATTTTGTAAATAAAATCATTCTCTGATTTTTTCAGTAATTGTAACGTAACTATAATAGATATTTCTATAAAAGAAATTATAGCATAATATCTTCATAAGTATTTTGGAAACTGAAACTGGAGTTTTTCTAATTGCATCTCACTTTGTTCCTCTTTCTTTCTCTTCTCTGAAACAGACCAGAAGTTTTCCCCTTGGTCCCCGTCTCGAAAGTTCCATGAAGGCAGACGCCTCCCAGCGGGCAGGAACATGAAGGGCTTATCGGGCAGCCGTTCCCAGCACCAGATCCCTTTACCCCATGGCTTGGACTACGACCCCCACGTCCACGACCTCCACGCTCACCATGGCTCTGATTCCCGCCACTCGTCCTACCTGCTCAGCCCTACAGAGAGCTGCCCCATGGACTTCCACCACCGCTATTCGCCGCGCAGCTCCATCCACTCTGACTGCATGATGATGTCCCCTATCATGATGCCCCCAGCTGCTGCATCTGACCACATTTCCAGCAGCACCTTCCCCAGAATGCACTACAGCTCTCAGTATTATGACTCGGCTACACGAGACGACTGCGCAGCCATCACAGCCTCTGCCACTTCCCCAGCTGTTGCTGCAGCTGCAGCAGCAGCGGCCGCCTCCACTCACCATGCTGGCACAAAGAGCAACCGCCTTCCTGCTAACCTTCTAGACCAGTTTGAGAAACAACTGCCACTACATCGCGACGGCTTCCACACGTTACAGTACCAGCGCACTTCAACCACAACTGAGCAACGCAGTGAGAGTCCTGGCCGCATCCGACACCTTGTTCATTCTGTCCAGAAGCTCTTCACAAAATCCCACTCCCTTGAAGGATCATCCAAGATGAATGGCACAAGAGGTGATATTGTAGGAGGTGGAGGAGGAGCAGGGGGATACCACCATCACGGCCATCACCCCTCCAAACATGGTAGCAAGAGAAGCAAGAGCAAAGAACGTAAGCACCGCTCTGGTGGCTGGTGGAGCTCTGACGATAACCTGGATAGTGACAGCACTTATCGCACTCCCAGTGTCATGTCACGGCATCATGGGGAACATGTCAGCCACCACTACCCAGATTCCATGCACAGTCATCACTTTGGAGACCTGTCACTTAAGACCTCTAAGAGTAACAATGATGTCAAGTGCTCAGCATGTGAGAGTCTGGCCATGGCACCCGAAGGCAAATTCATGAAGAGGAGCTCCTGGTCGACGTTGACTGTCAGCCAGGCCAAGGAGGCCTATAGAAAGTCATCACTCAATCTTGAAAAACCCATGATGCACACAGACCTCAAATCTTCATCAAGGGCCTGTCATTACCTGCAGGTAGGTGACACTAAACTGACACTGTACTTATTTTATTTATATATGGAGATATTGAGAAAAATATGAAAGATGGAAGAATTATCCCATCACTATATTATCAACGTAACCTTTTTTCTCTGTTCTTTGTTCTTATTCATTATCTAGGGTTGTTTGACCTTTAAAGGTTTCTGCCATTTTTAACAAGTGAAGTTTAAGACTTCTTGAGACCTTTATGAATGCAGTCTAAGGCCTATTTTCATCTTGTTGCACTAGAGCTGGATGTTGGTGATGCTTCTGATGGGATTATATTATATTAGGTGATGACACCTGTTTGCTGGTGGCTTTTTATGGTGGCGTCATGTTGTTCTAACTTTCCAAGTAATTCTAGTGCTATTCTACTCAAAGGTTTTCCTTGTAAAGGTTTATAAATAGTTTTCTAATCTTTTTTTTTTGTTGTTTGTTTTTTTTTTTTTTGCTAAGATTGCAAAATCTTTATAAACCATTAAAGTTACAGGAGCTGAAGTTAGGGGATAAAGATGGCAAAGTTTTGAAAACATACCTTCCTTCTGTAGTCTTCCTCTGGTTAACTATAAATATAGACAACCTGAAGTACAGCAGTAGAGTCATGTCTGACCAAATGTGATCAGAGATTGGTAATTATAGCAGTAAGTCATGTTTTTAACCACCCTTTCCTTTGTAAAAACACCTGAGATTAGCCAAAATCTGCATCTAGGGATACATTTTCTAGAGCCTAAATCCACAGAAGTGGGTAGAATTCTTGTTTCCTCTCTTAAATTACAATATTTTGAAAGGTAATTTTACAAGTTTTGCCAAATGACATCAAAAATTGAGCACTACAGATTCAATGAGGTGTAGTAACAGAGATTTGTTTTTTGGCAAATACCCGTCTCATTGGTTACTGAGTTTCTTTTGTCTTCAGCCACCATAAAATACCTTTCAGCTTCATTAGATGTTTATGAATTAGTAGAATTTGAACAGCACCGGCAGCAGTGGCAGATCTTCTTGCTCTAAAGTTTCATTTGTCATTTCAAATGAAAATATCCATAAATTAACGCTTTGGCAATGTTATATTTTACTTTTAAGGCTCCCTTCTGCCATTTAGTGCAGTAGTAAGTCATCAGTAAATGCTTTAACTTGCTGAGTGATAAAAGGACAGGATAAGTTGATTTTGCCGAACAGTGTGCCTGAAGAAATGTATAGAAACAGTAGTAACTGCTTTATGAATGATTATTAGTGACTGATTAATGTTATTGCTTATTAAATATTTATACTTTATTCATAGCGTAAATGTAATTTTATCACAAAATGGTGTCATTTAAAAAAATAAACACTAAATTCTATGAATTTTTCAGACCTTTAAGAGATTTTAAGCATTTTAAACCTTTTAAAGGACCCACAGAAGCTCCATCTAATTAAGTATGGACAGTGTCTTAAATTGAAAGGAAAGTAAATGAGTAGGAGCCCTTTCCATCATCTAAAAACATTATAAAAAACAACTGAGATCAATATGTGCTCATCCACACAGTAGCCCCTATACTGAGTAAAATGCAGTGACTGATGTATTGATGAGAAATCCTGCCAGGAGGGCCTGTTGGATTCAACCTTTCTCTCAGCGACTCTCCTGAGGGCAATTACAGTGTCCATGAGTGTGAGAAGCCAATATATTTAACCAGGAGTCCCTTTTGTGGTGTCACCTCAGGGAGCTATTGTCTATTAAGATGTGGAGATCAATTGAGTGAATCAATGTCATGGTAGAAGACACTGAGGATAAAGACATATCAGTGCTGCACAATGGCAAAGGTGGGAAACACACATTATTGGTGTTTTTAGGAAAAAGTATACTGTTCATGCAGAGTTGATGTAGGAGTTTGAGTTGTAAAATAGAAACAAATGATGTCATGCTCAGTTTGCAGGCCTGTCTTTACTACCCTACTAACACACATTAAGAAGCTGCACTAGTTTAGCCACAATGACTGGCTTCAAATGGCTGCGAAAACAAAGTCAAAGGCAGAGTGATGAGGGAGCGTTGGGTCTTTGTCTCCATTACTTTTAATATTCACCACTTAGCATTCAGAGTGACTCACAGTGTCAGTAACATTACAACATGGCAGGGCTAAATAACACTGTGACAAGGATGATAGTGTCTGCTCAAATGTTAAATAAATTTACAATGACGGCATTGTCTGGCCTTAACATTTCAGGGAGCGGTGTGTTTGTGCTTTGGGGCCGTATGTCTTCCAGGAACAGTTTTGTCTTAGAAAAGGTTGGCCTGGATTTTGTATGATGAAGTGGACTGCTACTTATAACAGAGAGGAAAAGAGCTGAAGAGACTGTCCTGGAACTGAAACAAATCCTACAACCTATGCTGACGGTGTACTTAAATGCATTTTTCCTGCTCTGAATCTGCCTTGCTGGGATTGATTGTTGGGATAGTGCAACAAAACTTTATATTTGTTGTTCATGTCAATTTTCATTTATACATTTTGCATCTAATACATCAGTATTAGGTTCATTGGTTCCAATGTTTTCAATTAGCAGTGGAACACCACCACAGAAAGCAAATTACCACCAGTACAAACATATGCACATATTGTACACAGTGAATTAGGCAGCCAGCTATGCACCCGTGATTTGCACGGTTAATTTTTGAAAAGCACGGCCAAAAAAACAAAACGCACACTTTAAAACCCTCGGCCTTCAGTCCACACCAAAGGTTTTACACATACGGATGGACAGACGATGAACTGATGACAATACCCTACAGCGAGGGCTGAGGGTAAAAACGGTGCATTATCAATATATTATTGTTTTACTTTGTCATGGGTATTACCAAGTCAAATTGCAAGCAGTTGGATTATTAGAGTGTTTCTCTTATTGTTAATATTAATATTAACTAATATTAGACCCCACACTCGGTCGCAAATTTGGCTTGGAATACCGAACCCCCCCCTTCCGGACTGAAATTTTTTTTGGGACAGGGTGGCAGCAGAAGGCTCATGACACTGTTGCTTTTACGCCTGGCAGAATATTACACACCCTGTTCCTCCATTTTTGCCTAATACACTGACTATATTGTATATATATTGTGTGTGTGTGTGCGTGTGTGTGTGCGTGTGTGTGTGTGTGTGTATGTGCGTGTGTGTGCGTGTGTGTGTGTGCATAGCTAAACTGTCATCTAGATGCTTTAGAAGTACTAAAATTAATTATGATTAAAAGGATTTCTAATACTTTAAACATAACTAAGGCCCAAACAAGCAACAAGAAAAAAACTACGATTGCCCCTAGCACCACAAATGCATTATAATTCTGGTATTAAAAATGTACATTTCTGAAGAAAGGACACAAATTTGCAAGACAAATATTTGAATGTTTCCTGAAATTATTGAGAAAAGGGGGAAAATATCAGAAATTAGACTTTAATTATCAGAGGGAAATTTTCCTGGGGCAAATAGAGTTATTTATTATATTATAACACAACAATGCAAAGTTATTAAAGTTGTGTGCAGCCACAGAGCAGGTTGTATTCTCATATCAAATATATAAGCAGTAACATTCTACTGTGTTCGTCTATGCTGCTGGTGAGATCTTGTTTAGCATGTTGAATACAAAACAGATTTAGGGCTTATTTATGCTCTACGTTAAAGATGCAGACGGATATGGATGGAGTATTTTGTCCGTTCTCTGGGTACATTCCATACATAATTCTGTCCGTTTTCTGGGAGCTTGAGGATGTGGACCGAAGATGGAGAATACGGAGCAGTACCACCAGGAACCATAGAGGCAGTGTTGAGATTTGAAGAGAATAATTTCCAGAAATTCCGGTACTTTTCAAAGAGCGACTGTGTGAATTAGTATACATATTAGTGACATTTTTATGACAACTACCCTTCTCAATATCAACATTAGTATCCACATTAGTAATACCTCCTGTGTGGTCGCCATGTTTGTTATTATTGACTTTCCTCTTCTTGTTCTTCTCAAAAAACTTCATGGTATTTGGACAGTATGGTAATTATGAGTGGTGTCCTCCGGTGGATTGATTGAGAAACGCTCATTCCAATGCATTTGACGGATGGACGTATTGAAGGCAGTGGTGCTTGACAATATTAGAAACGGACATACCTATTTACATACATAAAGCAAGCATAAATGAGCCTTTATTTAGGAAAATGCATTGAATATCAGTATATTAGAATAACGTACAGATGCAGAAGAAGAGTACAGTACATATATAAATATTTTTTCCTCAGTAAATTTGCCACTTTGACCTCAGTGAAGTTGTAAATTTACTACTGTAAACTGGCACACGCATATGTTCTTTCCTGCCCTTGCTATGAGGGAGAAGAGGTTCAATTTTTGTGAACTGCACAATTATTAGTGTCATGAGGGACAGAAGGACCCTGTCAATACCGAGCCTCTCCGAGTGTCTTCTGACAAGCTTATGCGTCAGCAGATGGAGACCCTCCACCTGCCACATGTGCACAATCTGCACTGAGCATGTCTACACAGAAAGCCTTAGTCAGTGGAATAAGTACGGTGAAATCTGTAGACTGTCACTGCCCACGGGCATCATGGTCAAAACTCACTCTGTGCGCTCAGTGGACTTTAACTGTCCAATGTATTTGGGTGTTTGTAATCTGTTCACCTTTGCAAGGACAGATATGTTTGTTCTGATGTGATTTCACCATGTTCAGTTTAATGTATTAAATGTATTAAAGTGACCAAGATCATAGAAATACTTGTTTTAAATACTGAATTATTTAGATATAGCAATGAAACAATAACAGATGACAAAATGTACAAATAAATGTATATATGTTGAAAGAAGTATGTCAAATTACCTTCACTACAAACAAAAAGTTAAGGATATTTTTTATTTTTGGGCTATTTTTTTCAGTTGGGATTCTTGCACAGCGCTTTTTACTTTTTTGTGTGTGAATTCAAACACATTTTTTTAATGACCAGACATAGTTTTATTTACAAATGGCAAAAATGACAAAAAAAAAAAAAAAAAAGACCAAAAAAATCGAAATATCCTTTTGTTTGTAGTGTAAGTTATAACTTAGGGTCACAAATCTGAAATTGATCATTTATGGGTTGAACATTTTGGGAGTTAAGGTATCAAACTTATATCCTTAGTTAAAATACTTCTGTTTTAGTACATGCAAAAATAAATGTAACATGATTATGAGCGTTTTCACAATCATTGTGAAACAGAAACACCAGTTACTATTTTATCATTTTTCCTCACACTTGAAAGAAGTTGAATTTCAGTAAAGTGACTTTACTTAGAAAAAGCTGTTCATACTTTCCAAACCTTTCCCTTCCTCTGTCTGTTAGTTATTGCTTTTAATGTCCTTGCTACGTGAAAGGAACAGCAACTTCCAACCTGCAACTATATGCTAAAAATGGCAAAGATTTATAAAGATGGATGTTTTTTTGTGTGCCATTTTTCTTTGTAGGGATTTAGTCATTCCAACGCCACAGCTTGCTTTTACACAACAAACACATACTCCAGAGTCATAGTGGATGTTACCAGATTCATCTCCAGTGCTGGCATAGCACTAGTGAAGTGTGGAGCTCTCTTTATGCTATACAACTGTGACCACACTGAACAAAGTCAGTTCTTTTACACATGGACAGGTGAACTGTGGCAAAGGAAGCTCCATTACAATAGAGAAGCAATAGTTAAATAAAAATTAAAGTCATTCCTTTAGTATTTATGGCCCAGCATTTACAGATTGCAGTGTCAGTTGTTAACTTCCAGCAAACAGCAGCAAAATGTAGTTGAATTTCCATAAAGTGTTATGTTACTACAGTAAATATTTGTCAAAACTTTATTTAAAAGGTGCTATAGTCAGCCAGACTTACCAATCTGTTATCTTTAGATGTCAACAAAAGCGTGCATTACATTGGTGGAAATAAATAAAACTGGTCTTTCTCTTGGTGCTTGACACACATTCACATCTACTAAGTCTCACAAAATAAGATTATGCATTTAGAATATGTCTCATCCCAAGGTTATTTTTATACAAAGTATTATTGGCGTTTGATAGCGACTAGTGATGGTATAGCTGTCTGGCTACCTCAGAGGCACAGCTGAACAGGTTTGTTCAGGTGTTGCATCAAATGAGCTCAAAAATAAGGTAATGCTAATGAGCTAGTGTGATGCTTCCCTGAGTGATGGCTGCCTTGTTAACCACAGCCCCAGACGATCAATGGATGCACATTAGGAGGAAAATGATTCCTTGACTTTATTGCTGTCTTTAAGCCTGATTAATTTAGTGTCCAGAAAATTGCTGCATTTTATTCCACTCATGTGGGAAAGGATAAATGTATGCACAGCTGATTAGTGTCTGTGATAGTTTTACTAACAAATCTTTAAAAAACACAGGATAGCAAATTTACAAGTTACCTAAACAAGTAAGGGTGGGGAAATGCTTCCCTGTGTTATCCTTCTTCTCCAGTGTTAAACAGAATGACCACTACCTTCTGTTTTGTTGTTGCACACAGGATGGTGGTGTTCACTGCTGAGACAGTGGGCCATACTGCACTGATAGAGTTCATCTATTCTGAATTCAGAGGAGGTTTCTAATGGCATATGGTCTGAAAGCTTTCACATCCTTTTCAACTTGTCTACAAAAAACATTTGAGAAAAACATGAATAAAATATCCCTGATTAATGATGGTGGAAAGTGATCGATGCTATTTATAGCACCTCTAAATCTTTCTAATATTTCCCATTTGGCACCGCCCATAGAGAAGAAAAGTGTTCATCATATCCTTGTAAGTGCTTTATGTTGTGTAGTTCCTCACCTGTCTGCTCTACTGAAACAGACTGAAACAGAATCTGAGAGGATATTGGGTGTTAAAGAAAGGGGAGGAAGGACTGAAAAGAAAAGATAGTGAGAGCAGGAGTGATGGAGAAAACATTACTCCATAACTCCAGGTGAAAAGAAAGTATCAGCCACTGCTTTCTGTGATTGTGGGAGAAAAACAGTCAACAGCTATATCATGGGGTAAAGTGAGTAACTGGAATAAGGGACAGCCTGAGGCTGTTGTTTCAAGAGCTAAGACTGCCCTGTCCACTGGGACTAAGGTTACATTTGCACCACACACTGACAGTGTTTTACTTACTGCATGCCTCATCAGTATAGTCTCACAACAGTGTAACACATGCCATCGTAAATCTCCATCAGCAGGAAGAAACCATGCTGCGCCTGTGAGAGCCACTGACATAGATCACATGAATAACTAATGAATGACGAATGAGTTTATTCTGAGTAAAATAAGGAAACTGAAATGTAAACACCTGTTTCTTTTTTTTTAGTCATTCATAATTTTAGTTCTAAAATAACTGAACACTGAAATGTAACTAAAGCTCCTAAATGAGCCACCACTAAGGAGGTACAGTGACTACACCCTGGCTAATTTAGAATGGGAACACAGGACACACCACCTGGCAAATTAGGTCTCAGGGTCAACTCCACAAAAGGACAGCAGAGCTTTTGCAGGCGCAAAATGGGTGCAAGTTAGATAAAAATACAGCAAGTAATTAACAAAGCACCCCTGAAAGATGCAAATCATTGAAAACTGTGGCAATTGCACCACTACTGCAACTGTGTCATTTGCATGGATCAACAGTAGAGAGTATTTATACATTCTGTGCAAACTATGCCCCCTTCTATGGACATACGCCTCTTTTCAGCACTAATTGTTGCATACTGTTCAGCTGGCTCTAATTCCGCCTTCTGAAAGCTGCGAGTGACCAGTCACAAACTCAAAGAGGTGATGAAGATCAGACTACCTTACTATAAGCATTTCACCTTGTTATCCTGCATTCCTTGAGAGTAATATCTGCAGAACACACAACATTAATGATGGTCAGGTCCAGATTAATCTGCTGTTAATATAGTTACAGTTGCTCCACCATGTGTAAATGCACACAGTCTCTTTTGGAGTTCAGAGACACCATGATGCTCATCCAAATATGACACCAAACAGGACATCAGTGCATGAGTACATTTCTGCAAAATCCCAGATGTATTTTGAATCATACATGTATTTTGAGTCATACACTGATCAAACACAGGCCTTCCTGAATTTCATTAACTGAAGTCTATTTTGATGGACATTCCAGGAAACTGTGATAGACAAGAGATACCACTGAAGCATGGACATTGGTTGGATTGTAGAGACGTCTGTGTGCACATTTCTCCATTCATTACACATGCAATCTACAGGTTTTTCCTGTTTACATTACAGACCAGTCAGTGTGCTGAATTGCAGAGAATCATCCGAAACACTAGAAACTTAAATGTTAAACAAGGGTAAATTGCTCTCACGTGCAAAACACTATGGGTGTGTTTGTGGCAGGGCATCATTAGCACCAAATTTTTTTGTAAGTGCATAAAAAGGAGGAGTGTGCAGGCATAGGGCAGCTACATAATTCCCAGTGCAATTAACAGGTGCAATTCATCCCATGTGGCTCCAGCCCTGAGACTTTTATCACCATGTAATAGTCACTTAAACTTAGCAGTGGTACCAGTTGGTAAAAAGGATGAAAACTAGTAGACTACTGGCCTTAATGGAAGTATTTACTTTGAAAATGTGGGAAATTTCTACAAAATATGGTTGTTATGAACTGAAATCTGTTATATTTTGTCTAGTTATATGTATATATTTTTTATCCATTGTTTTATTTGGTATTGGTCTATTGTTCTTTTTTTGTTGTTTTTAAATTGTACAGCTTTTACGTTTTTTAATCTATTTTTGTATTTTACTCTTTTATTTTGGTTTTGTCTATTCTTCTGTACAGCACTTTGGTCCTCTGCGGTTGTTTTAAAGTGCTTTACAAATAAAGTTGGATTGGATTGGATAGTTATTGCAAAAATACGACAATATTACAAAATATAGTGTTTTGATATAAGGTATTGCTAAACCCTAGTGACACTGATCATGCAACGTAGTGGATTATGGAACATTACGCTTCCACAACAATCAGTAAGAGTAGCTACACTGGGTGTGGAAGAAGCAAAAAGGTGATGTGCATTGGATGTAGAGATCAGTGGTGAAATACAAAAATAGACTAGTGTTCTGTTTACATGATTTTACACAACATGCACACAATCATTTTTACACAGATACAGGTCATAAAGTGTCAATATTTCTAAGTCAAACTACTAATTCTTAATGGCAGTTTGGTTTGGAGAGTCAAGTCTATTTGCTGTTTCCTGTCATCTGTGTCCTGAGCTGACAACAGTGAGTTCAAGAACAGATTGAATGACAGGAAAATGATGAATAATGAATGAGTTTATTCTGAGTAAAATCAGGAAACTGAAATGTAAACATGTATTTCATATTTTTAGTCTTTCATCATTTTAGTTCTAAAAGAATTGAACAGTGAAATGTGGCTAAAGCTACTAAAACCCAATGAAAAGAAAAAATCAAAATCAGCCGCCATTGCTTTGTCAGTACTAGCTGCATTTTCTAACTTTACCTCTGCACTAATCTTTATAGTCTACTGCGGTTTGATAATATTTTCTTACTCACATTACAGAGCTAAGCTGGGTTCATAAGCTAAAGACACAACACTGTCATTAAAGAAAAAAAAAAAAAAGCTCAATTTTTGTCTGTGACCAACGCTGTACTTGTGCCACACACGTTTTTGTATATTTTACATGTTCTGTGTTACCCAGCCAGAACATGGATGTACTACATTAACCCATAAAGACCCAGTGCTACTTCTGTGGCAGTTCCCACGGTTTTTTTTTTCTCTCTATTTGACCTTTAAGTGACTTATCACCATTTATTATTATATTATCCTCTGTATTTTGCATTTTCACTGTAAATTATTTATTTTCCTATATGTAATTTCCTATATTTAATTTTAGATGTTTATGAAAACTCAGAGTTAATTCAAAAGTTACTATATCAAACCAAAAAAAAAAAAAAAAACAGAGGAAAAGGTGACTTTTTCAACAAAATCTATCATTAACCGAACATAAACCAAGTGTCTCCATCCACTGTCATTGATCCAACTCCATGGGTTTTACTGGTGAATCAATTGTTGTAGAAGTTGACGTTGTTTCCACGTTCACTACGGAGATTCTGAACGTCCAAATGGGTCATATCTGATGACCATGAAAAGATGACAAACTGCATTTTACACCAATTATTTACATGGATTGATAGGATTAGTGGATCAACAGGCATTAAACAATTTATATCAGTACAATGGTCGATGGTGGATGTTTGAGTCTTTATGGGTTAACTTCAGTAACATCAAATGATGCTTAAATCCTGCTGATTTTCTAGGAGAGCACTATGTTAAGTCAAGGCATTTGCAGTACATAATCACTAAATTGTTATGCTAATCCTCAGGTTGTAAACTTATGAACTGTCAGCGTTAACATTTATTAGCATAAATCCACTCTTTATATGCATATTTGAATATTGATTCTTTATTAAATATTCTCTTTGGAGTTAATTTGAGGGTACAATAGTGAGTGTCAAGAGCATGTGCTGTGCTCCTTTAACTGTCAGTCAAAGTTAATTGAAGACATGACATGGTTTCTGTATTAGATGTAATATTGTGCCATTAATGACACACTGCTGAAGTTACACTCATGGCCTCAGGGATGATTGGCAGTCTTTGCTGTGCAAGCAATAAAATATACAACGTGTCCAAGCCAGGACTGTAAGGGAAACTCTATTAATCTTTTTCTTTTTTTTTTGAGGACCCTCAAATTAAGCCAGCCTGAGATTTGATTTACAGTAAGTGCTGTTATTTAAGGTTGTTTCACTCGTCTCATTCATCTGGTTTGATGACCCTGCAGATTTGAAGTATTACATTAGTTCCTCATAGAAATGTGCTGATGGATGACACAAACCTGGACTCTATTAAAACATGAACAAACATACAGAAAAGCTGTTGACATGATATATTGGCATTACTGCTCTTGATAATATTTGAAACTGTAATATTGAGGGGTTTTTTTTTATGACTTGCATTTTTTATGACTTTTTTCCAAACATATCACATCATCACACATCAAATACTAACATTAGAGCAGTGGTAAAATACCCACCTGTAAACAGAAGGGGTCTTCATATCGATATAGTGGCTTTTTATCCCACACACATCAACTTTGAGTATCCATGTATACGGGGTGGGGAAGCAAAATTTACAATGAACATTTAGTTGTTTTTTTTTCTCAGCAGGCACTATGTCAATTGTTTTGAAACCAAACATATATTGATGTCATAATCATACCTAACACTATTATCCATACCTTTTCAGAAACTTTTGCCCATATGAGTAATCAGGAAAGCAAACGTCAAAGAGTGTGTGATTTGCTGAATGCACTCGTCACACCAAAGGAGATTTCAAAAATAGTTGGAGTGTCCATAAAGACTGTTTATAATGTAAAGAAGAGAATGACTATGAGCTAAACTATTACGAGAAAGTCTGGAAGATACTATTAAAGAAGAATGGGAGAAGTTGTCACCCGAATATTTGAGGAACACTTGCGCAAGTTTCAGGAAGCGTGTGAAGGCAGTTATTGAGAAAGAAGGAGGACACATAGAATAAAAACATTTTCTATTATGTACATTTTCTTGTGGCAAATAAATTCTCATGACTTTCAATAAACTAATTGGTCATACACTGTCTTTCAATCCCTGCCTCAAAATATTGTAAATTTTGCTTCCCCACCCTGTATAATATATACATACACCATAAATATCTACACAGAGGTGACTAATCATAACATACACACATACAAACATAAGGTATGTGATCATTATCTACTCAGTGTGATTGTAATACTGAGTTTTAATTAGATAACATTAACAAATATTATGTAATGTTGAAAATACAAAGCAACAAACTGTCCTATGATGTATCCCTGCTGTGTTGGAGATACATCATCATGTAAGATGTTACAGATTACTAGTTACGCTGTTAAACAAAGCAGTCACGTCTGATATTAAATATTTCTGGTTTACTGGTTTCTTTTGGATTACTTTTCTTAGAAATGTTTTAGATTGGGCAATAGAGCGGAAAATTCACAAAACCGTACAGTGTATAGTAAGTTGAGTCCTTTTCTGATTCCAGGAGGAAATTATTGTTGAATCACTAGCCCTGAAAGGCATTCCCATCCGACAACATGGACACTTTCCTTGGCATGGTCAGCTGTAATAGTTGTGATGAATATTTTATGGAATGGTGTACCTTCTTGGTCAGGTCTCACCCAGAAGAATACATTTTATCCTCAAGGGACTTTGTGGGCCATGTCATGACTTCAAATACAGAACGTCTGTTACACCATGAGGCCTCCAGCGACCACACAACTCTGGTGTTTTAACCTTAACAAAATGCAGATGTTTGGGAACACTGCTGATACCGTTTTAGTTTAAAAACTCTGGGGTTGTGTTGTAGTATGGAAAAAGAAACAGATGGAGAAACAATGCGTGACTGGGTCTTATCTGTTACTACATACCTTTTCCTGTTTTCTTAGGCCCCTCTCATGTTCAACAAGGCTCTTAACAACCAAGTATTAATTCAACATGTATACTGCACTCTGTAGTATTATCTTATCTCTGTTATGAGCTTTTATGCACTTAAATGCAGCTTTTTTTATCATGATACTACTGACTATATTCACAGTGTGAGGTTTAAGAAATTTTGTCTTTCGTCGTGTGATTTCTCAGGATGTTCTCAGATTATTTATAAAACAACACTAGTGTGGACAGGAATCTTTTTTTTTTTGGTACCGGTATGGATGTAGCTGTATTCTACATGCAAGCTTTTTTCAGAAAGTAACATTAGGAAGGAGTTAGTAAGAAACCCCTTTGTAATCACCAACATTTTGATTATTACTGCAACTGACTACAACATTTACTGACAATGCACTTATACAGCAGTTTTACATATCAGGGTTCCTACAGGTTTCTTCAAGTACAATTTTAGACTTTTTAAGTACTTTTTAAGACTACTTAGAACAGAATTTAATACCCATTCCATGTAAAAAATTTGCAACTCCTAGAATTTAGGAAAACACATGTCAACCAGGTCGAGAATTATCTTTTCTTCAAACCAGGCATTATTAAATTTGCACTTCCTCATGCTTACTTTTCACGTAAAGTTCCCAAAGTCAGCTTTCTCGGGTGATGCTGCATCAACAACGACTGCACGTGTGTTGGGCTGAATGTTCTGCAAAGTTAGTGATAATTGGTTCTTAATTTCAATATAAATTGTCGCGTTGGAACTGGTGGAACTGAGTCGACTAATGTTACTTTCTTTGTAGCTTGGGCATTTCTCAGACACATTTAAACACAATACAGTGAACCAGTATATGGCTTATAACTTAAGACCCTACCACATCAAATTTAATACCTTTTAAAGACTTTTTTAAGGTATTAAATGCATATTTGTAAATTCAAGGCTTTTACGACTTTTTAAAACCCCGTTGGAACCCTGCATATACACAGTGTTTCTCACCAACACCATGTATCAATAAGTGAACCCAGTGCAAACTGTATAATGTTTACAAATATACAAGTAAAAAATGCACGAGTTAATGGATATCTCAAGTGTTTATTCCAGCACAGTTCCCTGTCATGAATTTGTCACAGTCTTGGTGCCTTTTCATTTTATCAGAGTCTCTGGAACAAAAACACAAAATATAGATATGTCTATAGAGAACTGTAAACACATGGCAACGTACATACTGCATTAGCTATTAACACAGCGCATGGAACTCAAATCTCTCTGTATATATTAAATGTACAGCGCATGACCAATTCCCCCAGGATACAGTGCTCCTTATTATTACCACCCACTAATCCAAAGAATACAGATGGGAGGAACCTTCACTTACACTCCCCCACACACTTGCAGGCCACTTCAGGGTAATAAACTATGGTTACACCGATTTGTATTTATACCACACAAATCATAGTTGCTGCTGTTGAAAGTAGGAGCCTACTGCTGTCAGTGCAGTGGAGATTTTTCCTATAAGACCCAGCAGACAAAAGGTGTATGGAAAAGCAAAAGAAGCAACTTTAAAAAGAACTGGAGCTCCCTTGTATCACTGTCACATTGTATGAAAGTGTTGCAAATATTCACTCAAACACCTACCAACCATTCCTTTTTCTCTCTTTCCCCTTGAGAACATTTAAATTACTCTTGCCAGTCCTCATTATCTGATCTCTCTGGATGCTTTTGTATTTCCATTAGCTCACATAGCAAACTGGAAATTTAAAACAGAGCAGAATATGCAGTGCAAAGAGGGACTGTGAATGTTTCAGCACCATGGACAGAGACAGACAGTGAATGAATTTTTCAGCACCATGGACAGAGGACAGCAGCTCTGAGGGTCACATTTAGAACTGACAGAAAAAAATGACCCCCAAAATTATTCTGAATTCTTACTATTTCTATCGGTTTCATTAAAAATAAAAGTAAAATAAGCAATTACAAGATATTTGTCTTAAAACATGAATAAAGTGAAATTCATTTTCCTATTACAACATATTTAAATATTTTTATTCAATAGGCTATTGTAGTTGAGTACGTTTTTGAGGTCCAGCTTATTCAAGTGTTTCCATTTTACTTTCACTTCAAAGCATTAAGAGGCAAATATTGCAGTTTTTGATAACTTTAGTCACTAATGACCTACTATATAGTCATAACTATGGTGTTATTGTAATTGAAGCTACCCAACATTATATGGAGTTATTAAAATGAGCCCTACCATTACAAGCAGCAATATTAAAGATCTATATCATTTACTTCTGCTTCTCTTAATTACTTTTCTATTTCTTCTTGAGCAAGATTCTGAATGTATGAGTTATGCTTCCAACATATTCCTTACACTCGTATTTCTACTTTTACTCAAGTACAAGATTTGAGTGCCTCCTTGTAGTAATATCACTAGATGTATTACCCATTAACCCTGCTCTACTAGAAACCAGTTATTCCTTTTATTTGAAAGTTCAACAGTCACTTTCTCATGGATTCTCATGGGTAGAATAAGATTAAGTCTTGTTTAATTTCTGAGCCTAGGCTGGGAGGAAATGATCTACAATTGGAACTTTAAACTTAATTTTCTGCTTTGGGAGAAGACTAAACTAGAGCCCATCTATTTATTTATTTATTTCATTCTACTGACTACTTCTGATGCAGTTTTCACACTTGTCTGACTAATTGGGCCACATTCTACTTGCAAATAAGCCTCTAGCTTGGCTTACTGTACAAGGCTGATATTGTGTCACTTATGAAAGTGTTGAATGTAGGTTTTCAGGGTATTTAATGTATTTAATACAGTTGTGTTTTCTACCATAGGTGCCCCAGGATGAGTGGAGTGGATACCCTGGTGAGAAGGATGATGAGATCCCATGTCGGCGAATGCGCAGCAGTAGCTATGTCAAAGCTATGGGAGAAATTGATGATGAAAGTGGTGACTCTGACACCAGCCCTAAGATTTCCCCAACAAAGGCCATTCGACCTGATGCTCTTGTTCTAAAATCAGCCATGCAGAGATCCCACTTAGATTCAAGGTAGGCCTCACTCATTATGTTTGTGCAAAAGCATTTCGCACTCTGTTATCAAACAACTGACCACTGAAGTTGGATTCTTAAAGGGGTCATATTTTGCTAAACCCACTTTTATTAGTCTTTGGTTCATGTATTTGTGTATTTGGACCCTAATAGTTCAAAAAGTTTGAATTTGAACCCTCCAGGTGCTGCAAAGCTATCTTTATATTCATTTTGGCAAAAATCAAGTGGATTTTTTACAACCCATTTTAATTCCTTCTTAATTTGTTACGTCTTTAACTAGTTACATCACAACATTTGCTCATATAAGGTCAAGACTTCCGACGAACATTTCTCCGAGTACGCCATAATTGTTTATCAGCAGCAGTTGAACTCTATACTGAAAATATGTCTAAACTTTGAGCAGATTACCTAAAATGGTCAGTTGTTGGTTGTATTAATGAACACAAGTGGCTGAATGGGACAGAGTAGCACAGTCAACAACCTGGAGGGGGTGGGATGTGAAGTGGCTCATTTGCATTTAAAGGGCCAGCACTCAAAATGACCTTTCTGGTGTCATTAGTCAGAAATATTGATGAAGATGGACCTGTGGAGTTGAATTAATGAAGAATTAAGACCCAAGCATAGGATTTAAAGTGTATGTAGACCACAGGGAAATGTTTTAAAATGCATAATTCCACTTAAAAAAAAAGCAAAATATCACTCCTTTAAAGCAAAAATAGAGATGTTAATGATTAATGAACTGCATTTATATGAGTAATAAAGGTTTAGGGTTAGGCTCTTTTTGTTAGATTCATTGCTTTTATACCTGCCGTCAAAGTACAACTGTTGTTGTTTGATGTTTGTGCCATTTGCCAGTTGTGGCCAGGTGGGTTGAAGAGATTTTACATGATACTAAAACTCTAAATGAGATGACCAGTTTTCATTATCAGTCCTAATTCATTCATGCCAAATGGAGTGCACTTGCTTGATGACTTAATTTTTAGAACAATGTTGGCTTACTCTTGAGTGCTCTTGATTAAGTATTCAGTTTCCAACAGCTTCATGGTAACAATTGGGGCTTACGTTTGGGTCAGTTTTGTCCCCGCAGTTAATTTTTCCCTGGCAGCTCAAGAGTGTCTTACTACAGTCATGGAAAAAAATATTAGACCACCCTTGTGCTTTTCAATTTCTTGTTCATTTTAATGCCTGGTGCAACTAAAGGTACATTTGTTTGGACAAATACAACGATAACAACAAAATAACTTGTTTTATTTATAGCACTGTGGTAGTTTTATGTACTTATTTATTGTTTTTAGTGCATTTACTGTATTTTAATTGTTTTATTGTTTTTATGATGTGCAGCACTTTGGAAATGTTCTTGTTGTGTAAATGTGCTATATAAATTAAGTGGATTGGATTGGATTGAATTTCAGAGCTGATATCTAGCCATTTTCCGTGGTTTTCTTAATAATAACCAAAATCACTTCAGTTCTTACATCAATAGCTATGGCATTGTACTGCCAAGAACAGTGCTTTTAGGCATTCCATGTTTTCTTTTCTGTCTGTTTTAGTCACATGATACACACAGGAGTTAGTACTTGATTGCATAACCATTGTTTTTGATAACTTTTGATGGTCTAATGATTTTTCCACGACTGTATATTACAGTGTTGCTGAAAAGTCAGCTGCAAAACTGTCACACGTATACAACGTCCAGAAAGAATAAATTGGTCTAAAGGCTTGTGTCCATGAAACTTTTTTTTTTCAGTGCTAGTGTCTTTTTCCAGATGAGACAGTATACATGGCTGCTAAAAGAGAAAGTCAAGTGCCTAGTATCTATTCTACTCTTTTCTGTATGGCTGCACAGTTAAATTTTTTCTTTTCAGATATATGGTTTTGACACTGGCACACCTTTTCATGCGGTCAACCTTGTAGAACAGATCTCGTCACGCCAGTAACAAGAAAAATGTTGAAGTCGTGGCCATATCCGTCTATCCAGAGCGTAGGAATGACCACAACTGAGGCAGAATCCTCATATGTTGTCATAGAAACAAAACCTACAGTCAACATTTTTCCCTGCCCAGAGGTTCCCTGAAAAAACATTATGTGGACACAGGCACTTAGCTCGCTGGACACAAGTTATTGACTAGTTTGTTACAATACAGAAGTGCAGTGTTACACTTGGATTGGCCATCTCCAGAATTGTTCCACATAGACGTGATTGACCTTCAGGAGTCTGCTAATTTCATTCCGTCACTTCTTAATCATCTCTCTGCTGCTGAGAAACTAAAAACAATACATGGTGTTCCTTAAAATGTACTTCTACCCGGAGGATGTTTCTGTCTCTGTGCCACATTTCTACTCAGCTCATTGTTGCTCATCTTGTTTTTACTCTGCTTTGTTTTGAGGCAGTGAAATTTTTCAGAGCCAAGTTCTATGAAATTGTGGAGGCATCATGCATCTATCGTTCCTACTGCTGCTCTGTGCTCAGTGCTATTTTAGTTATCATCTCAGTGGGGTTTTGATCACTTCTGCTTTTGTCAACAAACAAGCCATGTTTTTTTCGCCTCTTTTGGAGAGTGTAATAATCTCTTATTACTGGAACTGCTGGGTCTCATTGTGTCAGTGATATGAACTACTACACACTACATGCTTTCTATAGTGTTGGGATGATGAGCTACACTTCTCTCATAGGACACAGAACGCTGAACTGGAAGCTGATGATCGCAGTCATTAATTGTTCACATTTAATCCTAAGACTGAAATGTAGTATTGATATGAGCTAAAAAGCTGGCATTCATTTTAGGAAAACTCAGAATTCTGATCCTGGACAGCATAAACAGCATTCTAACGGAGCATATGAAGTACAGTTTTATTCAGTGCTGTTCCAATGTGTGGCTTTGAACTGTGCATTCGTGTCTATCCCTACCCCTTGTTCTTGTTCAGCCCGGGCTACCACTTGCAAACCACAAGAGATATGCGATCCCACCCTAGTGTTACACTGGACCCTACCACCTTCCATCCCCCGCCTTTCCGCTCTCGTAACCAGAGCTACATGCGCGCCGTCAGCACCCTCAGTCAGGCTAGCTGCGTGAGCCAGGTGAGTCTCAAACACATGCACCTGAAGACATTAATACGGTCATCATTCAATATTCTCAAGCTGATTAATTTGATGTAGCTTTCACGTTTTACAGAGACAAAACATTCCAAGATGTTCAAACTGGAGGTCCACAGCTGATTGTTAAGTTGACATGATGTTTCATGATGACCTGTTTCAACCTACTTATTTGTATTTTGGGGTAGAAATTAATGCATTCATTAACATCCTACCACCAAATCAGCTCCTCATACTGTTTAAAGCCATTTTTTGGGGCAATATTTGGAAAAGTTTCAACAATAACCTTCCAGCACATTCTAATGCAATTTGTTTTTGTGATTAAGATTTTCTAAAGTTTGTTCACTTTCAAACAAGTCATCTGCAGCTGTAAAAAAAAGCAGTCACGGTCAATTGAGTGTCTACTACTGATAGTTTGTGGCTTCCAAAAAAGCAACTTGCAGCTCCCACAACTGTGATTTTGGCTTCACTGTTCAATAGTAGCACGAAATGGCATGACATTGTCTATTTTCAGTTGATACTTAAGATGGAGAGGGGAGAGTTGCATGAAGAGGGCATTATGCATTTTCAAATTCTGGTGTTTTTCTCTGTTTTCTGCCTACTGAAGCTTTGACTGTGTTTACAGTTTGTTGTTTGAGGAGTTTAATACTGTAAACAAAGATGAGTTTCCTTCTTAATCTTGATTTGGCTCAGGGATTTCTGGAAAACAGAACTGATGCACTAATTATTACAATTTAGTTGTTGTCGCATGCCAAGCATTTATCTATCTTAGAATGCCAAAAGCCAACAGTTGTTTCATTTTAATGAAGTCGTTTTCCAGCTAGAGTTGGATCAATGGTGCAAGTCTGTTTTGGACCTCCATGGTGGTACAGGAATGGCTGCTAAGAAGACTTATCACACAGCAACAAAGTCCAGGCCCATATGGTGAAGCACTGTGTATATGAATTTCCCCTTAGGGATTAATGGAGTTAATCTGTATCTGTAAAACAAGGAGGAGGAAATACAAGTGGTAAAAAAACAAAAAAAAAAAAGAGGCAATATAATTACTCTGGCTGATGTAGTACAGGGATTTGAATTCAACTGTACTGAAGTAATGATAAAACGAAAAATCTGTATGCACACAGGTTATTGTTGTAAGCATTTAATTGTAGAATACATTTGTTTTTGCACACACCTCAATACTCCATATATCTGAGTAGGATAAAGTAAATCTCATTTTAATGGTGAAAGACAAATGATTTGTTGCTTACATTCTGTCTAAACTAAGAAATGTATTGCTATTTGTCAAATTACAGGGAGACTTGTACAATAAGTAATTTGAGACTGTAATATGTTTTCTCTCATTTTCCAGGCACTATCATACACAGTAGTATTAAATTACAGTTTATCTTTGCTCTGGGGTTTGTGGTATATGCAAAGCTTTTTCAACACGCACTAAACTGACTGTCTTTGTTGTGTTGTTGTCTGCCTTTTTCCAATTAATCTTGACATTCATTCAGTTTAAGGTCGGAATTGACAGTGGCATTTCCTTATGCTAACGCTCCTTCATATTTGCTGTGCAAAGGGGAAGAATCAAAGTGAGAAAGAGAAAGGAAGAGGAAAAATTAAGGACTGCTATTCCTGTTTTTGTCTCTCAGGTGAGTGAGACTGAGATCAATGGCCAGTTTGAGTCAGTTTGCGAGTCCGTTTTTAGTGAAGTAGAATCCCAGGCCATGGAGGCCTTGGACCTGCCGGGTTCGTTCCGCACTCGAAGCCACAGTTACCTCCGTGCAATTCAGGCTGGTTATTCCCAAGATGACGACTGCTTGCCTTCAATGACATCCTCCACTGTCACTTCAACTCTCAGATCCACAACAGGTAAAACAATTCCCCCCTAAATGAGCGAGGGCTTAGACTACATATCCTCATACATCCTATACATGCGCACAAACCTGACATACCTACATATGTACAGTGGGGAACCCTTGAGCTTCAGGGATGCCAGGCTGAATGATTCCAGTTTTTTCCTGTAGACGCTGTTGTGTGCGTGTGTTTGTTTTTGCCTCTGCATACCCCCGATCGTTTAGATGGATTTGCTTGGTTGGGTGTGTCAGTTTGCACGATCCATGCATCACTAGCCAAGCTTCTGGTTGGCCACTTGTGGTGTTGCCAAGCTGTCAACTAGGATCAGGGTGGGAGGGTCCTGTTTTAAACACACGCCCACGATACACAGAATCACAACACAGCACAGCCACATTACATGGCATGCCTTAGAGGAACAAGACCTACCCTAAGCATGTGAAACTGTGGTGTTATATATATTTATATATGTTGTGAGAAGCGTGTGAAGTTACTTAGGGAGGGGATAAAACAGGCAAGGGGTAGGGGAGTGGTAGGTTGTCACATATATGTTGATAAAGTGGACATGCCTTCCACCTGTCCTCCCCCTGCTCTGTTGCACAAATACACAATAGTATATGCTTGATCTCAACAGTCAATTTATCAAGTTAAAAACACAATCTTTTAACTAATTTAAGGTAAGTCGACAAACTCTAGAGACTACTGCACACATGCTCATATATGCTGGTTGCACAAAGGAACTGTTTGTTAATACACAAGTCAGCATTTGATTATTTGCATTATTGTTGTATTGTGTTGCATGAAACTGTTTTTAAGCTGTGGCCACAGTCCAAAAATTTATATTACATGAATGTTACATCAAACATTTCAGATTAGTTACCTCTTTGGCTACAGGTTTCCAATCAAGCAAACTCAATTTGACTGGTTACATGTTATTGATTGAACTGGGAGCACTTAGAAGAAATTATTTTTAAAAATGGAGTTATTTCTCAACAGACTCTTGGAATGGTATTTGTACTATACGCCGCATTTGGTTTAGTACATCAAGCTTTGTGTGACACTGTATGAACAATACCTTAAGACTGAAAAGTCACATATCTGGTTCTTTGTGCAAGCAGTCATTGCAGTAAATCCCTCACTAAGTGCATTTGGTGTTTGCCTGCAGGAGTAAAGCTATGAACCCTATTGAAACATTTTTTCTTTTATTATGTGCATTTTTAAATATAATGGCCTGGATTGTTATTGTTCTGCAATTTTCTGTCAATTGAATATTTGAAGACATTTGCTTTTTTTTTTTTTTTAATTGTTTTGTAAGCTTTGTTTCTTGTTGAATCTAGACTTTTGTTCATGGAATCCTCTCATCTTTAATTGGGTTTCCATCTGCAATTACTTTGATGTAACACAAGTACTGAGGATAAAGGGGTGTTCTCCAATCCCACCGTCTTATTTGCTGAACTCTGTTCATGTAGTTCTTTGTTCCAAATCGATTAGCCTAACATGGGCTAAACTAAGCAGTTGACGGTACTTTATATTGTGAACTTGTATTTTTAAGATTGGCTTAATGCCTTAATTACAAAATGTCAAAGGAGGGGTTTCCTGGACTGTGATTAGTTATGTGCTGTCAAGCCACACTGCACACAATATTCTTTTGGGGTACTCTTTGCACTGCTATGAGGGAATAGTGGCCTAAATTAAATTACCCAACTCTATTTTGGCTTGAAAAAAATGATTTCATGAGTGTTCATTTGTTAGTGTACAGCACTAGTTTATAAGTGAATTGTAAGTGGCTTATGAAGCAAACCCGTGTGAGGCTAGTGGGCCCATGAGTGGGGAAGGGATCCCATGATGCTCCATAGGGCAGACGAGCAGCAAACCCCTCTCCATTTGACCATCCACCTCTTGAAGGATAACCAGGGGAAAAGAACAACTGGAGGCATCAGTGATGATTGTTGCAGGTATTTTAATGTCGACACGCATACATATATCTATGTATATGTGTGTTTTTGCACTGCCTTCTCAGTAAAAATAAGATATATAGAGTTTAAATATAGTTGATAGAAATAACTCGCTCTTTTATCCTGAGCAGCAAACACAGTTTTAAACAACTCACAAACACTCAGACGTTTTGATTTTATCTTTAAACCTTGTGACCTCTTAATATTGATTGGAGTGATTACAGATAACGGTGATTACAGTGCTGGCTTTTGTGAGTTGTTTGCTGTGTCTCTATTTTAAGTGTGCTAATCCATTTTGTAAGTATAAATGCATAAGAGATGTACTTCCAAAATATTTCCAAATGTTTTCATATCGCAACCATAAAATAGCACTAAATGTTATCGCATTGCCACCGTCTCCAATCACTGTGGGAGCAGCATCTGTCTGCTATACATGTGTAAACTCAATTCTTCCTCTAAAAGGCCACGTGTGGCAGAGTCTAACCCGTGGCAATGAGTCTGTCAGCTGTCTTTGACTGTGGGATTGCAGCCTCTCCCTGGTGCAGCCCTGAAGGGGGCAGTGACCCCTCCCTCACCAGGTTTCTTACTCTGCATGGTCTAAATCAGCCACCTTGGACCTGATATGTTCAATAGGGTTCATATCTGCTTCTTGACCCAGTGGGTTGTGATTCTTCTATTCCCTTTACATCTTTTCTTTTGCACAAAATAAGCAGCAAGTTCAAGTCACTGACAAACATTATCATATGTTTTCAAAAATGGTTCTCAGAACATGGATTCATGATCTAATAATGACTGATGTATTATTTCATGTTTAATTCCACTCTTTGCTGTGCTGTGCAGTGAAAAGATGGAAAGAAGCTTGATGGACCTTGAGATGACTGAGAAGGCGGTGTAAAAACATTGTGAAAAGCCTACAGTATGTGAGTTTAATGATAATCATTATTGATTTAGAACTGGATAGAACATTAAGTTTTTTAATTCCTCAACACTACTTGTGTGCCCAAGGGTTTTATGCTTCACACATACAAAAATACTTGCTTTAAAACAGCACAACAGTTGACGTTGAGGCAATGATTAAAGCCCATAAATCTTGAGTACCAAGTGGGGAAAAAAAAGTTGAGCTCCATCTTGTTTGTCTCTGATCAGTTCCTCACATACTGTATGTTTTCCATAGATATGTGTTTATTTTCAAGTTCAAAATCCAATCAAATCACACTCCAGCTGTTCCTTTCACTTTGAATATCCCTTTTGTTTGCATATCAAATCTGTTTTCCAGAAGGATATGATGTTGTGGATGGGACGTCTTTACTAAATGACGACATGATAGAGGATGATGACGGTGCCAGCTCCTCTGCCTATGCGGAGCTGGAGCGGCTCGAGAGAGAAACTGCTGCTGCACGCAGCCAGCACAGTACTAGTTCCACTGTAACAGCCATTTCCGTCCCACCGGCATCACCACCTTCATACAGGATCCCCACTGCCTCACCTATAGCCACCTCTGAGCCTCCAGTCCCTCAGGCCATTCAGGCCTTTAAGGAGTCTGCAAACATGGTCGCTGCCTTCAACATGCAATGGAAAGATGAAATCTCAGCAATGCGTTATGAGCTGGCAGAGCTGCGGAGAGACGTCTGTGGGGAGTTGAAGACTTTCAACAGCAACTTCTTCAACTTTACTCAGTGCTACAACATGTGGACTTTGTGCCGGGAGCCTTGCAGCGACAGCACCACACAAACAGACGACAGAGTGTCCATAGGGATTCAAGCAGGTTCAAGCTGGGCTGTTCGACAGAATACAGAGGACAAGTCAGTGATGTGCCAACCAGAGCCGGCCCCCTTCAGCATTATGGATTTGATGGAACCTCCCCGGATTGAGATTATAGAGGGCACCCCTGAGAGCACGCCAGAGGGGTCAGGCAGCCCCGCCAGCCCGCTTCCAATTGAGGACTTCCCATGGGAGATCAACAAAAAAAAGCCCATTAAGCAGCAGGACATAGTTGGCCACACAGGGGGTCACAGAAGCGCCAGCCTAGAACTGTGGAGCAGGAAGTACACCAGTGGGCCTATGTCATATCTTTCTATGTCATTTTAATCATTCCCATTATTCGCATTCTGTAAAATGAGATGTGGCAGCCAGGGTAAAAGATGATATTTACAGAGAAGGGCAGGGCAGTGCTGCTGTTAGACGTCCCTTTACTCTATGCAGACACAGAGTCTGTCATCTCTTGAACAGGTAACAAAGTTGTTCAAGCAATCTTTAACAAGTGTCTTGCTTAGCCATGGAAAAAAAAAACTTTGTTTTACACCAGAATGAGGTGACAAAAGATTATGAAAGATAATGTGGCTGATGTTCAGATCCTCAAGTGCCAAAAAGTACAGCACCATCTTCCTCTTGCTGTCTTTAACACCCAAAGTACGTGAAAATTAAATAAATAAAAATCTGGGGATCATTTAAAGGTAAATTTCAATAATTAGCCATTGTGAGTTGAGGCATAAGTTGGTCTGTTCCTGCACATGAAATTGAATTGCTCATGTTCATTCCAGTTTCTCATCGTGTAGAAACATTCTCTCAAGCACCTGAGTATACTGAAAAAATACTGTGAATAACTTTATAAACCCTAGTTTTTTAATGAATGCATCAAAGATGAATACATTATTTATAGATACATTGATATATAATTTAGTTTGGTTTTTAGTTATTCTAATCAAGCATTCCTTTGCCATGGCCTTTGTTTCATCCATTTTGTAGCTATTCCAGTTGAAATGGGCATTTACAAAATTTCCGGCTTTCAAAATTTTGGCAAAGTTGAAAAACCACAAACTTAAATTGGCTAATAATGATGATAAATAAAAGTAATAACTTAAATAAACCTTTATAAAAAGCCTAATCCTCTGGAATATGTTTGGATGATGGTGTCAAAGCTCTGTGGGCTAAAAATGTTTACGATGACACATTTGTAACTGACTTTAACTCTATTGGTATGTGGAGAGGAAAAAAGTTAAAAAGGGATTCACATTGATCATTAAGTATGAATGTATTGGCTTCAATTCATTCCAGCACAAACCGTATTCATGTTCAAACTGTGTATATGTATATAAGTGTACCATTTTGTATATAGAAAAACTTATATTCAATACTTGTACTGTTCGCAGTTATAAACATACTGTGTTCTGACAGCGCTGAGAAGGGTAAGAGTAGTAACTGTGGTTCTTAACCAAACATTAGGGGTGTAATGGTACAGACAATATGGATTGTTTGGTATACACCTGGGTCTTGGCGTCATGATTCGGTTCATTTTCAGTAAAGTACAGAAAACAAAATAATTGTAAAATATGCTAAATAGAAACATAAAGCAGTCGCTGTTCATAATTCTTAGTTTTATATTAAGGTATTCAAATACTGATGTACTGTATGATCAGTATGATAAAATAAGACAAATCTACGTTTGTCAATAATGCATCAAAATACTCTGTATACTCAAGTCAATTGTGTGAAGTTAATTATAGTAAATATCCATTAAGACAAGTGCAGCACATGTAACTTAAATCAACTGTTAGAGCCAGCAGGGAAATTTCAGCTTCTTACATTAATTAAAGTTCAACCATCTTGTATTTACTCCATCAGAGTGAGATCACATTCACTCTGTACGATGTTGCTGTTTTGGCTCAGTCTGAACCTACAGACAGAAATTTGAGGCTGATCAAACTGGTGAAGAGTACTCTACCTTCTGGACTGTTTTAGTACTTCACCATACAAGCCACGAAGCATGTTAACCATGGATGTATCATGAGAACTGGATACCAAACTCAAAAATGAAAGTGGTTCTTTCCAATCAACAGTTGCACCAAAAAGTTTTAAATTCTGGGTTTACATCGATGTTATGTAGCCCACTGCACACACACTGGTGTAGACTAATGTGTCGCCCAGTGGCCCCTCGCCTTAACATTACATCAGAGATTTTAAAGTCACTTTACTGCACTTTCAGAAGATTTAACACATGCAAAGCTGGAATAAAAAGGTAACATTTATCCTTTTACAGATAAGATTACAATCATGAGATTATGGTTAACCATTAATTGTCATGCAGTTATCTTTTGTTTAATTTCACACCACTACTATACTATTAGCCAAATAAGAGTTCCATTAGAACAGGTGACTTTGTGAAGAAAAACTGTATGTCCGTGTTTCTTTTAGGTAAACAAAAACTGCATAGCACAGATATGACAAAAAAATACTACTGACAAGTTTCATGAGAAACTATGCACCTGAAAGTTGTTTTGTGCTACAGTCGGTGCCATTAAATTCCACCAGTAGATCAATGAAATTATTAAAATCTCAGAGTAAAACATGAAAATGGAGATGGTAATGTGATATTTCTATCAGTTTCATCCAGCAGACTATGTATTTGCAATCAGATAATTATGTAATCACAGTGCCATGCCTAGTCAGGAGTTCTGTAGATGTCTGTTTAACAGGAAATTAGGAATGTCCTCTTTATAGTGCTCCTTTCTTTATAGTGCTGCTAGTGGCCACTAATACAATTGGCAACGTCGTATCCACTTCGTAATGCATCCGTGATGTTAACCAGCTGCTTATCACTGATAACTGGCACACAGCCTAAACCTTCCAGGTATAACTCATGCGGTAAAATAGTAGACAACCATATCAATACATAAATTGTCTGTACCAAGTGGCGTACCGAACTTAAGTCACATCCCGAACTGAATGTCCCAAACGGTACGGGATGAATACAAGTACCGTTACACCCCTACAAACACAGCACTTTTTCCAGTCTTCAAAGTCTGCCAACATTTATTTCATGATGTTCATCCTGCAGATATTCACCCACCATGTCATTAGCAGTTGGTATTAAATACCAGTGTTTTACTTATAATTTTCTAGCAGTGGGAAGTGGAGGTTCCCAATTGTTTTTTGTTGTTTTGTGTTTTTTTTAAGAGGAAACTGACTCTTTAAAACAGATTTGATTTGTTGTTTTAAAAAATTAGGTAAATTATGTTTACAAGTTTGAGCTGAATTTGAACCATATTCACCTTTTTTAAATGCCACATTTCTCTAGTAATGGAGGAATTTTACTTGCCGTAGTGTATCATCACTGCTGAAAGATAACAGAGAAACATTGGTCCCTATATGTAGACAATCAGAGCCGCTGAGGGCCTCTACCTCTCTGACATGTCCCCAGAGGTGCAGTATAGTACCACTGAATGTACTAACACCGCCTCACTAGTGATGGCTTAGCTGGGTTCCTGTCAAACCTTAATGGGTGGGAGCCAACAATCATCTGCTGTATTTGGCCAATTGCTCATTTTGTGTGTTACCCATAAAATAATAGTTGCTCATTAGCCACTGGCATGCCCCTCAATCATTCATTTATTCCATTGTCCCAGTGCTCCAACATTGCATACCAAAGTTTATACTGGCCCATGGAACTGAGGCCAACATCTCCAAGTTTGACAGCACTTATCTCTGGATGTTCACTGCAGCACAGGACCATGGGAACCCTGTATGTACCAGACCCCTGACTGAAATGTGAACCTTTCAAAAAGACTTTTGATAGCGGAAAGGCTGCATCTCTCACTTTGTACGGAGAGGGGATCTTCTTCCCAATTTGCACGACCAAAAGACAATACTTGCAGAAAAAGTGGCATTTCGAAAAGATGATATTTATACAGAGGTTATACTAGAGGTAAGATCCATATTAAAGATGAAGCCACAAAAGAAAAAAAAATGACAGACATTTATTTCCTTGCCATTTTGCAGTAGCTCCACCCTACGCAGCTAAGTAAGTAACTTACTGATGCTGAGTTGAATGCTTGGCTAAATGATTCATTTGCCTTGATTATTATGTGTTTTGTTGATTATTTATGGCAGTAATTCCACAACTCTTACCTTAGAGCTTGGAGGTTTTGGTACAAAGAGTACTGAATCAGTAATAAGTTCAACGTACTGATGCCATTTTTTTTTCTATTTGCAATACGGAATTAGAGTCTAAAAAGTCTCCTGTAATATTTATTGTTGTTATAAACCCAATCAAAAGCATTTTAAGTTTGTCATTATATACCAGCCAAAGGTTGGAAAAGCATAATTCATTATTTCAGTATAAGGCATAAGACTGTGACTACATTTAGCCAATAATCATTTTAATATATAATTATCTATATAGTATATATCAAAGAAAAAACTTTAAAAAGAGTGTATTCATATTTTTGCTTGTTGAATTACTGAGAGGGGATTGCAGTGGCATTCCTTACTTTCATCATTTCCCATTGTTTGGGGAATGCAAACTAATCTAAAGGTGCTTAAGACTGGCCAATCATGATGTCTCCAATTTACATTCATTCATTCTATGCAAGTCTTTTGTTCTCTGTTTTACTGTTATGTTAAATAAATATTTCATTATCAGAATATTATGTTATGCCTTCATGCAAGTCATCAGTGCCAGGAATGGGATGGTGTTTTCAGAAAATATTAGTGGCTGTTTTTAAAACTTTATAAAAGTTAATTTAGTTATTTTTGCATGAATCACCGGCAATACTAAAGGTTATTTAGTATTAAAAATTAAAAAGATTGAGATTCCTGCTCAGTAGTAGTATCAGTGTGCATCATAACACCTCAAGGAACAATCAAAAGAGAATCACACACTGACAATTTATTTACGGACAACAGCAAAATGAAAGATGTTTATTTAATTGGAAATCCTGTACAAGCGTTGTTATTTTATATCAAGTTGAAATGCAAATTGTGTTGACTGATTGATGATGTGGTACTTCCAGATTTGATGAATAGGTTGAAACCAGTGTTTTATTCCATCATTTAGCCCAAAGAAATTACCCTTCCTCAGAAATAAGTTGAAATGTAGCAAAAGAAATGCATATAGTGGATTAAATATTATTTTGAAAATATAAAAAGATAAACTTTTAACAAAGAAGAAAAAGACAAAGGGAATTTACAATTATTTTTTTGACCATGCAACCATATTTTGTGTAATGGAATATATGATTACTGGAAAGAAACTCTGAAATGTCTATCTGATGTGTTGTGTGGTGAATTAGCCCATGTTTTTTTTTTTTTTTGTTTACCTTCTGTTGTCATGCAGAGATCTGATGCAACAACTGTGCCAACTCTGTGACGTCCAGTTATTAGGACGAAGGTTGCTGGATGGAATCTGATCTGAGCTGAACCTGTATCACTGCTTGAATATAAATTCTTTTATACCCTTGTGTTCTCTTCCTGCATTTTTTCAAGGTATCTTGGAGAAAATATGCTTCTCTGTTTTGCATCAGCCATGTTGCAATTTTCAGGGATCTCAGACTGTATTGTTCAGTGAATCCAATTTTGTCAGTTATAAAGTTACAGCATCCTTTTAAATACCTGGTTTAGCCTGAATTTGTTAGCCTATGCTTATTTTGTTTGAAACCAGTATGTGATATTTTTCCTTTTTTTTTTCTCCTTATTGTGGTGTTTGTTGTGAATTTTCATTTACGACTTTTGTTGGCCTTACATGTATGTATTTTTCACAAATTGATATAAAACAACAGATTAAAATATTGATGATGTTATCATGTTATGATAATTTAAATGGAGAAAATGGGGGTCATAGCTTTACGATGGCATCCAAAAAATGAACCTGAATTGCAGCACATTATGAGTGTCCATAGTGAGTACACCTCAACACACTGCACAGCATGGGCCAAGCACAGTATCTTTTACTTTGACCCTTTCAATATGCATTGCTTTTCTACTAAGCTATCACCTTTTGTTTTTTGTTTGTGTTTGGTTTCCTTCCTTCCCTATTTTTTTTCCCATTTTAGGCGCCCGTAGCTTAGCTGGGGGGCGTAGAGAGTACGGTAGGTCTGGTAGGGAACCGCTTTTTTCTATCTTTTTTTTATATGTTGTTCATACATTTTGTCTACCTCATAAACATTTTCCACTTAGTACAAATAAGATATATCATATGTTCCAAATGCTGTCATACTCACTAAGAATGTACTATACATTTAAATGTTTTCATCTGTTTCCACGTTGAATCTAGTGGAATTATAGGATTACTGTATGTATCAGTACTGAATAATAAGGTCAACAATGGAAAAAAAAAGACCATAAGCTAAGAAAACTGTTGACTACTGTTTTACCTGTTGGCCTTGTGTTACACACTGGCTTTTATTTACAGTATCTACTGCATTTGAACAGAGTGAGACCACAGTATGTATTCTACTTAAAATCTCCTCTGCACAACTGGAACATACATAAACTGATGTGTAAATGAAGGGTTAGTTCTGATTTTGTATGTACTTATCTTTAATCAGTACTACCCACAGTACGTGGTGGTCGGCACGTTCCCAGTGTGGAGAAGAAAACACCAGTAAAGCAATGTACAGATGTGGACAAAGGCACAGCATACAAAAGTGACAAAAAAAAATAAAAAATACACAAATATAAGTGTACAGTCTGTTTTAAATAGTGTCAGTACTTTACTTTGTCAAACAGGCCATTCTGACTTAAGTGACAACATTGTATCACTTGACTCTAAGCCAGCAGGTTCCTTGTGTAAGTCGTGTTTTGCCAAAAAATTATCAAAGTAGTAGACCCCACAACCCCTGTATACAGGGGCGCCACTACCAACTGTGGGCCCCATGAAAGGTAAACATTGTGGATCCTTTCATAAAATTCAGTATCCTGTCAATCTGTCGGAGCGGGGGGGGGTGCATTGCATACATAACATCACTTACGCTAGCGTGAAAAACTGAAACTTAACATACTTGCAACGTCCAACTCCCGACTTCCACGCCATCTTACGCAAAATTTTCACAGCTTCTAGTTTGTATCCACTGGACCCCCTCCACTGCTCTATGGGCCCCCCACAAATGCTGGTCCCCATGAATTTGTCATGTTTACCCGTCCTTATCGGCACCACAGCCTGTATATTGTGAGGTAAAATTACTGTTTCTATAAAAGGAGTCTGGTAGTTTTGGGGCAGTTGAGTAGTGACATTATTGTCTTCAAAATTTGCTGTTTATAAGCAAGTAAAGTAATGAAAGAAGGGTTGGACCATGTGGCCAAAAGATCATTAGACATATGAGGTCAAATCATGATGAATGATCTCAATCACAGTTGTTCTCACCTGTATATGTAGGCTTGTGGTTATTTGGCTGATTTTAGTGTAATTCAATAGCAGTATTATAGCATTATACACATAATAGCTGGAAAACCTGAAACTAATCTGCCTGTTGATTAAGTAAACATAATGTGCACCTTTCCTCTTATGCACCATACATCTGTGACAGCTGCAGTGCTTAACATTAATTACCCAGACTGTGACGGTCTCGCCACAGTTTTATAATGAACCAAAAATATTTACAGTTATCGTAGTTATGTAGAAGATCTCTAAGGTTGTGTTTTGCTCGATTGCTTTGACAAAGCATCAAGAGCAGACTTAATGCACACTGGAGTTCTGCAGAAAAACAGCACCATTGTTTTCCACACAGACTTTACTTACGTGGGTCATTTAGATATATTAACGGCTGCCAAAGTGACTTTAACTTTGACATGTTTGGCTCTGTCAAAGATGTTGTACAGTGCAGCCCTCTATAGTCTTATTTGACCCATAAAACCTCAAATATGTTGCATAAACTATTACAGAAATCAACACCCACAACGAAAAATCACAGCAAACAAACTTACACTTAAAGGGGTCATATTTTGCTAAACCCATTAGTCGTTGGCGCCTATTAGCCGTTGGTACATTTATTTGTGTATTTGGACCCTAATAGTTCAAAAAGTTTGAATTTGAACCCTCCAGGTGCTGCAAAGCTATCTTTATATTCATTTTGGCAAAAATCGAGTGGATTTCTTCAACCTGTTTTAATTCCTGCTTGATTTGTTGCGTCTATATCTAGTTACGTCACAACATTTGGACATATAAGGTCAAAGCTTGCAACGAACATTTCTCCAAGTACAGAAAAAACGGGAAAGAGCAGCACGGTCAACAACCTGGAGGGGGTGGGGTGTGAGGTGGCTCATTTACATTTAAAGGGCCGGCGCTCAAAACGACCTTTCTGGTGTATTACTCAGAAATAGTGTTTAAGATCGACCTGTAGAGTTGAATTAATGAAGAATTCAGACCCAAGCATAGCATTTACAGTTTATGTAGACCACAGGGAAATGTTTTAAAATGCATAATTCTGTTTAAAAAAGCAAAATATGACCCCTTTAACTTAAATTGGCAACATTAATCCATCAAGAAACCCATAACAGAAAACTCTGAAAAATACTACGTTTTTATTCCAAATTAATATCAGGGGAAATAGGAAAGTTTGGCAAAAGCAGATGAATAAATGAAGACTGTCTATGATATAAAATGCTCAGTTCATCCAGCCCTAACTTAAACTCATATGTTCTACTGCTGCTCCTGTCCACAGCCGTACATTGCTTAACTTCCTGTCAGCACTCCTGTCTACTTGTCCACATTGGATCTATGCTGACCACCATCTACTGTAGGTAATACACTTAATGAATAAGTACTTCACACTAAACCACTTCAAAAATCAGAAGTAACCCTTTCACTGACCTGTAAAGACGTCTTATACTAAATCCATGAAATTATTTATTTGGTTTGTTTTTATTTCCTATGTTTTAAAATTACAGTTCTGTTCAAATTCATTGGTATTAGTAGTGATTCACCCTCTTGCTTTAACCATTTGTATAAATTTTCTTTAAGCGAACATAAGGGAATAAAGTCTGCACATAGCACTGTCTATATCTTAAGTGTGCTGGCATGCAGCAAGGCAGGTTATGACCAACATAACAGCTTTGTTCTACAAACCACAACAAATCAATGCTGATCAATAAATCACTTGGTTTTCTTAACCAATGGGCTCGATGCACAGCCCCACTACTTCCTGAACTTCAGGCGTCTCCTTTATTTCCTGTCTTTGATTGTTGGACACACTGATTAATCCAGGTGTGTCTGCTACTTCTTGTTGTGACTACTGATTGATTAGACACACCTGGATTAATCAGTGTGTCCTATAATCAAAGACAGGAAATAAAGGACCCACCTGAAGTTCAGGAAGTACTGGGGCTGTGCATAGAGCCCATTGTGCTCAGTCCAACATTGTCAAATATTAAAAGGATCTCACTAGAAAGTCAGTCGCTTTAGTGTCTTAATCTTATTTTCCAGCAAATTTTTAAGGAATGATATATCCACCAATCAGTATTTAAACACTGTCTGAGGTTAATATTAAACTATGATTGAGTGCTTTATGCTTCAAGTCTTTTAATACAATTACACAATTCACTCCATGTTATACTTGAGTATGTACATGTTAAGTTGAATACATTTTACTTGGCTATATATGGCAGCTATTACAAAATGTAACTGTTTTACCTACATAAATAGAAAACACAAATGATAAACTTTATGTATAAATATGTGGTAGAAACCTGTAAAGGCTTATATGAAAACACCTTATATAATAACCAGTTCACAACTGGTAACATGCTGGACATGTAATCATTATTATAAGTTAAATCTAGAGGCTGTGATTACTGTATTGTAGCTTAAGTTTAATGACAAAACTCATGTTGAATGTAGGTCAAATCAAAAAATCAGCTGATTGATTGTTCATAAACATACAAAAGTATTAGTGTTGGAAAACTTTTTGGTACCATTTACATTTAGATCCATAAACCAGACATGGCTTAACTGTAGTTCCACACTCAGGTCCATGATTTCATTCACATTTAGAATCTACAGATTGTAAATACACTCATTAGAACATTAACTATCTAAACAGAACTACAATTTACGGAAGCCGAGAACGGCTGTGGATTTACATATTATTTTATGGTCATTATCTCATGATAACAAATTAATTAATTTGTTATCATGAGATAACAAAGATTATTTTCTTGTGATAACAAATTAATTAATTAATCTTGAGATAACAAAGATCGTTTTCTCGTGATAACTAATTAATTTATTTTATTATTTTGTAATAAAGAACCATATACCGAACTCAGATGTAAGCAAGCACAACTTACTGATAAGGAATTAATGTATTTCGTTATCATGAGAAAATGATCTTTGTTGAAATAATGAATTCATTCACTCATTATCTCGAGATAACAAAGATTGTTTTCTTGTAGTTACTGTAACTTACCGGTAAGTCGTTGCTGTCTGTACAGCACATGTCAGTGGCAGCTCTTGAAGGCTGTGATGTGGACGATGTGGTACCTGCTCACATCTGAGTTCTGTATATGGTTCTATATTATGAAATAACAAATTAATCCATTCATTATCACGAGAAAACAACCATAATATGTAAATCCATGGCCATTCTTGGTTTCTGTAACATTTTAATGCCACCTTGAAAATACTAATTTTGGACACAGAACATTTTAACCAGCTATGACAAAATGGCCATTCTGAAATTTGTGTACAATGCACAAAATGCTGGCTGCCAGTTACCTTTTTTTTTTGTTATTAAACTCTGAGGCTTTGAACCTGCATAGCAGGTTCTTATTTTTATGTATTTATTTCGGACACAAGCCCCTATCTCATCACCAGGACAAGGGAAATGAAAAGTGAGTTTGGTAACATGGTATTTTGAGGCTATTGATTTGTAATGGTTTGTTGTTATACTGTATATCATACATAAAAGGATAATCCACCTTGCATCCATGGGGGCATCACCACTGTATGTATATATGTATGTGGCTATGAGCAACATGCTTGTTTTTTTGTATAGTTTTTGAAAAGCTACAAATGCCAACCGTTCACAATTTGTAAATCCAGCCAGATCAACTGAGCTGGAATTATTGATTGATACAAACCCTCAGGTCCTGCTATATTGTCCTCTGTCAAATCATCCATCCGTCCATTCATACGCTCATCATTCCCTTCATTCACTCGTCTTTGCAAACTATTAGTGCCGTGCTAAAACCCACTATTCTAAGCAAACTTTCTGTAGTAGATTTAGGCTCAGAGATCACAACACAACAAAAAACTAATTTCCTTATTGTTGGTACTTATTTCTGTAAATCATAGGGATTATTTTTCTTTCTAAACATTTTGCTTATGGAAACAGGCTTTAAATATACATTAAAATACCTATCATTTGTCATTGAAGTGAGCACATTAATTTGAAAGTCCCATTTCAGAGATGAGCCAATTGCAGTTTTGTTGGCAGGAGCGTCATTATCTGCCAAATCCAATAATGACTCCATATTTCCTTTTCTCTAATAAATATAAATTGAATACACAAACATTTTTGTAAGGTTTCTTTAACGACAGATTCAGTTTTGTTCATAATAAAAACACTAACTTCTAACAAACTTTCTACATAATTTTTTCCCAAACTGCACCGAGTTACGGGGCATACTATCACTCCAACTCAACCAAAAAGTTTTTCTGTATGCATCCACATATGTGTCTCTGTAAGACGATATTCCATCTGTTGGTCATCTTTACATTTAAAGTACAATATTTCACATATGAAGGACAATGTTCACTTGGACTCATGGATGAAATGGACAGATTTTTGGCATCAGAGGTCAAAAGTCTGAGTCACTGTAGCCCCACTTTATTGACTCACTCGTAATTTAGAGAAGTGCATGGATAGATTATAAAGCACAAACAGTTGATGCACGGGATTGAACTTAGGGTTCTTGTAAAATACAGAGTAAAAACTCTAAAAGTTTAAAACTATGAAAATGAATTGAATCAAAGTAATGAATGCTCCAACGCCAGCACCATAGCTGCTGTAGATCAGTGTTTCCCACAAAAACATTAACCAGGGACCTTGAATCATGGGTCATTGCTAGCATAAGCAATGTTGTTAAAGTCTTTTTCTAGTGGTTTTCAACCCCTGCTTTCCACTGGGTGCAGTGTACCTCCAATGTGGTTCAGCTTTGTCCATCACATTGCATTAATTCCCACCAGGAGCATTTCAGAGGTGGCGCCCTGTGTCTGCTTAATGTTCTGACACATTATTTTCAATCGATGAATCGATAAAATAGGCCATGTGGTAAAAATGTTTTGTTTTTTATCTGTTGTGTTGCTTTAACATGTAGAAAAAACAAAAATTAATCAAATATTCAAGGATTCAAGAATTTTTATTGTTATACCAGCACACATTTACACATGAGAAGGCACGAAATTTAATACTTGAGGTCCCAGATTTTAGCCCAGTAAGATCTGTATGTAAACAACATGCACATAAAAGCCTTTTGTATAATAATAAAAATAACATAAAGAAAAAGAAAAGACCTATGTCTAAAAACACTTGCGAGGGGAGGAAATATTTGTAGCTGTCATATAATTATTTCGACATAGTGTTTGTTACCAACATTGATACAGTGATTTTTTACTTAATTATGCATGCTTTGACTATTTAACTTACAGATGCATAAAAAAAGTTTTGTTGCATATACTGTGTCTGGTAAACTGGAGTGCCAAACCGGTTTTGTGACGCTTCTGACATAAAGAAGAGAACTGCATAGACTGGCCACAATCAATGCCAGAGGACAAAGCACTGCTGTAATGCAACAGTGGAAAGCAGGGGTTAGATCCAAGTGATCTGTTCAGTGTTCACTTTAATCTTCAGAAATTGGTGTAATATGTTTTGCTGCTGCTCCTGTTAAGTTCTGATCATGTTCAGCTGCACATGTTTGGTCATGCAACAACCCCGGGCCTTAAGTGGACATGGGTTAGAGTCGTCTTACTTGATCTAAGAGTAACTTACAGACAGTGAAATTTGTTCCATGTTCTGCTTTATCATCTTTACCATTCAGTTCATTATGTTGTGCGGTCTTTACCTTTATGCTAGATTAGCAAAATGGTGACACCGTGAGTGAGTGAAATGGGTTGTTGGGCAGAAGACAAGCACGGATTGAGTGTAAATGAAGTGATCTGTCTCGCTATTTCAGTTAAGAGTAAATCACCACCCACCACAATGTTTTCAGTCATTATGAAGATATGCTATGTCACACTACACAACCTTCTTAGCGAGGTAAAAATGTTCAATGACTTCGGAGGCTGTTAACATACCTGGGCGGCCCACAAAAATAAAGCCTATGTGTGGGAAACACTGCAGAACAGCTATTACTCATGATGAATTCAGCAGCCTGGCACCACTACTGCAGAGACGTGTTATGTTCATTTCACTTGGCAAATCACCTCTAACAGTTCTGTTCTTTGTGTCCATGCCAACGACATGTTAGCATGTGTGTGGCTGTGACAGTACTGTCTGTGTCACTGTGCACATGACATGGCTACAATTCAGACAACGAACTGGAGGCTATCAATTCGGTCAATCTTTACATCTCTGATTTCAGACTTTCAGACTCCAGGTCAGCGGTTACCTTTACCTTTTATTTCATCCTGACCTTGTCATCTGGAGTATACAGAGAAGCTTTTTTAGCAGAAGACTAGTGGAATTTCAAGTCCTAATGCTGAGGTGAATCTTCACCGACCTCATGATTTGAATCAATTATGATTCACCTTTCAATGATTCATGATGCATTTCAGTGAATCACATACTCAATTTACTGCACATGGCTATTTTTCATCAGTTAATACAAGCACTCAGCTAAACTAAGAAAATGCATTTAACATATTAATACTTTTTTTTTTTATTCAAGGATATGTGACCCATGTCAGTAGAGAAAAATCCTTTCTGTGGTGCACTGCAAGTAAAGAAAATGGAAGTGCACTGGAAACACAGAAGTGCACGGGAAATGTCACATCACCCCTTGGTTTTTGGACTGCCAATTTGAAACCGGTAATTACATTTTAGCTGTCATCATGTCGGCTTTTAGGAGTTAAAATTGACCATATTTAGACCAAATTGGTGTGAGGGTGTCAAATACGGATGTATAATAGGAACTGGATTCTAGATGCCAAAAACAGCACCTGTTTTTTTCAATGCAAAGCTGCTAATTGGTGCTCAAGCCAAAGATATTCATGGATTCTGGGTTATTTCAGTGTTATGCGGGCCACTAGAGCTGCTGCACCTATGTACAAGAGCTTCATTGGCTGTTGCACTTGTGGAATGATGCCTTACCCACTGTCCCTGTATGTGTGGCCCACTTGGACCAATCAGCCCTTAAACTGCAATGGTTAAATAGGGGATTCCAGTCTCTGCATTCCAACCATCTGTGTGCTATGTGCTAATGCTAATTGATAATGCTAATGGGTACTGTGTGTGAGCAGTGAGCTGCCATTGAAGGATCTTCATCAGCACTATGCAGGGGCACCGACAGGAGACTTAACCTATATGTAGCTGTTTTTAATTGGGGGGAAATCGTTGTAGAGAAAACAGATAAACTCAACACAGAAAGGCATCGGTCCTATGCCAGCTCCGCAAAGCTCAACAGACTATTTATTGGCTGTTTAGACTATTAAAACAATTAAAACCTCCAAGTCATGAAAACTAAAATACAAAGAGTCATTTTTGACATTTTTGCAGTTGTATTTGTCCTGTTATCAGATTTGCAGATATCTCTTTTATCATTGTGTCATTGTGGTCTATGAAGAAAATGGTTTATGGGCCACAGAGGATTTTTTAAATGAATTTATTTGTTAAAATTTTCCTCCAAAAAAGTAAATAAAAGTCTGGTAAAAGAGTGCTGGTATAAAGTTCCTATTATACTTACAAGAGTCCAAGCCACCTGTGAGGGGTCAAGGGTGAGCTAATGGGAAACATTAGTTTACTAACTCAAAAAAATGTTAAACTTCATCAAGCATTGTGTGTAAGAAAGTCATTTGGCTTGTTAGTAACTTAATTAAATGCAAATGAATTGTCTGCAAAGGCAAATGTGTTTAACGCAGTTAACAAAAACTTCTGAAGCAAGCGCGTCATCATGCAGAATCCCTTCTACTCCCACAGAGATTTTGTAAAACAGAGGAAACCCTATGAGAATGCTTATTAGAGAGTTCAAATACAACAAATGACGTAATGAGAGTACTCTCCTTCCATCTTAATCGTGATTCATCTTTGAAACAACAATATTCCACACCTCCACTGAGTATGTAAATACATAAAAAATAAATACATAAAATAAGATTGATTGACTGATTGATTGATGTAGCTGCTCCTACATGACTACACAGAACGATGTTTGTCATTTAACAATATAGGATTTCACATTATTCTTGCCAGGACTTTACAGAACAGAAGAACACTGTCTTTGATCTGGGACAAAGGTGTCCTCAATCTTACACTTCCAATGCATTCAGCAGCAAAACCAAAGCTACAGTTACAGTAGTATCCAAGACACTTCATATCCACTTTGCTCCATTTTCAGCCCCCATGCTCATCTGCACAGCTTGTCAGTCATTGCTCATCATTAAGCCATAAATCATCTTGACCCAAGTAAGAACAGCATCTCACCGGCCTCTTTGCCAGTCTGAGTATACAACCATGGCAAGAGCGGCCTCTGACACAAGTGGAGGGAGTCGCCCCGAGAGAGGAAAGACTGTCAGAACTTTTACAACGTTTTCTCTCAAATTTAAGTCGTGACCACAAAAGATTTCAGAGGTCCCTTTGGAAATCACAAGACTGAAGGTTGTACATATTCTGTGCACGAAAACTACTTTGAAATGATGAGGTCACATTTTACATTCTGTCCATGTAAGTACTGTTGTTTCTGTAGTAACTTTGTAAACAATTGGGTGTTTCAACTGCACACTGCAAAGTGTAATCAAAACTAATTAATGTTGGGTTTTTTTTAAATCACCCATTAGTGTAATTAGAATCAAATTGCAGCATTGTACTTGCACCGCATGTAAAGTGTGACTTAGAAGTTCAGACCAAATTTAGCCCCACATTAAAACAATGTCCAGTGTTGCATTGCTGAGAGGTGTCACATCAGGTAATGGTGGCACATGAAAAAGTTGAGCGCCTAATCTGTGAAAAATCACTGCAAAGGGGCTTACAATAATTAGTTTAACACCTGTAAAATGATAGATACAACAACTGCAAATTTATGTGGAGATACTGCATGTGTTATACAAATCATTTCACCAATTGAGCCTACAAAATACTTCATTGATGACGTTAAATTCTGTTATAAATGCTTTTTGTTGTCACCCTCATTAGCACCACTGGTCTCAGAAAGTCCTACTTAAAGGTATTTTTTATGTAGAGCTAATGTTGGTCTGAACATATTCACCAAATACCAATGGATTTATAAACAAAAAAAGGTTGTGATCATATGGTTGAAGTGCAACATCGAGGAGCTGCATATGCTGCACTACAGCATGCAAATATTTAATATGTATGCTGCATCACGAGAGGCAAGTCATAAAACTTAGACAAACTAGGAATGTCTTGCTTTTAGTTTTAAAACATGTTTTTTGTCTGGGTCTCTCAGCACATTTTGTCTGATCATATGTTTCCCTACTGTCTGAACCTCATTTCTGCTAGCTCTGCAAAATGCCACTTGACAGACACTTTCAAAGAAGTTCATGTTTGTGGCATTTTCCGGCAAACGTGGAATGGCTAATCCAGTAGTTGACTAGAATAAGTCTCTTTTTCCAAGTTTGTGTCTATATATGACATGTATTGTTGGCCTTATATTGAAATATTGCAGTGTTTGGAGGCAGACTGTACTTCTACACAAAAAAGTTAAATATATGAAATGCTTTATAATCTTTCTGACGTATAAAAGTAATTTAAAAGTTAATGCTATAGTTTAAAAGTTAAGATATTCAAAACAAAAAGTGTTACTTGGTTATCTCCCCCAATGGTTTTGATTTCTCCTCTGTTATATGTGTGTATACAGTATGATAACATGTAGCTGTCTGTTCTCAGATTCAGATGATGCATGTTATCTCATGTTGTATGTTATAGTGCATTACTGACTTATGGACTGAGCTCAGCCTGATAAGTATTTACACATATCAACATATTCAGGCAATGCAGAGAGGCAAGATTCCCAGGAACGTCACATTGACAATGACATTTTTATTCTCCCTGAGGATAACCACATCTTCCTTTCACAATGATATTGTAATTGGTGTTATTAAAATAAACCGCACAACAGCCAGCAGCAACAGAAACAAAGGAAAAATAAATAAAATACAATACAGACAAGTAAATGTTGAATATGGCAACAGGAAACCTTGTTCAGCAGAATAAGGTTTGTGTATCTATTGAGGAATTTTGCCTTTCAGCACGGCCAAAAAAGTTTCAAGTATTGTCAGAGCTATGAGAATATCTTTTTGAGTTAGGAGGAGGGGAAACACAGTAAATGCTGGAAAATGAGTGTTAGCCAGCAGCAAGAGTACCGACATTAAATCTTTCACAGTAGGATTTTTTGATTAAATTCAATCATATGAAACTGTTTTAGGCAAACTGCTGTTTCTCAGGTCACGGACTCTTCATATTCAAGTCTGGAAGTGAAATGAAAGAATATAGGACCGACTTTCTGACACTGTTAATCCAGCATATCTGTGTTTTTATCTCCCCTTATTGACTTCATGGGTATTAGCATTAGACTAGCAAAGAGAAAACATACCTGTTGACATATTTGTGATGAGTATGTAGTTGTCTCGGACTCAGTCGGTAGGTATGGAGGTTGTTTCACAGGAGGTTTGCATCAGTTTGTTCACCAGCTGTATGTGTCTTCTCTAACTGATGTTGCTTGCTCCTTTCAGGGATTCAGTTTCGTCTCCCTACTTCCTGCAGTGTGGACCGTGCTCAGCCACCTCCAGGTACCCGTCTGTCCTAATCTCTTCTTCTTTAGCCCATACGTGCAAACTGCTTTTGAGTTGCAGTCATACATCCATCGGCGTAAGCACAGAGGGTCCAGCTGTTTTTGTTGAAAAGAAAGTACAAAAGTGGAAACTGTAAAAGTATAGTTATTAAATTGACAGTTATGTAGTATCAAAACACAGACAAAATTTTTGCAGAGCCTTCGCTAACTAATGAAAACAGGCAAAGACATACAACACTGGGATTTTCATTTAGTTGTTTTCTTTCTGTCAATCAATCAAATTCTATTGCAGACTCAAGGTACAGTTACAAAGAAAAAGAAGACAGAATAAGCGTAAAAAACAGGATTTTCCCCTACCATTACAAAACCTATAAAAAAACATGAGGAAGAAGTTATCTGTGTAAAAGACATGACACAAAAATGAAATAAATAAATAAATAAATAACAAACATCAAAAATCAAGTAAAAAGTGCTGCCAGATGAAAATGACAAGACAAAACAAAAAAAAAAAAACATGAAAAACACACAATGATGTAACAGATGTAACAAGACAAAGTAAATGACAGAAGTGGTGCAAAGACATGACAAAAACTAGCTAAAAAAAGATGAGAAGACAATTAGATGAATTAAAACATACCAAGACAAAAACAACAAACACACAACAATTGACAAAGATGAAAATGATGTAAAAAGAAAAGAAAAAAAAAAAAGCAGTGTTTGAGATGTATCAAAAAGAAAATGTAAAACATGTAACATGATGAAAGTGTGCATCAACTTCAACACTGTTTTGATGATGGAGAAGGGAGTAGAAAACATAGACATTAAGGTAATTCACTGCCTATTATACACATAATATAGTGATATAATTATAGTGATATAGAATTGTTCTATTGCAATAAAATGTAACATAATGCAGCTAATCCAATTAGATCACACAGTATACAGTCACAGAAAAAATCATTAGACCATCCTTGTTTTCTTCAATTTCTTGTTCATTTTAATGCCTGGTACAACTAAAGGTACATTTGTTTGGACAAATATAATGATAATAACAAAAATAGCTCATAACAGTTTAATTTCAGAGCTGATATCTATCCATTTTCCATGGTTTTCTTGATAATAACCAAAATCACTTCAGTTCTTACATGAATATCTATGGCATTGTACTGACAAAAACAGTGCTTTAAGTCATTCCATGTTTTCTTTTCTGTCTGTTTTAGTCACATGATACACACAGGAGTTAGTACTGGATTGCATAACCATTGTTTTTGATGAGTTTTGATGGTCTAATAATTTTTCCCATGACTGTGTATTAAAACACTAACAGGGGCCATTTTACTGCACGAAGACATTTAGCCGACAATACTTTTGAATCCAGACTTTTACTTCAGCAAAGGATTCAAATTGGTACTTCTTCTACTGTTACACACCAAATAAAGGCAAACACCATGTCTTCTGTGTAGATGCATGTCCCTGTTTTGTGGTGTCTGGTATATTGTACTACATTTAAACAGCGGTGGCCCAGTTTTATAGTGTGACATTCAGGTCTGGCCCACTTAATCTGGGCCGCACCTTCAATGTGTGGGTCTGTTTACTGAACTGCCCAGCACAACAGTGTTAAACCAAATAACCAAAGTCAAACACAGCTTGGTACACCTGATTACACAAAAGGACAGGATGTCAGGATGTTTCTGTACTTCATTTTAGCAAACATTGAACTGATACTGAAATATTTAAAAGACAAACCTACAGGTTTTCTGCTTCAGTGATGTGAAATTTAAGGGGTTAAATGTAGTATTTGGACTTTCAAATATTGAATAATGACTGAAAATGATCATTAGTGTGTTTAGAATGAAGGGCTATCAAGTTCTGTCAAAGATGCCAATGTTGCCATTTTTTGATCCATGGTTTGGACTAAACTATGACAGTTCTGACTTTGTTTGGATGATTCTCAACAGATCTTTGGTGTAACTACAAATATCTGAAACTGTACTTCGGGGGGGGGGGGGGGGGGGGGGGGGGGGGGGGTAGCGGTCCATGATTGTCGGAGTGGTGCAAAGTGAAAGTGAAACTGAAGATGCCTTACTGTTCCTCTCCACTTTACTTGGACTCTCTGGGCCCACTCCACTCCTATACGGGCCCCTTGGGAATGCTGAGCCCCATAATTTTTTTATGTTTACCTCCCTTAACAGCACCCCAGCAGAAAACAGAGGTGATTTGTGGTTTTACTGTGGCTGTTTTCTGTCTAAAAACAGAGCTACGCTAACAGAGCAATAATGTAAACTATCAGCTCACACAACACATAAATACTGTGTTCTTGACCTACTGTAAAAATAACCAGCTTATGAGTTTTTATTTTAAGGAGAAAACTTAGGGTGTTTTCACGCCTGGATCGATTGGAGCCATTGTTCCGGAACAAGTCTTTGGCTCAGTTTGATTGGGCATATGTGAAAGTAGTAATCACATTCTGTTCCGGAATAAAACAACCGAGCTGAGACCGCTTGGAAGAGGTGGTCTCAGCTCGATTGCAATCACTTCACAGACCAGTTCGTTTACAGTGCGAACATGAAACCAGTGACAGAAACTGACAACTACAGTTTTCACTACTACTCTGAGCAGGGCCAGTTCCAGATAGTCATATATGAGGTGGCAATTAGGAATGTGAAGGGTGCACATGCCACTGGGGGGGATTATACGGGGGTGCGTTCTGTACTGTACGTACCTCACAATGAGTCCATCCAGATCATACGACCATACAAAGTACCCTACTTTCCGGACTATTGGCCGCACCTGACTATAAGCCACACCCACCCCGTCTCCAACATCTCACCATTGATTCATTGATGCCAAGCTTACGTGCAGCAGTTCTATTTCCTTCTTCGACAGCCGGATCGATCACACTGGTCAACAACAAATTTATTGTTTAAGTTGTTTGAGCTGATTTAGGATAATTTTGGTGTGCTGAATCCAAAAATCACATTAATTTTGCTCAATCAGGTCAACTTTCTGAACTATGTTACATATTGGCTTTTTAACATTTTTGCTTACATTTATGGGCATTTTCACATCATATGATACAAAATTCTTTCATATTTCTTGCAATAAATGAGTTCTGAAGATTTTACTTTTGCCAATTTATGATTAATGTTTTTTTTTAATATTACAGGTGAATGAAATGGCTTCGACTAGAAGATCTTGCAAAAATAAGCCTGACGTATTCTGCTACATCTGCGGTGAATACACCATTGTACCTAACAGGAATCCTGTTAGAAAATGATTTTTTTTTCTCTTAAAACCTTTTTGGGTGAGAACTACATAAAAAAATCAACTGATAAAGTCACAAAAATGTAATCAATTTTGTGAGAAGATAAAATTTTTCAAAATCAAATTAGCAAAAAACCCTGACCTGATTGAGAAAAACAGATGTCATTTTTGGATTTAGCGGTGCAAAATGGTCCTAATTCAGTTGAAAAAAAACTAGACAACTTGCAAAAAACATTTTTTTGTAACCCAGTGTCATTAGCCCGGAAAACATAAATTAGCCGCATCATTTATGAGCCCCGGGTTCACAGCGTGTGGACAAAAATTGTGGCTCACAGACCGGAAATTACGGTACTTTACTAATTCCTCTAAGTCTCCCTCTGTTGTGCAGCTGATTTTCTTTTTCCCTACCTTCAGAAACTTCAATTTGAGGGGGCAGGACATTTGTTTAAGGGCGCACTGCCTACAACCGGGCCCGACTGAGTATGATATGCTGCAATGTCGCAAACATAAAGCCGGGCAGCTCTGTTGAAAAAGTGCTGCTGCCAGACATAGACAGTAGACTTCCACCTGTTTCCATGGGTGTGGTGTTGGGGGCATGGAGCAGTGTGAACATGAACCGAAACAATGTGATGCACAACACTGTAACACATTTGTAATACATTACTTCCTGAATTGGAATGAAACTGAGGTGTGAAAACACCCTTAGCTAATGATGTCATAATACAGATGTGTGTAACGGGGATTTTTACTTTATTCAGTGCCTGATACAGTCTGTGCATATACAGCATACATTTATTGGTAGTTTTGAAAGTTATAAGCGAGCTGATGTACATGACTTCCCCCTGTTGAGAGTTTGGAATATCAACACTACATATAACTCCTTTAAGCTATTACACTGCCTTTCTGTATCTACTTAGTTACTACAATTTCAGTTAAAAAAAAAAAAAAAAAAACTCAAGAAAATGCCCCCTAAACCCATATATGTTGATTTTTTTTTTTATACAAGTAGTATTGATGTAATTGGACAATGACATTTGATTTAACTGGGCTGTCATTTCATCAATTTCAATTTTTGAATGAGATTCCTATTGGAAGCTTTCGCCACTCTTACACAGGCCTGACACTTGTGTTTGTGTTTGTAAATGGTAAGACATCTGTAGAGGTTCTTTTTATTCAACACACATCACATCTTTGTCACACTGTACTTGGCAACTGCCCACTGTCTAAGATTAGTTCCAGTACATTTACTTTAGCTTGCCATGTTGTCAAATCACACACTGGTAGAAATATTTTTTGTTTGGCATTTGCACTCACACACATACTGACAGCAGCCATAAATTCAACAGTGGAAGAAGTATACACATCATTTATCATGTAAAACTGTTAATACCGCTATGAGAAATACATGAAAAAATATTACAAAGATCCAAATAAAGAAGTTCTGTCAGATAATGGCTTTAGTGAGTAGTTTATCAGCCGGTTCTGCACTTTATAGACTATTAAGTTCAAGCTATATGAGCATATCATGTTATAAAATAATGATCAGTGGCTTTGGGTCTAAAATGGAAATTTTCTGAACATTAACCACTAACAGGACCTGTCAAATAAACTGAGTAAAAATCAATGTCTTGTTTCCTTCTGCAATATAATTAAGTTAAAGTGCCACAATAAAAAACATAAATACTCTTGTAAAGTTCAAGTAAGTGTGTAGTGTTAGGGTAAATGTACTCAGTCATGTTTGTGTCTGAGTTTCTACTTTTATTAAATGGCTTCATCCAGAACTTTTTAGTAGATATAAAAGCTGCTGTTGATGTTAAAGATGCTGGTATGCACAAATCTTATCGACAAATGATGTTTACGACATGTGTGTATTTGTGCATTATGAAAAACAATCCAGGGCTTCTCAGATCAGCTCAGATAGTGCAGGATTTAGGAGGACATCTGGTGCCCAATTTGTGTTATTACTACAGTGATACTCTTCCAGTTTGAGTGAGATGCCTCTTATGAGTTTACAGGACGGCCCATGAGTCAACAAATTAAATGTCTTCCCTAAACGACATTAACCTAAGCAAGTAATTGTGTAATTACGTGCAGCACATAAGTGTAGGTGTAAAAAGCATCAAGTGTGATTCTGAATGTTTCTAAATGTCAGCACGTTGTGTGGTGAACTGTTTTTGCGGTGAACTGCAGGAGTGTTGCGTAAATGCTGACTCAATCCACAGGTTATTAATTCATTCTTTGTGGAAGTGTAATCACAATCATTTCCTCTGTGACTGTTCTGTTATTTGTTTGCCTCTAATTGCGCATTCCCACTCTCAAGAGACAGTTCAGAGACATGCTGACCTTTTTTGCAGAGCAGACTTCCAAGCAAACTAGCAGTTTTTCAACCATTTACATATCATGATATGTTAGTGGTAAACATACGAAAAAAGAAAAGAAAGCTTGATATTATTATCATTATTATTATTATTATTATTATTGAAAATACACTGACATGACATGTACTCTTTAGGTACTGAGATTTCGCAGCAAATGATACTTGATATGTTCAGGGTCATCAAGGTATTGAGGTCAGGTACCAAGGCCAAGAGCCCAACCCAAATCCAGGGGTCTTTTACTAAAATAAAAATAGGTTCACTAATTCAGCTCTCCTTGAAAGTTGAGGTCCGAACAAATAGTTTCTGTTACAGCAAGTTTAAAACACTGAGAATTTTTACTGAATAACATAGAAATGTTGTCAACTTTAATCCATAAAGACCCAAACAGTCACTGGTGACCAAAAGCATCTACATATATAAACTGGATCTAAACTGTTTAATACCTGTTGATCCACTAATCCTATCAACACTTGTAAATAATTGGTGTAAAATGCAGTGTGTCATCTTGTCATGGTCATCAGATATGACCCATTTGGACATTCAGAGGCTCCGTAGTGAACATGGAAACAGTGTCATCTTCTAGAACCAGTAAAACCCATAGAGTTGGACAAATAACAGCAGGTGGACACACTGGGTTTATGTTCAGTTAATGATATCTTTGCTGAAAAAGTCATTTTATCTTCAGTCTTCTCTGTTTTTTTTTTTTTAACATACTGACCCTCAGCTTTAATCTGAACTTTGATGGACATTTATAAGATCAGTGAATTAAATAGCGGAAAATGCATGATTTTCACTGGAAAGATGCAAAATTCTGAGAATAATAATATAATAAATGATGATAAATCATTTAAGAGAGGCGAAATCTTGAAGAAAATCTATTTGGGAACTGCCACTCAAGTAGCACTGGATCTTTATGGGTTTAGTTAGAGTAACATGTAACCCTAACATGAGGTGTCTGGTTTTGAGCGCTCCTGTCTTAAGTCATAGAACTCTGCTAAGTATTGTTCGATTCACCAAACCCACATGCTCCTTTTTGCATGTGCTCTGACCCGTCAACATCAAAACTGGATGTTTCAGATGTTTGACATGTTGAAACACCTGTGTATAATTCAATTACTGCATTATGTACTTGTCGTGGTTGAATGCTAAAATTAGGAATACATTTATTGTTTGATTCTTGTATTAGGTTAGTGATAAAGGTGTAAAAGCCCTTGAGGGACAGGATTAAATAAGTTTATACTTCTTCCTATTCCTTTTCAACCGTGCAAAATTCAGACTTGCACGTATTTGAACACAGACTTTGTTCATTTAAACGTTATTCTGTTTTTGTCTTATTTTGCTTCGTTTTGTTTTATTTTGTTTCTTTGCATGTTCGAAATAAATAAACCATCAAGAATTTAGTCTTATATAACAAAAACAAATAAATAAAATAATAATCATTTACATTTGTTTGCCACACTTTTTGAAACACAAACAAGATTTTTCCACAAATACTTCATATTCGAGATTGTGTAAAATATTAAGTGTCCAATAACTTTTTTTATAATATAGTATCATATATATAATCTAGTATGGACAGTTTACAATATTGCAGACGTGAATAAGGTACATATACAGTACAGCATTTAAATGCTCTAAGAATATTGAGAAAATATAATTGAAAACATGCACGTGAATGTTCTTTCTATAGAGGGAATGCCCATACGTCACTTCCCCACCGGGCCACGCCCCTTTAAGTCAGACTGAGTGGCAAAAACAAACTGGCTCAACATGGCGGAGCATAGCAGTAACTACAGCGAAACCGGGAAAAATGTGGAATATAATATGAAATTAAAGACAACTGGACTCAACATGGGTCCATACAAGCTACCAAACAACAAGTGGTCTACGAACACTGATATGTGGCCGGAAATCACGTATCCTGACCTTTATATGAACCTGATTTCAACGCCGGGAAAATACCCAATGCAACGGCTGAAAGCATACAAAAGACAAAGAGTTGTTGACATCCTCATCATCGTTAATTAGAGGATTACAGCTGGTGAGTGCTTTCAGTTCAACATACTATTTTATGTCAGTGCAGACGTATTTTCTTGGCGGTGATTGCCAAAGTAAAGGCCCAGCAGTAGTGCTCACAGTTCACTACTGATTTACTGGAGTTGAACCCTTAGTATTGACCCAAGTGAGTGGATGATCTACTGGTACTGTGGAGATTTAAGTAGAGTTAACATCAAATACTTGATACAACACAGCTACAACAGCTTAGTGCTAGAGTACCCCCTTATTCGGAAAACTAGGTTAGCCTCAGTTTAAGCTAGTTTACAAACCATGTAGAACACAAGGTTCAGAATCACACAACTGAAGACTAAAACGTTTCAGTTACGAAATATATGACAGAGAAATAAATGACAGATGCTAACATTAAGAGCTTTACTAAGAAAAACGTTAGCCAAAACTATACGTAATTTAAGGTATGATTTTACGCAAGAATACAGCATAAATTAATGTTACCTGACACGAATCCAGGTTTCGTTGACTGGATTCCAGTTATTTCTACGAATCGCAGCGATCTATCTGCTTCTTCTGTCTTTGGCTTTAGGTCGCCGCTAAAACGATAGCTCCGAGTACTTTTTAAACCTATTTGTGCAATCAATGGCACAACAGCTCTTCCCCATTTTTTAGACTGTTCTAAAGTTTTCGCAGTATTCGAGCCAAAGCCGCTACTCATCTCCCTCTTTCTACCACTCAGTGGGCGTAACCGCGGTGACTTCCGCTAGCAGTGACGTCACGTACATACCCTCTTTAAGGGGCTTATGTTTACATGTGAATAACTGTTCAGGTGACTTTTCTTGACGGACATTTACATACTGCCACCCTTCAGTCTTTTTCTATTTCAGTCAGTGTGCTTTACATTTACATAAAAGCTTCTTGAAATTACTCACTGATAACATAGTAATAGTTTTACAACGCGTCTGATGTTTACCTGTTAAATGAAACTGTCCTCTTACCGTGGGTCGGGGGAGGAGCCCGTGGACCTTTGCTCCCTGACCTGCTGTGAAGCTGCTCCGTGGGCAGTGACAGGTGTGACAGGTGTGACAGGTGTGGTGTTTGAGTGGGAATGGGTGTTACCTATCAGACCTTAACTCAGGTGAGCGCACGAGGAACAGAATAAACTGTCCACGCAATGAACGGGTAATGATACCGGAGCGCGCGCGGATATAGGTTAATTAACAGATAATCATCTGCAGCTGCTCCAGGACCGAACTGTCCTCATATACATATATATATAGGACCCCGATAATTTTACTCAGGTACCGCTCGCTGTGCCTGATAAAAATTCTCTAAGGACGATAAAAGAGTCTTATATAGTCCTTATTTTTCTATTTAAAATATGGCAGCTTTGGCATAAGCTTTAGACTGCGTGGTGGTTTATTAAATTTGTTAAAAACTGCAGATAGATCTCTTGGCCAGGATGCTCCCGTGAAAGAGACTTTTAATTTTAATGAGTTTTTCCTGGTTAAATAAAGATTCAGTAATAAATAAAGACAAGAAAGGAAAAGATTAAAACTATGCTTCAAAGCTAAAAAAAAAAAAAAAAAAAAAAAAAAAAAGAAGAAGTGAAAACACTACATGATTAAAATGAATGTTAATTATAATTTTAATTATGATTTGGTTGATATTAACTGAAAATAAGTTATGAGTAACGAAGACATACTGTAGGTTGTTATCTAGTAAATTCTTACATCATCGTACATCTCTAATTTATTTGTCAAAACTATAAAAAACAGCCAGAAACATGTTTCAGAACAAGGGTTCTATATCCATATAATCAAATCCTTCTTTTCCCAAACTCAAGACCTAAAATAGTGATGTTGATATTGGGTTAAGTAAGAATAATTTAACATGCTAGACACATGAGATGAGTTGCAAAAGATGCAAAAAGATGAAACATAAAAGCTGTAAGAACAAATGGCAGAAAAGACACACCTAGATGAAAATGTTATGTGACAAAAAGTGATGTGAAAGATGAAACCTGACGAAAACAAAGTAAATGACAGAACAAAATGTAAAATGTGCAGAAACATGAAAACATATTACAGTGCAAATAACATAAAACACAAACAACTAGGAGAAAATGATGTAAAAGACAACTGGCAATTGTGCTAAATCTAGTTAATTTAGAACAATCTTATATTGTTAATTAACCCTGTGATGCATGAAATTGTGAGAATCTTTGTCAAAAAAAATTTCTTGAGTGTTTTTATTCCTCTTTAAGCATGAAAAAAACAATATGATTGAAACATTTTTAATGAACGTATTTTTCATAGAGTTACAAAAATGTCCACTCAGCTGGACACCATGTGTTTAATTTTGGAAGCAAAGAAACATGTATTTAAAATGCAATATCAGAAAGTGATAAACTAGGTGAAAACTATGAAATAAAAATTTTTTAATACAGCTAATCTGATGTTTTTCTCACATTTTATCATACTCTAAAACTAGTTATTACCCACTTCATGAAGATATGCAAAAAAAAAAAAAAAACTTTTTGTTTAAGAAAACTGTTAATTACAGTATAATAACAACTAGCAATTGATTTACATTCAAACATGTTACTGCAGATCAAGTTTATCAAGAACAGGAAAGTTACAATAATGGTATGAATTGCAGTGTTTGGGATGATGCACAAGTGTCCACTGTGTTGGCTGATATGGAACTAAAACAACAAAACCCATGAATATACAAGAGAACAGCTGAAGAATAACTGTCCACAGGAGTGACCAGTATGCATGAAAGGGTTAATATGCATAGTCCCTTTCAAATAAAAATAAATGAAAAGAAATTAAATGACATAACACCACTGTAACACCATGGAAAGAGACACTCAGTGACTGTGTTTTGAAAGCAGGAAAGTCAGTGTTTTTTCTGTTGTTGCTAAACAGGTTGGTAATGTTATCTATTTCTCCCTGATTGATGTCCCAACATTCCAGCCAAAGGCATTTATTCAACATTGTCTTGTAAAAATTTGACATTATGGCAATTTGTGATGTATTTTTGTCACATAAAAGAGACTCAACTTTTATATTTTTGGTGTCCGGCTGAAAAAAATTTGAGAAGCACTCAACAAGTCTATTGTTTCAACGTAAATATATTGAACTCATGCATGAGAATGAAGATGATGATGATGATGGTCACATGCATTAACCCCTGATGTGTTTAAATACAAACCAACTAGAGTAATAAAAGGAACAGTTAATACTGCACTTGAAGAAATGCAGATTTTTATCTCTAGATCGAAGACTGAATGATCTGTAACCACAAGTCAAATGGGTAGGATATGTAAAAATAGATTGTTGTGCGTACTGACTGAGTCACTGTGCTCTTTTCATTTTGGTATCCACCCACTGTGTCTTACAGAACTGCAGCCCCTTTAAGTTGGAGGGAAGTCAAGTCTGTGACTGGATATAGCTTAACACAGTTCCCAGTGGTTTCTTATTTCTTATTTTATTTAAATCACCTGTAATCCAAAGCAGTTTGTGTTTGTATGCTGTGCTTGGGTCTCTGCTAACACCTGCTTACCCTCGTACATATTTATAGAGGGAGTACAAAAAAAAGCACACAAATTCTCAAGGACCGGTTAGTTGCCCAATGTTATTTGTTTAAATGCATTTTAGACCAGACAGGTGGAGATGCTTATGAGTGTTGAGTGTTGATTGAGTTACAGCCATTATTATTATTTAAATACAAAGTTTGATTGATGAATCAGAATCACATCGTCTTTTTTGACCCTCAGAATTTTCTTTTTCTGAATTTTGAGTTTTAATCCTTTGTTCATTTCAGCAACAAAAGCTGAACATCTTTGTTTCTGTGGTTACAATTTGAACACAAACTCACAAATTGTTAGCCTCATAGGACATTTGCCTAAATCATATTTTTTTTCAGATCATAGCCAATGACAAAAAATAAACCAGTATTGTTATGAGAGTGCAGTTACACGGATCACAATTTGGCCAAAAATATGACTTCTAGGGAATTATGCTGTGAGGCTAACAAAATGGAAATGCGTCTTAATGTGCACAAATGATATCTCAATCTGTAAGAAAAAAAAAAAAAACTGGTACATTTCCAGCCCTGTTGTGAGGTCCATCAGGGTGGATTACCATCTGATTCTCATTTGCACTTGAAAGCCCAAATGGTTCCCATAATCCTTCACTGCTCTTCCTTATGAACACAGGCATATTACAGAGCTGCTGTTGCTTTTCACCTTACTGCCCTGCTGCCTAATCTCCCATCATGCCATGATGCTCTTCTATCACACGTGGTGTGATACTGGTAAACTGCAGCTCTTGGCTGATTTCAGCTTTTGGCCGCATTTTTTTCATTCATGTTTTTGTTTTTTTGTTTTTTGTATCCTCTACCCTTGTCTTGCTTTGTGTTGTCCTCGTCTCATCTTGCTTGTGCTATCCAGCGGTATCATATCCTCCCAGTTACAAGAAGACTCCACCTCCTGTGCCCCCGCGCACCACCACCAAGCCTCTTATCTCTGTGACAGCCCAGAGCAGTACAGAGTCCACCCAAGATGCCTACCAGGAGGCCAGGCATCCACGGGGCGGTCTGTGGACCACGGATAGCCTGGGCCGCCCCATCTACAGCTCCACAGATAGTCTGGACAGCACCAAGGCGGTCACCATGGCCATGGAGTCAGCAGCAGGCAAGAGGCATGCGTCTTTGGGCAGCCACAGCTCAGTCCAGACATGCGACAAGGCAGTGCTGGTGTCCAAGGCCGAGGAGTACCTCAAAACCCCACGTTCCTCAATTGGGATACAGGTAACTTCTATGGCTCATTTTGATATTTAATGATATTTAACTGACACATTATTTTTCAATTCATAAGATTTAGCAGCTGTGTGAATATTTGTGCACGTTTGGATGTAAACACCTCCATCACTCTGATATTTAACCAGTGGTGGAAGAAGTTTTCAGATCCTTCTTTATTCCTAAAAGTTCTGCATTTCAGTCTTTATATATTGTTAGCCTCGTAGTGTAATTGCCTGAGTCATATTTTTATCCAAATTGGGATATCTGCGTAATTTTACTATCCTGCTGCTGCTTCATTTTATGCAGATATCACAATTTGGAAAAAAAAATATGACTCAGGCAATTATGCTATGAGGCTAAATGATATGTAAAAATATGTAGGTAGTAGCAAAATATACTTTAAGTTTGTGTGCATGTATGTGTTTCTGGGGATTCACACAAATTCTGGAAAGAGCTGACTGCTGCAGTTTGGCATACTTATGTAATTTTGGTCAAGGAACAGACTAGCAAAAACAGCAAGTAGACTGGACCAGTATTTTAGGAGATATTAGTAATTTTGGAATACAATAGCCTTACAACACAGGTGTCAAACATAAGGCCCGGGGGCCAAAACCGGCCCGCCAAAGGGTCCAATCCGGCCCCTCAGATGAATTTGTGAAATGCAAATATTATAAGGAAGATATTAATAATCATTCATTCATTCATTCATTTTCTGAACCCGCTTTATCCTCACTAGGGTCACGGGGGTCGCTTGGAGCCTATCCCAGCTACATAGGGGCGAAGGCAGGGTACACCCTGAACAAGTCGCCAGTTCATCGCAGGGCATATTAATAATCAAGGATGTGAAAATCTTTTTAGGTCAATTCGATCTAAAGTGGGTCAGACCAGTAAAATACTATCATGACAACCTGTAAATAATGAAAAATGTAATTTTTTGTCTTTGTTTTAGTGTAAAAAAAGAAGTAAAATTACACAAAAATGTTCATATTTACAGACTATCTGTTTACAAAAAAATGTGAATAACCTGAACAAATATGAACAATATGAAATGTCCTAAGAGACGTTTGCAGAATTTTACCAATATTCTGCCTGTTACCAAATATTTTGTGTATTTGTAGATCCACTGTGATCTGTAAGTTATGATGCACATGTATAAATGATAAACTGAGGTGTAATGCTGTTAAAATTGCACTTATTTTTCTTAAGAATTTTCAGGTTGTTCATATTTGATCATGTTATGTTCGAGTACAATTTGTAGATATAAACATTTTCATTACGGAATTTTTTTTTTTTTGTTCACTCAAAAACATAGAGAAAACTTTGGAGTTGACATTATTTATAAGTTCTTATCCTATTATTTATATAATTTTACTGGTCTAGCCCACTTTGGGTCATATTAGGCTGTATGTGGCCCCTGAACTAAAATGAGTTTGACACCCCTGCCTTACAATCACGTTGCTATACCCAGAATGCTTTGGCGGTGACTGCTAGACAAATGCGCTACAGCACGAATATGCAACAGCATACAAACTACCACATCTAGAATGCTTTAGTGCAGTATATTATGTTTTTGGATTTATTTTACACCTATATTAACATAGATGGTCTTAAAATACTTTATATTCTGTTAGTAATTCATCTACAGCAATTTATCATATACTGTAAGATTTTTATGTGTTTGTAGTGTCTGTGTGAAGACTATGTTTCTCAGTGTCCCCTGTTTTCAGGTCATCCAACTAATCCAACAGGGTTTTTAAAGAGTTTAACCATCTTAAAAACAGTGCATAAATCCTGTAAAGTTTCTGACGCTCTCGGACAAATGTAGTGAAGTAAAAAGTACAATATTTCCCAATGAGATTTAGTGAAGTAGGATTATGATGTTACATAAAATGGAAACACACTTACTGTAACAACACAATAGGTCAATTATAGACATTCCTAAAATCACATCTAGGCATCAAATTTGCCCACCAAAAACACACCTGATAGTGTTACAAAATACTGAATAACTATTGCATTTAGGCTATGACAATACCACTAAAAATGTGGGTTAGGTTTGGAAATAATTACAGTAGAAGCTAAGACAAGATTACAGTAACTAACAGTTTGCTGCAAATTTCTATTTAATCCATAAAGACCCAAACATCTATCACCAGAACCATCTACTGATCTAAAATATTTAATACCTGTTGATCCACTAATCCTATCAATACACGTAAATAATTGGTGTAAAATTCAGTTTATCATCTTTTCATGGTCATTAGATATGACCCATTTGGACGCTTAGAGGCTCTGTAGTGAATATGGAAACACCGTCATCTTCTACAACATCAATTCACCAGTAAAACCCATGGAGTTTATTAAATGACAGTAGATAGACACACTTGGTTTATGTTCAGTTAATGATATATTTTTCTGGAAACATACCTTTTCCTTCAGTTTTCTCTGTTTCTGATTTAAATACCTTTGAATTTACTCTGAGCTTTAATGAACATCTACATAATAAGATATTATTGTAATTAATTAATTAATACAGACTATCATGATTAGGAGATATTATCATATTTATTAATGATTGTATTTGTAGTAAATATTTAAAGTGTATATAAATATTATAGTTTGTATAAAAAACGGTTGATTATGCAAAGCTGATTGTGTGTGAGGTGACTAAAAAAAGGGTAAAAATATACAGGAAAAAAAATTGTGTTAAAGCAAAGGAAGCAGAATTAATTTAATTATTAGTTTGTAAAAAAAAAAAAAAGGGGGGGGGGGTCTATAAGTTATACTTCTTCCCACTCCTTTTCGAGCGCTGAAAATTTTTGTTTGACCATGTTGTACAGTTCTTTATCTGAAGATTTGTGCTCGAAATAAAACTAACTAACTAATAATCAGTGAATTAAATATAAGAAAATACATGATTTACACTGAAAAAACACAAAATACACTATATAATTTGACTATAAATAGTGACAAATCACTTCGGAATGGTTAAATCTAGAGAGAAATTCATTTGGAAACTGCGACAAAAGTAGCGCTAGGTCTTTATGGGTTAAATACTGTATTCAAGCAAAAGTATTTACATTGCACCACTACATGTAGCTACTCACACTACAGTTATCCATCTTCACACTAATGACTCAAGGGAATTAAGCTACTAACAATTCACAATTAACCAATGAATGAAACATTATCTCTAGGTGACAAAAAGTTTCCCCCAGGTCATGTATTATTCAGTGTCATTACACACTGGGCTGCTGCTTTCTGTGATTGGTGTTGTGAAAGTGCTGGCTTCCCAGAGTTTTGGGCTCTGGTTAGATGGGAGCTATAGTGGTTTATTATCCCTCCACCTTCTGTCAGGAAGGATGACAGGCTAGTGGCTAAATATACTCCTAAATATTCTTGACTGTCAGCCGCAGTTCTGGTCCTTGTTTAGCACTAAAGTGGGTCTGAGATATATAGATTATTTCAAATGAGCACGCTGGTCAATCCTGTTGACAGAAAGACAATAAAATGGGACTTTTAAAGTGCAGAAGGCAGGATTTAGGTGAATGCATGTCATAAATGGAATAGAGTTATTTTTTATTTGTGTGTAATCACTAATAAAAACACTTTATGTGGGTTTTTTTGGCTTAGAATGGGTCTTTATACTATATCTAAATAAAGTCATCTTCCATGGAATCAATACTGCTCCTACAGTAGCTCAGCAAACTAAACACTTTCTCTAATTGCGTTGTTTTGCCGTCATTGTACACAAAGTATTTAGTATTCTCCTGGTTGCAGTCTAAAATTTCACCACAAGATGCCACTAAATGCTACACTCGTCCCCTTTAAAGTTCTGTAAGAGCAGCGTTTAGATAATGTTAGGCTCTCTGAAAAAGCTGAACTGTGATGTGTCTTTTTGTGTCGTCCTCAGGTGGAAACTGTGACAGACTCTGAGACTGAAACAAAAGGCCTTCCTCAGTTTCATTCTATAGGGATCCAGGTGGAGGACCATAAACGGTACGTGGGACAAACAGGTTCAAGCGTACATTTGATGCTGAGTTTAACCTTTCACTGGTGTCAAGCCAATATCATGTATTAACTGTATCATCCCTAGGACTTTTTATTTGATAAATTAGAGATAAAAGAGACAAATGTACATACTGTATTCCTCATACTTGTATCTAGAACCACCATAATGTATTAACCTAAAATGGCCAGATGGATCAAATTTATCTATACCCTTTTTCTAGTCCACAAATATGTCCCATATCATTGTATTAAATATTTCTCTTTGGTAAGTGATATCTCAAGGTTTTATTTATTTATTTACTTATTTACTTGCCTTTATTTAACCAGGAAAACCTCATTGAGATTAAAATAAAAAATGACATAAGTTTGTTTAATCATCCCCTGTGTTTTGGTTGTCTGGTTTTGTAATTAAAGTACCTTGAAGAACATGGAAATGAGCATCAGCATATTTGTTTGGTTGATACATCTATATTTGGCATTGTAAAGGACATATCTGCCAGGTAGAACAAATGCTGTTGTCTAAAAACCTAGATTAGTTAAACATGAATGATGCAAAAATCAGTGCATTTGTAAAAGGGTACATTTGATCTGGTGGCTGATTATGGGTGTAAATGTTGATATTTTAACTGGGGTTTATCTTGACTGTATTAAGTGAAACGAAATGTTCCATAATAAAATGTTGGTACAGTCAAAAACTAGGGGACTTCCTCATTTGATTGACTCATTAAGTCCCAGTGCTACTTTTGTGTCAGTTCCCAAATGAATTTTTCTCTATAGTTAACTTTTCTTAAGTGATCTATCACCATTGAGTGCATTATCTTCCTTATTTGGCGTTTTTTCAGTGTAAATCATATATTTTCCTATATTTAATTTACTGATCATGTAGATGTTCAGTAAAGTTCAGAGTAAACTTGGGGGTTATTATATCAAAAGTAAAGAAAACTCAAGAAAAAGTGACTTTTTCAGCAAAGATATCATTAATTGAACACAAAAACAAGTGTCTCCATCCACTGTCACTGATCCAACTCCATGGGTTTTACTGGTGAATCAATGTTATAGAAGATGACAGTGTTTCCGTGGTAACTACAGAGCCTCTGAACGTCCAAATGGGTCATATCTGATGACCATGAAAAGATGACAAACTGTATTTTACACCAATTATTTCCATGTATTGACAGGATTAGTGGATCTGGAATCAGGAATTAAACATTTTAGATTGGTAGATGGTTTTGGTCGCCGGTGGAGATCTGGGTCTGTCTGGGTTAAAACTCAGAAATAATTCAATAATTTTTGTCACCTTCCTAAAATAATTCCCATTTTTTACCTAAACGATTAAATACTTTTCTTTTTTGTGTCCTGAAAATTTTGAAAAAGTGACTTAAACAATTACTTTTTACAAAAGAGATGCAGATAAACTTGGGCGTGAAGGATGCAATTCTCTTCTAAAGCTACAACCTATTTTCGTATAATGTTTGGTTTGTCTTGTGACTTTCAGGCACGGGCGGTTCAAACGCTCCAATAGTGTGACCACTGCAGTGCAGGCAGACCTGGAGTTGGAGGGCTTCCCCTCTATGGAGGACAAGGGCCTGCAGTTCGGTGGTGGCTTCGGGCGTCACTCTGAGCCCAGTACGCCCACGCAGTACGGAGCCATCCGCACAGTGCGGACACAGGGCCTGTTCAGCTACAGGGAGGACTACCGGCCGTCCAGTGGGCCGTCCAGCCCACAGCCTGAACCCTGGTTGGTTGAACCCAGCCTGGAGAGCACCGAGACGGGCCGAGTGTCACCCATCCGCAGGGACGGCAGTTGGTTTATGCAGCTCTTACACAATGAAACCAAGAGGTTGGAAGGATGGTGCAAAGAGATGGAACGAGAGGCTGAGGAGCATGACATGTCAGAGGAGAGTGAGTGTCCTGAAGGAAATGACAGCACTGTCAAAAAGGGGGGAGGTTGTATCTTTACACTGATTCACAAGAAGTTTTTTCTTCAGTTTAATAATACAACAAATTCTCCAAGCAACCTTATTTAGACATCCCTCTTGTATTCGATGCTTAGTCATCTTGACAGCTAATACAGCAAATGTTCACTGTGGCTGCAGAGAATCTATGACGTGCATAGAGACAGCTCTGATTTGAAGCGTTAAAATCCTCAAATTGATCTTTTCAGTTTGCTCAAAAAGGTGACATTAATTCAATTTTCCTGAATTTAGAAGTTGAGATTCATCCACCTGAGGCAGGACGAAGCACAGCCCTGTATGAAGGACTGTTCTCATCTTAGTAACACAACTTGGTTTCCTGTTCAGTTGACTCTCTCTTGGTGGTAATTAACCCTGAACAAAGTGCTGTTTTTAAAAATATTTGATGTATTTTGTGAAATGAATGGTTGTGCTAAAATATTGTACTTCAAAAATATTTTTATTTGGATGATATTCGGATTCTCCTCATAACCAAAAGCAGTGAAAACTTAGAATTTTGTCTGATTTATCACACATATCTCTGAGAATAAGGTTTAGAAATTCACCAAACTCTCAAAGAGTGTGCACAGGCTGTAGATGCATCCAATAACATGAAACAGTCATCAGCATCCCTGACTATTATGAAAATATGTTCACTTAAACATGCAATGACATCCCACCGGTGATTAAAATATAAATGATGTTCATGTATTTGCCAGTAACTTTTAAAGTCTAATTACCACAAGATGTAATTCACAGGCACTAGAGCTTGTTATTTTTCATTTAACCCTCTGGTGTCACTATAGAGCCTTATAGATATAATGAAAAATATAAAAAAGAGAAATGAAGAAAAGGAAGTTTAAAGAAAGACTTGAGCTAAACCTTGACTAAAATGAACAATCCAGACATTTAGAACAAACATTCATCATTTCCTACATTCGTTTTCTCTACCTTGAGGTTATCTCCAGTGTTGGCACGGTGCTAATGAAATGTGGAATTTAGAGTAAAGTTACAATTTCTGTTGCAACAAACAGTGACAGAGGGTTAATTACTACCACAAGTTGCATTTCTGAGATGGGAACAGTCCTTCATATGGGGCAGTGCTTCGTCCTGCCTCAGGTGGATGAATCTCAACTTCTAAATTCAGGAAAATGGAATTAATGTCACCTTTTTGAGCATACTGAAAAGATCAATTTGGGGATTTGAACGTTTCAAATCAGAGCCGTCGATGTGCGTGTCATACATTCTCTGCAGCCACAGTGAACATTTGCAGTATTAGCTGTCAAGATGACTACGAAAATCAGAATCGTGGGAACATTTTGTGAGCAGATTGGATCCTTGTGAAAAACTGTCAGACACTGCTCAACATGTTTGCCTTTGCCAACCTGCCAGTGATAAAACCACTTTCTTCCCGTGTCTATGTGTGTCTACCAGTCCTAGGAAAAATCCGTAGTGCCGTGGGAAGTGCTCAGCTCCTAATGTCTCAAAAGTTTCAACAGTTTTACTGGCTATGTCAGCAGAATCTGGTGAGTGGACCTACATGCTGTTAATATGTTTTACAGAGAACACAATATGTTTGGGGTAACTTGCTGATAGGTTTTATCTTTCTCTGGGATTCGAGAAGGTGCTGGGTACTTGCGCGCTTCCATAAATAGACCTGAGCGATCGATAGTGAAGCAGTCCCTCTGCTGCTATTGACCCTGCAGTAAACCAAAGGGGAATTCCAATAGGAAGCAGCACCTGTGTGGAGACAATCCATTAATGCACACAGGCAGCGCTCAGAATGGGATCTCAGAGTTTGAATAATGGACTGCCACACTGTCTCACTGTTTAGCCCTCATGTCATGTCGAGTGGAAATTCATACCTTTTCTAATGCTAAGTATCCACAGAGTCAGCATACGCTAGAAAATTCAGGTGTCATAAATGGGCATGTTACTGGAGATACAGTGGAGGGAGACAGTGAAAGACAGGCAGCCACTTAATCACTCAGCAGAGCTCATTTTTTTTAATGAAATGCAAAACCTGCGGAGGTAGTAGAAATCCGTCAACCCTCTCACTTACCTTATGTTGTTTTTTTTTTGAGAGTGTGTTGCTCACTTTACGTTGGATTTGGGGCACGCTCAGTCCCTCTCTCCCCACTGAAAATAACATGATGAATTAAGTCTAGCATTGGTAGTGACAAGCCTTAGATTGCCCTGAGCTTTCAGACGTGTCTGAATGAGAGAGTGGCTCTGTTTTCCTGCTGGACGGAGGAGGAACTGCATGATGGGGCTATAAAAAGATCTAAATGTGCTTTGAAGGTTGATTTGATAGACCTTAGTTTGTCCTCAGATCAACCTTTTTGCTGTGTTTTCTGACTATTTAATTTCTATTTTTTAGCGCCATGACTCAAATATAGACAGTTATACTAGTTATTCTTGTGAGAAGTGAAGAGCGGCATGTTTATTTTATTGATGAATACTAATTTATGTGCACACGTGGACCATTACAGATATATTACATAGGCAGTGTGGTGCAAATGAAGCATAAATTTGGCCAAAATATTAGGAGTTTGAGGTGCACTTCCACAAGGTAGGAGCCAGAAAATCCCCTGAAAATGTGATTTATTGCAAAGTTTTAACATAAAAAGTGGATACATGTATATTTGTGTGCGTTATCACCACATTTCCTTCTGTTTTGGCCCCAGTTTTTTCAATTATACTGAGTTAAACACAGTCAAGATTTTTTCTCAGTCCTGTATATTGTACACCAGTTCTGCTCTTAGAAATGTTTAATCAAGTTTTAAATACAGAGCTCAGGAGTTTAGTGATGAATTAAGTAAGATAAGCACAAATATTTAACTGAACAACCACCATCTGGGGCTTAAATGGCTACTTTTCTGAAGTGTTCGATCATTATTAAACCACCAACACTCTTTGCATGCTTTAAAAAGTCAGACAGTGACAAGTTTCTCATCGTATTTGGAGACTTCATGTTTAGATCCTGACTTTATGTGGAACTGATTATTCATAATTTTCTAATTTGAGCCAATAAAAGGCTGTGAAATACTCAGGAAAGGTTAGATGCGCGTAGTAATCTGAAAACATCTAAAATATTTATGCTTAATTTTGTAAAATTGTTTGTTGTTTTTATTTACAGTCCACAGATCCGTCCAATCCATAGATCCAACAATCACTCCATGAAACAAAAATGTGTAATACAGACTTTGCTAATTAAATAATTAATTTGTAGAGACAGACTGAAAAGGAGTAGGCTGAAGCTTTCTGCTTGTTTTGCCTACCTTTAACACATTATCTTACAGCATGTCCTCAACTTTAACAAACACAACATATTCACACTGACAATGAAATGCTAAAATAAATAAGACTTAAAGTTCATATATCTATTAAGGGTTATATTTATAAATGTTTTTTTAAGGTAAATAGTTTCAACTGATGTGTGCAGCTGTTCCATAGATTTACTCCTCTGACAGAAAATAATTACCTATTAAAAACAATGATTTGAACATTTTTATTTCTTTAAAATTCATTTATGAAGAGACCAAGTAACCAGATGAAATGGACATTTTCCAGAATCGGATCATGTTTTGACATCTGATGCTGACTGACACAAGGGAGAAACAAACAGATAAGGATTCAAAAGCTGCTGTCTGTTCTTCGTAAAGGCAGCTGAAAGGTGTTTCCAGAAAACTGACACCAGCACTTAGAGGCTGGGACTCAGAGATGGTGCTGCACTGCCACACAGTGGTGATAATGGTGAACTGGAAATGTTGACGTGAATATTAGAAGTAGGAGAAGGTTACAGCTCAGAGCATTGGGGTTGAAGTTAAGGTCAAATATACTGTATCAGAGAAAATTTATGGGATAATGCTGCATATTTACAGGTGTTAAGTCCCAAAATTAACCCTTAAATCTTTATCAAAATGAGTTTAACCCATAAAGACCCAAACAGCCACTGGTGATCAAAAGCATCTACTCATCTGTAATGTTTAATACCTACTGAACCACTAATCTTATCAATACATGGAAATAATTGGTGTAAAATACAGTTTGTCATCTTTTCATGGTCATCAGATATGACCCATTTGGACATTCAGAGCCTCTGTAGTTACCATGGAAACACTGTCATCTTCTACAACATTGATTCACCAGTAAAACCCATGGAGTTGGATCAGTGATAGTGGATGGACACACTTGGTTTATGTTCAGTTATTGATATATTTGCTGAGAAAGTCACTTTTTCTTCAGTTTTCTCTGTTTCTGATTTAATAATCCTCAAACTTAATCTGAGCTTTTACAAACATCTACATGATCAGTGAATTAAATATAGGAAAATTCATGATTTACACTGAAAAAGCTCAAAATCCAGATGACAATGGTTAAATATAGAGAAAAATCAATTTGGAAATTGACACAAAAGCAGCACTTAGTCTTTATGGGTTAAATTCAGCTTTAGTTTTGAAAGGTTCACAGATGTACTATGTTAATCCATTTCAATACAAAAACTACATTTTGCCGTCTGCTTTTTGTGCTTCACCCACCTTCCATTCAGGACCCCAGTGCCATGCCCAGACCCACATCTCAGGACCTGGCTGGATTCTGGGACCTCTTGCAGCTTTCCATCGATGACGTCACTGCCAAGTTTGATGAGCTGCAGCAAATCAAGAGCAACCACTGGCAGCTGGTGGAGAGCCCAGAGAAGAAGGTAAACATGTGAAAAAAAAAAAAAAAAACATGTTTCTGCTTCCTTAGAGTTACAAATGCACTCATGTTCAGCTTTATAGAAAAATAGAGGTTAGTCATCATCACATGAGGCATCAGGGTATAAAAATAAAACATTTCATGCACTAAATCTACATTGTACCCTTTGTGAATGTGATATGTCATTCATATTATTCAAAGACTAAAGGTTATTTAAGACCTCATCTTTCTATACCAGTCCTATATTTTGGTGTTAGGTGTTCAGAAAACGAAAAGAATTTATTTCTAGTAAATTCATGTGCCATTGCTCACATTCTGCTATAAATACTTTGGTGCTCAGAGCTACATCCCTCATTATTGAGTGAAATCTGTCCTGAACATCAAAGAAACACTAAGAAAACTTGGAAGATGTTTTCATATAAATAGTCATTACCAAAAATTTACATAATATGTTACCTGAACGCAGAAAAAAAATCTATATCTGGTCATTTTTTACTTTCTTGAGGCTGTATATATTATATGCATATATAGTCACAAAGAAAATTATTAGACCACCAAAGTCATCAAAAACAATGGTTATGCAATCAAGTACTAACTCCAGTGTGTATCATGTGACTAAAACAGACAGAAAAGAAAACATGGAATGCCTAAAAGCACTGTTTTTGTCAGTACAATGCCATAGATATTCATGTAAGAACTGAAGTGATTTTGGTTATTATCAAGAAAACCATGGAAAATGGATAGATATCAGCTCTGAAATTTAACCATTATGAGCTATTTTTGTTGTTATCATTATATTTGTCCAAACAAATGTACCTTTAGTTGTACCAGGCATTAAAACGAACAAGAAATTGAAGAAAACAAGGGTGGTCTAATATTTTTTTCTGCAACTGTATGTATACAATCTAGTTTTTATTGGAAGATGGTGACATTCACTAATTCAAATATGTAAAAATGTAAAGACACAACAAGACATGACCCATAAGGAAACACCCATTTGTAACCTGATCCATATTTATTAGTAAATTTGTAAGTATGAGTTAATGAAAAGTCATATTTATACATTCTTAGTGGGATTTTCAGATTTCCTGTTGCCACATCAAGAGATTAGAAGAAAACTGGACTTTATATACAACAATAAACACGATGGCATGTCTGTATGAGAGGTGTCTGTGGACGAAGGAGCTGCATTTGTAAGAACATTATGCATTTACAGACAAGATCCTTTAGGGCACATGGATAATTATCTTCACGCTGTAGTTGAAGGTGTAGGGGGTTATGCACCTCCAGCAGTTAACAGGCACATTACAAACTCAGTTAAACCAAACCTTAACAGTGACGCAGATGCTTTCATTTGGGTTCCCCTCTTAAACCAACAGAGGTCTGCAGAATAATCAGCTTGTACGTCAATGAATTCACGACTATTACCTGCAGATTTCAGGTTATTTGTAATAATTGCAGAGGTTGTCTGTGATGTTAATCCTGTGTGAATTTACCAGATCATTTGTAAAGTAAAAATGTAAAAACATCAACTTTTTTTTTTTCTTATCGTATTTACTTTGCCTGTTTCCTGGTCAATAACTCAGGAGGTTGCACTGGTGATTCTAAATTAAAGTGCTGTGCTCATGTCACACATAAAGAACCAATTCATTGAATGCAAAGAAGTGCGAAATCTCAAAAGATGATGCGATGGATGACGTGCATGGCAGCTACAGTAAGGAGCATTATTCTGTTTTCAACAAAGCCCACAGTTATCTGAAAGTGGTACTCTATTAATAACGCGCAATGACATCAGATCTGGGGGATAATGTTGATGAATTAAAGCCAAAAACAGACTTAGTCCAATGCATATGCGCAGTTTGAAACACATTCATGGGGTTATTTACTGTCTGAGTCTGCAGGTTATGTTATATGTCTATAGTTCTGTGCTAATAGGTTGTAGTGTGGGTGACGTTCCCATATATTTACAGGTGAATGAATTTAGAGCACAGGTGTCAAACTCATTTTAGTTCAGGGGCCACATTCAGCCCAATATGATCTGATGTGGGCCGGACCAGTAAAAATAGTAATAGCGAAAAAAAAAATAAAAATTACATTATGAAAGTGATTACATCCAAAGTTTCCTTAAAAATGCAAATAACATGAACAACCTGAAATTTCCAAATTTATTTTTACATTGTCTCAGTTTATCATTTATACATGTGCATTACAACTTGCAGATCACAGCGGATCTACAAATACACAAAATATTTAGTAACAGGCACAATATTGGTAAAATTCCACTTCTCTTAAGACATTTCAGGTTATTCATATTTGTTTAGGATATTTACATTTTGTGGAAAGTATAATTTTAATTTGTTTTTATTTTGTTTTGTTTTGTTTTTTTTCTTTTTTGTTTTGTTTTTATATTATTTCATTTAATTTTTTTTGTATTTTGTATTTTTATTTTTATTGTATTTTTCCTTATTTTTTTATTGTACTTTTAAATTTTTTTAAAGTATGGTTTGTAAATGTCAACATTCTATGTAATTTTAATTTTTGCACTGAAACAAAGAGAAAAATTTGGAGTTGTCATTATTTATAGGTTATTATAATAGTATTTTACTGGTTTGATCCACTTTAGATCATATTGGTCTGTATATGGAACCTGAACTAAAAAAAATTTAACACCATTCATTGTTAATATCTTCAGTGTAATTTTTGCATTTCATAAATTCATCCTGTGGGCTGGATTGGACCCTTTGGCGGGCCGGTTTTGGCCCACAGGCCATAGGTTTGACACCTGTGATTTAGAGTTTTCACATGTATTCTATATTACACATTACCCATGTCTGCTCACATGCTTTTACAGTCTACATCCTCTCAAAAATAAGTATTTAGTCACATTTCTTCGCTGTAATCTCTGAGTTTCATTGTGCAGAATGTGCTGAGTTTCATGCCGTCAGGATGTTTGTGCTCATCTGCAGAAGGTGGAAAGTGTCTCGACGCTCGTCTAAAATCTGAGCCTGGGGGATGAAAGCTAGAAGGAAAGCAGCAGGATTTGTTATATCAGATATTTTTGATCAAACATGCAGTTTTTAAGTGTTATGTAAAAACCTTAAGCCGTCACTGAACATAATCTCAAAAGTGTCTTTTAGCAGAAAAGGAAACGTTATGTCAAATATTAAACTTTTCCAAATGCATGATATGCAAATTAGAGGTGGCAGTTTCTAGTAACATTTTGCATTTTTGTTGAGAAAGTATTAATTCTATCAGACATTAATTATTATTTGAGGTAAAACATTAGTATTTTTTGTCATTAATTATGTTTATGGTGGATTTTTGGTAATGTACCACGTTTAACACTGTCAAAAGTATGCACCCTTTCATTTGTGTTGATTTTACTATATATCTATAATGCACTTCTTGTCAGCATTTAATCCATCTGTACTAATTTACCAACCATTTCTTTAATGTCTTTTTGATGAAATTCTGTTTTATCTGCCTCTTCATATTACTTTTAGTCTTAATGTTAGCTTATCACTGCCTCCCGACTCATTGTTTTGTCCTGATTTAGTAATAACACAAGATAACAAGTGATTTTACTGAAATGAAAAAAAAAAAACTGCTTTGGACTTTGTCAGTGGGTCAATAAAGGCAGAAAGAGCCTGCTTTCTGCTTACAAGTCACTTTCACTTTATAGCTGAGCAGTTAATAAAGACAGACGACCATAAAGAGCGATCAATTTATATTGCGTTACATATGAAAGGTCTATAGAGTCTATAATGTGGCAACTATCCATAACGCTAACAGTTATTTTAACAATGAGCTATTGACTGAAATGCTCTTTAACAGGCATTAATCAGCTTATGTGTGATACAATACTACAATAATGCTGTTGACCTTGGGATGTCAGTGGGCCTATGATGGAGCTAAAGCTTCCACCCAACTCCTATTACACTGTAATTCTTGGGTCCTACTGTTACTTTTGTGGTGACTTCCAAATGAATTTTTATCTACATTTAACCTTTCCTTGGTGATTTATCACCATTTATATTATTTATATATTATAATAGTCTTCTGCCTTTTGCATTTTTTCAGTAAACATCAAGTATTTTCCAACATTACTGATCACGGATGTTTAGAAAAGCTGGGAATAAATCCAATCCAATCAATCCAAAGGTTGTTATCCTCCTGAGACCCAGCAATGCATTTTTGTCTTCTGTAGTGGACAAGAGTTTCATAGCTTTATTTAAAACAAAACAAAACAAAACAAAACAACTGTCCACAGCAAAGGACATTTAATTAAATAAAAATTATCTGGAAAAACTGTGGCATCATATGCTTTCCAATCATGGTAATTATGTCATGTAAAAAAAAACCTAAAAACTTTTACTTACTGTTTCTCAGGAAGATATATCACAAATGAGAAAACTGAAGAAAACGTGACTTTTTACAGACTGATCTCATGAAATCGCGTTATATGTCACACCAGTTCTTATGGCATTTGGTGTGCTATATGTACGCATTTTCATCCTTTTGCGTGTTAATCAACGCCATTTGATCGCATGTCAATGTACGCCAAGATCTCCGGTTTACATATCCGTAACCGCTAACCCCTATCCGCTAATCGTGTGGTATTTGACATGGCGTGAACATACGCACGGAAAGCTTATAATGCGTACAGATAACACATCAATTAAAAGTGGCGTGTTATCTGCACGCCATTCATGATATCACGTTGACTTTTTCATCAGAGTATATCATTAGTGTCTGTAAGCACCGCTATTTGTCAAACTACATGGGGTTTACCGGTGAATCAATATTTCAGGTGAGGGAAAAATATGACAGTAAAATTACATTATGTTTACATTTACAAAGTATCCTTTAAAAAAATGTGAATAACATGAACAGTGAACAATTGGAAATTTCTTTTTAAAAAAAGTGCAATTTTAACAGTATTATGTCTCAGCTTATCATTTACACGTGCATTACAACTCACATATCATAGTGGATCCACAAAGACACAAAATATTTAGTAACAGGCAGAATATTTTGAAGATTGCACTTCTCTTAAAGTATTTTATGTTCAAATTTGTTCAGGTTATTCACATTTTTTGCACTGAAACACAAACATTTGGAGTTGTTATTATTAGTAGGTTACTTTGTTATTATTCTACTGCTCCGACCCACTTGAGCTCAAATTGGTTTGTATGTGACCGCTGAGCTAAAAGGATTTAACATCCTTTATATCATTTCACGGGCCGGATTGGACCCTTTGGTGGGTCAGTTTTGGCCCCTGTTGCAGATAATTTGCAGAACAAGTAGATCTGACCTGTCTTGTCTCCTGTCCTAAAGGAGCGGAAGTGGCCCCCACCACTGACGAAGAGGCCGACGAAAGGGCGTGGCAGCATAATGAGGGAGCGCTCTTTGGACCTTCAGGACCGCCAGCGGCAGGAAGCGCGCAGACGCCTCATGGCTGCCAAACGAGCAGCTTCTTTTAGACAGAACTCGGCCACAGAGCGGGCAGACAGCATCGAGATCTACATCCCAGAAGCCCAGACTCGGCTTTGAGGTCCACGGATTCATCCTCAGCTCGTTGTCGTCCACCTCACCTCCACCCAACACCAGCTCCTGGCGTCACGTCCAGCCTCCTTCTGTCACAACTCTGTCATCTGTCGCCATTCTCTGGGCTGTCCCTGCTGAAGCTACACTAGGCAAGATTTATGTTGAAAATACATCCTTCTTAAAAGCCAAACTGACAAAATGGCACTGCCAGATAGAAGGAGAAGTTCTACGTTCAATTTAACTTTGATTCTACGGTCTGACGTAAACGCTTTCCACGCACACAGGAAGCGACAACATGCAAATTTACGGTAAAACCCAAACTGGACACACTAGCCCTTCTACTGGTTGTCTGTTTGGTTCAAAGTGACCACAAGACAGCTGGAGTGTTTCTTTTCTTTTTTTTTAATGAATTTGATTTAATTATTTCCAATTTCAGAGCCGATAACATGTGAAGTTGCCTAGTGTAGCTTTAAGCCCACACACATCCTGCACCATGAGAATGAGCTGCTATTCCCTCACATCGACATTTCACTTAATATGAATTTAAACATTACTTTAATAGTCTCCATTATTGCCATCGTCTCACTGTGAGTTTGGGTACTGCTACACCTGCCACAATCAAAAGGAAACAGAAGTTGCAGCTTTTCTAGGGACTCGCCAGCAACAGTGGTCGAAAGCAGGTTGTGTGAAAGCAGGCAGCGATGGTCCCCATGGAAATGGATGTTGTGGTTGGAAAGACCTTGTCAAATTGCAAAAAAAAAAAAAAAAAAAACTACAAGTGAATTTTACATAGGGGGTATCCTCTGAAGCAGTGTGTGAACTATACCGTTTTTTGGCAGAACTCAGTTTTCTACTTTTTTTAGTCAGAATAAACAGATAATATTAATAAAGTCTTTCTGTATCGCTGTTGCTCATAAGAAAATTACAAATATAGATGAGAAGCAGCAAGGACACACACAGATACCAGCTGTGTTTGAAAGGTTCAGTGTGTGATATTTAGTGACATCTAGTGGAGAAGTTGCAGATTGCAAACAACTGAATACCCCTATTTACTCATGTAGAATGGCTGAGAAAAGGATAAATATAGCCCCGGTCCACATTCAAACATAATAGGTGACAATAATGGATGTTAACATTGGATGACAGCCGCAATTAAAAAAAAAAAGAAAAAAAAAAAAAGAAAAGGAAAATAGAAAATCTGCTCTGAGCTACTAAATACATAAACAGTATTCCACTCCCTCTGTAGATAGAAACAAAACAGTCTGTCAAAAACAGTCTAGCCAAACCTCCCTTTGGAAGAAGACCCCTCAACCCCAACGTACTTGTAACAATGATTTAAGTCTAACTTTCATTGAAAGAGAAATCTATATTATAACTATTTGTTGTTGCTTTGAATAATTTGTAGTCAAATTAAAAACCACCTAAAGTTTTGGTTGAACTATACATATAAACTCACCAAGACTTTTCCAAATAAAAATATAAAATGTGCAATTATGGGGTTATAAGTAAAACAATCAAGTCATTTTTTTCAATAAAAAATAATGAATATTTTAACTATCAGTGACTGCAATGAGTCCGTTTTACATGGCACATATTCTGAGAAGAATAAATTGCAATTTATACGCAGTGCAAAAACAGAAATATTGCATGTTTTTCCATTTATCCCACTAAAATACTTGTCCATTCTCCAAATCTACTCTCTTAGTGACATCTAGTCACTTCAGATATCACCATGACAGTGTTATTTTTGTTGTTGTATGAACCTAAAATGAGTTTTGGGTGCTCTGACACCAAAAAATTAGTGCCACCAGTTACATGTTCTGACCTGAAAAAAAAAACAAACAAAAACACCCAGGAGCCCCACAAGCCTCTGTGCCCTCTCTAAGGGTAATGCCCAGAAGTTTGACCACAGTTTGATAAATACTGCACTAAGGTAATGAAAATACAACACTGGGATTATACCATACCAAAAAAAAAAAAGAACATAAATTAAAGTATGAATACTATATTAAATTTCTATTATATTGACCCAAATCCTACACACTGGACCTTTAAGTAAAATATTTTGCAATAATTTGTTTGAAAACATGATCAGAAATCACTGACAAATCTATAAAGCATTTGAATTATCTTGTATCAATCATCATTAATATATCACATAAATGAAAACCTAATTATACGTACGATTAATAATCATGGAGATACAGATACATCACAAAAATATCACATTAGTGTAAATAATTCTTTCAAATTCTCTTATTAAGACAGTTCTGTAGTTCACATCCTGCTCTGAAGGTGGCGCAGTAACACTGAACTGTTCGTTAAAATAGTCTCCCTGGTTTTTGGGTTCAAAGGTCAAACAGAAGTGTTAGTGTCTACAGTATGTATCCGCCTACATCACTATCATTCATCCGTCTTTGACCAGAGTTGCTGCAGCTGCCGACCAGTGTTGCTGAGTGAGATCTAAAAATAAGGCTTAAACTCCTCGAGCATCATTCTGACATTGCCACATCTTCATTCACAGTCCTCCATCCCTGTTAGTACTAGACGTTTTTCAAACAAGTATGTTATTTGCTGCTGGATACATTTCCACTGCAGAACAAATATGAATTATTAACAAAAGACAGTTTTGCGCAGCCTGGAAGAGGTGACTGTATCAAACAATGCATTTTGCACCTTATAATATTCATGTTTGTATTTCCAAGGGAAATGTAGTTTATGAAGCTCATGTGATATTGTTGCAGTTGAATTGCAAGGACAGATATGGGAAAATTACTACAGAATTTCATGTTACTCTATAGATCATATGAACTGCACCTTGCGTTTGGTTTTCATTTCTCTCTGGCGGCGTTCAGGCCGAGCTACAGTATTGTGATTCTAACACTTTTAATTCTTCTGACTTAGTATCTATCATATGACCAACATCACAATCTACAGTATACATTTAGTATTTATCAAACAGTTGTGGGTTGATTTGACGGTACGTTTGTCCTGCTCAGTAAGGGGCTGTTTCTTAGCGAACATGTCTCATAACACTTCACATCCAACGTTTTGTTCCAAATGGCGCATAAAAAAAAAAAAAAGAAAAACCTTTTGTGTTGTTCTTTTGATCTGCTCATGTACGTAGTCTAGGAAAGACAGGTGCAAATGACACTTTAACAATATTCAGTTACTATAGTAAATGGTGCTGCTTTTTACTCTAAAACTGTTGTCCTTTACCCAGTCCTACGTGCACGCACACACACTCAAGGACTTTTTAAACAGAGATTTATTAATATGGTGCCCGCTGTCTCTCCAATGACTTTGTGGTAGATTGTGACTTTAGAAAAGATCATCTTTGCAATGCTCTTGCCCTCAGTGATGTAAATGAGGAGAAGGTTTTATGCTTTCACTTCCTTTCTGACATGCAAAGAGGTTATTTATCGATCGATTGGGAGAGATTACAGGCTTTGACATTCCACCAACCTTAAAGTAAAGCGTAACATGCCCACCCTGAGCCAAGGGCATAGTGCTACAGCTGTCTAAACCTACTGTATTGTACCTGTTTCTATTTTATACACCAGTGATGAAACCCCTGACCCTACGCAATACATGCACCCTCATCCTCATTTTGCTAATGTCCTCTAACCCCAGCTATGTAAACTAATACCCATATAGGGCCACACGTATATTATGCTGCACTACGATGTTTAATGTGTCCCTTTTTTTATTGGAATTAGAGGCTCTCAGTGGTGAGGACTGTGTATGCTTTGGGAACTTCTGTATTTCTTTGGCGGGTGTGTTACGCACCGAGACGTCAGGAGGTGGGGAGGGGGCTTCTTTTGCAGTTGTATTTCAGTACATGAGTACATCAGTGCTAAATCTGAGACCCTTACCTTAACCAGACAGCCTTAACCAAAACCACGGTGAATGTAGAGCCCCGAACGACGCAAAAAAATTAACGTTACAGAAGAGCAGATGCTGAAAATCAAACCCAATCTGACAGGAAACAAATTGCTCTTGAATATTTTCCTTTTACTTTAGTCTGTTTTTTGGGTTTTTTCTTACAAAAATACTGATATTTAACTATGTATCTCTAAAATGTTTATCTGTTTTAGTGCTATTGACTATTAGACTTCCAGGAACAGTAGATATCAGTTCTAATAGACAAATTAGAAATACAGATTAATTTAATACTTTATCGATTGCTTTGTAGATTGAAGTTACAGAAGAAACGACTGGAACTGACTACACGTATATGCATCAAAGAATACATTAACCCATAAAGACCCAGTGCTACTTTTGTGGCAGTTCCCAAATGAATTTTTTCCTCTATTTATACCTTTCTTAAGTGATTTATCACTTTTTTTTTTTGCAATATTATCCTCTGTATTTTGCATTATTTTGGTGTAAATCATATTTTCCCATTTTTAATTCACAGATCATGTGGATGTTCATGAAAACTTTATTTCAAAACAGAGAAACAGGAAGAAAAAGTTACTTTTTCAGCAAATATACTGCTAACTGAATAGAAAACCAAGTGTGTCCATCCACTGTCATTGATCAAACTCCATGAGTTTTACTAGTGAATCAATGTTGTAGAAGATGACGGTGTTTCCATGGTAACCACAGAGCCTCTGAATGCCCAAAGGGGTCATGTCTGATAACTATGAAAAGATGATAAACTGTATTTTACACCAATTATTTACATGTATTGATAGGATTAGTGGATCAACAGGTATTAAACAGTTTCCACCTGTAGATGGTTTGTGTCACCGGTGACTGTTTGGGTCTTTATGGGTTAAATATATGAACACTTAAGGGTGTTTTCCACTGTAAAATAAAGTGCATTAAGTTATCACAGAACCAGATAAAATGGCAACAGCTTCATTCAGTGAATTAAGTTGCATTAATTCTCTTTCATTATCTATTACGGGGCTTTACTTCCAACATTAAACCCACCAAATCCTATCAGGTCAGAGTAGGATTCAGCAGATTATGGTACAAGTACCTCAGTTATGTAGAAAGCAAACATATTCTAAGTCACCTCAGCCTATTATGCTTCTATTCTCCAGTGAAAAAGCTGAATCACAGAGGTTAATATTTCTCCGTCCGTGCAGGGCTTGTCTTGAGGAATGCATCAAGGCTGTCTTTTTCCTATTTCATTTTCTAGCTGAGATTATTCTGCTTGCTTTATGTATTATATTTCTAGTGTAAATGTAAGACTCCCCAGTGATTTACACTCTCACCATCCTTATTATCGTCCGTGGGAATAAGAAAATCCTTGACAAAAAGTCCAATTTGGCATTCTGCAAATTTAATAGCACTCAGTCGGAAGCATTAAACTAAACAGATTTTCTTCCCTCTATTTAAAACTTAGCGTGCTAGAACACACATCTGTTATTTGTTTGCTGTCTTTGTCCTGCCATCTTCATTTTTTTCCCCCCCGTCTGAGTCTTTAAATCTAATCCTTAATGTTTTCACTCATCTTTTAGCTAGAAGGATAATACTACAGGCTTTGAGAAGCTAAAGTCCTCATTTATTTCACTGATGCCCTTCTTTAGTTTCCTCTTTAGTTTTACCCTCGGTGGGACTAACAACAGCTTTTCTGAATTCTGGCAACAGTTAATGGGCTATTTTATCGACTCAACTGCTCTTCCACCTGACTGAGAGTCATGCAATTCAAGTCTACTTCCCACAGACTGCATACTGTGATCCCATCATGTGTAGTGCTTGTTCATCTGGTACTCATCATCATCATAATCATCATCATCGATAGGGGCTTTTCTTAAAAACTACCTACTTAGATAGAGCCTTTTTCTGTTGTTTTAGTTAGTAAACATTCCCTTGCAGCTGTTTGAAAGCATTATACTTTTAATGTGATGGTAGAGGATAATGCGCTTGGTTTTTACATGTTCAAAAATAAGACACTTTTCCCGCCTGGTCAGTCGACTGAGTGGGAGGGAGTGAAAAAGAATGGTGTTTTAGCACAGATTTATAAAAGGGGTTTATTCCAGAAAACAGGTTTAACAAACTCTGAGCTAAAAAAAAAAAAAAAAAAAAAAGCAGTGTTGTGTTAAAACTGAACACCACGTGGATCTGGATTAAAATACAAATAAAATAAAATATAGTTTTATTTTTTGGATGGAAGTAAATGTAACTTTTTCTGCCTTTTTTTCTTGCTTCTCCCTCAACTTCCACGTCTCCTGGTATAACATATACAGGGGTTGGACAAAATAATGGAAACACCTTCACCTCAAGATGATAATGCCCCAATCCATACAGCTAGAATTGTTAAAGAATGGCATGAGGAACATTCTAATGAAGTTGAGCATCTCGTATGGCCGGCACAGTCCCCAGACCTCAACATTATTGAGCATTTATGGTCAGTTTTAGAGATTCAAGTAAGACGTCGATTTCCACCGCCATCGTCTCTAAAAGAGTTGGAGGGTATTCTAACTGAAGAATGGCTTAAAATTCCTTTGGAAACAATTCACAAGTTGTATGAATCAATACCTCGGAGAATTGAGGCTGTAATTGCCGCAAAAGGCGGACCTACACCATATTAAATTATATTTTGTTGATTTTTTTAAGGTGTTTCCATTATTTTGTCCAACCCCTGTATAATATGATTCTGTCTCTGTAGAATTCAATGATACACTTGATAATATATCCCTAATAGCACTCCAAATATCCTTATTAAAACTATCCGGTATCCAATGAATAATGCAGGTTGTTTGTGTTTTATCTACAGCTCGTTATATGGAATGTAACAATATTGGATTATTACATAACTCAGTTTGCAGAATAACAAGTGGTGCCGGGCACAGCAAACCTCGCCCCTCCCATTTATTTTATCACCAATCCAGCCGATGTCATCACGTCTATGCATGTGGTGATGTCAGCATACCAATTGCCTCTGCTACTGTATGTGCCAAGTTTGAAGTAAACTGATGCAAAATTGGTGTTTTTATAGACATTTGACATTTTGCCCATTATGAGTAAATGAGGAAAAAATATTTAAAAATTTAAAAAAAATTTAGACTTTGACCTGTTTTTCCCAAAATGTAATGAGAGCTATTCTGCATCACTGGCAATGTATAAACCAAATTTGGTATGAATTCACCAAATAGTTTTGTTGTTTTGCTGCTACAGACATTTGAAATATTGCCCATTATAAGTAAACTGAAAAAAAAAAAGATTTTAAAAATTCATAAAAAATATGAACTTTGAACTACTTTTCCTGAAATGTAATTAGATCTATTCTGCATCACTGGCAATCTATAAACCAAATTTGGTATGAATTCAGCCAATAGTTTTGCTGCTGGAGTGTTAATAAACAATCAAACAAACCAAACCAAAAACAATACCCCTCGTCTCCCCTTAAATAAATGACGTAGAACTCCTTCAGTGTCAGGAGTGTAGGTACGAGGGGATGGGATTTTTTTTTTTTTTTTTTGGTCATAACAAAACAAATCTAATGTAAAGACCAAACACTCTGTGAAGCAAACATTCTTTTAAAGTGATAGGTTACTGATTTTACTACCAAAAAATTGACTTCTTTTCTGCTATTTTCTAGGGCCCTTAAATTATTATCACTTTTGTGCCCGTGTGTATTATTAGTAGTCTCTACGAACAGGCTATTCTAAAACTAACAGACTCAGAGTTTGGACTAAATCCACTTTCTGGAATCCACTTCAGGAAAACGGCTCTACCGCTGGCACCAGACTCACAGTTATTGGCTTGGATGAAAAATGATGTCACTTCAGTTTTTGCACCGGGCTTTCAGAAACTAAGATGTCCTCAAAAGTCACAGGGACACCAGCTGCTGTGGGCGACGTACACACACACACACACACACACACACACACACACACACACACAATGACATCAGGAGTCTAGATATTAAGCAAATGTTCTTCGTGGTATCATGTCGGGCTATTCTATAATCATGGTACCATTCTGTTACTGTTAACACCCAGCTTCTTCTTCTGTGTCTGTGTCCCATTTCCCATCATGCTTTGAGGGGCTTAGGAGTTTGGCAACTATGTACATGACAAATCCTCAGGTGCCTTACAGTTTGATTCCTATAGGACTCTGTGTAAATGAATGTTTCTGGGTGGAGGTATGTGTAAAATGACTGCAACACCTCTTCGAGTGCAGGTTCGTCCATAATATCATTACAAAGGGCTGGAAACTGGGCTGGGTCAGACTGCAGAGACTCAAACTAATTTACATTTCTATTTGATTCTTCAAACGTCCTACTGTAATGAACTTAGCACAACACAGTTTAGAGGATACGAAAGGATAATTTACTTATTTTTGTCCTTTTTAAAAACACCACAGCAGGCGAGGCGCGATTGAAAAAAGGTGAATTGTGAAAAATGCGATGGATTTCTAAGCGAATTAAGTGTAAAGATGACATCTGAGAACTTATCTGAGCAATTCATAACATAATTTAGTATCTCATTTTTCCTCCTAGCTGTGATATTCTAACCATGCGGTATTGTTTGCCTTCTCGGCATCGACACCGACAGAATCTGGAGACTGACTAAACTTGACCAGCCAAAAAGTGCAATAGTGTTTCATACAAAGACAGGCAGGCTCACCTACAGCTATTTACCTCACGGTTTAAGTGTTTAGCTAACGTGGTTCTCGGACAAGTGTAATCTCCACAGGAACACTTTGTCATGCCTGTGTACTATGCAGCGGTACTTCAGAGGGGCTGCAGAGCCTGCAGGCCCCCGGTGCAGATCACATATTCATTCACAGAGCACTGAAAGCACACCATCGACTGTGCTGCACGGCACAGGAGCAAAAACACGTGCTGTCATTGTCACGCACCACAGCGACACGGCTGCACTTTTAGGTCGACTTTCAGTGCGGCTCCAAAACTACTCATGTTGGAGTTCCTTTACCACTTTTCAACAGGGGGTTCAGTGTTTTCCCCCCCCTTGTTTAGTCACTACTTTAACATCTGTTTCAGCTTTGTACAAGGAAACGGCACCATATTTTACCATCATTAATCCTGAAGATAAACCTCAGAGGAGTCTGTCTAGGTGCTGAATCAATCGACTTCTCTCCTTTTCCTAAATTTGCTTTTTCTTCTTGGTTTTTACTGACAATCAGCACACACCAAAAGCATCAAATACACACACATACACACATACACAAACTCACTACAACAGCAGAGTCACAGTTTATCCTCAAGATGGACCAGTTTCCCTTATATATATATATATATATATATTTATATATGCATCTTGAGGATCTATTTTCACAGGCGAGACTCCAGATTTCATTGAAGCTTTTCTCCTTGTTTCTGATACAGTTGCACTGCAAAGATGTCTTTCTATTGCTTGCTCTCTCTTCTCATAAATCCTGCGACTTTTTGGGGACGTAGATGCAGGGGAGGGTTTACGCTGTCGCCACATTTGATGTCATGTTTACGTCAACAACAGGTTATATGAAAGCTCCTCAAGCAATAAGCTTAATTCAGATGGTTCTCTCTTCATCGTACTCTTGAGATTTCTGAGGGTGTTTTTTCAAGAAGGGAAATATAAACTTTTACTTATGTGTAACATTCTGACATATTTCATTTACTTATTTCTAATTATGTTATTAAAGTTGACACCATTTGTTTCATTTTTAGCTTAAATCACCAGTCGTCTGCTCGTCTCTGCAGCAGCCAAAATAATACAAAGGGCATTTTATTTTATTTTATTTATTTGTTTTAGTTTTTTTTTTTTGTTTTTTCATTTTGCATTATGTAATCGCGCTTTTCTCTTTTCAGTGTTTTATGAGGGGAGAGAGCAGTCACAGTTTTGTTTGCCTTTTGGTGGAGAAATGTCTTGTGTTGTGGCTGTGGGTAGAAATAATAAAAGGGCCTCTTAAGGGTTTTGGAATGTGACATGAGAAATATTTGATAGCATACAAAGGTTTGTGGTTAGCTTAAAACTATTTTGAATTGTTAGATATATCAATAATGAGGATAAATATAATGCCAAATATTCAGTATTTGTACAGAAATATACATATATAAATATATAATATATGCCTAATTTAAATGGAACTATTTTCCGCTCTTGACCATGTTTTTGTTGTTTAACGTTTCTTTGTCAACATTATTTTATAAGATCTTCAGATAGCATGCAGGATAGTGAAAATGAATGTATTATTTAGTGTTTCACTGCTGTTCAGTATTACAGCATTCTACAGATCAGTTTGTGTTTGTAACTTTAATTTAAGATGAATATTTCATTTCTAGATTATAAAGGAATTGTAAACTTTCTTTTTCTAAATGCAAGGTTCAGAAATCGGTTTCAACAATTTGTATCATTTCATTATTTTCCTGCTTTATCAATGTGGTTCGGTATATTTTGCCTCCTCTAAGTACTGCTATCAACCATCTGTTGTAAATAATTATGCAAATTAAACTTTTTGAAGAAAACAGCGTGGTTGTGTGGCGAGTGTTTTCATGTGTTTGGTCTCAGCTGGGGTTCAGTGAAGCAGCTAAACCCTGATGTACATGCTAATGGTAGGAGCTGCAGTCGTTTAAAAAATCTGCTAAGACAATAATCAATAAGTTTGGAGATGTTTGTGAGTGGATAAACGGCTGCCAGGTCACTTGGGTGGAAGTGCTGCTTGTTTTAATCATGATGCAGTGGTGGAAGGTTCGACTGAATATTTCCTGAAGGACTGTGGTAAAAATTCTCCTCTTTCTTCAGCAAAATAAACTCTAAAACTCCGATTGGATTCACTGGCAAAGGTCAAACAAAGCTAAAATATGATCCTGTTTTTCTGAGTTCATAATAAATTGACACATACATGGTTCCCTTAGGATTCTAATGCTACAAACATATGATGATTTTATAGAATATGATGCCATGCACTAGATTAAACTGTCTATGAGGAGCTAAGATGAGCTCAACATATTGGAGGGCAGCAGATATATTATTTGAAAACATCAAATATTACAATAAAACACAGACAGGGATCATTTTAGCTCCTGCAGTTTTAACTATTTGCTTCAAAATAATCACAGTGTAACTTCAGATTATTACCCCACCCCCTGAAGGGGAGGCCAGGGGTATTGTTTTTGGTTCGGTTTGTTTGTTTGTTTACACTCTAGCAGCAAAACTATTAGTTGAATTCATACCAAATTGGGTTTATAGATTGCCAGTGACCCAGAATAGATGTGGTTACATTTTGGGAAAAGTAGGTCAAAGTTCAAATTTTTTATGAATTTTTTAAAAACTTTTTTACTTTTAATGGGAGAAATTTCACAACTATAAAAACATCAATTTTCTTTCAATTTACTTCAGACTTAGCACATATATAGAGGCAATTGATATGCTGACGTCATCGCACGCATAGACATGATGACATCAGCTGGATCCATGCCAAAATGAGCTACAATATAGAGCTGCAACCGATTAATCGATTAGGTGCTTGAAGCGAATGCAAAAATTCACTGATTCGATTAATCGACTAGAATTGATTGAAGGAAAATATTCTATTGCAGTTTTCCTGAATTGAAGCTTCTTTGTGCGTCACAATAAGCATCCGTGTGAAACACAACAGTGGAACCAATGTTTAACAGCAGAGAAATGAAGGAAAGCGCTATATAAGTGTCATGTATTATTATTATTATTATTATTATTATTATTATTATTATTATTATCATCATTATTATTAAATAAAATCAAATTCCACCCATGATTTTCTTACAAAACAAATCTTAATGTTGCACTAACTGCAAAAGTCTCAGTTAATGCCAATATTTTTTTAATGCCATTTTGGCCATTAACTGATGTTAGTTTCTGTTTCTTTACATTGTTTTTGTTGTCATTTACTAATACTACTTATCATTTTACCCTTTTGCTACAATATATTTGAATGAGCACAGATCCAAAACACAAATAACTAAAAAAAAAAACAAAAAAAAAAACAAACCTTAAATATAACTAGAATCATGACTTTGTGTGATTGTGGTGGAAAAACTGAAGCGACCATGAACATTAAGCATTAACTCGACTTTCTGTAAAGTGTGAAAAAGTAAAAAAAAAAACCAAAACAAAACACAGTGAATCACAATCAGTGAATCAGCCTTCTACTAATAACAGTAAAATACAGATAATTAGACCATTGCTTACCTTTTAAATCTTTAATGAAGGTGATAATGAAGTGTTCATATCTCCACATATTTAGCTGCAGTGTTATTGACTTACACTGAATATCAAACTCAAGACACCTGTGTAAAACGATGATGCATTCAGGGACACAGGTTCACGTGGGAATGACTGCACTCCCCATCCTTTTATGTTTATGTTGATGCATTTGGCAGACGCTTTTTTCCAAAGCGACTTACAGGAGAAAACCAATCAAATCACTCAGTCAATCAAATTTTATTTATATAGCACCAGATCGCAACAAAAAAGTTATCTCATGACACTTTATATATAGAGTTGGTCAAAACCAGACTCTAAGCCAATTTACACAAACCCAACAGAATCCTCCAGGAGCAAACACTTGTGAGTGGTGACAGTGGAAGAACAAACTTCCCTTTAACAGCAGAAACCTGGAGCAGACCCAGACTCCTGGAGGATGGATGACTGACAGGACCAGTTAGGGTTAAAGAGAGAGGGTAAAGAAAGAGAGACTGGGGGAGAGGGGGGGGGGGGGGGGGGGGAGACACATGGAGGCAGTTGTGGTTAAGTGAGTGATGATGATGAAGGCAGGAGAGAGGCAGGACCACCGCAGCAGGTCCAGAGATAATCCTGGGAAAATCTGTGATAATCCTGGGAAAAACGTTATTAAAATACAGGGTGGGGAAGCAAAATTTACAATATTTTGAGGCAGGGATTGAAAGACAGTGTATGAGCAATTAGTTTATTGAAAGTCATGAGAATTTATTTGCCACAAGAAAATTGACATAATAGAAAATGTTTTTATTCTATGTGTCCTCCTTCTTTCTCAATAACTGCCTTCACACGCTTCCTGAAACTTGCGTAAGTGTTCCTCAAATATTCGGGTGACAACTTCTCCCATTCTTCTTTAATAGTATCTTCCAGACTTTCTCGTAATAGTTTTGCTCATAGTCATTCTCTTCTTTCCATTATAAACAGTCTTTATGGACACTCCAACTATTTTTGAAATCTCCTTTGGTGTGACGAGTGCATTCAGCAAATCACACACTCTTTGACGTTTACTTTTCTGATTACTCATATGGGCAAAAGTTTGTGAAAAGGTATGGATAATAGTGTTAGGTATGATTATGACATCAATATATGTTTGGTTTCAAAACAACTGACGTAGTGCCTGCTGAGAAAAAACAACTAAATGTTCACTGTAAATTTTGCTTCCCCACCCTGTATTTAAAATGGAATGTTTGACAGTGCTCGGACAGGAGATGCTCTCAGAACAGCTGGGTCTTCAGGAGCTTCTTGAAGATAGGCAGGGATGCCTCTGTTCTCATAGTGCTCGGTAGAACGTTCCACCAACATGGAACGACCCATGAAAAGAGCCTGGATTGTCTTGTACAAGGTCTGGGGACCACCAGACAACGTTCCCCAGATGAGCTGAGTGGTCGTGGGGCAACATGAGCTTTTATCAGTGCACCTAAGTAGGTAGGAGCAGACCCACTGAGAATTTTGTAGGTTCGGATTAACGATTTGAATTTGATGTGGGCAGCTATGGGTAGTCAGTGTAACTCAATAAGTAACAGGGTGACATGTGCCCTTATAGGCTTTTACTGTAAAAACCAACAAAAACACATTAAACGGTTATAATTAAAGAAGTGGTCTTTATTACAGCAAAGAAGCCAAACATTACAGACAAGAATAATTATGAACCATGAATATCCGTCCTCTACTCAGACTGGCCTCTTGTCCAGACACCAGCTTCATTCATGACTCTTCGGGGCCAAAACTTCAAGATTTAAGGAGATACGGTGAGTATCTTCACTAGATTAACTGTGTCGTTTCTGTGATTCATTCCCTTTTTTCTCTCTCTCCATGCTATAGAGGTGGCCATCAGAATAAAAACCCTGTGACTCTGTTTTGCAGCCTCTGACTTTTCTCTCCATTCTTTGGGTCAGACCAGAAATCTGCCCTTACAGAAAAAAAAAACAAAAAAAAAAACAAAACACTCTAATTTCAAGCGATCATGATGGTTTGGAACATTTAAGCGATATATGTGTAATCATCTTCACACACAATGCCTTAAATTTCAGATTAGAAATTCACTCAAACTTCACATTTCACATCACAGAAATGCTCCAGATGTTTGTTTTTTTTTTCTGTAAGGGTGGAGACAAAAAAATAATCCATTAAAACTTCTTAAGTCAGTGAAAACTAAAATGTGTCTTAAACAATATCAACTTTCCGAGGATGAATCCCCCAGGAGTACAATCTCTGACTTTGTTTTTTGTTTTTTTTTGTATCTACAGCAGAACTGATGCCCTTACACCAGCTCCGTTTCACCACTAGAGCCTTTTATTTGTACTCATGATCGTCTATTTACAATAACATCCGTAAGAGTAGACCCGGATCCTCCCCGCTCCACCTGGGTCTCACATTTTATTTACAATATTCTTTTTTTTTTTAATTTATCTGAAACAGTTTTCGCACAACAGAAACACATTTCGTATCCAGTAAGCCTGTAAAGCCTCACTAAGACTTCATGAAGCGTTCTGATTAATAAAACACAAGGGTTTTTATAACAGTGATCGTCCATGAAAACGCAAAGCCCTGGTTGCGATGCTGTTAAAATTCCAATGATTAGGCACAATAAATGTTTTGTTTCACAGTCCTGCGTGTCCCACCCACTAAGCCTGTTTGCATCACTAGAGTCAGTGTGTGTTCAGGGATAATAGTGAGCAGGATATGAGGATGCAGATAAACAGCTTACCCCCAAATGAGACCATAAGAGGGATAGGAGCTCTTTATCCAAAATACTGTGCATAGAAATGCACTGACGTGGACTGTCTGAGGCTACTACTGACCACAAACAGAGCAATGGCCTTTTATACAAATAAACCACAGTAACATCACAGAGATTCATTAAGTGAAAACAAGACAATACTACTGAATCCACCTAAATACTGAAAAACTACTTCTAATGCTTTAATATACAGCTTCGATCAGAGGTTCTTAAACTATCCGCGGGCCCCGGCCTCATCCAATCCCACTAAATACTCGAATCCTGCAGGGGCCCGTCCCGTCCCCAACCACGGTTTAAGAAACGCTGGTGGTAGAGTAAACATGGAATGAAGAATGATTGTTCTTACAAGCAATGCAAGTAAACAAACAATAAATACAAACAATGTGCTTTATCCGTATAGACATATTTACACAAAGTCTTTGGCTTATGAATAAACGTCAGCTACAAAATAATCATCAAAATAAAATAAAGAGAGAAAAGTGTTGGCCACCAGTGCACAAAAACGAACCAGGCCTGGGGTCAGTTCACTTCCAATTCCATTCAGCACATAAATGGAAAGTGTAATTTATGCACAGGAATTTTTCAGTTGTTTCCAAATGAAGCGAATTCTTCCAAAATGTGTCTGTGTTTGACTCTTTATAAAATAGCCCATTTGTGAATTGGCTGAATTGAAAGTGCATTGGGCCCAGCCCTGAAACAAACAAGGTTTATGCAAATGTTGAAAATGTCTAGTTTGGGTTCATATTTACTTAAAAAAAAAAAGAAAAAAAAAAAAGCTCTATCCAGTAGATTGATACATGATAAATGCTACAACAGCAAAACAGAAACAGAGTCGTTTCTGCAGCTTTTTTACTGCAGAAAACAGAAACAATAAAGGTACATGTCACACTTTGATTAAACAGATACATTTTAGTGAAAATCCTACACATCTTTCAAGTTGCCACTTCATGCGATCAGGTAAAAAAAATAAAAATTAAAAAAAAAATACTAATACTCCCCATGTAAACGTTCACTTTTTGTTTCATTGTCAGTCGTGCACTCGCAAAAAGTCTCCATTATCACTAAGATTTATATATTTTAATTAACCTTCTGGATTTCACAGTTTTAGCATAAACCAACTTTTTTGTTGTAATTTAATGTGATGCATAATGATCAGTCAAACATAAATGAGTAACAAATAGAATTATTCAACTTAACTAAGTACATAAACTTTATGTACACAACCACGTTTTTAGATTTTTCAATTATACACCCAATTCTTATTACTTATATAGACTTATGTCCACTTATATCATGTGTTCATTTGATTTGTTGAGTGTGTTTTATGTCATTTATTTATTTTTTTATGTTTAACTGATTAAAAAGCAACACATTAAGTTTACGTGTCTCTTTATATTATAACTGCATGATTCCTAACTGCATAACTGATGTTTTATATGCAGTCAAAACACATATATCTTTATCCTTAAATATTGTTTGAGCATTATTTGAGACAATCATAAAGCAGATAATCTCCTGTTCATGGCAAAAACTAAACAAATTAAAGTGGATCAGAGTGGCTGTTTTAATAGTATAATAATGGACTGTGAAATAACATAAAATAGGAATGATGTATGGAGTTAAAAACAGAAGCGTTCACAGAGTTTGACCAGGCTCTACTTAAAGTTTCTTATTCTTGTATAAAAGTACTGGCTGCGGATGTGACAGACGTGGAGATATGCCCAACACTGTTTGTTTGTTCAGAAATTAGCGCAACACAGGAATGTGGGGCTGGAAACTTGAAGCTGCAGTTAATGGAAACCTGGGGCTTACAAGCGGAGGGGAGACACCTAGAGTTCACACTGAGCACTGCAGCAGAAACAGCGTGAGTCCATGTGAGGAGCTGCGATGAAAAGGGGCCCGAACCATACAGGGGCCCGCTGGCACTCAAAAAGCTGTACAATAAGCGTAAAGTGTATAAGGAGTAACACCACCTCCTCCTTTTTCCTTTTCTTCCTCCGCTGCACTTCTCTCTCCGGCTCACTTCCTGTTCAGAGTCCTTCCCTTTGTTTGGATTATCTCTGTGCCATTTGTAGGGACGCAACGTGGATGCTACAGAATGGCCGCCGAAGGGGGGCGGGGCCGAGCGAAAGCAAAGGATTAAACACACGGGAGGTGAAAAGATGTTCTCCTGCTCTCCGCCTTCTCCTCCTCCTCCTCCTCTTTTCTTTCTCAGTTTAGGAGGATTCGATGAACTCCAGTGCCAGGTCGTAGCAGAACCGATACTGTTCCTGTGGAAACAAACATACGAACGATGAACTCAGACGTGTCATTTACAAGATCTTTACGCTTCCACATTTCAAAGTTCACTGTCTGATCTTTATTTGTTTTTAAATATATTGGCTTGATTTATTCGTCAACAGGCATTAACATCATCTTTGTCCAGACTCTCAGTACACTCTCATTTTAATATAGATTTCGCAAAATTCTCTAACAAATCTCTTTTCTAATAATATTTTTTTCATATTCTGACCTTTTTCCCTCTGGATGTCCCTTATGTTTGTGTAAAGCACATTGAATTGTCTTTGTGCATGAAATACATTATATCCTCATGAGACCCAGCAATGCATTTTGTCCTCTGTAGGGGACACGTGTTTCAGAGCTTTACTTAAAAAAAATAAAAAAATAAAAAATACTGTCCAAGGCAAAGAACATCCCGTTATATTAAAAAAATGTACCTGAAAAAACAAAACAAAAACTTGCTGTTTCCAATCAAGGCAATTATTTAATGTAAAAAGGCCAAAACTTTTACTTTCCTTGTGTTTCAGGAGGAGATAAAATACTGAGGTAGGTCACATATACTATTATTCATCTACAAGGAATAAGGGAATAAAACATGATATGAATACATTACACATTAATTATGCTAATAATCTAAATACAATGTCATGTTTTGTAATCTTTAGTTGCATTTCACAGTGATGTTGGAGATGTTGCTTCATCCTAAAAATGTGAAGGTCCTGTGTTAGGTTGGTTCATTTTAGGCTTTTGGATAAAGGTGATAACTATTCTAGTCCACCCTCAAACACAATGCACCTTAATAATGGATGCTATCTGCTGTAAAATGTAAAGAAGAAGAAGAAGAAGGCTGATCTGAAAACATGACCTGGTGGAAGGAACACACTTCCAATGAGTCCCATTTTCAGATGTTAACAAGTGGTGCCCGGCACAACAAACCCCGCCCCTCGCACGTACTGTAGCTTATTTTGGCATCGATCAACTCTTTCATCCATGATCAAGATTTGTTAAATATACAAATGATTTATGTGCCAAGTTTGAAGTAATTTGAAACAAAACTGATGTTTTTTATAGACATTTGAAATTTTGCCCATAGTAAGTAAGTGGAAAAAGAAAAAGATTAAAAAATGTAATAAAAATTTTCAAAAACAAGCTGTCGCTTAGATATTTTGCAGAGTAATGTCTAAAACTAATCTCTATATCTCTGCATCATTTTAAGTAAATTGAGTTAAAATTGATGTTTTTATAGCGATTTGAAATTTGGTAGTAGTAATTGGAGGAAAGAAAAGGATTTTAAAAATTCACAAAAAATTTGAACTTTGACCTACTTTTCCCGAAATGTAATGACATCTATTCTGGGTCACTGGCGATCTATAAACCAAATTTGGTATGAATTCAACCAATAATCTTGCTGCTAAAGTGTTAACAAACAAACAAACTGAACCAAAAAAAAGTAATGAAAATATAATATATGATTATTTAGTTTCTGCTGTTAGAGTCTCCTAAATATTTCACCCTTAATTTTAAAGGGTCACATTAAAGATGCCGTCCACTCACAAAAAAATAAATATCATAGATTGTGCTCATTTAAATGTTTCGGAGTCTATCATGATTTACTATAAAACTTAGACATGTGCAATGAATGAGGAAACTTAAATCCGTCTCGGCTCATGTGCTGAAATAGTCTTAAAAACTCCATTATCAGAAACTTTTAATGTGGAAGTTTTGCTTTTTCCATGAGAGAGGCAGCCTGGGAAACAAATCTGAGAGCTAATGTTTCATTTGCTCTGATCTCAGATGTGTCTGTTTCCCGTTCCAATAGTCATCCAGGGGGATAAAGTCATGACGACCACCATCTGACGTACTATTGAGGCCCATTTGGAAACGACACACAGTATATTTTCTCTACATGAAGAACAAGCAGCTGCCTTCAAGGACAAAGATGTGTTCAGTGTGCAGAGTTGCTCAATTCCAGGCAACAACAGAGATAAAGGAGATCTATAATTTAATCATTTCTATGCTATTATTAAAACAAAGCACAATGCAGAGTATTTATATTGTGCTATTTAACGTGGCAGGGATCTGTATGTTTGTTCTATGAGTCATATTTAGGTCGAATATTCCCGTTTTTCTGCTCCTCTGTTCGTTCGTCCTTCTCTTGGACTCACCGGGGTATCCACCATGTTCGGTTTGCTGTTCCTCAAGGTCTTCACGGCGTGGAAAACGTCCACCACGCTCTGCCTCTTGGCCATTTCACACACAATGCTGCAGGCACAGAACACTCCACTACGTCCGCCTCCATTTCTGAAAACACACAGTGATGAAGAAACACACATCAGGATGAGCGATGGTGGAGCGTTTAATATTCACAACACTCACACTGTCATATAGGTGAAAAAACAATGCTGTCTGTCAGTAACATACAAGCTTCTTTAGATAAAAAGACCTTGTGGTTGCCACTTGGATTGAATTTGACGAGGCTGTGATAACAGAGACTCCTGTGGACTTCTGTTACATCCAAAAACATAATAAAGCAGGGTTCCTACAAGTTAAATTTAAGGCTTTTTAAAACCTTTTTAAAACTACTTCGAACAGACTTTAACCCATGAAGACCCAAACAGCCACCAGCGACCAAAAGCATCCACTGATCTAAAATGTTTAATAACTTCTAAACCACTAATCCTATCAATCCATATAAATAATTGGTGTAAAATGCAGTTTGTCATCTTCTCATGGTCATCATATATGACCATTTGGACATTCAGAGGCTCTGTAGTTACTGTGGAAACACAATCATCTTCTACAACATTGTTTCACCAGTAAAACCCATGGAGTTGGATCAATGACAGTGGATGGACACAATGGGTTTATGTTCAGTTACTGTTAGATTTTGTTGAAAAAGTCACTTTTTTCTCAGTTTTCTCTGTTTTTGATATAATAACCATCAACTTTAATCTGAGCTTTTATGAACATCTACACAATCAGTGAATTAAATATAGGAAAATGCATGATTTTTACTGAAAAAAATGCAAAATACAGTGGATAATATTTTAATAAATGGTGATAAATCACTTAAGAAAGGTTAAATAGTGAGAAAAATTCATTTGGGAACTGCCAGAAAAGTAGCAAATTCATGACTCCTAGAATTCAGGAAAACTCATGTCAACCAGGTTGAGAGTGATCTTTTCTCCAACCAGACATTATCAAATTTGCACTTCCTCATGCTCCTTTTCACTTGCGAGTTGTTCCTTAAAGTTCCTTAACGGCTGAACATGTGTTGGGCTGATTGTACTGTGATCATTTCTCACCAGGGGCTGCAAAGTTAGCAATGATTGGTTCCTAATTTCAGTATAAACTGTTGGATTGGAACCGGTGGAACTGAGTCGACTAACGTTACTTTCTTTGCAGCTAGGACACATTTAAACACAATACAGCCGAGAAGTTTATGGCAACATAACTTAAGACCTATCATATTACTTTTAAGACCTTTTAAAGATTTTTTCTTAATATTAAATGCAGATTTGTAAATTTAAGACTTTTAAAAGTTTTTAAGACCCTGAGGAAACCTTGTAAAGGATAGAGAGCATTTCTTGCACCATGCATAAACTCATGGACTTCTGATTTTAAAGGCCCTAAATTCATGAAAATTTGATTTTAGAGTCTTTACGGACCAGCAGAAACTCGAAAATCATCAAATCATTCACAACATATGACCTGATATCATTCACCATGTAAACAAAAAGAAACATATTCTTCTAAATTATTTCAGGTATTTTTTGTGAACTCACAGGCAGTGCACGATGGTTCTTCCCTCTCCTTCCTCTCCCTCACGCTGCCACTGGTCGACCTGCAGGATGAGTTTGAGGAAGGACCGTTTGGAGGCGGGGACTTCCCGATGCCCCGCCCACCCCAGGTACTGGAACTGACGAACCATCAAGTAGCCTTCCTGAGGCTGGAGGTTCAGATAAAAGGATAAAGCAGAGGACTCCATTAATAAACACTTCAAGAAAAGATAAATGAAAGTAGAGCAATTCTGAAAACATACTCAAGGAAGTAGATTCAGATCCAAACTAACATTATTACTTTATGTCTAACAACAATGTGAGTACTGACCCTGGTGAGGTTGCAAACTCTGAAGAGTCGACTGATTACGTCACAGTCCATCGAGCAGGACATGCATTCCACCTGGACTGGACCGTAACGCAGCATCCCCTCCTCTGGCCAGTACTGTGGACAACCCTGAGGAGAAACCGTCCGTTTTAATGTAATGAAGGATTAGGAATGACACTGCCTCATTCTGAAATACTACAATAGGTACACTTCCAAACGGTCTAGATTACTGTTATCGAAAACAATCTTGACACTGAAGTGCAACATTCTACTTTTGTATGTTAAATTTCAATATTTATCAGTGTTTATTACTTATTTTATTTTCTGGATGAACACACTTATGCACCATTGCTGCAGTTCAGGGGTCTCAAAGTCATTTTCTTTCAGGGGCCACATTCAGATTTCATCTCAAGTGGGTTGGACCAGTAAAATAATAGCATAAAAACCTATAAATAATGACAACTCCAAATTTTTGTCTTTGTTTTAGTGCAAAAAAAACCCCATTAAATTATGAAAATACTTACTTTTATAAACTATCCAAACAAAAAACATGTGAATAACCTGAAAAAACTGAAATTTCTTAAGAAAAATCAGCGCAATTTTAACAATATTATGCCTCAATGTATCATTTATACACATGCATTATGGATTGAATCTACAAAGACACTAAACACTTAGTAACAGGCATAAAATTGTTAAAATTGTGCTTAATTTTCTTTAGACATTTCAGGTTGTTCATGTTAGTTCAGGTTATTCACATTTTATTGTTACACGCTAGTTTGTAAATGTAAATATTTTCAAAATTTAATGTTATTTTTTGCTCTAAAACAAAGACAAAAATTTGAAGTTGTCATTATTTATAGGCATAATGTAATATTTTTTTCAAATTGAACTGAGAAGGAAATATGCTGTCATTATTTTTTGTAGGTTATTATGCTATTATTTTACTGGAGATCATATTGGTCTGTATGTGGAACCTGAACTAAAATGAGTTCGACAGCCTTGACTGTGGATTTTTTGCACTTTGTAAATTCATCCCATGGGCCGAATTGGAACCTTTGGCGGGCCGCATGTTTGAGACCCCTGCCATAGTTATTCTTACTTATTCTGCTGCCTTGCTTTGTATCGTTTTCTTGCTGCAATTCCTTCAACGACATTTTTTTCATTCTTATTCTTTGATGCTGTGTTCTTGCCAACAAATTGCAAGTTTCTACACTGATAAACTATGAGATTAAATAAAGGTTGAATGAATGTATGCGCTCAAAATACCATGTATAAGTCTGGGAGAAAGCAGAGATGACATATGTTTTCGTGTTTTATGTTTGAGCTAAATGATACACTGACAGGTGATGAGTGACGTACCTGAGCCAGGTCAATCTCATTGAGCATCACCAAACTGGTACATCCATAGTCATAAACCAGACGCCAGAAGTCTTTGACAGTGTTAGGCAAAGGATGCTGGGTAACGATGAATGCGGCAGGTTGTCTGTAGCTCTGTAGAAAACAAACAATAAAAAAATGTCAGGTACTGGCGCAGTGATTACAGCTCTGTCACTTTATGTACAATCCACCAGGACAAGCAGGAGACAGGACTCACTTCAGTTTTTCACACACGTCCTTCATACTTTTTATCATCTCTCTCTCTTTTTTACACCATTTGTTCTCACACAAACAAACAGCAGAGTGGGACAGTCTGTGGGACACGGTGAGCATACTTGTAAAAGGGTGATGTGTGGTCACATGATCATGCAGCGGGTCTATCAGATATGGGATTGAGGAACAGGAACATGCGTTACATTTACAAACACACAGGGCATACGGTACGTCTACATCTACAGTATTTCTAAAAGGGTCAGTCACTTTGTTTTCAGTCGATTCAGGATGTTGACTTCGATAAAAAATAAAACTGTGATGACGTGTTGGTCCCTGAACAGACTGAAGTGAAAGTAAACTGAGCCCTGACTCATCCTGAATGAAAATGTGCAGCCAAATGGGTGAATGACTTCGACTGTAACCATGAAGAGACTAATGTGAGGTTCGGGTTAGGTTCACGGGTCGAGGGAAATGGCTTTGTACAACATGAACCTGGTGGCAGAAAGACACTGAAGCCATGAAACAAATCCAGTATTGGAGATTTGAAGCAAAATCCCATTACCTGGAACTCTTCTGACAGCTTGTTTAGAGAGAGGCCAAAGGTAAGTTTAACTAAACTTTATATGTGGAATTTCAAAACTGGGAAAAATCCCATCAGATATTGTTGTTTTGTTTTGGTTTTTTTTGTCCTCCAACTGCTTTGTTGGAGAGAAGCCAGACTTTGTTTTATCTTCTCACACCATGCATATATTACATTTTATGATTTAACCATTGGAATGACCTTAGCAACATATCTACAACCCCTGTATTATTCCTACCACTTAGAAAATAGCTTCGGTTGACAAAAAAAACAACCCAGTCGCCAGAAAAATGGTGCAATTGTACATTTCTGCAAACTACAGATTTATATATCTCTATATAATTCGCCACTGAATGATCCACTAGTTTTTGCTGATCCATAATAATCAGTAGGTGGATGGAATCAAGAAGAGGCTGGAGTTCACGTCCTGCTTTGTGTCTTTTGTTAGGTTTACACAATAAAAGCACTTAAAAGATCATGATTTTGCTTAAATGTCACTAAATATATTGGGATATATTTGGAGTTTTTTCTGTATTAAACTAATCAGCTTTCAAGTAATAAAAGTGTGTGAGTTAGGGTCAGGGAAAGATCATTGTTTGGTTAAAATAGTACTACACACATGATATTTCTTCATGTTAAACCACATTCTGGTATCTTTCTCTGACCTTATCCTAGTGCTTTTAGAGCTTAAACCTAGAATACTTACAAATGAATATAATTACTGACAGCAGGTACATTTTTCATTGACATGGTTTGCAGAAATGTATGACGGCAACATTTTATATTTGCGACTGGGTTCGAAAAAAGAACCGCATTAAAGCCTATTCAACCATTTACACAATGCTATCTTACCTTGTATTAAACCTGCCTTTTCTTTTCGAGTCAAAGGCACATGAGCAACATTTTGCAGTTCATGATGTTGCCAATGTAAAAATCAAAAATGATGCACCAGACTGGTTAGTGGCCAGAGAAGCCAGTGGTCTTTTCAGAACCTGGATTTGTCTCTAGCCTTCTGCTGCTAAAACCACAAACACAGCATCACACAAACAGGGAGGGGAGTCTGTGTGTGTGAGTGCGAGTGCGTGTTGTCTGCGTAAACATGTGCACAAGTATTTGCATGTGCTTATCTGTATCCTTATTTGTGTAAGAACCTCTTCAAAGTCTGTATCATTTTCAACAAATTTGGGACTGCAGTTTGGGACAGCGGATATTACGTGTTTATTTTTCCATTTCTTTTCATATTACTTTTGACGGTATTGTGTTAAAAGCAACACATCGGTACCTAAAAGGCTACTTCTGCGTGGACTCGTCGGAAAATAACACAATGTCCCAAACTACTCTTGCTTGATGTGTTGAAAATAACACAACCTTAGTGCATGTGAATGTGAGACTTACATCCATCAGAGCGGCATTGATGTAGTTGCTGCTCTCTCCGTCTATTGTAATGAGGAAGGGCAGGCATCTATCAGGAGGAAGGCCATCCATAAAGCGGTTCTTGTCTTGGTTTCTAGGCAACAATGCGATGCTGCAGTCTTCAGGCTGAGGCTGCGGAGTCACTGAATTTAACGTCTGCAAAAAGTCAAAGAAATATGACGAGTTACGAAGTTCCTCATATATTTTACACATCAGTAGTTTCCAAGCTTTTTTTCCTTGAAGCCTCCATTTGAGTACAAAGTTACTTAAAATAAAGACACAATTTAGGTTTGACCATTTTTATTAAGGCTGTAAAATTCAGGAATGGAATCAGATGTACACACATTTAGACCAAAATGTGATTTATACAATGTTTAGATAGTGTTACATTGTCATTTACAAGCTCAGAAGCTACAAAAGTGAATTTAGCCAAAGTTATTATAGTTAGGACAATACTGAGCATATTGTTGAACAACAGTATTAGTCAGAAGAAGTAGCTGACATTTCTATTGATGATGAATTGTGTATTTAACCCTTAAAAGGCTATTTTTTATGGAAATTTAAAAAAAAATTCCAGCTTTAACCTTTTCAAGGCAATTTATAATAATACTGTCCTCTGCATTAAGCATTTTTCTGTGAAAATCAGGCATTTTCCTAGATTTAATTTACCAATCTTGTAGGTGTTGATAGAAACTAAGAGTAAATTCAGAGATTACTATATCAAAACAGAGAAAAACAGGAAAAAGTGGAGGTTTTAGCAAAAAATATCATTAACTGAAAAAAAGGCAAGTGTCTATGTATGACCACTGCTGTTTGTCAAAGTACATGAACCAATGATTTTACACCTACGTAGATTTTACGTTTTTACATATCTGATTCTGATGAAAATCAGCAAAACTGCATTTTACCTGAATTTGTATAATGCATTGATATGATAAATGGTTAAAAAGTTATTAAACATTTTAGGTCAGTAGATGCTTTTGGTCTGCAGTTGCTATATAAACGTACACTTCACACTGATGTTTCAAAAAGGTCCACTGATTAAAATAAAATAAAGGTCCACTGATTGATTTTAATGATAAAAAATTATACAATAATAATAATAATAATAACAACAACAATAATAATAATAGCGATATTGTGTTTCACAGTGGGATTTTACCTGGAACTCGTCCTTCAGATGAGACGAGTTGGTTTGGGAGTCGATGCGGATCAGCTCATAAAAAGCTGCTTTGAACTCACACACTGGTATGGCTGTTTCTCCACATAGACAAGCCTCTAGTATGGCATCATGGATGAATATATACTGCTCCTGAAGACATATAATTCAAGACATATTATCACATACACACACATACTTCAGTCTTATATAAACTACACTGGTAAAACCATAAAACCCACCCAGGCAGTTAGACACAAAGAGCTGTGATACCAAATGAAAGTGTACATGCAGACATCGTGAGTGAAGGTGGGTGAAGAGATGGTGGTGATGTGGACGACACAATGACTGTCAAGATTTAGTTTATTTCACTTTTGAGCGAGTCTGCAGAGGAAATGTTATTTCAAGAGCTCTCAATCAGATGACTGCAGCTTCAATTCAATAACTGGAGTGAAAGAGAAGTGAAGGCTGCCTCGGGGTGAATGGCTAGCAAAAAAACAACTGATGAACATGTTATTTTTATTTACGGAGGGATATTTGAGTATGTTCTGGAACATGATCACTAAATTATCATAAACGTCAGAACTATAAAATATTTGTACATCTATGGTTCAAGTCATTCATTATTATTAGACTATACTTCATATATGGTGTTTATATTTAGAATTGGATGGGGTTTTTTATTCACATATTATGACTTTTTCCTCACAATGAAATAAACTCAATTATATAAACAGCAAATTATCATCAGATTAAAACTTTAGTCATCATTAAGATAGCCCAACAGCAGTGATAGATTCAGGACGAGCTTGTTGTACATTTAAAACAGAGCAGCATGTACAGTATGTTGCTGTCTGCAAAACTGTAATTACTCATGCTAACACTGGGTGGCACTAAAGTGAGACTTTTTTTTACTATGACACAAATTGTCTTTATTAAAAAAATGGATTTGTGCCTTGACCAGGTCACAGTAATATTCTGTTAAATTAACATAATAATGATGCTTTGTGTGACAGTGTAATGAGGTGACAATGTCATGAGAGGATGGGAGATGATGAATGGAGCTACCTCGGCCCATACAGTTGAGGCTTTATTAAGTGTATTCTAGCGTGCGGATGCAGATGGAGGATGGGTAATGCAGTCACCTCAGTCTGTACCATGTTGATCCTCCGGGAGCGCAGAGCCTTCACACAGTTGTAGATGTCGACCACGCCTTCTCTCTCTGCCATGTCCAACATGATGTCGATTACGATGAAGCAGCCGGTACGTCCTGCTCCAGCGCTGTGGAGACAAGAACAACAGGACACTTCTTTATTTATGTCTTTAATTGTCACAGAATTACTTAGTCTTAAGACTGAGTTAAGGATATTACACATACAGCTGTGGAAAAATTATTAGACTACCATTGTTTTCTTCAATTTCTTTCATTTTAAAGCTGGTACAACGAAAGGTACATTTGTTTGGATAAATATAATACCAAAAAAAATAGCTCATAAGAGTTTAATTTCAGAGCTGATATCTATCCATTTTCCATGGTTTTCTTGATAATAACCAAAATCACTTCAGTTCTTACATCAATATCTATGGCATTGTACTGACAAAAACAGTGCTTTAAGGCATTCCATGCTTTCTTTTCTGTCTGTTTTAGTCACATGATACACACAGGAGTTAGTACTTGATTGTATAACCATTGTTTTTGATGACTTTTGATGGTCTAATAATTTTTTCCACAACTGTATAATTCTCAGAGTGTACACATGTTGATACACTGCTTCCTTTTAGTTATACCTGCAGTGAACGACGATTGGCCCTGCAGAGGGGGGATTAGAGATCTTCACTCTGCGGATAAAAGAAAGTAGTCCTGTGGCGTGATATGGAACTCCGTGATCAGGCCAGCCTGTGAAGTGGAACTGCTTTACTTCCCGCACCTCGTTGAAACCACGCTGAGGAAAGAAAAACACATCATTATTTCAAATTTTATTAAAAATGTTCAATTATTCTTCTGCGCTTTTCTAATAACTAATAAAGAATAGCCCAAGAACTGTGTTTCAATGAAAGGGAAACATATGAATTATTTGGCCTGTTGTCTGAAAATGTTTTGTACAGCATGAATAAGGAAACCATCACTCACCCTCTCCAGTGTAAATGTGCGAACCACATATTCAGCAAGAGGTTCAACCTCCACAAAAGTCACTTTGAAGTCTCCGTACACCTCTGCATCATCTGGCCAGTACTTATAGCACTTGACCTGTGTTCAATCAAATGTAATGATTATTGAGTAAATACTCTTCAAGTTTACATCAAATAGCAGAAATTCATAGCAGAGTACCTAGCAGAAAAAGTACGCTTCCATTTCCTGAATATAAATTGAGTAAGTGAACAAGCAACAATTTATTTATACAGGATTTTTCTTAAATAATACTAGTTTTCAACATGACAGTGTATACAGTAGAATAAAAACAAACTTGTCACCATAAAAATATGAAGAAAAAAAGAGAATAAGAGTGACTAAAATGACCCAAAAAAAAATCACAAAGGTGTTTTAAGGTTAATCTCAACAGACAAAAAAGTACATTCCAAACACACATTATATACCTGACACAAAATCCTCACCGTAAAATCATAATTATTTAAATAGGTGTCATGTCTAAACAAAAAGCATACTCTTGTGTACAAGTACAGACTGCAAAAAACATTTAGTTTTAGTTTAGACCTCAGAACGGCTCAGAAAAATACATTATATTTAAGATCGATCTGGATATATACTTGTGAATATTTCTCTAAGGTACAAAATGAAAAAACTAGAATAAAACAAACTAAACTTTGCACAAACATGTTGCATAACCAAACTGCACAATAGAGCACAAAAGACCATCTTACCCTTCCAACCTCCACTAGATTGGTTACCATGACGATGCACGCCGACTGCTCCTGCCACACCATCCTCCAGAAGTCATACACTGTCTCATGAACAGGACCTACACAGATACACGAGATAAATTTTACAACCACATATACACCGTTGTCTTTAAAGTTGGAATATTTTTATATTTTCAGACACGTTCCTGTTTATATTCCTATTTATATCAGTAACAACCTTTGACCAGAAGCAACGATTACATACTGAGTTCCAGTTACACTTTATCTGTCAAGAATATATCACAATTTCACAATCATTCCAAGAGAGGAGATAAAAATGTTTTATTAGAACTTTATATACAACAGTGTCGATAACTGACTTGAGTGATTGTGTTACCTTGAGTAGCGATGTAGTGACTTGGCCTCTGGTAGCCCTGAAAACACAAAACAATAACGCAAAAATTCAATATGCATAGAAAGTAAAGGTGTGATATTGTAAGTATCTATTAACCTACACTCTCCTGCAACATAATGGAGCATTATGGAGGCATATTAATAAAAGATCACAGAAATTCTTAATGGACATCTCAAGGCTGATGCTGTTTTATCAAATATCATTTGGTCATTTTTCTGGTGTGTGACATTATGAAACATTTTCTATTTCTCTAAATTCAGTTGGAAACGTATGCCAGTAAAAAGGTGTTCAAAATGTGCAACAGTGGAGTATGTAAAAACAAAGAAATGTGTGCAACTTTTACTTTATTATGTACTAACATCCACATTTTGTGACTATATGCACAGCGGGAACACAAAATATAAAAAAAAGTTTCAATAAATTATCCTGTGGTGTATTTCCAGTAATAGGAGCTGCACTTTTTATTTTATTACAAAAAATGTAATATAAGGAATTCACAAAATATAAAAGAAAAAAATAGAATAATCTGTATATATTTTATATTTTATATTTCTTAACAATTAAGCTAAATCAGACTTCCAACATATTAAATACAACTAGTTTTCCATTGGGTATAAAAACACCTTTCAGTATCAAGCTTTTAATTATATTTATCTTACAAATACACCAAAACTTCACCCCAAAAAGCCCATCACAATACCTCAGCTTATTCAAATTACATATTGTATTAAGGCTGTTTATAACTGCAAAATGCAAGTAGTAAAACATAAAGATGTAAAAATGTGTTAAATTTTATCGTGTTATTACATTAAGTGCTGCTATATCTACCTATATCCATCCCTCACTGCATGTAACCTCTTTAAAATACACCTTATATAAATGCTGGGTATAAAAACCAGTGATTTTTATACCCATAACCAAACAATTTCCTGATGATAAAGTGACAAAAATGGGGGATTTTACAGCACAGGAGGAAGGATGGAGCAAGGACAAGATGAGGTGAAGTCTTTCATGCAGCAGAGCCCCCAGCAACATAAACAGACATGGACAGAGTCATGATGTGGTACAGCTGAACAGGTAATCGTTGAGGGGCATGAATGAAAGAATCCACAGTGATACTTACATCCCTGTACAGCCAAATCTATAGCCCAAGCCAGGCAGAAAGAACGAGTGGAAGAAAGAAAGAAAGAAAGAAAGCACAACAATGTCAGTGAGTGTCAATCAGAAAAAAGAAAAGTTGCATTGACATAATGGGAGTTTGAACAGGACATGCAGAAAAAAAAAAAACATATGATCTAAAAAATAGAATTAGAAAGAATAGAAAGGACACTTCTTGGTGCAATAGAATATTTCATAGATATACTGAGGCAAAGAGACACACAGTTTAATTTACATTGAGATTACATTGGTAAGGTGACCACTATTAAAAACAGATATATATGGGTTAATTCCCCTGTCAATGGAGATGGTCCCTGAGCGCCGTCAGTGGCAGCTCATTGATCCTAATGTGCTAATGCTAATGCTAAGTGCTGTGTGACTACAGGGATAATAATGCGAGTTAACATAACTTTATGAGGGACTGTACAGTGTTTTTATCCAATGATAATGTAACACACTGTGAATTTAAAGGGAATACATGAGTTCAAGCCGATTATAGTCAGGTTTTCGTACAAATGCACTGCTTTTTATAAAAATGCTAAAGACAACGCTAATTTATGCACATTTGAAATTACTACTATATTAGGAGTTGGTTAATGGAGATAAGCAGAAGGTTATTATTGTCAGTAGATGTACACTTGAGTGAAAAGGCTGGAGCTAAGACCAAACAAAAAAAAAGGTAATAAAGATGTGGGTTTGTTTTTTTTGGGATTTTCCTCGTTTCCACTCAGCTGTTTCATGTTTAATTGCAAGTAAAAGCAGATGCAAAACACTGTACCTGATAAAACCATAAGAATTATAAAACTTTAGCTTCTTTTAATGATTAATAATTACTTTTTTTTTTTTACTGTTTTCAATTAGGAAACAAATTGATGGCCTAATCTGTAAACTACATTGTCTATTGCATGTGTTTTTCATTTGATAGATATCTTATCAAACTTTGGGATCCCAAGTTGTTATGATGATATTGATATTCAGTTTTCTTCTTTGCCTTAAACCTTGGTAATACTTTGAAATCAATCTAAATTAATATCACACAAACACCAGGAAGTGGCCGCACTATCCACTCTAAATCTACCTTAATGCGAGTGGTGGCATGCATGTAATAGCGCTAATGGCAGTTAATAATACAGCAGAACATGTTATAAGAAGTTTCAAAGGCACAAGGTGAAAGACTGACATGCAGATGATTGTTATTGAGGTGATAGAAGATGGTGGATGAGTCGGTTGATGTGAAGTGACGTGAACACACAGCTAAAACCACAGAATGGATCATAGATGGCGATAGATGGATGAAACAGCAATGGATGTGCTGTAGAGCTAATGTAAAGAAAAATGAAATTAAGCATAAATCTCTCTCTGTGAGACTGTAAATATATATTTCTGTAAATCTACAAAAGTAAACAGCTGTCTTTAAACCAAAAACAACCAAAAATAACTCATTCAGACTATTCTCTTTTTCTTTTCAAATGACTGACGGATAAATAAAGACAGATGGATGAAGTTTGGAGAAGGACAGCAGGACGAACACCTGAGAAACACGTGTACGTATGTATGTATGGCATGTTTTGGAGTGGCTGGATGCATTAAATGGTTAGATGGATGACTAGTTGACGCAATAAAGGTATAGAGGCCTGACATACGAGCGAGGGAGTGTGGTTTCGTTGGTTTCGTTGGGAGCCAATAGTAGCATTCGATGCGTTTCCACTTACATCGATGTAGTTGGCGTTGATGTAGTCGGAGGAAGGGTCGTCTTCTATGGGCTGGAGAATAACCCTTGAGTGGTCATCTAAAGACAAAGAGACAAAGTTTTAGCCTCAAGGAGTCTAGGTTAAAGAAAAATAAAGCATTTAACAAGTAACTAGCAATCTGCACCCTATGACTAGATGATGAGTGTTGGAAACGTAGGTGCTTACATGCTATAATGTTGCCATAACGGTTCTTGGTCCGATTCTGCTCCTTCTTGGCCACATCCCAGGAAGCGGACTGGCCCTCGAAGAAACTCTGTATCACCAACAACAGACGAGAAAAACAGAGGAGAAAATTACGACCCTTAAGAGCACCACTCCTGTGAGACGACTCTGTTTCGCTCTGCTGGTTTTATTCAGCGGACACACAAGTGCTGGGATAATGTGCATTAGACACTAAAACCCAGACCATAAAAAGGGTTGTAGCTCTTTGATTGTTTAGTCAATAAGGCGGAAAATGCCTTAAAATTAAGACACCATTGTACCTTCAAAAGTCATGAGTGTGCATAATACATTAGAGAACTTGAAAATGTGCTTTTGTTGTAATAATGATGATACTGTGATCCAAAGAAATTCACTGCTAATGATTTAACACATAAGTGTGCAAATTTCCTTACATTTATTTATTGCACCTGTTAGCAAACTGAAAATGTTAGGTGTTAGTTTGACGCTGAAGAAACAAAAAACATTAAATCAGATAGATTATCTTGTATGACAGGTATTTCTATTTAATAATGATATCTTGATTTGCTGTCAAATACTGATGAAAACCGATAAAATGATGAGGAATACACAGAGAAGTTCATAGATCAAACATGTTCCATTCCTTTCAGTATTTTGTGTGGAGGTCAAGTTGCATTCTTAATGAAAATGCCAGTTTCATTGACAATTACAGTCAAGTCCTATGACTACATTTAGGAATGTTCTTCCAGGGGTTTCCAGATAATGGTGAAAATTCTTCTGGTGCAAATGCGGGTTGAAGGTTACCTAGTAAGAGAAATAGCAGATGCTCTTTCATATTTCCTGTATTCACTCTTGAATGTCCTGCCTGTCTTCTGCACGTGGCTTTTTTGTATTTTGCTGCTGTAAAGACTGCAATTTCCCCACAGCGGGATCAATAAAGTCTTATCTTATCTTATCCTATCTCATCTTATCTTTTCCTATCTTATTTTATGTCATCTTACTTATCGTATCTTATCCTATCCTACCTCATCTTACTTATCTTACCTTATCCTATCTCATCTTATCTTATCCTATCTTATCTTATCTTATCCTATCTCATCTTACTTATCGTATCTTATCTTATCCTATCTCATCTAATCTTATCCTATCTTATCTTACGTATCTCATCTTATCTTATCCTATCTCATCTTACTTATCGTATCTTATCTTATCCTATCTCATCTTATCTTATCCTATATCATCTTATCCTATCTCATCTTACTTATCATATCTCATCTTAACTTATCTCATCTTATCTTATCTTACTTATCTCATCTCATCTTATCCTATCTCATCTTATCCTAGCTCATCTTACTTATCTCATCTTATCCTATCTCTATCCTATCCTATCTTATCTTATTCCATCTCATCTTGCTTATCTCATCTTTTCTAACCTTATCTCATCTCATCTCATCTCATCTGATCTTATCCTATCCTATCTTGCTTATTTTATCTTACCACTGATACAGCTATAACAACTCCACCGTTACTACTAACACAAACTTACTTCGTACTCCTCCTTAAAGCCGTAGCTGTCAGAGGTTTTCATCAGGTTGATGTGCTGCAGGAGGTCGGCCACTCTGATGGCGGGGTGGAGCTGCCCCGTCTGATATGGAGACTCAGTTCCTTCACAGTGATACCGAGGAACGTCCAGAAGCCTGCTGTTCTCTGCTGCAGAGCCACTGTGGTTCTCATCTGAAAAACGGGAGAAAATTACTCGTCTGAACAGCCACTTATTCACCACATTTGTGTACTTACAAGTAGTGTCACTGTGTAACACTTAAAGGAAGTGTTCCTGGAGAAAGTGCAGGAAGATTACAGTGAATTCACCCCCAAAGTTTTCCAATTTAATCTGAGCTATAAATCATGAAGTAAGAGGCTTTCTAAAGTAATACAGATAAAGGTAACATAAACACACTGACTGGTGCTCTACAAATAATGCTTGTTTAGAAAGGTGCGTTTATCTACACCAGAGTAATAAACAACCCCTTTTTTCATCTTCACAAAAATGATGCTGCATTCTGCCAGAAGGTAAATGAACCACAGAGTCAGTTTGTTTTCTCTCTCTACACTCACCTGTGATTGGGACTATATGTCAGAGTAGCAGAAAAAGGAAAGAGCAGAAAAGATTAGTGATACTGAGGAGGATATGAACATTTGTTAGTCTCTACATATTAAACATTGGTTTGATGATTCTGATCCATCTACAGGACGGTTTACACATAACGGACATCCCAAAACTACAGAAAATGATGTAACAAAACAGATAAGTATGATAGTATAACAAAAATAATGATCAAATATATTTGTCATTTTATTGGTTCCCTTTTGCTTAACGAACCAGAGCAACATAAAACCAACTAGAACACAGTAAAATAACTTAAAATGAGCTGGACATTGTTGGAAGTCTGCATCAATACCCACTAATGTCATCATTTAACACCATTTACAACCATCTCTATAAAACATCACACTTAACTTTACCACCAGCCTTACCCCATCAGTATATCTGCTAAAACTTTAATTGTATCGTCCACTTACACAGTTTATGGAGTTAGGAAGGTCTGCTTTTAGTTACTAATCCCCACATACTTCAGCAATCTATTTAGGATAAGACAAGGAATCTTTAAATCATCCTCATTAATAACACTTTCAAAGTTTATTTCTCACCTTTGATTTTAATTGCTCTTGTTTTATTTTAACTTTTAATAGTTACAATTGTATTGTTTTATTTGAGTTATTTTTAACCTTATTTTAGCATTGTACAACCGTAGTAACTTTTGTAGCTGTTGCTGCCATGTCCTGTTTCACGTGTTTACTCCTTCATGCCTCATGATCTGTATCTGTACCTCAGCAACATTGGAAAGAAAGGTTAGGACTTCACTAATGAATTGGTTGAGATTCTACAATGTAGCTGATTCTTCTGTTTGATGCACAATCAGTGACTTTTTCACTCTTTCACATAAGAATTACAAGGAAATTATCCATATTTTGTTATATATGATCTGTAGATTTTTGCTACTACTCTATTCTGTTCTGAAATTGGAATTCATGTTAATATTAGTTGTTTAATACTAGTGCTGATATCGCTTTTTTGCATGATTGGGCCGTTATACAGGTTTGTGGTTTATTTTACTGCAAGGATTTTATCATGCATAAAATCAAGGCACTGTATCATGAAATGATACAATCCGTGGATGCAAACAATTTAGCAACTCAGATATCGATATGACAATTTTATCATTACTTCCTTTCTATTATTAACACTCAATTGTGTTAATTGTTGTTTTATAAAATTTTAACTCTTAGTAAGAAGGATGCACTGGGTTAATAGATGTCCCTTCTTACTAAGTAAGGCTTCTAGCACCAAGTGATATTATATCAACTGCTGACTATTGAAGCATTACAATTGTTTTAGCTACAATATGGTGGTATATAAAAAATTCATATTATATATGACCCAGCACGAGGGTAGAGTATCCAAACACAGTGTTACCATATATTTTAACACACAAACTAAAAAGTATCTGAAAAGTAGTAGGTTTAAAGCAGGTTTAATTGTCTCTTCATTCACTTTTTGCATTGAAAAGTGATTTTAATAATTAGGGGTCAAACTATTGCAGAAGTTCCACATGAACATTTGCATGCTATGCTGGATAATGCATGTTGGCAGGAGTAATGTACAGACTGACAAAGTGAATAATGGAGAGGCTTGAGGTTGTAGTGCAACCGACCGATTTCATCTTCACCGCTGTTTATTAACTGACAGTGTTTATTTCATCCAACTGATGCTTTTCCCTGCTCTCAGGACATGTTAGCTCATTACTGACTGTTAAAGGTTTGTTAAGCCCTCGTCAGGCCAATTAACAGTAAACTTGACCCGACACTGCCTCTTAATTCGCTACTTCCTGCTAGTTCTTACAACCCTGTGACGTGATTGTCCAAGACAGATTGTAACTGCAGCCTTCACTCTAAATTAGAAGCTATGGAACAGTTAATTAACGCAGTTTGGTGGTGTTGTGGACTGTGGAGGCCTTTAGGGTATGTTAGAGCTCTACATCATGCCACGCTGTCAACACTGGACTAAACTAAAGATAAACATTTAACAGAAGAGTTGGTGTCACATCCAACTTGGCAAAAACTACGGCTTTCACAATTCAGACACTCAGACTGGGGCATCAGCAACAAAACAAGCCTAGGGAATGTGGATAACACAGATGGTAGGTACTCAAGCAGACTTCGAGATTCAATGTGCAGAGAAAAAAACAGCACTGTTCTGCCAAACACACAAGGCTGTAGGCACTAAGTCGTCCCAGTCACTTGATGTCACAGTTTTAATCTGCAGACATTTTTCAGAGGCAATATGACAAATTATCCTTCTCCTTTTTAGCATCAGTGTCTGTTGTTTTTGGGATAGGGAGCGGCATGTCTTAAAACAACTCGAAACTGTGGAAATAATGAGGTCTCTAAGGGAGAATGATGGTAATTACTGTGAATATCAGTAACGCTCAGTAGGAAGCACAAACCATGGCTGGGATCAGGAATGATTTAACCTGCAGCAAAACAGTGCGACAGATGAAGAGCTTGGCTGTTTGGAGTTTTTAGTACCAGCCATGTTTGACACCAAATAATTGGCTTCGATGGCAAAGAGATGAAAGATGCCATGTAGTAAAAATTAAAAAAAAAAAAAAAAAAAAAAACTCTGTCTGTGAAACAAGTCTAAATATTTAGTCTTTAATTTAATTTCACCAGCTGTAGTGTAATCAGCAGAGACATGTTTAAAAGTTTACATTAGCGCTTCTAAAACGTTGCTCAAGGAAAAAACATCATGGCAGCCAAACTTCAAACAGGCCAAGGCCACACAAATGTACATGACAGAGGTCACGGGACACGGTTGGGTGTAATGGAGACTCTGACCATGTTTGACACTTTAACCGCCACAGTCATCTGCAATTAAACACAAAACTGGGGCCTACATAGTGATGCACAGGGACAAATGGAACAGGCCTACATGCACGAGGGTTTTATGGTGATGACTGGATGATCACTACAGGGAAATGGTGATAAATAAATATCCATCCATGCCAGAAGTCTCACCTAACACGGCAGTAGGAACCAGAGGGTCGTTGGGCACTGTGGGAGGAAACACGGTGAGGACGTTTTGCAAACATTACAACCCAAAAGTGAGCGTGAGGAAGATTTTACAGCTCCAAGCAGCAGAAGAAGCAGATACTCTCAGTCATGGCATAAACATTAGTGAAAGATTCAATCTGATTATTAATTCTGAGCAGTATTACTGACTGACTATTCATTTCTAAAGCTGTTTATTATTTAACAAAGCATAGAGGAGGTCTCTCAAGATGCTCTTTGTGTGTTAACTTAATTAACATACATATTAAAATCATACTGGCTCATTATTAGTCACTATATATCACATATTAATACTTTATTCTGCTTGACCTCAGTCTACAGCTTATTATTAATAAATTCTCCTCATCTAGTAGCATACTCTTATTTAACACAATACAAAACTATACTTGTCAGTCATATCCAAATAGCTCGAATAAGTGTAACACAGGAAATATTTTACTTTCTAAATAGAGATCCTCATCATATAATGCACTAGAGGTTTGACAGTTATTTACCAAGGAAGAACAAGAACATTGTTAATTAATGACTGTTGTAGATTAAGCCTTTGATAAATCCTTTATGAAGACTAACAGAGCCAGTATGCTACTAGAATGTATGATTAATAGCAAGTTCTTAATGGTAAAGTGTAAAATAGAAAATATTTTATACCATATCATAATCAGTTTTAAACCCAAACTGAAAACTGAACATTTCAAATACTTGCACTAGTAAAAAAAAAAGTCACATCAGTAAAAGAGAGAAAGATGAAAAATACTGACATGTAACAGTAAAACAGGATCCTGTTCTTACTTTCAGATTTGTATTTCTTGACTAAGCGTTGATATTTATCGTAAGTATGAACAATATATTGAATTGATCAAATCAATCAAAGTTTTGCTTTCTGAATATCATAAATCTCAAAATTGAGTTTATTTCTCTAGAGACCTGAGAAAAATTCTGAATGCAACCTTTTTGCTACATGTAATATATTAATTGTGAATGTGTCTCTTCAGTCATTATGGCAAAATTGTTAACAGTGTTTGTCTTCAGTGCATAAAGCCAGAAAACAATCAATATAAATCAAAAAATTGTCCAAAATACAGAAAAAAATCAGAAGTTATTTTCTAAAAGATAAAGATGATAATTTGGTTGTGAACCTACATCTGTTGTTGTAGTTGTGAGAGTCCATAAAGGTTACAGCCATAGGGTCTTCTCCATGCAGAGTGCTTTGGTCAGCATAGCTCCGATCCATGGCGTTCACCATGTGTGTCATTTCCTGCCGTGTCGTCCCGATGGCGTCTTTACGTTTTTTCGCCAGTTTCCTGTCAGAAGCAGAGACACACAGTCAGGCGTCATATAAATAAATACATAAGCCTTAGCTAGCCTGCAGACCACTGCCCCTCATGCCTTTACCCAAATCTTCTAAAGTCGTATGTACTTATATTTAAAATGCTGTTTTTGTGACATGAGTTTAGCGGAGGGCTGCAGGCTGCTTAATACAGATGGAAAGTTTTCAATCTATCAAGCCAGAGAAAAGAAGAAAGGCAGGGAGGAGTGAAAAAGAAAGGAGAGAACAGGCAAGGAAGGTAAGAGGACAGGTTTGTTCTTAAATGGCAGCATGTAACAGGCTCAGCTATAGGAGCATCTAATACAGAGCAGGGAAAAGGACCTAAAACCTACTGGTTTTAGCAAAAGGGAAAACATTTATCAACCTTAGATGAGCTGTCAGATGAAAGCCCTCCACAAAATAAATCTATTTCTACACATAACTCTAAACTCTGCATGGTGCTTTTTAATTGACATAATAATCTAGATTGCAACAATGTAGAATGTGGTTTTCATCCAACAGCAAAGATAGAAAAATATCCCATCAAGAGAATCACATATCCTGTGAGGAAGCCCAGGGAAAAACCACCAGTCTGTGAGTTATCATCATATGAGTAGGAGGAGCTGAGGTTTAGTCACTTTTTTTCCAGGAAAGATACATCATATAGACATATGTTTTTATCATAAATTTTATTTTTCTTCACAGGCTGCTGGGATAGTGTTATCTTCATTAACTTCATATTTTCTCCAGCATAATGTTCTACCATCAGACGTGAGCCCATGAGGAAAAATAACATCTTAAAATCTAAACATCAAGGTATCGCTTTCAGGTTAAACTCTCTCAGTGTGAGCAATCCATCAAATCCCGGGAAAATAACTGCAGAGGGATTAATATGTCGAGCATGACAGAGCATGCAGGAACATTTGTACCCAGAGCCATAGATAGCCATCAGTTAGGACAACATCTAGACCAGTGGAAAACATTGTTTTTTACATGGCCTGCTCATGAGGAAGTAGTTTCTCCTGCATGGCAGTTTGAGCTCCTAGAAAAATTTCCACAAATTAAATGCAGATCATTGGAAAAAAGTGCATTTTCAACTGTTGCCAAACTGATACCATGTACCGCTCTGACTTCTTCCCAACAGACAGACACAAAGCATGCTGCGTTTTATTGAATATTTTACCTCTGGAACCCAAAATACACCATCTCCACCTCTAAGATGCACATATACACACCCAACACACACATTTACACTCTCAGTTGAAACAGACGTAGTTGCTGACCAGGTCAACACATAGAATAGAGTATGGCCTTTTACGTCTGCGCAGCTGTTTATATGGCAGAAAATGTGAAACCACGTGTAAACCACCATGTGTCGCACCTGAACACACTGTTTATAAGAACGGGAAAAAGACAGACAAAGAGTAAGAGATCAACTACCTTGGCTGTGACCATAACCAGACTACATAAACAGATTCATATCTTTTTAACTTTAGGGAGTGATTTTAAGTGTATTCTCATTTAACACAGTGTAGCATATTGACTACAGAAGAAACACATGACACTGATTTTTCCTACAAAAAAAGTCATTCTTGTTACAATCTGTTGGTATTATATGCCAGAGAATATGTGCATAGTACAAATGCATTTCCATATTGCCCTTTTAAAGTTGTTCTCCTGTTCATTCCTTCACAAAAAAATAAAGTTCTTGCCATGCCTCTTATCTGAAGAAGGGTGTTCCATTAAATGTTTAAGATGCATTTGGTGACAATCTGAAACTCAAGACTGAAAACCTTTATTTGATCAACGACTCTTTAATGCATTTTTTAGAATTATTTTTTTATGCAAACATACCTTTGTAGGTGTTTTATATGGTTGTTTCATTTAAATTTCTATCATCTTAATAGATTATTATGATTTTCCCAAGTATTGTAATTATAAAGTGTACTTGGACTGGGTTGATTTTTTAATTAAAGTGACAACTGACTGCTGAATTGAATGATTTGAAGTCTTTTAGAGTCTGGGTGAAGCGCTAAAGAGCTTATACCAAAATATTATGAATATATGGTTAGCTTTAGCATTTTGTTCTTATGAGATTTTCATCCATCCATCCTAGATTTTGAGATTTTGCTTAAAATTTCTATTCTTTTTATGTGTGATTCTGAACCTATTCTACACAAATGGACATTTCTTTCAAGTTCAACAGAGCAATTCAACTTTTCCTCATCATTGGGGAATAAAAACATTTGTATTTTGACACCGAATGCAGATAAAATATTCATTTTGGCCACAGCCAGTGAGAAACACGAAGAGACACAGAAAGTGCAGGACAATCCCATAAGAGAAAATAAAGCCTCATTGAGAGCTACCGAAACAATAGAAGTTGCCATTTGTCTCCAACAGGAAGTCAGCTGGTTCAGAAGAGAGACTGAGCATGTGCAGCAGAGTTTACCATGATACCTGTGACTTGATGGGCGGATGGATGATCACATGACTACATGCACACAAAGAGCTACAAGTCACAAGTGCAGCATTCTTTTTTCAAATAACACGCTTAGGCCTGTGTCGTCCCACTTGGGCCGGCTTTGTTCTGGTTTATGGCCAACTCTGGCCTTTATAAGCCTGCTTCAGAGCAACTTTGGAGCATGTAGAGGATACCGGGGCTGAGGTCAATTCACTTTCAGTTCAGTCCCTGATTCATGTGAATAGAAGCTCACATTGAACAGAATGGTGATGATGATTCAGCCTTTGCTTATTATTTTATTAGATATAATAACAAGGCAGCAACGTTCTCTTGCCAAAACCCTTATTCAATATAAATACTAATCTATAATAATTAATCCTGACCTGACTGACATAAAAGTGAATTGACCCCTACCCTGGCAAGGCGTCAATGAGGATGGCTTTGGCTGGTTGATCAGAGCTGAAAATGTGTTTTTCTTGAAAAAAGTATACTGCATCTTTAAAAATAACAACAACTAGCCACTAATTCGCCCAATAAGATAACAGCAGCTGGGTGAGCTGATCATTGATTAGTTGTTTACTTACAGGTAATAAGAGTATGAATAGTAGGTCCTCCTGGGGTTGTGAGCCAATCAGAAAGCAAAGGATGAGACACAAGGGTCATGAATATACAAATTAGGACAATACTGTCCTGTCCCAACCAGCAACAACAAAAACAGAAGAAAACACCTTTTGATTGCTTCAGCTACAACTTGAGGGTCATGCAAGGGTTTGCTATAAAAACTAGGGGCTATTTGTAAAGTTAAATGCTATGAAATAACCTAAGAGTACTTGCTGTTATTAAAATGGTGACAAATTGTTTATTTAACTTATCAACATGCAGTCTTTTGCTTCTAGACGTGTTGTATTTAAAATATCCATGCAATATTTTAAAGCTGCATTGACTGACCGGCCCTGATTAGAGGTTTAGTCCTAATCAGCCAATTACCTTTTACTCCCCCCTTCAACATTTTGTCTAAACTGAAACAGCTACTTCATCTGTAACACCATGCGCCTGCTTCCAGTGAAGCAAGCATGATGCCACTGCAATGTCATCATGTCCCACCATTTTAAAGATGCAGTATTGTTCAAAGTTGAAAAAGGATCAATGGCAATGAAGATTGATCTCCCCAGAAACCTTTATGGATTCTTACTCCTAACTAATCACATGTTCAACCTCAACATTTACAGATAACATATGTTTTGTCACAGCACTTCACTTTTAATTCACAGTTCCACTACAAAAAAAGAAATTACCAGAAAATGAACTTTAATGCGAATAGTTTCATGGCTTGACCAAGAGACCAAATGTGTAACCCTATCCATGTTTCCAGAGTAGTTGGAAGGAAAATTTATGCTTCACACAATCATATACAAATAGATTTATTCAACTGGAAACTTCTGTCATGAGTTGAAAATGTTACCTGCAATACTTAAAAAACACATGGTAAGAAATATTCCTCTACTGTGTGGTACACATTCAGTACATAAATAATATGAAAACCAAAAGACAGTGTAATTTTAAAGTTCTTCACGGTATTAAAATATGGTTTTAACCTTCAAGAACTTACAACATCATGTTTTAAATGTATGTTTTACATGACACCATCACAGTCACACTATGACACCATCACAGTCACACTATGATAGTTCTTTGGCCATTTATCTATTTCTTCTATTTGAATGAACCACATGTATAAATGAAGGTTAAACATCACAGTAATTGTTGATGCATGAAACAATTAAATAACACTAAAATGAGTCCCTCTGTGCAGCCATTTAGACAGCAATAAACAACAGTTGCTTTGCAAAAATGTGCGACTGGCCATTAAATGTGGACTAATTTTTCCGTTAATAAAAAGCCAAAATTTTCAGAGGACACATCTTGAAAAGTGTTAACCTGTTGTATGAATGTTTCAACCACCCATGCTGTGCTCTGCAGTAGATAATATTTTTGAGCCAGTTTTAATTTATAATTACACTTTCACACCAAAGCGGCAGCACCAAAGTGCTCTTATATGAATTCATTATGAGAATCAGGATAAAAAAGAACAGGTCAGGGGCTGCAAGAGCAAACTTCTGTGGTGACGACAGTACTTTACTGACTGTAATTTAATATTTCTAATGGTTTTTGATTTGCAAAGTGTGATCATGATTAGTTTTAATGAGAGTGCACTTTCTTGGTTTCTCTGTAAAGCCTCGGGCAAGATGAAATACTTCAGTGTTCAGAGGAAATTATGTTTCTCTTAAGAGAGACATTTTCTTACAGTGATGATGATTAATCTTAACATTTTTTGCAAGGTGTCAAAGATACAAGATACACTGTGGTCAATTAGCAAACCAGGTTATTTATCTTTTAATATGGGTTATGTGATGTATAAAATAACAAAATCTCCTCCTTAAATTTCAACTGACTACATTTTAATGACCAGAAGAATTTAATTGAAAGGTCACAGGAAGAACCACGGGAAGTAACAGATTATTATTCTCCACATGCACATTCATAGACATGAATTATGATTGTACTTGAACATATATTCACAAATGCGCCCTGGAAAGAATGAAAACCTGACTCAATTTCATTACAGAGAAATGCCATGAAGCAATACTTTGCCTGATGCGATTACACTTAAATACTGTGTATAGTAAACTCTTCATTTGTGTAACTTTAAAAATAATGAGCTGTTTCTTCTTGATCTAATGTGACAAAAGTAAAACCACTGTATTTGTGTTTCAGTGAAGATGGTTGTAGAAACTGAAAGAAAAATGTCACCAGTGCATTTTGTGGACATGAAGTGTCAAAATATTACAAAAGTATCTCTTTGCAGGACAATGAAAACCTATTTTTTAAGGAAAGGCAGCTCCTAAACTGAACCTGAAATGAAATTGCAAGGTTTCTGGATGAAATAGCCATAGAGCAGTCAAGGCTCACAACAGTACTGTGGCAAAAAAAGGACAAACTCAAAACCAATTTTCTCTATTTCCATAGTAGTGAGCACTTTCAACTACAGGGGAAATGTATCCTGAACGATTCATCTGCTGAGAGCTTACACTCGTATGCTGTACCTGTCATTAACCGCCACATGGTGGAGCCCTTCACCAACTAAACAGACTGAAGAAGCGCCACAATTCTGAAGTTACAAGCACCAGAGCCAGATTTTTTTTTTATCTACTCTCTGCTTCTCCAGACGTGGAGGCTTACAGAAACAGCTCTTCACAGTTTCTCTGTTTATAGTCTCATCTTTTTTTCCATTAACAAAACTTGAAAATTCCACCACTGATCAGTTTACAATATACCACTTCCAGTGTGAGAATTACACCTTTCCATACCATGCTTAAGGAGTGCAATCTATGGGTTGTCACATCTAAATAAAGTTCATGAGGGGGTGCTCGAGGACAATATTAAAGCTCACCTCCTTTGTTGAACCTTGCCCTCACAATTTAAGAGACAACCCTGCCCCTCAGTCAGCTATTCTTCAGTTTTATCTACCAAAACCAGGTGTTTCCACAGTCCACCTTGTCAAAATCACCTCATTCCTCAATGGATCTTGTTCTCTCTGTACCTGTAAGATTCCATATATTATACTAAGTCTCTGCCTCGTGCTGGTGAGTTTATTAATGCACTAAGGATGAGCTTATTATGGATGGATTTTAATTGCAGAATTTAACCTTGCTGCTCACTTGACTGATTCAGCTGTTCTTCATTCGGCAGCTGCACAGTGCAAATGAAAAATAACCAACCTCAGATTTTTCTTAGATTGAATTGCACGACAGCACGAGGTGTTTCTAATTCTGAAAGCACCTTATTTCACAGTGGATCCAGAGAAAACAAGCCTGCAGCTATTTGACTGCTTTAAATCGAAAATAAGAATTAGAGAAGCTGGTTCTGAGGGGAGATCAACGTTTATGGTGGATGGATGGAAGATGGTGTTACACTACAGCAAATACTGGACTGTCACACAACGACAGAATGGATTTAGGCGCTTATTTGTGTCAATTTGCCCGTTTTTGCATCTGCATGGACGTTGGTGTGTACATGAAGCGCTGCTGTACGTGTATGTTAACATTTGTGCTTCTGGACTTGGTTCGGAGGCTGTCACTCACCTTTTCTTGACCAATAGGATGGCTACCAGCACCAGGAGTATAAAGACGAGAACGCCGGCGCTGATCCCGGCGATTTTGACCACGCGATCGGCCCGTTTTTCAGGGTCAGGGATAACTTCTGGCTCCTCTGTAGCACCTGAAATATAATGAAACAAAACATCAGGCTTCATTCATTCATTCATTCAAGCTTTATTAAGGACACAAAAACTAGGTCCATGGGATAAGATAAAAACATACACAATAAAAAATAAAAGTAATAGCACATTTTAGATGTAAACCTTACAGAACTAATCTTGGGACAGACCAGGGCTTGTACAATTGAGTTTGATAATTTTGTAACTGCACGAGTGAATAAATAAAATGCCATACAGCAGCTGCACAGTGTCGAACACCACCATCTACAAACATCTGACTGGCATTATAATGTCTTGGACTGATGTTGTTGTACTGTTGTTCTGGTGAAACGGATAATTACAGCTGAGTAAAACTATGACATAAACTAAAACTGAATGACAAATAAGAGCCAGAACTGAAAAAAACTGCCTTTTTTGTTTTCCACTCATGTTACTGGATCATGGTAAAAGAATAAGAACAAAATAAGAATATGAAACAGCTTTGCACAATGTGAGACCTTCAGTAAATTGTAACAGCCTTCTTTTTCACTAAAACCAAAAACTAAAGCTAATCAGTTGCTCAAAATAAAACTTCTTGTGCACTTGTAAAACTAATGTAATCTCAAATCAAAGACCCTACTGAAAGACTTCGTAAAAATTAAACTTAAAACTCCACACTGTTTGAGCCAAAAGGTAAAAAGTTTCACAGCTTTTAAACTTCGAAGTTGTCTGTTTCTTAAAAATGTATTCCTAATGGTCAAATAAAACAAATCCACCTGTAAAATGAAGATTTCCAGGAGCCCTAAAGCTTTTCAACCGTCAGAAGCATTTCTCTCCTGCACTTACTATAAGCCGGTTACACAAGTAATGTCAAATCTTGGCACTATTTTGAAGTATTTACACAACCCTCTGTCACCTCAGGCTGGAAAACGATGCCACCTAACAGCCCCAGGTATTATGTTTGTTTTCTATGAAGGTGTCTCTGCAAAATGCCCTCACATCAGTAAAGTGGTGAGAGTGATAAGCAAACAAGCCTGATAAGCCATTTAAAAATGAGCGTTTAATCGTTGCTGTGCTAACCTGCTTGAGCAAATATCACAAGTGTTAGTATTTTCTTGCAAAGCTCAGACAGATGTTGATACAAATTCCAAGGTACGTGATAATGTAAATAAAGGCCAAAGTTAAGTTTGAGGAGCTTAATTAGCACATCGTTAAATCAACAGTTGCGTTTTAATTATGTAAAACAGACTGTGTGTACTGATCTATTTAAGTTTTCACAACAACAATACCATGGCAGATGCTATTTCCACCCTGGTGACCAAAGCATTTCCAAGGTTTTTTTTAAGGATGTAGTTACTGTTGGTACATTGATAACTCTGTTTTCCTAAATCTATCCACTAGTTTTGGGGCCTAAACCTGACTTAACAGCAGCTGAAACCTGAAAATTAAGTAAAAGTCTCACACAGGAAACAGACGTCCATTCACCTACCATGTCCTTGTTAACATGTTACATAACATTTATTGTCTGCATGCTTGGGTATAAATAGACAAACAGCTGTCATGTGTCTGTTTACACCTGGAATAATTCCAACTATGACAAATTACCTATTTTACAATACTTCTTACAATATGAAGATAAAATCAGTGAAAAAACAAGAAGCAGAGCAGTGAAAACTGAAAATGCTTATCCCTGAGTTGTTCTATTTCTGAGTTCCCTGAACAAAACACATATATTCCGGTTGCTTATTCATTTTTGTGTCCCTTGGTTAGTTAATTATATTGTTTCTACAGTCACTTGTTCATCTTCTGCAGCTGTGGCCATACTCTTACAAACAGTAGAAGTGAACACTCCCTGTTTAGACACTAATACAGAACGGTTCAACTGAACTCATGTTTTCATTTTGTATTTTTTCAGTTTATCCTTGGTGGCATGGTCTCATTGGCCTCTGAAATGCAATTTAACTGTGGCTGTCCAATGTTTCTGCACCAATGTCACCGTATATTACTCGCATTCAAACTCATTTTTGTTCCTGATGACTTCAGAGAATTGACTGAACTCCCAGATTTTGTCTGTTTGGAATTTAATTCACAAATGATGCTCCAGGCAGAGTGCATGCAGTAGTGAGCTTCAATCCTGTTGATCATAGGCACAAAGTCAACAGAAAAAGAGAGAGAGAGAGCATCTGTTTTCATGCTCCTAAGCTCTGCTTAGTGTTCTGATCTCTTAACACCAGAATAGTTCGTACTGCAGCATAAGAACATTATCATGTATTATGATAATCCAAATAATCCAACAAGACCTATGCACAAACTCCATATAATGTAATATATCTATCAAACAACAATCCATTTCTAATGCTAAATGTCAACAAAACAAACACAATCTCTTTCTGTTGCTCTTTATTTGCCTCAATATTTGTGATGGTATGAGTCGCCTTTGAAATGGCCCAATATTATTATGCAACAATATTACACTAAAACATACTGTACTCAGATTAAGTACGCATGCTGGTGGAAATACTGCTTTTAAGGGTTCTTTGGAGGCCAGGCTTTAGGCTTAATACAAATCAAAGATTATTAGTAAATTTCCAACACTGAATCCTCCACAGGTTTTCTAGGTTTGGAGTCAAACCAGTACAATTTTCTACACTTTTACTACTGTACCCTAAGATTTTTTTTTTTATCATTTATTTGCAGGTAGTGGTTAAATCTTTATCTACAGATCACCAAAATCAATGCTAAGTTTGGGAAAATGTATTGAAATAATGTATACTGTAGATTGTGGTTATAAATGCAGCAGTCATGAACAAAATATATCTAAAGTTAAACAGTGATCTATGTAGGAGTGTGTAATATGGCACTACCATATATTTTAATATCATATACTTTAAGGTTTACATATTTTTTAGGGAATTTATCTTCTATTTTTGAATATTTTTCAAGCAAAGTTGTGTTTCTATTTTACGTATTTTACAGGACATTCTCCATTTCTACTGTTTTTGGCACATGTGCAACTTCACACATTTCACACTGTGATTTTTACTCTGATGACAATATACTGTATGTTGCGCAATGATAAAAAACAACTATTATTTCATATTGCACTCTAGTGATAGCGTCACTGTGTTAACGCAACACGAATTAAAGCAACGTTTTTCATAATTTTGATTATAAAAATGCAGGAATGCACTAAATCTGTACGAAAGCAACACAAAAAGCACAGACTGAATGAGACTGAACCTCTTCTAGCACCTATGCAATGTCAAAACACTATGGAGACAGTCACTACGCAATTTTTTTTGCATCTATGATTGTTTGTTATTCACCATTCTATTAAAATATTTAATGCCTGATTGAAAACTTGATTAAAGGTTATACATAAAAAGAGAAATAAACAAGTACTTTTTATTTTTAAAGTATATGATATTGCAGAAAATGTTCTGTACATTATGATATGTACTGTAATTTGCATATGAATTGGCCAACTTCAGGATATGAGAGGTAAACATCTTTCTACATCCCCATGAATCCAAATCCTTTTGTAATATGATAAACTCTCTCAGTGTTATTGTGGTTTGCGGTGCAGAGATACCCCACCCTGGAAACACATTATTCTCATGTGTTTTCATTTATTGTCAGGTCAGACAACCTTTTTCCCAACAATCACAGGGGAAAAGGGTTACAAAAGAAGACGCAACAAAAAAGAAAAACAATCTTTAAAAGGCTCTGAGTCTGGCCTCATAATGTCCATGGTGGCTCTTAATGTCTGTAAAATTATCCAGGTCAGTACACTAACGCTCACAACCTACCCATACACAAGAGCACGGACACACAACACCCTGAGGCCATGATGACAATACACAATACCCCAGATGACCTAATAGGACCACCATCACTTAATCCTCCCTCGCGGATGCATGGTTGAGTGCACACACACATGCCGATGGATAGAAAGGAAGGGACAGTCGTCTGACCTCTCCGTCCATTAGCGTGTTTGTGTGCCTTATTAAAAAAATCTAAAATCCTCTCTAAACTCTTCCAGCTTCAGTTGTAGCTCCTCAGGCTACACAGGCAGGGTGTTGTCTCTCGATTGCTGCCTTTGGCACAACCACCTGTACAACCAGCACCAACGTTTCCTCTTCTTTTAGTGTGGAAACATAAAACCTTTTAGGCACTCGGTGGATTATAGGCGCCACACCTTTGATCTTTCCTAGGAGATTGGCTTCCTGGAAGCCTCAATGCTTACAGGTCTTGGTCACTGTGAACTCTCTGAACTGGAAAAACACCCAGATGAAATTTTATCTACACGATGGATTAGCTTTAAAGATCAATAACTGTAATATTTATTATTATTATTACCTACATACTTATATTACTTATATATTGTTGTTACTACTATAGACATATTGTGCATATTATAATATTATAACATAATAAGATACTTGTTATTATTATTATTATTATTATCATTATTATTATTATTATTATTATTATTATTATTACTACTACTACTACTACTGCACTTGTTTCTACTAGTACTTTCCAAAGTGCAATGCAATTTTTCACTACTGTTTTTTTTTTTTGTTTGTTTTTTTTATAGTTATTGCATTGCTTTTTTCTTGTGGTATTTCTTGTGTGTATATTTAGTGTTGTGCTGCTTTTGCAACCTCAATTTCCTAAGGGCTTTGCAAAAAGGATCAATAAAATTCTATCTAATCTAATCTAATCTAATCAATTCTAATCTAATTTCAGACCAATCGGGATTTTATGTGTTATGAAGACAAATTGAGAAACCTTGTGTATATGTATTAATTTATAATTTATCACTTGAGGTGTAAAGCAAAGAGTAAATATTCCCCCGGAGCCTAGACACTGGTAGCAGTGATGAAGATGGATGGAGCTGAGGATGATTCAGATGACAGAGCTGAAGTGGTGAGGGGATAGAGGGTCACAAATCAGCCACGAAAAAAAAAGAAATGACAGCACAGTGAGGGAACACCTGAAAAGTCTGACAGCTCATAAGTGATGGCAAAGGGTTTGAGGTTGTCAGGTTGTGACTGAATGAAGATGTAAATCAGCTGATTGAGTTTAGAGACTGTGGGAAATGCAAATGGAGGCTCTAAATTTGGGCTTGAATTAAAATAAAGGCAGATAAAGTGATGATAGTTTGGAGCAGGAAAATACTGTAAATTAATTTTTTTTTTTTTTTTTTTTTTACTTTAGAAACTGATAACAGTCAAAGCAATAAATACTTAAATAAACTGAGCATCAAAGTCCAAGTAATTAATCAATGACTTTGAATTCTGAACTTGAGGTGTTATTTTTTTTCCTTAAAGTCAGTAATTTCAGCAGCTCAAGTTCTGCTGATAGAGACAGTTTGTAAAACATCCTGTTGGCAGCGATTAATTGTCTATGTCTAATCTAATAATGCAACAATATTTTTTATAAACTGAAGCTAATGAAGGTTTGATGTACTAGTGATGCCCTGATCTGATCTACAAACCAAATAATCCAAATATAAGGGAACATGTTTAGAATAGACCAAAACCAAAAATCACATCATTTCATCAATAACTTGATGCAAGTAACCAGTAAAAATTAAATTTAAAAAATGGCCATTACTAGTAAAATTCTGACTCATATCACTATTGAAGTATCTCTAAGTAACTGCAAGGTCATTTTTCTGCATATCATTAAGTACTAATTGCTATTTATCCTTGTGTCTCTTTATCACATTATGATTTCATTCACATCTTTTTGTATTCTGGTTCAACACTAAAACCCCAATGGTCACTACAACGTCTACAAATGACTGACAATTTCACTGAAAACATATAAAGTGATTTTTCTGTTTATCCCTGCTTTTACTCTGACGGCTAACCTCTGAATCATCAGTTGCATTTCTAAAAATCTTTCCTCAAAACAGTGTGTGTACCCTGCCCTGTGTGTGTCTGCATGTGTGTGTGTCTGTGTGTTATCCTGGGGGATTAAATCCACACCAATCTAAAACCAGTCTGATAATCTATCAGCATATGGCAGGCAGTAAAAACATGACATTTAGACTGTGCATATACAGAGGCTCCGTGTTTTCTCTCTCTAGTACGCATAAACAAATGGCTCTGCAAACAATTATAACGCAGAAAAATATCATTCGCTATCAAACACAAACAAATGAGGTTGATGAGATTTATGAGGGTATTTCCTATGTGCTAATAAATGTGATGGGCAGCAAAAACAACCACTAAACATCAGATTAGCGAGAATCATTAAAGAGAGCGTAGAAATTTAATAAGAATAGATAATTATAGGAGACAAAACACATAAAAAAAATCAGCATGGTGAAAATTATGTTAATGAAAATGATACAGATAATGAAAATTATATTTACAACTGATTTCCAGAGAAACATCTGAGCAGCATTTGAGCATCAAATGTTAGATAAGAATAGTTTTTAAGTATCAGCCACAAAGCCCAAAGAAAGGCATGTTTCTTTAATGTTATTGATGCTCCCTTTAGTTTAGTGGGTGCACATGGGAGCACAGTTTTTCTACTGTGTAATGTAAACTTTTTCATGAATTATTTTTAAACTGGGTTACATCTCCTGTTATTCACATCAGGCTGAAGGTACCGCTTGTTGCCTACAGCTCATTTGTGGTTTATTTTCACACAGATGGGGAGACAGACCACAGTTTACTCACCTTTAGTAGCCAGCCTCAGACACTGCGTTTTAGTCTCCTGGACAGAACACAAACAAAAGACAGAAAAACTCATATTTTAGTCCCATGTAAACACACAGTGCACTACGATATTATAAGACAACATGATGTTATTGGGGATAAATATAATGGCAACATTTTGTTAGTTTTTACTGTTTCCCCTTGAATATATTCAATCCCATTTGTGTGTGTTTCATCATATGTGCAAATACACTGCCAGCCAAAAAAAAAAAAGTCTGCACCTGGATTTAACTCAGCGAATAGTTCAGATCCTTTCACTGAATAATTTCTGCAGTGATTAACCCAGAAAGACCCAAACAGCCACCTGTGACACAAACTATCTACTGATCTAAACTGTTTAATACCTGTTGATTCATTAATCCTATCAATACATGTACATAATTGGTGTAAAATACAGTTTGTCATCTTTTCATGGCCATCAGATATGACTCATTTGGATGTTCAGAGGTTCCGTGGTTAGCATGGAAACACCGTCATCTTCTACAACATTGATTCACCAGTAAAACCCATGGAGTTGGATCAATAACAATCGATGGACATACTTGTTTTTACAATCAGTTAGCAATATCTTTGCTGAAAAGGTCACTTTTTCTTCAGATATAATTAACTTTGAATTTACTTTAGAGTTTTCATGAGCATCTATATCATCTGTGAATTGAATATAGGAAAATACATGATTTACACCAAAAAATGCCAAATAAAGAGGATTATATATATACAGGGTGGGGAAGCAAAATTTACAATATTTTGAGGCAGGGATTGAAAGACACTGTATGACCAATTAGTTTATTGAAAGTCATGAGAATTTATTTGCCACAAGAAAATTTACATCATAGAAAATGTTTTTATTCTATGTGTCCTCCTTCTTTCTCAATAACTGCCTTCACACGCTTCCTGAAACTTGCGCAAGTGTTCCTCAAATATCCGGGTGACAACTTCTCCCATTCTTCTTTAATAGTATCTTCCAGACTTTCTCGTAATAGTTTTGCTCATAGTCATTCTCTTTACATTATAAACAGTCTTTATGGACACTCCAACTATTTTTGAAATCTCCTTTGGTGTGACGAGTGCATTCAGCAAATCACACACTCTTTGACGTTTGCTTTCCTGATTACTCATATGGGCAAAAGTTTCTGAAAAGGTATGGATAATAATGTTAGGTATGATTATGACATCAATATATGTTTGGTTTCAAAACAACTGACGTAGTGCCTGCTGAGAAAAAATCAACTAAATGTTCATTGTAAATTTTGCTTCCCCACCCTGTATGTATGTATGTATATATATATATATATATATATATATATATATATATATATATATATATATTTTTTTTTTTTTTTTTTTTTTTTTTTTTTTTTTTAAATGGTGATCAATCACTTAAGAAAGGTAGAAATAGAGAAAAAAATTATTTGGGAACTGCCTTAAAAGTAGCACTGGGTCTTAATGGGTTAATATGTTTCAACCGCAACAATTCCTTGTCTTTCAAGCTTGTCATTTCTTAAACAACCATCAGGCTTATAGAGAGCATAAAGATTGGACTGTGCTTCAATGGAAAAGATCATATGGTCTGATGAGTCCAGACTGACCCTGTTCCAGAATGATGGGTGAGTCAGGGTGAGAAGAGAGGTGAATGAAGTGATTACCCATCATGCCTAGTGTCTACAGTACAAGCCTGAGAGGGCAGTGTTATGATCTGGGGTTTCCTCACATTTGGGGTTGATAAGTAAGTATATCAAAACAACTCAACAGTGAACGCATGCTGTAATAAAACCTAAAGGCTAAATGGCTAAAGCTAAATACAGTCGCGGAAAAAAATTGTAAGGCCACAACTTGTTTTCTTCAATTTCTTGTTCATTTTAATGCCTGGTACAACTAAAGGTACATTTGTTTGGACAAATATAATAATAACAACAAAAATAGCTCATAAGAGTTTAATTTCAGAGCTGATATCTAGCCATTTTCCATGGTTTTCTTGATAATAACCAAAATCACTTCAGTTCTCACATCAATAGCTATGGCATTGTACTGCCAAAAACAGTGCTTTTAGGCATTTCATGTTTTCTTTTCTGTCACATGATGCACACAGGAGTTAGTACTTGATTGCATAACCATTGTTTTTGATGACTTTTGATGGTCTAATATTTTTTTCCGAGACTGTATCAGAGCATGGGCCTTGTTTGTATAGTGTAACGGTGTGAATAAATAAATCTTTACCCTTTCAGTGCTGCTCACAGCTTGAAGGTAAATGTTGTAGTTCTTTCTTGGAGCCAGTGGAGGATTCCAGAAACCCTAAAGAAAAAGCACAAATCAGCGTTATACAAAGCAAAGATATACAGCGATGTGTGCTGATTGTCAGTAACTGTTTTCCCTTGTTGCTACCACTAAGAAGGCTTTGTTTTCTTTCTTTCCTTGTCGGAATAGCAGTATGTCTCAAAAACTGAACCCTAATCTTCTTCTTGTCTGGTTCTTGAGCTGCAGAGCCTCATACACCTGATATAAGTTAGAGTGGTTTCAATTTGATGTTCTTATCTATCCACCTGATATACCTTCTGCACTACATTGAGAATATGTTGTTCAGATAAAAAGAGCTTGCCTGATATGTCTTGTTGTCTCCCACAGTGAAGGGGAGGGGCTCAGGTAGGTTGCTTGGGGAAAGTTGGGCCGCATAATAATAGGGAGATCCGCCGCTAGATGCACTGTGGTAGGAAACAGGAACCTGGAAAAGGGGACAGATTTACATTTACAAAATAATCTGCAACTAAGTGGTCTGTCTGAACGTGGTGATAAACAAATTAAATGTAATGTTTATGCTAGAAGCCCCCGCAATATAAATTAAGAAAAAGGCATGAGTTTTTACATGCATTGAGATAAAAAATACCTCATAACAGTCAGAGGAGGCTTGGCGACGTGACCGCTGTGGATTGACTTCCTCTACCACAATCTGGTATGCACTGCAGAGAAAAGGCAACGTTAGCTTCCGCATAAATAAGTCATCAGCAGAGCTTTATTCAATAAAAAACAAAATGGTAAATAAAATATTCAGGGCTTGTTTAGTGTTGCGAATTTAATTATTGTTTATCGACTTGATTTCTGACGCATGCCAAAGAACACTCCTGACTCCACGTAACCCTCAGAAAATGACATGTTTAGTATAATTACAATCATAACCGACTGCACTGGTATACACATATTTAACCTCTTCTGCTATGCACAGACAAACTTGTACTAATAACAGCTGGATAAAATTTGTTTATGCATATTTATTTTACACCAGAAAGGGGCTAACAAATCTGGTTTGGTCATGGATGGGTTGTGTGTATGTACCTTATTGGTGCTCCCTTAGCCTGGGCCGGTTTGAGAAGGACAGTGATGGTTGTTGCAGTTTCATTCAGGAAAGCCTCTGATCCATCGTATTCTTCCAGTGTAGGAGCTGAATAAGAAGCAGTACAGTGTATTAGTGAGTATTTCATACCTTTGTGTCTTTTTTTAACTTCATTTAACCTTTATTGAACCATGAAGTCCTTTGAGAATAAAACCTCTTTTTGAGAGAGACCTGGCCATGAAGGCACAAAAGACCATGAAAACACGAAAACCATATATAAAATACCAGTAAAAATAAAAGGTAAAAGAAAGGACTGGAGAACAGAATGAAAGGTTTATGTGTATCAAAATGAAAAAAAGCTGTTAGATAAAAGATGAAAAATATTTGACATAACAGACATCCCAGCAGAAGAACTTCTTGATAGTTCTTGTTACTACAGGGAAATGTATCCTCTTTAGTGTGTCTGCACTGTATAAATCCGAGAGTGCGGTTTTTACCTCCTCTTTTAGGTTAAGTACTTTCCAAGGACATGAGGAACCTTGAGTAAATGCATGGCAATTGACCCAAACGTAAGCATACATTATCCTAAACACACCATTGGACAGTGGAATCTCTACAAACTCATATGAACTTCCCCACTGAAAAGATTTATTCATCTTTGCTCAGAACAAATGAGTGTCAAGGTCAACACCTTGGTTGGACTGTAAAGTTTCTAAAGTAAGCTTGGCTTTCTAATTTAACCCATAAAGACCCAAACATCCACCGGCAACCAAAAGCATCTACTGATCAAATACCTGTTGATCCACTAATCCTATCAATACATGTCAATAATTGAGTTAAAATATAGATTCTCAGCTTTAAGTCTTCATCAGATATGACCCATTTGGACGTTCAGAGGCTCCGCAGTGAACGTGGAAACACCGTCATCTTCTACAACATTGATTCACCAGTAAAACCCATAGAGTTGGATCAATGACAGTGGATGGACACACTTATTTTATGTTCAGTTAATTATATATTTTGCAGAAAAATGTATATTTTTCTTCAGTTTTATTTGTTTTTGATATAATCTGTGCTTTTATGAAGATCTACATGATCAGTAAACTAAATATAGAAAAATACATGATTTACACTTAAAAATACAAAATACAGAAGATAATATTGGAGTAAATGGTGATGAATCACTTTAGAAAGGTTAAAAATAGAGAAAAACATGCCACCTGGATGGTGGGGGGGGGCAAGTTCACAAATTTTGTAAGAAATGCCTTAATGTAAATGTTGTTATGGAAAAATGATAAATAAAATTGTTAAAAAAAATAAAGAAAAATGTATTTGGGAGCTGACATAAAAGTAGCTCTGGGTCTATATGGGTTAAAGACATTAAGAATTGGAGTCTGAAAACATTTCTAGATTTTCTTGTGTTTTCTCATGAGGTTATAAAATGCATTTTGGGACACCAGCATTGCAAAAATTAGATGGACAATTTTTTTTATATTCACCACCATGTTTGTAGAATAGGTTTAAACTGTATGTGAGTGTTTTTGAAACACTTTTGAAACTCTAAAAACATACAGCTCTGAATCATGCCATCTTCCATCTTGTTGTTATGTGTCATGTGGTAGTGATATTGCTGTATGGAGTTTCTGTTGGCTTCTGTATCGCATTCCTATTTGCAGCGATCATGCAAAAACAAAAAAGCCGTTGAAGGTATACAGTTCTTGGGAGTCCAGGAACAGTTTGGAGAAATTCTCATGCTTAAAAAGTCTGATCGAAGCAGAATATCTACCTGAAATATTTGTAGTCACATTGAGTGTGGTTGCCGGACCGAACCCTTTGGAGGTGGACGCCCTTATAGACAGCTGGTATGTGACACCTGGGTGGAGCTGGGAAAACAGATGATGGGTGGCGTTGGAGGGTAGAGACACTGTGAGGCCAGGCCGCTGCAGAGGCACCGAAGGGTCAAATGAACGCACTCCACTGTAGCTGATCTACAGAGGAGCAGAGACAGAAGCATGATTTTACACCTCTTTCCTTTCTTTGTGCAGGGGAACACATATGATGTTTGTTTACTACTGATGGTACCTCATATTGTATGATGATGCCATTAGGTTCAGCTGGTTCCTTCCAGAGTAGGAGAATCCTGTCTTCAAATGGGGTAGCTTTTAGCGACTGACTTGGAACAGGTCCTGGGACTGTAAACACACAGAAATAAAGTCATACAACGCCAATAAAATTAACAGCATAATTAAATTCTGCTTATCAGATCTACCCCTTGATCAAGAATACACAGCACAGACTGTCCAGACCATTATTGAAGTAATGTGGCTTGCCTGACACTAAATATAAACCAACAAAAAGACTTGTGTAGCTGTTTTTGTTTGTAGCACAGTGTTGTTCCAAGTAGAGGTTGCTGTGTGACATATCTGTCAGTGTATCTGTGAAAACTGAGCTTCACAGCTAAACAAAATAAATACAAGTCTTCAGATATCGTACCATCCTCGTCAGTTTGTATGATGGTCTCGTCACTTTCTTTGCGTCCCTCAGGATTGGTCAGAATCATCTTCAGGCTGACGTTGGTGTAAGGTGGCAGGTTTCCAACCAAGTGCCGCGGAGCTAAAATAAAAGATAAAAACACAACTTCAGTGAAAAACAGTAATGGAACATCAAATAATGTGGGTCATGAGCCCTAGGAGACACAATATCCACTAATCTTTGTTTCACTGACTGTGGAGTATAGCAGGTTTCGTGTTAACATTATATTAATTTATTGAAAAAGTGGATGTATTTTGGCTGGTGTCACTGAAAATCAACAATTAATTTGTAGTTATGCAGATTTTAGCCAAGTTTAGACATTTAGTTCACTCCCTCCAGATTTAAAGGATGTTGTTTTTTACAGGCTTTTCCAAGTAAACTGCAGACATTTGAATACAATTATTAACATTTGTATAAAGCTCTCTTTTAATGTCAAAATCTAAATACATAAAATGCATCACAGAATACTGGAGAAATATAGTCTAAATGCTCTTTTGTAAAGGCTGCTGGAATTTTTTTTTTTCCAGAAACAAACACTTTCCATCCTAAAATGCACCTTAGCATACTAGTGACAGATGCTTGTTTGTGTGGGGTAACATTAGCACAAGAATATAACACCTGAATAACTAATGAGATGCCATGCTAATGAATATGAGCAAGAGAGAGGGCAAATGAGACTATACTTTCTGAAAACTGTTGATATCATGTATTTTAAATGGATATTATCTAAAACATAATGACCAAATCCGATTTCTAACCTGGTGAAAATGAGGCCTGCATGATCAATTAGTCTCCTATTGTACAACACATTAATAATGATCGTATTAGACCGGTGCTCTAACCTTTCGGGTCCATGTCCAAGCAGTCAGCCTTGCTGCGGTTGTTGGCAGTCATATAATGGTAACAGATGGTGACGTTGAATGTGTGACAGCGAGTGATGTTGTATCCCAGTGATTCCCAGTCCACTGCTATGAGGCGAGATCTGGTTTCAGCGATCTTCAGTCTTTTAGGAGTCCGCATTGGTTCTACAATAAAAGGAAGAAAAAGAAAAGCAAAATGAGAACACAAATGGTGAGGGGTATCACTTATGACTCAGTGGTTACATGAGCATACAACAATTCTGCACATTGTTTAAGACTGAAAAACTGTTATCAAAGGCTGTATATTGTCAGTAGTGGACTCCAGGGTCTAACGTCATCACTTCACATTGAGGGCAAAACACTACACAAAGTTATGCATGTTAAAGTGAACCAACCACTACTTTAAGTATCGACAGACTCTAAAAGAACCACAATAAACAGTCTTAGCTTTGCACAGTAATGCTAACAACCGACGATGAAGAGTAGGGATGCCTTGGTCCTATGAGAGACAGGGGTTACTGGGTTGAATGTGTGACAGTATGTGTAATTTGTTGTTTAACTTACGGTAAATGCACTTATATAGTGGTTTTCTACACCTTCATGATGCCCAAAGTGCCATGCAAGGTGATGCCTACAGCCTACAATTTTGGGTTCAATGTCTTCAAGATCTGGAGCCAGGATCTGATCCACTGACCCTTCAGTCATTTGACAACCCGCTCTACCAACTGAGCCACAGCCACCCTTTATATATGCAGCTGTGAGAAAGTGTAGTGTGTTCTGTAATGATGATATAGTATACGATCATCACCAAAGTGAATGTTCAAATATTAAAATCTGAATCTGGAACCAAGTACTTGAAGAGTTGAATATTTGGGCCCCATCATAGTGGAAACAAGCAGCTTCTATAACAGAATGAAAACTCTTTTTTAAGGATTGCATAGACACATTGGGAACCACTGGTAGTAGCTAGGGTAATATCTGCCTTCAGACCCTGCATATAAGGTCATTTCACATTTGGGTAAGGCCAGCTTTTTATTATATTAAATGTTGCTAATTTTGTTGTTTGTGGGCCATAACAAGGAAACTAAATAACAGCAAAACCCAAATAAAACAGAAAATAACACTGATATCAACATCAGCCCTAAACTTTTTAAAACTTCCAACCTATCTATGAAGTTCCTTAGAGTTCTGCCTAATGTGAATGTATTTTGTGTTGCCAAAAACAGACCAACCATCCAAACTGAGTCAGCGTTTTCCCTGGTCGGAACTGAGATGGTTTTATGAACATCTATTTCTGCTCCTCCGTGACATTTAGCCATTTCTGAAATGTAATAACTCCTACAAGGCACGCCTTTGATTTCTATCTTTTATGCGGATTCAGAACTGTTATTGTCAATATAATCTACCTTCTTTCCTTTCTGCCCAGGGCTTTAATTACCTTAACTGGCTCATTAAACTGGATCAATAACCCCCCAGACCCCACCTACGTCTTCCCACACACACACACACACACACACATACACACACACATACATACACACACACACGCACACACACATATTCAAGTCTGCAAACAAGAAACCAAACCTTCCTCCGTTGCTTTTCCGCCTGTTCATATCTGTCAACTATATCTCAGACAGAACACTGCGTCCAGAATATTCACCCACTTCAGATTCCGTGCCCACTGCACAGTGGGGTTCAACCGCTTCACACAAAACAACTACTTCTTAAGCTCCTGTGGCAACTCATCTATCCAGAGCAGCTACCACTTTGGGAAAGCTATTACCTTTAGAAGCTAACCTCAGCCTTTAGTCTAAGCCTTTAAAGACTGCTCATTGTAAAGACAACATAAAGCACTCCGCTGATTTAGTGCTGGACTCCAATGAAGCTTCAGGAAACTTGTCGAGGCCGATGAAAAGAGAATGGTTCGAAATAATATGTTAAAGAAAAATACTGCAATTACTCTGACAGCTACATGATTTAGATACTGGTCATGATTCTAATTTACTTACAAGGCTGGGAATTCATTTATAATGGTAGAGAGAGGTGCATTTTAGAACATTTAATTTTTTTTCCGTTTTAAAAATAATATATACATGTACAGCCATTACACAAAATGACAAATCAAAACATTCACAACAGATCTCATATAAAAATGCAGCTCCTGTTTACTTTGATCAATTGTTTAGCCATGATGGACACAAAAAAATCAACAGTTCCTACATTCATCATGCCTCCTCATGATCTATTTCTATTAAATCTGACACCTCTGTTTTATAATACAGGCTTTAAATAGAAAATTATTGAATATTAACAGAGTTTTCTCTAGGATTCTGGCATTTGGGATCAGGGGTTTGAGGATTTACATGTTATTTAACTGAACCTTTTTCACATTCAACTATCATTACAATATTTATTAAAAAAACAAACTGGCTTTTCAATTTTCACATAATCCTTCGCATGCCTGTGAATAATAATTACAAAACAGCACTGGTTAAACAACAGTGAAGAGAACAGAACTGTGGGTTAGTCCATAGAATATTGCACAATGTGTAAAAAAAAAAACCCAAACATTTTATTTTGGCTCAGGTACTGTGAAAAAATACTTGGATATTTCAGCTACATTTAGGCCTATCATCCACTTGTAAACAGTGTTTTAAGTGGCAAAAATGAAGATTCTTAAAACTGCTTTCCAAAGTGTAGATACTGAAATCTCTGTATGGGTTTGTGTGTATCTGTGATGAAAAGAAAAACAAAGAGACAGGATAACACACCCCATATTACACGTCTATTATTGTTCTGTGTAATGAATCTGCACTTGAAACCTCAAGTTCAGGTGTATAAATGAAAGCATTACCTGCAGATTTAGGCTTCGTTCAGACATTTGGGAGACGAACCAGACTAACTTGAACCAACACTTGAGGTAACTTAAGTTTAAAACTGAACTTGTTGCTGCTCATCTTCATGATTAAAGACTGTGTTTGCTACAGCTAATATTCAACGACAGAAACAATGGTTTCTCGAAGTATTTCTACCAGTTTTTAGTTGTTGACATGTGGACAGAGATATTTTGTAAAATGAAGGTTGTGCAGAATACTTTTAAAAACCCGAGTAAGAAATTATCTGTGGACAGGGTATGATGTTACAATGAAATCCCTGATGAGGTCAGTGATGACCCACAGTGCTTCAGAAAACACTTTAAATTAAAAGTTTTCTTTGCTGTTCCTTGTCATAAACTGACATGTTGTCATTCACAGTGAAACCCATTTAATCACTTGTTGATGTTCCTTCCTCCTTATGTCTCTCTCTGAGGGGTAACCCACCTGTTTCCTTCTGTCCTTCTAGGATTTTAATAAAAACAGCTCACCTTAAATAGAGACACACAAGTCTCTCTCCAGCCCTCCTTGCCTTGGTCTGTGTTTTTCCTTGGGTCTTCCTCTCTCAGAGGAGACAACACAAGGACACAAACTTGTCGCTTCTTCTGACAACCCATTATCTGCCTGTCACTCACACACACACATGCACGGACTCACACTCAGTTATTACCCAAACACACACATGTGCGCCTCAGGTTGTGACAGAATCAAGATTAAATCTAGGGAGAGAATGTATAGGTGTGTGTTTATGTACGTGTGTGTGCACGTCTTAATAAAACTTCTAATAATAAGGATGCATCGGCAAGGGCGAACTCAAGAGCTGCACACTGAAACACAACCAAGCTGTGGTTTTCATTTAGATGTAAACGGCTCACTTATAATGAGACATATGGACATATGAAAGGAAATGAAAATGAAAGAAGACCAAGAGGAAGGGCGATGCAGACACACTGGGCAGGTAATTGTCTGCTGAGCAAATATCACTTAACTGTGTATGTGTGTTAATAGCTTAGGGGTCAGAGCATTTCATTTTGGCTTTAGGCTGTTATTGGTTGGTTGACATTTAAATAGAGTGAGAAGGAGACCTGCTGCTTTCTATGTCTGTCTCACCCTTATGCCTGCCTCTTCCTCACCTGTCTTCATCTCTTCCTTCCTGTCTGTCTCCCAGTTCAGATCAATAGTCGTGATCCTCGCCATAAAGCTAGCTATTAGGGCAGCCACACACACAGTTAGGGCACTGTAATAAATTGTATTGATTTCAGGGTCTCTAGATGCTAACACTGCTCCACGGCGAGACAGTTTTCAACATGGAATTAAAACAAAATATATGACTATCTGCCTGTCGCGCACACATAGAAAAACACACGCACCTGCATTTCAGAAACCTATTTCCCTCTTGGCCCATAATGCAATGCTGCTTATCTCTGTCTATTTACTATATAGGTGGGAGGTGAGACAATGAGAGAGTATGGAAAAAGAAAGAAAGAAAGAAAGAAAGAAAGAAAGAAAGAAAGAAAGAAAGAAAGAAAGAAAGAAAGAAAGAAAGAAGAGGGCAAACACAGTAGCACAGAAATTGAGTAGTAGAGTATTAAAAACAAAGCAATGCATGGAAAAATGAAACAGGGACTGAAGGCAGCAAAGGAGAGATAAAGGGAGCAGAGAGAGAGAAATGGGAGCGAAAGATGAGAGAGGGAAAGAAAGAAAGCGGCAGAGACAGCGAGCAGAGGAACGGGAGAGACGATAACTAGTTTGGAATGTGGCCAAAGACATGCGGGACCAGGTCCAACGGTAAACCACAGAGGCTGCCTTGTCCCTGTCCCCTCCTCCGGTAGACTGACAAACGGCTGGATTCATGTTGGAACTAAAAGGCTTTGTTCTCCACAGATGGAGCTTTGAAAACAACAACAATACCAATAAACACCAACAATAACACCAAGGACAGCAAGCTTCATATCAGCGGAATCCAGAGGTTGGAATTAAAGAATGTTAAACAAAAGGAAAGGAAAATAAAGTAAATGAAATAAAACTCTGCTAGAGGCCAACAAGCCCTGTCTCTCAACATAAACCATTATATGGAGCCAAGGAATATAAAGTACACCATAGGGCAGGGGAGAATAAAGCCTGAAGTAGAGAATAAAGAAGGAAAGGAAGAAAGGGGGGACATGGGAGGAGGGAAACCGAAAAGGTTGACAGGAGATGCAGCTAAATCCAAGTTAATCTGTCCAATTAGTTCCTGGTAATCCTTCTACTGTCATGAGAAAGACAAATGAAACTCCATTTATTCATTCTGTCTCAACTCTCCATTTTTTTTCTTTGCACATCTCTGTCTCTCTGAATATAAGTGCATTAAAAGTACAAATTTGGGCTGATCTTTTTGGTTTGGTCTTAATTCCGATTCTCACACCAACCTGTTGATGCAGATGGTCGCCCACCCCACACCTGGTCTTGTTGGAGGCTTCTTCTGTGGTGTGAAGTTCACAATGATTCTGATATTTCTATTTTTTTCTGAACTGATATTCTCCCCTCTGTAAAAGCTTTTATATATCAGTGAAGCGGAGTTAGGTAATGAAATATATCCACAGGTGTTTTGCACTGAATTTACTTTCCATAAAGCTTCAGTGAGAATGTATGAGGTGTTAGGTTATTTTGTCCACACTGTAAAGATGTTTGCATGTGGATGAAAGGCCCGAATGTAACAGGGTTTCTGCAGCTATCAGCAAATCTAATTTAATGCTTTTTAATGCCCTTTTTAATGCCACTTTAAACAAATTTAATGCCCATGTCCAACTGCAGATACTGTTTTATATATATATATATATATATATATATATATATATATATATATATATATATATATATATATAAAATATATATACAGAAAATACAAGTTTCACCAGAAGTGATTGGAGGAGGAACTAAATATGTATATGTATATATATATATATATATATATATATATATATATACATATACATATTTAGTTCCTCCTCCAATCACTTCTGGTGAAACTTGTATTTTCCCATTTTTCTGACATTTGCTAATATTCCCTCCACTCTTTCACCACAGCATGAGCACGCTCACAGCACGTTGCATTCCAAGCATTCGGTGTTGTGACTTTGTGTATCGGCCATAAACAATAGTCAATTAAAGGGTTCGGCCTGTCAGTCATCACACTATACATTCCATCAAAATTATTAAATGTTTATATAATCAAAATAAATCATGAATAACAATGCTTTTTTTTCCATCAAGTGTTTTTTTAATGCCTCTGGACATCGAATTTAATGCTTTTTAAATGCCATTTAAGGCCTTAATTTTCACAAAATCTACTTAAAGAATTTTAATGCTTTTTAATGACCCGCAGAAACCCTGTGAAAAGGGAAATATCAATTTAGATGGATTTCTTTTATTAGCGTGGGCATAACCTTGAGCGGATGCAATTATTGTATTCTCAGTGTCATAGTTATATGAATATGATCAATAAACACTTCAGAAAACTGCCTGAAACATGATGAACTAGAAGCACTCGGAGAGCGCAGACCTCCGCCAAGGCTGATCAGCCCCCCCCCCCCCCCCCCCCCCGTGGGCCCCCCCACCCCCGATCACCACCAAAATTTAATCATTTCTTCCTTATCCCATTTCCAACAAACCCTGAAAATTTCATCCAAATCTGTCCATAACTTTTTGAGTTATGTTGCACACTAACGGACAGACAAACAAACAAACAGACAGACAAACAAACAAACAAACCCTGGCAAAAACATAACCTCCTTGGCGGAGGTAAAAAGAAAAAATCACAAATGCTTAATGGCTTTACCTAACTTGTTAAACCAATATTTTCTCTTTATTTATGTCCATATAGTTATTTCCTGATGGCCTAGTTTCTTCCTGTTAAAGGGGAGTTTTAAGTCCTTCCATCTGCACAAGAGGGATTTGTTCTTTAAGACTATACGGCTGTGCCCTGTAATGATTTTGTCAAAGCTTGGTGTGATATAAATAAAAAGTAATCGCATTGATTTCCTGCTAATTATTCTGATTGATCGGGGGCTCTCTTGGCGGTATAAATCCATCATTGTCTGAGAGGTTAGGAAGAAGAAATTAAAAAACATAGTGAGTGATGCTGAAACAAATGCTCATAAATGAGGTGACTTTTGCAAATAGCTTGTAAAATCAAATAGTTAAGTAAACAAACTGGAGGATACTGGAAACTTGAAACTCACAGCTAAAATTCTCCATTTCCTTGTTATTCATGATGTGTTTTTTTGTTCTAAAATAGTAAAATACTACTTATTATTACCGAACTGCTTATAATTCTGCAGAGCTGTGTTTCTTTTCAAGTCCAACAATCACTTTGTGCACAATTAGAATTACACTTTTAGAAGAAATGTGTGGGCACTTTACACAAAATATGTGTAGCACTGTAGTTTACACGTTTTGTGTCAATATTGAATAAAACTGTGTTGGAAGCATGTTTTTCACACTGTAGCACAATGTGTTAACCTTCGCTGTGTTAAAATTATTAACATAGTGAAAGCGTTAAAATGAACAGAACATTCCAAAGCTCATCCAACAATGTGTGTAGACCTAACATGGTTTGCAAACACATCCTTTCTTAAGAGTGCAAGTCTTTTTATTAGACCTGTGGAAACCTTTATGTGCCTTTTAGAGTCACAGCATTATTCCAGCGATCTGACCTTCATTAATCCTATCGATTTTTAATAAAACAAGTAAAATGTGCTGAAAATGACCACAAAAACAGACTCATTCTAAAGGGACAGTGAGTGTGTGTCTGTAAATCTCATGGTGGTCTGACTCTGACCTTTAAAGCCTACCACCGTGAAGGGAAAGTGTGTGTCTGTACATTTTCACCTAAAAAGTACACATGATAAAAAAGCACATATGACAAATTGTGTGTGATTCCTTGTGTGTGTGTGTGTGTGTGTGTGTGTGTGTGTGTAAATGTGTGTTTTGTGATTCCATTCTTTCATTAATCCAAGTGATGCTGAGTTTGTGCAACATATGAGAAATACTGTGACTCTTCTGAACTGTGCGCTATTGTGTGTCTGTCTGTACACTTCTCTCCATCTCAATTCCTCTTAGTGCGTCTCTCTCTTCTGTGTGCGTTCATGCCTGTGTAACTATGGTTTTAGTGTGTGTTCCAGTGCATTTCAGTAAGTGTGTGTATATATGTGTGTGTGTCTAACCTGCCATGACCAAGAGGTTTTCAGCAGAAAATTCAGGATTTGGATTAAAAGCTACTTCTGTCTACTTCACCTTCTGTCTCTCCCGCTTTCATACACACACACATAGACAGACACGCACAAACACACACTGAAGCACACGACACACACTAACTCTTCACTTCAAGTTGATTATTTTTCACCCTTCAGACAAGAGCAATAAATCACCACAGAAGAAAAATAGAGAGTGGGAGAGAAGGCGCAACAGAGGGAGCGTGAGAAGAAGCAGAGATAGAAAAGAAATAAAAAGTGAAGATGAAGAGATGGAAAATAAAAGTGAAGAGGAAGGAGAAAGAGGAGAGGAAATCCTGACTGTCACTGATGTCAATTCCACTGCTGTGTGTGCGTGTTATAGCTGCACTGTATTTTATTAACTTTATTGGTTTTTAATTAAACATTATTTTGTGTGGTCTCATGTTTGGGTTTATACCTGGTGTTTGTCTACACATATCCCTGTGTGTATGTGTGTGTGTATTTGCATGTGCATGTCTTTATTACACTGCGTTGGACTAAATATTCAGTAAACTACAGGTGGTGGGATCAGACAAACCTAACCAAACAGAAAAAGCAAAGGAATCATTACCATTTAAATAACATTTCTTCCCTGTGTGTGTCTTTCTCTCTTTCAACAAACACAAACACACCCACCAGGCGTGTGTGTCATGTATATTTGTGCGTGAGTGTGAATGACCCTAGTCATACAACAAATAGACATGGGGAGATATCGAAGGCAGGAAGATACCACTGCAATAATAATAGAGGAAGCAAAATATCCAAATAATATGGAGGTACTTTTATTAGATATGTATGCATATTACCTTAAGAATTATCTCAAATGTGTGTAGTAATACATTTGCATTTACATTTTATTTACCTCTGTCTGTGTGACATGGGATTATAATTTATCATAGCAAATATAGGGTGCATTAATTTTTCTTAAACTGCCTTGAGCAAGATGGAACACAGGGTGAGATAAGAACACTTGTTTCCAGTGCAACTCGACTAATTTCTGGGATGATCTGTCCCTTTCATGAACATTGGTTTTCATGAAAATGCAGTGGAAAGGACTCTCAACTGCCAGCATATGCACATTTGTTTAACAAATTCCAGAATGGTAAAGATTCAACCCCCTTTGAACTGAACTCCACCCATTGGACGATTCTGAAAAATGGCAGAAAGTGGTCAGGGGGCTCGGGATGTGGGTTTATGAGGCCGGGGTTGTTCTGTGACACCTCTAGGCCAGAGACAAATGAACAGCAACACAGAATCATAAGGCACCTATTTTGAGCTGTATGTTGAAAGCTTTATTTTTAAGGGATTTCTAGGTTTGTGAAGGGCTTTGGTGCTGCGATAGTGTTTGTTTATGTTGTTGTTTGACTTAAAAACTCAACAGATCTGCTCACTGATGATGTAAAAACACAGTTCCAATTTTTTTTTGCAAATCACAGTTGTAATTATAGATCTTTTATAAAGTTTGTTTCTCCATCTGTTCTGGCAAAGATGGTATTTTTCTCTTTAGAAAAAAATTATTTTCAACATCGTACTCATTTTCAGGACCAAACTGGGTTACTTTTTTGTAGATGGGGGCTGCAGCTAATGGTCATTTCAGCAGTTGATTCATTTGTCACTTATTCTCCATTAACTGTTCGCTCATAAAATGTCAGAAAATGGTGAAAAATGCCAATCAATTTGCAAAGCTTTTGATGTTGTCATTAAATTCATTGTTCGGTCCAAAGATACATAACTTTCAGTTTATCATTAAAGAGGGGGACAGAAATCAGACAGAAAATATTCACATATAAGAAGGTGGATCTAGAGAATGTGTACTTTTCATCCTAAAAAAAAATGATCAAACCAATTGGCAAATAGTTGCCGTTTAATTTGGTAGTCAACTGCTGATCGATTAGCACTTGCAGCAGTAAAACATATTTTAGCCACATAAAAAAAGCCTAGGCGTATGGCCAAATTTTTTTTATCTTGATTTCTTGTCAATTTTACTTTTCTAGCTACATGAACGGGAGGCAAAACTTTACAAAGCTCTTTATTTACTAAAGCGCTATGCCATATACAACTGGAGAAACACATTCAAAATTTGTATATTAGAAGAAGCAAACAGGCTGCAGTTTGAATATTTGTTGAACAGCAAAACTCTCCAGAGGAATAATCTTGATTTTGGCATTTTCACAGTTTCACAATTTAAAAACTCTCAGAAAGATGAGGTCAGTTTTACCCAAGGGAAGGGAGGCTGTGCACCTCTGATACTGGGCGCTAATGTTCATTTTATATAGATTTCATGATGCAAAGACGTCCCAAATGGTTGAATCTGTCAGCCTTGGCCTTGTAAGTTCAGAGAGATGGGCATGTTGTTCAAGGCATGTTGATCCACGTTCAATCCATAAAATGCCATTTTTAAAAAAAATAAACATTAACACATTGGCACTGCTGTGTTCATAGTAGTGGAGCTTTATAATGTGGTCTACAGCTCAAAAACATGTTTTAGTGTGTAGTACCTCTTTAAACTAAATAGCATTTATGCATTTAAGTGTTGTTTATTGATTATAAAAAAAATAACTATAAATAAGGAAATTCTTCTAGTTTCCTGTTATAATGAATTTTACACTTTCACTATTACTATTCTATAGACAAAAGCTGCCCACAGTTACTTCATATTACCCTGTTGTGGTCTGATATCAACACATTAGTTAATGTCTTTAATACAAAAGTGTTGCTGCATGAGCGAGGAAAAGATTAATTTCCTCTTCCTGTCAAACAGGAAACTGTTCAATACATGAGTCGCCTGAACAAGTCTATGACTTCCTCTCTGTCAATAAAAACACACACAAAGACTCAGACACACACACACACACACACACACACACACACACACACACACACACACACAGGTTGGCAGGCATCAGTCAGGCCCCTTGGTTATGAGTTTTCATCTCTCTTTCATTTTCACTCTCCAGTTTCATCATTCTCCCACCTCTCATAGTCTCTCTCTCGCCCCACTCCTATTTTCTCCTCTTTCTTTTCAGCCTCCTTATTGTTTTTCATCATCTCTCCATCGCTCCCTTATTCTGTTTCACATTCAAACTCATTTCTTCTCTTTCTGTCTCCCTCTCTCATATCAACCCTCTCCTGCTCTGTCTCTCTCCCTCAGGCTGACTGTGTTTATATTTCAGTCGTTTATTTCTACAAATGTCAAACAGTGTTTCTGCCCTCCGTCTATTGATCCACAGAGAGAGAGAGAGAGAGAGAGATGGGGAGAAAGAGGGGAGGAGGGCAGCGGCAAGAAATGAAGTAGAAAGAAAAGAGGTGGAGGGAGATGTGAAAGAAAGAAAGAAAGAAAGCGGGATGATGAGACAGAAAGACACAGAATTTCAGAAAAGGAAAAGAAAGACCGAGACCAAGAGTTAGAAAGGTAGAGTGAGCCTCCAGTATTTTAATCACTCTTTCTTTCGGCTCACTGAGCAACCACAGACTGATTCAGGCTCTCCCCTCCTTTCTTTTCCAATTCTATTGCTTTGTGCGCCTCACCTCTCCTCTGCCTTCCTGCTCATAGTACAAATCACTCCACCAACTAAAATACAAATACTAAGGCAAGACGAACAACATACATGGACAAATCGATACATATAAAAAGCAGGAACGGTTACATCCACAAGGGGATGCAACTGAACTCTGCCTTTTTGGCATAAACCACTCAGCTTTATCATATAAATCAATGTCACCTTGCTTTTAGTGGTGGTTGGTTGTTGTTTATGACCTTAAGACACATTCATTTACTCATACAACTTGTGCCTGTATGAGTTTACACACTTCAGATGACCTACCTGCACATTTTGTCCGTGTAATAAGTGGCGGTCCGGGTTTGCCAGTTCCTCCTTCTCCTGGTCTGGTTAATAAGACCCTGATTTCATACTCGGTGTCAGGGTCAAGATGCCATAACTTATAGTTGGGAGAGTTCACTGCATGAGTCTCTGTCCAGCTGCCTGATGTCATACGGTACTCAACCTACAAGAAATAATGTCATTTATATAATTACTGTTTCCTCAAATAATGACCGGGGCTTTTATTTACTTATCTTTACATGGAATTGTCTCTGGTGTGTGAATAATATTTCATATTTTAGTACAAACCCTTGTTTACACAGTTAATGTTACTTCCACAGTCTATAATACAAAGGGTGTGATTGATGTAGAAATAAAACCCTTCAAGTATTCTTTTTATTTCCTTGGACAGAATTACTTTTATTGTAAATTTACATTGATCTGGTTTAAATATGCTACTTGAAATGACAATCCTTACGGTGTTTGTCAGTAATAAAAACTAAAGTTTGGCTGAGACATCAATATATATACTATTTTTCCTTTAAAAAAAGGAAAAGAAAAAAGAAAAAGCTGGTTCTCGTTTACAAGCTGGGTAAAAAAATAATGTGAATAAACCTCTGGTGCGTGTTATGTAATGTTCTTCCAGGTAAGCACATTTCTACAGGCTTAATTGAACACATTCAACAAGATAATCTAGCTCATTTCAACACTTTATTCTGGATTTCTCACTAGAAGTATTTTTGTCTAATTTTTATCAGTGCAGGTGTTTCTTACTTTTTCAGAGAAACTGTGGAAAGTGCAACAGCAAGACAATGTTTACACAATTAAAGCTCTGTTCGGCAAATGACAAATGCTATAAACTGAAAAGCTAAAAGGCTTTTATTTTGCACCAGTTAAAGACGTGATGCATTTGTAGAAAAGAACACTGCAGTGTATCTAATAAAGCAAATATGAGAAGATCAATACAAGGTTTTAAAGTATATACTACCATTTCTATGTATTAAGTAGAGGAAACCATAAATAAACATCAGCCTCTAATACAAGCCTCCTTCAAATAATTGCCTGGTACCTTCTGCAGCTGGAGTAAATGAATGCCCTGGACACTATGTGAGGAAATACAGTATACCCATAATGACTGAAATCCCACAAAACACTTTATATCAGTAATTCATAGCAAAAAAGTATTGAATATAGCACGATTTATTTTGTTGAATGTATCGGATTAAAGGGAGAGAAATGCACATTATCAGAAACCGAGCTTTAAATGAGGAAATACTATGAACAGAATTCATTAACAAAATTCTCCATTAAAACTTACCTCTTTCAGTATAATAGGTCCATCTCCAAATATGGAGTTAGCATTGAGCTGAATGAGCAGGTACGTGGGGCCGACGCCCAGCAGCTGAGGAGGGGCGATGGGGTGTGGAGGCTCTGAGGGGAAGACACAATGGACATGAGCATAAAAGAAGGCTTCAAAGTCTCACATCAGATGAATAAAACTCAATGGAACAAGGTCACAACGGAAGAAGAGTGAAAAGGGTTTGTTATTGTGATACAAAGTCTGTTTTGTGTGGTCAGTAGAAATGTGATACGTAGATACTGAAAGCAACCCAAAGAACCGTAAACAATGACTACTGGACATAGAACTGATATTTAAGAGGGATTATTAAGCTTAACGTGTGGTCATGCACAGGGACAGAAGACGAGTCAATTACATGCTTCTGTTTTTCAGAACTTTTGTCAATTAAATTTTCCTGCCTCCAACTAATGTATTTTATTTACAAGCTACGTTTTCCAGTATTCAAAGACACTTTGCACAAAAAGCTATGATTTTCATCTGTCAGCTGGCAGATATGTTGTTTCTGATAATGTAGTTAAATTACAGCTAAAAGACTTCTTGCAGCCAGTTCTCTGCAAAAGCCTTCAACATTTAAAAGTATTTTCGCCAACAAGTGACTTCAGAAAGTGTTGAGAAAGGCAAGTCTACACATCTTAATTTAACATTTTTCTTACACTTTTTTTTTGGGAACACAAGTTCTGACTTCTAACTTTAGTCTTTGTCTTTGTTTGAAGGCTCTATATGGAAGATTTGTGTGTATTTGTGAGTTGGTAATTTATGACATTTGCTCGCTCTATTTCTAAGATGACGACTGACCACCTACATCCATGTTATTTGGTTTTTATTTTATTGTTTTGGTTTTATTCATTCTTCTGTACAGCACTGTTTTTTTGTACATTTGTTTTATGTGTTTTAGACTATTCTTGTATTTTATTCTATTATGTTGCTTTTTATTTATTTCTTCTGTACAGCACTTTGGTCCACTGTGGTTATTTTAAAGTGCTTTACAAATAAAGTTGGATTGGATTCGATCCATGATAAAAGCCTGTGCACCGACATATATAGAGAACTCCAGTTTGGTTTTTGGTAAATCGTAATGTGTATTCTCAAGTTCCACATTTCTTTTTTCTGTTCCTCTAGAGCTATAACATTGTGCTACTCTTTTAGCTGTGAAATTCCATTCTGAACCTTTACATAGTAAGTTCTTCTTTTTTGTGAGATTGAGGTGAATTTAAGCGTTCAAGGACATGAGTATTTATTTACCTCCTGGATATAACTGTGTTTCATATAAACTGCTATTAAGATGTAACATAAGCCTATATCAAAGTAATGTTTGGCGCCATTTCTGTTCATGGTTCTTCCATCTTCATATTTTGTCAAGTAGAAATTTCATTGCAATTACCAGATCATGTGATTTGGGATGTATGTGTTTCGTCTTTGTTTTGGTCTTCATTCTGTTTATTTTGTGTCAAGAACATGCAGGTTGTACTGGCAGCATTAAATAAAACATTTTGAGGTTTATTGGGGGGGTTTTTGGTGGAAATTCGAGATGCTCATTTTGCTCCGTACATTTGCAGAAAGAGCAAACTCAAATCAACCAGAACAGAAAAAATCTCCAAAGATGATGAGATGGATCACATACGGGGCAGTAAGTGGAGAAGAACATTTTTCTATCTTTCAACAGGCTTAACAGTTATTATTAGAAATACTAATGGGTTATTAGTAAGAGTCAATTTTTCTAAGCCAAGCCCTGTGGTGGAAAATTACTGTGTCAGAATAGGCCACTTTGTTCAGATGTGAAGAGTAATAGTCAAGTAAGATTATTCAGCCACGCACCCACATGCCCATCAGACCATACCCAAATTTTAGGCACTTTGACAGCATGCACCTTTAACCCCTTTTAGCTAAAATGTACAGGTAGCCTTCATTTTTCAGTTGGTGTCATGGGATAAAGCATATTGGCGCGTTATTTTTGTGAAATCTTGAAGCACATATGAAGAATCACCTCCTAGTTTTGCCGCATAATTTATTTTACTTCAGCAAATAGTAACCTTTTGATGTTTACTGTAGTGATGAATAAATAATGTTATTAAACCCTTCCTGATGCAGCGAGTAGCTTCTCATATCTTAAACAACCACAAATTTGCTGGAGAGCATAAAAACTGACTCAGATGTGGTGATTACCCATCATGCTGAGTGCCTACAGGACAAGCCGGTGGGGGCAGTGTTAGGATCTGGAGATATTTCAGTTGGTTGGGTGTGTTTCAACAACGTTATGTGTAAAAAAAAATTGCATATACTGAATGACCAGGTCTGAACATCAACTTTTTTCTTCATTAATGACAGATACTTTCCAAAATAACAACACCAGGGTTCAGGGAGCATGAGACATCATTTACACACATGGACTGGCCACCATTGAATCCAGAATTGTTCCCCATTGAGAATCTGTGGGATGTGATGAGAAGACCTTGTGTAACAGTCCAACTCTCCCATCATAACAAAATGAATGTAACTAAGGATGTAAATGACTGTTGTGATATCAACTGTGATAGTGCATAAAGCATTTTGTAGCATAAATGATGTTGTAGCGAATATGTTGTGTAATGGTCCAACGAAACATTATGTGTGTGACTTTTGTTTTTTGGCTGGACTGTGTATATAGACCAAAAACTCATATGTGCAATTGTAATCTAACCAAACTGTGCTGAATTAGTTGCCCACAGACTCCTCACATCTTGACAAATTGACCTGATTCTGAGATGGTACATTTCCTCCAATGGGCCCCTCTCAGAAAAATTGACTCTTAAGCTCAACAGAGCCTTGACATCCCATCCAGAGGATAATGTCAGTAAATTTGAGTAAAACACACACTTGGCTTATCCTGTGTGAATATACCAAAAGAAACACAGATGTGGGGGAATTTCTAATCACACGAGCTCCCTGGGTTATACTCTTCCTGAGGCTTAAGCAGCTATATTTTTATTTTAAACTTTATTTTATATTGCATGTACTTTACCTTGAAATTTGACCATGTACAACATCCCATGACGGCCTTAGTGAATAAATAGTGTAGTTGAACGTAAAATGTGATGGATGTGTGATGGTTCAGGGCCATTCAGTCAGATCAGAGGGAACTGTCACATATCTGTGATTGACAAGCCGAAAGCACAACACATACGCACACAACTTTAAAACACACAGCATCAAAGATTCATCTTCTTGACACACATACACTCACAGATCAGCACATGAATTAATCACAAACATCCTCCACACACACACGGACACACAACCACACACACACTATAATCTATTTCACATACAGTAAATCATACAGATTTTATCACACTCGCACTCTCCGACACACCACAAGGCAATACTACTATCTGCATCAAGATATGAAAAAGTGTGAGGTTTTTTTTTAAAATCCAGCTTCAATCATATCATATCAAAGTAAGTATTATCTAAATTATGTGTGTGTCTGTGTGCTACAGTGCATGTTGTTCCATAAATAGTTATATTTTGAATTGCTGTCACCCTGTTTTTTTGTGTGAATCCGGATCTATGTCTGTGTGAGTGTGTGTTGAATATGGCTGTCAGAGAGGTGCAGGCTGGGAAGTGTCTTTTTAGCAACAGATGAAACACTGTAGTTTGACAGCACACACACACATGCGCACACACACACACACACACACACACACACACACACACACACACACACACACACACACGCAGACAGAGCTGAATCCAGATAATGAATGTTGAAGTGACTTCAGAAAACCAACAACGTCAACAACATGTCAACTTGCAATGCCATCAAATAAACAAAGTAAACAACGTGATGATTAACAAACAAAGAAATAATGTAAGAACTCACAAAGATGGTATATCTATTCCAGCAAATAAAACAGTAAGTTGGTCTGTTTGGATGCCTCTGTGCTATTTGTGACTTACTTAAAAGCCTATTGAGCATCTAAAAGATAAATAATAGACATAAAAATGAAACAGTAAGAAATGTAAGTGGGTCATTATGTGACTCCAGAGAAAACAGAGCTGGAATGGGTTCATGCTTTTGATTTTCTTCTTTTTTGTTCCATCACTTGTCATTTGTACAGTTGACCTAAAAAATATAACACATCATAAATGGTGTTGTTTTTGCACTGGTTTTGTTGTCACTATGTTTTTCATTATTAATCATGTATGTGAACCCTCTCGTCATTTCTTCTTTTTTTTTTTTTTTTGGGTCAAATGTAAATAAAAATAACAAAACAAACCAAGTTGGAGAAAATTTAAATGCATCTGTCATTTTAAACCAAATTTGTCCGTTTGATTATTTGCTTTAACCGTCACTCATTTTCTCTAGTGATATAAGAATATAAAAACTCCTGAGGGATGCCTCAAATTTGCTTCACATTTTGAGATTTAAATGCACTGCATGTATTTTCTACTGCTTTGTGTCTCTTAATCAAAACAATAAAAAAAAAAAACCCACTGCAGATCCACCACTTCAGTTATTAACACTAACAATATCTAAAGCTGCAACAATGAACTGATTAACTGATTACTTATCAACTACTGAAAAAATTAACAGCTAGCGTGAGTAATTTCTTACAAAAACAATATAAAAATGGTCAGATTCTCTCCTCTTAAATGTGAACATTTTCCAGTTTCATAAGAGGGCCAAACAGGTCATTCTAGAATATCATATTGGGATTAAAAAAACATTACACTGTGCAAAAAAAATAATAGCAAAATAAAATAAAATTAAAAAAAGAGAGGAAGAACATGACATGACATTTGACATATATTGACAGTATGTGATTGTAATTGTAATAGTATTGTGGTATTTTGTTAATTCTAAAACAGTTGTATGTAACGTTAGTAATGTATGTAATGTATTGTAACAGATGGGACATAAAACCACTGACAGACAACCGAAGGAAACTCTCCAAACTGTTGAATAAATCAAGGTAAAACTGCTACAAACCTCAAATCAGAAAAATAAAGCAAAAAAATAAAAATAAATATGAATATTTTGTTGGCGACCACTGCCCACTAGCTATGCTCTTTTTTTTTTTTGTTGCCCATCGTCAGCAATCTTGTCAATAAAGCTTAGCCATAACAAACCTCTGCTGACTTCACTAAGGAAGTCACTGGAGAGCATGTGACCTCCAGAACAGCAGCGCAGTGTGTGTCAGTATGAGTATGTGTGTTTCAGTATCCAGATCCAACAGCGATAGTAGGTTTTCTATAATTCCTTAAAGCCTGAATCCTAACCTGTCACTATTACTCAGTCTAAGTGTGTTGAACTAAAAGGGAATAAAAGACGTTTTAGAAGTGGACCATCTTATGTTTAAGATGATACACATGCGCTTGTGTGCACATACGTATGTGTATGACAGTAATATTGCAGGAGCTTTTTAGGCCATGGGTTGTGTGTAATACAAGCTGGCATGATGATGCTTCTGTGTTTGTGTGCGTGTGTGTTGGTGTGATGATGCGCTCTGTCACCGTAGGAACCAGAGGGCAAGACTTTATTAGAGCGAGGCTCTGACCAAACCACAAGTGACACACAAACACACACGCATTGAAATACACAGTCAGACTCCCTCGTAACTCAAACATATAACACAGTCGCCCCAGAAATGATGCTTTTGTGTGATTTTGCAATATCATGGATAAGTTTATTAATTTAGGATATTAGGTTGAAGGAACCTCATTGTTTTGGTGGTTCCTCAATGGGGTTGAGTCAAAATTCAAGAGCAGAGATGAGAGTTCACATCCACCTCCCATAAGATTTAGACAATAAAAGCAGAGATCAAGGTTTGGCTTAAATATTAGTAAATACATTGTTACAAGTTTTATTGCATCTTTGTAAACCTTCTTTTTATTAAAGTAACCCCTGGTGTCTTTTGCTAACCCTTACCAAGTACATTGAGTAACTAAACCACATTATCATAAATAATTAAGTGTAGTAATGCTAGGATAATGCTGGGAAAACAAACAAAATCCCTAGATATGTTCATGTGGATCCTACTTGTGGTCCATGATACACATATGGGACTTATGGGACTAATAAGGCATATCTTATCTAATCTTATCTTACATATATAAGTGCATGTCTGTAATGTAGTCGTACGCATTTGTGATTTGCTGAAGCCTACAGTTTTTATACAACCAACTGAGTTGACCAAACTGGTTCTCTACAGAAAAAAATCCGCCATTTCAGCTCTCCAGTGGTGTAAGAGACTGCTGTGTATTAAAACTAGAAATTAACTGATAATCAAAGGTGATGTTCAACATTTGTAAATGATCAGTAATCCTTAAAATTCAACTTTGGCTCTGATGCAGCTTCACTCTGTTTGTAGTCTTCACTGTCTGATGGCCAGAAAATAACAAAATGAGAAAAGAGAATTTTTTTATTTACTGGAACTTATTCTTTTTTTTTTTCTAAAAGTCAGATATTACAACAGTAAAGTTGCAATTTTGACATGAAAATATCATAGGAATAGTTTGTAATTTGCATAAAACAAGGGATGTAGGGCATGTCTTTAAATTATACTTCAGTATAGGTTTCACAAATAACAAAATATTTACATGCTTACAAATATTAAAAATATTATTTTCCTAACATTACAACTTTCACTCATTCTCTTAAGAATTTTGCCATTTTTGACCCCAAAATATTATAACTTTATTTTGTAATAGGATTTTTTTTCATGAATTATGACTTCATTCTCTTACTATTTTGACTTCATTATTTAAATATCTTTTTTTTTTTTTCCAACTTGAGTGGGGCCCTAATCATCCTTCATATTAATTCCAGTAAGTGTGAAAACATATTGCAGAAATACTGGTCTTTATTTCTTTGACATGACTGTCCACTTAAAGCCATGTCAACAAAGTTTAGTTTTACTGCCAAAGAACATCTGCACCTGATGTTGGTCTTCCATAATAAGTATCTGTATCAAGCCCTAACCCATAATTAAAATGATCACAATAAAATAAGGGACGCTGATGACTATTTTATTAAATCTTTACGAAGCTTTCCTATATCTCTTAATACAGAAGAGAAAAACCTATTCAGGAATGATGGAGGAGTCCATGTCACAACTACCCTGCTCCCATGATGCACCTCTGTCCCTTCAAAATGTGCTTCTTTTCTCTGATGGTGACAGCTCCAGCACACACAGAGGGAGCAGATAATGGCACATCTCTGTCATCTACATGTTATAAATATCAATAGATGAGGCCCCATGCCTACCTATTCCGAGGCAATTTCACCCAGCGGACTACTTTTCAAGCTATGAAAATGAAGCCTATGTTACTGTCCCCCCGTCAAACATTTTCGATGTATACAATTCACATTTTCCAACATCTGAATGGATCTTTCTTCCATTTTCTGTTCATCATATTTCTGCTACATACACAATTCCTCCTGCAACGTCCCTTCACTCATCTCTCTCACTTCCTCTTCAATTTACCAGTAAATAAATATTAAAATAAAAATATTCAGAGTAAAAATATTAGCAATGCAGCTGCCCGTATTCATGGACGTCAGTGTCCTGTAAGAACGTCGAATCTCCAAGAATCAGACTTTTCAAGAAGTGGATTAAACATATTCCCTGTTTCTTTGATTTCTCTCTGGCTCTCATCTCCCATCTGATATTTCTAATAAATAAACATGAGGCTCCTCTTCTTCCGCATTCATACACGCAGTCCTCATTCTTTTATTGTGATATCTTTCTAACAACCAGCCTCTGGATCAATATTCATTATCACCTATATCCCTCAGCGCTCCAACAGCACCTTTATAGAGACTGTAAAAGTAGCTGGCTGGTTTTCAAGCTCAAGTTGGCAATGAAACACACTGTGCACCTACTTGAACCTGGATCTATTTTCATATATGTAGATTGGTCCTATTCATGTTTAGACACATCTCCTGCTGTGTGAATTCCTCGTTCCTCTCCTCTTCTCATATTAAAAAAAAAAAAAAAAAAAAGAAGATGTTCGTGATAAATAAACATTAGCCACTTATATATTCTTACTAAATCAGCAAGGTCCTGCAGAAAATGTGTCTCTGCTGCCAGCTTATTTTTGAAGAAAACACAAACCCATTCGTCCTCAGCAGGAAACTCTAACCCATTAATGTCCTGCTCAAGCGACCCTGGCGGTACAGAAAATTGAACCTCAACATCGGACAGTGTAAAAGCCTTATTATCGGAGCTACATTCGGCTAATATTCATATTCGTGGTGCTTGGCTCTGCTTTGATTTTTCATTTCTTTCTCCGCTGCCATCTCTTATGCAGAATAATAAACATGACTCTCCTCAGATGTTTACATATTCAGACATATTCTTGATTCTGATATGGATATTCTTGGGATAATGAGCTGACTATTTACATTTAACTTTTCCTCACCATCTCCTTTTACTCCACGCCCCACTCCTCAGACCCCCCCCCCCCCCCCCCCCCCGTCACTCCCTTATCATTCTTCCTGAATCTTTTTCGCCTTTACCCCCTCTCTCTCTCTCCCTGCCCTTCTCCTCTGTCTCTCTGTGGGAGATAAATTGAATATGTAAGCTATTGGATGTGAATGAATAAAGCATCCCATCTCAAACACACATTGGTGACACCTTATTAACCACATGTCAGCTGCACATGACAGCTGGTGCACACATAGTTTCCAGTCACATGTGTGTGCATAGACACCAATGCATGTGGTTTACACACACACACACACACACACACACACACACACACAAGGGCTGGCATGCTCACATCTACATACACACAAACTGTCCTCATTAGTCTATATTGTGTTAGGGACTTACAATTTATCACTCAGACAGAGTGAAAGTGCCTCTGATTGGAAAGACATTTTGACACAAGTTAGTCAAAACACCAAAATATATAACAATAAGGTCACGGTTCAAGACTTAAAGGGATCCTTAGAGCTGTCAGGAATTATCCTTCAGGCACCAAACACAGATAGAGGTTTTCCCTAAGGACCATAATTGACTGGCCAAGGTACAAGTAACGGATTGATGCCACTTTTTTGATTTTTCAACCTTAAATAATCAATCAGTGGTGTTATTTACAGATCTAGCGCACAAGAAAAGCAGCCTGTAGAACAATGTTGTCCATTTAAAGGTGCATTATGTAGGCCTTGCAGGTTCTTACATGAGGCTTGTGTTAACCCTTTATCGAACAAGTGACTATTTTTGGTAATTTCCGCACACATTACAAAACAGTGACAGCAACAGTTCCAGTGAGGACAGTGAGTCAACAATCTTAGGTCCAATGTGGTCTGCAGGGTCTGTAAGGTCCACCTCTGCATGAACAGTGAGTGTACCTGCTTTGTTAGGTACCATGAAGTAATGGTACTAATGTAAGGAATGATGTTCAAAGGATAATGTGGATGTGGACAGGTGTCTGGATCAGCACTTATATTGGTCTAACGTTAAAAAAGTAATGTTCCTTTCACGTTGCATGTGTTGTTCTTGTATTTTTTATATATTCTTATTGGATTTTTTTTTTTTGGCACTCATGGGGAAGGAACCAAATATGGTAACTTCACTGACCTTGATTTTCAACATAATAAAAAATGCAAGAAAAATTCACAAAAGTAATGAAGCCTTATTTCCTCCAATAACACACTAAGGTTAGAATTTTGTATTTCAGAGTATTTCAATGAGTGCCCTATAAAGGGTTAAGAGCCAGTCGTTAACATTATACATTAACGTTATTTCATCAACATTTTTGCTAACATCCACGATATTATGCCTTATAGATACAGGCTCGGTTGGGTTTTCATTCAAAGCTCCCGAGTTCTTCAGTGTCTTTCTTCCACTGCTCACTGTTCGGTTAGAAATGATTAAAAGTATGTACAGTATATAAAAACTGACGCACGTGTAAGATTAAATGCACTTATACATGTAATTGTAAGCTTTGCAAAACTGAGAGTAAATGGTCGTGCCAATGAGGGTTACTGAATTAAAAATGACATATTTTAGCAGCTCTTTAAGCCAAATTCTATAGTTTAAAGATCTTATGTATATAATGAATATGAATAATAATCAATGTGATACTGAATCTCTCCAAAAACACATAAAATTCACAAAGGCAGCACACTAATCAAATACCACTAAGATGATTCTTAGAAGTACTCACCTCTGACAATAAGACCAGCAAAATTGGACACCCCGGAGCCACGCTCTGATTGGGTGACGCAGCGGTACAGATCTTGATCCTGATTGGTGACTTCTTTGAGGTGGAAGGAGGCAGCAAACCGTCTGTGGTTGATGTTTTTGGTCAGTGCCACAGGAATATCTTCTCCATTTCTCCTCTGAATCACAGACAGATACACACATTGACACACTGATCAGCTGGTGTAGGGGCTGAGACAGGTTTAACTGCCTTGCCCAAGGTCACGAGGCAGCTACTGACCACACATACTGTACAAGTACACAATCAGACACACACTCCCTGCTCCTGCCTCTCTGACAGCAGGTTTGAAGGTCATGACTACAATAGAGCTATAATGAAATCTGCAGCTATTAACCTCCTAATCATGTTAGCAGCAACGATGTATGGCCTGGAGTGGGCTGTGTGTAGAGCATTTTATTATGGTATGTCCTTAAGGATGCGATCGGACCACTCTGTTTCATCCTTTTTTGTTTTGTACATCTCTCTGACATTCCTGTTTGTGACTATAAAACAAAATATAAGTAATGTGTCTTCATGCCTTCAACACATTAAACGGTATTAAAATCTAATGGTGCATGCTTAAACTATTGATTTATTTGACACAGTGTTCAAATGCTTGAACAGTGAAGATAAAGTTGCAAATTAAAGGATCAGTTCACCCAAAATTACAAGGTCCAAGGATCTCCATAATGGTTTTGTTTGAGATTTCTGCTGAATTTCTGACTCCAGCCAAACCTAATGAAGGTAAATGGAATTTAGCTGTGGCATTCACAAACAAGAAATCAGAATATGCTTTAATAGCACCGTTAACCTTTTTTTTGTGGAACTATTTCTTCAGGATGGATGCCAATTGATAGCACTTGACTGCTATTATTGATTCTGCTTATTGATTTGACTCTATATCAATTCCCCTATTGATACCAGATCAATTTCCTGTGTGGAAAAAGGAGACGTGTACAGATTTTCAGCATCTGTTAAGATCTGAGAGTGAATACAGCGTATAAAGACAAAACACGGAAAAACAGATATGCACATGACTCACATCTTCAAAAGCTCTGTATAACATTTGCTTCCATTTAGGTTTTCTTAGTCAAAGCAAAAATATGCTCAGCCTGCTTTTGTGGTGCAAAAAGGAAAAATATGTCAAAAGTATTGATAAACTTGGAGGCATACACTTCCGATGAATCAGACAATGTGGAATGTAGATTCCCACCCCTATCACTCAGTAGATAATAGTCCCAATAAACTCTAAGCGGCAATATAACCCAAATCTAAGAAGATGTCAGATACAACCAGGGTATAGATGCAGTGATTGAAGTGAAATGGCCGTTAACCCTGTAAAGCCCGAACCATTAAATCACTGACAGAAAATTCCAGTTCTTTGAAACTGGAGTCTTTATTGGTCCTTCTGAACACCCCAAAAACATTTTTTTCAAATATCAATTTCCATGAATAAGTTTCAATTTTGTATCATATTTCATACATCGGGTCTCAATGCTCAAATATTATTATTTTTGAACAAACAAAAACATAATAAAACACAAACATGTCTAACAAATTGGTAATTCTTTTTCAAAATTGGTAAAGTTCTGCCTCCTTCCTCATTAATGACAATCTTGTAGTGTCACTGGAAAGGCCTCTGGTGAATGAATTCCTACCCCCTGGTGGAGTATCCATGTACTGCATGTGTCTAATTGTATACATCGGGTTTTTCAAGAAAAAAAAATATCACAGTGATCATGTAGAGGGCTTCAAAACTCATGTATCAAATATGATACGTTTGGCGTTATAGGGCTAATTCGTTTTTAAATGAATAAGAGCTGTTTCTTATAAATAAAAGTAAAAAATATTTATTTATATTTGTAAAACACACCTGTATTTACTCCATGTGTTTGTGAGCAGATGTGTGTATATGTACCTGCAGCCAGAGTTTATTGCTCGATGTATCCCGTCCTGTGGCAATACACTGAAATGTGGCGTTCTGCCCAGCATTCACCTCAACATCCCCAAGACGCAGGAAATGAGGGGATTTATCTGCAGGAAAGTAGGTCAAACAAATATAGAACATTAGACAAATATGCCAATACTTTGAGTTGACATCAGGGCCATACCTGTACTTTTCCATCTTTTTGATATTTGTTGTGTCTTCCGAGTTGAGACCCACAGGGAGTTATGGACACAAGCACAGACTATAGATTTCTGGACATTTCATAACCCTCAGGAATATGTTAATTATGCAGCAATTAGATTTTACTGGACTTAGATGAAACCAAAACACAGTGCCACATTGCCATTGGGAGGCAACAATGTCGCATCCTGTATAATTCACATAGCTTTCATTTCATAACCACCATGCTAAGATATGAAATAAGCCTTTTACTGCCCGAAGACGTAGTTTCAGCAGAGACATTTTCATTCTGTGCTGGTGATTGCAATCATAGATAGCAGCTACAATGTTAAGGAAAAACACACAAACACACACATTCATGCAAATGCTCACACACACCAACCTGTGTGTGAAGAAATGCAGCTGTGAGAATGAATGCTTCCACTGTGGAGACTAAGTACTAACTCCTTTTCAAATACTTGCTCCTTCCTAAAAAGAGCCCTGCCTTGAAGGGACTGCGGCTCTTTTTAATATTTCTCTCAGACTTCAGGTTACTTTGTTGACAAAAACGAATGTTCCCGGAATTTCTTTCAAAGACGTATCGACAACTTCTGACAGGGACAAGGACAACGGGTATACCCCTGCCTCACATATCGTACAAGGGGACGGTGCGAGACAGTTTATTTTTATGACTTATAATCAATAGAATCTATTAAGAAACAGAATTGTCCTGTGAGATTTCGGTGCTGCTGCTAGACAGATGACCAAACGGAGATGTAATTGCTTCCTCTGCAGCGGTATAACACAAGGACCCTCCAGGAGGAGGCCCATGGTTTTAGATTAACAGACCCCTTCTGTATAGTACCTGTTGGCACTCGCGGTTCTTTAAGGCCGAGGGCTCTAGCAGCGACTAGGAAAACACTGAAGCGAAGGAGAGAAGGGGACTTGAAACGTAGTGAGAATTTAAAATGGATTGCAGCCCTCATCTCTTTCCTGTCAGTACGAGACAAGACAGCTACTGTTCACTCGGTGTGTGTGTGCATGTGGGTTAAAAGAGGGAGGGAAAGTGCTGAGTGGTCAGAATCTCCTCTCTCCATGATTGCCCTAATACTGTCTCATTTCCCGCTTCACTTTCTCCTCTCTGTTTCCTCTCCTCACAATCTCTCTCTCTCTCTTTTTTTTTATTTCTCTCATTTTTCCGCCCGTTATGACCATCTCTTTCCTCTTCTCCAGCCCTCCTCTCCTGTGTCACCTTCCCACTTATCTACCCATTCAACTGCAACAGAAACCATCCCAGGTACAGTCTAATTAGTGACCAAAGCTATCAGCGTCTATTCAGCGAGCTAGGACTAATTGCTGGCATGCTAATGACTCACCGCATGGGTAGCTGAGCACCTGAATGTCGTCTATGGCGATGAAGCCGGCTTTGCTGTCCGAAACCTCTGCTTCAAATATGACCTGAGGGGAAAATGAAAGATGCATTAAAGCGTCTGTTGTCCTGTTGAATCAAGTATAAATTCTCCATTTCCAGCCATTTCAGTTGGTATATTTTACGATTTCTTTGGGTTGTGGACCAAACAACACACATCATCTTGGCTTTGGGAAACATTTCCTCAACATCATTATTTTTATAACCTTCATTTAAAGTCAGAATATATTGAGGTCAAGGCCGCATTTGTAATATAGCCAAGAAAACACAGGAGTTAATGTTAGTAAAAAGGATAAAAATCTAGAATTACACTGCAAATGTGGTTATTCAGTCGTGATAAAAGCAAAACCAAATAAAAAGCCATTCAGTAAAAGAATTACACCCTCATTTATCATTTTCTGTCATTTTATAAAATAAGCAACTTCAAAATAAGAATCAACAGTGAAAATAATTATTAGTTGCAGCCCATGTTTTCATTATCATATTGTTTCTTAAGTGTCAGATAATCTATATTCCATCAATGTGTTTTGTCTTATTTAGATAAATATTGCATTTTTTAGCATTTTCTGTCAGACAGAAAATTCCCATATTAGGTAAATTTCTATAATAAGCAAAAACAAATTACAAATGAGGCTGTAAATAACAATTACTTTCATTGTTGAATATTCTGCTGATTATTTTAACAATTACAAATGTTACTATATTTATGCACTGGAAAAGGTGAATGTCTGCATGTACCTTCAATAAAATGCCAAGAAATATAAAAGAATCTGATCATTTCAATGCGTTCTGTGCATTTTCTTTTATAAAAAATGGTCGACAGCAACACAAATATATTCAGTTACTTTATTCAAATGTGTGTTAAGTGTCAAGACGATGCCAAGCCCAGTAAGACTGCAGTTTTGACTTTTATTTTAGAGGCGAGTGCCAATTAAGATGTGATATTAACATTAAATTCCCCTCATATTCACATAACACAGTGCATATCTGAGTGTTTCCTCGATAAAATGCTACAAAATATCACAAAATCATTGTAAAAATAGTCATTTCTGTCAGCTGAAGGAAATTTTATGTCAAAACAGCAAAACAAAACCTTAATATAGTGAGTTTATTATCACTTATAACAGAAATGCATGCAACCTTCACATTTGACTAAGTCTACACACGTATATTCAAGCTTGGAAATGACATGAATATCATCAACATAGTCCCGAGAAAACGTAAATGATATAACCTGCACTTCAATAAAAACATCAACCCTCTTCGGTTATTCTATCTGGCAGTAGAGCTGCAAAGGAAGGTACAAAGTGAGAGTTTTTCCATTTACGATAGTTGCCAAAGTGATTGATAAAATGTAAGTTGTCAGTGGATACACAGAAAGTAATCAGTGATGTGCATAAAACTGGATAAATACAAAGCGTCTCTCCTGACAGCTGCTGGATTTATACATTCTGGCCAACAAACCATAAAGGATAAATGAGATGCTTCCTGTTGGATCATAGTAATCTCCTTTGGTTCACAGAAAATGGCTGCCACAGAAATGATAAGTAATGAAACCCATGGCTGTAAAGTTGGGAATGAAGGGTTGGAGCCCATCTATTGTCTTCCTATTTGTTTTTCATTCATGTTTCATTCCTCTTTGTCCATTTTATAACATGTTATTTCCCTCTTGACTTATTTTTTGTTGGAACAACATTGGAAGAACAGCTGCAAGTTATCAAATGAAGAACAAGAAGTGGGTTTTTTTTGTGTGTAGAACTTCAATTTTATTTTATAACAGAAGTCTTCAGTAATGACTACATTGAATGAGTTGAAATCACTCCTGTTTCTCGTCCTGGAAACCTGCTTAGAAATCTTTATCATGTATTACACAGAGAATTCCCTCTGCATGGACAGTGCACTGGTAAAGAAAGGCTAAATGTTATTTTCGGCTGCTCATTTGTTGTTGAATTACTGGATGCTCAAAACTTCATCCATGCAGTTGGAAAGCTTAAAGTAAGACAGACAGACAGACAGTCTGACTGATTATTGTTATAAAAAGAAAAAAAGCAAATTGTACACTAATGTAAAAATAAAGCAACTTTTTCCTGACCAAGTTAAAAATTGGCTCATTATCTGTGTTTTGTGAATTATTGGGGATTTTATTCTCTTCCATGAAAAGAGGTGGTAATGATAATCTAAGAGCTTTCACATCAGATGTTTGAGTTAAGAAAATGGTGCCAAATGGAGCTGTGTGAGACTGCTGTTTTATCTTAAAATGAGCTGACGGCCAAAACTAAGACTTGAAACAGCATATTTCCATATATGTGTTGAAGTATCACAGCAGGCTGAAAGAAATGCAAAAATACAAACAAAAGTCTTCAATTTGAAAAAAGTTTTTTCGCTCTCACTTGAATCTGTTCTTGACTTTTTCTGAGAAAGAGTTAATTTACATAATAGGAGAATGTGAAAAATGTTTTCTAAGAAATTTAAGATAAGGTGAACATTTAAAGGCCCGCTGTGTAAGATTACATTTAGCAGGATCTAATATCCGAAATGGAATATAATATTTATATGTTGAATTGGTCCTGAGTTTGATTTCAACACCAAGACCTTTCTGTGTGGAGTTTGCATGTTCTTCCCGTGTTTGCTCCCACCATCCAAAGACATGCACTGGTAGATTAACTGGTCAATCTAAATTGCCCATAGGTGTGAATGGGAGAGTGATGGGTTAATCATCTCTATATGTCAGTCCTGCGATGAACTGGTGACACGTCTAGGGTGTACCACATCTTTGCCCATGGGTAGCTGGGAAAGGCTCCAGTACCCCCATGACCCTCTCAAGGATAAAGCGGTTCAGAAGATGGATGGATGGATGGATGGATGGATGGATGGATGGATAGATGGATGGATGGAATTGTTTCTCTTTCGTTACCTGAGAGTGAGCCGTTTATTGTTGTTTCTGAAGTAACTATGAATGAAGTGCATTCATAGTTACTTCAGCTTCACTGTGGATTATCATCATTTAAAATAATTTATAATGAGTTATTATCCTACTAACTAAAGAGCTCAGAGCAATGCTCAAACAAACACTGACAGGGAAGTTGTTTGTAGCTTATGTCAGGGTGAGGGACTTCAACACTAGATACCACTACGTATTACCCTCACACCTATTTGCACTTCTAATGAAAAAGATGACTGCTCCCTAAAGTGCAATATCATTTTTCTGTTGTATATATCTTTGGGTTTCTTTGTTGATGGTTGGAAACAACTGGTTTTGTTTTCTGGTTCACAAACAATTTGTCATCTGCACTACTTGTTACAGTCATGTGTAATCTAGCCTCTACAGCCACCTCTTGAAAACACTATGCCACCTAGTCATGTCACTCTAAAGCAGTTGATGGAAACAGGTATTCACATCGCATGACAATTATATTGAACAACAAAAAACAATCCAATAAGAATTTCTCCAATACATCAGGATTGTGAGTCTTGTGAACATGTAAGAAAAACACTAATTTCCGTATCTTGCAGCTCTACGCTTGCTCAGAAAATGTTGCACCACTTGCACAAATGAATTTCATGCTGTTAAATCTAGAAAGCTGGACTATGGGGGGAAAACAGGATCAATGACCTCAGCTTTCGATCACTCTGGACTGCACCAAATTTTACTTCCTGGTGTTGAAATCTATCTAAACTTTCAGCTTTTAGAATGTACAGAAATAAACTGCCAATGGTTAGATACTGACTCAAAATTCTGATTTTAGACTTTTTTCAAGGAGCAAAATCAGTCTTGACCGGTATTATATCCAGTCACCATCCTTCTAGTTGAGATGTGAGAATGTTACTACTGTACTCAACAGGTGCCTCCCTTCACCAACATCTTAATACATCAAATGAGGATCTAAATGAAGACCATTCTCCTCAGACCCATCTATCTCTTCTTCCCCCCCCTCCTCCATGTCTACCCATTAGCCCTCCTACTCTTGCCACTCCATATTTCTTCTTTCATCGTCTCTCTTTCTAAGCATTTCTCTCTGTTCCTGTCTCTGGCTTAGCGTCTCTGTTTTCTAACTGTGTTTACTCAGAGAGGAGCCCCGTAATGAACAGAGGAGAAGAGGGAGGAGGGAGAGGTCGCTATCAAAAAACAGAGACGGAGGGAGAAAGAGAGCGAGAGGGTGAGCAGTTGTTGTCATTCATCACCTGTAAAAGGAAATCTGCCGTGAACTGTTTACCCATAGCTTATCATCCCCTGCTTGTCACCCTCTCGCCCCCCCCTCCTCTGTCTCCCTCCCCTACCAATCTGTCTTGTCTCTCTCCTATCATCTTTCACTCATAGCTCACTGCGGAGCACAGCAGAAAGACATCAGTTGACTTTTAATACCTTCATCTCTCCCTTTCTGATGCCCTACCTGCCTCTACTTCTCCAGTCTTCTGATCATTGTTGTTTTAGGAGCTAAATATGACCCATTGACATCTTGTGCTCCTGTATGCACATGTAATCAGATATATACACATTTTATTTTAAATAAGTGTACCTTTTGTTGCAGAATTAAAGCATAAATTAAAAAAAAAAACACTTTTATTGATTGCCATTCAGAAATCCGTTGAGTCCATCAGTACTTACTAATAAAATACGTTGTGCACGTGTTTTGCTTTTAAAGTTTTGTTAATGTTTTGTACATGCATGAGACAGAATCATATCAATGTAAAGCAGGTCTGTTACTCAATGCTCATCATATTTACCAGCTCAAAACTTGACATTATTCTCAAGATAAGGCGTGTGACAATTATTACATAATCTCTTGACTGCAGTTACTTGAGCTCGATGCAATTATTTTGCATAACCATCACAATCCCCTCCATTTATACAAACTGTTGTTGAAGTTCCACCACCAGCTTGACTGGTGCTCTTTTATTCTCAGTCTCATTGTTTCCCCTTGTTATGATGATGATAAACATACATTCAGACTCTTGCTATGTTTATAACTAGTGTCCAAACTACTCCAGCATTAAATGATCCTTAAAGGAGAGACTTTTGGAGATACTGTTAATTCTGTTTTAGTTTGTCATCTCCCGGGCTGTGCTGCAGTGTGGACAAAATAAAACTGACACTTGATGCACAGACACACTGCCAGCATTTCTCTTTCCCTGATGCATCATGTCCCTGTTGCATGAGTCTTTCCAGAAGAAAAAAAGGCCTGAACTAGACTACCAGCTGTTAATTCAACATAGATCTGAATTACAGCCCAGCAATTTGCAATAATTCCCATGTCCAACAGTATTATCAGCCCCTCTGGTCATGTGAAACATGTTCAGACTAGAATGGACAGAACTGAAACTTTGCTAAACACTAATGTAGACTAAGATTATTTTCATGAGAACATCATGTCTGTGGGTCTCCCAGGCAATAAGACTAAGGTTAAAATGACACAAGACTGACAAACATTTGTAGCTCTGGTAGTGATATACAGTAGTTTGCAGTAAAGTATATAGTTCAGAAAAATGTATTTGGCCCTCTACCAAACCCTAGCTCATTTTGTTTGTAGACACAGACCATTTGCATTCTGGGATTTAGGGATCAGATGATGGTCACCTCTGAGGAGATAGTGCATTGATCATGCTGCTGTCAGACGCTGACTGCCTGACTCATCTCAGAGTGAAGCAGTATTACTGATAGCCTGTGTTTACAAGTTCTCTCTTGGGCAAAGCAACTCTGAAACACTGATGACATATCATCACTCCAGAGCAGGGTCGCCGATAGCTCCCATCCTCTTATCAGTCAACTGCAAATATCACTTTAATGTATAAACGCCTGGGCACTGAGTCTAAATATTTAAGGAGACATTTTTCATTTCCTGCCTCCAAAAAGACTTATGTACCGATAAACAATAACATGGTAAATGTTTTCTAAAGAACGGCTGTGCAAAAACAACCTTGCCAGAGGCAAAAATACCGAAATACATTCAATTAAAATAGAAATGAAAAGAAAAATCAAATGGTTATAAATACTACGGAACTGAATATAATTAAATGAGAAGTTTTAATTAAAAGTGATGAAGAAATTAAGACAGAAACTGTCATTACAAAGCCTACCAAAATAATGCTGTGTGGATGTGTGTCTGTCTTTGTTCTAATTCAAGCGGGCACATGATTACATGTGCAGAGTCTTCCCTGGTGAAACCTGTCTTATTACAACTCCAGTTAAAGTGCTAACACAGAAACATGTTCAAACATGAAAAAATAGCTTCATAACCTCCGATGCAATAACCTGTTTCATAGTATGAAAAACCTACATAAGCCTCGGCAAACCAGGATGATTATGTTTAATTAAAGCATGTTGACACATGAGTTCCATGCTGATGATCTCCTCCCAAAGCCACTGAGGGGCACTGGGCTCCAGATGGGCCATTTGAAGGATGCTTTCACACGTTGCCTTACAGTAATATTACAAGTTCCCCAGGCTGTGTGTGTTAACATGATCCCTGTGTGTATGTATGTGCCTGTGAGGACATTCACTACAACCTTACCACAAAATGCATATATCTGTCAACACCATCCAACTAACACACAAACAAAAACTCATGCTGACTGACTGTGATCTCTACCATCAGAAATGTAGAAAGAAGAAGAGTCAAACACTCTAATCCAAGACTACATTTGTTCATTTTCAGGTTTTGACACCGTGTCAAATTTTTTGATTGATAATAAATAAAATACACAACAGTTTCTCTAGCATGCTAGTGCAGTCACATATGTACACATAAACACACTCCCACCACATCTTTCTCAGTGTCTTTTTAGCCTGATCGTCACCTCCTGAGCCTCAGTCAACACAAATAAATCAACTGCCTGCCTCACAGCATGTGCTTGTATTTGTGTGTGTCTGTGCATTCACATGAACACAACATAACAAAAACATACACCGTTTAATGCTAAAAGAGTCACAAACAAAGCCATTGGTTGTTTTTCAGGACTTACCTGATATTCATTAGGCCAAAAGGTGGAGACAGCGAGTTCGGCCTTCAGCCAGTCTTTACCTGAGTGAAACCATTAAAGTAAAAATGAGTGAATGACATCACATTAGCGCCAGGGTAAATAAAGAGTGGAGCTCTAAGGCTGTCCTTACCAGTGTAGGTTGTCACGTTCCATATAGGATTGGCCAGGGGACCCTTATTTACCTGTAGAAACACAGAAAGAAAACGTCTCACCTCATGCCTCAAATCAAGCAACCTGACAGTTTGTTACTACAAAACAATATTATTATATAGTACTGGATGCTGGTCATGGCTTCATAACCATATAAATACTGCATACTTGACTCAGATTTATATCAGTTTTTGAGTTTATAAGATACATGTTTGATGCCTTTGAAACATGCATTATGCACTTTTGCATTACTGATGTTCTATATATTGTTCTATGTACTGTATATATTTTATGTATTTTATTATTATTTTATTCAGTTCTTGGATGACAAAACTAAATCTGCAATAACAGAGTAAGTCAACTTACTGGTGCAATATATTTGCAAATGTGTGTTTTCCATTTTTCAAACCATCAGACCTGACAGTGGGACCAAAACATTTTCATTAAATAACTTTTATTGTTTGTGCTAAGTGTGCACATGTTCATTCATGGCTGCAGGTCATTGAAAAACATGCAGCTATTGAAATGTGTAAATAACGTCTTTTCCTTTGACGGTAAAACAACATTAACTACAAACTTCTAGAATGTCTCTCCAGTTAAATTCAAGGTAAAATAAACATTTCCTTCACACTATTCTGCATATGCTTGGCTGTGTTGTTTTTCAGTACCTTCACAAGGACGTTAAGTGTGCCAGGGCTGGATCCATCGGGACTCGTAAGGAGATAGTTGAAGTCAATGCAGTGAGTATCATTCTCCTTCATGACCGGGAGCTGAAACCTGGCCTTCTCCCCAATATCGTACTGGGAGACGTCCACATACATGTAGGAACCTAGAAAGACAAAAAGAGGATGATGAGTTTGGAAGGAAACATGAGCTCATTTTTGTTTGCAGCTGCATATGCTTGCACTCCACATACCTTTTTTGAGCCCAGTGCTTGAAGAGACTAGCACCAGTGCCCTCTAAGGGGGTAGTTAGTGTGCAGACACAGTGAGTATTATGACTGGACTTGCCAAAGTGTGGGTTGTGAGCCCAAAGCCAGCATTACATGTGCCTACATGAGCACACCAAGTGTTTGCTACTGTGTTGCATAAAAAATAATCACTTCTAAAAAGACGAAAAACTACAAAAAAAAACAGCTGAGGCAGGTATGTGAACTGTAAAATTACAGTGAGTGAAAAAAATGAGAAATGTAATGTTATGGAAGTCTGAAGTCTACAGAAAAAGCCTCCTCAAAAAAGGCTTTTCTTTCCCGTTGTTTTTCTTTTTTTTCCTTTTAAATCCTCCTGTGTGTAGGTTTCTGATAGTTGGCTCCGAGAGGTATTATTGTTTATCCATGTCTGTGTGTGTTTTTCTAATCCACTAAACTCAAACCTGCTGTAAGATCTTAGAATTGAACCAGGCCACCCCATTTCTGATCAGCATCTACAACATCAGTGTCATTTTCTGCAGCAATAACACATAAAATATGAATCCTGCTGCACCTGGCTTAACTTTCCCTCTTTGGTAATCTACAACAGTGACTTTCTTGGCATGGAAACAACATACCTCCCCCCAAAAAATCCTTTATTCTTTTCCTTTATGCCTCAGTGTTTGAGCTCCTTTCTGTTTCATTTGGACTTTCCAAAATCTGTCCACCCTAGACACATAAAACATCCACTACTCTTATGACTGTGGCGTTTGTATTTCATTTGTCAATTTTTGGTGTTTGCTTTCTCCTCTGACTTTTTGCTCTGCATTTTTCTTTACTTTCTGTTTTCTTTTCTGTATGCAATCTGTTTCCCTTCAAGAGTTAAGAAAGACCAAAAACTGAATAAAAATTTGCAGAATTCAGATCCAGGCCAGGACAAACTTACTTGCTGCTGCAGTCTGTACAGGCAACATTTTCTCACGTCTTGTAATATATCATCAACCAGACCCTAGCCAGCAGGGTTACATGATTAGTTGCATTTTTCTTCTATCCTTTGAGCAATGTGTTTTGGGGTTTACTTATTTTATTTGTATTACATTCCGTGTTTCTCTTCCCATTGCTAATCTAAACTTTTGCCACAATAACATGACTGGACCGAAGTAAGAGTGAAATAAAATACTTTATTATGTATGATATGCATTGGGAGCTGTATACCTCGTACCTACAGCTGTGGACCGTAGGAGATGAAGCTCAAAATCATACATAATCTGGGTATACTGACAGGACAGTCATCCACCCCCTCCAGATGTTTCAGTAATCAGCTCAGACTTCAACCAGATGTTGTTGCAGTGAAATATGATGAAATGTGATCCCTTCCTGCCTGATGTTTAATCTCACAAATCACATTAGTTTATTATAAATTAAGACCAGCTAAAATATAATAATACAAAGGAATACAGAGAAAAACAGGCAACAGCTAAAGATGATCTGATTAATGGTCAAATACTATATTTTACAGATTATAGTTGGCAGTTCCAGCTTTAGTGTCTTTTTTTTTTTAGATCGTTGTTTATAGAATTTTTTTTTTTTTTTTTTTGAGCATTGATATCAGTTATGAAGCAACACCAAGATGAAGCAGTGTTTCATATTTTTGGACTTTTTTTTTTTTTAATTTGGATTAGTAATTTTATAAAATTACTAATTGGAATAGAACATTATAGTACAAAATGGAGCACCTTTTGCAGGGTTTTTTTTGCACATATTTAGCAATTAAAGGTAGAAACTGACAATAATAATGGGGAAAAAATAGTTGCAGCCTTAACAGAACAGAATAAGAGCTGCAAAGGTTAACTGATGAGAACTTAGTCTAATAGCCATTTAATCAGTTTGAAAGATCTTTTAAATGAAAAACAATAATTCAAGGTTCTTATATTTCAGTGTTTGTTTTTTTCCTCCACTTTCCTCCACTTCCTCCTACACTGAAAACAGAACTCATCAGCATTTTTCATCAATTTCTGTTATTTTAGACAAAAAAAATAGAATAGAATAGAATAGAATAGAATAGAATAGAATGCTATCTATGCTATTGCTAAACTCTCCCCTCTCACTGGTTAATTCTATTTGCACATTATACGAGTACAATACACTGTAAACAATAGACTGAAAGACAATGGTGATTATCAGTTATTGTTTAGCTAATCTACTGTGAAACAACACTTTTCTCTGCAGAATAGAAATGAACATATCAGGCTTTAAGCTGGAGCACACACATTGTGTGCATGAACAGTCACACACAGTGCACCCTCACTATTGGATTGGCCCTTCTTCTCTCTTGATCTCTTGCCTTCTTTTTTTCTCCGTCATTACCACGCCGGCTATCAGCTCTGCAGACACAAAAACATATTTCTACCGCTGCCATTGGAGCATTAGAATAATCTTACTTCCTGGTTCTAGTGTCACCAACAGGACCCAAACCTGATGACGGCCAAATCCACCAGAAACCAGAGATTTTAGCCAGCTCCGTTCTTTGTCTGTAACACTGTGATCCAAATCCATCTGAAATGAACACATGACGGATATCGCTCCTTCCTTCATATCTGGCAGTGACAGTAACACGATGACATGAGAAAAGTGCCTTTAAGATGGCTGCCAAGGTGGTGTACCAGCTAAAAATATTCCTATCAGTCAGAGACCTAGATATGTCACAACACACATAAGATGGCAAAATATAACCTTTAGCACTTCAGCTAATCATAACATTGCCTGCTGCAAAATTATAATAACAAAAGGAGAGTAAAAAAATCCCTGCATATTTGCTAAAATAACAATCTAGAACTAGAATTTGTTATAACGCTCCAATATCAACCAGAAGAGACATAACAATAGCAAACCCCAATGTGTGACACAGACAGAAAATAATACATAATAATGAAGGACGTGACAGTATATGAAACTGATACAATGGCAATATTAAGAAACCAAACCTTGTAATACCAAAAAATATGTGACACCTGAGGTCTGGAAGTATCTAAAATGGCCGATGAATCTGAACTACTGCACTGTAAAATGGCCGCTAATAGAATGACGACACAATCTAACAATGAGGCTAAAAATACCCCTGTGACAGCCTTAAGACCTAGATATGTCACACAATAACAACAACCACAACAGCAGTGGTGGTGTAGTAGACAGAGGACAGTATTCTTCAGCAAAACAATTACAGCCCAATGGCTAATCGTTAAACGTGGACTTTACTGGTATAAGAAAGAAACAACACTTTTTACCACTGTTCTCTACTGCATTTATTGTGTTTAAAGTCTCTTCCTTCTTTAATCTATTGACCTCATTGTTTTTCAAATAATTTTTCTGATTTAAATACGATTCACATTAATATCTCTAAAAAAATTAGGTTTTTTCTATCCCACCTTAAGGTTTTCCAGTAGTTGACTGACATTAACTCATCATTAGTATTTGACGGTTTGCCTTTGTGTTCAAATATGGATACAAAACTTTTGTATCAATTGTTTTCATTGTGATCATCTAAATATGCTTAATATTGAACTTTGCAAGTGATGAATTCAACAATACCAACACATAATGCATTGTAATGCAACAACATTCCATAAAAATCATTTTTTGATTTACAAGAAAGAACCGAAAGACTAATCTAGCACTGTTTTCGGCTAATTTTGGCCTTTGTGAAGTTGTTTTTAAATTGTTTTTCAGTGACTGTGTCTCCTGTTTAGTGATTTGAGGAGACTTTATCGACCGGGTGGAATCATTATGCTGCTTAATTTGCTTCTGCTTAGAAATCACTAATGAGAATTCCAAATCAATATTTTCCACAAAATACAGTGCTTCAAATATATAAATATTCTGTATGTAGTTCTAAGATTATATCATGAACATGCAATTCAGTGCTACATAATGTTGTACATTTTCGAGCAGGTTTCAGCTACTTCCCATTGAAAAGTAGTTGATAGTTGTTAATTATGCACTAAGGGCAGTTGGGTAGATCTCCACAATTAATCACAATCACAATATCAGTCTGTGCAATTATATAACCACAATGACTGCAATTTAAAGGCCCAGATTTGAAAGGACTTAGAGTGATCTTAATGACAAAATGGGAAAAAAAAACATAAAAAAAAAAAACCGGGGGAAAAAAAACAGATGTTTAAAGACAACAATATTTATTTTGTATTTTTTAGACTTTTTTTTTTTTTTTACATTACTTTCACGTTGTACATTTGAGATGAAAATCCGTAATCATTTTCCAACACTCTCAAATCATAATCTGAATATTGTCCACATTTTATCTCATCATGACTTTTTCACCGAACTGTGCCGCCCTAGTGTTGGAAGATAAAATTTACTTCCCAAGAATCACAGAAAGTATTGAAAGGGATCCAGATGTATTAGAACGGTGTTGATTCAAATCTGTAGCAATATTTTTGTCTGTGGTTGATACTGCTTTTCCACCAGCATTTGGCCCAGTGGATAAAAGACCAACTCTGCTGTGTTTTCTCTACCCCTATTACACAGTACGCACTGGAAAACAAGAGGAAAGAGAGAAACATGGGGAAAATGGCATGCCAGATAGGTTTAGAGTGGCACTGGCTGACAACATTATGAGTCAAAAGTATCTGCTTTAGTCCACTGAGCCACAGAGCCCCAGCCCATGAATGTTCAACTGGCTCAATGCACATTGCCAGCATGGCATCGACACCCTGGCATGGTAACTAGTGCCAACATCAACCCCCAGAGAGATTACACAGAAGAGTTTTATCTCTATTACAAAAACTGCCAAACCATCCCTGCACACTCAATACTGCCTTAAGCACAAATGGCGATTAACAACTGGGACAAATCAATGTGGGTTATAAGGAACAAAAGTATAATTGTTGGCTGAAATACCCAATGGCTCTAATACGATTCAGAGCAAAGCCTCTAGATGGTTCCTTTTCTTCTGTGCCAATACCTTTGACAATATATAACCCCCTGAACTACTAATCAGCTAAATAGACTCACTCCCAAAGGGATGTGAGATGCCAAATACTCTTAACAACTCCCCCCAGTAAAAAGAGTAGCCATCCCTTTGTTTTCAAGGGTCAAAAGCCAAAAAGGTTTAGTACTGCTGCTGTAAATCTTGTCAGGCCCTCTGGGTGTGAGCCAGACCAGAGTATTTCTAAACTGCTACTGGCTTGGAAGTCCTTAGAAAACAACTTTTTTTTCCTAATAATAGACATTACCCACATATCCTAGGGCTAGATATTTAAGCAACCAACTCAGCCCCTTGCCCATTTCCCCTACTCCTTCCAAATACAAAATCTAGCCAAGTGCTGTATCTGTAATCCCCTTTGGCAAACTCGTTTTCCACCCACAGCAGCACTGTCCCACACCCTGCTGGCATTATTAACACATCAAATGTCAGCTCATGCTCCCATACCTTTAGGCAAGGCTCCGAACTCCCCTTTAGCAACAGACATCTCCAATCCATTAACCCACCCTGCCATCCCCGTGCCTCGGCTCATTCTACTTGCTACTACGGACGTTAATGTTATGTTAATTCCAGGCACTACCCCTGCACTCTTGGGCAAGGTATTTAACCTCTTCAAACTGCCAACTCTGCCCTCTGCGCAGTGACAGCACTTCTGCTGCTATTAATACAACTAAATACTACACTTTGGCTTGGAACCACTGGGCAACGCAGTCAATCTTCACACCAGCGAATAAATATATGCAAGACTACATGGACCAGACAGAAAAGTAGACATATACATGGAAACTTTATGAAGAAAAGTGTGTGTTTCTGTGAGAAAATATCATTAAGAGCTGGTGTTGAACTGAACCTTTCTCTAAATGTCAGCTAGACTGGGTTGTCATGATGATAAGCATAAGAGATAAATAACGGCATTACATTGTCATGGTAACAAAGTCATAATCCTGCAAAACAGAAGAGAAAAAGGAGAGGAGACAGGAGGACAGCAAAGGGGGAGGAGAAGAAGAAACTTAGACTTAAGAAACAATGATGAACCAGTAGGAAAGGAAAGGAAAGGAAAGGAAAGGAAAGGAAAGGAAAGGAAAGGAAAGGAAAGGAAAGGAAAGGAAAGGAAAGGAAAGGAAAGGAAAGGAAAGGAAAGGAAAGGAAAGGAAGTATGGCAGTAAACAATGTTTGCAGTTGTTAGATTCCTTAACTGTGGTTTCGTATAATGTTCACACATAAGTCAACATTCTTACTTTGTGGTTTTAATTTTGTAGCCAGTTACTATTTCAACATTGCAGAGCTGGTTATTGTTATAACATTTTGCTTTTAACATTGTAAAGTAGGCAACCTTCCCTGTTCCCTGCTGTTGATTAATGACCTCATATTCTGTTAATTAGACCCTCAGCCCTGAGGCAGAAAGATTTAATTTCCCCTTCATCATCATCACGGAGGGAAAAAAAAACCAACTGATTAAAGAGAAGAGGAGAGGTCTTAGAAAAGATGAGAAAGGGAGGATACATGGATGGGTTATGGAAGAGGTGTAAAAACTTCATGTATAAGAGTAGGAAGATGGATAGATACATAAATGAGAACCCCCTTTACATAGCCCTTTTAGGATGGGAATTTTGTGACTTTTTTTCCTGCCTTGCCAGTCTGTATAAAAAGGTACGAACACGATACAGGTGGACAGGACTGTTTCAGATTGAAGCCAGCAATGGATGTAGTCCAAGAGCTGAAGCAACAGCTTATGCATAAGGAAGCATTACAGAAGTGGACTGCAAGATTTTGATGACTTTGTGTGGACGATTTCATTTAGAAATCCCTAAAGAAACAGTTTGCAGTTCATTAATTGGAACCAAAGCATGACTGTTGTGTCTGAATTGCAGAGGTTCAAGAGCTCCCTAAAAGCACAAAATCCATTAGACAATACTATAGACTGTATATAATTCAAGGATGTTGGAACTCTGACATCATTCATTGGTTTCTGAACTGCTCTTTTGAAGTTAGTAGCTTGCAAACTGTCTATTGCCTTTTTGGAACCAGTAACCATTTTCTCACAAAAAGGGAAGAGCTGCTGATCTCTGACCTCTCAGACCTTTACTGTTAATTGTTAAATTCTAGCTTGCTGACCGAGTAAAATAGTAAACCTCAAGTACTTTGCAATAAAGTAATTTTACAGTCTTGTTAGTGGAACATGTTTACTGCACCTGCAGTTTATTATCCCCATAGGGAAATTCTGTTTCTGCCTTTTAACCATTTTAAAACACAGCGCTTGAAATTGTTCCAGAACCTTCTCGATGTGAGACGGAAGTGCTAACTGCTCCAGCTGGTGTAGCTGTTTAGTAGGAAAAACTGCATTTGATTAAATAAAGTGAAACTTTGACAGTCCAACTTGGAAGATGAGTGAGATGTCAATCAAAGACTGTCAAAAGAGCCATTTAAGATTCTATTGGCTGTGAGACCCAATTAAATGTAGAAAAATATAAGGATGGACCACCAGATCACTTAGAGGACTCCAGAGTGACTCCCAGAAAAAAACTGATTGACTTAGAATTTTGACTCTTGGCCATTACTGTCTTGAAAGCAACACCAGTATGCCTGAGTGGTGGAAAGAGTGGAAAACAGAAATACCACAAAGTGAAATGCTCTAATACTTAATAGAATGAAAAGTCAACAGTCATTGCACAGAATGACACCTTTAAAAGTGTTGTAAGAATATATAATATTCTGCTTTAACTACAACAAATATATATATCAGATCATTTTGATGTTGTAGTGCCTTAGTGAAGATGAGATAGAGGACACATGCAAGTGTCAAATATATATAATATGTAACATGTAGTGGTAAAATGTACAATATTTCAGCAGTAGAAGTATATAGAAGCATTAAATTGAAAGACTTAATTAGTTCAATTTAACCACTCATATGCTCATACTACAAGTGCAAATGTTAAATGTTAGACAAGACAGAGACACTGATGTTTCATGTCTTTGAATGGTGATATGCTGGTATAATAGGGCATTGTCTATACAATAATATGGTCTCTGTTTAAAAGGGTTAAAGAGAAAGATTGTAGTGATAATAGTAGTGTCTCACCTTGTGGCAGGTCCGGGGATACATATGGCACTTCCTGGGTGTTGATGTGCGTCCAGTCAAACTCATCATAAGGATCTTGTTGATAATCACACTGAGAGAAGCCTTCATCAAACGTACAACTTCCTGCAAGAGAAAAACACCCCAAAAATTAAATTCGCCCCATTCATCAATGTGGTCTGACTGAATTAACTATGTTAATTTTAAAGCAGAGTGATTTCATCTCCCTTTTTATGTGGTAGAAGTTCTGATTTTCCCCTCATGATGTTTTTCTGTGCGTGTCTCTGTCTCAGCTCATTAACAAACCACCAGGAGTCTGAGCTCCAACAGTCATCACTCAAGGCCAGTCAGGATCACCTCTGACTCAAACATCAGGGCCTTCAGCGCATCATCTGAGCCCATCACCGTGGCCTCAGGTCAGCCATGTGTGTGCTGGCTGCCTCTGGCTCCACCCAAACAGGAAGTGGTTCTAATGCAGAAAGACGCCACTTGTCCCTGGCGGCTAACTGAACCAATCAACTCGCAATGATATGCGGCTTGTACTGGCAATATTGCTGATAGGAGTGGCATCGTGGCAACTGCAAGCTATCTGATTCATTGACCCAGCAGTCGTCTGTGCCTGGTGTTAATAAAATGGCTAGAAGAGACGCAACTAAGAAAAGCCACAACGCCATCTGATTCATGTCTCTGCTAGTTAATGGCCAATGAGATGTCTCTCTGTGTCCTTTTTGATATTGACAGAAGTAGGGTAAATGCATGTAAAGGTGGGTGCATGCAGTTTCACATTATTATCATTATTATTATTATTATTATTATTATTAGTAGTAGTAGTAGTAGTAGTAGTAGTAGTAGTAGTAGTAGTAGTAGTATTAGTATTCACAAAATAATACCAAAAATCCTGATGTCGGTAGACTTATATTATGGGAGCCATTTTCACTTTGTACTTATGTTCTTTACTGTATGTGTACAACTGTGATCCTAGTGTGGCACTTTTTTGTTTTTGTTTTGTTCTATGTTGAACACCTAACCACCCAATAAACCACTTTCCCTCTCTGAGTGCTATGAAAAAAGATGTATTCATTGTGCTTGGGCTTTAGAGTGATGAGGGAGTGAAGAAAAATATGACCCTGTTCTGTTTTATTGACTGATTTTAAAAGAGCGCTTTTTGTACGTTTTGTTTTGTAAGAGCAATTAAAAAGATGAGCAAACAGTAAGATGTGAGGATTGCTCAATAAAGTGAACTTAGAACATGTCTCAACTGCAGCCTCTCAGTGGATTTTCAAGGGGATAAACAGTCACTAAACAATAATATAGGGATCTTTATTGGAAGATTCATGAAAAGAATTAGTGATTTATAATGATTAAATACTAAAATGGTTCATTGTGTTACTCAGCTGTAAACCAGAAGACTTGTAGAGACAACATTTGAGATTTATCTTGATATTAACTCATAATCTGTGGGCATGACGGAATTTAGGTCCCTATTTACAAACGAAAGCTGCAAGTAATCTTAATAAAGCTGAACTGTGTTTCTCAATAGACTGTTTGGCTGCCAAACGTGGTAAAGTAGGGAAAAAACATCCATCAAATCTTACTAAAAGCCATGACTTTCATAAACTGACTGAACATCTATGGAAATTCAAGTTTATGATCCTAAAAGACAAAGAAAAGCAACAAAACTCTTTCCAGCAGAGAGCTTGAACAGAGGTCTGTAATTTTTGCTTGAAAAATGACGTAAAGTTAATTAACTATCAAAACGGTTGCTGATTAATTTCCTGTTGTTCTAGCTCTGGATATTACACTGATTTATTGCTCAGCTTGGGGCTTAAGACTGGTCAAACCTTTAGGCAGAAAAATGGGCACGTTATTTAACTGAGTGAAATTTGTTGCTGTATTAAAATTGCAAATGAGTTCATCTTAGCCCTGATGTTGTAGCACTATTTAGTTAATGTTGTGACCATATGGTTTTTGTCCTGCAGCAAAGTAAACAATTTTAAAACATCGCATAATTAAAATGAATAGCTCATTACTCTAATATCATATCTTCGCTACACAACCACTGTTCCTTTACTTATTGCGTGACGCTGATCATTTCAGACATTATGAAAGTCATGAAAGTGGCGTAAACACAAATGCCAAGATAACCAGATTGCATGTCTTTAGAAGCCTGAGAGTAAGCCACCATGAAGCACTATCAAAAGCCATCACTGCCGGCAACATGAATCCTAGCGTTCAGTTAGCGCTACAGCTCTTTGCTACCTGTGTCCTAGAGCAAACTGCGGCAGCTGTGATGGAGAGCAGACCGACAGGCCCTCAGATACCCCACTGATCTGAGCTGCGCTACAGAGGGATACCAGAGGTGACAGCCGCAGCCGGAGGAGAAACAAGTTAACATCAAACTAAGCGACTGTCTTCGGCTGCCGGCTGTACGGCTGGCTGTGACTCACAGCCTCGGAGATGCATTGGATCACATTTCCTCTGGGCATCATTCTTTAAACCAGCCTCTCCTCATGCAATTCAGTTCCATTCAATTCAATTAAGTCTTTGTCACAGCAAGTTACCTCCAGTCATAATGCGAAAAATGCTGGGACATGTAGAGGGCATGTAGTACAGCACGACAACTCACATTTATCTACTTGAGACTATTCTATTATGTCCTCCGCTTGGATGTAGGAAATCTAATACTAGTGATTTCTACAAAATGCTCCTGGAAGTGTGTGTTTATGCGTGTAAACTCCATGGCTTCCTGTCTCCCACAGTGTGCATGTCAGTTTACATCTTGCTGTCAGGTAGCTCTCTCTGCATGGGTTAAACAACAATGTGTGGAACGATTGTGGTTTAAATGACTATTGCATTCTCTATCCACAACTGTTATTAGTTACTCCATAAAACAGCAGAGACAAACTTTTATGCTGATTTTGTAGCTGCTTCCAGAAGCTAACCAAACAGCTGGGTTTTTTGACATTCATAATTAATTGTGGATATATTTTTGTGAGAATAATTGGAAAGCTAAACAAGAAATAACAACAGTGACTTAACATGTTAAAGTGAAAGCTTGCAATTCCAGCACTGTCTGTAGATGTGGACAGACAAAGAGAACTAAAAGAAGTACCAGATTAACCATAAAGACCCAGTCCTACATCTGGGGAAGCTCCCAAATGAATTTTCCTCTATTTAACCTGTCTCAAGTGATTTATCACAATGAATTATATTATTATTCTCCATATTTTGCATCTTTCAGTGAAAATCAGGTGTTTTGCTATATTTGAGCTTTATGAACATCTACATGATCAGAAAAATCAGAGTAAATTCAAAGGTTATTAGATCAAAAAATTAGGAAAAAGTTACTTTTTCAACAAAATCTATTATTAATTGAACATAAATCCAGTGTGTCCATCCACTGTTATTGATCCAACTCCATGGGTTTTATTGGTGAATCAATGTTGTAGAAGATGACGGTGTTTTCCATATTCACTACAGAGCCTCTGAACGTCCAAATGGGTCATATCTGATGACCATGAAAAGATGACAAACTGTATTTACAGCAATTATTTACATGTATCGATAGGATTAGTGGATCAACAGGTATTGAAAAGCTAAGATCAGTAGATGCTTTGGTCAGTGGTGGATAGTTTAGGTCTTTATGGGTTAACATGTGCAGTCATGAAATCTAAAACCATATTAGTACAGTTCAAGGAATAAAAAAATAACTTCAGATTACGTTACATTAGGGTGAATTTTGCTTTTGAGCTGTAATTTAGTTTGATAAGAAAGTCACTTCTACACCACCAGTGATGAAGAATGTGTTTTGTAGAGAGACACTATGTTTTACAATGTCTAACTACATAAATGGATCTCAGAACTTATGGAAATGAGTGAGTTAAACTGGCAATTATTTATACACTTTAATCTTTATAAATATAGTAGTTGCACAGAGTGTAGTAAATCAACTGACTCTTCTTCCTTATTTACTTGCCTTTGTCACTGAGCAGCCGGTGCATTATTGAGCATTAGTTTATTTCCAAAGCCTTGCTTGCTCGGTGAGTTTTTTGAATAATGAACAGTTATACTTTTGTTTTGACATTTCAGGAACAGCCTTCCTGTAACTTGCTAAAGCAATTGTTTGACCTTGTTTAACCTTGCTGAGGCTGCAGAGAACATACAGCAGCTCCATTTAGTTTTAAAGCCAGTTTCCGACATTTCTGCTTCTAAAGCTGTCCGCCACAATTGGTTTGATTTTTGGGTTTTCATTGATTCAAATATGTGCTTTGGGCTTTTAAGCATGTACACACACTCAGTGCTCCTCTCTGAGAGCTGTGAAACAAGAGGTATTTTGCCTTGGCTTAGCAGTGAAGAAAAACATGTCCTTGTTTAGATTCTGCTTTACTGACTGGTTTAAAAGAACATTTCTGAATCTCAGCATTCCTCTTCTCTTGTCTGCACACCTCTGATAGACAGTCTTTCAGTTGCTAACATACAAACAAGATGCGTGTCCGCTTGTGTGTGAGCTGAACAAGGGGATACGGAAACTAAATATGTGTGAAACTACCAGCGCGCACACATACACACAAACCTCCTGCTAGCTCGCCTACATTCTCAGTTAACACTTCAGCCTTTCCTCAATGTCCTGCCAACTTGAGCCAACACACATAAATGAACACACTTCTGACAGCAAATTCTTGTTGCCAATAATGAGAAGAGCAGACCTTGAACTATTATTTTACCTCTGGTTAAGACATATCTGGCTGAAAACTTGCACAGAACATGCATCTATGACTGTTTTTTTTTTTTTTTTTAATTTAATATTTGAATCCAGTTAAATCCAAACAGTTGCTGACCTTTGCTTTACAGCCAGTGAGTTCTTCTACAAGTGCATCCTGTTCTTTTAACATATTCTAGATACAGTGTCTATCTCTGTGTGTTAATGAAATACAGGGTAAAACAAATCCCTACAACATTTTCAGACTATATGCATGACTGTGTGTCCAGATGGGTCATTATTGCCCCCCTTACCCTCCGTTCACAAGGACACAGAGAGAAAGAGAGAAACCAACTGCATGCTAATCACTTCCTAATCAGCTTCTGTGATTGGCTGCCGTGCTAATGAAATAATGGCAACTCATTTGCATAATAAAATAATTAGAAGGACTTGATAAGGCTCAAGGGCAGAGAGAGGAGCCACACACAAATATGCACAAAACCCATATACACAGACACTCACTGTGACACAGGATCGCCACAGACTTCTGTAAATATTGTTGAATGGCATCTGACACAACATCTGCCACCGTCACTCAGAATCATTTAACGGTGATTTGCACTGACCTCCACCTTGAGAGTCAAACTAAAAGTGCTTTGACTAAAACTGTTTTAAAAACACAAGCCCAGACAACCCCCAGGGCGTCCCCAGGAAAAGAGAAAAAAAATGGGGCCCACGTTCATTGTAAGTTATTACTTAGATCAAGATTATTAGCCTGCAACGCAGCAAGAATGTATAACAATAGCCAGTTTGATTAGGTTTCCCAGTGTCCTATGTGATCTAACTGATCTGCAGATAGGCAGTATTAAATCCGATCTAACAGCTAAAGTCTGCTCTGAAAGAAGTCCCAGGGACACATTTAAATCAAATGAGGTATGAGGTGTTTTTTTTTTTTTTTTTTATCTCTACACAGTTCAAAAAAAATCTATGATGACAAAGGAACTCCATTATAACGAAGAGATAGGTGATTATCAAATCCATGAACGCTTAGTCAATACTTGTGTCCTTGTGAAGAACAGACCATGAGAGTCATCCCACACAGAGTAAACTCCTTAAGAAAGCGACATTAACATTAGAGTAGTGTGGTGTGGTGTAGAATCAACATTTGTAAAGGTAATATATTTCCCCTGCTGTTATAGCTGGACAGGCAGTGTCTACGTGCTGTGTTGTTTGATGTATCAGGGTTCACTGCCGCTGTAACTGTAGAGCTGTTTCTGCACAAGGCAAGACATCATTGTGACACAAGAAATCTTATGTGGCAAATCAGATTACAAGGATTCAGCACATTCAGAGTAGAGGCAATAATAATTCACATATTAAAAAGGCACAGGGTGAAAACTGTATACAGTATAGCGTGAGTCTTTTGAGCATCACCTTTGCCAACCAATCAATTTAAGACCTAAACACAGCACGTGACATAATTATATATCTAGAAAGAATGCATACATCCAAGGTCTAACAGACTGTTAATTCAATCAAACCTCATAAAGAAAATGAATAGTTTCAACACCCATTTTATGAATCTGCCCCAAAATGTAAAACATTCCTTAGCTGCTTCCTTGTATCCTTCCACCCAGAAAAGTAGTTCCTCAAGTTCCAGTAGTTTTGTACAATCATGCACACATCTAAACTAACAAACAGTGATTAAACATAAATAAAAACATGAATATAATCAGTCAAATAAAGACAGTGTGCGATTTACATTCCCTACATACTTTACTGTCATATGAAAATGTATTATAGAGAAATAATCATTAAAATGTATAATTCTGCCAGGGCCAATACAAAAATTTCACAAGAATAAAAACAATGTACTGGGTTCTGCCTTGGGCTACGCTCTACCCTTGTGGTTAAACGACAATGGTCTGGTAGATTTGTGTAATCCCACTGATGAACTTGAGTCACAAACCATAAAGCCTAAGATTGCCAGAAGAACAGATCAGGAAACTTTATTTTAAAGTCTGCAGGGCTTCCCCAGATTTTCATAAGGCTTAGGCAGTGCTTCTCATATTCCAAATTATTAAAAGTATGTTATTATTTACAGCTCTTTCTGCTTATTTTCAGTTATATTGTTTCAATCGCATTTATAAAAGTAAGCTGGAATCACTTATTGTCGCCGTAATTTAATATCAGCGCAAGAAAATATTACATCTTTCACTAAAATATGTATTCTCATCATTTTGGAACATTATTGTTGTATGCAAACATTGGAGAAAACTAGAGCAGTTAATACATTAGCAACACCCAAAGGACCACTCTGAACCAACTAAAACCATTAAGAAAAGTCCCTTTGTTGGTTTTGCAGCTCTCCACATTAATTTTTCTCCACTTTGGTTCAGGTGCTGTCTAAAATGGCTTGAGTGCTATGCCTAAACCGTATAATGGCTGCTATATCAATATGTACGCATATAACAAGCACAATGACTGGCAGGCAAATAAACCAAGACTTCAAAAAGGCAGAGAAAATTGTCTATGCAGGATATACCATGATTTTGCTTAAAGTTAATGTATTCAATCTGTGCTGACAGACAGAAAACATGGTTTTAAAGGGAGAGATATCAAATAGAGGCCTCCTATCTGGACAGAAATAAGGTCAAAGACTACTCTGTATGCAAGATATGCAAGTTTGTAATGCAAGAAATACATATCTGTTATGCAAGTTAGATGCTCAAGATCATGTCAGCATAAATTTGATGACACTGAAGTGTGTAGTTTCACGGTCTTCCCCTTCCACTGTGCTTTATGTCTTTCTGTCCAAACAGTGCATATCATGACATTTATACAGGTAAAGTGAACTTCATCACCGGGAACCCAAACTAAATCTGAGGACTCCAGAGCTGAAATCTGACGCCTCCCCATTTGGACACAGTTTCTGTGAAGTATGTACAGTACATATTCCCCTCCTCTCTCCCTCTCTGTCTAGTATTTATCAGCAGAGCTCTGTTTCGGTCTGGAGGCAGGAGATATTATCACGCGAGAGCCGATAAGACTGGATGAGTGAAAGAGAGTGAACAGGAACAAGAAGAAAAGAGACAGGCAGTCCACTAAAATTCAGTAATTATTTCAGGAGATCATGTTAATGATACAGTGAATATGCATATATTAATATGCAGATTTGCCTTTTTACTCCCCGTCTTTTTTACGCTTTAATAATAATGGTGAGAATCATATCTGTTATGACTGGTTTGAGAAGAGAGAGAAGAGAAGAAGAAGAAGAGAAGAGAAAGAGAGAAAGAATAGAAGAGAAGAGAAGAGAAGAGAAGAGAAGAGAAGAGAAGAGAAGAGAAGAGAAGAGAAGAGAAGAGAGAGAAGAGCTACATTCAAGGACAATAATTACATTTACATCATTAAAATCCGATTCCAACCACCCATAATCCTGTTTCCCTCCATATCATTACAATTTTGGCAGAGTCCACTTACGATTATGTTAGCTGACCCGATTTTTAATCAAAAGTGGTTTGCGGGACATTTCATACTACTGAATCACAGTTTGTTTCAGAGCTGTTGGAATTTGGCTTAAGGAGGAGAAAGTGAGAGTAGATGATGCCTTTTTTTTAACATCATTTATCATTATTAGGACTGGGTTTGAAAAAAAATCTGTTTCAAAACAATCTTTATTTGTATGATTTCATATTGACTTTTTAAATAATATGTCTTTTACTGATGAAAGCATGAGGTTTAGTCACCCTACGTCAAGGTTAGGGTTAAACAGAAGAACTACTAAGTCAAATATGCATGCTGTTAGACTTCATTTGTAAGGCAACATCTTCTAATTTCTGTATTTAACATGGGACTGAACCATAACCCAAACCTAACAGAAACCTAGTGAATATTAAAAGGTTAAAAGTACATTAATGTAACTATTTTGGGGTCAGTTCGCAATGTAAACATATACATTTTTTAAAATGTGGCAGATTAGAGGATTCCTTCCTTCCCTGTCCATACTAACATGTAGCCTAGATTTTTCCAAACAAATATTTTCTTGTATAAATTCTGTCAATATGATCTTCATACAAAATACCTCTGCACACATGACATCACAAAATGACTACAGACTGGTACTACGCTTGGACAAATCATTGTTTCTGTTCGACTTAAAACTGTGGACACAACACCATACATAACAGACACAGAGGCTTTAATCTGTCTTGAAGCTGAGCGGCAACAGCAACATAAGTTGTAAACTTCAGTCACTTTAAGTGTAGGTTCAGTCGAAGATTATGGAGATTTGGCCATAACACCAGTCCAGTCCATCTCCAAAACAGATCCTCTCTGGCCTCAATCTACTGCAACTCAAGCACTGAATTATACACCTGGATTTGATGTTTCAGGTGCAGCTTCATTACACAAAGCAATAATGGACATGAGCAAAATGGAGTTAAAAATGTTATGTGTAAATGTTAAAAATCTCCATACCTTGTGACTTAAAACGAGGGTAAAACTTCAAAAAAAAAAAAAATGTTTTCTAAAATCTGTGTATAAGACATGAGAAACTCTTTCCTTTCCTAGCAAAATCAATGATGTAACTGAACTATCCCTAACAAATCAATCATTATATTCAGGATCCAATCAAAAGGAATACAATTTCCTCATTTCAAAGAGGCATCAGGATGTGGACATAATCCGATCGAACTGTGAACATTTAGACTTCCAACTGGAAAATCGATTTCAAACTGTGTTTATGATCAGAACTGATTTGATTAAAATCAGTGGTGATACCCAGCCCTAATACCCATTATGCATTCAAATGTTATGTTAGTGTATAGTACACCTTCTGATGGCCCTTGGCGGTGCCGTGTACTCTATAATCATGTTGCAGTGTTTGTTGTTTTTCATCACCGAACACCCCTGATGCGACAGCCTCAAGGACACTAATAAAGTTGTACCTTATCATTTACTTTCTGTGTGTCGTCCCTACTTTTGTTCTCTCTCCCTGCCTCTTGTTCTCTCTCTCCCTTCTGAGAATAGGTGAAATTAGCCTGAAATGATACAAGGTGACATCAGAGAGCTGACACACACATACACACACATAAACTCTCTCCCTCGTCACGCTTCGGTGGCCCTCGCAGCGCAGCGCGACGCCATCAAAGCCAAGACCCATATACACACACACACCTCGCCTGTTAAACATACACACAGGCACGCGCAATCGCACACCCAAATACGCACGAATTACACGGCAACACACAGACACGTGCGCACTGTCACACACACTGCACACACACACTGAGCTGTAGTTTAATTGGAAGTGCTGAAGGCTGAAGAATTTCTCCTTCATCTCACAATGCTGTAATTGAATCTGAGACGTGTGTGTATACTTGTGGGTATGTGTGTATGTGTGTGTGTCTGCGGTGTGTGTTTAGCTGATTCAGGAGTTTCCATTGACAGTAACAGTAAAACAGAAATGTGTGTTTTCCTTCTGTGAGGAGCCTTTCTGTCCTTCCATCCCTGACTATCTTCTCCCCTCACCCCACTGCTCTCGTCGGGTTAATGCGGCTTTTCATTCAAACTCAAACTCAAGCAGTTTTCAAGCGACACATTATTTTCCACAAACTGATGATTTGGCATACGGCCGCTTCTCTGGAAAACTGGCAATGACCTCCTTCACTGCATGTTGGAAATTCACTGACCAACATGTTTGGAAGGAGCATGTTTTCAAAGATAAACTTCCAACAGTTCATTCTGACTTGTGAGTCTTAGGCCAGTCACAGTTATTAATAATCAACTTACTAGAATGATTTGCGCAAACTACAATCATTTGCATAATTGCGATTAAAAAAAAAAAAACTGCAATAAATATATGAAAAAATATTCAATTCCAAGCATTATTTCTTCAGCATTTTCCATCTATTCGAGACATAACTTAAAGACATCATTTCACTGCACCACCTTCATCTGGAGACACTTAACCTCTATTGTTACCTGTCATTTCTTTGTTTCGGGAAACAGAAATGTAATTTTTATTTATGTGTTCTGCAGCTCCATGCAAATAAATGTCTCTTTTGTTTCAGTGGGTTTACTAGATGTGTAAATAAACTATTGTTTGTGGAAAAAATTAACAAAAAGGAGGAAAAAAAAAATTATTTATTTGTATGACAATTTCTAGATGAATAAAAATTGGATGACTGTGACGACACGAGTGATTCTTTGACATGCAGTAGCCACTGCATGCAACAGTATATTTAATAAAAATAAACACTTCTATGATATTTTTGCATGACATACATCTGTGCTGTTGAATGAAGTCCTTGTTGATATGTTGAAAGATAAACACAGGCCTATTCAGTACCTAAAAATACATTTCTGATTGGAAAACTGCAAACAAAAAGTGCCGTCAGATGTCAGTGAGGCGTAAAGTATTTCCTAATGACCAGGCGTCCTAGTGTCACTGTCACACATTACAATAGGACAGCAGGACAGAGCAGCAAGAAACGCTTTTCTGATGCACTTTTGAGCAAATTTTCTGCTTCCACATGGCAACCTTGTCATTAAAAAGCCTCAAACTAAAAAAGAAAAATAGTCTTTCTCACTCTTTTCAGTGATGTTGCATCACCTGTCGTCTGGAGAAGACTGTAGTGTTGCTTATTGTTAAGCCTGTGCACATTGTAGTTAAAAAACATGGAAGTGATGATTGTATGTGTTGGATGAAGGAATGAAACTAATGTGCAACTAATTATCATAATCTACCCTATTTTTTACCAAAAAGTGCCCAAAAATTTACAAAAAAAAGTATAAATCACAAATTTCTAAAGCCACAAATTATATGTTTTGTCAAACTAACTGAAGTTAATGGTAACAGATGTCAGTGCATGGGATTTTAAGCTAAATTATTTGTTCAATCATTTCAGCACCAGACAGGTCATTACATACATGATTAATGATTATTTTCCATCATTAATTGTTCATTTGTTTCTCATGTCTGACAATAGTTTGCCTATATTGTGTCCCATGGGAGAGTCAGAATAAAAATCTTCGAGTTTTTTTTTTTGGCATTTATGAGCCTAAGAAAAGAATGTGACTGTTAGTTACAGCCCTAATATAGACAAATAAAATTCGGACAAATATGATATATAAATTATATCAGTAAATTTCTTCAAAACCCTTAAAGAGCTAGAACTATTGTATGACTTCCAAATTAATTTCATATATTTAACCTTTGCTCAGTGATTTATCACTATTTATTATAATGTTATCCAGCGTATTTTGCATTTTTCAGTGAAAAATCTGGTTTTTAAATTTTTAAAATTATTTTCTTGATTGTGTAGATGTTCATAAAGGCTCAGTGTAGTCAAATGTTAGTTTAAAAAGCAGAAAAAACTGAAGAAAAAGTGAGTTTTTCAGTAAAACATATTAAATAAACGTAAAAACATACATCTACAGCCACTGTTATTTGTCAAACTACATGAGTTTTACTGGTGAATCAATGGTGCAGAAAATGACGGGGTTTCCATGTTGACTATGGAACCTCTGAACATTCAAATGGGTCATATATGACGATGCTGAAAAGCAGAGAAAGTGCATTTTACCAGAATTATTTCAATGTTTGATAAGAATAGGGGTTGTAAAAAAAATAGATTGGTATGCTTTTTGTCGCCAGGTGCTGTTTAGGACTATGTAGGTTAAACTATATAATTAACAAACAAATGACCTAAACCTTAAATCCATGACAACTCGATGTAAATGTCTCCTTTTTCTGTCTTTTTTTCTTTGTGTGTCTGTCTGCCGCTATCTCCGTGTGTGTGTGTGTGTCCACTGATAGCCGTTAGCGCTGTTAGCAGGGGTCGAAACCTTCCACAGACACTATCTTTATGACATTCACTTCTCTCCTGTGCTTTTTCTTTCCGTCTTACTCCTCGGGTCTATCTCTGCATCGTTAATCTCTATTACTATTCAAATGCTGACATTTAAAGCAACTTCACATGCTGACTGACTGGATGGCAGATAAGGCAGGAGAGGAGAGGAGACAAGAGGAGGGGGAGTGGGAGGAGGAGGCAGAGGAGAGCTTGTCGTTCAAAGAAAACTTGGAAAACCCTTCTCACCTCACCTTTACCTCCCTCCCTCTTCCTCTGTCTATGAATGAGTTCTCCCATAAGCCCCAGAGGGAGTCAGATTTCATTCGCTCTCAGGAAAGCTGAACCTCCCCCTCTTTTTTTGGTGTTTGTTCATCCATTTACCTCTCTCCACACCCACAACTCTGTTTACTGCCTCTCTGTCCACCGTTTTATTTCTTTCTCAGTCATCATGGGATACAGTAGCTACACTTTACTACCTGAGGAAAGTGTATCACATTTGTAAAAAGCTGAAGTGATTTGTGACACTTCAGCTTTTTGTCAAACATGATACATCAACGTTGAGCTTCTTTAGTGATGGAAAAACTGAACTGACAGAGAAAGAAAAGTGTTGTGGAAGCAATTAAACGCTGAGATGACTGTGGACATTGGTAGCCAGTAACGTCACTGAAAGCCCAAACCATAAACCCCACACAGGATCAGATCTCATGTCAGTGTGTCATTCTGAATGAGTCAGGGGGGAGTAATTATGCCCTTAGACGGCACTCAGCTCGGCTCAGAACTCAGAGCACAGCTGGTATTGCTTTTAAGTAAAATCCCCAAACAACAAGTCTCAACTGGCTGCCTCTCCCCACCCTCCGCCGCACACTTGACCTCAAAAATGCTGACTAGCTGACTCACTAGAGACGCTCAGTCCGTATAAACTTTAACCGTATTATGACTCAAAGTGGGAGAAATCTCGGAAGTAATTAATATTGATTGCAGAACTCCTCACCAAGAATCATAACATGTGGTGCTCATGTGGTGAGCGGTAATCAGAGTTATTACTCATAACAAAACTGTGATTAATTCACACTTCATTGTGCTTTTTTCAAACTGTTGTTGTTGTTATTTCATATTTTTACCATATTTTATGCCATATTTCTCAATTACTGGAGGCATTTATATCAGACTATTGCATATAAATCACCCAAAGTAACATAAGACACTGGACTATACATGTTGTAGCACACATGGGCTTTATATGAGAACTCCAGATGACGCTTTTTTTTCTTTTGAATGAATGTGGTTGTCTGACTGCATGGATTTCTTGCAAAACTAGTATAAACTGAGTCACTTGACAATACTTGCAGCAAAGTATTTCACGGTTTCCTGTTGTTTTGATCATTATGCCCAATCAACACAGTGACAAAGTGTTACTAACCCTCAAGACCAATACTACTAATACTAATACCTATATATATAATATTTAATAACTTTTGACCCACTGTTCCTAATAATACATTTAAATAATTCAGTTAAAATGCAGCATCACGTGTGTCTCAGAGGCTCCATATGTGGAAACACTGCCATTTTCTCAAACATCGATTCACCAATAGAGTTCATGAGTTTAACAAATGACAATGGTTGTAGCTGATTTGTTTTAGTTTCATTTAAAGTCACATTTCCTTCACTTTTTCCTATTTTGATATGATAACCTTTGTATTTACTCTGAGCTTTAATGAACATCTACATAAGTGAATTAATTATAGGAATGTACCTGATTTTCACAGAACAATGCAAAATCCAGAGGATAACATTCTAATAGATTGTGATAAACTGCTTCAGAAAGGTTAAATGTACAGAAAAAAATCAATTAAGAAGCTGCCACAAAAATAGTTCTAGTTCTTACAGAGGTTAACTGAAGTAAAAAAACAAAACAAAACATGAGCTTATTAAAAACTACAATGAACAATGCAACACAATCTAAAATGAAGTAAAGCTGCAGGTGAAATCATTATTTTTTATTTTGGAAGCTATACTACATTCAAGAAGACACAATATAGTCTTAAAGTTCCATGTTCCTGATAAACTACACTGAAACCAAAAGAAATAAACTAAAACGAGTCAGGAGCTCAAACAAAATATAACGTAACACTGATAAACTCAGCTGAAATCAAACTAAAAGATCAAATAAAATGAAAAAAGTAATGATATTTTAAAAACTATTACTCTTATCTTAGTATCTACAGGCAAAAACACTTGCAGGTTAAATTATACAGCTCAATGAGGCTAGATGGACAAGTCCCATTGAGTTATACAAAAGGAGGCTGGACTGTAAATGGATCAATGCTGGACAGAATGGGGTCAGGATGATTGCTAGTGGTTGGTGGGCTGCATTTGGGTGGAGCAGCGAGTCCTGCACCTGTATGTACCTACGTGCCACTGGAAGCAGCGAGGTACCCAACATTTTTCTGGCTTCTTTACACCGTGACACTAAACCATTCATCACGTCCCCTGATAGCCAACTGATAAATTACCAGGAGAATACAATCAAATAATGCTTTATCCGTTGCAGAGGATTTGAATGGACCAATCAGAGAGCAGAAAGGAGGCTGTTTGTTTCTGAGCCAATCGGGGCACAGCTGAGGTTTTGGACCGCAAAGCAGGTCTGGTGTGAATGTGATAAGAGCAGAACAAACACACATTAAACACCAACCCCCAAAGATATGCACACACACATACACACACACACACACACACACAGACATGTACACACTCAAACAGACACACAAGGTAAGTAAGGCCAGGAGAAATGTGGAAAAACAAAAGGCAAGAAAGGCTGGAGAAGAAGGGAAGAGGCAGGAGAGTAGTTAAGTGAGAAAATGAGGAAACCTGAGCAAGAGTTCAAGGGGGGAAAAATCCCACCCCAGAGCTATAAGCAGGTTAAATCTGAAGCAGCTAGCTTAGCAAGTCAGCACAGAGGCTGGTGACACACTGAACTGCCTGGCTGACTTCTCCAATTGTCCGGTGAGCTGGTTCAAAGGCTGACTGACTGATTTACTGACTGACTGGCGGGTCGGATTTAGTCTATCCTGTGTTTGTGCAGCAGAAGCACTTCTGTTGTTCAGCTTGTCGGACAAAAAGCAGTCCTCCACGCAGACACACAAAGAACAACCTGAAACAGCACTAATACTGGAGAGACCGACAAAAAGACAGAGACAAACAAACAAACACATACGGGAAAAAAAAAGCCCTGCACGAAAATAAAACATCTAACTTCAAAGACGAAGAAGACTCCTAAAATAACAATTGGAAAAATGTTTCTGGGACTTCTAAAACCAATAAAAATCAAATATGAAAAAAAAATTATATGTCAAAGAAGCTCTTTTATCTGTGGTTGTGACACAGTTCTGTCGAACAACAAAAGATACCTAACGATAGCATTTACTGTCCTGGAGGAAATTTACTTTTCACTGCAAGCACAGAAAAAGAGCACATTACACAGAAGTGGAAACCATAGAGGACCCAAACAAAGAGAATTACATACCAGTGGGAATAACATGCTAGCAGACAAGACATCTACCAAAGCACCTAGTTCTGAGACTGTCTGCAGAGCTAAACATACATTACACATTTCTATTAGCCTGTAGGGATAGTGGCTGTGCTGAGGGTAAAAACTGGAATGTCTGCAACAATAATAGGCATAAAGAAAGACCATGACTGTATGTCACAACTGCTAAGATCCTGTGTACAGATATATGACAGCATCAAACACTATGTTAGTTCTACAGTCACTCAGTTTACTCTGACAGCCACATGCTTATTAAACAGTGCCTGTTTTATACAACCAGGGTTTTATTCTAGTAGATAAATTGTATTATAAATATAGCTGATGCACAAACACCACTAGAAGACATCCATTTCAAATAACTTGAGTAGTTTAAGGACTGTGACAGCTTAAAACAAACGCCAAGGTTAGTTAAACTAGTTTACAGGTTAAAGCTGGAAGAGGCTGGAGGATATAGTATTAGAAACTGGATGCTGCACTCCAACCCATTAAGTATTCTGGTTTCTGGGTTAACTTCCAGGTTATGTGTTTCTTCACAGGTTCAAATAAACTCATCAGCCTAGCCATCTATGCTAACAACATTAGTTCTACAAATACACAGATTAGTGCAATGCTCTTCGTCAAATACCATAATTACGCTCATAAACAGCCCATTTAAAGGAGTGATATTTGGCTTTTTTAAATAAAATTATGCATTTTAAACATTTCCCTGTGGTCTACATAAACTGTAAATGCTATGCTTGGGTCTGAATTCTTCATTAATTCAACTCCACCGGTCCATCTTCAACCCTATTTCTGAGTAATGACAGGAGACATGTCACTTTGAGCACTGGCCCTTTAAATGCAAATGAGCCACTTCACGCTCCACCCCCTCCAGGTTGTTGACCATGCTGCTCTGTCCCGTTCAGCCACTTGTGTTCATTAATACAACCAACAACTGAACATTTTAGGTAATCGGCTCCAAGTTTGGACATATTTTCAGTATGGAGTACAACCACTGCTGCTGACACACAATTATGTCATACTTGGAGAAATGTTCGTCAGAAGTCTTGACCTTATATGTACAAATGTTGTGACGTAACTAGTATAGACGTAACAAATTAAGAAATAATTAAAACAGGTTGTAGAAATCCACTCAATTTTTTCCAAAATTAATATAAAGATAGCTTTGCAGCACCTGGAGGGTTCAAATTCAAAGTTTTTGAATTATTAGGATCCAATACACAAATCAATGAACAAAGACTAATAAAAGTGGGTTTAGCAAAATACGAACCCTTTAAAACAATTTTTAGTGGAGTAGAATTTTTTTTTTGAAACACTGTTATTTATTTCTTAATGACAAAGTTGATCGTATACCAAATTGCGATTGTTATCTATCATAATCTAAGATTTTGAGATCACCCAGGACTAATTAAGAGCTACTGGACAGATGAATTTCCCAGCAGGGATAATTAAAGTCAAGTGGACAGTGGGGGTAATTTGCAGCATGCCTGAGTAGCGGCGTTGCATCCAGTGTTCTTCGTACCTCCATGGAAAACACACACCCTCCCCATGCAGCTCTACTGCCTTTGACCTACAATCCTCCCACCAGATGAACACGGATACATGCATTTGTAAACAGCCAGTTGGAACGGCCTCTCTTGAAAAGACCTGTGACTGACCTTCTGGATTTCTACAGCTGTAAACAACTCTAAGGAGAAGTTGCAGGAGCCCAGTTCGCTCACAGACCACTTCCAATTTCAATATGCTGATTACTTCACTAACTAACTTGACACTTATTATGGAAATTTTGCCCAATGATGCAAAAAATTGCCGCCTACCCCAGCTTTAATTGGGCTGGATAATCTGGTTATATTGTTGATTTGTTTACACCCTGTCCTGTAATGTCCTGGACTGCATTTTTTTTATAGAAACGTTGCAGAGTTCCTGACTGAAGAAGTTATGAGTTCAAAACCAGTGCCTTTAATTCAAATTGTAACTTTCCTTTAATCATAAATAGTTTATTCTCAACTTACATATTAATTACACAACAATTCCTAACAACAAAAACTGCCGGAACACTTTCCCTTGTGTCATTTTCACTCCCTTTTTTCACAAACACACAATTAGACACATTAGCCTGCAGGACAACATACTGCAGAGCCTGTATGAGTTCGAGTGTGTGCGCTGTCACCTTCAGCTTTAAAATGTGGTCAAACATCTCTTACGGGCTGGAAAAAAAAGATAGACGTGAGACAGAGAGAGAGAGAGACAGACAGAGGGGAAAAAAAGAGAGGGCAAAATAAGTGCTACAGAGACCTCCACTCCTCCTCCCTGCAGGTTCGCGGCGTGTGCATGCCTGTGTGTATGTGTGTGTGTGTGTGTATGTGTGTGTGTGGTAAATGAGTTTTGGGAGTTGTCGTCTCTTTACGATAGCTGTAACTGGCCCGAGGACAGCTGTTATTACACTTTACAACAGGGAAATACTGTATGTGAGTGTGTGTGTGTGACAGAGCTAGAGCAGAGTTTTCAGAGAAGGAATGGAGAAACATTATGGTCATGTACTTGTGTTCTTGTGTGAGTTTAATGACAAAGAAAATTAAGATGTTCGGATGGACCCGTTTTAGAAAACAATCCTTTTAGTGCAAATTATATTCATTAAGCCTGATTCCATTATTCACTGCAGTCTACATACAAACTCTTAGGTTTCTGTGTGTGTCTTGGAGCTAAGGAGTGGCTCATGGGAGATAGAGTCACCTACAGGGGAGTGGTCTTTTAATGGAGATATGTGTGTGACAGTGTGTGTGTCTATTGTTAAATGACAAAGCTCTGAGCAGGAAATGAGTCGAACTGGTTTCGACTCACATTCAGGTTACAGAGCATTGCCTCAGGCTCACGCACACACTCGTGTACCCACCATTAGACACCAGACAGTATTGTTTAAACATGTCACTTCTCTTTGTGTCTTTTTTTTATTTCTGTCTGCCTTTCTCAGGCTAGTAGACAAATTTATGGGGTAATTGGGGCTCAGTCAGAAAAATGACTGAAGGGTTACTGGTTTGAATCCCTGCATAGTCTCACAATCACATACAGATAGAGCACTGGACAATAAACTGATTGCCTGCCCTGCAGTTGTTGAGAACTGGGCACTTGTCAGTGGCAGTGACTAAAACACAATGCACCCTGGGTCACTGAAATGCTGTCATCCTTTCTTAAGGCAAAAATCTGAGGCCTTTAGTGTCAGGGCAGAGATCATTTTTCTTTTGTGGTTGTCCCCTCAACTAAACAATCTTCACAAAAATTGAGGCAAAGTGAAAGTCTTCATTATGTTGTGTACACAAGTGTTCACCCTGCAACTCAACTACATTTGTAAGCAGGATTTGAAATCAACACTATAAATTTTAAGTAAAAATAGTTACTACTGCAGTTGACGTTAACTGAAGGGTACACAATATGGCTCTGATTTGAATTGTCATGATTAACCGAGAAAACTTTCACTGTAATGTTATTTCCTCCTGGTTTTTTTGTTGCTGTTTCAGAAATGTTTAATTTTGATTTCATTCTGTTGTTCTGTGTCACACAAAGTGGCCCGCATGGGTTTCCAATACACCAAATCAAAGTTGCAGTGGTCAAAACATTTCACTACAAAACATTACACTACGTTTCATTACAAACCACTTGTTTTCTTACAGTTTGGTACCAAAGAAAACATTCTGTCTTCTTTTCCAAGTACAGTAAATGCAATCTGCTACAAAAGCTCCCTTCAAAAAACATAATTCACATTTTCCTCATCATCCTTTCAAAAGAAATCAACATAAATGGAAGACACTTTACTCAGGGGTATATGACGTGTGTCCTTGCAGATAGAACAGTATAACAAAAATTACCCTCACTTACATTTTCACCTAGCTCACACAACAAACACTCCAGAAATCTAAAACGATACAAACCCTGTGTCTTATAGGGATTCTTACAGGGAGAAACAAGAACCACTAATTGCACTTGTAAGTTGATGATCTCATGAATTCTACAGATGATTTACCACATACTCTGCCCAAAACTAAACGCCCTTAGATTCCATAAAGTATGGGATCTCTGCGGAAAGCACAGTGACAGTGAAGTTTCTGTTTGCAGCTGATTCCAGTATAGTTCTACAGTTAGTGCACGTACTTGTATCTTGTCAGTGTTGTACAGATATCACAGTCACTTTTACTCCAACTGACAGTAAACGCAGTCTCCTTTAAGCAGAAAACAGTTTTTTGACCTTGACAGAAAGCCCGGCCATTGATTCAGGGACAGCAGAGCATGGAGCTTTCAGGGAACAGTTGTTGTAAAATGTCAAAATACAATAAATTCTAAATTGGCAAGTAGAAAAAACACTATTGAGATACAAAGATCAGTCTGGCCTTGACAACTCGTGTCTGCAGTGCAAATTCTAAAGACCATTTATGAATTGCACGAATGAAAATCTGAATAAAATGCATCCACTGATTATCAATACATCATATGCTCTACTATTAAGTTATAAAAAAGCCAAGATAAAGGGAATATTTTCTTGAGGATGTCGGTCATGTATCTGACCCTGAAATGTCCATTTCATGGGGGTGTGTGCACATTTTGAGGGTCTGTGGCCTATTGCCCAAGGGCGTCAGACCCTGTTTGATCAAGCATGGACTCAGACCAAGACGGACCCTTTAATGTCAGTGTAATGGGAGGAGACGCAGAGGGCATTGGTAAAGCGACCAAGAAAGGAGGACTGCACAGGCTCCTCAAAGCAAAGACTACAAATCAGTTCACAAGGGGTGTGTTTACATGCACACTAATATTCCACTACTGTTCTGAATATGACAACATGGGGCAGCAAACAGCAGATTCCTTTGGTTTGTAATGTTGTATTTTCCCAATAAGACATGGGACATGCTGATATACTTTGCATTCTTTATAGTATCCCGCACTCTCACAAAACAAAGTTGTGACACACACTCACCTCTGTGTTGCGCACAAGTGACTAGTACTCAAACATGTTTAGATGGATGGGGCAAGAGATTCAAAACTCCACCTTGTGCTCAGAATGAGAAACACATAGGCTATCACTTTAGACATCATGAAAGATGTGGATATCAGTGGTTTTCTGATATGTTGCAAATCTGGGATAGCAACACTTGGTTCACAGTTGAGCAAGTCTGTACAGTAAAATTAATTAACACCTTAGAGGGTATAGTGTTTTTTAATAATAGTAAAACCAGAATATTTTGCACATGTAAACATCCTCATAGCTGCTTTATTTCCACAGACTACACCACTACTGTTACTAGTTGTTATTTGATTACATTCAGCCCAGTAATGTTCATGCTGACTTAATTCCACAAAGGTGCAAAGGTTAACCTAAGGGTAGACAAAAAATTACAGTCAAACTAAAAGTACAAGGTGGTAACTCTCACAGGCGACATGGTGGATTTGTAACCACAAAAACTCACAGTGGGCTCACTGGACTTTGATCACCACGGGGTGCATAAACCTCCAGTTCCAGCTTGTCTAAATTGTTTGCTAACTTTGGTTTTCTGTGTGCATTTGATTAAGGTAATGTTTTATGTGCAGGCTTCAGTCACGCATTTCCTGTTTGCCCTGTTAAGAACTACTTAAGTGATTCCTGACAGAATTTGTGAATCTTGAGTGGGGACTTGACGTAGTGAAAGTTCTTTGACCCCTTTGTATTGAACGATATTTCTACGTACAGTTTGCTACAAGTAGAACAGATTAAAAAAGGGCCTCCTCTATTTGGAACAACTAGGTGCTTGCTTACCCCTGTGAGTGTCGTTGCCTACATCTTCTGAACTTTCCCCACAGCACTGTCCGTCCTATCCTTGTCTCTGCCACACATAAAAGCTCCCTTTCTTTGTTTTATATACAGTACGTCCACACACATTCACAAGCCCTCGCTCCCATTGTGGCACGTACACAGCAATATGTGCCAAGTAATTAACGCTGTTTGTGTTTGTTCTGTGAGCAGTTTGGAACCTCGATAATAGAAAACAAGTACAGGCTGGCAGCATTTTATATCATCTATCTATGCATGTCCACCTCTACATCAGACGTCCATTCCTCCTCCCACGTAAACACTTAAAACACACAATCACCCTCACTCCATCCCTTCCCCTGTGCTCCTCCCTTCATGTCAGTGCTATCGTTCATGACGGCCAGGCAGAAAATGCTGGTTTCTCTCAGGTTTGTCACACAAGGAAACCATTGGATGTTATACAACAAACCCGACAATCGCTGCTCTGTTTGGTTGTTGACTTGTGTCTGGGCTGCGCACTCACTCTTTCTCTGAAGCGCGCACACGGGCAAATCCAGAGCGCAGTCTTTTTCTTGCTCACATTAATGTAAGTAATCAAAGTGGACAAGGGGCTTTGTAATGCTGAGAGAGAGGGGAAGGGAGGGAGAGAGGGAGGGATCATCTTCTTTAACTGTCCACTCCTCTCTGCCTCCTGTCCTGCAGGCGAGGGGGAAGGGAAAGAGGGATGAGATGGGAAAAGTGATAGTGACACAGGCAGAGGAGAAGAAATACACTATAGATGTGATGAAAGACAAGATCAAACCAGTTTCCCACTTTACTACCATTAACAGCCCATTCTGCTTCCAAACTTGGATTTGCACAACACTGTTGTGTCCTTTCAGCATAAACAAATCCCCAGCGTAGCGCAATATGGACCATTTACTCCATAAAACTCCTGATGGACTGTAATTTCTCAAAATCACTGCGCGGCATTACAGGAAAAAAGAATAAAGCTGCAGCTCCGTCCTTTGATTTACAAAAGATTCACATCCATCAGTCCAACATAACAGCAACACACATTCAGCTATAAAAAAGTACAGACGCTGGTGTTAAAAGTTCTGTCATAACAACAGATGCGATAGAGGAAAACATACACAAACACACATTTACAGAGTAATTGGACTGCATTGTGTTTCTGGCAGGTAGGCTGGACTGATCTGGCGGTTACTTTTGGACAGCACCTCTTACTATGGCGGCTGCTTCAATAGGGTAAAAAAAAAAAAAAAAAAAAACTCATCCAGAAAATGTATATGAGTTTGTTTTCATGCCATGCCTACAGGAAGAGAAGTCCTTACAATCAGGCCTCGAAATGCACATGTGCACTTCCACATGTCTCTGTGAATGTATGCATGTGTGTGTGGTTATGCCAAGGGCGTTGTGTAAAATCCGCTCAAACAAACAACTTGAAGAGTAAAAAACCGCTTCCTTGGACCGAATATGTAGCCATGGGCAATGTGGCAGAGTGTGTGGATACTTTGGATATGAGTGTGTGTTAGTGCGTGCTGGCCTGAGGCGCTGTGTGTATGTGCGCGTTGAGGAGTGGATTGCTTCATGCCTGGATGGACATGAAAGGTAGAAAGAGAGACAGGGAGAACAAGCATGCCCACACACACAAACACACAAACACAAACAAATACACAGTGAATTGGAAAAACCTTTTGCCATAGTGTTCATGTATAGCGTGTGAACAAACACACAATTCAAAGCAGCCATCTCCTCTAAGTACGAACCTAGAAGAACGGACAAACACACAAGATGAACAGAAAAGCACCGGGCACTGTACAGCAGCTTCTTAGGTAAGTGGGAGGCGAGGAGGAAAGTCAAATTATAGCCTTTTGGTTCAGATTTTTATTTCTGTGGGAGGTTTTTAACAAAAATAATAGATTTTTCTATTTTTTCATACTTGCTGGCTTATCATTGTTCATCATCTACACCACAGTTATACAGTGAATTATTTCAGTGAATGTAATAATGAGCTTATTAAGCCTCAACTAGTAATATACTCTTTACTTTAAACAATCAACTACCAATGGTGTTTGTACCCTTAATGATTTAATAACTATTTTTCTGTGTAATTGGTTTTTGGCTCATGTCCTACTTGTTTTCACACCACCCACAAGTTGTTTAGCATCTCTCTGCATTTATCCTCCTCAAATACAGTGTATTGTCATTTATTTTCCAAACATTTGATTTGTTTTGCCAAACATATTGTAATGTTACTACTGGTATTTCATCTTCTTGGCAGCGTTTCTCAAAACGGGCTGATTTTAAAGCTGTTTTAGGTAAAATTGTGAATTATGATTTTGGGCTACATCTACAAAACTTACTTGACTCTACAACATTTTTTAAACAACATGTGTCTTGAAGCCAATTCAAAACAATACAATAAATTGTTATTTTGTAAATGGATGTTTTCTTCTCCCATTTAAAAAAATACATTTAATCTGCCCATGCAACCTTCATTTGGACAAGTGTCTCAAATGTAGAGAAAAATATATCATTTGCACAATATCTGCATAGGTATAGACAGGGCTTTCATTTACAGTGATATGACACTAAGAAAGAGTAGCTACTCTTGAGTTTGACAGTGCAGAACAATTTGTAGAGAATAGTCTTTTCATTAACTCATTTTTATTGCTTCTGGTTCGGTGGGAGTAGTCTAATTAAAGTGTGTTTCTCTTTGATCACTATAGGGTTGGGCCAAGTGGAAAACTGTGTTAAAACACCTCAAACTCACTGCTTAAAAACAGGTTTGTGAATTTTTGGTGGTCTGCTATACATTCACTTGGCTGCTCTGTACTGTAAAAGTGCTAACTTTGCATTTGAAGTAGCACTAGCCGGTTAGCTGCAGCGCCTAAACACTTGGACAGTCTGCATATATCTACTCACACTGATCTTTAGAATATTAAATGGGTAAATCTGTCTGTAACAGCAGAAAGGCTGAATGGAGCACATTCCTCCATACAGACTGAAGCTGATTTCATTATAGATAAATCAGATTCATCTATTCCATCTCTCTTTCTTTCTATCTGTCGGCCCCTTTCCATTTCTCCCCCTTTTTCTTCTCTATGTGTTCTTTTTCCCGATTCTTATTCTCGCTCTCTCCCATCATTTTGGAGCCTTGCCTTACTTTATACTCCGTCTGTCTTTCTCAATTTCTGTCATTCCCTTTATCAGTCTGGTTATCTGTGTAATGTAATAAGGAAGAGAAGAGAGAGAAGAGAAGAGAAGAGAAGAGAGAGGAGAGAGAAGAGAAGAGAAGAGAGAAGAGAAGAGAAGAGAAGAGAAGAGAAGAGAAGAGAGAGAGAAGAGAAGAGAGAGAAGAAGAAGAAGAGAAGAGAAGAGAGAAGAGAAGAGGCTTTTAACCCAACATTTATTAACACGATATGATCTACTTTTCACAGGGATCATATTAGCGTGCCCATTTATTACAGTAATTATGGTATTTTACAGAGTTCTGCACAAACTTATGTTTGTAACATTTATGTCATTTGCAAAGGTTGCTAGGATTTCAGACTGAGTCCGCATTAACTTGCAGAGTGTGTGTTGTTTTGCTGCTGCAGAAGAAATAATGAAGAAGGATTACGGTAAGTCTGTGAGTTTAGAGTCTAGTCTCTAAACTCCAATGTGGGGTGTGTTGATATGCATATGGTTTAGAGTTATGATAGTGTAAAAAAGTTTTGACTCATTAGAAAACTCCAGCTGGACAACTTAGTCTGTCACAGTCTGGTAACGCTGCAGCTATCACAGATGTACGTACAGGAAAACTTCAGTGGACTTCAGTGTTTACTTCATCTAGATATTGTCAAACTAATAAAATTATGCAAATCCAAAATTATGTAAAAACTGCACTTTCAATGCAGGTAACAATGACAAAAACTAATCATACACAATCTAAACCCCCAGAAACCAGAGCAGAAAGTAGTTAGAGTTTGGCTGTAATTCTGGTTGTAATTGCAATTCAGATCATGAGCTGCGATTCTACCTCAATAGACTGTCACATAATCTCTCACTAAAGTATGAAAACATCCTTCCTGCAACTAGTCTCCCCCAGCATATATGAATGAATGTGTATATGAATGCAAATTGATAACTTGTGGAAAAGGGCTGGGACTGAATAGTGTTTGCTTTTTCCTACTGCTTGTCGAATATGTTGAGAGACTGTATTTGTTGCTTTCTGTTTTCTTTATTTGCTGATTGACTGATTAAATTCTCCTTCTTCCTACATGTTCAAAATAAACTATGAACTCGGTATTCATTCATTCATTTCCCTGAACCACTTAGTCCTTGAGTGGGCCACAATGGGCAATAGTGGGTACAGCTTTGGTGTGTCTGCAGTTCATCACAGGGTTGACAACAGAACAACTATTCACTCTCACATTGCTTGTATGAGCAATTTAGATTGCCTGATTAACCTATTACACCAAAACAACTTAAAGGAGTGATATTTTGCTTTTTTTTTAAAAATGAAATTATGCATTTTAAACCCCCCCCCCCCCCCCAGGTTGGTGACCGTGCTTTCTGTCTTGTTCAGCCAATTGTGTTCATTAGTACCACCATATTTTGGACATATTTTCAGTTTTCACTACTACCACTGCTGCTGATAAACAATTATGGTGTACTTGGAGAAATGTTCGTCGGAAGTCTTGACCTTATATGTGCAAATGTCGTGACGTAACTAGTTATAAAACGTAATAAATTAAGCAGGAATTAAAACAGGTTGTAGAAATTCACGTGATCTTTGCCAAAATGAATGTAAAGATAGCTTTGTAGCAGCTGGAGGGTTCAAATTCAAACTTTTTGAACTATTAGGGTCCCCTAATACACAAATAAAGGTACCAAAGACTAATAAAAGTGGGTTTAGCAAAATATGACCCCTTTAAAAATGAAGAACCAGTTACAGATCAGAGAACATGCCTAATTCATCACCAATGTCTGAAAGAGTCGAGATTATCTGTTAAAAAGTAGAAAGTATGGCCAAAGAGAGGAGAAGATGGTGAGATGAAAGGCAGAAAGCAGTGGTAGAAAGAAGAGGAAAAGAAGTACTGTGTTAAAAAGCTGAGTCCACCAGAGCAGTCACAACAAATTCATCTCTCTCTCTCTCCACTCTTTCTTTGTCTCGCTCAGCCTCGCTCTGATACAGCACGAGCCGGCCTCAGTAATACAATAAAGAACTTGGCTCAGCTCTGTGTGCCTGCATGCATGAATGTGTGTGTAAGGTAGACGACACCTCTTACTCCCTACTCTCTGTCTCATCATTGCAGCTGTTCCACAGAGGTGTGTTTCAATATATCACCCTGTCACACACACACACACACACATGGCCCCTGCTTAATAAGCGGTATTCAGAGCTCCTGGGTTTATAGAAGCTGAAACTGCACTCCTGCACAAAACTGGAGCCTTTCTTTCTGTCCTTTGTCCCTTCTTCCTTTACCCCCTTTCTGTGCCTTTTATTTTTATTTTTTATTTCCTCCTTTCTTTTATGTTTCTTTCTTCTCTCGTGACCTCCCCCCCCTTATTTCTTCTGCTTAAAATGCAGTTTTTCCCCTATTGAAGCTCCATTTCATTCAGTTTCCAGTTTCATTTTCTTAAACGCTAGTTTTTATGAAGAAATACATGTGCAGTCACACATGAATGAATAAGGAAGAAAGGATATGGTGTAAATTAACAGCTAACAAATGTTGACACATTCTGGATTTTTAGATGATGATATAATGACCAAAAAAAAGCACCTGATTGCTAATTAATCAATTATAATCACCTTTCTGGAAAAAATAAACTTTGACATTGTTGAGAATTTATTAAAAACTAGAGAAATAGAATGGTAATAAATAAATCAGAATCTGAACCTCAAACTGCCAAAAAAAACATTACACATTATTTTTTCCATATTAATTTCCTTTAAATCAGTTTGAAATCCTTTTATTAGCCATCAGCCACTATCAGGGCCAAGTTCTGCTGATAGTGAGCTTGTAAATTGTCCTATTACCCCATATTAATGACCCAAACTGATTCATATGTCTCTTGCTAACAACTAAAATAAAACAAATTTAGGATTCAGATGTGCTCATATTCATTATGATATCAATATGCACAATAAACACATTGCAAAGACTACCTGTAACACTAAGAACAAGAAAATCACTTTAATTACACATGCATTCACGCTCAGCATGTGAACATTTGACCTTTCAGATGAAGCCTGAGCTACCCGACAGCTGCCCTCAGATTAATTGGTGTCAATTTGGGGGCGACCTACAGGTTAGTTTGTTTATCTCAAGTCGACATCTGATTTTCTCATATCATGCATTTAGAAAAACTGGAAGCACACTACATCTTCTACTTTAGCCTCTGTGATATGACCAAAATATAATGCCCTGTATATTTGACAAATGATCTCTATTAAAAGACCCTGTTTCTCAATATAAGAAGGTTAACAGATATGGTGGTTAGTGGTTTTTAGTCTGTTTTGGAGACTCGTTTAGAGTATAACTGAACAATTACATCCATGTCTCCAAATATGAAAAAACAACAGGACAAAATATGAAATCATAGATATTTTTCTATCCTGCTTGTCACTCCGTATACAGTATACTGTCATATCACGCAGTGTGCTTCATGTTCACTCAGCATGGACATCATATCTGAGGAATTTGTCAGTGGTCCAAAGATTTTATATACATACACAACAGGAAAAGATGCGAGACAAGAAAGAGCAAAGGAGCCTGAGAAGGAAAGTGGACACCTGGATGTGTCCTGGAGCTCAACAAGGAGGAGGGGTGAAATCAACAAGGAGGGAGGATGGGTGGAAGGGTGGGCATTTTCCTTCAGCTGTTCCTTCATATGGGTGTGTATGTGCTGGTAAGTGTGTGTGTGTAGTGTCCATATGTGCATCAGTGCTGGAGGAGATGAACAGGGGGTCACACCAGATGGACACACACACACACACACACACACACACGAACACACACACACACAACACACACTAGCATCAGCTCTCCTGCATGCATTCTATACAGTATTTCACATATGAGCAGGGGGTGTTTTGGCACGAGAAACTGAACTTAACAAATGGAGCTATATATGGTTCATAGGTCCTGCTCTTATTTTATTCAGTCTAAATTTCACCACTTCAAATCCTCACAGATATTTTGTTCTCAACCACCTGTGCATCAGGTGTTCTGCACATGTCTGCGAATACTTTGTTTTAACCTCATTGACTGGGATGTGGCCAGAAGTGCAACTTGTTTTAAGCATTCCAGGGAGAAACCTTTTGATTTAATGGCAACTAAATTACATTTAAGATTAAAAAGCCCTTTAAATTCCAATTGATTTTACACTGAGCCTCACTCACAATGTAGTGGTTAATGTTAGCTCATTAGATAACACGTCCTCATACCTAAATGAAAGATTAGATTGAATGCCAATGACTTCCAATGTAACATATTTACTTATCTGCAATGGATTTCTGTCCTTCGTGGCAGCAGCATAAACTGCAAAAATACCACAGATATTTAGGCTGTGACACTGCCACAGTTAAGGTTTAGAAAATGAATTACTTAGAGTTAGAAAAAGGTTATTATTAGGGCTAAAGTAAGATTATGGCCATGAATATTACAAGTAAAGGAGTAAAGTAGGTGAAAGAATGAGGTATGAGCTGTACAAATTACCGTGGTTTTAGTATGTTACAAATCCCAGGCTTTACAGTTATAGGCTACATTTTGTCATCTTGGTTCTAATAACAAACACACAGCTGCAGCTTTAAAGTAAGAGCATTTAGTTTAGTTAGTCTGTCATATCGCCTTACTTCCTGCGAAGAAATCTGGTCTTGTATAAAGATGTAAAAGACCTGTACCTTTCTGAAAAGTTCTGAGGTTTTATGTGTATTTACCCACATGACTGCAAAGGCTGCCTATGTAAATATTAGTTGTTATATTACCTTAAACAACTGATAAGTACAGAGATACAAACTCCTGCCCTTTCTACTGTGCCCAATGGGACCTAACTTTGATAAAATATGAATGATGGTCAATGGTGAGTTGGGCCATCACTCTCACATATGATGTCTCTCACTTTTAAATATAATTTTACGAGCCAAGATTCTCATAATTTGGCAATTGTGGCAAGACAGCGAAGAAACATTTAGTTTTGTGATAAACATGGTACACTTTATCCCAACACCTAAACAGCTGCTGCCCTGGTGCATTTTACCTCAGTTATCACTACAAGTCTGGTCATACTGAGACCACTTAAGACTCTGAACAGACTGGATTAGAGAGAGACAGCTATTTCTGGTGTGTACTCTTAGAGTTGGGTACTTCAGCAGTTTAATCACAAAGTTTGACTTCCTTGACTTGTAAAATAATCTTTTAAATCAACAAACATCATTATGTATAAATGGCACAATGGGCATAGTTAAAAAGGGATTTAAAAATTACATGTCTCTTGCCATTGAATGTAATGCAGTTTGGGGCACCACCACAAGGGACAGGACATCGATTCTCTATTCATCTGGTTACATGATTGGGAATGCGAAAACCTCCTTTACCTACTGGTTTCTTCTTCACAGAATCATTTCTATGAGTGGATCCTATAAAGCTCTCATGGACAAAGTGCGTCTATTGACCCCGATCAACCTCTCACTCTCAACACAGATGCGGACACACACAAAAATCACAAACATGCAGACAAAGACTCACTCTTACACACAAACACACAAACACACTCCACTTAATATCCTCAGCACTCCACTCAGCACTCCATTCCTCATCCAGTAAACTAGCTCTTTGTGTGCTGAGCGCCTGTGTGTGTATAAGCCGGGGTGAAAGGTTAAATGATGGCCATTAAGATTCATCTCTGAGTTCACTACCAGCAAACCAAACACCCACATACACAAAGAGTCACAAGCCGATGAGGGGTAGTGGCGATGTCAGAGCGAAGCAATTGTCTCTCCGCTGTCATTTAGGCCGATTCAAAGTGCTGAATTCATAATGAATGCAGTAATTGCAGCTCTAAACCAACAGATCACAACAAGCTCAATGGTTGCTTCTCCTCTTTTATGTTCCCGTTTTGTCTCAAGCAGCTGAACAGCCTTTTAAATCATCAAACATCAGTTTCTGTACAGCTGACCATCACTCCATGGATCTGCTGTGACATGCCATTGACACATTTATACTATTTGCACTCTCTGCCTCCTACTGCCTCCTGGGATGCATAAAGGAAAAGAGGGAAAAAGTGGAAAGGGTTATGACAAGAGGAGGAAAAATGAAGTGATGATTGAAATTGTTCCATCTTCACACCAATAGATTGAAAATCACCAGGCGATTTCCTATTTTCACCAGCTTTACCGCACAGAAAGTGTGTGAAAGTGTGTGTAAATCTCTAACTGAATGACTAAGAAGGAAGTAACAAACTCATTTCCTTCGATCTGAGCTGTACACACTCACATAGACACACACACACACACACACAAAGCCAGACGTATACAAACACACACAGCGTGACGACTGAATGGACCCTGTGTCTATCCCAGCAGGCCTTTCTGCTCCAAGGCAGGAGTTTCTGTCATCGCCACAGTTACTGTCAGGACGCATCATCGGTAGTCGTGGCAACTAATTAAGACCTGCCTGTCAGGCCCGTGGTCAGTGTGTGTGTGTGTGAGTACGAATAGACAAACACGTTCATATAATTAACTACCAGTCACAAACACTGGCACACACACATTTACAATAAAAGCCACTGTATCTGTCAGTATACATCAGCATACCCAGAGTGTTACTCACCAAGACTCACCAGCTATTAGTCCCACGCAAACACTCACACTTCACACAGAAACTAACATCCCTCTGGACACTCACTCATATGTGGAATCCATTGGTTTTAATTTTCTTACTTTCAAATAGTCATTTTGTGTTCATGTGCCAGCAACTGAACAAAATGATGCTTTGGTGTGAGCAACGGAGTTATTACTTAATTAAAAACAACGCATTAAGGAAAAGACATACCAAGTAAGGACTAATACTTGATTAAAATCCTCTTGGTAGCGTCTAAAAAATCCCTCACATGGAAATGGTGTAAAGAGGACCCCCCCCTACCATAAATAAATGGAAAGACATTGTGGAAGAAATTCACAACATGGAGAGACTTACTTTATATAAGACTACAGCAAGCAACATGCGAAGATTGATGGAAAAAGTGGACAATATACAGTACGACAACTGACACTATGTTCTAAATGTTTGTGTTGTAAAATTTCAAAAATGAAACAAAAAAATAAAGTAAAAAAAAAAAACCAAAGCATTACGTATTATTTGATTATATATTGCTTTACTTATTTACTCCCTGTAGAAAAATAATTTGTTACACTACTTCTTCCTTCCACTATTTCTGCAAAATCACTTGAGATGCTTTGCCACATAAATGCTAGTTGTTAATGTATTAGTAAAACCTTACATGTCATCACATCAAGTTGCAAATCTTCACGTCTGCTTTTGGTACTTGTTAAACTGTCAAATTTTGGCTCAACTTCGCAACATCGCCCTACTATGTTTGCCTTCACATGGCTGTTTTTTTCCTGGGAATCCTTTGCACTTATCCGTTACATTCTTGTGCTTTCACAGTAATTAAGTTAGTCGCTAATTTGAAGTAATGCCTTTTTGCATTCTTCAAAAGCACTGTATACCATTTTTGTTGCATCTCTTGTGTGAGCTGGAGTTATTCCCAGCTGCAAGCACACATGAAAAGGCATATTTGATGCTTTTTTCCTACCTTACATTATGCTATGAATGCTCTGATACATCGGCCAATCATCTGTTTTTCATCTTATTTCCATAACACAAAAAGATAGAAAGGATATGATGACAAAAACAAAATAAATGTACAGAAATAGCAGCTAACATGATCTCTTTAAATACTGGCGAATCAGTGCATCCCTACATAATGCAGAGGATTTCTTCCTTTAGGCAACACTGGTTACACACACATCTTTCATGCCACACTCTTAACCTTTAAAACCAACAATATATACCGTCCACTTCTCTAAACAACATTAAAATCCAGTTTAAGGCAGCTGCTCTAAATCTAATCCGGTAACACTCGTGTGCACCCAGATCCATCCACACCACATTAAGCAGTGATGTGGGTTCACTGACTGAAAACTGTGTATGTATGTGTGTGTGGTGTGTTGTACTCTCAGTAATGAGGTGTGACTAGTGTGTGTCAGTGAAAGTTGAGTGATCGGCATAATGAACGACAGCACATAGAGGAAAAGAGAGGGCAGACGGGAGGAGAAGAAGGAGAGGACATGTACAGAGAGGGAGGAGGATGAGGAGGATGTACTAATTTCTTCTTCCTGACGATTGATTACACATCTAAAGGCATTTTGTGTCACTGCAAGTAATTTTTGATGCTGCTGGATATGTGACAGGACAGACTGAAAAATGGGTGTATGTAACAGAAAGCCATTTTTTAACACAGGAAAAAATGACACCTGTACTGTCAGACAGGATTAGAGAAGTCTGAAATCATGATAAAGTTAGTCTTTGTGAACTTTTTCTATATGAGGCTTATTGATTGAAACTCAGCCACATATATAGGATGACAACCACTAGAACAGCAGGGTAGAAGTTGTTATTTCTGGCTACATTTGACCAAATAATGGTCATGTTTTACTTTTTTAAGGGTGTATACACACACACACACATATAAATATATATATATATATATATATAACATATATTTGTGTATGCATAGTATGTGTTATTGAAATATATATGTACGTAAACTACATTATAGTTGTTCGTAATAACAGAAAGAAGAAACAAAATTATTTAACAACAAATATCAGGCATTACAGCAGTGTTTTTCAACCTTGGGGTCGGGACCCCACATGGGTCACCTGAATTCAAATGGGTTGCCTGAAATTTCTAGTAATTGATAAAAATACAAAATAAAAACTTACTAATAAAAAATATATGGTGAGTTGAGAGAGATAATCACAATACATAAAAGAAATGACAAACTCTGAAGCTGAAACTGAAGCACTGTGGTACTGTTTATCTTTCAAATGTTCAATGTGGTCAGTTTCAGATGCTGCAGCTCTTTCATAATTCATAGTTTGAGTTATTGTTTTTTCAGTATTAATTGTCAGCCTTGAAAATCCAAGCTGGACTGACTGTACATATCCTGACCAAGGAAAATAAAATTCTCACTTTGTGCAGTAATCTACACCTGGCTTTTCTGCCTCCGTCCATAATAATATACATTATAATACCTAAAAGGCATCTAAAATTAACCTTTATTTGCATCATAGTATAGAAAACAATTACATGATCAAAACAAATTAATTTTTGTCAAAAAAAAAAATCTCCGTTTTGAATGTCTGGGTTTGCCAAAAATTTGTGATTAAAATGGGGTCAGGAGCCAAAAAGGTTAGAAACCCCTGCATTAGAGTATAGCTACGTTTAGAGTAGGAAGCTTATTATTGTTATTAATTATGAAAGGGGAAGGGGTGGGAATTTATAAGTTATACTTCTACTCACTCGTTTTGAATATGTATTGTACATCTTATGAAATGTTTTTGTTATTTATTTTCTTCTTTTTGACATTCAATCAAAATAAATACATCAAATCAATCAATCAAGGGGGTTAATGCAGTGTAATGTAATGTATAGCGTAATTTAGCACTGTCCTGATTCATCCCAGCTCTAAAAGTGGGTCACATGTGAAAATAATAATGACTAACCACTTACAGGACGTCATTTTACCCTCCACTACATCTCTCTGTATAAACTTACACATCTCAAGCCAGAAGCTGAAGAATGTGAAACAGAAACAGGCCCCCGAAAGACAACAGACTGATTTGAGAGCAGAAACCGACCAATCTCTGCACAGGATTCCAGCCAGTTAGCAATGTAAACACTTACATGCACGAGAACAAGCAACAAAGTCCGTTACTCAAGTCACTGTGGTTTAACTGTGTGAATGTGGGTTAACAGCTTGTACACTGGAAAAAAAAATCTAAATCTTATCAAGTGTATTTTTCTCATTTCTAGTCAAAATATCTCATCACACTTGAAATAAGACATAATCACCTAAAGAGTAACTATTCAGTGCGATATAAGAACTTATTTTCAGACAATAGATTTTCACTTGTTCCATTGGCAGATTTTTGGCTTCAATTAAGCAAAAAAAAATCTTGAATTAAGCAAAAAAATCTGCCAATGGAAGTGAAAATTATCTTGTAAGATTTCTTGAAATAAGATTTTCAACATCTATTGTCTGAAAAAATCAAAATCTTACCAAGTGTATTTTTCTCATTTCTAGTTAAAGTATAAGACATGATCACCTAAAGAGTAACTTTTTAGTGCGATATAATAACTTAGTTTGTGACAATAGATCATTTTCACTTGTTCCGTTGGCAGATTTTTTGCTTGAATTAAGCAAAAAAAATCTTGAATTAAGCAAAAAAAATCTGCCAATGGAACAAGTGAAAATCATCTTGTAAGATTTCTTGAAATAGGATTTTCAAGATATATTGTCTAAAAATAAGTTCTTATATATCACTGAAAGTTATCTTTAGGTTATTACATCTTATTTTAAGTGTGATGGATATTTTGGCGAGAAATGAGAAAAATACACTTGGTAAGATTTGGATTTTTGCAGTGAATTTTTCCTCTGTGAGTCACCTGGCTCAAAATGGGAAGCAAAAACTTGTATTCATGGTTACTGTTTGTGCATTTACCCCAAACAGGACACAACAGGACTTGGAAGGGGAGAAAAAAAACATGCCTTTTACAGCAAGACAAAGCAAAGAAAATCAGGCCCTGCATCGTATCAAACCAGCATAACTTTCACTCCCTCCTTCAGACTCTCGCTCTGTTGTTATCAGTAGATATGGAGGAGGTAAGGAATGAAAGAGTACAGCTGCAAGTGTTTGTGGTGTCAGTCTGCTCTGTTCTTGCGGAGTTCCTTATCACACTTCAAACAGCTACGCTCCCTCTCCCACACACTTTTCTCTGCCCACTTCTTCTCTATATCATTTACTCCCATTTCATTCCCCTCCATTTTCACTCCAAGTCTGTGTCATTCAGGTTAGGGCCTGTACATCTAAAGAGCCTCGTAGTTTATCTCTTCTGTTGTGCTGTCTGAAATTTGGTTTTCTCTACGTTGGTGATATATTGCACAAAACTGCTATCCCCTGTCCATTTTTAATGACTCCATTTCTATTCTGTGTTTTTGTTATAGGGGTACAGGACCAAATAACTGTGACAGTGACAATCACATTTATCTTTTTCAGGATCAAAACCAAATATATATTTCTGTATCTCTGTTAGCTACGCAATCATTTTGTTGCTTCACTGTAAAATGGTAATATATTGCACCTTTGCAAAGCTAACAGCCAAAATAGAATGGTAGCAATGCTGCCCTGGTTGTTAGCAGTAGGGTGTTCATTATACTGTAAATGAACTAAACTGATAACACAGCAGCCAAGAAAAATGATTTACAATCCACTTACAACTCAGGACTGAGTAAGCTTTTCATATCAGCCAAAGTGTTCTGTGAAGCCTGCCATTTGTTCACAGCGTTACACTTTTAGAAGGAGTTTCGATTTGGTTTGTTAATCTCCTCTCACGGGTAGGTGGAGGTTTTGCACCGCTCTGGGAAGCGTTGGTTGCAATGAACATTGGACTGACGATGAGCCTCAGATTCAAGCAATGTGATTAATATGACTCATGTTTGGAGGAATCCCACAAGAGCTTTATTATTGTGTGAAACACCCCACATTGCTTCTCGATGGTTCGCAGGTCATCCTACAACTTTTAGAAATACAGCAAACAATTTGCTTTACATTGACACAGTTGTTCAAGATAGCTTTACATTTATGTTTGCATAATACACATTCTAATTTCATTCACAAGTTCCCTAATTTGTGACTATAAAACAGCACACAACCACTCATTCCATTAGAAAGAAGGTATGTTTTCCATTTGTGTGCATTAAAACAAATCCCAGATTATAATCGCAGCTCTGTAGCAAACATGCAGAACAAGGTCTCTCTGTGTGAACTTAATAATTGCTAAGCTTTAAACAAGAGATGCAGGAATAGTGAATGATGTTTAACACTTAAAGACCTACAACTATTTTTGTGGTGACTTCCAAAGAAATTTTTCTTTATATTTAACCGGTTCGAATTACTATTTAATATAATATCAGCCTATCCATCCATCCATTCCATTTTCTTCTGCTTATCCAGGGCCGGGTCATGGAGGCAACAGTCTAAGCAGGGATGCCCAGAATTCCCTCTCCCCAGACACCTCCTCTAGCTCCTCTGGGAGATCCCAAGGCTATTCCCAGGCCAGCCAAAGAGACACAGTCTCTCCAGCATGTCCTAGTCTTCCCTGAGGCCTCCTCCTGGCAGGACAATGCCCCAATACCCCCAGGGAGGCGTCCAGGAGGCATCTGAAACAGATGCCCAAGCCACTTCAGCTGGCCCCTCTGGATGTGGAGGAGCAGTGGCTCTACTCTGAGCTCCTCACCCTATCCCTAAGGGTGTGCCCAGCCACCCTATTTCACCTGCTTGTATCCAGGATCTTGTCCTTTTGGTCATGACCCAAAGCTCATGACCATGGGTCAGAGTAGGAATGTAGATTGACCAGCCTTTTGGCTCAGCTCCTTCTTTACAACGACAGACCGATACAATGACTGCAATCATCCTATCCTATCTAATTTACTAACGGTGTAGATGTTCATAAAAGCTCAGAGCAAAGGTGACTTGTTCAGCAAAATGTATCATTAACTGAATGTAAAAACAAGCATCTACAACCACTGTCATTTATCAAACTACATGGGTTTTATTAGGGAATCAATGTTCCCGAAGATGATGGTGGTTCCATGTTCACAGTGGATCCTCTGAAATGGGTCATATCGATGCCACTGAGAAGCTGAAAAACTGCATTTTACCTCAATTATTTTAATTTAACAATTTCAGTGGATCAAAGTTATAAAACATTTTAGATCAGTCGATGATTTGTTTGTCATTGGTTGTTTAGGGTTAAAAGGTGTATTCATTTATACATTATGAAACTGTTCAAATCTACATAACAGACTAAAAGGGAAATGAAAAGCCTATCACCTATTATTAGCCACAGAAAACAGATCCTTTAAGACATGATTATTTTACTGAAAGTCTGCATGACCTGGTTTATTAAACACATATTGATAAGCTTTAACACCACCACAAAAGAACAAACAATTATCACACACACACACACAAAGCTACTAGTGAACTCACTAAGCCCACTCTGGGTCTCCTCATTCACTCCATCTCCCACTTCTGTTGCCTTGATTTAAGTCTCCCTCTGCCTCTTTCAATCTCTCTTGCTCTCTTTGGACCACTAACCTTGATTCACTGTTCTGCTCGACTCTGCCTCGGGCTGAAACAAGCGTACACAACCACACACGCGTATACACACTCTAAACACAGACACAAGAACGGACAGATTTAGAAACAAACACACACACAGCGGCACATGCTCAGCCCTGATCTACACATGTATATGGCCATGGTAAAGTAGACGTGGTTAGTTTGAGGCCAGTGAGAGGGGAAAGTGTGGCTAACCAAAACCACATGCGGCTGACTCTTTCGCTCTCCATCCAGAGGTATGCGAGCCTCTCCAGTGTGTGAGTGAGTGGAGGGGGAGGATAGCGAACGGCAGAACGAGAAGCAGAGTGAGCTCATGGTTTGACTTTAACCTTTATTCATCCAGGGAACAGTTTGACATGCTGTTTGTAGCCATGATACATTCACATGGCTACACACCTGGGAGCTGCTCCACTGTAACCACAGTCCTCTACCGGTGCCCACTGCAGCTCAAGGGCAACGTTGCAAAGCAGTAGTTACATCAGAAAATGCTTTTTATTTGGCAAATCAGAGTGTTTTCGCATCTTAAGAGTTGGCTATTCCCACTGAAACTTTACAGCTTTAGAAATTATAAATAAATCAAGTGTTTTACCCATTTCACTTCTTGAAATCACTCCTTTCCTCCTCATTTCAGTTTCATCATATCACACAATAAAAGAGATGTAAAAGATATATCAAGTCTGTTACTTCATATCATCAGCCAGCAATTACTTCTCATGTCAGTATAAAATGATAGTGTCTTTATTCAGAGGTGTTTTTCTGGCTGGGTATTCAGTCCCAAAGACATTAATCATGACCATATTATGGGGCAGAACCACAATCTTAAATCTCAATTGCATTTTTTTCACCTTTTATATAATGTGGGCGAGTTTCAATCAAACTCTAAGTCCTTTAGTTTCTCTGGTGTCTGTTATGTGACTAGAAACGCGGCATTTTTGCCCCATTTTGGACTGACATTATTACAATATTGACAACATCTAGAGCACAGATGTCAAAAATATGGTCCGGGGCCAAAACTGGCCAAAAGGGTCCAATGTGGCCCGTGGGATGAATTTACACTGAAGACGTTAAACAATCATTTTAGTTCATGTTCCACATTCAGTTCAAATTGATCTCAAGTGGGTGGGACCAGTAAAATGCTGTCACAATAACCTATAAATAAAGACAACTCCACCTGCTTGTCTTTGTTTAGTGTCAAAAAGCAAATTACATGAACATTTTTAAATTTACAGACTATCTTCACAAAAAATGCGAACAACCTGAAATGTACTATGAGAAGTGTAATTTTAATGTGTATTTATTAATCCACTGTGATCTGTAAGTTGTAATACCCATGTGTAAATGATAAACTGAGGCAGAATATTGTTAAAATTGCACTTATTTTTCTTGTACAATTTCAGTTTTTTCACGGTTGTTCATGTTATTCACAATTTTTTTTAAGGATTGTTTGTGGATGTAAACATTTTCATCATGCAATTTTACTTTTTTTACACTAAAACCAAGAAAAAACTTTGGAACTGAGATTATTTATATATCACTAAGTTATTATTATTATACTAGTCCGGCCCACTTCAGATCATACTAGGAAGATGTAGCCCCTAAACTAAAATGAGTCTGACACCCCTGATCTAGAGGAAGTAAACTCTAGTTGACATTTTCCTGTGCATACAACTTTATGATTTTTTTTTTATTACCTGGACTGTGGCAGTACATAAAACAACAGCTAATGAAAATACATTACAAGGGGTTGTCACTTCTGTTCACTTCTGACCTTCCCCGAAATAGTGAGCAGTGAACCACAGTGTGTCAGACAGTAATGCTACAGTCTGTTGTCGAGTATATTATCAAATACAGAATCACAATGACATTTTTATTGCCGTGTCTTTTTTCTAGAGATAAAAAAAAAAAAAAAAGTCTATCAAAGTTGAAATCTGAGCTGTTGATACCAGCCAAAACAGGAAACCCATTCCTAAATTTGTCAAGTGTGTGGGATTAACTGAAGTGAATGTGAATGCGAAAGAGGGTGAACATTAGCAGAAATTGGTGCTAATGAAATCTTCTGTACTGTGTGAACAGCTATGTGGACATTCAGAATAAGTGACCATAAGGAGAGTTGGAGGTGGTAGACAGTTTCCAAAAGCTGGCAATTTACATCAGCATTTCTGAAGAGCTGAGTATATTCACTCAACAGAGATCTCAAAAAGCTCTGTGTTGCAGACAGCCATAGCTTTGGCATTTATTTTCAGATTTAATGCATGTTAGAGCATTAAATAAACTGGAAACTGTAACAACAAAGGATTTCACAGAGTGTCATTTGTGTTTTTTTATCTCAAGAATCGGTTTAGACTACAAAACACCCACATTTTCCTTTCATTCAGAAGTCAAAACACCCAGAAGGCTGTAGTTCTGTTTCAACCCTGTACTTAACTTCATCTAGCTCACTTTGAAGTGAGGGACTAACCCTAGAAGACAAAGCAACGCTGTGTGTTAAGGTAGTATTGTGTGCATGTGTGTGTTTGTGTGTGAGGTTGAGTGTAAGAGACAGTTTATGTCATGGGGAGGTAGCGCTGTATCTGCTAACCGTTACTCCAACAAGACAGCTCGCTTGGTTCACACACATACACACACATATAAGATGCACAGAGAGACACTTTGTTTACCTTTGGCCCAATATAGACATGGTGACAGTTAACCTAGCCACTTAATACAAAGCGACAGTTTCTTCTACAAACTTATACTCGAGGGGAGTATGCGGGGAGTTTGTGAGTCAGAGTAAATCTGGCTGTAAGGAAAACAGAGAAGAAAAAAACACTAACAAAAGCATTCCAGAAGGAGATAGCGAGACATTAAGAAAGACGCAAAGAGACCTCGAAGTGAGACAAGAGGGTGAGATTGTAGCGCGCCAGCATGACACTGAGGGAAAGAATGTGTTCTTCAGTTTTCACACTTTAGATATGACAAAGAGTTTAAAAAGCTACTCAGCTGGCAATGGTGGATGGGTATTACTTTTTAATGATTAAGTAAATGTCAACTCCTATCATGCTGGCACAATAACACAGCACCTTTGGAAGTCATGACAGCGTCTGAAATACTGTCTTATTGCTTGTTTTTATAGGCTTTTTGCTATTTATGATGCAGAAATTGCATTAAAGCATAATGTGGAGTATAAATTAACAATTCCAGGTAGAATTAGTAATTTTCTTTGACATCTTAGTCACTTTACTTTTAAGTTTTTTTAGCTGATTTCCTGTGTTTTCACTTGTATTCAGACTTTTTTTTATGTGTGCATATATTGTCTTTCTGTCTTGCAAAGCACTCTGCTGCAAAATCTACCTACTTTCAAAGTGCTATATAAATGAAATTCACTTCTTTTGCACCCAAAGTCATTAAAATCTTCCTCAAAAACAATACTGTTAAACTAAAGAAGGCAGGTGGTTGACAAATACTGGAAAATTATAGAGTTTTTGGAATTAATTATGCCAAACTCAAATATTTTGTCTTATATTATAAGTAATACTGCTATTATTCCCAAGGATCTTCTATGTTGTCTCCCTGTAACTCCCTCTGCAATTATTATTTCCACCTTAAACAGAATCTACAAACCTTATCCCTGTAATTCAACACCATTCAGTCTGGATTTGGGAACACAAATCCCACCCTTGTTCTTGTTGTGGGGTCTTTGGAGGGGGAAACACGGAACTGGAGAAAGAGGGAGGAGAAGGCAGAAGGGAAAGGGAGAAGGGGGGAAAGAGGGGGCAGCGGAGGTAGGGAGAAGGATTCAGGAGTACATGAGAAGGGGGGAGGGTTTGATCAACGCTGTGTTGCTTTGTTTAGGTTAGTGGGCCATAAATTCCAAAGAAGGGAGGGAGGATGAGGTAAACTAACCGTTAGCAGAGGTATGGAGGGGGAGGGGAGGGGAGGGGAGGGGAGGGAGAGGGGAGGGGAGGAGAGGAGAGGAGAGGAGAGGAGAGGAGAGGAGAGGAGAGGAGAGGAGAGGAGAGGGAGAGGAGAGGAGAGGGAGAGGAGAGGAGAGGAGAGGAGGAGGGAGAGGATTGCTTCAACTGAATGATTCACTCGACTCCACCAGACACTGTGGAGTCCTGTACAGTATCAACATTGCGTCTGGGTGTGTGTGAGCTCTATGTGTGTGTGTCTGTTTCTCTACTGAGTTCAAAAAAAAAAAAAAAAAAAAAAATCAAATACCTTCACATTAAGAATCTCAGGGTTGCTTTCGCAGTGAAACTTTGTGTCCTATTTTGGTGTTTTCTTGCTCTACAGCTGTGCATCCGTTGAGATTTTCACAGCTCTGCCTTTTCTTTCTTATCACTTCCACAGGAAAGGACACACTGTTTGCAAAGTTCACAAAACAGTTTGCGGTTTCAAATGGACAGCTTGGCCAAGGTTTCCCACAGACACTTGTTCAGTGTTTCTCACTTACAGACAGAAGTGCCTTTGGGGAAATACGGTCTCAGTAGGTGTCCTGACCATATAATCTATGGAGACCATGGAAAAGCTATTGTTTTGTCTCATGAATGCATGAAAATAAATCTGAAAGGCTCAAGGCGTGAAGGTATAATGTTGCAGCCTTGGGTCCTCTGAGGGTTAGAGCTGTTGACTGTGCTGTTTTGTCATTTAAAGTGCTTTGGTAATAAATGTAAACTCTGCATTTTATGTAGTTCTAACAGCTTATTCAGGCTATAAAGATAGGGACTGTTTTAAGGCTTTTATTTTTCATGTAAAGGATAGATTCAAATTTTTTCAAGACTTTCCTTTCATTTCCAAAAAGATATCTACTAGGCCAACTCCATTGTAGAGGGTGGAAGAAAAAAATCCATACCCTTGTTCAGAACAAGAAAATGAGGCTTAGGGTGTCTGAGTTGGAAAAGCTCATTGAGTATCGAAGTTATAGTCTTTTTAGAACAGAATTCCCTCTTGGTGTTTCCACAGAGTTTCATCATTTCATTGCCACGCTGCGGTGAAAGGACTGTAACTAACGCTGTCTACAATGGAAACGTTTCAGTCATTTTTTTACTTGCATGTCTCCTGCAACCGATACATGCCTATTTTAATCAAACGAATAGACACATATTGGTAACAATAGCTGCGTTTACATGGACCTTCACATTACTCTAACAATAAGAATAACACCTGATCAGAATTAAAATTATATTAGTTTGAGATGTTTAATAGGAAAATATTAGCATCTAACCACCATCTAAACGCTTAATTCAATCACATCTGGTTGGATCATATATATATATATATATATATATATATATATATATATATATATATATATATATAATATATATTCTATTGTTTTCCTCCACATCAGGGCAACATGAGGTAATGTAATGTGTTATCAGGAAGCCAAATAAAACTAGTTTGTAGCTGATACGAGACCTGGTTGAAGACCTCAAAACATTTAAAACTGTTGAACACTTCAGTAGTCACACGGCTTGAAACAACTACTTCCTCAAACAAAAGTTAGCATTAATGAAATCCATATAATAAAAACTGGGTGTAACAAAGTGTTTTCTTGAGTAAAACAAAAACAACAAAATAATATTGAGAAACTGAAACTGTATTGTGATTCAAAAACTAATTAAAATGAACTAAATTATAGAGAAAATATCTAGCTAGCTTTGATTTCATATGTACCTACAGTCAGGGTGCAATTTGTTAAAAATACAGGGGTGGGGGGGGGGTTACTTTGTCAGACGAGGGGTTGGGGGAGTGAAACTTTACATACTTTCAACTTCCAACTCCTGGGTTCTGTTTCTCAATCATACAGTGGATGTTACATGAAATTTTCACAACTTCTAACCTATATCCACTGGACATACAAATGCTGGGCCCATGAATTTGTCATGTTCACAAAAAACTTTTTTTCCCCAACTTTTTACAGTATTTTCGTCAGATTAAACACCTCACATATGTCAGAAAAGTTCTATTCGGGTTAAAATACCTTATTTGCAGCACAGAAATGCCATCTTAGATCATTTTATTTACTTCAAGTTGGGACAATTTCAATGAGGCTGAAGAAATATTGTCCTTAAAGTCATTAACATGGAGGACTTCTCCAGCAGACTCCCTTTCACAAATCAAGCTGAGGGGGACAAACCGGTGAACTGACAGACAGACAGATGTTCAACATTTAAATGTCTGTCTACACACTCCCACACAACCTGTCTGCTGGAGTGATTGACTGCAGGTGTGTGTGTGTGTGTGTGTGTGTGTGTGTGTGTGTGTGTACACAATCGCTGCCAAGGCTGACCATGTGTCTGCCGTCATCTAGTCATCTGCAGACAGGAGGGGCTCGCAGGGAGACTGGCAGGCAGACACACGGAGACCAAACGACAGATTACGACAGCCGATAGACAGATTAAAAAAACTGTAACATCATTTAGACAAGGAGATAGCTGCGGAATATCTGCGAGAAGATTTAATTCTCTGCTCGCACAGACAGACAGAGGAGCAGCATGGCGGTGATGTGAAGATACATGGTCAGGGATGGAGATGATAATCTTAATGGACTGGTCATCTGTCTGTAAGCCCTGATTCACACACACATCCAGAGGGTTTATATATCTCGAAAGCTTTCTGCTGCTCTTGAACTAAAATCAGCTTAAAGCATGAAGTGGAGGACAGTACCAATAAGTGTTCGTTCCTTTTTAGTATCAGGATATGCATACAGTAGTAGCTGTATGGCTGAAAGTGACTATAGAATAATGTCCTGGGGGATTTCCATGAACACACAGGGATCAGGAATGGGCTTTACCATGGTGGTGTGCACAGACATCGCTTATGGCTACTTTACTATGTGAGTGTGTGTGTGTGAGTTGCAGCTTCATGACAGATGTCTTCTTAACTGGACTAATGGAAAACACTTCAGCCGCTGCATACCCTCGAAGAGCCCTTTGACCACGTGAGCACAGCCAATCCACCTTAAGGCTGACTTAAAAAGGCCCCATAGCTCGCATACCAAGGGTCAACATCTAGAATTTTTCCACTTGAAAATGTACTTGTCCCTACATTAACTGTTTATTTATTAGCAGTTTTCAAGTTAATTGTCATGTTTGTACTTCATATGACCTCTAACAGATATAAGCTACTGCCATAACAGGCTCTGGAAAAACCCGTGTGTTTAATCTTCTATTTTACACTTGCCTCAGTCATGCAAGTTAGTTTATAGTTTTTCCAGCCAGACGTGAATTTTTTTTACTTGCATTGCTCAGTCCTTATTGTCAAGCTCTGCAGTGCATACACATGTGCAGACCAATCTGGATCTGATATTGGTATTTTTAACATTTATCAAATCAGATTTTTTTGAAATAAATGGATTTTTCTCTTTGGTCTTGAGTACTGTCTAATTGGTTACGCAATGTGTGTAACAAACCATCAACTCTGAAATAAGAAAAAAAAAAATTATGATATGGACTTATTATGTATAATCTCTCCTGTTCAATGCAAAAAATGAAACAAATACTGTTGAAATATTATTGTTTAGTACTTGCTTTATTGATCTGATAAAGATTTAGTGCTGTGAGTTATTGTCATTTTTACTGCAAAAGTCTTCTTGATTACTAATAATCTGCAAAAATAAATGCATCAGTCGATCCTTATTACAGCCACCCAGACTCATTCAGTTGTCACAGTTAGTCAACAAAGGAACAAAGACTAAAGTGACATAAAATACAAAGAGTGTCTTTTTATGGACAGTTTTGGACCATCTTCATTTCTGATATTACCCGACACTTGAAAGAGACTTTAAACTCTCTTTTATCTTAATATAAGTCTAAACTGTCTCTTTGAATGTGACGAAAATAGCCTTAAACACATGCTCTAAAACATCAAACTTTGTACCATCTTGATACTATTTAAAGATTATTTGTGTGCAATCTGCTGTTATTAGACATCTGATGGAGGAAAGAGACAGTGTAATAATGTGACACAGGTTGTGGAACAGATTTGAAGGTTGGTTGCACTTTAACTAAGCGTATCAACTCACTGGAATTCCCCAAAACTGGTACATTTTGTCCTGAGGGGTTGAACAAATGAGTTTTGACTGTAATCAGGTTTCTGTTTATTGTGACTTTTATAAGCGCATTAAATAATAAATATGCCTTCATTAACACCAGAAATTACTTTAATCCAGTTTTGAGAAAACATGTAAATAATTAACACGGAATTGTAATTAACGGATTTCAGCATCAAACACCTCAACAAAATAATGATAACTTTTTCGCATGACAACATTATAAATCTCTCATCTACAAACTGTCAGGTAAGAACTCAGTCAAAGTAGATAGAAATTCACTTCATCTTCAGCACTGATATAGTGAAATCTGCTGAGGCTAGTAGAGCAGATGTAGAACCTGCCAAAACCATTTTCAAGAACATGTCGTGCTTAATATGAGCTGATACTGTTTCTGCCCTGCTGGGCTTTCATTAAGTTTCTATTATTTTTGTATTAAATACTTTGTGTCTTGGAGCGTGGCCCAGCTAAGTTTTATTTTTTACTTAAAAAAAAAAAAAACCACCAGAATGTCTTCACTCGGTTTAAGGATTAACCAGAGAGTGACCTTGTGTAAAATGAACGGCGGATTTTCTTAGCTTTTTCTAAATAAAAATATAAACATCACTTTTGCTTTGATTTAGATGCTGTCGCAGCAGAGCCTGGCGGGATACCAAACTCTTCAGTTACACAGCGATCTTTCTGTCTGTCTCTGCTGTGCGAAGCGTCTGCGGTGAATTTTACTAGCCTGTCACTTTCACAACAAAAAACAACTTCCTCATTAAGGACCATCTATTGGAGTGTTTGTGTGTGAACGAGAGAAAGACAGGAAGGAGAGAAAGATGGAGGATACATGTGAGATGGAGTGAGAGGATGTGTGATGCTAATATCTGCAGTTTGGTGACTTTATGATAGTGAAAATTAGAGAATCAGAATAAACAATCAGAAGAAGGAGAAGAAGAGGTGTGTTCAAGTACTGCAGGAACAAAGTTTTTTAGAGATCCTTTAATAAAGCTCGAGCTTGACTAAACAAACAACACCTGGTAACTTCAAACCTGCCGACAGCTGTCTAACTACACAGTCAGACAGAGAGGGACACAGACAGGAAGGGATATGCACAGACAAATGGCAAATAGATTAACTGACAGCCAGGTTGGCAGAGTCACAAAGACAGACAACAGTAAACCAAGACGAGAGTGATTCAAACATTTCACCAATTTAATTCATGTTTGCCTGTGCAGAAATAAAACTGAGAGAACACAATACCTGATCCCAAAGTTCAATGATGCAGTGAAACTATTTGAAGCATCGATAGTTTATACAGTGGATGCATTTCTGAAAAGGTTGACACTTTATGTAATACTTTTAAGCAAAGTTCTTAAAGTTAGTGCATCTGTTAGGTACACAAAAACAATGAGCATGGAGTAAAACATGGATGGTTAGTTGCACACAGCAGCTAAAAGATGCAGTGACCAAACTAACGATTAGACCACACTAAACAAAAAAACCCAAAGATAAGGGAAAGGCTACAGGCTGATGACAACACTAATGACCATGAAAAAATGAATATGACGATGACTACGACAGATGAAGCTCAGCTCTCGGCCGGCTAATCATAACTCACCCTTTTCAGCGCGCCCCATGTGAGCTAGGTCCAATGAAAGCAACAGAGAATAATAAGACAGAGTTAGATTAGAAAGCATGCAAAGAGAAATAGTCACTTAGACAGCTGGACAGAGTTGCTTCTATGGATCCAAAACACATTTCAGTAAACTTATCCACAAAGTTCATTGCATAAAATCAAAACATCAGAATTCTTTATTTGTGATAAACATAAATGTGGAACATTACAGGGTATAATGAGTCTCCAAATCTAATGTTTTATGTTTTACTTGTTCACATATACATTAAATTTCATTGCATGTTTGGAATAAATCACTCAATCAATCTTTGAGCCAAGGTTTTGTCCATAGATCTGTGCTTTGGTTTGTTTGTTTTGAGAGGGCAAAGAAGGAAAAAAAGAGGAGAAAGGTTCTGGGTTTATCAGGTCACTGCTCTTTCAAGAACTTTAGACTAAACATGGATTAACTTCATTACATAATATAAAGTTAGCAGTCATATAACTTGTCTGTCCTGAGTCAAAAATGGTCAGTATGTTTGCAGGAAGATAGAGGTGTTTGTGTAAAAGCCTTGGATCAAGAAGTACTTTAAATTCAGACTCAATATGTGTTTGTAAAGACTCTTTCAGACTTAAATTATAAGTTTGTTTTGTTGGCTTTCATTTCTGAGGCACAGTATGTCTCTATGTTCAGACAACAAGTTTCTTTTATTCAATAAAAAGTGTCTTGAGGAAAAAACCACTGTGATCTGAACTTCTAAGGGTAAATGTACACACACTTCTTATTAGCTAGAAACTTCAGAAAACCAATCAAACACAGGAAAATAAACACAAACTAGAACAAACCTCATATCTAAGTCGACTGCACAAATGTTTGCAGGCGTCTTCGTACTCCTCGACACAAAGTTTAACCTTTAACCAACACATGGCTGACCTCCACCTTTAGTTGAACCTTTAGTTAACCCTAAAAATAATCATTTTCCCAAGACTGTCTTCACCTGCCGCTGCTTATCCCCATTTTCCCCTCTTACACACACACCAGCCATGTTTTCATTTCTATTTATCATTAGCATCACACTGGCCTACACAACCGGCACTGAGACTGCTCACATCTGTATCTGTGAGTGTATGTGTGTGTGTGTGTGTGTGTGTGTGTGTGCCCACTGTAATGTAATTAATCAGCTGAGAGTGTTGATTACTTAATCTGTCATTAGCCAGCCGTGTGTGTAACTACTATATGTGTGTGTATGAGTGTGTGTTGGAGTGTGTATGTGAGGTGGTGGCGTTTTTCAAGGCCCCCTTGTACCGACAGCTGTGACCGGAGCCAAACAGGGCAGAGCAGAGATTGATGATACCGGACTAATACCATCATTCATCAGGGATGTGATATTTCAGGGATTTGGGATTTGTTTTGGATGTACTGCCTTGCTCCATTTTCAACAAGACTTTACCACCTCCTTTGTTAACTTCCTGCTTGCTGACTGATTATCTGCATCCGTCAGTTTACACCCAAATGTTGTAAGGCACACTTTAGATTTGTGCCAGACACGAAAGAGAGTAGATAAAGGTGGAGAAACCTAGAAATAAAGCCTGACGGTAAATAGAGTCTCATGGCACCTGTGTCTGCATCTTCTGATTGGGTTGTGAACTACACTGCACATCACTGCACCCCTCCTGGTACGAGCCCAGACAGGGGTCCTTTTGCATGTCACTCTACAGGGGTTGGACAAAATAATGGAAACACCTTAAAAAATCAACAAAATATAATTTAATATGGTGTAGGTCCGCCTTTTGCGGCAATTACAGCCTCAATTCTCCGAGGTATTGATTCATACAACTTGTGAATTGTTTCCAAAGGAATTTTAAGCCATTCTTCAGTTAGAATACCCTCCAACTCTTTTAGAGGCGATGGCGGTGGAAATCGACGTCTTACTTGAATCTCTAAAACTGACCATAAATGCTCAATAATGTTGAGGTCTGGGGACTGTGCCGGCCATACGAGATGCTCAACTTCATTAGAATGTTCCTCATGCCATTCTTTAACAATTCTAGCTGTATGGATTGGGGCATTATCATCTTGAGGTGAAGGTGTTTCCATTATTTTGTCCAACCCCTGTATATCACCATGGGCTTTGTTCAGACTGCAGACTGATCAGATTCGTTCCATGAATCAGATCTTTAAGAGAGACTGTTCACACTGTCATTTGCAGGTCATCTGATTGGACTTGTGTGTCCAGATGCCACCAACCTCTCTGCATGCATTGCTCTGGTAACGTCTGGGGTGCCGTAAAGGGGTGGTAAACATGAGAAATTCATGGGGCCCAGTGGATATAGGTTAGAAGCCATGAAAATTTCGTGTAAGCTCCGGAGTCAGACGTCCAAAGTTAAGCTTCAGTTTGACGCCAGTTGTCGTTGTTACGGCAGTTATGAAATGCACCCCTATACCCCCAGTCCCTACACAATGTAAACCTCCCAATCCAATGACACATTCACAGATAATTTATTTTCTGGAGGGCCCACAACGTTTACCTTCCATGGGGTCCACAATTGGTAGCAGCGCCCAAGGGTAACGTCATAGGCACCCGAAACCATGAAGCAGTACTGGTATTAAAGCTTAAGGTTGTCACATCTTTTCTAGCTTTGCCTGCGTAGAATCCTTCAGTCAAAGTGTAGAATTGTATTTTAGTATACACATTGTTATACTCTATACTGATGTGTGAGAGAAGCAGCAAGTACTCTGCTCTGAACTTGTTATCATTGTACGCCATATTGTCAGTGATGCAAAAGACAGTTTGAACAATGATGCACTGCCTGATCAGATGGTTCTCAAATCTATCCAATTCTGTCCCAAATTTACATGGAAGAGCTGCATGACGGTTGAAGCCAGGTGCACAATAACAAACAGTAGCATCACAGTGACGCACACTAACACATCATCAGCATGGAAGTTCTTCATCAAGTGAACACCCAAAGAACAAAATATTTAGAGGTGACTTGTCAAACAAAATGAGCGTCACACAACTCCTGAGTAGTAGTGCCAGGCTGCTCCACCGTCTTATGAGTAATCAGTCATCTGCTACGGTGTTGACGGTGGCATGTTAGACAACGTGGGATGTACTGCGATTCTTGCAGGAAAAAGCTCTGTTTTGTGATTTGTGACTTTTCTGAGGTGCATTCTTAAATTGACTTAGAGATGGTCCTGAAACCAGCTGTAGATCTAGATCAAATATGAGCATGGGATAGTCAGTGATTTACAACCAACATATAATTGGATTTTCCATGAAAGAAAAGGAAATGTTGGCATATTTTATCAATTATAGTCACTAGAGAGGAAGCATATCTGAATTAAAATCAGCTAAGGAAATTGCAATCAGTGCATCTGCAACTTTGAGGACAACTGGACACATATGTACAAATCTAATCAAAATCACGTGTCAAACGACCTCTAAATGTGGTTTGGCACAGATCTGCAAAAATCCCTTTTCATGTGGTTTCCCAAACTTTCCAAAATCAATCTGGATCTGCCAAAAAGCATATTTGGGCTGGCAGTCTGAACAAGGCCACAACAGCAGCACAGGGCACACTCAGATCAAAACGACAAATGAACAATCCTAACTTTGAATCTTTTTTTTAATCCTTATCATACGTAACTTAGACACGTATGCAACCTTCTCTTACTGATATCTCTCAGGGCTTACTGATACAGTACACACCTTGAATGAATGTCAGTGTCAATCATGTTCTCTGTGTCTCTAAAAAAACAGCATGAAGTTGAAATATTACACCATTGCGGTGTGTCTCTGGTGCTTTTTTTCTAATTCATTCACATACGCACACACATACACTGTCTAATGAGGGATTAGCTAATGAATTCTCTCAACAGATTAATTACATTTTACACACACGCTCATGTGCGCACAAACTTCATCCCCAAATGACTGAAGAAATGAGCCAGTACTTTCAAAGAGATAGATGTTTAAAAATCTACTACTAAATTGAAATCCGAAGAAACAGACTGGCTCGGAGCAAAGCGTTGTTTGATTTCAGACATTAAGACGGATCTGAACGACAGTGAACTGAGGCATTACTTTTAATGAGAAAATAAATAAAACAGACTTTGATTTGGCACCATTTTACATGGCATGAGTAGAATGAGAAGGCATTTCCTATGAATCCAAATGAGAGGCAAACATTTCACATGCTCGTCTTTGTGCCACTGTACTCTGGAGGGCTTAAAGCAACGGCCTCGCTCTCTCTTTAAGTGACAGCGACACACATCGACTCCATGCACACATACAGTGGACATGGCAGCCAAACACACATTTACACACACACTCACTCCCTCCTGCCGTTTTCACAGTCTCTTGAGTGGAGGAGATGCCCACGGCCAAAAACCAATGGTTGCATTTCTTGTGTTTTTTTTTCTCCCCTCCTCCTCCTCCTCCTCCTCCTCCTCTACTCTTCCCCACTCTCTCTTTCTTTTGCCTTTCTCCGGGAAAACACACAATTTTATTTCATCTTCCAAATGGAGCTGAAAAGTAATTATAATTAAACCAACTTGGTCCTAATGTTCAAAATACTCAAATAATTTACAGTTATAATTAAACCAGCTCAAATGTGAGATTCAGTAACAGCGGCAGTCTTCTAATTTCTCTGGAGTCTCTAATGGAAAACAATTATTTCACTTCATTAAGATTAAAGACGCCTGGAATCAGTGTCACAACTCGATCAGAGAAGAGACAGATTTAGAAAGTTGTCAAATTAACATAAACTCAGTTACTGGCTTTGTAAAGGACGCGAATAGTGGGTGCATGCGTGCTTGTTCACATTTATTACAATGTCTTTGTGAGTGATAAGCCAAAACAAAACTGCTGCAATACGGCATGATAAGAAGAGACAAGAAGGAGACAGATTTATGTAAATGTCACAAAGTAGAAGATAAAGGGGGAATGAGAGTGATGTTTGAGAAAAGACATCTTAACATTAACTCAAAGTGACTTTGTTAAGACATGACAGGCAGTTGGAAATCCTTGTCCTTGTCCTTTTCAGTGATTTCAGAGAGCAACGACCGCTGATTACACAACAACACACATCTCTCCTACCATATCTGATCTAATAAATGCTGCTTTTCACACTGGTTGTATTAATAATCCACCTATAACACATATAAGCTTCTACTTTTACACTGTTTTAATTACCTATATTTGCATGATCTTGTGATTTTGCAATAAATATAAGGTTGTGCTTTGGTAAGTTGCAGGTTATTCTTTCTTGAGGCTTTAAAATATACAGCAGGAAGCTTAATAATTATGCATTTGACCCAAAAAATTGACTATATATAGTAGTAAAACAATTTCCTTTTCATCTCACTTGCTAAAATTGTGACTTTTCATTTATAAATTTGCATTTTTTCACCCTACATCACAAGCAACTACTTTATTTTTCCCTCTTTTCACACTAATGATAGCCCACCTCCCACTCTCTGCAAAGCAGCATCTAGTCTAGTATTTACTTGCAAATTAACAGCTCTCAAATTCCCAAAGAGGCCTCAAAGAAATTCCACACATTTGTTACCCTGAGGACCAAATGGCCACAAGGGAGGGGTAGTTATGGGGTATAGCAACGGGTGGGGAAGGAGGGAAGAGAGGGTAATAAAACGCTCTTGAGTAATTAATTGTCTCATTTCTATGCAAATCATTAACAGGCACATGCGAATGCCGGAGCAGAAAACGACGTTTTATACTAGTTCTGGTTATTTCCAGCGTTTAAATTAAGCCTTAAGTGTCCTTGAACGCAGCATTGCATAGTTTTTATAGTGATTCTGGAGGTCAACTTTCTAACAGCTGTGTGTCTGCGCTGGGTTCAGATCCGAACAAATGCCAAATGCGGAAATAACGCAGGGCAGCCACGCAGATCCGCGCAGGTAAAGAGACGGAGACCTGCAGGAGATGAGGTTATTGTTTTCACAGGTCCTGCACCGACTCTTCTGATAAATTATAACAAAACAGAGGAGTTCATTGACGCGACTTTTGCAAAAGCACCGTCCGACAAACTCTCACTCCTGCAGCCTTTTCTATCGGCGTGCGTCTCCAGCCACGGTTTCCGATGTCCGAATTTGCACTTGTAAAGCTTGGGCATGCAAACTGGATGGCAGCAAATTGAAGAAAACTTTAATGTCACTGATGTTTATTTTACGAAGCAACGATCATGCATAGACTCGCAAGGAGTTTATCTGAACTTCAGAAATTCCACAAAACCTTGTCATACACATTAACATTAGTAATCGCAGCTGATATTTTGACCATGTAAAGCTCTTTTTTTGATCGTTTTGTAAAATTCCACTTCTTTTTTCCATGCACTTGCAGGAAGAATGTGCATTTCATTACACATGCGATCGGCGTAAAGGCTGTATTCCCCACTCATTAGGTTTTACTGCATGCAGCGCGAGTAAAGTTGGAGAACAGGAGGATCATTTGGTTTGCAAAGAGCGACAACCTTACGACGTTTTAAAACCAAACCGACCATATACCATCCACAGGCAAGAAAACACAACCCTAAACGATCTATCAGACCAAAGTGAGCGATTGAACCCAAATGACACATGAACCTATAATACAAGACAAAAACGAGTTTGAGTCAAGTCACCATCGCAAAAAGGGGTGGAAATAGTACAAAGTGCACAGATAAATATAATGTGCAGAGTTAATATTACATCGATAAAGGTACGATCTCCGTGCTGCAAACTTTTTCTCCATTCAATCTGCGTTGCGTTACGTTAACATCGCTGCAGCTTTCTCCATTCAAGCCTCAGAGTATCCTTATCATACATGCATTGACAGGTAACACCATAAAAGGCTATCTTTTATAGTCCATATTATCTATATTATTACAGCTCGCGACAACTAGGAAATGCAGCGCGTGAGAGATTTCCCCGTTTTGTTTTGCTTTTTTGTAAAACTAAGCTCATCTAACAGCATTACGGGAACTTTTAAACCTTTAAAATACACAGTTCACAATCCCAGCATTGAGCCGGTGTTAGTCATATGTGAGAAAAGCCAACCTACTTGGCAAACACACTGAAATCACACAAGTAAAAGAGCCGACAATGTTTCACAAGCTGCATACGAGTAATGTGCAATATCACATTTCAACAGTGACAAAATACATTCTTCACGTCTTGGATGTGTTAAAAAAAATACTCGAGACAGTATAAAATAGGTATGAAAGTGCGTTTAAAAAAAAGACGTCAACTTTTTCTTCATACCTAAACACACCTGTAAGGAATTTAGAGCTTTGGGAGATTACGGAAACACGGAATACGCGTCCAAAACTTGTAAAAGTGTAAAAAAAAATTCTACAGTTGTTTTTTTTTTTTTTGCGCTTACCTGTGGGTATTTGAGCGGATACAAATGTCTGCAGCAGTAACAGGAGTCCCAGGAATACAGAGTAAAACGTATCCATGTTTTTAAAAGGTTGAAAAGAGTCTGTTAACAGTTTTCCACCCGCTAAAGTTTTCCGGCGACTTTCTTTCCTCCTCGTTCGTCTTCTGCCTTCTCTCTCGTGACTGTTGTTTTCTTCTTCTTCTTCTTATTGTTGTTGTTATTATTAGTCGTATTTAATGTTATTCCTCCTGTTGTGGTGAAACCAGCCGCTCCATTCTCTCCTTTCTCCGGTTTCTCTCTCTTTTCGCTTCCAACGGGCTCTCGCGGACACTACACTTTGTTTCACGCGGAGCGGAGAGAGAGAGAGAGAGAGAGAGAGAGAGAGAGAGAGAGAGAGAGAGAGGGAGGGAGGGAGGGAGAGGCGCGAGCGAGCGAACGAGCGAGCGAGGGAGCGAAAGTCTGTGACGTCACGAGCACTGGCTGATTGAGAAAAAAAAAACATGAAATAAGGACAAATGTCTCCAATATTTAGTTAATTTTTTTTTTATTTTATTGGGTAAATATTTTATTCATAAACAAACATTTTCAGCCTCCAAACCAACCTTTCCTCATTTTTTAATTGAATTTAATTCACTTCACAAATTATTAACCCTTGTTAATAAAAAAAAACAAAAAAAAAACAAGACATTCCTTGATAGTTATGATAAGTTATTTAATGTTTCCTCTGACAGTTGATGAAATTTTAGGTGAGAAATTATTCATGTATGTATGTATGTATGTATGTATTTATTTATTTATTTAATTAATTATTATTTATTTTTTGTATATGAATTATTGAAAATGTATTTCATGCATATATTGATTTTATGATTGTATTTTGTTTTTACATCTGTATTCTCTTGTATTGTATGTATTGTGTTATATACTAAATGTTTGACAAAGTTTGTATATTGATATTTAAATAAAGTAAAAAAAAACAAAAAAACAAAACAAAAACAAAAACAAAAAAAACATGCAATTTATGTATTGTCCCAGAACTAAATCCTGTTAACATATATATTGGTAATATCTGTCCTTTATTGAGTGATAAAGCCACTAACCAATGTATTAGAGAAATAATTCAAAGAGATATTGTTTCCAAACTTGCAGCTGTTTTTTATTAGAATAATATTTACTATGACATAGACTGGAAAAACACTCTGATCCTGTCAAAGAAATTTATTATTACTAATAAGGTACGAGAAGTTACTTTTAAACTGATTCATAGATGTTATCCATTGAAGACCTATATGATTAACCCTTTCATGCATAAATCAAGATTTTTTTTTTTTGTGAGTGTTTTTATTCCTCTTAAAGCATGAAAAAAAACAAAAAAAAACACTGCGACTGAATTTTTTTATGAACCTATTTTTCATGGAATTGCAAAAATATCCACTCAGCTGGACACCATTTGTTTAATTTTTGAAGCAAATAAACATGTATTTACTGATATACTGTGTGAAAACTATGAATAAAATATTTTAAAATGCTGCTAATCTGATATTTGGTCACATTTTAACATACTCTAATATAAGTTATTACTCACTTTATGGAGATAATATGCACTTTTTTTTTTTTGTTTAAAAAAACCTGTTAATTACAGTCTCATAACAATAACAAAGAACTAATTTACACTCAAACATGTACCTGCAGATCAAGTTTATCAAGAACAGTAAAGTTACAGTAATGGTATGAATTGCAGTGTATGGGATGATGCATTTAAGCGTCCACTGTGTTGGCTGATATGGAACTAAAACAATAAAATCCATGAATATACAAGAGAACAACTGTAGAATAAATGTCCACTATAGTGACCACTATGCACGAAAGGGTTAAATATAAAAGAAATATTGATACTCTTTGTTCTTTTCGCAGCAACGCAGAGGAAACAATATGTCATTTATTTTGGGATTGCACCTACACACATATATTTTGGATTGATTTAAATAATTTTATAAACACAAAAATTGACTCTTCGTGTATATTGAACTTTCAACACATTTTATTTGGCCTATCACACATTGATAAAATAACTCCAGAAAAAAGATATATTACACTGGTCAACAACAGATTTATTGTTTAAGTTTTTTGAGCTGATTTAGGATAATTTTGGTGTGCTGAATCCAAAAATCATATTAATTTTGCTCAATCAGGTCAACTTTCTGAACTATGCTACATATTGGCTTTTTTTTTAACATTTTTGCTTACATTTATGGGCATTTTCACATCATATGATACAATATTCTTTCATATTTCTTGCAATAAACGAGTTCTGAAGATTTTACTTTTGCCAATTTATGATTAATGTTTTTTTTTAATATTACAGGTGAATGAAATGGCTTCGACTAGAAGATCTTGCAAAAATAAGCCTGACATATTCTGCTACATCTGCGGTGAATACACCATTGTACCTAACAGGAATCCTGTTAGAAAATGATTTTTTTTTTTCCTCTTAAAACCTATTTTGGGTGAGAACTACATAAAAAAAAATCAACTGATAAAGTCACAAAAATGTAATCAATTTTGTGAGAAGATCAAATTTTTCAAAATCAAATTAGCAAAAAACCCTGACCTGATTGAGAAAAACAGATGTCATTTTGGATTTAGTGGTGCAAAATGGTCCTAATTCAGTTGAAAAAACCTAGACAACTTGCAAAATACATGTTTTTGTAACCCAGTGTTATCGACCTTTTGATTATTTTTGCCAAATTTCACATTCATTGTTCCAAATTTGCACATCAACATCCAAACATCACTGTTTTCAAAGCCCTTTTTTCCAATTACGTAGACAATTTGAGAAACAGTATAAATTCTAAAGCAAATAAAACAAAACCAAAAAAAAGTCAAATGTTTAATCTTATTCAATTTGTATAATCTCTATTAATTCCTCGAGTATTTTTTTTATTTTTATTACATATTTTTATTTATTTTTATTTATTATTTTATTTTATTTATTTATTTTTTTCCTAATGTTTTTACTTACATGTATTTCTCTATATAATGTAAAAGATTTTGTGAATTATGGAGCTTTCTACCCTTATTGTTGTATACTATTATGTATATTTACTGTTCAATGTCAATTGTTCAAATAAAAAAAAAAAAACATACGCAATTTATTGATTAATGGCATTAATATTTTTAGTTCGAGCTGTAATAACAGACATATATCCGTAATGCATTGAATGAAAAGAAGAAAATCTCCCCTAGAGGTAAAGCAGTATGGAATTCAACTTTTTCTAAAATTGAGTGGTCAAAAGCATGGTCATTACCATATAAATACTGTGTTACAAACAAAATTAGAATTGTACATCTCAAAATTTGACATAACATATATCCCTCCAACGCTATTTTGTGTCGATTTTATGATGTGGAAGAAATATGTAACTTTTGTCAATCTGAATCTGAATCTACTTTACACTTATTCTTTTGTGTGACCATTCTTCTAATTTTTGGTCCAAAATTGAAAATTATATCATATCTAAAAGTAACAATAAAATAAATATAACATCCCAAAATGTACTTACTTATTTCAAACATGATACTAACAATCTAGAATTTATTGTGAATTTATTCATATTATTTGGAAAATTTCATATACATAAAAACAAATATAATAAAACACACCCAAATTTTAAAATCTTCCTATTAGAATTTGAAAATTATATTAAATCTTTAGAATTCATTTATAATTTAAAAAAAAAAAAAAAAAAAAAAGCACTAACACATTGGCTATTTATAAACAATTTTTCAATACTGACTGAACTCTCTGTTGCATTTATTTATTTATATTTGTCAGGTTTATAATTTATTTACTTTTTTATTATTATTATTATTATTATTATTATTATTATTATTATTATTTGTATTTTATGCCTTGTATTTTTAAATCTATGCATTATTTTCTTAAACTTATGTGTTCAAATGCTTTTTCTCTTTTGACATCTTGATGTTTGTTTAAAATTTTGTACTGTATACTCAAATGTTTTTAATAAAGTTCTTAAAAAAAACGCAATTTACGGTATGTATTGTGTTATATGTTAAATGTTTGACAAAGTTTGTAAATTGATATTTAAATAAAGTTAAAAAAAAAAAAAACAACAGGCGGAAAGAAAAAAAGAAAAAAAAAAACATACGCAATTTACATTAGCAAAATTTCATATACATACAAGCAAATTTGCCAATCAGAAACCCAGCTTTGCGGTCTTTAAATCTTATTTGAAATCCTATCTAGACACACTTAACTTTTGCACTAACCCTAAAGCTGTGAAGACTAAAGCCTTGTGTGACAAATTTAAGTTGTAATTTATTTATTTTATTTTTTTTTTTTTCTCTTCTTGTTTATTCCTTTACTTTTATTTTATTTTATTTATTTACCTATTTATGTAATTGTATTTAATTTCTTCCTGCCTCACCTCGAGCATTATGTTTTTTTTTCTCCATGCCATGTTCTGGTCTATGTGTATACGGTATTTCGTAAATAAAGTATGACATTAAAAAAAAAAATTAATTTAAAAAAAAACAAAAACGCAATTTACTAACAGAAAGCCTACGACAAAAACATTTAAAAAAAAAAAACATGTTCTTTCTGTTGACACTCATTACTTTTACGTGTTTATTTGTTGATAATATTTTTTTTCTAATGACTTACTGAAATCAATGGTTGAATGAGCAAATTGAGTCTTTTTAGTCAAGTGGTCTTGTTTTAAATGAGTATTTGGCAGGAAAATACCCCATACTTTTGCCTAAAAACACCTACAAAATATCTTTCATCCCCTCTGCAATAGCTGCTCTTAACAACACAAAATAGACTGCATGTGTTTTCAGTTAAGTTATGTGATTGACTTGTTTTTATCTGTTGTACTGTGATTTTGATGTTCGGGGGTGTTTTTAATGCCTGAGTGTATGTTTTCTTCTTCTTTTTTTTTTTTTTTTTTTTTTTTTGTAAACTTTGTTTTTGTTAGAAATCACCTTTGTCAGGGTGCAACAACTGCATTACGTTTTATGAACCAAGGGTAAATCATATTGCAGCAATTAGCCTATTTTCATGAGAAGAGTAAAAAATATGGTAATCCAACTCGACAGACGGACGGACGGACGGACGGACGGACAGATAGATAGACATTGTACTGTTACAACAACCATGTTCACTTTCAAAGACGTAAGCATTAGCATAAATACAAAAACAGACATTTCTAATTAAGCTATCAACTTAAATAGAAATAGTAATATCAGATAATTAAAAAATAAATAAAAGAATGGATGCATAAGGCCTACACACATATGTACACACAATACAGGGCAATCCTCATTATTTGTGGTGCAATGATATTACAGGTAAAGCAGCAATTATGTGTGTTCTGTTGTAACATGAAACCAACTCTACTTCCATTTAGCCTAACGGCTGGTATTTTTAAATCCACATGCCAGTGATGTAACTGTTCACTAATTGTTATTTCACTGTGTTAGTAAATTCAGGGTGATTGTTCCTTCTATTCTTATATTACTCTCTTTATTAAAATTTGATCTATAATGGGCTTTCCTTTGTCAACATTTCTTTCTTTTTAAGACTTTATTTTCCTCTACATGTTCTATTTATTATTTTCACCCCACTGAATTGTCTCTGTGAATGAATTGCTCTGTATAATGTAAATAAACCCGTCTCGTCTTGTCTGATAAAATCGTCTGGTAATTATATTTAAAAGTATTTTTGCACTTTCATCTTTGAGTCGGTTCTTGTAGCGGCATTTTTAAAATACTCACGCTGAGGATTGTGGGTAGTTAAACAGCACATAGGAGGCAAAGGGAAGATAGTGGTCACTGAAATAGTCCTCCAGCAAAATCTGATGACCTTTCATTATATAAATGAATCCTTGAAGGATCCTTCACTGAGATTGACACAAAGAGCCTGTATCTCAACATAACCTTGAAAAAGTATCTTCACGTTCCAGTAACAGCATGAAATGACCTACATTCACCTATTTTAACCCTATAACACCAAATGTACTGTATTTGATCCATGAGTTTTGAAGCCGTCTTCAAGATCACTGTGATATTTTTTGTCTTGAAAAACCTGATGTATATAATTAGATACATGCAATACACGGATAATCCACCAGGGGGGAGGAATTTGTTCACCGAAGGCCTTTCCAGTGACACTACAAGATTGTCATTAATGAGGAAGGAGGCAGAACTTTGACAATTTTGAAAAGGAATTACCAATTTGTTAGATATGTTTGTGTTTTATTATGTTTTTGTTAAAAAATAATAATATTTGAGCATTGAGACCCGATGCATCAAATATGACACAAAAATGAAACTCATACATAGAAATAGATATTTGAAAATAAAAATGGGGATTGTTCAGAAGGACCAATAAAGGCTCTAGTTTCAAAGAACTGGAATTTTCTATCAATGATTTAATGGTTCAGGCTTTACAGGGTTAAAGTTCTGATTTGGACTGAGAGGAGAGATCTGCAATAGAAAGGGCTGTACGTTCTGATACTAATGTTTTTAACTCATGATTTAATCCTTCAGTTTATCTCATTTAAAAACTATATATGGTTTTCAAAGAGGCTAAAATGACCATAAACAATCAACAGCAGTAAAATCCAACATATGAAATATAAAGTTAATGCAGCAATAAAATGAATCCAAATTAATCCACAGTAGTAAAATACTGACAGGGACCATTTTACTGCACAGTGAGGACATTTTGCAGATAATACTTATGTACCTGTACTTAAAGGATCAGTGTGAGATATTAGAGGACAGAGGTGAAACTGCAGGTTGCACACAGTATAAACTCCCCCACCCTCACCCACTGTGACCACAAACAACATGAGAAGCCTCAACAGAGACAGGCTGTGTCGGTTGGATATAAACTCATACCACACTCAGACACTGTTATGCTGGTAACGTACCTCAACGCTTGATGATGGTTGGTATAATGCAGAAAAAAGATGAGGAGGAAGTCTGTTTGGAGCTACTACAGAAACATAATAGTGCAACATGGCAGACATGGCAAAAGGTCATGCACTCCTGTAAATTCAAGCAGCTCATTCCAAAGCAACAGAAACATGCATGAGTCTTATTTCTTATCATGTGATGCACTCATGAAAACCTAATCATGAATTATTACCAGTTCTGCAGTTAGATCCTCCCATACCCTCTTAACCCACCCAGTGCTACATCTGTGGCAGTTCCCAAATGCATTTTTTCTCTCTATTTAACCTTTCTGGAGTGATTTATCTCCATTTATCATGATATTTTTTTCTGTATTTTGCATTCTTTTCAGTGAAAATCAGGTATTTTCTTATATTTAATTCACTGATCATGTAGAGGTTCATGAAAGCTCAGATTAAAGTTGAGGGTTAACAGAGAAAACTGAAGAAAAAGTGACTTTTCAGTAAAATACATTATTAACTGAACATGAAAACAAGTGTCTCCATCCACTGTCATTGGTCCAACTCCATGGGTTTTACTGGTGAATCAATACTGTAGAGGATGACAGTGTTTCCACAGTAACTATGGAGCCTCTGAACATCCAAATGGGTCATATCTGATGACCATGAAAAGATGACAAACTGTTAGTAAGTTTTTTTGTTTTTGTTTTGTTTTATCATTTACTAGAAATTTCAGGCGACCCTATTTGAACTCTAGGTGACTCCACAAGGGGTCCCAACCCCAAGGTTGAAAAACACTGGATTAGTGGATGTACAGGTGTTAAACATATTAGATCAGTGGATGATTTTGGTCACCAGTGCCTGTTTGGGACTTAATGGGTTAAATCTTTCACATTGGACCTTTGAGTGAATGTTTGAATGCTGAACATTTACTTGTAGTACAGTACTTTTATAATGTGATAGTATTTTTAGGCAAGTAAAGGACCTGAACACTTCTTCCACCACCGCAAAATCATGTTACATTGTAATTTATTCATGCAGGATAAGAGGGGAGCCTCTAGAAATGTTGGGCCCCTTGGCTGCAGTTCAACAACAGCTCTGACACAAAAATATTTATAAGTCCTGGCACAGCTCTGGGGCCCCCGAAGCATTGAAACATCTCAAAAGGCATCCCTTCTAAGGAAGCATAATATAACAAAGAAGAGGGAGAAAGATTTTCAAGTTACACAGTTAGTTCATGCTAATGTCTGTATATTGCGTAGAGTCACAGAAAGAGCAAACGGAGACATAAAATCATTCTGCAGGATGAAAATGTTGGAAAAAAGCACCAAGGCTGAGATCTGCAATGTCATCAAGATGTACAGCCAGGAGCTGCTTCTTTTGATTTAAAGGAGACCTTGTGGACAGTTGGTGAAGTGTGAGCCCGACTAAAGTATTTTTTTATTTAGAGCAAAGGACATTTCCTTCAAAAAGTGACTTACATTACAGTAGCACTTTAGTAGAAGGATGACCTTTTAAATCACAAAATGCATCACCCGAAAACTGCATTCAGAGCTGTTTTAACTACATCTCAAGCACTTTTTAAAATCTCATCTGGATACTTGAGTGTAGTACTTGTAACTTCCTGTGTCAGCAGCAGTTTCTGTATGTTCCTGTTAGAATTAAATATAATTTACCCACGTTTCACCATCTGCCAACAGTGGTGACAGCCATGCATGTCAAAAAGGGGACAGATAACATCATGGCAGGTCTGCCGAAGAGACAAGATGGATGTTTTGATTTGGTTCACAGCTGACAAAATATGTGTTTGGGAAAAAAAATGTATGAGCAAGTAAAAGTTGTGTTTTGTCTCTTATAGTTTCACCCCTTCAGTAAAAAATAGATGGGAAGTATCTCTACTTATGCATGTGAGTGAAAATTTGCCTTGAAAGAGATAGTAACTAATTTTTTTCAACTTTCACACCTTTGTTATACTGGCTGGATTACATGGAGAGAGGATAGTCTCAGGATGGTCACAACTTGTACATGATCTACGACTAAACATAAGAAATGATACATGGCGTCTGGCATTTTTGAGGTATTGATCTTTTTTACACAGGATGAGTCGCTGTGAGGTGCCAAACAGGGCTATACATAAAAATGGACACAATGGCAGCTTCCCAAAAGTCCTACCAAAGTAAAGATCCTAGTTCACCAGAGAGTGATTTCCTGTTTCATGTCACATGGTTCATCTACTGCCCCGCCCCTTTATTAGACTACAGGCAGATTCTGACCCATTCTTTCCACTGGGAGAGGCATCATTTTTTTCACCTAAGCAAATATTGGACTCATGTTTTTTGGTTCACTGTGACATTAAAAAAACACAATTGAGGTGTACAGAGTACGCCTGAAATGTAGAAGAGAAAAGAGGATTTGTTTGAGGCATGTCTCTGCACATCAAACTCTTGCTAGATCTTGCAACACAAAGAAGGAAATAAAAACAAATGGGAAAATAAAATGAGTCATAGTTAGGATAAAATAATGTTACCCATAAAATTTTACATTAGTGCTTTAGTGCTTTTATATGCGCACACACAATGTCTTCAACTCACCAAACTACACCACTTTAAGAGGCATTGAGAGAATAGTTTCCTAAATTTGGCAATGCTGCTCTGTCTTTGTAAATGTCGTATCTTTGGCAAAAGTATCTACATCGCCTCCTGGTGGACAGCTAATGTATGGCATATAACCCTATGACCCCCCCACCCCACCCCTTGTTTGTCAATGACTACTTTTTAATGCACCGAGTTCTACTCTTTTCGTCCTCATTCCGAGAAAGACTGATGAACTGTTTGAAAGAATGAAAATGGAAATTTCACTAATTTTCCTGTTTTCATGCTATATTTTCATGCAGATTTTCCACTGGTGGCAGACTGGTTGCCCCCTCTGTCATTCCAAAGGTCAGCCAATATTTGTGCATACCCCAAAATGTCTGATTTGTTAAAAGTAGGTGTTTCTCCTTTTCAACCAGAACGTGGACTTTTCTTTGGGCATGCATCTGCAAAGAAAAGGGTAGGATGCTTGTCATAACCTGTAGTAAAACCTGCCAATGAGACACATACAGTCGCGGAAAAAAATTATTAGACCATCAAAAGTCATCAAAAACAATGCTTATGCAATCAAGTACCAACTCCTGTGTGTATCATGTGGCTAAAACAGACAGAAAAGAAAACACGGAATGCCTAAAAGCACTGTTTTTGGCAGTACAATGCCATAGATATTGATGTAAGAACTGAAGTGATTTTGGTTATTATCAAGAAAACATGGAAAAAGGCTAGATATCAGCTCTGAAATTAAGCTACTATAAGCTATTTTTGTTATCGTTATATTTGTCCAAACAAATGTACCTTTAATTGTACCAGGCATTAAAATGAACAAGAAACTGAAGAAAACAAGAGTGATCTAATCATTTTTTCCACAAATGAATGAATGCACCATATACATAGTAATGTCGCTATATGTCATATCTTAGTTGTGCTATACTTGTAAAACAGTCTAATTGAAAACATCCACACAGAATATGCTGTTTACGTTACTGTCATATATTGTCAATAATAGCTGAATATTACTGTGCATGTAGGACTTGGGTCATACACATCCGAAGGTGATTTTGATCTTTTTAAGTACATTTTATCAGGGTGATTTTCATTCTCATCATTTTTTTTCTGATTAGAAAATATAAAATGTTTGATTGACAGCTGTATTAACCAATCACTGTCAAGAATCCATCAGCAACATCGGAATCTTACATCTCTACTGCACAGGCTAAAAATCGTGTCATAGAACAACATGAAGCTCTTACAAGTGCAATATCTGGGTTTACTTATGCATAAGAACAGGAAGTTGTGTTACATTGTTAAGTTTTATGTACAGTCTATTTTTTTCTTGTTGTTGCATTATAAACAGTTTGCTTGAGGTGATTGAAGAAGAACAAGGCCACCTGGTTCCTATTACTAGCTTATCTAAACCATATATTTACCTTTTAAGTGACTGTACTTCTCTATAGTTGAGTGTATAACCACTAAATGCATGCGTTCTAATCAAGACGTAACAAGATTCTCTATTTAGATTCTCTATTTTAACGTCCAACTTGTCTAGCACTTAAACGCAGAATGCATTTGAGGAGATACAGTTGTGGAAAAAATTATTAGACCACCCTTCTTCAGTTCCTTGTTCATTTTAATGCCTGGTACAACTAAAGGTACATTTGTTTGGAAAAATATAATGATAACAAAAATAGCTCATTAAGAGTTTACTTTTAGAGCTGATGTCTACACATCTTCCATGGTTTTCTTGATAATAACCAACATCTCTTCAGTTCTTACATCAATATCTGTGGCATTGTACTGACAAGAAACAGTGCTTTTAGGCATTCCATGTTTTCTTTCCTGTCTGTTTTAGTCACATGATACAAACAGGACTTAGTACTTGATGGCATAACCATTGATTTTGATGACTTTTGATGGTCTAATAATATTTTTGACAACTGTATATGGAGGGGAAACAGTAAAAACTGCAAATGGAAATAAATCCAAAAGAATGTAGCAAATATTTGTAGGCATTTGTTTGCAGTGGAAGCTGCTTGAAGGCAACAGTGATCAAAAGCAGGAAGCTGAAATTAAACATTTGTTCAGGTTGTGACATGTGCCATTGTAAACTTGTTTTATAGTTGTTAAAATTGCTCAGTGTTTGTTCATGGACTGGAACATGCATTACACTACAGTAGTTATAAGCTGGCTCGCTCAAACGATACCAGATGACACAGAATATTAGACATGTTTCTGAATTGTTTGCAGTTGTTATTTATAACCTTTATTTAACCAGGAAAAAAGCTCATTGAGATTAAAAATCTCTTTTTCAAGAGTGTCCTGGCCAAGACAGCAGCAGCAGAAGTTACACAAAATGGAAATCACAGCCAAACATCCACACTAGAAATATACATAAACACAGTGAAAGTCAGTACTAAAATCAAGCTTAAAATTGATAAGAACAAACATATAAAACTTCAGCATTATTTTAAAAGGTACTAAAAGTATAATAACAATAGTCACTTCTCCATTGGACATCTGCGCAAAACTTTACCGATATTTACTAAATGTCAAAAAAACAGAAGTGCGTAATGTTGGTTTTTCCATTAAATCAAAAATGCGATGATTTGTTTATCTATTATCATGAAATGACACAAGAAGTCATTCCATAAACATGGCGACGAACATAAATATGGTGTTGATTTACAGATATATTCATTATTATTATATATTACCCCTCTATCTCGAACTAAATTAAAAAATGATTGGGTTTCCTGGCGTGTCCACACATACCGTGACATATTTCTTCTTCTTCTTCACTTGTTGTAACGTACGTCAACATCTGGCTTTTTAATTCACCTGATTCTAGTTGCGAAAAAAGGTCTTTCCATTACAGTTTTGCTTGATATATCATTTGCGCTACGGCCGAAAAACCACCCGTTGCCAGCGCAAAAACTTTTAATCGAAAAATGAGACTTTTGGCGAAATTGTCGTTTTTCCATTAGGTAAATTTTTATGCGCAAGTTATATTTGCACAGTTTGAGGGTTAATGGAAACGCGACTAGTGTTCCTTAAAAGCATCTCAAAGCCGAACCCAATTCAATCAATTAGAAAAACGTCTACACCCACATTTGTCCTTTTCCCACTGATTTAAAATAACTTTGAATGTATTAAAAGACACCAGTTCCTTCAGTTTAATGTCCTTCTGCTCATGTAATACACGTTTGCGATCATTCTGAGCTGTGATCACACTGGTAAACCTTGGTATTTTCCTACTGTCCTGGTAGTAAATCGGACAGTGTGACCTGCAATTGTAAGTCTTGCAAAAAAAAAAAACAAAACAGTAGTCTTGTCACAGAATATCACTCTGCTACTGCTACCCTGCTCCACGATGTGTATGTGCTGTTGCTGCACAGTGCTGGTACCCTGCCATTATAAGCAGCCTCTCTGTTGTGTTTGCTGAAGCTGCAGGTTTCAGGTTGTTATTTGCAGCTATTTTCTCGTACACACTGCTGTCATGTCATATTTTTGTATGCAGTGATGTATACATTTGTTGGTTTGTGTACAGTAAGCTGAAATCCTCTAAGCATATCTGTGCTTTAAAGTCAAAAAGTTATTTTGTATACGTATATACTATACAGAAAATGCATTTTGGCAGCCAGAAATGCCTGTATCATCCTGTCTAAATGTCAGATTCTGTTCATCAGCTGTCATATGCCTCTGAAGTACACGTTCTCAAAGAGTTTAAACCTTTTTTTTTCCATATAAAAGTCGTTATGGATGTGAAAGAGACATGCATATCTGCTTTTCATCGCAGTATAAATATACATATTTCTCTGGGTGTTGCTTTTTTTCAGTAGCCTTCGTACCAAATACTGTCTCTCAGAATGTACTTTCTGTTTGGTGGTGATTTGAAGATGTTTGCAGATCACCGCAATTGCTTTATCTCTCACATCAAACAAAACTATCCTGCTGAAACTCTTATCTAGCTTAAAAGCCGGCAGAGGAAAACCTGGCAGGTAGTCATTGCTGTGTAATAGCAGATCTGACTCTTAAGTTAGTCTACACACACACACATATTCACACAAATCTCTGTACTGCAAAATGGACAACAAGCATAGACAGATTTTTATTTGGAGCAGCTACATGGCCCCATTCGACCCTGTTGCAGGTACATTGTTCCTGTGCAGGCAATTTCCAGCAATCTAACATGTCACAGCACTCACTGGATTTCAGCAGAAGATCACTGCAATTTTGAGGCCAAATGTGAGATAGTTTGGTCTACCATGGACTGAATGGATAACTCCCATTGTTGTTTATCACTGGCCCTCATTTCTGTATTGTAACACTTCATAGTCAAATGCATAGTTCATTATTTCTATATATGCATAAGTGTCATATTTGCCCCTACAGGTTTAGGTTAACACTCCTTGGTTACTGAATCATAGGCTACAACACAAGCCAAGAATATAACAACATAAGAATGTGTGGTCCATCTGCACAGATGTGGGGGAAATAAAAAACTTCAATACAAATTGGACAATTCCAATAGTAATTTATGTGTAAGGACAAAAAAATCCAATAAGAGAAAGACTCAGAGGACAATGTGGACCTGGGTCTGGTTTGGGAAAAGAGGCCAACTTGGGATTTCAATTTTACAATGAGAGCTTGAGGAAAGTATTTTTAGAATAGTGCCTGTCATTTCATGCTGAATTTCAGTTGGTTGGTAGTGTGGATGTAGATCGGAGCTGCCGCCACATTGTTAGATGGTCATCTTAACACAGACGCAGAATTTTGTCCCAGACTGTCTTTGACTGCAAGACTGACAACAACTGCCTTTTAATCTTTCTAACAGTGTCGTGTAGGACTGTTACGCTGGAGTCATAACTGAAGACATTGGCACATTTTGTCATCTTTTGCCTTTGACACCACAAAAATTGTACATGCACAACCAGCTTTGATCGATATACACAATTATCAGTGCATTATTTTGGATGACATTCTTTTTTTTTTTTTTTTTTTTTTTTTTTTTTTTACTTTTTACTTAGATTTTTGCACAATATAAAACAGAACAAAACAAAACATCTGAGACAAGACATAAATTAAAAAAAATAAATTACACCACATTGTATTATTATTGTTACAAATATTATACTACATCTATAGATACATTGCCAAATATCGAAATATTCATATATTTGTATACATATGCACACATCTATATAAATACAAAACGCCTCATGTCAGGGCTTATAAGAGCAATTCTCGTCAACAACCCAAAAAGTTTAATTATACAAATAGTCTTCGACCATGTGCCATCTCCGCTTAAAAAGATCCATTTTCATTTGTAATGATGTGGTCATTCTTTCCATAGTGTACACTTGTTTCAGTCTTTGTTTCCATTCTATTGCTGTTGGTGATTTGACACTCTTCCAGTTTACTGTTACTATTTTTTTAGCAATCAATAGTAAAATATGTAAAATATATCTCTGCTCTGCATTAAAATCATTGACCGGCATGACTCCAAGTAAATAGAACAAAACATTTGAAAGGACTTCTCTTTTTACAATTTTTTCAATTTCTTCTTTGATATTTTTCCAGTATAGAAACAAGCTCGGACAGTCCCACAATACGTGTGTATGGTCACCTGTTTTACCACAATTTCTCCAGCATAAAGCTGTAGATGGATCCGACACATTCTACTTTTAAGCCATTAGCACCTTCATCCATCCCCTATTTACTAAATATGGACACTAAAGTTATTTTAGGCCAACATTAATTATGATCTCAATATGCCTAATATGAGTCTTATAGGATGATAATGAGACCCATACTGACAAAACACAAATAAGACTGTATTTACACAGAGTAGCAGGTGACGACAATGCAGCTTAAAGGAGCTACATAATGATATACAGTATGTAGTACATGTAACCCTCCCCCACCCCCATATCATACCATATACATGTGCAACCACAATGTAAATAATGTAAACATGTAAATACCATTTAAATTTTACATTTTAAGAATGTTTAATTCTAATTCTCTGTTTATATAAATATTTATATAAACACCAAATTTCTTATTTTCCTTTATATTTCACCCTCATTTGTGTTTTTTTTTTCTACCTGTCTTTCTCTTGACCTCATTTGTTGTATGTTACTGCTGTCAACTGTGAAATTTCCCCATGGTGGGATCAATAAAGTCTTCTCTCCTCTCCTCTCCTCTCCTCTCCTCTGTAGTATGTCTACTCAAAACTGCCCAAATATGAACATTAAAGTGGAAAAAAAAGAGCTCTCAAAGTATGCATATGATATCAATGTATTGTATTCCAGAGATATGCACAGAATTTCTACACAGGGATGGGCTGGTGTGTCACTGTGAATGTTTGTGACCATTAGAGGGAGTAATGAGCCATTGTAGCCTCGAGTCTGCTGGTCTCAAAGGGAACTGAACACTAACACCAAGAGGTCTTACACCAAAGCAATAAGACATAATGAATTGAGGATAACAAACAATAGAAAGCAAGTAATGAAATGGCGCTACACTAGCAGAGCTATAATGTAAACTATCAGCTGATGCAGTATATGAAGACTTTCTTTTATATCTTATTCTAGAAAATGTTATTGTACTTTTAGAATGTAAGCCCCTTTTTATAACCGTTCAGCCTAAGCAAACTTTCCTATATCTGTCATGTTGAACAGTTTTCTTCCAGTGTATTAGTACTTCGTAATCTATGTGATGTTTTATTATGTTGGTCGTTTGTCCAGGACAACAGATGGAAATTAGCTTCTCTGCTAAATCTGGTGCATCTTGTTCTTTGCAACTAATGCCAATACACACTGTCCTGTAACTAAATAAATAAATACAAATAAATACAAATACGCCACTGTACTGACTGACCATTGTATAGATGTGTATAAACAATGAGCTTCACACTTTATTGTGTGAGTGACACTGTTTGTGGATAAATAAATGGTTAATTTAGTGGTAGTTGATATTACCATGAGTACATTCTGGTACATGGCCTTCCCATGCTGTTGATCATTGGACAGATGTTTGAATATCAATATTACATATAACCTATTTAAGTCTAGATGCTACTTGTCATGAAATGGGAAAATATTGCACAGAAAAGGTGCAACATAATGGACTCTTTAAACTGTACAATCACAGGCAACATAATATAACAAGTCTTATTTCTTCCATACGACTACACCGAAATGAAAACATAATTAGATCGCTCTAAATTCCCCCTAATATTGATTGGTCATTGTGCATTATGAAAGAATATCAATATATTTTAATATAAGTTGTTTTTTTTTTTCTTGCTTCCTTAAATGACTTACACTCAACATTTTCCATATAAATACTTGGTTGCAGTTGAAAGCCATCTCTTCTAATGCTTACACTCTAAATGTCCAAGTTGTCTGCTTTAAGAGCTGGCAGAAACTTTGCTTTCTCCTCCAGTGAGTGTGCAGTTTTCACAGACAGACATCAAACTGCAGATACATCCTGTATTCAGCTCTGTGTCCCACTCAATGTCCTTCTGACCACTGCTTGACTGACAGCTCTGTGACTCTCCCGTTACTTTACCTGTTAAGGCAGGACAGCTCTCTATTCTTTCGTCGTTTCTGTCTGTCATATGTCTGATTCAGAGGTACACACACAAGTCAAGGCTGACTCTTAGTTTTGTCCAGTTTGTGCTTTTAAAACCTGGATGCTGTGAGGAAATTATATTATACTAGTGTGTTGACCTGTGGGGATCCACAGGTTCTAGATGTGGTAGTTTGTATGCTGCTGTGTACTGACACATGCTGTACCACATCTGTCCAGCAGTCACGGCCAAAGCGTTCTGGGTATAGCAATGTGATTGTAAGGCTATTGTATTCCAAAATTACTAATTCATTCATTCATTCATTCATTCATTTTCTGAACCCACTTTATCCTCACTAGGGTTGCAGGGGTCACTGGAGCCTATCCCAGCTACTTATGGGCAAAGGCGGGGTACGCCCTGGCCAGGTTATAATAGTTTTGGATTTTTCATTATAGTTTAGTTTGATTTAGTTTTGACTTTTTTTTTCTCTAATTCAGTTAGTTTTAATTAGTTTTTAGAGCAGGTTTGCTAGTTTTTATTAGTTTTATTATTTTCTAAATGCTTAGTTTTAGTTTAGTTTTAGTTTTTTCATATCTTTTCTCTTCTTCTCCGTAATATTCAAATAAATCCCAGACAGGACTCTGCTGCTTTCTCCCAACTTTAGTCTCCATGTTTCCAGGTAGAGTGGGGACCAGAAGACGACTGTAAACCACAAGTGACAAGAAGTGATGGACCGTTAAATATCATATGGTGCCAGCAGCTAAAATTGCTTGAGGGAAATAAATCGATTTTATGTCAATCGGACATTGACAAAGACGAAAATGAAGGCAATTTTATCCAGAACTTTTATACGTTTTAGTTTTGTAAGCACACAATACAGTTTCAGTTAGTTATCGTTTTTTTTCTTTTAATTACAGTTTTTATTTATTTCAGTTAACAAAAGTGTTTTTCCAATTCAAGTTTTCGTCATTTTGCTAGTTTTCGTTAACGATAATAACCTTGCACCCTGGACGTGTTGCTGGTTCATCACAGGGCCGACATATAGAGACAAACAATCATTCTCACATTCACACCTATGGGCTGATTTAGATTAACTGAATAACCTATCAGTGCATGTGTTTGGATGGTGGGAGGAAGCCGGAGTACCTGGAGAGAACCCACGCAGACACCGGGAGAACATGCAAAGTCCACACAGAAAGGTCCCACCCCCACTGACTGGTGTTGGAATCAAACCCAAGACCTTCTTGCTGTCAGGCACAAGTGCTATCCACTGCACCACTTGTTACCGCACCCTCCACCCCCCTCCGAAAAAAAGAGCAAAACTGGAGCAAAATTACTAATATCTCCCAAAATATTGGTCTTATCAACTTGCTGTTTTTGCTACTGTCCTCCTTGACCAAAAGTACATTAGTATGCCAAACTGCAGCAGTCAGCTCTTTCCGGACTTTGTATGAATCCGGAGACACACCTATACGCACACACACAGAGGCCATTTGGCTTTTATCATATAGATGAAGAGTAGAAATATAAGACATATCGTCAGGCTGACACTGGGTTTTTTTTAACAGATCTACTTTCATTACTTGAGATAATAGATACCTCATTAAAATATGGTTTATGAGATCAGTTTTTATTGAAAGGGCGTCCATGTAACAGTGACATTCTAAAGTCTCAAGACAAGACATGGACTAAGTTAGGATTACCAGAACCACCAACAAATCAATGGTATGTATCCATAAACTATATAAAGCTCATTGTTTACACACATCTTTGTAATAGTATCATCAAATTTGCTTCTTCAAACCAAAACTCATATTCTCTCGATTTTTGACAAGCAGCCAAAATAACATCATGTCTGACAATCTTCATGCATTGCATCAACTGATAGATTACATTCTAGTTCTGTTATCTTAGCTCTGTTAATAGGCGGAAAACAACCACAATTCACCTCTTTTTTCTGGTTAGTTTGTTTTGTCAATAGCTGCAGTAAAGATCTGTCCAGTTCTAATCAATATTAGAATAGCAAATATAAAATTCACATACCCTTCAACTAAAACCAAAACCAAGGCAACTAAAATGAAGCATGAAGCTTTGCCCATTTAAACATGATTTTTTTTTTGTTTTGTTTTTTAAGAAATCATGAATATTTAATCACCTCAAAGGTAAAAGTCTATTTGTCTTAAAGCTGTCGTTATTGAAAATGAGAATAAGTTCTCAAATAACTTACCTGGTTAAATAAAATAAAGTTTTATGAATCTGAATCTAAAAGTCAAAGAAATAAAAATAAATAAATAAATGAAAGGTTAAAAAATGATAAAATAATAATAATGAAAAAAAAAATCATGAATATTTGATCATCCCAATGGTAAAAGTCTATTAGTCTTAAAGCTGTTCATTCTATTTGCATGCTGCCTTATAGCCATGTTAAAGAAATAAAAAAAATTAAAAAATGAAAGGTTAAAAAAATTAATGTAAAAAATGTGTTTGACATTGAATATTCCGGGAATGATTGCCCTCTGTCGTGACAACTGTGTAGGAATTTGTCAAAACAAAATATAGCTGATCAAGCGACCGGAAAAACATAAAATATCAAATTCATTAACATGGCAATCATTGAATAGATCATATGGTTTAATACATAATATAAAGACACATCTTTGAGTGCCCTTGTCTGTGTACCATGCCAGTTTATGAGGTGTAGCCTTTTCTCTTTAATAATAAAAATTATGACATGAAGAACTGACTGATGAACCCGTTCAAAGACGACCATTTACGAACGTCCTTAAAAGTCTCCCTGCTCATTTGTAGAGGTTTGACAGAGGAGGGCAGACATGTTTTTGCAGCCAGTCGTGTTTTAATTGTGTCTGGGAGAGGATGACAGAATGTGAACAGAAATGAAAAAAAAAATTAAAACAAAAGTGAATACTCAAATCTCCCTGAAGGTCAAAACTGTGAAAAGCAGAGTAAATAGAGGACCAAAACCAAAATACTTCAACGAATGTAAAATGTAGAGACAAACACTGGCAAACATCCTCCTTAAAAGATGGTGGAAAACATCTATTGAGTAGGCATGAAGGCAAAAGTAACTTGATGCCAGTGCATCTGTGAAAAAAAACTAATTTCAGAATTCTGTCACATAAAAAACAGGAATTTTGCCTTTCATTAGTTGTAGTCACTTAACAGAGAAAAGAGGCCTTAAATGCATTCACATCAATGCCACACATTTAAAACATGCAGCTGAAATGACTTTGATGAGCAAAGACCAAAAGCTGTCCTTTCATGGCATGACTATGGTAAAATCTGACGCCTTGTCGAGCAAAGTGAATCTTTCAGACATTTGAATGAACCTTTTCCTTTTAAACCACAGGTAACAGATAAACATGAAGGTTCAAACTGACATTGAAAAAAGTTTGTTCCTACATTTTATGACACAACTTTGGTCATCTGTGATATTGATGTATTTATTTTAATTAATCAAAAAAGCAAAGTTTCAAATCATGAATAGCCAAAATACAATCGTTTCTTTGTGTCTGTTAACCATGAGAACTGTTCCTATCTGTACTGTGTCTCTTTGGTGGAGTCGTTATGTTTTGGTTGTGGTGTGTGGTGGATTTATATACCCCAGGACTTTTCCACCACACAGTAAAATCATCATAAGCCCTACTTGCACAGGCCTGGTATAACTTGTGGACCTCTAGTGATTTAGAAATGAATCCCCCTGGTATGTGTTTAATGTGATGCATTCATACGCATCTATGTTTTCGATTTACATATAATTATTGAGAAATGGAAAAATAGTCCTTACTGTCATGTTTGTCATCCACCTTCTGACAGATTTCAGCTGGCTTTTACAGTGAATACAGTACATGCTATACTGTGACACGAGCCTCCGGGATGTCTACGGTAGCCCTGAAGTGCAAACCCCAAACGCAAAAGGGAAAACGAGACAGGCAGTGACGTCATCCAATCAGTGTTGTCATGCCACCTGAAAGTATCTACCTTTTCCATTAGAGTTAATGCTGTTGTGTTTTCTCTTTTGCATTTGTGTTTTCTCTTTTGTCTTCATGTTTTCTCTTTTGCAGTTGTGTTTTCGCTTTTGTTTTCTTGTTTTCTCTTTTGCAGTTGTGTTTTCTCTTTTGTCTTCATGTTCTCTTTTGCAGTTGTGTTTTCTCTTTTGTCTTCATGTTCTCTTTTGAAGTTGTGTTTTCTCTTTTGTCTTCATGTTCTCTTTTGCATTTGTGTTTTCTCTTTTGTCTTCATGTTTTCACTTTTGCAGTTCTGCCGTTTCAAATGTCTATAGTTGCAAAACTATTGTTTGAATTCATACCAAATTTGGTTTATAGGCTACCAGTGACCCAGAATAGATATGATTACATTTTGGGGAAAGTTGATCAAAATTTAAATTTTTAATGAATTTTTAAAATCTTTTTTCTTCTCCCATTTACTTATAATTGGTGAAATTTCACATCTATAAAAACATCAATTTTGTTTTAATTTACTTCAAACTTGGCACATATACAGGGTGGGGAAGCAAAATTTACAATGAACATTTAGTTGTTTTTTCTCAGCAGGCACTACGTCAATTGTTTTGAAACCAAACATATACTGATGTCATAATCATACCTAACACTATTATCCATACCTTTTCACAAACTTTTGCCCATATGAGTAATCAGGAAAGCAAACGTCAAAGAGTGTGTGATTTGCTGAATGCACTCGTCACACCAAAGGAGATTTCAAAAATAGTTGGAGTGTCCATAAAGACTGTTTATAATGGAAAGAAGAGAATGACTATGAGCAAAACTATTACGAGAAAGTCTGGAAGATACTATTAAAGAAGAATGGGAGAAGTTGTCACCCGAATATTTGAGGAACATTTGCGCAAGTTTCAGAAAGCGTGTGAAGGCAGTTATTGAGAAAGGAGGAGGACACATAGAATAAAAACATTTTCTATTATGTAAATTTTCTTGTGGCAACTAAATTCTCATGACTTTCAATAAACTAATTGGTCATACACTGTCTTTCAATCCCTGCCTCAAAATATTGTAAATTTTGCTTCCCCACCCTGTATAGAGGTAACTGATATGCTGACATCATCACATGCATAGACATGATGACATCAGTTGGATTGATGCTAAAATAAGCTACAATACGTGCGAGGGGTGGGATTTGTTATGCCTGGCACCACTTGTTATTATTTTATTTTATGTGCGAAGGATTACATTTTAAAGAAAAAATAATTGCAGTTCCAACTTTTCCTTATATGAACACTATGTTATATCCTCTAAAAATGCAACAACAAAAAACACAAGTGGCTAAAACACGAAACGTATGAATGAAATGGAATGTTTTCAGGTTCACAGATGTTGAGATCGTGTCTGTTGAAACAGAAACTGTACACTGTCAACATTTTTATTTGGGTAAATGAGCACCCATAGAAATAACCATTGGGCACAAGTTTCCAGGTGAAAATTGGGGACTTTAATGTATATAATGCAGTTGGTTAAGTTTTAAAGAGCAGAGGAGAGGAGAGTGTCTTTTTGCAGACAGAGCTGGCAATACTCCATGCAACTGCATACACAAAGTTAAACCGTCTGAGGTCTGTGTGCAGGAGATATGCATGTTCATGTTCAGTCTCAAGGTCGCAGCTATAGCAGGAAAATGCTGTGTGTGAGTGTGTGTGTTTGTATTTGAAAAAAATACAGATAGGGAAAGAAAGTTTGTGTGAATTCCTTCCCTCATGCATACTCGGGTCTGTGGTATGCAGGTCGGTGTGGGAGTGTACGCATACTCTATGCACTCACACACAATTACTCAGAAACATACTTGAAGCCAGTTTTTCAGCTCATCATTCAGCAAACTGTAAAACTGGGTATTGTGCTCGCTGGTACAAACAGACGCTACAGAGTTGTCCAACAGCTAGCTGAATGAAATTCCTATCCGAAAGCAACCTGACCTGAGACTTTGCCAGGTAAAGATTCAGATAAAGCCTCTAATAATCACCTGCACACAGATTTCTCATTGTGAAAACCATTTTGCAGGATGAGACCGATGCTGCTCTGTAAACTTGTTGAACATACATTCAAAATGCAATTAAATGTGAAAGAAAAGCTACAACAAAAAGATCTGCTTTATTTATTTTTTATTGTTAAAGCACTGGAATAGCTTCTGCTTAACAATGACACTGACGCAGATAGACATATCACTAAGTACTTTAAGTCTCTGACAGCTTTCGCTTTCTGTAACGTGTTGAAAGGAAGGCTCACCACGTACTTCAACACTCATCCAAGCAAGATATTATATGTTGGGTCTTTTGGTTGGTGCGTTTCTGACAGTTGCTGTGTAAATGGTTTATTTCAGTTTGTATTACTTTTATGGGAGACATTCACTGCATGAAGGTCTTTGGCTAAACTAAAAAATTAAAAGCCTGAGAAACACCCTCCTGCTCCTCAGTCTTTATCTGGCCAGGTCTGCTACAGTCACACAACACCAATGCTACAAACAGATGATGTTATAGAAAAGGGCTGCTCGATTATAGAAAAAAAAAAAAATCACGATTATTTTAGCAATAGTTGAAATCACGATTATTAAAAACGATTATTTGTTAACCTTAAAGTTGTTTATTTTTTTCTTGCAACGCAATGTAAAATATACTCTTTAAACATACATAAAGCTTTTAACCACTAAAACAAAGTATGTTCACTTTTGTACGAAACAAAAAAATCTTTGAATGCAAGTAAGTGTACTGTAAATTCAAGTATGTTTCCTTTTGTAAACAAATAGTGCACTGGAATTAAACTGCTATAGACTTGCCATAGAACTGTGGCAATAAAAAAAAAAAAAACTCACGTAAAGTGCAAATTATAAATTCAACTATGTTCAATGTAGTATGAAACAGTAAATTCAGTGGCATGCCGTGAGGTTTCAGTTCAGGCCTTCTGTATACATCAGCCATCTAGAATACGCACGTTAGGGTTATACAGGTTAGGGTTAGGTTAATACGGGAGTTGCAGCATAAAGAGATTCGGAGACTGAAGATTGCATTGCGGACGAAGTTGTTTTTATGCATTTTAGTTATTCATAAGATTACGATAAAGGTGGCAGTGGTTAAACTTTAGATGGTTAAAACGGTTTGTTGTGTTACCGGTCGGTGCGGACACAACTACGAAACACTTTTTGCACGTGATGTGTTTTTCCTCTTCGTCTTCTTCATCAAACCCAAAGTGATTCCATACAATTGAATTTGACTTGCCTTTTTTGTTTACCAAGCACTTCTGCTGTGATTCTCCTGCCGTTTTTCCAGACCGCTAGGTACAACTTTCCTCTTGGGGTGGACCTGCCGGCTAGCAGGCAGCTGTAGCTTAGAGGGGGGCGGGGCCCAGCAGCTCATGGGAGCTTGCGTGCGCGTGAATTAAAACAACTCAAAATTAATAATCTTTTTTTCTCGATTACATAATTTTTGTAATCGTTGTGTGTAATAATCGAAATCGTAATTGAATTTCGATTAATCGCACAGCCCTATTATAGAATATGATGCACTGCTGTGGTTTAAACTACCTGACAGCTCATGAAGCAGTTCAAATAAGTTCAGCCTTAACATCTACAGTATAGGTGTCAAACATGGGGGCCAAATCCAGCCCGCCAAAGGGTTCAATCTGGCCCCTGGGATGAATTTGTGCAATGCAAAAATTACACTGAAGATATTAACAATCAAGGATGTTAAAATCATTTTAGGTCATTCCAGTCTGAAGCAGCGGTTCTCAGTCTTTTTCTGTCGGGCCCCCCTTTGGAGGATGAAAAATCTCCAGGCCCCCCCCAACCCCAGCAACATTGTAACAGTGGTGCAATTATAACTTTTATTGAAAGAAACGTCAATATTGTAACAATACTTTTTGCTTTTCCTTGAATAATTTGTTGTTCAAATTAAAAATAACTTAGATTTTTACTTGAACAATACAAATAAACTCAACCAGACTGCTCTGAGACAATATTTTTCCAAATAAAAATTGGAAATGCGCAATTATCTTACAACTATGACGATAAAGTTACTTTTTTTTAGAACAACAAATAAATTTTGGTAATAAAGATGAACATTTTAACAATATCAGTGGCTGCAATGAGCCTGTTTCCATTGCACATCTCAGAACATTAAAGTGCAAACTGTACAAACTGTGCAAAAACAGAAACATTCCACATTTTTCTTTTCCAGTCCTTGTCCATTGTCCAAACCTAAACTCTTTGTCTAGTCTAGTGACGGATCACCATGGCAGCAGACTGGTTTGGTGGACGTCCCTAAAATGAGTCCAGGGTGCTCAAACACTAAAATATTAGTTCCACCTGCTACATATTCTAACCTGAAGGACAAAAAAAAAAAACAACCACCCAGGAGAGATGCCATGCCCCCCCAGTAGGCCCTCCCACCCCCCACCCCCCTTGGGGGCCCGCCCCACACTTTGAGAAACACTGGTCTAAAGTGAATCAGACCAGTAAAATACTATCATAATAGCCTATAAATAATGAAAACTGTAAATTTGTCTCTTTATTTTAGTGTAAAAAAAGTACAATTACACAAAAATATTTACATTTACAGACTAGCCTATTACAAAAAATGTGAATATCTGAAATGTCTTAAGAGAAGTACATGGAATTTTAATGATATTCTCCCTGTTATTAAATGTTCTGTGTATTTGTAGACCCACTGTGATCTCTAAGTTGTGATTCACATGTATACATGATAAACTAAGGCACACATTGCACTTATTTTATTAACACATTTTTTGGTTGTTCGTATTTGTTCATGTTATGTTCAAGTACAATTCATAGACATAAACATTTTCATTATGGAATTTACTTTTTTCACTCAAAAGTTCTTATCCTATTATTTATATTATTGTACTGGTCGGGCCCACTTTATATCATATTGGGCTGTATGTGGCCCCTGAACTAAAATGAGTTTGACACCCCTGATCTATAGTAACATGAATGTCAAAACAATGTGCATAGCAGTAAAACACTAACACTATATTTACAGTTTAACCCTTAGGTCCTCCTCGAGCATTTTTGGACATTTTTCTCAGGTTTTTTTTTTTTATTTTTTTTATTTTTTTTTTTTTTATTTGGTGATTATTTTGGCTGTGTTGCAGTTTTTGTCAGGAAATCTGGCAAGAACTTTTCTTTCAGTTATATTTTTGAAATCCTGTGTATTTTTCTCTTACATGCGTCTTCTTAGCCAGGTCGTTATAATAATGTAAATCAGAATCAGTTCTCAACAAACTTACTTAAAATTAAGGTTAAATAACTGTTAAATAAATGCATACATAAATGTGTTTTATACTCCCATGATGCATTTTGCACCCTCTGGCTACCTTCATGGCAAAATGTACGTGGCCAGAAAAACTGCTACAAAATCATCATATTTCAGTATTTTTTTGTTTATAAATTTCTTAAACAACTTCTGCCTTGCTCAAAACTACTATTCAGCAATTTTCATATTTTAACCATTTTAATTATTTAAATTCTGGGTGATTTCTTACACAAAAAGAGAAATATTTTCCATACAATAAATATGGGGAAGAAACATTGTTTATGATTAGAGCCTTGGATATGTCAAAAATTCGCCGCAAAATTGATTTGCAATCAAATCAATCAAGTATATGGAACATATTTAAGTTTTTGGGTTTTTTTTGTAATAAATAATTCAGAAGTCACATAATTAAACTGGTATTTAAAGGGATAAAATCAAGAATGTTGTTGAATGTTTGCTAGTTTTGAGCAGGGCTGAATTTGTTTAAGATTTTTATTTAGCAGTTTTTTGTGCGTGTACATTTTTGCTATGAAGTTAACCAGAGGGTAGTAAACTTGAGGAGACATAAGGGTTAAGTACATTTTGCAGTATATATTACGACTTAAATACAGAATTTTTAGTAGGGTATTTTCACAATTTGGTATTAATACTTATTTTAATCACTGATGATAATTTCCACTGCAGGGAAGTATTTCAGTTGGTGATCATTCATAAGTTTCATGTAAAACTCATACCTTGTGAACATTATTCCATCTAAACTTGAACTCATCTGCTCATTTGTGCTTTAACTCAACAGCAATCAAACCAGCCCACGTTGTGTCAAAGTCATGTCACATGTGCAGTGGGATTTTAATCAAAAAGATATTAGTCTCCCATTTGGCCAGTAAAGTCATTGGAGGCCCTTTAAGAAGCAGATGCATTTTATTTTCTGCATCATGTATCATGCCAACTTTATAATTTCCCAGTCTATGTTCATGCTTACAGAAGCCACGTGACAAAAAATGTGGCCAAGAATGTTAAATTTAACCCAGAACACAAAGTCCAACTGTTGTGTTTCTGGGTTTAAATGTACTCTTCTGAGGAAGTATGAACCCTTCTAGGATCTCTGCCATCTTACTTTAAATCTGCATTAAAGTTTTGCAAAATTGTATAAAATTTCTCCTTATGTCTTAACCCTTAACCCATAAAGACCCAATACTTCTTCTGTTGCAGTTCCCAAATGAATTATTCTATCTAACCATTCTTAAGTTATTTATCACCATTTATTATAATACTGTCATCTGTATTTTGTGTTTTTTTCAGTGTAAATCATGTATTTTCCCATATTTAATTTACAGATCACACTGATGTTCATAAAAGCTCAGATTAAAGTTATGTTTTTATTACATTAGAAACAGAAAAAACTGAAGAAAAAGTAGCTTTTTCAACAAAAATCTATCATTAACTGAACATAAACCCAGTGTGTCCATCCACTGTCACTGATCCAACTCCATGGGTTTTACTGGTGAATCAATGTTGTAGAAGATGACTGTGTTTCCACGTTCACTGCGGAGCCTCTGAACGTCCACATGGGTCACATCTGATGACCATGAAAAGATGACAAACTGCATTTTACACCAATTATTTACATGTATTGATAGGATTAGTGGATCAACAGGTATTAAACAGTTTAGATCAGTAGATTTTTTTTCGTCGACAGTGGTTGTCGGCCGTTCAGAGGCTCCGTAGTGAACGTAGAAACACCATCATCTTCTACAGCATTGATTCACCAGTAAAACCCATGGAGTTGGATCGATGACAGTGGATGGAGACGCTTGTTTTGTTTTCAATTAATGATATCTTTGCTCAAAAAGTCCCTTTTTCTTCAGTTTTCCGTGTTTCTGATATAATAATCCTTAACTTTAATCTGAATTTTAATGAATATCTGCATGATCAGTACATTAAATAGAGAAAAATATCAGATTTTCACTGAAAAAAATGCAAAATAAAGAAGATAATATTGCAATAAATGGTGTTAAATCACTTTAGAAAGATTAAATATTGAGAAAAATTAATTTGGGAACTGCCACAAAAGTACCACAGGGTCTTTACGGGTTAATGCTGAATATATCGTCTACACACAGCGACTCTGGTGTAAGATCTAAAGAACTGGTGTTATCAGGAATCTGTGTGTGTGTGTGTGTGTGTGTGTGTGTGTGTCTCTGGTCTGGCGTGGCCTATGAGGCTGGCACTTGTCTGTTTGGCTGTTTCCATGACAATGCCCACCATGCCAGGGTGACACCATATGGTTGCCATGGTAACAATCCATTTTTCTGGCTGATGCTGGTGGGCCAGGTGTATTTGCCAGCTGGTACAGACAGGTGGATGGTGGGAGTGAGTGAGAGTGTGTGTGTGTGTGTGTGTGTGTGTGTGTTTCACAGCAGATAAACCAAAAATGCTGAAGCTCCAGGACATAGACTAAACCAGGACAGAATAAGACAAGACTTAGGGTTTTCAGGGTTTGTCAAATCTTCATGTCTTTCCTGAGTTTTAATCTGAACTCTGTCCATCATATGACTCTTACTACACAGAAGAACAATGTTTTGAAGCTTCACATCACACCGCACCAACAGTCAACTGTGGCTGTGTGTTTTCACTCGTAATTTTTGTCAGATTTATTAAGATACTGAATTTTAATCCAGGAGATTGTACTTGGAGTGTCAAACATGCGGCTCGTGGACCGAAATTGGCCCACCAAAGGTTCCAATCTGGTCCACAGAATGAATTTGTAAAGTGCAAAAATTATACTGAAGTTATTAAGAGTCAACGGTGTCAAATTTGTTATAGTTTTAGTTCAGGGGCCACATTCAGACCAATTGTGGTCTAAAGTAAAAAACAATAATAGCATAATAACCTACAAATAATGATTCCAAATTTTCTTCTTGGTTTAATGTGGGAAAAAAAAATAGTATGCCTAAAAGTAATCAGACAAAAAAAAAAAAAAACAGGCTAAATTATGAAAATATTTACATTAACAAACTATCCTTTAACAATAAAATGTGAATAACCTGAACAAATATCAACTAAAAAAAGGACACAAGTACATACACACAGCAGCTTTGAAATAACTAATAAAATAACTCCAAGCAGCCTGTTTCACCGAAATATTTTCTCTGGGTTTGTCGGCGCTTTGCACAAAACACTACAGTACTTACATAGCGTGTGATCAAGCATCTTGAGGCGGAGCCAAGTGGCCTCTTTTTTTGGAAATCAAAATATGGTCACCCTAATGTACACTAAATTATAGCTTGCCAAAAAGGAAAAAAAAAAAAATGTTTGTGCGTCAGAGCAATTTTGCCCACATTGAAGCATAAGTAATTTGGTGATTTCACAATTTCACATCCATAATGACAAACAGTTATGCATTCATTATGATTTTCTTTTAATGAATAATGATAATAATGTTAATGCTAATAATAAGAATAATATGAAGAAGAAGAATAAAGAGTAAACAACACCATAAACACTGGCCTCACTAATGTCAATGATTTCAATTGACAATGAGCGCTCAACATGTTTTCCTTTACTTTCTGCCGTAAGTTCCATTCTTCTTCTCCACAAATAAATCCCAGGCTGTGCAAAGAAAAGCAAGGCACAATATCATCTGTTAATATGGTATTTGTTGAAACCTAATCTATGCCATATGATGACACCGTTACATTCAGAGTGCAGCAAAACATTTTGCTCATCTCTGAACTGTGGCACAAAGTAGACAGCACTGACTGCTTATTATGGCTCAGTGTAGCAGCAGAATATACAGTATCATGTCAGTGAAAGGCTGCTGATAGTTTTAGGTCTGTACAAGTACAACATTTAATAGGAATATGTGAACTGCTGCCGCTCTCTTGTCAAGGACAGGTTTCTGGAGTTTGTTAAAAGCACTAGACGTTTTGTTAATTGTGGTTTCCAGTTGATGTGGTTTCCAGTTGATTCCCCATTGTGTTATATATTTTACACACAGTTACAACAAAAATGTGTCTCACTTATGTTACTCAATTATCACCTCATTCATCATCATTATCATTATATATATATATATATATATATATATATATATATATATATATATATATATATATATATATATATATATATATATATAATTCATGTTTTGATGTGAGACACCAATGTCAATGAATGTACTAGTTCTGCCATATTTACATGGGTGTATTTTTTATACAACAATGTTCATAAATATGCATGGTCCCTATTAAATAAACCAATAAAATAAAAGCATAAATAAAGCTGCAACACTGTTAAAATACATGTGGAGTGGAGGTAAATGGCTCCTCACCTCTGCAGTGTGATTCAGCTAAATCTGTACTTATATGATGTATTTCAGTGATGGCAGCTGCTTTTTGATGTCAGGAGTCAGAATGAGCTTGTATTAAAGTAATTTTCCCCTTTTCCTATGTATAGCATTCATGTCAACTGAACAGAATATATATATATATTCACATATTTTTCTGTTAATGGATGGAGTTGGATTTTAGTGGTGATATGAGGACAGTTCAGTCCTGCCATCTTTTAATGGAGGTTTGGATCAACCAGATAGAATAAGCTATAGAAACGAAAGAAAAGCCAGTGACAAGCAACGTTATTTAACTGACTGGATTCTGGAATATATGGAAGACTGATTGATTACAAATAGTTTTTATTCACAAATTGATGTTCTGTAGTGTTGTATTTAAACCAAGCTACATGGAGACCAGGTCATGACTGAGACCAGAGTACATCAAGATTGAGACAAGGCTAATAGCAAAACATAATTTTTCCTCAACCAAGGAGCTTCTGAGCATGCCCAGTGAGATTATTCATCTGGCAGACATTTCGGTAGTATAGAACCAAAATACTGACTATTTCACTCATCACCCTTAAATGTGAAACACTGAAGACACATATGAAAGTTTTCCTTCCACTCCTCATCATTAAAAACACCACAATGGAAATGATCCCACGACTGCAGGGGTCACCAATCCTGGTCCTGGAGGACCAGTATCCTGCATGTTTTAGATGTATCCTTCTTCCAACACACCTGATTCAAATGATAAGCCTATCATCAAGCTCTGCAGAAGCCTAATAACAACCGTCAGGTGTGCTGGAAGAGGGAAACATCTAAAACATGCAGGATACCAGCCCTCAAGGACCAGGATTGGTGACCCCTGGGCCGCTGGTTTGCCTGATCCAACCATATTGTTTCTGGTTGTTTTCCATCTGTGGAAGCTGTAGACGAAGTAATGCTGGACACAGCAGATGCAAAGGATTTTATGTGAAGTGGTGTAACAATGCAAAGTTACATTATAAACTTAAAGTAAACATAAATAAGCTGGTATTCCATATGTTTAACATTATACTTATCATTGCTATGATTATAGATGCAAACACCTTGAGCTAGGGCTGGTTATATCGATCTAAATATCAATAGTATCAATACCAAGGTGGGTATCGTATCAGATTGACACTGGCGTGATGAGATTGATACTTTTGTTGCAGTTTCTCTTCTATACGTCCAGCAGATTAGTCGAATTTCCTCACAGAGTTCATGTGAGTGCAGCTTCTGTCTGTCTGTTCAAATACCGCACCTCTCTCTCTCTCTGCTGTTCTCTCAGACACACTTTGCTGCCCCCCCCCCACACACACACACACACACACACACACACACACACACACTCTGCCGGAGGATGGAGAGTCAGAGCACTGACTGAGAGCAGCCCGTGATGGCAGAGAAAAAGAGAAGCACTGTGTGAGGCTTTTTCACTGCAGCTGACAGGGAAATGTCACATCTGACTTTGTTACTTCATTAATGATGTTATTTCTCACAAATATCTGTGAGTAATGGAAAGTAATTTTGTTGTGTTGTTGACATTGTTATTTATATTTTTCTTACATTGTTGCTTTTTTGTTATTTTGCACAAGAGACTTTTTCTTAAACAACTGTGTGTAGTAAAAGGTATCATTCTTACACTATTAAATTGTTTTATATTATAGTTAGGTAATAAAAATGTATTTGCCTAAAATCTTTGTCCTGTGTTTTATCAAAATCATAATCAACTAACTAAAGGCAAAATCACAAAATTATCCAATAATCATGACATATCAAGTAAAAAGTATCGGTTTAGGTATCGGCGATACTATCCCTGCATTTACTTGGAATCGGATCAATACCAAAATTCCCAGTATCGCCCACCCTTACCTTGAGCAATACAATAGTAGGTACATACAAACTTTGGAAAGCATTTGGGAAAATCTCACTTTTTTGACCTAAAACATTTAGATGAGGATTCGAGGTCCACAAGTTGAGAAAAATATCAGCTTTCCAAAATATCTACAACACTGAGTCAAAATGGAATCCAGCACAAGTACACAATATTACATTACAACAACCACATTCCTCCAAATACTTAAAGATTGATTTTTCTTGCCAGTGATTAGCAGAACAATGCAGCCTGTGGAAAGGTGAATAAGGAATTAGCAATTAAGTCTTCCTTTTTTTCCCAGACTATATAATGTGGTTTGGTGAAGATTAATCATTTTAAGACATTTAGATGCACACATTTTACATATTATACCTGTAAACAGAATAACATTTTGTAAGAATCTTCTTTTTTATCCTGCAACTGTCTCAGCTATACATTTGATTTTTTTTTTTTTAATTTTTTTTTTTTTTTGGGGGGGGGGGGGGTAATTCTGTTACAAGGCCAGCATGCAGTTTGTGAAATTATCTGTCAATTTCATCACTCATTACTAATAAACAAAAAAAAAACAAAAAAACAAAACAAAAGAGCGCTAACATTAAAGTAGGGCTGGGCGATATGGCCAAAAATAAAATCTCGATTTTTTTGGTCATCTTGGACGATTACGATTTTAATCGATTTTAATCCATCGTGCCCCTGACTTATCATATGGCACGGCACAAGAAAATGATGTGGCTAAAGTTTGTTGTTTCTTTGCGGCGTGTTTGCCATGGCTAGTGCTAGCTACGCCGCACTCCCGCAGCTGCGAGCACTCTTCCCATTCTTTAGGGTGTCTCTACCGGAGATGCTGAAAGAGGTTAGTTATGCTGCTACTCTTCATTTTCACCTTACTTCTGCAAACCTTGCCCACGACTAGTTTGCTCTGCGTCGGTCTTGTCAAATCCAAACCATTTCCATATAATCGACGTAACATGAGTCCCTTTTCTAGCTACCAACTCTTCGGCTTGTGGTGTGTCTGCCATGGCGGGGGCGTGATTGTTTTGGCGGAAAGGCGTAAGAGGCGGAACCAAACGCCAGTGCTCAAGTCATGAAAGGCAGGAGACGAATCTGTATAGTTATTTATTTAAGCTCGCCTCGATTTTGCGATCTTGCATTTTTTCAAATCGTCTATTTTTAAAAAGGCGAATTAATCGAATTAATTCGATTTATCGCCCAGCCAGGTTTATGAGTGTATGATTTGAGCCCTCATTGTAGAGTAGAAAGTCCCAAACTTGGGGTCAGAAGGTTTATAATTGACATTCACTGGATGCCAGAAAGGACAGGGAACATGAAAAATTACAATAAGCTGAGGAGCCTGTGTTAAAGTTTGCTCTTGCCAGAGGAGAGGTGTGTGTCCTGCCTCGCTTTTCCCTGTTTGTGTGTCGCCATCGATGTGTGTGGTTACATGTACTGTACGCCATCTGTGTGTTTTATGTGGTATTGGTGTGTGTTTGTGTGTGTCTTTGCCTGTGGAGAGGACGGGAGGTAAATTCATATCAGAGTGTTTTTGCTACGGGCATGGTAATTATGGCAGTTTTTAATAACTATGCTTTATAATCATTTAGCACTGATGATGCAAACCCACACTCAACACATACGCACACATACACACAGGCGCACACACTCATCTCTTGAGGCACTAATGAATTTAGATGTGATAGGCACTGAAGCTGAACTTAAGGGAGGAGTGGGCAGAGAGATAGATGGATAAAGAGTGAGGAAGGCCAGGGGACAGAGAGGCGGGGAAACTTTGTTTTCACTGTAACAAGAAAAAAAAAATTCTGCATGAAAATGTAGTACCACATCGATTATTTTTCATCAGACTGTGTCAGAAAAAAAAAAAGGTTGCTGCTTCAGTGAATGTCAACAAATCCTGAAAAATACAAATATCTTAAAGTCAGTAAAGGGTGTAAGTTTGATGAGAACTGCACCAGAACAAAATAACCTTGGACGTATTGTTTTATTTTCATACTTTTTCAACAATTAGCATAAGGTATAAAGTATGTTTCTTGTAATAAACTGTATTGGCTAAAATTTACTTAGGGGGTCAAATGAGTGGCCATTTTTGCAAAAAAAAAAAAAAAAAAAAAGTTGTAAGAAATGCATAGAACTGTGTTGAAATAATGCTAATACATTTGTGCACAGACTACTGATACTATTTGACAGTGGAAGCTATATTTTCAGAAATATTGGATTTTGAATAGCACGTGTATGTGAAAACTTTTGCTGGTGGACGGACGTGACATTACCCATGATGACCTGGTCAGTACCAGTACTTTATTAGTAATAAACTTATATACTTAATATTGCTAATTCTCCTCTTATTCATAAATGTTAGTATTGTGGATCTAAAACAATAACAGCTGACACAAAAACACAAAATGTGTCAGTGGACGGATGTGACATGGTTGTTACAGATCCCATCATACTGATGTTCGGCAGCCATGTCACCGTTTCCACAAATGATCCTTGTGCAAAAACTAGGATCAGAATTATTTATTGTGTAGTTTATCATCATACTAAAGAGTAAATAACAATACAGAATTGTTATTTCTTTATAAAAATGCTTATTATTAGAAAACTGTTGATTTAAAAAGTGATGTGTGACATTCTTAATGTATGTATTGGCGTAACATAAGCAGGATGGATCAGCACCATACTCCATATTGCAACCTGTAAAAATAAAACATGTGATATGTAGTATAGAATCTTATAAGAAAAATTGGGGAATCTAAAAGAATAGAATATTTGTTTTTCAGGTAAATTCAGTTAAAATATAACTTGGCCATTTGTGACATGAAAATATAGCATTAATTGTGATGAAATTGGACATTTTTGACCTGAAAACATAGTTCATATGACCATCAACATGTTGCAACAGAACTGAAATCCTGTAAATTTGTATTAACTTGCATTTACCAACACAAAGTTCCTTTGGGGATTCACTTAGATTGATTTGTTATGTACAAAGACATAAATAAGACCTCTAAGCAAATTTTAGCCGGTATAAAAGTGGTTTCCAATAGACATAGGGACTGTGTCAGACAAAAAAAGGTTGTTGCTTCAGTGACTGTCAGTAAATCCTGAAAAATACAAATACCTTAAAGTCAGTAAAGGGTGTAAGTTTGATGAGAACCGCACCAGAAAAAATAAGCTTAGACATGTAATTTCATTTTCATACTTTTTCAACAATTAGCATAATGTATAAAGAATGTTTCTTGTTATAAACTGTATAAAAGTGGTTTCCAATAAACATAGTGGCGATTAAGTGCACCGACCATCATCCATCATTCTCCATCTCTTCCATTTTTCCTGTCATTGCCTCTAATAAATACTGCTTAAAGGTTCAGTGTGCAAGAATTGGAGGCATCTAACTGCAGATATGGAACATAATATTACTAATCATGTTTCAATCACCAGCAAATCATTATTGTTGTGTTACTGCAGAATGAGATGTTTCTACATACAGGAGCTGGTCACGCCATGCCACCATGTTTCTACGACAGCTCAGAATGGACCTCTTGTTACTGAAATTCAGTATTCAGGTGCTTTACCAGTACCTATAGGACAGTGAGTTATTTAACCCATAAAGGGGCAAAATTGTGCCCAAATGAATTTTCTCTATATTTAACCTTTCTAATGTGATTTATTGACACTTATTGTAATATTATCCCTTTTATTTCATATTTTTCCAGTGAAAATCATGTATTTTCCTTTAATTCACTGATCATGTAGGTATTTATAAAACCTCAGATTAAAATTGAGGGATATATATTAGAAATTTTAGTTTAGTTTAGTTTATTTCAGACACAGACATAATACAAAACATATGGAAGAAAAACAAAAATAATAATAAACAATAATAATAAACAATATACAAATAAAAAAATCAAATAATAGAAAAAAAGAACAACTGTTGTGCCTGAAAGGGAGTAGGAAGAAGCCACTGCTTATCCAGTCCTACCCCCGATTCCAGTCCTCAAGACTGTTAGTGCTTAATCACTTGATATACAACATAAGATTGTGATTATCCAGAAACAGAGAAAACTGAAGAAAAAGTGACTTTTTCAGCAAAGATATAAATAACTGAACATAAACCAAGTGTGTCCATCCACTGTTAATGATCAAACTCCAGGGGTTTTGTTGGAGAATCAATGTTGTAGAAGATGACGGTGTTTCTATGGTAACTACAGAGCCTCTGAACATACAAATGGGTCATATCTGATGACCATGAAAAGACGACAAACTGTATTTTAAACCAATTATTTACATGGATTGACAGAATTAATGGATCAACAGGTATTAAACAGTTCAGATCAGAAGATGATTTTGGTCGACAGTGGGTGTTTGGGTCTTTAAGGGTTAACTAAAAAAAAACCAAACAGACAAACCAAACACTGGTACTAATGAGTGACTGATAAGTGAGGGAAGGAGGAATTTTGTTAATTGCAATCATAGACTTGACAGTGGACTTAACCCTTTAACCCCTGATGTGTCTGTGGTGAGCATTCTGAATGTATGATTTATTTTAAATATTTCTAAAAATTCAACTATTTGCTCAATAAGAAAAAATTCTAAATGTGTTGAGACAATAGACCTTGTGCTTTCCATAGTCATCTAAACATGTGCAGTGCACCCCCCACCACCTGTGTAATGGGGGGCAAAACAGCTAGCGAGGCTTTTTTCCGTGTTGTTTTCACTGACGTTTGCAGCGATTTTCCTTTAATTTTTTTTTTTACTGTGTTTTTACCAAGTTTTGATCATATAACTGCTTTTTGGAGTTCAACCTGGTTCCAAAAAGCAGCTGGACTCATTTAGAAAAAAAGAGCCCAAAACAGAGACCTGAATTACTGGGCTAAAATTCAAATACTTGTTTTTCAGTGTGTTCCAGTTCACTGTTCATGTTCAACATCCTTAATCTCTTATTGATGTACATTCTGAGAGCCTTACTCAGTAAAAACCTGTAAAACGTCAATTCTCTTTGTCTTTTTCTGTTATTCCACCCTGTTTTGACCCTGAAACACACAGTAAAGTAAAACGACTGAAGAAAAGGAACACAAGCACATACTCACAGCAGCTTTTATGACACTTTTACAACCGCAAATTCCAAACAGCCCATTTCACTGAAATAAAGTCTCAAGGGTGTAGACTTCTGAACAATCAACAAACCCATTCATTGGTTTTTAAAATGCAGTTTTGAAGCTTCAAGACATGCAACATGGCTATCATCATGTTAGTTTCATGGCAGCAAGTGGGTGGATCTTGAGGAGAGAGTAATAAAACCCAAACATACTGTTAACACTTATCACATCGACCTACAGGCTAATATTAACACTATTAGGTAATTTCAGCTACTTAATAAATGTTAACACATACAGTTGTATTTAATAACAGTAATGTTAAAGTTGAGATAAGTAAACACACTCATTACAGCTACCTGAGCACATTTGCAGGTACCTGAGAGACCTCATAACGTGATATAAAATGAATGCTAACATCAGTTAATGCATATAAGTTACACTGATTATTGTGATTAAATACCAGTAAACTTCATATCAGAATCCTCTGACGGTCTTACAGGTGTAACTCTCATGGCAGAGCTGCCAGTCAGGGAGAAAAATAAGTTAAATTCAATAAACAAAAGCTCCAAATGTCCAGCTTGAGCTGAGCTGACTGTACAATGCACTGCAGACACTGAAAGCATTCAATTCTGGCTTTTATACAATTGAGACAGGTGAGCTATATATTGCAGGGGGAAAAAAAAAAAAAAAAAAATCACCCTCAGTACATTTGTCACAGAGGACAAAATCAACCAAAGTGGCAATAAATATCCTGTAAACACGATTATTTCAACTGTAAATTTGGCCATTTTAATATCAGTGGGGATGATCCAATGGTAAAGGGAGATCTTATAAGACCGACAACACACCTATTATATGAGTTATACAGTTCAGATATGAAATACTGTGATTGTCATAATCAAAAAGTCATAAACTAACATATGATCATATCCACATTCCTCTGGTGAACGATAAGAATGTTACTATATTATCAAAAATCACATAGAGGAATAAAAATGCTTCATCTTTGTAATTCTACAAGAAATGCAGTCTTCATATAATAAAACTGATTTTTTTAGGGATGCAACATAGATGGATCAGATCAATCCAAACTTCCTACAGTATGGAATAAGTAAGAGAACCTTGGGCTACATCCACAATAATACATTAAAATACATAAAAACAGATTTTTAGTATAATCTTCTATTGGATGGATGGATGGATGGATGGATGGATGGATGGATGGATGGATGGATGGATGGTGTATTGTTTCCATAAGAGCGACTTGCTTCATTTCTACATTGTTGATAACAGGCTTTTTTGAAGGCTGTAATTTGTCACATGTTAAAATATGAATGAGGACAGTAAGTTTTAACTACAGATGCATCTTGCAGTGATAAAATGAAAAAAAAACAAAACAAAACATGAAAAAGAAACTGCATTCCCAGAGCACTTCTGTTATTTAGAAGAGCTGGTGTCACCTCTAAGAAGCAGGGAAAACACAAACTTTTAAAACAGTATTTCAACAGGGATATGGCTGACAATAAAGCTGTGCTTCCTAGTGACAATGGGGCCCATTAATACATGTATACATATCAGGATAAGTATTTTAACTACATTTCGAAGCTAAATAATCAAGCTAGTTGTGAAATCATCATTAAAATGTTTCCAGCCAAATCAAAATAAGAATCATACTGACTGCAATTATACTTTGTAAAGCACTTTTAAGATGTTTTTTTAGACTTTACTTAATATATGTAGTACTCTGGGAGAAATAGTGCCCTAAACATTAGTTCTGCATCTGTAAGAACTAAAACATAAATCTCCTCGTACCCCCACCCCAAATAAAAATCAGTCCCTCTTAAGCTGAGACTGAACACTGCAAAAACCAAAATCTTACCACGTGTATTTTTCTCATTTCTAGTCAAAATATCTCATCATAGTTAAAATAAGACATAATCACTTAAAGAGTGACTTTCAGTGAAATATAAGTACTTATTTTTAAACTATAGATCTTGAAAATCTTATTTCAAGAAATCTTACCAAGATAATTTTCACTTGTTTCATTGGCAGATTTTTTGCTTGAATTGAGAAAAAAAATCTTGAATTCAGTCATGTGCAAATGTCGTGACATAACTAGCTATAGACGTAATAAATTAAGCAGGAATTAAAACAGGTTGTAGAAATCCACTTGATTTTCCCCAAAATGATTAGATAGATAGCTTTGCAGCACCTGGAGGGCTCAAATTCAAACTTTTTGAACTATTAGGGTCCAAATACACAAATAAATGTACCAAAGACTAATAAAAGCAGGTTTAGCAAAATATGAGCCCTTTAAAACACTTCAGGTTGTTCATGCTATTCAGATTGTTTAGGAAACTTTGTAGATGTAAACATTTTCATTGTGTAATTTTACTTTTTTCACTGTTATTATTTTACTGGTCCAGCCCACTTGAGATCATGTATGTGGCCCCTAGACTAAAATGGGTTTGACACCCCTGCTCTACAACGTCCTAGAGCAGTTGCATCTTTTTAAAAATCTCTGGTCTGAAATGGGGTTTGGAAAGACTCCATAAATGTTCAAAAAAAAAAAAAAGGAATGCAAGAAAATCCACAAACTGCTGTACCTAGATTTCCGCTGGTTTACATTTGAGATACCAGAGTAAAGGTGGCTTCCCCCTGTGACTCCAGATTGGTTTTCTGCATCTGTTCTTCTCTCTGAGCATTAAGTTTGAGATTAGAATGAGAACGCTTTTTTTTTTGGTATAAAGAACCTCGCGTCTCCTCTCCCCCCCTCTCCTCTCTTTCCTCTCCTCATCGGTTTAGACAGATACTGAGTGTGGCAGAGCTGAGTGAATTGGTTGCTGAGATGGGTCATTAGCTTTTCGCCCTCGCCATCGATCTGAGGCAGAAGAGACGAGTGGAAAGAGAAAGACAACGACAGACCGAGAGGGAGAGAGAGAGAGACAGGAGCATGGCTTTGCTTTTAAATTGAGACGATTGGAGAGAATCAAACACTGAATAGAGTGACCGCAACAGGACTGGCCAGGTTAAATGGATTAAACTGTCTAGAATGCTTTGTTTTAACTTAATGTCACAGGTCTAGTAAGTGGGACTGATAAGGCGGCCATTTTGTGCCCTGTCGTGTATTCGCTGGTGTATTGGGAACACCAAAATGGCATAAATGAAATCCATAAACCCAGCAAAGAGGATTATTTTAGTCGGAGTTATCCAGGCCAGCTAATCTACTGCACAGAATTCATTAAATAATTCAATGGAGGAAGTAGTCTGGATATTATTCTAATTAATTTGTAGAACTGCAAATTTTCTTTCTCAGATATTAATGTAATACTGATCGAACTGGCACTTGAAAATTAAGACATGGATGATTTTATTCATCCCATCTGTATCCCCTTTTCTCAATCCTCTCTTTTAACTCACTTTACTTTTTAAGCTCTTATGAATATGTAAAATGTGGCATATATGGCCCTATATCAAGATTAATGGTGTCACATGTTACCTATTTGGAACTATATTATCACATACAGACGAATGTATGAAACTGTTCTAATTTCTAAGGTTTATACAGTAGTTGCAGTATGCATGTGAAGTTATAAAATATACTGTAAATTCAAGTTCTTAGGTTTTCATTACTTCAGTATTTATTTCTCTAACAACTCCTTTGTACACTTACCCTCTAATTTCTAATGCAAACATCTATCCTTTCACATCTTATTTTACTTTGGTTTATTTAACAGTACATTCATGTTCATCCCTGGGGAAAAGATGTTTTGCCTCATTTCCATCTGTGATCCCTGGGCAGGTATATAAACAAAAATAAAACATCTAAATATCTGAAGTAGAAGCAAATATTTGGGTGGTCAAACATAGATGCATAGATGTTTGACCATCACCCACCAGAATCATTTGTAGAATCGTTTGAAACACTCCCATATGGTATAAACATGTTCCAGGCTCTTTGCTATTGGTATTTTAATACATTTAGGGTGATTTGTAGAATATTTTACTTTACAGCATACACCGGGGGTGTCAAACTCATGTTAGTTCAGGGGCCACATAAAGCCCAATATGACCTGCAGTGGGCCTGATCATTAAAATAATAACAATAATACATAAATAATATCAATTCCAAAATTTGTATGTCTAATTTCTACGTTTTAGAATGAAAAAAGTAAGATTATATTATTAAAATTTCTACATCTACAAACTATCTTTTAAAAAAATATGGAAAAACATGAACCATGACCAAAATAAAATTTATTAAGAAAAAAAGTGCAATTTTAACAATTTATGCCATTATTTGGCCTCAGCTTCTCATTTTTACATATTCATTACAACGTACAGATCACAGTGGATCTGCAAATGCACAAAACATTTAATAACAGAATAATGGTAAAATTACTCTTAAATCTCTTAAGACATTTCAGGTTTTTCACATTTTTTGTAAAAGGCTCATCTGTAAATGTTAACATTTTTGTGTAATTTTACTTTTTTTACACTAAAAGAGAAAACTATATGGTTTTCGTTATTTATACTTTATTATGATAGTATTTTACTGGTCTGACCCACTTTAGATGGAACTGAACTAAATTTATTTTGACTTCCTTGATTGTTAATATCTTCAGTGTAATTTTTGTATTACACTAATTCATCCTGCGGGCCGGACTGGACCCTTTGGCGGGCCGGTTTTGGCCCCCAGGCTGCATGTTTGACACTCCTGGCATACACTTTCTTAACAACATTCCATTGGACCGCCATTAGCTTTGATTATGGGATGCATGCATTTAGGTCACAAAACATCACAATCAGGGTCATAACACTCATTTCCAATGAGGCTTGCATCAATTATTTATTAATTTATTTTTGCCATGTCTTGTATCTTGTATTAATGATGAGTCTGACCCAGTCGTAAAGCCTTGTCCATCCCAAAGATTCCAATGGGGTCCAGGTCCAATCCATGTATGAACCACTCTTTCATAGTTTGAGTCTGATCTTAAATCTTAAATCTGATCTTGGAATATGCCAGTGTCATCAGCAAAGAACAAACTAATTTAAGTCAAATTCAGTCATTCAGTATATTCAGTTTTAAATACATAGCGTTGCTGATTCTAGACCTGACCAACTGAACCGACCCCAGATCATAACACTGCCCCCACAGGCTTGTACTGTAGACACTAGGCATGATGGGTAGTCCCTTCATTCACCTCTCCTCTCACCCAGATGCACTTATCACTCTAGAACAGGGTCAATCTGGACTCATCAGACCACATCACTGCATTTTTCCATTGAAACACAGTTCAATCTTTATGCTCTTTAGTAAACAGATAGTTGTTTAGGAAATGAGAAGCCAGGGTTAAAGAACGTCTTGCAGCTAAATCATATTAATCACTACAGTAATTATTACAACAGAGGGATCTAAACTATTTGCTTAAATCCAGGTGGGACTATGTTTTGGTCAGATTGTGTAGTTGGTGCAGTACAATTGTAGTACAAGAGGCTCAGTTAGGTTTTTACAGAAGCAACTAAGTAGAAATATCCTTCAAAGGGTTACGTTTTACGTTAATACTTGTTTGTTTTGTTTGTTTATTTATTTCAAATTAGCATTAAAACCAAACAGCAAAAGGCTTATATAAAAGAAAGTCCAACATTTGAAAACTTAGGACATTTCAGAGCCTGAACTTTTTACTCTTGGCCCTCGCTGCAGGGTACCGTCATCAGTTTGTCGCCAGTCTGTATGTGCAAAAACTTTGGCGTGCACCAGTAGTTCTCAACTGGGGGGGGGGGGGGGGGGGGGGGGGGGGGGGAGTACTCAATGATAAGGTGAGGGGAGCTCACTTTCTCACAGATTTATCAGCATGTCCTCCACATACAGGTCTGTCGCATTACTCGTACAATTATGTATTGAGGTCCAGATTGAGGTCCATGAGCGGGGATGGGGGGTCTGGTACATAACCCCCCCCACACACACACACACAGAAATTTGTTTTCAGGGTGCCGCAGGTACTCAATGAAAAGGTGAGGGGTTCCTTTTACAACTTCATCTAGAGCGTTAAATAACCCACCATGTCCTCCACATACAGGTCTGTCACGTTATTTGTAGAAGTACGTCGTCACCCATCCCCATCCCCATCCCCAAAATTTTCAGGTATGGGAGGGGGTCACCTGTAGGCTGATGATGCCGTTGGTGGGGTTCGGTTGAAAAAAGGTTGAGAAACCCTGGCGTGGACTGAAGGTCAAGGGTTTTCAAGGGAGGGCACGTTCCGTTTTACTTTTACTTGACTAAAGAAGTTACGTCTTCTCTGGTGTTGGGTAAATAATCTGCCTATTTTTTCCACATCTGCATCTTATATTCTATCACTTCATTTCAAATATAGAAATTCGATAAAACTGCATATATTTCATGGATTTTCTGGCAGATGTGTCTATTACTTAGTGCATCCTTTCCTTCTCTTCCTTCCCTTAAACCCTTCTTTCTTACGTTCCTTCGTTTTCCTCATTGCCAACACCATGTAATTATCATGACAGATGTGCCGTGTTTGTGCTTCTTTCTCTCCACATAGCGTATTTGCAGCCTCATCACATTTATTTAGGAGTGTAGGTGGATTTGTGTGCACGGTAAAAGCAGCTCGATCCACTCGGCTCATCCCTCGCTGCATCTTTACAATCTTAACGAGCTGTGACATCACCGCCTCGCCGTCCTAACAGACTGTGACATCACTGCGGTTGTGTTTATTGATTAAAACGCTGCCAGCCTTCAGGAAGTTGAAATAAGATCCCACTCCAATCACGACTCAACTTAATGGCATTAGTAGCTGCCATTGGCTGGCTGGTTGCTCAGTAACCTGATTAGCACTAAAGCAGTTTGATGTTAATGAGATTAGCTCTTATTGGTGTCTGATCAAATCACATCCTGGATGCTCTTGTACTCACACGTTTGCAAACACACACACCTAAAAAATGCAAATACAGACACATACGCACAATTAAGAAGACAGGTAGCAGTGCTCAGGCGTGAGGATAAGAAAATGGAACTAAATCGCACAAAATTGTTAGAAGATTTTCACTAGAACACACATTAAAGCATCAGACAGATACAAAAGCAGATCAGAAATGAAAGGGTGGGGAAAGCAAGAAGAAAGAACACGAAGGAACAAAATGACAAGAGGAACTTCTTGGTTGTAACTAAAAGATGAATCAGAGGATATTTATGAACTCTTCCCAAAATTTTTGCATTATAGCTGCTGATTTTGAGGCACAACACAAGTAAAAGGCTGGAGATTTAGAGCTACCAAAACCCAGGTTCTGCAGCTATAACATCAATCTGTGGTGAAAAGCTCCATCAATCGCCTGGAATTGATCCACTTGGAAAGGCAGAGAGAAGAGGTAAAACTCCTGCTCTCTGAGATTCCCGTCCAATTCACACAGGCCTGTTTAGACATCATCAGTTTAGTGTGATCCCACATCTGCTTTGATTTTTTGTCAGGAATCTATAATGTTAGATAACTCTCCAAGTATCTGTAAAGAAATAAGATCAGTAAACTAATGCTCCCAATGAGATGAGTTGTACTTTTTATATACACACTGTATGAACATATTAGTGATAAATTCAAGGAGAAACCATCATGAAGTGTCTTAGTGATGTGAGAGGCTGCACCATGCCTCCAAACCAGCTTCTGTATGTTTTGATATTAATTCTACTATTCTGTCAACTGTACAGAGAGGATGAATGCCATTCCAGAGCCACTGACATATAACAGAGTCACGACACTTCCATAGACTCCCACTGTAAAAAATGGACCTACTTCCGTGTTATGGAGGGGCCGGTAGTTCCTACATTGAGTGTAACGGCATCGGAACACATTCATTTCTACTGCAGCTGATCTAGCAATTCCAGAGCTAAGTAAATAAGATATCGTCATCTTTGAAATTATCGAGTGTATTTCCTGTATTAGCGGATATTTAAGTTGGAAATTCTGTTTTCTTTGGTATATGTTAGTGTTTGTACAAATTTATATCTTAAACAACTGTTATGTTGGATTTTCAGCTCTAGCCCTATAGTTAGCTAGCTTGACTTGTCCAGCTGTTGAGATTTAACCACTAAAACCACAAATTATGGACTTTTTAAGATAAGGTAACGTTAATACAAATTTTGTTATCAGCAGGTTTTATTTTGGTTGTTTTGCTGAACCTGGTGGTATTTGGTTAAGTTTGTCTGAGGCCATATGCTAATTAGGAGGAGAGTTGCTGTAGAGCTGAGCTCTGTCAATAAAAGCTCATTAAACTTATTATTCATGTGTTAAAGGAAATGAAACTTCTGTCACTTGGCGTTTGTAAGATCTGACTCATCCTATTAGAATTCTGTTGAGTTTTGAGTTTGCTAATGTTGAGTTTTTAATGAGTTTAGTGTCTGTGCTAACGCTACCATGCTAAGTTAGCCGTTACGCTATCCACTGGTTAATGCCTTATTGTGTGTGTTGTCAGAGCAGAGCTTGGCAGACACACAGTGTTCACAGCTAACCACTGTTTTCTGCTTGGACCTCAGTCCTATAAGAGTAAAACTTAAAAATGGTCAATTGTTTATCTCCTTACGAGTACAGTACAATTGCAGAATGAATAAACTTGTAGAGTTAGCACCACTCATATAAGTAGCCTACCCAAGGTACCACAAACCTTTCCCCCCAAAATTTAAGTTTTTAAAGTGATAAATGCAGTCCTTTCAGTGGTCAACCCCACTACTCAAAAGTATGACACCCTCAACAGTACATACAGTAGTGATACAACAGTTGTGTGTGGTTTATTTTGAGATTTACCATGCTCACCGCTGTTTGTTCCATAGAATAACATGAAAGGGCTTAGTTTGTTTGGAACAATTCAGGCTTACATGAACCATGTGATCACCGGAGTGGCGACATCAAAGCGAGTCGTAACTCTCTTTATAGGGCTCTGCACTATTCCAACAAAAGACATCCTCTCATTTGGTGCTTTAATGATGGAGGTGGAGAGTGCTGTCTAACATGTCAGTCCATCTAATAGGTCTTCACTAGTGTTGAGATCTCATAGCTATGAAAGGTATAAGATATGACGCACATCATCTTCATATACATGTACGCTATACAATGAGTCCCCATTATCGGCCTGGAAGAGAACACTCCACATCTTATTTGTCGACCTTGATGCATTTTCAGCATTTTATATTTGGTAATAAAACAACCAAAGATTATAGTAATTATAACACATTGTCAAGCCTAAATGGCAGAACAGGCTGATTGTCAAGGGATATTTTCTGCTGTGGGTCTGAGGAAAATATAGGTAACAGGAGAAAATATCATATAATGTTAAAATGTACAAAATTCTTGGCTGTATAGAAACCACAGGAGGACCGATACTGGAACAAGCACAAACTGGAAGCGAAAGGAGTTAATCATGTTATCACACATTGGTTTTTGGGGGGGCTGCAGTACCTTGAGTGAAACCATGTAGACACTGGGAGAACATGTAAAGTCCACACAGAAAGGATCCAACCCAAGGACCTTCTTGCTGTGAGGTGACAGTCTTAATGGCACCTCTACAGTGAGCCACAATCAATAATATTTTATTTATATAGCACCACGATTATCATGAGGAACTTCAGAAATTCACACCAAGGCTTAAAAAAATACTAAACAAAAAAGAAACCCTGCAAAACCTCCAAAAACAAAACTAGGGTGGGCAGAGGGGAGCAAAACATACCTTTACAAAAAAAAAGAAGACTCCAGGTACATGGCCATCTGCTTCAATTGGTGGGGGTGAGTAGAAAAAGAAGGCGGAAAAAGCATAGAGAAAAACCAATAAACACAGATACTGAAAAAAAACAAACAGAAGCTTTAACGTGAACAAGCTCTCAATAAAAGACAGACTTGGTAGACATTAAATCCTCCTATTAAACCTCAGGTCTTATTGAGGCAATAACTTAAAATTGGATCACTGAAACATGAATCAGATGTTCCCAAAACAGAGAATGAAACCGGAATGACTCCTGGAAAAAAATGGCAACTATTTTGTGAGAGAAGTTCAATGAAAGTCTATGGGAGCCAGGTCTTTTCGAAACCAGCATCTAGTGGCCATCAGCGGTATTGCACTTTAAAATACTTAAGCAATGACTCCCCCGCTCGCAAACTGTGGTTACAGTGCCTACAGGTCTGAGTGCAGGTATCACATCCAGTTCCAGTTCATACTCTGCAGTCACCGACACAAAATATGACAATGACATCCCTAAACCACATGGTTCATAATAAACTGGTTGCTCAAATGACATACAGTGAGCCCTCATACCCTATGGATGGGTATTTTCCTCTACTTTATCTGTACCTAAAAGACTAAGTATCAATAACAAAAATGCATCTTGAGAGAAAAGCATACTGTGAGCATGTGACAGATGTATGTGGATGTATGTAGGGAAACAATGCAATAAACGAGGTAAATACCTGGTGTTGGGGTTTTTGGGACTCTGTTCATGTGAGTAGGTGCAGGTCTCCTTTTTCTTTGTAGGCTGAAATGCCAACTTCTCTTTTCGCTCTTACTGATTCCCTTATAATTAATCAGCCATGCAATTATACTGCAGAATAGAGAAAGGGAACAAGAGAAGAGACATGTAGAGAGACTGGAGAGAATGGAGAAAGAGAGAGAGAGAGAGACAGAATTAAAAACTTCTATTTGAATCTATTGTGGGGGAGCAGGAGAAAAAAGAAAGAGACGGAGAGACCGATGGAGAAAGAGAGGCTTTCTCTTTTTCTCTTGAAAGGTGATAATAAGGAGCCCTTAAAAGAACAAATGGAAATGTCATTTCTCCCCCCCTTGGCTCCCCTCCTCCTCCGTCCTGTGGAGGGATAATGAGGGGGAAAAGGAGAAAGTGAGGGAAAACGAGTGTTTCTCAACATGAGACCTTTTGTCGAAACATATCTGCACCCTTGCCTTCCCTCTCTTTTCCTCGCACCCTGACATGTTTCCTCCTCCTCCATCTCAGTATCCAGCCTATTCTTTACCTTCCTTTTCTTTCTCCTCCACAGCACCCCTTTCTTTTGTTCTGCTTTTTTTCCTCCCTGAAAAAACTCTTCTACACCCCTGCCACCCACTCATTCCCTCCTTTGTCCATTATGGACATTAATTCCAGGTTGTTATCAAGACGATAGGTTTGCGTTGGGCCAGAGCTGAGGCTATGTCCTCCTCTGAGCCAATAGAAAGGTCAGTTATTATGGTAATAGGACACACTTTGATATTAGAACCGTTCTCTTTGTACTAGACAAGTTTCATTACACTAGAGAAGCTCTCATTACAAAGAGCAACGCCTCATTCTGACTCTCTATTGTTGAGAGGATAATACATGAGCTGGGTGAATGTAGGAACACTGTCTGCTTCATGTAAATATGCTGCTGAGGTGCCCTTGAGCATGGCTCTTAGCTCACTGTTTCACTGGAAGCTGAATTTAAATACATTTGAACTCAAATTAATACGGTACTTGTAATCTTCAGGGTATTTCCTCACTTAGATTTGTCAATTTAGCATAAGGAGGGTAAGCAGCAACAGCTTTGCAGACTATTTAGGAATGACCACCTGTTATAGCCTTCAGATCTTCGACTGCAAAAGTCCAGGTTTCTGATGTCAAGTACAGACCAAAGACTCTTCTGGAAATTGTTAAACACCTTACACCAGTCCTATTGATTCAAACTCTAGCTTGTTTGCTCTGAAAGTCCTGTTCATTTGGGGAGGTGTGAACGCGCAATCAAACTCAAAGAAGCATTGGTCCACCCAAAAACATATGTTTCAGTCTGCTTCAAGTGAACCAAATGCAGGAAATGGACTACAACACAGGGCATTGTGGGTAAACACAACCTCAATGTTTTATTTTCATGTGGTGTAAATGGAAGTTATCCTGCATTAACCAGTAGATGAGTGAGGTTTCTTGTTCATTGTTTGTTTTGTCTTCTACATCAATTCTTGGTATAGCGCTTCGACATGCGAGGAAGGGAATATATTTTTCAAAAGGTTTGGTTCACTTGTGTGTGCACTGAAAAGCAATGAAAGGAAACTCAAACCAGCCGAACCCCAATCAAACTGAGTCCCCAATCGTATTGAGCCTACAGGACTATTAGGTGTGAAAACAACCTCAGGAAAAAAATGTAATTGATATTAGCAACCTCTTTTGCAAGGGAGTCCTAGCCAAGATTGGCAGCAGCAAATACAACACACAGTTACAAGATTATACTGTTCAAACACAAATAACGGACACACTTAACAATAAATAGTAAAAATAACATTGACATGCATATTGAGAAAAACAAGTGAAAGTTATGGAGTCGGCCTCAAGAACTCTCAGTCTGGACTTAAATGTGTTCAAAGAAATGAACTCCATTTCAGATCTTTCTGCAGCTGATCCCATGCATAAGGTGCACAGTGAACAAAAGCCCTTTGACCCATTTCTGAAGGCGTATGGAACGGAAAGCAATACATGATCATTAGTACGGAGAGAATGAATATCAGAATTTCTCTTCATGATTAATTAAGAGGCCAAGTATTGCCTTAGATATAGATAGGTCATTGCAGGTTAAGGTTGCAGTGTGTGATCTGTCTAAGCTTGTCTTTGGCTGATCACAATGCATCACCGGTCGTTTACTTTGTCAAATTGCCAGAGATTGTTTTGTCAATGTTATCCAGCTTTGTAGCTAAAATAAACCTGTTAACAGCCTGGTGCACAAAAAAGTTTAGGCCTTTATTGCTTATGTTCCCCTCTATGACAACTTTTAGGATGTGAATTTGTATAAAACTCACCAGTTAAGATGATGTTAAGGTCAAAAAGTTCTGCAGAGTTAAGGGAGTGGCCACTCTGATTGACAGGTGAGTCTGTGTCTGCCGTGCCGTGTGGGCTTTGAATGACAGCTAGCATTAGCTCGACTGCCAAGGCAGACATTCAGAGCTCTTTACTGAATATAGGTTGTTTTTCTCTCTGACAGCAACCCTGCTGTGGTTGTGTATAAGGAGTTACACAAACAAGATCACAGAATTCTGTCATGAAGTTTACCAGTTCTTCATTACAATTACAGTAAATAACTTAACTGCAATAGCTGATGTTAGCATCAATATGTATTCAATTATATAGTCTGACAGTTAGCCTGCTAATTAGCTCAGGTAGCTGTTAGTGTGTTCATGACTTTCACCACTTATAAAACATAGCTTATACTGTATGTATTAACATTTACTAAAAAGACAAAATGACTTGATCCGCAGATGTGGTTGGTGTTTTCAGTTGGTTCTGAATTTATCCCTCACTCTACCCGCTTGTCTCCATAAAACTGACATGATTACAGTCATGTCTCACATCATTTGGCATTAAAACTGCACAAACAGAACACTGTATTCATGCACTATTCAGAGTATATGGTTTTACTCTATTACTACAAAGCACAGCTTTACCATCAGCTCATTCCACAATAAATCCTGTGTCGATTACACTGTGATTTCTGTCCTTATTAGTGATGACAAGATTTCTCTAAACAAGAGTACTCTGAACTTGCAGTTCTTCAGAACGTTACAGACAGGACCAGTGCAAGCAGTTGGAAGTTTTCAGCTTGTCTCGATCTATGAATTTCAAAATGGTCTTGTCTGAACAGGGAATTATCATACGCAAGAATTTAAGGCATTTAACTGTGGAATAATACATCAAAACTTTCTGACTTGTAAACAGGATTGAAGTTCAGGAAAGCTGTGCTCATTATCACAACCAGCATAACCGGACGGAAAGACACACGATGAGATGTGAAAGTATGTGTAACATTAGTAAGATTTGCATTTTTAGCATTGGGAAATAAGCAAAATGTAGGTAACTTCGACCTTATACATCGTACTGGGGTCAACGATTACAAAAATATGATAATTCTCATTTTTCTGGTTTTGCCAAGAGAATTTTATCTTTTACGACGTTTTACAAATGGAGTTCAGTTATTTCAGCTGATTCAAACCAGTGTGTTAGAGAATAGAGATTTTTATTGTCCACATTGTGGAAATTCATCTTTGGCCCCACAGAAACATTAAAACATAACAAATTATTACACAAGACTTCACAGCCAGTACAACAGCCACACAAGAGCTTCTCACCCCATGGGCTTACAGACACACAAAAAAAGCATAGATCAAGCAGCCCAATATAAATAGCAATGTCAACTGCAATATTAAAAAATATGTAAATCACCACAATGCCACTGTGCAGGGAAATTTAAGCAACTTATGGGAATATGGCTAACCATAAATAAGAAAATACGTTATTTTTTATTTAGTAAGACAATAGATGATGGAATGAAAGATTTCTTACAAATGTTCCTTGTTGTTGAGGGTACCCTGTTGAGGGGAGGTTTCCAAATTTGTGATGAAGTGGATGTGTGGGGTCCTGAACTATTGTCAATATGTTGTTTTTTTTTTTTTCTCTCAAAACTCCATCAGACCCTCAGCCTCTTTCACATCATCAAAAACAAAAGGTAAGAATATTTCTACAGTGGATCTAAATTCACAGATTTGTTGACATACAATGATAAATGTATCTCCCCCTCAGTGCACACACACGATAATTCAAGTGTCAGACCTGTGCTTTTAGTGTTGCAATACCTTCTTGGCACTGCCTCACATCCTTTGAGGTCATTTCACATTGTAAGTGATGACCACTGCGAAATCAGCCATTTCCAGTGAAAGTGGAGTGCAGAGCCGTCAGTGGGCAGAGTTGGAAACGCTCTCCCTTTCATGGAAAATGCTATGAAACGGCAGGTGAGTCATGTCGAGCTTTTTCTTAAGGTAGCTGTTCACAGGTTTGTGCTTTACCATTGACATGTCATCTCTGGTTCTTCAGTCAGAGGAAAAAAAAAGGTAAAGGCTGTTATGTGTGTATGTGTGCACACCTTACCTGTGGACAAATTAGAATATTTTTCTATAAATATGTAGGGAAAAGATTTTGTTGCAAGGACATTTTAGTCTATACTTGCACCTTTGAATGGCTTTTATAGGATTCAGGCTTTTAAGCTTAAGGTCAGAATAAGGTTAAGTTTAGAGTAACACATTGGATTGGCGCTTTTCCAGTGTATGAAACCAGCTTGACATAACTTACTTTTGTGCCATGTATAAACACGGTCGGGTATCGGGAAAAAGTGGAGACAAATTTTATTTCAAAAGAGGCTCAAGTTAGTAAGGCTATAACCCCCATATCCTGAAATATAATATGTCTTCATTGAAAGGTAGCATTTTAAATTGAAAACCATCTGTATTCACACTAGCATTTTAGCAAAGTTTCAGACATAATCTCCAAACTGTAAATTCTAACACATTTGAAACAAATATTACATGAATAGAGGTGCTGAAAATACTGCAGATTTCTTGAATAACACCTTGCCTTTATGTGAGTGTAACTACAAGCATCACAATAAAAAGCAGAATTCAGTTTCCATGTTGAATAAACAAACTGGTAGACAAAAATGACATCAATGCAACCCTAAAGTAGTCGAATTAAAACATGAACGCCACAGTTTCTGAAGGTCTTAGTTTTCTGGAGGTCAAAATGAAGAAGAATAACAGCAAATATTTTTTCTGCTATGTATGTTGTGTAGTTATTTATTAATCCATAAAGACCCAGTGCTACTTTTGTGGCAGTTCCAAAGGAAATTTTCCTCTATTTTAAACGTTTATTAACTTATTTATCACTATCTACTGTAATATTATTCTCTGTATTTTGTATTTTTAAGTGAAAATCATGTATTTTCCTAGATTTACTTTACTGATCATGTAGATTTTTCATTAAAGTTCAGATTAACTTTGGAGGTTATTATATCAAAAACAGGGAAAACTGAGGAAAAAGGGACTTATACCCTATAATATAGCGTATCATTAACTGAACATAAACCCAGTGTGTCCATCCATTGTCACTGATCAAACTCTGGGTTTTACTGGTGAATCCATGTTGCAGTAGATGACGATGTTCACTATGGAGCCTCTGAACGTCCAAATGAGTCATATCTGATGATCATGAAAAGATGCCAAACTGCACTTTACACCAATTATTTACGTGTATTTATAGAATTAGTGGATCAACAGTTATTTAATATGTCATATCAGTAAATGATTTTGATTAACAGTGGATGTTTGGGTCTTTATGGGTTAAAATAAAGCCCTATTTATTGTATTACACATAGTCTAAGACCGCTGAAAAAAGCAACAGACCAAAGGGAATAGTACATCAGATTTTAAACAACAAAATAAATCTGGTTGCTTCAAGGGACACAGCAATTTCCATAAAGCAAATGAATAGTGATAGTAGAATCTACAAATTTTTTATGTCGTTGACTTTGAAATTTCAACCGAGCTGAGTCAATATCAAAATGTGATGTGGAAACACTGCAGATAGATTAGTCAGATAGGAATGATACCACAAAATGGCAGCAGAGTTGAATCGACCTCAGTTGGTTGTGTGCAATGGAAAAGACCCAGATGTATGACCACATATTACATCACAGTAGCATAAATCTGCTGAATATAGTAAAGTAGCTAGGTTTCCATTACAGTTTTCCGCAAAATAAAAGCAATATTTCTACAATTTCGACAAAGTACAGGTGTTTCCACTGAAGAGTGTTTGGCTTCTGATGCGTGATTTTAGTAAAGTCCTGTTTCGCGACATGTTGTAATTCTCGTAAAATAGTGTATAGTTCTCGCAAGATGCTCGCACTGAGTTTGATGCCAAACCTCCATGGTGTTGGCACTGTAGTGTCGGTTCATCTACTACTACTGCAGTGACCGTCTTAAACAAAAGAAGAAGGGAAAATATGAGCGTCCTAAGGCAAAGTCCTTATTTATGAATTTCTGGGAGACAACTGTGCATCAAGAATTCACCAACAAGTTGTGGATCCAGAATTTCTGAATGACTTGGGCAATGTTTAATGAACTGTGTGATGCTACTGAACTTCTCGTGCATAAATGTGTGAAAATACGTAAAATGTGTTTCCATTACACTTTAGCGCTATACTTCTATATCGAAACATCTAAAAAAAAACACCTCATGAGATCGTAGAAATATTTTTGCAATCTTTGACAGTTTTTGCGACATTTCTGTTTCCATTACCAGTTTACTATTGAACAATTTACATTTTGCACAATGGAAACCCAGCTTGTGATGACTATGTGTTTTCCTATAATTATTGAGCATAACTTGAAGCAAACGTGGCGAGGTGTTAACCCATAAAGACCCAAACATCCATCACCAACCAAAACCATCTACTGATCTAAACTGTTTAATACCTGCTGATCCATTAATCCTATCAATACCTGTAAATCGTTGGTGTAAAATGTAGTTATTCATCTATTCATGGTCATCAGATATGACCCCTTTGGATGCTCAGTAGCTCCGTAGTGAATGTGGAAACACCATCATCTTCTACAACATTGATTCACCAGTAAAACCCATGAAGTTGGATCAATGTCAGTGGATGGAAATGCTCATTTTATGTTCAGTTAATGATAGATTTTACTGAAAAAGTCACTGTTTTTGACATAATGCCCCGAAGTTTAATCTGAGTTTTTATGAACATCTTCATGATCAGTAAATTAAATATAGAAAAATACCTGATTTATACTGATAAAATACCAAGTCCAGAAGATAATATTATAATAAATGGTGATAAATCACTTAAGAAATCTTAGATATAGAGAAAATTCACACAAATGTAGCGCTGGGCCTTTATGGGTTAAATGAATGACGAAAAAATAGTGCCAAATTCAAGTTAACACAGGTAGGTTCAGAATGACGATGATGTTATTGTCACAAAACTTGTCTGATCCTCCTGCGAGCGCTCACACAGAGAGACCGGGATGTCGCAGAGAGGCTGCGTGGGTCTGCAGGCGACACACTGCTTATCGTCTCAGAAAGAGTTCAGGATGATTCTGTTGTGCAGCCGCGGGGAGGCTGAGTCCAGCTGGACGAGACTGATCAGAGATCAGCGGAACACACCGTGGAATCAGACAAGACTATTACCAAAAGATAGAGGGGCTTTATATGTGTCTGTGCGTGTTTGCGTGTGTGTTCCTGCCTTGATCTTATTTTCTCGCTTGGTGTAAAATCATTTGTGTGTGTGTGCTTGTGTGTGTGTGGGTGTGTGTGAGAGGGGAGTAGAAAGTAGGAGACAACAGATGGGCGATAGGAGAATCAGTAAATTAATCCTCAACACATCGCAGAGCACTAATTACTGATTAATAACCACTGGACTTCGCTCTCTGGCTTGGTTTCCTCTCATGCACGTACACACAAATACAGGTTGATCTGATTGGCTTTGCATGGGAATTGCAAAGAAAATGATAGGCCAAGAGTAATTCGACTTCCTAAACAGAGAGAGTTTATCAGAAAATAACAACAAAAATGAGGAGAAAGTGAAGGATACATGTACATATGGAGAAAGAGTGTAGGAAAAGGCAAGGGGGGAGCAACATGGGACGCAGAGGGAATGCAAGTCTATTGTTTTGTCATCACAGAGTGCTCATTGTTTCTAATCCACTTACGCACACACACATACACACACCACATATGGTTACAATTCAGGCATTTAGCTGGCAACATGCAAGATGTGCAGAAAACACACACACTACCGCAAATCCCATGCCGGATAAAGACTAATTGTTGCATTGTTAGACAGGATTCATATTCATTTCACTTTTACATACAGTGCTTGTTTCTCTGCTGCCCTTTTGTTCATGGATGACTCTGTTTGGTGCTTTTCTCATTTTTACTCTGTATTTTATCATTCAGAAATTGTTTTTAGTTTGTGCCTAGATACAAGGTTTTTAAAACATTGAAGCAGATTAAATCTTGCCTGTTGAAGTGTCATTTTTTGTTTTTGTTACCTCCGCCAAGGAACGGCGGAGGTTATGTTTTCATCTAGGTTTGACTGTTTGTTTGTCTGTTACCAAGATAACTCAAAAAGTAGGAAATTTTCAGGAAATGTTGATACTGGCACAAGGAACAAATGATTAAATTTTGATGGTGATTCAGGGGGGAGGGGGGTAGTTCTTTTGGTTCGCGGTTAGTATATATATATATATATATATATATATATATATATATATACACACACATATATATGTATATACCTACTACTCACTGTAAATTAGCATTCGGATCAGTTTGACACAATTTTGTAACTTGGACTGGATTGGAATTGAAGCAGTTAAGATGTGATCAAAGTGTGGATTTTCAGCTTTAATAAAAAAAAATTGCTTTAACTAAAGAATTGCAACCATTTTATTTAACCACCTATTTTGCCTAATAGTAAAATGATTGTTGCAATTATTCAGTGGTGACTATTAAAGTATTTGTGTGAAGTAAATTAAATGATTGACCTTGATTAAAATGGTACTTTTGGAAGAAGCACAATAATAATATATGTACAGTAATAATAATTAATCATGTAGCAGGAGCACAATTTGAAATCTACTTACTAAATGTGGAGACAAATGATTAAAATAGGTTTTATGGATTACAAATTTATAATCCAATCAAGCATAGTTCTAGTCCTGAACAGTTAAAGAATTTAGTACAATGTAGTTACAAAGTTAAACACAGGAATCCTTTCTTTGGTACGACAGGGTATAAGGGCCACATAAGAAAATAAAAACGCTTGTCACTACGAGAGTAAAGTCATTATATTTCGAGAATAAAGTCATAATATAATGAGAATAAAGTTGTACCCACTCATCGAATAATGGAGAACTTGGAACATTTTGTGAAGTCATACTTTCATTTGGGGTTTACACACGGCCAAATACTGAGTCTATCCCCACCATCGACACATTATCATTAGTCTGAGGCAGTGGTTCCCAACCTTTTTTGGCTCGTGACCCCATTTTAACATCACAAATTTCTGGCGACCCCAGACATTCAAAATGGAGACTTTTTTTTTTTGCAAAAATTTGTTTTTGATCATGTAATAGTTTCCTATACTGTTTTGCAAATAAATGTTAATTTTAGACAACATTTAGTTTATATAATGTATATTATTATGGACAGAGGCAGAGTAGCCAGGTGTAGATTACTGCACAAAGTGACAATTAAATTTTCCTTGGTCAGGATATGTACAGTCAGTCCAGCTTGGATTTACAAGGCTGACAATTAATACTGAACAAACAAGAACTCAAACTATGAATTATGAAAGAGCTGCAGCATCTGAACCTGACCACAATGAACATTTGAAAGATAAACAGTACCACAGTGCTTCAGTTTCAGCTTCAGAATTTGTCATGTCTTTTATGTATTGGGATTGTCTCTGTCAACTCACCATATATTTTTCATTAGTAAGTTTTTTTTGTTTTTTTTTTATCAATTACTAGAAATTCCAGGTGACCCCATTTGAATTCCAAGTGACCCCACGTGGGGTCCCAACCCCAAAGTTGAAAAACACTGGTCTAAGGACTTTGAAGCGAGTTTGCTCACAGTTGGGTTTGTTGTAAGAACCGAACTGATTTGTAGCATATTGCCTCTTTTGTGGAGGAGAAACTGACGAAGTGGTCGACTGCAGGGCTATCAGTGGTTACACCAGAGAGATAGGGTTTGTTGTTTCTCAAGAAACTGTGAGAATTCTACTCTGAGTTTTGGAGTCCAACAAAGTGAAAGTTGCTGCTTTGCTTGTTGCATTCACTAGAAACCAGAAACTCTGTTGAATTTTCTAAATTATTACAACTTTAATCTCATAAAAGTACAACTTTATTTTTGTTAAATAATGAGTTTTTTAAAACTATGACTTTATTCTCATTATATTATGAATTTACTTTCAAAATATAATGACTTTATTCTAGGGATGCACCGATACGAGTATCGGCATCGGCTCCGATACTCAGTGTGTGTACTCGTACTCATAAAAGACATCTGATACAAATGCACCAATACCACTTATGGCCGTTTGACATTCACAGCTCAGTGCAGCAGGTACCACTTACGGTGGTGGAATAATGTGTGAGGAGTGTGAAGAGTGTGGAGATTTTTCAAAATAAATGACGGTGATAAAAGTAACGCTGACTGCAAGTAACATTAAAGACACAGACAGATACGGACGCAGCGTTCTGTCCATCCTCTGCATACATTCCATCCGTTTACCAGGTGCTCGCGGATGCGTACACAGAATGAGAATACCAGCAGGAGTACGGAGCGGTGCGGACCGCCGCCAACAGAAGTGAAAATGAAATTTATCACTCATTTCTCTTTTCTCTACCTGCTGAAGCTAAACTTTTAAACTTTACCAGTGAAAACGCTGCAATATTAGTATCACATTAGTGTTACCTTTGTTGTCTCCATGATTGTTATTACTGACTTTCTTCTTCTTCTTCTCAAAAAACTTTACTCTTCTTCGTGGTATTTGTCCAACATGGTTAATTAAGAGCGGCGCCCCCTGGTGGATTAATTGAGAAACGCTCATTCCAACACATTAAATGTCAGTAGCAGCACTTTGTTCCAGTCAGACTAATGACAACGACAATAAAGCACATTTACAAAAGGAACGAAGAACTGGAATGGGATTATTAAGTACTTGTATCGGTACTCGGTATCGGCAAGTACTCAAATATAAGTACTCGTACTCATACTCAGTCTGGAAAAAAGTTGTATCGGTGCATCCCTACTTTATTCTCGTTAAATTGTGAGGTTTTTTTTAAACTACAACTTTATTCTCATTATATAATGACTTTATTCTCGTAGTGACAAGCGTTTTTATTTTCTTATGTGGCCCTAATACGCAGTTGTACTTTGGCCTTTGACATTGGCTAAAAGGTTAAAATAAATAAATCTTTCTTTGTATTGTCTGTATGCATGTACTACAATTTTAAAGTAACTTGCACAACTCTGCAAATGGGTGTTAGGGTGGTTGTATCCATGTCTTTATCCAGTTTATTTTCAATCATGAGTTTTATTTTAGTGTAATTCCACAGTCCATATTCTGACAAGTTTTATTCTGTTTTCTCACAACAGAGGGATCTGATGCCTTTGCTCTTTTCATTTCGCAGTGGGACCGTCACCTGGAGCGAGGTGTCTTCGTTTAAGATGGAAAGTGAGCGTTGGATGGACAGTAAACTCTGCACTCATTAGTCAACATAATGGACAGACGGAGAGATGGGGGGAGGACATGGAGAGTTAGTCATGTAATATTACCACTCTAATAGATAAAGTAAAAAATGCTGAGTTGTAGTTTTCCCACCTCTTCCCTGGACCATCTATCTCACTAACTGCTTCGGCCCGTGGAAGCAGCTATTTCTACAGGAAATTACCATAGAGCCTTTACTCTCCCAAAGAATGACCACATGAGCCTTATCTCCAGAGAAACTACAGTATGTGGAAGCACTCAGATGTAGACTCAATATTCCCATTGTGGCTTTTCATTTATGGAATATAAAATTTTAATTGAAAAGTTATAGGTCTTTTGTGTGATGATTAAATCCAGTGACCCCTGCGAGAGCCATAAACCCAAGAAACCCATTCATAACCTGCCGGAAAATTTTCATGAATGCAGTCATTTTAATCTAAATATGAAACTGTTCATCTTTAATTCTAGGTCTGGGCTGTTCAAAATGCAATTGTATCAACCAGAAGCCAAAATATGATGCCTCAGTGAACACACACACACGCACACACACTTTATAGGTTATAACCCCATGAACATTATACCTACAACTCATTTTAACCAGGAAGCTGAGAGCTGTAATGATTTACATTAAGTGATATGGAGGTACTTCAGCTGGGATGCATATTGTTAATGCTTCCTCTATATTTCACATTCCATTCAGTGCAGTTTGTCGTTTACATACGTGATTTTTATTTATATATATATATATATATATATATATATATATATATATATATATATATATATATATATATATACACACATTTTTATTATAAGGTTAAAGGTTAAAACTGCAAAGTAGCTCAATCAGACATAATAAATGATGATTTGTAAAAGAAAATGTGAAAAATTTTAAATATCCAAGGTATTCTTAGCAATTTTCTAAAAATGCTTTCACTTTCATTACTCATTTCTTATAGTTTATATGACCCGCAAGAATTTATAAGACCTTCTTAGTTGTGATTCTTCATCAAATTAAAACTTGCTGGAACTAACAACTGAAATGTAAGACATTTTAGTTAATAATAGAGTGAAAAAGACTTGAGAGTCAGCGTATCAGGTATTTTTAAGGTAAAAGTCAAGGAGACAACTCCAAAATAGAATGGACCATGAATTAAAATATTCTTCAAAGGTCAAGAATGAACATTTATGATAACCTGGCACATTTCACACATACTCTCTGAAAAGAAAGAGGAAAATCCAGACTTTTTCCCTTTTATCCAGGTACAAAACAGACAAAGCATCACTCATTCAAGCACAGAAATAACCGAAACAAAAACTGTTTTCTAAATTAGGTTACAAGATCTCTACAATTTGCAGCTTCATCTCTGTAATTCCACAGAACAAAAGGGGATGGAAAATAAACAGACATTTAATAAAGAAAAAGAACTACAAATTCTATTAATTCTCGTGTTCAATAGTTGTCATTCATTCTTAGGGGTTGCTTTTTGCTAAACAATAATGATAATAAAAAGAAGAAAAACATATTACAACAAACAAATGTACTAAAATTGTACAGTTAAAACAAAGGGAAGAAATGGAGTAAAAGAAACATGATCAAATAATTATGCAAATGTCCATCTGTACAAGTGTGTTTCTAAATGTGGGTCAAACACAGAGCTTGAATTTTGTGATGGGGACAAAAAGGTGCACTTTTCTCAGGGGAAAACCTGACATGAAAATTGAGACTACAAGAGACAAATGGACCGACGATGCTGAATAAAAAAAACTAGATGAGGGATGATATGAACGTGCACTATATGGACATAAATAGTGGGTCACCTCACACCTACAGCTTCTAGCATGTCCCATTCCTGTTGATGTGAAATATTATTATGGTAGAAACAGCTATTGTCACTAATTATCACAATAAACATTAAAACAATATTGCTTTAACCCATAAAGACCCAGTGCTTCTAATGTGTCAGTTCCCAAACAAATTTTTCTATCTATTTAATCATTCTTAATTGATTTATCACCATTTACTATAATATTATCCTCTGTATTTTGTGTTTTTTCGATGTAAATCATGTTTTCCTATATTTAATTTTCCGATCATGTAGATGTTCATAAAAGCTCAGATTAAAGTTGTGTTTTATTATGCCAGAAACAGAGAAAAATTAAGAAAAAGTTACTTTTTCAACAAAATATATCATTAATTTCACTTAGAACAAGTGTCTCCATTTACTGTCATTGATCCAACTCCATGGGTTTTACTGGTGAATCAATGTTGTAGAAGATGACGGTGTTTCAACGTTCACTATAGAGCCAAATGGGTCATATCTGATGACCATGAAAAGAAAACAAACTGCATTTCACACCAATTATTTACATGGATTGATAGGATTAGTGGATCAACAGGTATTAAACACTTTATATCAGTGGATGGTTTTGGCCACCAGTGGCTGTTTGGGTCTTTATGGGTTAAACCCTCATAGACCTAAACAGCCACCAGCGACCACAACCATCTATTGCTCTAAAATGTTTAATAAGCTCTGAACCACTAATCCTATCAATATATTTTAATAATTCAGGTAAAATGTAAATTGTTAAGGTTTTCATCATCATCATATGAGGAAACACTGTCAACTTCTGCAACATCAGTTCACCAATAAAACCCATGGAGTTTATCAAATGACAGTGGTAATAAATGCTTGTTTTTATGTTCAGTTCATTATATAGGCTATATTCAGTTGAAAAAGTCACTTTTTCTATAGTTTTCTTGAATCTGTTTTGAGCTTCTTTGAACATGTACATTATCCAATAATTAAATACAGAAAAAGACCAGATTTTCGCATAAAGCAGCATATACCTTTCATCACAATTTTTTTTTTTTCCAAATTTGTGAAACCCTAGTGATAGCCTAATTATCACTAATCCATTAGTCTTTCTGCGCTTACTTACCTGAATCACTTCTCTCACGGTGAACAACTTTGAAGATGACTCCATACTAAATACAGTCCACTTGTTTACATAAGCCGAAACGTCACTCAGGCCTTTTCGGAAAATTTGTCACAAAGTGCATTGTAGGAAAGGGAATTCCATGCAGCACCCAAGCGAAAGCCGTTTCGCATATATGTGGCACAAAAATGAGCCAGATCACTACATCATCAAATATTACAGTCCATCAGTGTTGTTTTAAAGAATGAGTTTAGTCGGTGGATGGAAGTAAAGGTGACATTTGGGTTCAGCACTCATCAAGAGACAACCAAATTGCTGCTGCGTGGAATTCCCATTCCCACAATGCACTGCGCGACAAAATTTCCAAAAAGGCATAAGTTATGTTATGTAAACAAGCAGACTGTGTTTATGATGGAGACATCTTCAAAGTTGTTCACTGTAAGGGAAGTGATTCAGATGCGTAAGCATGAAAAGACTAATGGATTCATGATAATTAGGCTATCAATGGGGTTTTACAAATTTGAAAAAAAAAAATTGTGATTAAAGTCATATGCTGTCTTTAAAATGCAAAATACAGACGATGATATAATAAATTAGAATAATCACTTAGGAAAGGTTAAGTGTAGAGAAAAAAAATCATATGAAAGTCAACACACAAATAGTTTTCGGTCAGGTTTAACCACTTATTTTCCCTCCTGAGTGAGAGTTGCAGAAACCCAACGATTACTGATTGTTTATTACCTCCAGAATGGTGGAGATTATCGTTTCATCTGGGTTTGTCTGTTTGTCTGAAATGAAATTTTCAGGAAATGTTGATGCTGGCACAAGGAACAAATGATTACATTTTTGTGGGGATCGGGGGGGGGGGGGGGGTGCTGATCTGCCTTGGTGGAGGTCTGCGCTCTCCGAGTGCTTTTCTAGCTGATGATTATTTATGCTCAAAATGTGATACATTTTTCAGAAATCTAGAGGTAAAACATTAAAAACAAGGATAATGAAAAGAGAAAACTAAATGTTGAGTAAACCACATTAAAATCAAACTCTGAAGCTTTCATGTTAGATGACAATGTCTACAAAATTAACCCTATTTATTGCAATATAAATACCTGAATTGAGTATGTCCCAATACTTTTGTCCATTTCTCACACACTGCCTCATCTATGTTGCAAACACTATTTATTATTGCCGACTTAGACCATGGCTTTGGGAGGCTCGCTTCACTTTTTCATAGCAAGAAAGGACAGATACAGTGTGAATGAAGCAATGGATTTAGCTTTTATTTATAAGACTGTAAGGATATGCGTGCTATTGTAGAGAAAAATGTGTAAAAGTGAAAAATTCTGCCATTTATTCCAAGCAATAATTTCTATTAACAAAGAAATGCTGTCCTTTCAGAAATTACAAAAGAAACTCATTCTCTATTGTTTACACAACCTGCAGGAATTAATAAGACCTTGTCTCCTGTGTGAGTCCTCAACAAACTAAAAACTACTGTAAATGAAATTCTTTGAAAAGTCACGAAAGCCAAACTAAAAGTTATATAAGAAATTATTAATTATTGCAACTAAGCTCGGATTGAAAAAGAAGACTTCAGAGTCTGGAGTGCTTTATTTAGTATTTCAAAAGTAAACGTTACGAAGAAAGCTCCAAAAAACACAATGCACCATGAGTTAAACTGTTTGTCAAGGTCAAGTATAACCTTGAATAGAAAATATCCAAATCCTTCTTGAACATATTTTGTATTGATGGTAGAAAATCTGCTCAATGGAGCAAAAGATTTTTTTTTTTTCTTTTTCAAAGACGAAATGGAAAAATATGGCCTTTATAAATGTTGCATACGCTGTTTCTAACAAAGGAAAAAGAAAAATGCATTTTCTATTTATAGACTAAAACTAAATGAAAGTCAATCACTATTATGTTTACTTTCACTGTTGTGTTCCTTCTGTTTGATTTTATAGCATTTGGCCTCGTCATTTTTTCAGATTTTTCAGTTAAAGTGAGTGGATTTGAAGTTTTTGCCACATCTTATACTTGTGTCTTACTGTTACTAAAGTGAATCAGTGGTGAATCACCCTAATACATGAATCATACATCAATAACAGCTTAATTATGCACATGGTCCATGATGAATGTTCCGCTAAAAAAAAATGCACAGCACAAATAACATGCTGTCACTGTCATAGAGATGAACTCTCCTATAGTTCACACCTTGATTAAGTAGAAAAAATGAAGAGTCCTGCTATTTTCTCTCACCGATCCTGAATGTCCCTTCAGACAAAATAAATGGTTTGTCACATTTACAGATAAAGAACATTCCACAGACTAATTTCAGTATAGTTAGACACTGAATTGGTTACAGCTGTCCACGTTAACCCTTTAACCCCTGATGTATCTGTGGTGAGTGTTCTGTATGTATGATTTATTTTAAATATTCATAAAAATTCAGCCGTTCACTCAATAAGAAAAATGTCAAAATGTACTGATAGAACAGACCTTGTTCTTTCCATAGACATCTGAGCATGCTCAGTGCACCCCTGACCGCCTGTGGAGTGGGGGGTTAAAACACAGCGCAGTGAGTGAGACTGACTCACTATAAAGACAGGTTTTTTTTCAAAGAGGCTATTATTGACAGTGCTGTGGGACTAACTTTCTCATTTGTCTGTTACCACAGAGTCAATCAGCGCCCTCGTTCTATCATGTGTAGACTGGTAACCTGTCACCCCGCTGACACAGTACTGTGGCAATAACCATCCTATCCAGTTACAGAAAAAGGCTAGGGTACCAGTTAATGGAGCTTTTGTGGATTCTAAAAGCTTCACGTCCATACACATATCGTTTCAAGAAATATCTGTGTCCAGGTGGAAACGGGAAAACTGGGTTAAAACAGTGTAATATGTATGCCACACCTATATAAACACAGACAGAGCCACAAGATACACTAAAATCACAGAAGAATGCAGTGAGCATGTGCATGAGGTTACATCCAGGGTTTTCTTCTTCTGGTCACATGGTACTATGACGTCATTGTTTCCAAAAGCTGGTGTTTTGCCTATCCATACGGCAATGAGAGGGCGGCGTTGTGAGATTTTTCTCCTCTGGGACCCGTTCTCCAAAAATACCATATCAGTTTGATTAGCTCTGTGGCAATAGACAAAGCCATTGCCTTTTTTTTTTTAACGATTGTTGCAGTGTTGTGGTGATTTTCCTTTTTTTTTTTTTTTTAACTATGCTTTTACTGAGTTTTGACCGTGTATCTGCTTTTTGGAGTTCAACTAAGTGTTAAAAAGCAGCAGGACTGATTTAGAAAAGAAAAGCCCCAAAACAAAAACTACACAACCAAAATTCAAATACTTGTTGTTCAGTGCGTTCCAGTTCACAGTTCATATTAAACATCCTGAATCTTTTATTGATGTACATTCTGAGTGCATTATTCGGTAAAAAATCTGTAAAACTTCAATTCCTCTCTTTGTCTTTTTCTGTTATTTCACCTGTTTTGACCCTAAAACACACAGTAAAACAAAACCACTGAAGAAAAGGAACACAAGCACATACTCACAGCAGCTTTTATAAACCTGAAACAGACGCTAATTCACAACAGCACGTTTAAATGGAATAATGTCTCAAAGGGTTAAAATGCATAAATATTTATTGTATGGTCCTGCTTATTCAGAAAATACAATATATGGAATCAGAAAAGAAGATCCGCTTGATTCTATTTACAATGTGAGACACCATGTAGATGTGTGTTTTTATTTAAATGAGTAAATTCAGTTTTTCTGTTTTAATATACTAGTTAGTCCAAATCTTTGCACTTTTGTCATTTACAGATTTAAGAAAATTCACATATTGGAGATTTAAGCTTTTACTGGATTTAATTAAATGTTCCTGTGTTTCTGGAATTGGGAATTGAATAAAAACTAAATCTCATAAAGGAAGATGTACGACTCATGTTCCCAATTTACAACATTGTGCCGATGTTTCCCACAAAACCACACACACACACTCATACACACATGTGCACAGACGATCCTGTATCCTGCTGTTGAAACAGAGTACACCGACAGCTGCTGGGAACCAATATCACTAATGACTGACCCCCATGTATACAACAATACACACACTTTGACCCACACTAGGCCTGACCACCAATCAGAGTAGCATGTGTGCAGTGGATCAGCCCATGGACGCTACTGTATGTGTGTGTTTGTGCGTGTCAGATGTGGGTCATTGTGTATGCGATCTGTGTCTGATGATATTAATTTTAATCATCATCTGTCTGTCCACACCACAGCTGCCACAACCTAGAACTACAACAGCTAGAAAAGACTAAACTCAGCCTCTGAAGTCCGGGAAATTTAATGACAGGATCTAGTCGCACATTAATGTTGGAACAGCGATGAGGACATGAATAACAGCCTTCAGAAAACACACTATGAAATGAGGTTGAAACGAGCGCGTGCATTTTACACCGCTATTTGCACAAATCAATAATAAAAAAAAAAAAAAAAAGCAGAAAATAAGAAGAGAACATGGCTGGAGTGTCCACCCATCAATACAGAGAACTGGAGTGCTTCTTAAGTAGCCTTCAAGTATGTTCTTCTTAATGAAAGCCAGTATAATTCACTCAGGTTCCATAGTGGAAAAAGCAAAAATAGAGCAGAACTTAGGCACAAGTAAGAATGGAGCGTTTGGGGAATAAGCAAGTCAGTGAATGCAGCACGATACAATGGTAATGGTGAAAATAATAATCAGTTATTTTAGTCAATATTAGGAGCATGATTAGTCTTATAAGCCTGGAGAAATCAAAGCAAATCCTTCCAACAGTACTCCTTTCACTGCACTCATAGAAAACAAACATAATTACTCATTAAGATAAGATCAGAAAAGATAAGATAAGATAAGATAAGATAAGATAAGATAAGATAAGATAAGATAAGATAAACGTTACTGAACCTCCAAGGGGGAGATTCAAATGTACAGCACCACAAGACAATAAACATCAAATACAATAGAAAAATAAAGAGAGGATAAAAATGTAAAAACATAGCAAAGAAAATGATCACAATTAACTGGTTGAAGCCACACACCCCCAACATAACGCAATGAATAGACAAAGTAAAAAAAAAAAAAGGTTGTTATGGAAAAAACTACTGCAAGATGAAACTAGAAAAATTTGAGAGAAGATGGAAACCAATAATTCAAGTGATACAAGAGCTCTAAATACCTCTTTTTGTTTTTAATATTGGTTTTTTTTTTTTTTTACTTACACATGCTGCTTTTTGGTAGCTCAATTATTTTATTCTACTTCTTTTCCTCAGTAGCACCTGTTTTGGTTTTGCAAATACACTTATCTGTGCTGGTGGAATATTAGAAGTCAGATTTCAAGAATGTTGTTGGTATCTGTGTAAATTATATATGACCTTGACTTGTTTTTGACCTGTATGTAAAAGGTGTAGTATAAGTAGTTATGAGTGAAAGTAATGTGACATGGATTGAGTGATTTGTAGACTGAGGCTGGTGTGATTTTTGTACATCTTCATGTGTTTTATATTGGCGGAATAAATAAAAAGTTAAAAAAAAAAAAAAAAAAAAGGAAAAACTAATTTGTTAAAGTGACTGAATGACATGAATAGTAAAGTAACAAATGTGCAGTAGGTGATGGACCTGTGCATGTTTGAGTCCAAGGGAGAAACACCACTTCTGATTTGATTACACAGTCTTACCCAGTTTTTAAGACCTTTTGTTCATTACTCTGTATTCAATCTAAACGTCCACAAAACCCATCCAGTTGTTGTCCTACCACTTTACATGATGAAAAGAGGAAATTGATGAAGCTGATGGGCAAAGTTACAAATCTGAAACAACTAAGAAAAAAAAGCTAGCTAATACCAATTCATATTGCATCTGTCAAACCAGATCTAAATGGATCCCTCTAATATAGAATAAGGCCTTTATGAGGTGTTTCACATCTTTACACATCTTATTTATTTACTTAGAACATGCAAAGAAACAAAATAACACAAAACAAAATAAAATAAGATTTAAATGAACAGAATCTTTCTTCAAATACATGCAAGTCTGAATTTTGCATGGTCAAAAAGGATATATATTATAACAAATATTCAGTTTGTTAGCCCTTTATCTGTGTGTCCAGTTTAGGAAATGGTAAATAAATCATGTTTTGTGAACAGACCAGGAGCTTAAACAGTATTTAAGACACTTATAATCATAGTCTACTGCAGGTAAAACACTGAATATGAAAACTAATCAGTGCATGCGAGTTAAACTACAGAATTTAGCCTTTCTTGAAGTTTGACTGGTTCCTTATTAAAGAAAAATGTCATAAAACAATCATACAGGTTCCTATGTTGTTAACTGATTGGAACTAAAATGAGTTTTATGGCACCGTGACGTCAGATTTAACAACGTCTGTATGACGTCTGTAGCTGATAGCTGTCTGTAGCAATATACACAAGAATATTAGCTAAAAGCTCAACAAAACTAGTTGTCTAACAGAACACAACCAAACAAGCACTTAGATGAGCAAATATGTAAAACAAGCTAACAAGACCAGAATATGTCATGAATAATTTAATATAACAACAGAGCAATGACATAAACTACAGCGCTAAGCTAACAGTAAACATAGCCAACAGTACAAATATTATGACTCTACCGCTAAAACTCACTGAATGAGACAAAAGAGCAAAAATAAAGGTCACATTATGAAGAGATGATGTGGAATTATGTCTTACCTTTGCTGTTTTCTGATCATAACTTGGTTTTATATCAATGACTTTTCCACTGTTGGCTAATCCGTTGCTTTCTGTTACATTGAAATGATTCCCACTAGAAACAAATGGCCCTAAACTACAGTTGCGGAAAAAAATATTAGACCACCCTTGTTTTCTTCAGTTTCTTGTTCATTTTAATGCCGGGTACAACTAAAGGTACATTTGTTTTGGAGAAATATATTGATAACAACAAAAATAGCTCATAACAGTTTAATTTCAGAGCTGATATCTAGCCATTTTCCATGTTTTCTTAATAATAACCAAAATCACTTCAGCTCTTACATCAATATCTATGACATTGTACTGGAAAAAGCAAAACAAAAAAACCCAAAAAAAAACCAGCGCTTTTAGGCTTTTTTTTTTTTTTTTTTCTGTCTGTTTTAGTCACATGATACACACAGGAGTTAGTAATTGATTGCATAATCACTGTCTCTGATGACTTTTGATGGTCTAATAATAATAGTAAAATAACTCAAAGATGGAGGCGACTAAACAGAGGAGTTAAACCTTTCATGCATGATGTCCACATTTGTGGACACATAGTTTAAACTTACTTTCCAAAGGGTTATAAAGGCAATACTTTCCAAACCACATGGGTTTCCCCTCTATAGACCCTAAGCAATACAATGAAAAGAAGTGTCATCTTAGTTTTAGAATTTTGACAGTTCTGTGATCTCAGAAATTTAACCTCCTAAGACCCAGCTGGGTTTTCTGTCCATGTTTGTAGACAGGAGTCATATCTTTATACAAAAAAACAGCTGTCCACCACAAAGGACATTCCATAAAAAATTTTTAAAATGTGTCTGAAAAAAATATTGCACCATGATATTTCCAATATAGGCAATTATTTAATTTTAAAAAAGTCAAAAGTCAAATATTAAATATCTTCTTAATAAAGACATATTAAAAAAAAAAAAAAAAAAAGTTCAAAATGCATTTCAACTTTGGCCTAATTTGAGTAATAAAATCAATCTAAAAACAAAAATCTAGATTTTTTTTTTTTTTTTTTTTTTTACAATTCATGCATGAGAGAGTTAACAGACTAAACATAACTAAACTTACCTGTGACACTGGGAACAGGTTAACCGTTGCTTTAAGGTCATATTGGAGTCCTTGAAGTATCTGTGTCTCACTCAAGGCCAACTGGAAACTCCCAAAAATGATCTAATCACACAATTACAGAAATAAACATTCTGACTGACAGCGCATCATGATTGTCACCTCCTCTAGAAGTCCCATGCATACTCATTTTACTGGGTGGTACAGTTACACAACCAAGAAATGAACATATTCAAACAGAAAATTAACTAAATACACTTTCAAACAACTTTAGTAAATGTTGACATGAACTATAGAGCATGGATGTGTATTTTATCATAATAATTTAAGCTTAAAATGACAAATATGTGTCAATTTCTTTTGAAACAGCAAAAGTACAAGATTTCTAAAGTTCTGGATTGTAACATTCTACATCAGAGTTTGAAGTATTATAAACTTTTTATGGTTTTGCCCGTTTTGGCGTTTTTTCACTTTGTTTGGCAGAATAAAATGTTGGCATTTTGCATTTATCCAACTCTCAGATACTTCTAATCTCAACATTATTTGTTATTTAAGGATCCACTTCTTTGTCTTTTTTTTTTTTTTTGCTTATCCTCAATGGGCAGGAGGTGGGTTGGTGCTGGATGGTAGATTTACAAAATCCAAGACACTGCCACCAGAGACTAGAGTTTACATCTTGACCGGTGTAAATTTTAGGGTTTTAAGCTATGAAAGTAGCGTGGTTTGGGTCAGGAAAAGGTTTAGTTTAAATATTAATAGATACTTTCTCTCTGCAAACCATGCCCTGGCAGCTTTCCTATCCTTACTCGAGTGTTGTCAGAGTTTACATATTTTTAAAAAAAAAAGGTTTCTGAGAGATTTGAGTGTGTTTGCTGCTGTACATTGTGCAATACTGTACATACTTACAGTTTATTTTTATTCCGTTTGAAAGGACTTTATGGTAGTTTTTACAAATTCTGTTTTTAGCTCTTTGTATTTCCTTATATATTATTTAATCCTATATATTCACTATACACTGAGACCTGGGGAACTGTGTTTTGTTCAATCATATCAATGGTTTGAATGACAATAAAGCTGATTCTGAGTCTGAAAAGTGGCATGAGCAGATGAAACACTTTGCTGATTTACATATTTTTAGCATCTAAATCTAACCATAAACAGAGATAGATTGTAGCTGCTCCTAAACGTCACTCTGACTGATGGTTGATGAATGGTTGGTTTATTTTTGGCATCAAGAAGCATATTTAACACAATATGTAACTTAAACGTCACATACAGATCAATATAAATAATAAGTAATCCATACTGTGTGCACCGTCCAACCAAAAGTAAGGAAAAAATGATGAATGAATGGAAAAAATTTAAATCTTACCAAGTGTATTTTTCTCATTTCTAGTCAAAATATCAAAATATCTCATCACACTTAAAATAAGACATAATCACCTAAGTCTTCAGTGAGATAAGCAGATGAAGACGAGTATGAGTACGAGATCTGGAAAATCTTATTTCAAGAAATTTTACCAAGATAATTTACACTTGTTCCACAGGGAGACTTTTTTTTTTTTTTTTTGGCTTGAATTAAGCAAAAAAAATATCTTGAATTAAGCAAAAAAAAAAAAAAAAAAAAAAAAAAAATCTGCCAACAAGTGAAAATTATCTTGGTAAAATTTCTTGAAATAAGATTTTCAAGATCTATTGTCTAAAAATAAGTTCTTATATCTCACTGAAAAGTTATTCTTTAGGTGATTATGTCTTATTTTAAGAGTGATGAGATATTTTGACTAGAAATGAGAAAAATACACTTGATAAGATTTTGATTTTTGCAGTGTGGCTCTTCTTAAAGATGTGTTTTCCCCATTATCTCCAAAGCAGAACTAAACTCATTGTCCCTGCTATATAACATCACATAACTGATTGGATGCATCACATGACTATGCAACCTTGAAGTTTACTTTTCTCCACCAACAGGGGTCATTAATTAAGAGAGTTACAGCAAACTAATACAGTTTTGGGGTGAAACTGCATGATTAAACAAAAATACATACATATCAAATAAAGACATATTTCAGTGACAGCTACACAGAAAATATATTCCCTCAAAATGCCCAATGAGTAATGAACATACTATAACTATGTAGAACAGTTAAGATTGGAAGTATTTGTTCATAAATGTCAATATTATACACACTGTAATTTTTCACTGTTTATTTTACAGATTTTTCCTGTATTTTTAAGATACAGGAAAATAGCAATGAAATGATAAAAAAAAGACTGTGATTTTACATGTCAAATGTAAAATAACATGAAAAAACTGTAACTGTGAATAACCATAAAATTTCCATTTTTTAAAAGAAATGTTTTCTTTTTTTCACAGAAAAATACAGTTAAAATACATTTGCAAATTTATCGTAATTTCACAAATATTTCTTTTCTATTTATGAGATTAAACTGTTAAAGTTTAATACTGTAATAAATAAATAAATAAATAAATGAAACAAGACAAAATTACTGACAATTAACCGTAAAAGAAGTATTTGTTCTGTAAGTTTAACAAGACTTGTTTGGTAATTGACAAATATCTCGTGTAATTACGGGAGGGTTCACAACAAAAATGTTCAATAAATGTATTTTTGAGAATGTATAACATGTATAAGCACTGATAAACTGTCCAAATACAGTTTTTATCAGTGGATTGTACAATTTAGTCTCATTGGAAATTTTATATATATATATATATATATATATATATATATATATATATATATATATATATATATATATATATTAGGAGAAGGAGAAGTTAGGAGAAGTTAGGGCAAAAAAGTGTATTTTTATTTACGGAAAATTACCGTATTTTTATGAGATAGTTATTTTCCGTTATTTAACAGTATGTTTTTTCAGCACCCCTGCTGCTGGAATAATACCCTTTTTTTGGTGTTTTTTTTTTTTTTACAGTGCATGTCCATGGTTTGCAGAGCTTGTACTACTTACCAGTCACATAATGCAGCTGGGTCATGACCACTGGCGTCTGTTTTGAACACTCAGACTATATGCAGTGGACGGGATAGAAGTCAATGCAAGGTCTTGGACGTCAGAAAGTGACAACATGAGCCAGGTGACAGCATTAAGTAGCAAGAACCCTCAGTAGGAGGTGGTTCACACAGCAGATCGGGGTTCATGCCCCATTTCATGCTTGGTTCATTCTGTGTTTTCTGTCTCTTAGTCATTCCCCCTTAGGCTTTTTCCCCTTTATTGCTACCCTGAACCCTTTTTCTAATCATAACCCTTTTGGTCTTTATACCAAAAGCTAATCAAACCATGTTTTCATCATCAAAACACATTAAAGGAAGCCCTCATTTTCAATGGTACATAAAATAAGGTAAATATAGACAGAACATGATAAATAAAGGAGTAAAATTAAAGGAAGGGATCAGTGCAATAACAGAATGTATGTTAAGTGTGAGTGAGGAGTTCTTGCTTGTTTTTTGTTTTTCTTAACTCATTTATTTTACTCACTTTTATTTGTATGTTTATAGTAGGTCTTACTGGATGGCACGTTAAAAGTTCGTTGTACTTGTTACAATGACAAAGATATTCTATTGCATTTTATCCTAAAAACTGAAGACTAGACAGTTAAAAACAAGAGTAGTTGAAATCAGTAAATCAGTAGCTAAACTTTGACTTCGGATGTACCTCATGTGTTGAAAAAAGGAGCGCTATATGCACAGAAATGTAAACTCTAGTACACAGGTGTCAAACATGCGGCCCGGGGGCCAAATCCGGCCCGCCAAAGGGTACAGTCCGGCCCCTGGGATGAATTTGTGAAATGCAAAAATTACACCAAAGATATTAATCATTTTAGTTCAGGTCCCCAATTTAATCTCAAGTGGGTCAGATCCGTAAAATACTATCAGAATAACCTATAAATACTCACAACTCCAAATTTTTCTCTTTAGTAAATGTAAAAATTTTCATGTCATTTTACTGTATTTACACCAAAACAAACTATCATTTCACAAAAACGTGAATAACCTGAACAAATATGAACATTTTGAAATGTCTGAAGTGCAAGTTTTCCACTACTCTGCCTGTTATTAAATGTTTTGTGTATTTGTTGATCCACTGTGATCTGTAAGTTGTAATTTACATGTGTAAATAATAAACTAAGGCATAATATTGTAAAAATTGCACTTAGTTTTCTTAAGAAATTTCAGTTTGTTCATGATATTCACATTATTTTAAAGGATAGTTGACAGATGTAAACATTTTTATAATTATAATTTTCATAACTTTACTTTTTTCGCTCTAAAACAGAGTTTGGAGTTGACATTATTTATATATTATTATGTTATTATTATATTGGTCTGGCCCACTTCAGATCAAATTTTGCTTAATGTGGCCCCTGAACTAAAATGAGTTTGACTCCCCTGCTCTAGTAACATTTCTTTATTCTGGTGAATGGATTGTGTGTCCTGTTGTGAGCTGTGTCATGTATCCACTGCTCATTCATTGGACAGTGGATACATGACACAGCTGTTCTTCCACTGAAAAAGGGACGGCCTTTGACTTTTCCTTCACATTCATAAACGAATCGTACCGTCTGTGGCTTATATATGCATTTTCCTGTTACTGATGTTTAATTTGCTAGATCTTTTTCTCCTTTTTGTACTTTTTAAACACACCATATACACTTGATCCTGAGTTTGAAAGAACAGATTATTACCTGTTTAACCGATGAAGAACCAAACAGCCACTGTCGACCAAAACCATCCACTGATATAAACTGTTTAATACCTGTTGATCCACTAATTCTATCAATACATGGAAAAAAATTGTGTAAAATGCAGTTTGTCATCGTTTTATGGTCATCAGATATGACCCATTTGGATGTTCAGAAGCTCTGTAGTGAATGTAGAAACACCGTCATCTTCTACAACGTTGATTCACCAGTAAAACCCATGGAGTTGGATCAATGACAGTGGATGGAGATGCTTGTTTTATGTTCGATTAATGATATATTTTGTTGAAAAAGTTGCCTTTTCTTCAGTTTTCTGTGTTTTTAATATAATAAAACACAGCTTTAATCTGAGTTTTTATGAACATCTACATGATCTGAAAACTAAATATAGAAAAATACATGATTTATAGTGAAAAAACATAAAATGCAGAGGATAATATTGTAATAAATGGGGATAAATCAATTAAGAATGTTTAAAGAGATAGAAAAATGTATTTGAAAACTGCCACAGAAGAAGCACTGGATCTTAGGAGAATTCTTTAAAAAAAATTTAAATCAAAATTTGGCAAAGTCTTAAAGCTAAACCTGACAATCCAGGAAATCAAAATGTTGATGAATCAGTTTCTTAGAAAACATTACAAATCACACTTGCATGATGAATTTTAAGTCTCACCTGAACAGATGGATAACTGGACTTAGTGAAAATGAGTTAAACTGAGCTGGATGTGTGATCACAACCTGATTAATAAGCGCCTGCATATTGACTTCATTTCTATTACTGCTAATTCTACAATGAGGCATCATCCACATCTGCTGACCTCAACCTCAAAGAGATTAAATGTGACCCGGGCTTATTAGGACGTTTAATTATCATAATGCTCTCATTATGTTGCTCCTGATGCTGAATTAGTATATTATTTGTTTATTTAGCCTTGTGGGTTAGTAGGATATACAGTACATTTTTATTTGGAGTTGATCTGGGGGCACAGCGGGGATCAGGGCACAAAAAGAAAATAAATATAGCACCTGGCAAGTGATGAAGCGTATACATTTGAGTATCACAGAAAGAAAAGGCCTCTGTCGTGTTAAAATGTAAGAAAGGCAGCAGGTGTGGGAAGCAGAAATTGTTTTGACTAGCCTATTTTTAAAGGATATGGCTTGGATGAAAAGATCAATTTTAGGGATTTGGAACTCATTGCGGCCGCTGGCAGCCGCACAGTAGAGTGCGTTACAGCCAAAGGAGGTGTGAGCTTCGGGGGAAGGGGGAAAGGAAGAGGGGGAAATTGCTGGAGCTGGTGGGACTGGTGAGCTCAGATAAAGCAGAGACTTGCCAAGGATGGATTTGCAGATGAGTTGGTCTGATGAATGAGGGAGTACAGCGCTGATAGACTTGTAGGACTGCCCATAACTCGTTAATATTTATGACAGAGCCAGCTGACCAAAGTGGTTTTATTATAATGTGCAGGCCAAGTCGAGTGCTCAGAGGCCCACCTAACATGCTCCACTAGATCTCTTTGGTTTAATTTATTCTCTGCAAACCAGCAGGTTTTCCAAAAGTATGGGAAATGCATATTTTAAATAGGATTGCATGGGATTTTAATGGGCATCACCTAGGTAGTGTTAAATCAGGATCATGTAAATGTAGCAGAAATGTAAAAACAGCTATGTGTACATAACAACATGAAGTCGTATGAAAATGCATCTCAAACTAGACAATCAGACAAAAAATAAGAGCGATGGCCTTGTAGCTCACTGGCACGTTCTGTCAAAAATCAATAGCAGCACCAGGTTCTGCTGCTATGTCAGAGTCCTGTGGTCTTAATGCATGAGATCAATCTCCCAAAAGACGTGGGGGGTACTTTCACTGGAGGATAACTCAACTAATTATTTATTTATTAATGTGGAACAAATTGTGTGTAGAGATAAAACAAATATCAAACATAATTCAATTTAAATAAAAGATATAAAGAATTGATTCTTGAGAGGTACAGTATTTAATAATGACAATGAGGCCTGTTTGTTTATGAATGATGTACTGATAAATATGCTGTAATTATTGAAGAAAATGGTTGATTTGTTGAGTCTGTTTGTATGACTGTACTGACATGAACAGACTGTTGTGGATAATTCAGTTACTGCATTATGGATTGTTGTGGTTCGATGCTAAAATTAGGGAAATAGTATTGTTTGATTGTTGTATTAAGTTAATGATAAAGGTGTAAAAGCACTGAGGGGTAGGATTAAATACGTTCATACGTCTTCCTACTCCTTTTCAACCATGCAATATTCAGACTGGTATGTGCTTGAAGATAGATTCTGTCCATTTAAATGTTATTTTGTTTATGTCTTAATTTGCTTTGTTTTGTTTTATTTTTCTTTGCATGTTCGAAATGAATAAAAATTATTTACTTACTTACTTATTGTTGTTTATAATTGTATGGCTTTTTATGCTGTTAATCTATTCTTGTATTTTATTCTTTTATTTGGGTTTTATTTATTCTTCTGTACAGCACTGTTTTCTTTTTTGTACAGTTCCATGTCTAAGTCTTTTCTGTATTTTATTCTTCTATTTTGGTTTTAATTATTCTTCTGTACAGCACTTTGGTCCACTGTGGTTGTTTTAAATTGCTTTACAAATAAAGTTGGATTGGATAATTAAATAAAAGTCCATATATGGGTGCTTCTATGAAACTGGGTTCATATTGGTATCTGGCATTTTAGAAGCTTTTTAGACCCAATAATAAAGTAGAAATTTAGACATATTTCCCCCCAATATGTACCTAATGACGACCTCAGATAAATGCAAAAAAGTTATACTTTTGCTCTGAGCCATCCCGAAATTAATGAATTTTTAATCAAATATTGGGGCCAAAAATAGGACCAAAATTAGGACATGAAAAGCTACCAAGGTGTCAGTGCATTGCTGGCTGGAAATGGACTTATATATCGCTATAAATAAAGACACTGTGTTAAATTTGATGATCCTAGTGGTGTTTCTAATCCAGACATGTGAGTTTTTCATGAATCTCAGTCACATTCCAGGTTTCATGTGTAACCCATCATCACTCCATTTCATGAAAACCCTTGGAGTTTTTTTGTTTACCATTGAATTGTAATTTCCCTTTAATCTAAGTTTCTTTCTGTGAGTTTACACAACTAAACCATATTTCATTCTTCTAATAAACCTTAAGGAAGCTCACCTCTTTGTTAGATCTTTGAAACAAAGGAGGAAGTGATGAGTCTGACTCCATGTTCTCAGCTGTTGTGAAGCCATTAGGTGCACCTGTAATGCTCACCACAGCTGAAGACCATTAGCCTGGATGGGCGGGAACATAAAGGAGGATGGAAACTTTCTGTTCAGTCTGGGTTGTTTCCATCAAAGGGTTAATATTTCCATGTATTGTCACTGTGTTCTCTGTTCTGGGAGGACTGGGAGGAGGACTCGGAGGTTTCGGAAGTCTATCCAGTGATGACAGTGATGATTCACTGATGATTTAGATGTTGTGAAGGAAAAAGGAAAACAGAAGAGAAGGAGATAGTAGTGGAGGAGGCTTTTATCTGTGATTATTAAATTTGAGCACTGGCTTTTTTTCATGACTTAAGTTTTGCATTTTGTCTTTCTTATTTTAGTTTTAATTTCCACAACATTTTTTCTCACACAATTCATGTTACTTTATGCCATGTAGATGGTTTTGTATTAGATAATAATAAAAATAATAATAGAAGTATTTGTGACTGGTTTTCTTTCTTTCTTTTACCCCCCCCCCCCCCCCGGTGAGGCAAGGGGTACTGTTTTTGGTTTGGTTGGTTGGTTTGTTTGTTAACACTCTAGCAGCAAAACTATAGGTTGAATTCATACCAAATTTGATTTGTATATTGCCAATGACCCAGAATAGATGTCATTACATTTTGGGAACAGTAGGTCAAAGTTCAAATTTTTTATGAATGTTTAAAATCTTTTTTTTTCCCCCTATTTACTTATAAAGGGTGGAATTTCACGTGTCTACAGCAGCAAAACTGTTAGTTAAATTCACACCAAATTGGGTTTATAGATTGCCAGTGACCCGGAATAGATGTGATTACATTTTGAGAAAACCAGGTCAAAGTTCAAATTTTTTATGAATTTTTAAATTCTTTTTTCTTCTCCCATTTACTTACAATGGGCAAAATTTCAAATGTCTATACAAACGTCAATTTTGTTTCAATTTACTTCAAACTTGGCACATATATTGAGGCAATTAATAGGCTGACATCAGCACATACCGGTTACATAGACATGATGACATCAGCTGGATAGATGCCAAAATAAACTACAATACATGCAAGGGGCGGGGTTTGTTGTCCCTGGCACCACTTGTTTGTTTATTTGATGAGGATAATGCATATTAATGAACACGCAGTACAAAAATCATTACATTGAGTAAATATGGTGGATTTAGTTGGAAGCTATCTTCCATCCATAGTCCTCAACATTTAAAAACATACTAAACATACAATCAAGACAATACATTATATGCAACACATTACTATATACAAGTATATATCATATGATACGTTGTTAATACAATAAATACAGTATAAAACTGCCAAATTCACCATATACGAACAAGTGTGTGGGTTTTAAATGCTCAATAATATGTTCACATCATTCTGTTGTATTTAATTGAAATAAATCCTGACACTTGCACCAACAGATTGTACAATTTCCAGTTAAATAAAAAAGGATAAATCACATTGAACAGCAAAATCTGTTTCATTTTACTACATTCTAAGTCTGGTGTCGGCCTGGTATAAAATAATAACTGCACTTAGAACCTTAATTGATAAAAAAGATGTGTTCTCATATTTCCAGCAAAATTTGGAAAGTTTAACGGCTGGCTCCAGGGACTGGTTTTAGGTCTGTCCAATAGCAACCGGAGGCATTTTGGTCTGCACCTGTTGATAAAGCTCCTTGGAAATGAAAAATGAACTGAGAGCTCCCAGACTGGCAATACCCGAAAGGAAAAGCACAAAACATGAAACAAATGCAACACGAAGCCCTGTCTGTGAGGCAGACAGTTTTACTACACTGGAATATAGCTTTGGTTTCATGCTGCTTGTCCAGAATGTGGCTACAAGCGTGTGAGGCTGGACTGAAAGGTGACCACATTAGCCCTCCGCTGATCTCCTTGCATTTGCTCCAATTTCAGGGTATTCCAGCTGACATAATATTGCATGGACTTGCACCATCTGAAGCCTGTCTGGATCCACAATGCAGTGCTCTGGAAGTATTCAAAGAATTAATAAAAAAAAAAAAAAAAAAAGTCAGACCAACAGTACAGGGTTGTCTCTAACAAAACAGCTTTTATATTGTATGCATATTTCATTGTGATTTTTACTTTGATGGATGTTTTTTTTTTTTTTTTACCAACATGAAGCGCACTCTGAAACAAATTAATCGAGTTTTGTTTTTCATCTAAATATGCTGAGTGCATCCAATAAACTTCCAAATGTTCACACTCTTTCTCATGTGTATTTGTATCCATTGCTTTGTTTTCCAGGGAAAGTGCTCAGTCATCAACAGAAACATAAGAGAGTGTAAATGAGGTGGAGTTAACCAACAGGGTAATTTTCACTTATTGTCACTGGTCTCATGTTAAAAGGCTGCCTAAAAATAGAAACAATGTAGAAAAGAAAGAAAATGTCACAAAAAATCCCAAACATTAATAAAATAGTGGAAAAAAATACATAAAAAATCAACAGGTTCAACAACCCGAACCCTAATAATAATAATAATTATGATAATAATAATAATAACAATAATAATAATAATAATAACAACCCTGTAAAGCCTGAATCATTAAATCATTGGCAGAGCATTTAAATACCTGGAAATTGGAGCCTTTATTGGTCCTTCTGAACAACCCAAAGTTTTTCAAGTATCAATTTCCATGTATGAGTTTTAATTTTGTATCATATTAGATACATCAGGTCTCAATGCTCAAATATTATTATTTTTGAACAAACAAAAACATAATATACCACAAACATGTCTAACAAATTGGTAATTCCTTTTCAAAATTGTCAAAGTTCTGCCTCCTTCCTCATAAATTTAATCTTGTAGTGTCACTGGAAAGGCCTCTGGTGAACAAATTCCTCCCCCCTGGTGGAGTATCTGTGCATTGCATGTATCTAATTGTATGCATCAGGTTTTTCAAGTTAAAAAAAAATCACACTTTTCATGGAGAGGGCTTCAAAAGTCATGTATCAAATATGATGCATTTGGCGTTATAGGGTTAAATATGGTTCTGAATCATAATGATGACCTTTATTTTTATAATACCTATCAAAATACAGTTAAAATGTTATTTGTAATAAACAGGAGATAGAGTCAAAAGGTGTACAGGGTGGGGAAGCAAAATTTACAATGAGCATTTAGTTGTTTTTTCTCAGCAGGCACTACGTCAATTGTTTTGAAACCAAACATATATTGATGTCATAATCATACCTAACACTATTATCCATACCTTTTCACAAACTTTTGCCCATATGAGTAATCAGGAAAGCAAACGTCAAAGAGTGTGTGATTTGCTGAATGCACTCGTCACACCAAAGGAGATTTCAAAAATAGTTGGAGTGTCCATAAAGACTGTTTATAATGGAAAGAAGAGAATGACTATGAGCAAAACTATTACGAGAAAGTCTGGAAGATACTATTAAAGAAGAATGGGAGAAGTTGTCACCCGAATATTTGAGGAACACTTGCGCAAGTTTCAGGAAGCGTGTGAAGGCAGTTATTGAGAAAGAAGGAGGACACATAGAATAAAAACATTTTCTATTATGTCAGTTTTCTTGTGGCAAATAAATTCTCATGACTTTCAATAAACTAATTGCTCATACACTGTCTTTCAATCCCTGCCTCAAAATATTGTAAATTTGGCTTCCCCACCCTGTATATATAAAGGTGACATTTTATGCCACAAAAATAATGCACCAAACTAACCCATAAAACTCCAGATGGGCGACAGAGTGGTCTGATTTCAGTGAGTGCAGCTCTATACAGTGTGAGGCGTATACACACATACACACACGACACATATATGTTAACACATACTCCCACACTTAATCCATCGATAAGAAAATGATGCATGGAAATAAACACATGAGAAAAGCCGATGTGAAAACGTACACATTTCCATTGCCCTCTCATTCACAGTCACATGCACGCTTACATACATATACACACTGTGTGTTTGCCAACCAGATGTGTCAAGGATTAGCGAAGTTGGCAGTCAACACAGAGCTCCTTATTCACTGGAGCTAATTCACTTAAACCACCTCTCTTTCTCACAGACTATCTTTGCCTCCATCTTCACCTTTCGATCCCTCTGTCTGCTCTTGCTTTACTTTTATTGCTCATTTCCATCGGCCGGCAACAACAGGTGAATGATTCTAGGGGCGTTTTCACAACTGAATTTCGTTCCGATTCAGGGAGTTGTATTACAGTGGGTACAATGTGTTAGTGTTGTGCATCACCTTGCTTCGGCTTGTGTTCACACTGCTCCATGCCCTTCATACACTCACTAAAAATCTTTAATACTTCAGAGTTTGTGTGCGTTATTGAACTTTTCCAATATATGCTCGTCTTCCCTATTGTCAATGAGGCATTCTGTCTTTTCCTCCGTTCAAATTGCTCCTTTACTCATTTTCTCCACTTGCTTATCCGGTACTTGACGAAAGGTATGAAGCTAATTAAGCTCATCAGCCTACTGTCTGTTTACATCTGGCACTTTTTTGACAAAGCCGCTCTGCTTTATGGTAATGTTTGTGACATCACAGCATATCATGGTGGTAAAGAACACTGTAGTTGTCTAATTCTATCAGAGGTCATGTTCACACTGTAAACAAACTGCTCTGCGAAGCGATTGCAACCGAGCTGAGACCACCTCTTCCAAGCGGTCTCAGCTCGGTTTGTCACTGCTTTCACATATGCCCAATTGAAACGAGCCAAAGACTTGTTCCAGATCAACAGCTCCAATTGATCCAGGTGTAAAAACGCCATAGATAAGCATTAAAAAAAAGGAATTATGGGGTAAATATACCATAGCATCGGGGTCTGTGAAGGGAGACCAGAGGGTGTATCAATGGAGACCCATGGGGGAAGTGAAAGCAGTGATGTGACCTCTGTGTCTGTCTTTATAATCATATCCATAGACAAAAGCCCAGTACATGTTGTTCAATTTTGGGCCATCCCAAATGAAAGATGAGGAAAAAATAGCAATATATTTGGTCAGGGCAAAAAACAGTGGTCTGACATTGCACATTGAGGGAAGTTCAAAGATGATGCATTGTACTCATAGTGTAACTGATGGTACAACCTACATCCACTAACAATGAAAAAGGATGCACCCTGAAACACCGATCAATGCAACAGGTGGGTTTATCTTTGCTAAAGTTACCAACCGAATGTTTTCTTTGTAAAATTGCCCCAAGGTGTCCTCTTTTCTTGACCCACAACCAGATCCACTTTCTCCTCCTTCTTATAAACTCAGACTTTTTTACACACACGCACACACACACACATATATATGAATACTAATCATTAGCTGAGATCACTTGTTTACACCAATATTGAAAGCAACATGTAGTAATCATGTTTAATTCTTGTACTACAACTTTAGATTGTGTCATGAGATACATGTGTCATGTCCATATTTATTAGGTCCATGTTGCCAAGTGTGGCTGCCCATTAACTTATAAAAGACTGATGAAATCACACAATTTCTCAAACACAGCGACTATTTGTGAGAATAGTCAGATTTGTAGCAATGAAAAAACCTCGGTGAAGATCTTCAATATCTAATCCATAGACCAAATTATGTCACAACCTGAAAAGATCTCAAGTGAACAAAATGCAACTTGAGGTTTTGCAACAGCCAGAGCCCATTTATGGCAGCTCTGCAATCCATCATGAAGCCAAACACACAAGTGCTTTTATGTTTTTTATTCATCTTTAAACCATAAAGACCCAAGCAGCCACTGGCGACCAAAAACACTGGCTGATCTGAACTGTTTAATACTTGTTGATCCACTAATTCTATCAATACATGTGAATAATTGGTGTAAAATACAGTTTGTCATCTTTTCATGGTCATCAGATATGACCCATATGGACATTCAGAGGCTCCGTAGTGAATGTGGAAACACTATCATCTTCTACAGCATTGATTCACCAGTAAAACCTGTGACGTTTCACAAATAACAGTGGATGGAAACATTTGTTTTATGTTCAGTTATTGATATATTTTACTGAAAACTAACTTTTTCTTATTTTTTTTTCTGTTTCTGATATGATAACCCTCGACTTTAACCCTTTCATTCATTAATTATGAGAACCTTAATCAAGATATTTTTCCTGAGTGATTTTATTCCTCTTTAGGCATGACAAAAAAGGAAAATTTTTATGAGCCTATTTTTCATGGAGTTGCAAAAATGTCCACTCAGCTGAAGAAGCAAAGAAACATGTATTTACTGATATACTGCATGAAAACTATGAAATTAAAAAAACCCAAAACATTTATAATGCTGCTAATCTGATGTTTTTTCACATTTTAAAACACCTGCATGGAGATAATTTACAAAAAAACCCCTTTTTTTTAAAAAACAAAATAGTTAATCACAGTCTAATAGCAATTAGCTTTTTTTTTTTTTTTTTTACTGTCAAACATGTTTCTGCAGATCAGGTTTATCTACATCAGCAAATTTACAGTAATGGTGTGAATTACAGTGTATGGGATGATGCATAAGCGTATCCACTGTATTGGCTGATCAGGAACCAAAACAACAAAATCCATAAATATATAAGAGAACAGCTTTGAACAGCTGTCCACTGTAGTGACCACTATGCATGAAAGGGTTAATCTGAGCTTTAATGAACATCTACAGGATTAGTAAAATAAGTAAAAAAAAAAACAACAACCTGATTTTCACCCTAAAAAAAATCAAAATACAGAGGATAATATTATAATAAATGGTGATAAATTACTTAAGAAATGTTAAATATGGAGGAAAAAAATATTTTGGCCACTACTCCCACAAAAGTAGCACTAGGTCTTTAAGGGTTAAATCATCAAAATTGAACAAGTACGTTCATTAAACATATCAGAAAAGTAGAAAAACTGCTGCTATGCCTTAGATTAACTGATAGAAACCTTATGAGAACACTGTGTGAGACTGGAACACTGATCACATTCAAGTGATTCATGTGACTGTAGTTGGAGCTAATTAGTTGCAATGCAGCTGTTTAGAAAAATTAAGAGTTCACCATCCTGAACCCATCTTGGACTCAAGTACATGGAGAAAGTAGAAAGCCAACCAGAACAAAAAGTATTTTTATCATGTCAAGTGATGGAAAGTTTTCAGTCTTGCATCTAAATTAACCCTTTCATGCATGAATTATGACAACCTTATTCAAGATTTTTTTTTTCCTCAGTGTTTTTATTCCTCTTTAGGCATAAAAAACAACGTAATTGCAATTTTTTTTTTAATGAATCTATTTTTCATGGAGTTACAAAAATGTCCACTCAACTGGACACCATGCATTTAATTTTTGAAGCATGCATTTACTGACTGAAACTATGAAATTAATTTTTTGAAGGCTGCTAATCTGGTATTTTCTCACATTTTTAACATACTATAATACTACTTATTACTCACTCAGATAATATGCAACAAAAAAAAAAAAAAACTTTTTGCTTTTAAAAAATGTGTTAATTACAGTCTAATAACAACAAATATTTTACTGCAGATAAGGTTTATCAAGAACAGGAAAATTACAGTAATGCTATGAATTACAGTGTATGGGATGATGTATAAGGGTCAAAACACAGAATTCCAAATCTCTCTGACAGGACACTTTAGAGACAATCTGACAGATTAGTGTTACTAAATGACCCACATTTTTACTTTTAAATTAATTTTTGCTTTAGGCTTTTGCCTTTTTTTAGTCGGACCATGAGGGATTATCAGAAACAAAGAGCTCTCTGACAGGACATTACTGTGTTTTGACCAATAAGCGTCGACTGTGTTGGTTGTTATCCAAGTAAAACAGCAAAATCCAAGAATATACAAGAGAATAGTTGTCCACTGTAGTGACCAATATGCATGAAAGGGTTAAAATCATCAGTATAAAAACTACAAAATGAGGTCATAAACTTACCATAAATGTTGATCTGAGATGAGTGACACTGGTTTGTGGCAATAAGGATTATGTAGTAAATTGTATAAGTGATTTTTGGACAAGTTGAGACTCTTACTTAACCCTTTCATGCATAGTGGTCACTACAGTGGACAGTTTTTCTACAGCTGTTTTCTTCTATATTCATGAATTTTTGTTATTATAGTTTCATATCAGCCAACACAATACACTGCAATTAATAACATTACTATAACTTTGCTGTTCTTGACAAACCAAATCTAACATGTTTGAGTGTAAATCAAGTCCTTGTTATTGTTATTAGACTGTAATTAACAACAAAGTTTTTTTTGTTTTGTTTTTGTTTTTTGGCATATTATCTCCATGAAGTGACTAGTACTGGAGTTCACTACAAACAAAAAGTTAAGGATATTTCTTTTTTTTTTTTTTTTTTTTTTGCTATTTTTGCCATTTGTAAATAAAACTATGTCTGGTCATTAGTGTTTCAATTCAGTTCACACACAAAAAAGTAAAAAGCACTGTGCAAGAATCTCAACTGAAAAAAATAGCCCCAATAATTTTAAATATCCATAACTTATTGTTTGCAGTGTATGTTAAAATGTGAGAAAACATCAAATTAGCAGCATTAAATGTTTTTATTTCATTGTTTTCACACAGTATATCAGTAAATACACGTTTTGTTGCTTTAAAAATTAAACACACATTTTTGCAACTCCATGAAAAATAGCTTCATAAAAAAATAATAATCATCTCATTGTTTTTTAAATGCCTAAATAGGAATAAAGAAAAAAATCTTGATTAACATTCTCATAATTCATGCATGAAAGGGTTAATTTACCTGAAAAAGTGGGTCATCCTAAAACCATAATTGCATACCTTTTATTTAATATCCACGCACACAGCACAACTTACTGTCTATATGCTAACTCCTATTCGAATCAAATACACCTAATTTTTTGAAGAAAATCATCAGTTATCAAAAGTGGCTCATATTATTTAATTCTCCACTTCTGTGCACCCTGCTCTTTTTTGTCCTCGACTCCCCTCTGCTGCCTTTATTTCCAGCAACTGAACCTGCTTTTCTTTGTTGATCAAGTAGGTTTGTCTCAAAGTGTTCCACGCCTCCGGCCATAAAAGCCCTGCACCTATAAATGTAACACAGAAGGGTGACATGACTCATGAGACTCTTTCCACTCCTGTGGAGATTTATTAATGTGACTCAAACTAGTTTTGATTAATCTGAAACATGTTGGAAGGTCAGAGGTCAGATCCAGTGCTGGTTGGGATTCTGGGGTCTGTTTTAAGGCACCATAAAGGGAGTACTGGAGCTATCAAAGCATGCAGACTCACATGCTGATGCTAAGCTAATCAGTCACAACAAATACTTTTGGTTTTAATTTTCTCTGCATTTTGATCCTTACATTTGTTTTTTATCATTGTACATTATTTCATTGATACTACATTTATAGGAAAGGAGCACGGTTTGTCTGATTTGATGATTTCAGGTACAACCACTTGTTTTTGCTTTAAAACTGAATACAAATATGGCTGATAATAAACTGGTTATTTGAACTTATAGAGAACCTTGTTATGTTTTGTTTTGTTTTGTTTTTTTTAATTTACAACAATGATTCCCATACAGTTTATTAGATTATCATGCCATTGACAATCCAATTAATCAACTGTATTAATAACACAGTTATGTCCACATAACTTTCTTTTCACAAATATCATTACATTACATAACATCACGGATAATACTGGACACAATATATGCAGAGACTTTAACCCATAAAGACCCAGTGTGACATTTTTGTCAATTCCTAAATAAATTTCTGTCTCTATTTAACCTTTCTTAAGTGATTTATCACCATTTATTCTTATATTTTATAGGTTTTATCTGTATTTTGCACATTTTCTGTGAAAATGAAATATTTTCTTACATTTACTTCACTGATCATGTAGGTATTCATAAAAGTTCTGATTAAAGTTGAGGGTTATTATATTTAAAACAGACAAAACTGAAGAAACAGTGACTTTTTCAGCAAATCTATCTTTAAGTGTGTCCATCCAGTGTCACTAATCCAACTCCATGTGTTTTACTGGTGAATCAATGTTGTAGAAGACGACAGTGTTTCCACGGCAACTTATGTCCAGATGGGTCATATCTGATGACCATGAAAAGATGACAAACTGTATTTTACAATAATTATTTACATGTATTAATAGGATTAGTGGATCAACAGGTATTAAACAGTTTAGATCAGTAGATGCTTTTGGCTGACGGAGGATGTTTGGGTTTTTATGGGTTAATCTGTCACAAACTTAACTCAAGTGTTGGTTTGGGTTGTTGAAATATAGTCTTACATTATGTGGATTTCTACCGCAGGTTACTGACATGTGCAAATTGGGGTGTGATGCTGTCATTTTCCAATCTCTCTGAATCTAAAATACCATTTACATACAGACAAAAGGCCCAAACTGAGAGATTTTTCCCAATTTTGTGGAATATCTGCATTAGTGTGAAAAGACAGTTAAAAGAAGAAATGCTATCATGTCCATGCAAATGTGTAGCTGCAGTCAGTCAACAGTGCTAATTTTCTGGTTATAATTCAATGTTAGTGCAAAAAGTCAAAGGTAATTGAGGCTCAATTTAAAGTAGGATGCCTCCTAAAGGGTTTTCAACCTGGATCACCTCAGTCAAGGACAGTCACCTCTATTGCCATGTGTCACAGTGTGGACACTTTTATCCAGAGCAGATCACGGTGTAGACGGTGCATACACCTTGTGCATAATTGGCTCCAGTGGGACTGACTGAAACAACCTTCTGACCTGACCTCGGATAAAATAACACTTACACAACTCCGTCTACAATCTAGCTCAATCAGTACCAAAGAGGTCTGAAAATACTGTAACTACCGGGCGCTTGAGTTGATAGACACTGTGAGACATTATTTTTTATTTATTTTTTTGTTTTTACGGACCTTCCTGCAAAGTAGTCATACACCAGAAAACACTTTGAGCACTGTTAATGCAATGAACCAAAAAGTATGGCAAAAGCCCAGCATATAAATAGTATCATTCATCACTTTACAGCTTATAGTCCAGGTATATTTAATACAATTTTGGGGCCAACTGGGGCAAATGACCAATAACATGATACTGGGTCCACTTTATGATAAATCAATAGACCCACAGGGACCAAGCTTTTACTAGAGAGGGAATATTGGTTCTTTTATATGCCTTGTAAAAAAACATGCTCAGGATTTTTACTTTAAGTTAAAGCTGTGCTCGATACAATAATCATTAAAGAAATGGAAAAAAATTAAATGCGAATGCAGATTTTATATGATATTATAGATCATCATATCATTTATTTGTTCTGTAAAGGTTAGATGAAGGTCTTTACATTAGGCCTCAGTGTATCACAATAAACCAATGTATTTATCTTTGGTCATTCTGGCCTAGGAGATTTGTCAAAAAAACAATAATTCCTCAGGTATGTTCATGTTAATTTTCTAATTTTCTAATGCTGGGTTCAGATCATAGATTGCATAAATGAGGATAGGGCTGCAATGACGCGACAATGAAGTAAACGGGATGCATTTTGGAGTTGCAACTTTAGGTCTTTTCTTACTAATGGAGCAATGATTTGCAGATAGACTACTGGAACACTTATTAGAGGGTCCAGATAAAACCAGTGAGACCAGAATGACTCCTGGGCTTAGTATTTTCAGACAGGAGTTCAATGTAAGTCTATGGGAGCTAAGGTATTTTGGTGCTAGCATGTAGCAGCTGGCATTGGTATTACACTTTAAAGCTTTTTTTTAAAATGAAATAATGCATTTTAAAACATTTCCCTGTGGTCTACATAAACTGTAAATGCTATGCTTGGGTTTGAATTCTTCATTAATTCAACTCTACAGGTCCATCTTCAACACTATTTCTGAGTAATGACACCAGAAAGGTTGTTTTGAGCGCTGGCCCTTTAAATGCAAATGAGCCACTTCATGCCCCACCCCCTCCAGGTTGTTGGCTGTGCTGCTAACCCTAACCCTGATCAACCAACTACTGAACATTTTAGGTAATCAGCTCAAAGTTTGGACATATTTTCAGTACGGACTACAACTGCTGCTGCTGAGAAATGTTCGTCGGAAGTCTTGACCTCATACGTGCAAATGTCACGACGTAACTAGTTACAAACGTAACACATTAAGCATGAATTAAAACAGGTTGTAGAAATCCACTCAATTTTTGCCAAAAATGAATATAAAGATAGCTTTGCAGCACCTGGAGGGTTCAAATTCAAACTTTTTGAACTATTAGGGTCCAAATACACAAATAAATGAACCAAACACTAATAAAAGTGGGTTTAGCAAAATATGACCCCTTTAAGATTCCTCCACATTGGCTTCATTTTGGTGCTGAGATTCACACCGGGTGGTTCAGACGACACAGTATCAGACAAATTATGGTCGAGCAGGTGAGGTAGGAAGGACAATGAGCATCATTGTGTTCAACAACCAAAGAAGAAACACGAGCCTGCTGGATTTTTATTTTTTTTTTTCTTTTGGCTTTCCACACAGGTTTCTACCACCTGTGCCATCAACCACCAGAGCACAGAGTCGTCTGTTGTGTAGCAGCTGTAAACATGGTGAAGCAATCATTATTTTTACCGTAACTTATCCTTGAAAGGTTGACAGCAAAGAAAGCGTCCAGTATTATTCACTTATTTATTTATTTTCCTTTCTTTTACAGGCATATCTGAACACAGAACAGTCTCTGTCAAACCCATTCACTGTCGTATATAAAACTTTAAAAAGTTCAATCTTACATGCACAACACACAAAATATAACCCCCCCCAAAAAAAAAAAAACAGATACTGCCAAAAACTACATCACAGCAGCTGGGGATGCAGTTTTCGACAGGGAGCAGAATTCTGCACATCAGATAGGACGTGTAATATTAAAATATGGCTCAAAAATGGTTGATGTGGCCGTCCTCTGGATGTCTTATATGGACCAACTTTGAATGTCATTAATACATACAAGATTATTTAAAATGTGACCAAATTAATTGGCCTAATTTAATATGAATGAAAATGTTTAATACAGGTTTCAAAATACATTTTAATAATGGTCTTGCATTGTGAGGGTGTACAATACCATTATTAAAATGTATTTTGAATGCTGTATTAAACATTTTCATACATACATTCATTTGGTCAAAATTTTCAATAATCTTGTCAACATAAACGACGTTCAAATTTGGTCCATATAAGACATGGAGAGGATGTCCACACCACTTTTGAACCATATCATAACCTTACACAGACATCATGCTGTGATCACAATAATCATAGTTTGACTAGGGATGTAACAATATGAAAATTTCATATCACGGTTATTGTGACCAAAATTATCACGGTTATCATTATTATCACAGCATTGTTGAAATTGTGCTCAAAATGTTCAAAAAGTACTTATACACACACTGAAATAATTTAACCAAGTTGTATTTTGAAAAAAAAGCTCAACTTCATTTATATCATCTGCCTATTACTTTTTTCACTTTAACCTACTATATCAACATAAAAGGCCAGAAAACACAAAAAATATAGAAATCCGATTTGAAAAATGTATATAATTTATTGCATAAATAACACAAAGATGCTTAACAAACCTTTTCACAGACTTTAAAAGTGAATATTGGTTCCAAATATTAGTTATATGAAGTTAAAATTGTAATAAATTAAAACTATACTCAAATATTTGACATAAAAACATAGCTTTACATAGGCGTTTTCTCTGGAAAAGTGCAGTAATCAAACACGGTTATCATGATAATTAGAATTTAAAGGTTAATACTAACCGTAGGCAATTTTACCACAGTTTGTTATACTGGTAATCGTTACATCCCTAAGTTTGACATTTACATTATTCCTTAAAAAGAAGAGCAATATTTACAAATGTTACTGAAATACAACTGGATGTAGAGTATATACTCAGTGGTGGTAGATAATACTGAATAATGCTGAAAAGTTTAGGATCAGTCTATGATTTTTTGTGATAAACAGAAGCATAGTCTATTTGTCATGTTGAAAAAAATGCATTTATTTCAGGGTAACAGTAACAGTAGAAGGAAGTGCAGACCGGTCTTGGGTATTGGTGCCTGTCCACTCTTGAGGGAACAGGCTTGAGGCGCTTTATTTGTAATATAGGTAAATTACAAATAAAGAGTCATTTCTCAGTAACAGTTCACAGATAGTATATTTAAATGTGACCATATTCACAAAATAATGAAAATGTAATACTTGAAACTTAACAGTCATCTATAAATTTTCAACATTTTTTACATAAAATTTTTTGCATCAAATTCCAGCTATATTTTTATATCTGAGGCATGGCTATGGTGTCAAAAGTATAATCGATAAAATTGGTTGTAACTTATTTTCTACAAGTGTCATTTTTAAAAGGATAACACTGAATCAATAAACCAAGATTGGATGTATGAATTACAATTTAATTAATGCAGGAAATCAGTGTTGATACATTCCTATAATCCACACGTGTCAAACATGCGGCCCGGGGGCCAAATCCGGCCCACCAAAGGGTCCAATTTGGCCCTTAGGATGAATTTGTGAAAAGTAAAAATTATACTGAAGATATTAACAATCAATAGTGTAAAAATCAGTTTCATTCAGGTTCCACATACAGACCAATTACATCTCATTTGGGTCAGACTAGATAAATGTAATCATAATAACCTATAAATAATGTTTTTCTGGGGTTTTTTGGTGTAAAAAAGTAAAATTACATGAAAAGTTTACATTAACAAACTATCCTTTTGCAAAAAATACGAGCAACCCAAAATGTCTTAAGAGAAGTAAATGCAATTTTACCAATATTCTGCCTGTTACTAAATGTTATGAGTATTTGTAATTGTAATGTAAGTTGTAATGCACGTGTAAATAATAAACTGACAAACTGAGGCAGAATATTGCTAAAATGGCACTTGTTTTTCTTAAGACATTTCAAGTTGTTCATGTTATTCATATTTTTCCAGAAACTTTGTCGATATAAACATTATCATAATATAATTTTCCTTTTTTCACTGTTATTATTTTACTCGTTCGGCCCACTTCAGATCTTATTTAGCTGAATGTGGCCCCTGAACTAAACTGAGTTCAACACTCCTGCTATAAAAATCTATGAGATCTGGTGTTTTAACAGTTTGCATCTATGTTGTATGTTAACCTAGATATTTTTTTTTATCTTGTTTTTGTTTCATTCACTAAAGGAGACATCTCAGAGTAACCCTTTTTCCCAGGTATGGTTGCACTGATTGTTCCAGTACTTTGAGGAGAACGTCGACGACAGTCCCTTGGAACTACCGTTTGCCGTCATGGCCAGTGTTTCAGTGGAGCCGCGATGTCAAGTACAGCAGTTTCACACTCCTATTATCGGTTTGTATAGTGTTTTTGTCTTGGCCACAACATGGGAAAAACTCTATAATCCCGTAATTTGACAATGTGACCATTCCTGCAAACAAAACTAATGTCCAGTCTGAACTAAAAGTCACACAAGTCTAAACAGATCTCTGTTGCCTTCGTCTGAGAAAAGATTAATGCAATGGCATGGGCACCATTACTTTCAAGACATAGCCTGATACGACTGTTCATTTCTTTCTGCAGCACAAAAAGATGGAGACTTATAATAGTCTGTTTTTCACACAGATGGCAGCTTTGTCCATATATTGAATCCTCTTTGAAATTGAAGTTGTTTCCATTGAGGCTCCTACAGACTGTTACAATTCAGCAGCATTACATTATATAGCTCTGTCCACAGTAATGCGAATATTTTGCAAAACAGATATTATTCTCTGTATTTGAGCCTTGTATCCAGACATTTCTCATTGTAGACGTAGGATCATCTTCTTCTTTTTTTTTTCCTGCCATAACCAAAAATATCACTACATTATGTGGGTAAGAATAATAGCCCATAAAGACCCAAAACCATCAGCTGATCTAAAATGTTTAACACCAGTTGATCCACTAATCCTATCAATACATGTAAATAATTGGTGTAAAATTTAGTTTGTCACCTTTTCATAGTCGTCAGATATGAGCCATTTGGACATTCAGAGGCTCCGTAGTGAACGCAAAAACACAGTCATCTTCTGCAACATTGATTCACCAGTTAAACCCATGGAGTTGGATCAATGGCAGTGGATGGACACACAAGGTGTATGTTCAGTTATTATTATATTCTGCTGAAAAAGTCACTTTTTCTTCTGTTTTCTCTGTTTCTTATATAATAACCTTTGACTGTACTCAGAGCCTTTATGAACATCTACATGGTCAGTGAATTGAATATAGAAAAATAGCACATTTTTACTGAAGAAACACAAAATAAAGAGGATAATATCATAATAAATAATGATAAATGACTTATGAAAGGTTAAATATAGAGAAAAATTAATTTGCAAACCACCACAAAAGTAGCGCTGGGTCTTTACAGGACAAAAAACTAAATATGACATTGATTTCTTTCCATTGTTGAGTCAACTGTGGAATGAATTCAGCAATGAGTTGAAATGGCGTAGCTGTCTGTTGAGTTCCTAAAAAGCCTTAAAACATTAAATATTTCAGGACTAAAATGTAAAAGCTTTCAACATCGCATAGTTAAGGAATATCAGTCAATTTTGACTTATTTACTGTATATATATTAATTTCTTTAGCATTTCTGGTATTCCAGGAAATTAATGGAATAGAAACAAAAAAAAACACATTAGGCTTCAGCTTATTCCTTTTCTTTCACTAGCCATGTGGAAAATAAAGTTGGAATAACATTTTTATCCTTTCTCATGAAATAATTGTGACAGTGTGATTTATTCTTAATAAATAAACTGGAACTGGGACTCAGTATATAATCACTGCAACTGGTTGAAGGCGATTATGTGTATAAAAAGTAGTGCTGGGCAGCGATTAAAATGTTTAATCACGTGGATTTCAGTGATTAATCGTGATTAATCGCATAGTTGTTTGGGGGGGGGCGTGCCGGCATCAACAGCATGTATTGCCTTTCAGTGATATTCCAGACTGGAAGTACTCCGGTGATAAAAATAATTGCACGTCAGTGCTTCCAAACACCTGTGTCCTTCTCAACCCCATCATCTGAAGACATTTAAAATGAAAATGTCCATGTAAAAAACCACTACTTTAACACGTTTATGTCCCCACCAGTGTATTTACAGTTGTGAGTGATTGACAGGAGTCTTAAGCCCACTAATAAGTACTAATACTAATAAGCCCAATAATATGTGATGTTCAGTTGTTCAAACCAAGCAAAAGGGGCCCTGAAGTGGTCAGAATAAGTTGCACTAACATATGTTTTGTCCTTGCGGTGTTCCCGTAGTCAGTTCGGACAAAAGAATGAACTAACAAACATGTTTCTTTCACTCTGTTTGTATGGCCCCAAAAATGTTTGCCTGTGAGTAGTTTATATTCAGTTATTGTAAGAATGAATAGTATCAAATATCTCTGATGTGAACCTTTGTTGCTGGATAAAAAGATGTTGTAAATCTTAAATTAAGATGTAAATTCTAATCGTTAGCGTGTCTATGGATTTTCCCATTCAAGTTAGCATCGAGATAAATTGACTGCTAATACAACATTCACATCGTAAATGAGTAAAGGTTAGTTCAAGGACTGGCATATTAAACCTAAACACAACCAATGAATTTACATAAACTTAGCATGAGCCTGCATAAAGAATTAATAACCCATCTTCGACTGCTAGCATAAACGAATTAGCTTGAACATGTTAATAACACACTGTAATAAACACATCCCAAATAACGTCATAAACATGTTTCTAACAGCACGTTTGCATGTGAAATTATTTAGCAAACAACAGAATGATTGATACATACAGGCGTTGAACTGCAGGAGTCACACAAAGTTTGATTCAGCATTACTTGTACAGTTCGTTCTTTTCTCCTCTCAGCTGCACATACACAGCACCAGCGTGTGGACTGCCAAAATAAAAGCACGAGTTTCAAAAAAAGAGTCCGTATGTATAAATCAACTAAGACTTGCTTGAAAGGCAGAACAATGATAAAACGGCGTTAACGTGAGATTTAAAAAAAAATTGTCGGCGTTATTTAATGAATGCGCTAACGTAGTAATAACGCGTTAACTTGTCCAGCCCTAATAAAAAAGAATAAAAAGAGAAATGTGGCTGAAAACAAATTAGTCCAACAGTGTATGTATGCAACCAAAAAAATTACTTACACATATTAATTTAAGTAAGTGTAACGTGAGGGTTCGTTGGTGGTTAATAGTTCATTCTTGATAAAATGAGACTGCAGGATGGAGACGGATTTCTTCATACAACAGTGCTTTACTGTGCATGTATCGTGACAGCTACAACACTTCCTGAAACAACAACTCACATGACCGAACCAGCCAATCAGGAACTAACAGTACCTAGACCGGTAAATGTAAATGATTTAGAAAAGGCACATTCAACACATTACTTTAGCTGCTTATATACAACAAATGAAAATTATTAAATGTGCACATGTGTAAATAATAATTCTGCAACATAAATGTAAATAGTTATTTGTGTAAACACTGTATTATTATAATTTTTTTTTCAAACAAATACCTGAGTTAACTTATTCCCTGTAATTTACTCCACTGTTAAACCTTACGTTCCTTCAACATAAATTATTTTAACTTCTGAGCCTTACATAAGTGTAACTCATCTGCCATTTGAGGAGGCATTTTCTTTGCAATGCATAACTGGACATTTTCCGACGAAGTTGTTATGGGCAGGTTTGTGTCACAGTAAAACATGTAAATGCTAATATAAATATAAACATTTAAAAAATATAAAGGACACACAGAGAAAGTATTGCCTACATTTGGGGGAAAAAAATGTGGGTGTGATGGATTACTGAAGAGGCAGTGTCTGAATGTGTGTTTCTTTTACCATGCCATTCTAAGGTGTGTGTGTTTGTGTGTGTGTGTGTGTGTGTGTGTGTGTGTGTGTGTGTGTGTGTGTGTGTGTGTGTGTGAGGGAAACGACAGATACCTGACAGACTGACACACTGTGTACACGCCACATCACCATATGAAACTGACCTCAACTGTGCTGTCTAGACACACACACACACACACACACACACACACACACACACGGTGGTTATAATGATGTCTGTGAGGAGGTGACAGGTGTGTTGGCTTTGCGGCTTTGTCACTCTGTCAGCTGTGTGTGTATGTGAACATGTAACATGAGGAGGTGGGCCGTTTGTAATCTAAATCCACACACAGGAAAACAGACCAGGGAAATGAGAAGAGGAAAGAAAGGGAAAGAGGGGTTAGGGGCAAAAAGAAACAAAATGAGGTGAGAAAGACATGAAGTAACTTTTGTCTTTAAAGACTGTTTTTCCAAGTTAACCCCTAAACACCCAGCGCTACTTTTGTGGCAGTTCCCATATGATTTTTTTTTTCCTCTAAATTTAACCTTTATGAAGTGATTTATTGTAATATTATCCTCCGTGTTTACCTTGTTTCAGTAAAAATCCTGTATTTTCCTATATTTAAATTACTGATCATGTAGATGTTCATAAAAACTCAGATTAAAGTTAAAAGTTATTACATCAGAAACAGAGGAAACTGAAGAAAAAGTGACTTTTTCAGTAAAATCTATCATTAACTGAACATAAACCAAGTGTGTCCATCCACTGTCATTGATCCAACTCCATGGGTTTTATTGGTGAATCAATGTTGTAGAAGATGACAGTGTTTCCACGTTCACTACGGAGCCTCTGAACGTCCAAATGGGTCATATGTGATGATGATGAAAAGATGACAAACTGCATTTTACACCAATTATTTACATATATTGATAGGATTATTGGATCAATGTGAAAATAAGATATTTTGTTGTATTTATCATGTAGATGTTCATAAAAGCTTGGCATAAATTCAAAGGACATTATGTTAAAACATATACTTTATACTTAAATTTTTAAACTTTTAAGAACGTTTATTTCATGCATTTTCTTTTGCACTGGTGTGTTGCATATTGCTGCTGCATTCTGTTAAATTTCCCCATGGTGGGTTCAGTAAAGTCTTATCTTATCTTATCTTATCTTATCTTATCTTATCTTATCTTATCTTATCTTATCTTATCTTATCTTACCTTACCTTACCTTACCTTACCTTACCTAACCTAACCTAACCTAACCTTATCTTGTCTTGTCTTGTCTTGCCTTATCTTATCTTATCTTATCTTATCTTATCTTATCTTATCTTATCTTATCTTATCTTATCTTATCTTATCTTATCTTATCTTATCTTGTCTTATCTTATCTTATCTTATCTTATCTTATCTTATCTTATCTTATCTTATCTTATCTAGTCTTATCTTATCTTACCTTACCTTACCTTACCTTACCTTATCTTACCTAACCTAACCTTATCTTGTTTTATCTTATCTTATCTTATCTCATCTTATCTAGTCTTATCTTGTCTTGTCTTATCTTATCTTATCTCATCTTATCTTATCTTATCTTATCTTATCTTATCTTATCTTATCTTATCTTATCTTATCTTATCTTATCTTATCTTATCTTATCTTATCTTATCTTATCTTATCTTACCTTATCTTATCTTATTTTACCTCACTTTATCTAATCTAATCTAATCTAATCTAATCTAATCTAATTTTATCTCATCTTATAAAATAGAAGAAAAAGTGAGTTTTTTGGTAACTGAACATAAAACAGTTGTCTACAATTTGTCAAACTCTACAGGTTTTATAATAAATCAATATTGCAGAAGATGACAGTGTTTCCATGTTCATAATGGAGGCTCCAAAGATCCAAATAACACACATCTGATGCCACTGAAAAGCCAAGAAACTGCCTTTTATCTGTATTATTTCAATGTACTGACAGGATTTTAGGTTCAAATGTTACTGCACATTTTAATCAGTAGGTGTTTTCTGGACACTAGCAGAAAAACGGTAGAATGTGTCAGTTAGACATATCACACTTATTCTCACAGGGTATTATTACTGATATTTGGGTTACATGTGTGTTCATTGACATGACAATCCTTCAGAGACTATCAACAAAAGGCTTCAGGTTTCCTGTTCATTCTCTTTAGAAAACTCTCCCTTCTTATTCTTCTTTGTTCATATTTTCATCAAACCAAACTTTCCAAATCCAGTTTTGCTGAGAAATGACCATGGCAGATCCTGTCTGTGTATCAGTATCAGTTGTGTGTAACAATAGTCAACAACAAATTTATTGTTTAAGTTTTTTGAGCTGATTTAGGATAATTTTGGTGTGCTGAATCCAAAAATCACATCAATTTATCTCAATCAGGTCAACTTTCTGAACTATGCTACATATTGTCTTTTTAACATTTTTGCTTACATTTATGGGCATTTTCACATCATACGATACAAAATTCTTTCATATTTCTTGCAATAAACGAGTTCTGAAGATTTTACTTTTGCCAATTTATGATTAGTGGTTTTTTTTAATATTACAGGTGAATGAAATGGCTTCGACTAGAAGATCTTGCAAAAATAAGCCTGACATATTCTGCTACATCTGCAGTGAAATGATTTTTTTTCTCTTAAAACCTATTTTGGGTGAGAACTATATAAAAAAAATCAACTGATAAAGTCACAAAAATTTAATTAATTTTGTGGGAAGATCAAATTTTTCAAAATCAAATTAACAAAAAAACCTGACCTGATTGAGAAAAACAGATGTCATTTTTGGATTTAGCGGTGCAAAATGGTCCTAATTCAGTTGAAAAAACCTAGACAACTTGCAAAAAACATTTTTTGTAACCCAGTGTAATAATCTGTAGTAGTTGTGCTGTGGTACAGTACTGTGTGTACGTGTGTTTTTATGTGTCTCTTGTTGGTGTTAACACGTCAAACCAGTGACTAGTAAGAATACAGAGTTCCCACATGTGTCAGATTCATCAAACTGTGACAGGGGAAAAAAAAAACCAAAACCAAACTTAAATTTCATGCCACCTCTCTTTCGCTTGCTTCCTTTCTTTGACCTTTTCTTTCTCATCTCTGATTCACTTCTCTTGTTTTTGCCCTTTTTCAGTCTTATCTTTTTCCGGCCCATTTTTCTTTCCTCTCATTTTTCACATTTTCATTTGATAAATGTTTATAACAGTGTGAAAAATGAAACATGTTCTGTTTTTTTTTCCCACTTTCCCTTCCTTTCTTTTCTTTTCTGTTCTTTTCCTTTCTTTTCTGTTCGGTTCTTTTCTTTCCTTTTCAACTTTCTCGTGCTCTCCCCTCTTTTTCTGTCTTTATTTTCACAGCTTGGTTCAGCATACTCCCACAGTGGGTTGCAACTGCAAGCATATAAACAGATGTTCAAACAAAGACAAAATTACTCCCACTTGCCAACACACACACACACACACACACACACACACACACACACACACACACACACACACACACACACACACACACACACACACGTATCTGTTTCTTGCATACACAGCATATAGTAACATTACCAATTTAGATATGAAATAAAGAAAATAATGCATTTAATGTGTTATTTAATGTGTTATTCCAGTTACAAATAAGATGCTTTTCATGTGAATGCTTTATTTTCAAAGAATCAGACGACATTGAAGCTGAAATGTGCATTTTTAATTATTCGTCTACCTATAGTCATGGAAAAAATTATTAGACCACCCTTGTTTTCTTCAATTTCTTTTTCATTTTAATGGTACAACTAGAGGTACATTTGTTTGGACAAATATAATGATAACAACAAAAATAGCTCATAAGAGTTGAATTTCAGGTGATATCTAGACATTTTCTATGGTTTTCTTGATAATAACCAAAATCACTTCAGTTCTTACATCAATATCTACAGTGCTTTTAGGCATTCTGCTCTCAAAATTCTGTGCAATAACCGTGTACAATAAACAATACAGTAAACCTGTGGCATGATCAGCATGTGCACAGCTGTAAATAGTGTATATAGCTTTCTTGATTGTGTTTTTTTTTTTTTTGCACTTCTTTCCTCTTGTGTTCTTGTATTTTGCTGCTGTAAACCGGGAATTTCCCTTGTGGGACTAATAAAGGCATATCTTATCTTATCTTATCTTATCTTATCTTATCTTATCTTATCTTATCTTATCTTATCTTATCTTATCTTATCTTATCTTATAGTAAGTAAGTAAGTAAATTTTATTTATAGAGCAATTTTCACAGACAGAGTCACAAAGTGCTTTATCAAATCAAATCAAAATTAAATCAAATTTACAGAAACCCAACAGAATCCTCCAGGAGCAAACACTTGTGACTGGTGACAGTGGCGAGGAAAAACTTCCCTTTAACAGCAAAAACCTCGAGCAGACCCAGACTCCTGAAGGATGGCCTTCTGCCTTGACCAGTTGGGGTTAAAGAGCGAGAGTAAAGGAGGAGAAAAGAGAGAGAGCAATAGAGATATAGAGAGACTGGGGGAGAGGGGGGAGGTAGGGGGAGACACATGGAGTACATGTAACACTGCAAAGTAGCAACTTTACATTGTGAAAAACGAATAAAACAGTGCAATTAAAATATAATTAGAATACCCGTAAAACACAATAAAGTACCATTAAAAACAGTTTAAAATATGATGAATACACATAGTGCAATCAGTTTGTGGTGGCCCTGAGTCAGGTGGGAAATTAAAAAGCCTGTTTGAACAGGAGTGTTTTGAGGTCTTATCTTATCTTATCTTATCTTATCTTATCTTATCTTATCTTATCTTATCTTATCTAATCTTATTTTATTTTATCTTATCTTATCTTATCTTATCTTATCTTATCTTATCTTATCTTATTTTATCTTATCTTGTCTTGTCTTATCTTATCTTATCTTATCTTATCTTATCTTATCTTATCTTATCTTATCTTATCTTATCTTATCTTATCTTATCTTATCTTATCTTATCTTATCTTGTCTTATCTTACCTTATCTTATCTTATCTTATTTTATCTTATCTTATTTTATCTTATTTTATCTTATCTTATCTTATTCCAAGTTTTCTTTTCTGTCTCTTTCAGTCACATGACACACACAGGAGTTAGTACTTGATTGCGTAACCATTGTTTTTGATCATTTTTAATGGTCTAACAATTTTTTTTTTCTGACATTCTTGGTAACATCTGAAACTTTGTGACAATCCACTTTTGCTGCCAAACACAGTCGCAGAATCAAAAGTTCCACGCAGCTGCAAACAAGACAGTGTTGGAAATACGCCTTGAACACTGTGATGGTTTGTTAATAGAATGCCACTAACGTCACAGCCGTGGTGACAGGTGAATCCATAAGGAGCTTATAGAAACATGTGCTGACATACTGACTGTCATTTTGTATTGTTGATTAAATCTCATCACCACATCACAGTGTGTAATATTTCACAGTGATAGGCTAAGTTAATGTGACTTTTTCATCCATCTGTCTCGTTTTATCCATAATAACTATAGAAATACGCTAAGAAATTTCTAATCATTCCTGGATTCACCTCACATTTAGTCACATGCATCAACCTTTTGACAGGACCTGGCGTTGATGTTATTGACATTTCTTTCTCATGCTCAAGTTATGAAAAAAATCCAAGCATCTGGAACATTCGGCACACTGAAGACACATGTATGTACTGGAGTATTTGATTCAAGGTCTATCAGGATGCAAACATCATAATCGCATTGAATCATGAGGAAAAAGAATGTTCACAGTCTTGTTTTTTTAATGCACAGCAGAGGGTATGTTGATTGTTTTTCTAATATGGATCACAGATAGTGGTACTGGTAGACATAAAGGAGTCTATAAGGGAGTTCAGATTCCTCAGTCTGCTTGTATTAAGAGAAAGGAGCCATGTGCAGAAATGGAAAAAAAAACCCCAAAACAAAACAACAACAAAAAAAAACTGTGGATGCATTACATTGAGATGCATAGAGAATCACTGTTGAATCATTGACAAGTGAATGATAATCTAATATAATCATAACATAAATCAGTTACAGATGGTCTATAGGGGGTGTAGGGATGTAGAACTGTTTAACCATATTTATTTAACCCTTTCATGCATGAATTATGAGAACCTTAGTTGAGTTTGTTTGTTTGTTTTTTTTTGAGTGTTTTTATTCTTCCTTAGGCATGAAAAAACCAATGAGATTGAAGTTTTGTTTTTTTTTTCATAGATTTACAAAAATGTCCACTCAGCTACACCATGAATTTTATTCTTGAAGCAAAGAAACATGTATTTAAAACCCAATATGATAAAGTGATATGAAAACAGTGAAATGAAACCATGTTTAATGCAGCTATTCTGATGATTTCTAACATTTTAACATATTCTAATACTAGTCATTACTCACTTCATGGAGATAATATGCAAAAAATAACAATTAACAATTGATTTCCACTCTAGAACCAATCACGAACAGCAGAGTTACTGTAATGGTATGAATTGCAGTTTATGAGATGATGCATAAATGTCCACTGTGTTGGCTGATATGGAACTAAAACAACTAAACCCATGAATATACAAGAGAACAGCTGGAGAATAGCTGTCCACCGTAGTGACCACAATGCATGAAAGGGTTAAACAAGAATGTCTGCAAAATTGGAAAGAAAAAAAAAAGCTATTATTATAATATAGTGCTTATCCTGTGTCTTGTAGTTCATGATAGCATTTATCAAGTTGTTTTTAACCCATAAAGACCCATTGCTACTTTTGCATCAAATGAATGAATTTTTCTCTATATTTTTCTCTATATTTTATGCGATTTATCCCCATCTATTGCAATATCATCCTCTTAATTTTGTGTTTTTCAAGTGAAAATCAGTATTTTCCTATATTTAATTCAATGATCACGTAGCTGTTCATAAAAGATCAGGTTAAAGTTGAAGGTTATTATTTTAGAAATAGAGAAAACTGACGAAAAAGTTACTTTTTCTGCAAAGACAGAAATAACTGAACAGAAACCCAGTGTCTCCATCCAATGTCATCGATCTAACTCTATTGGTTTTCACTGGTGAATCAATGTAGAAGATGACGGTGCTCCCACTTTCACTACAGAGCCTCTGAACATCCAAATAGAAAAGAATGAAAAGATGACAAACTGCATTTTACACTGATTTATTACATGTATTGATAGGATTAGAGGATCAAGAGGGATTAAACAGTTACATCTGTAGATGGTTCAGGTCGACAGTGGATGTTTGGGTCTTTATGGGTTAAAACCATATTTATCGTATTGAACATAGTCTAAGACTGCTGAAAAAAACAACAAACCATATTTGTATGTGTATGTAATTAACTTCTGTGTGAACATGTTCACTTCCTGAGTGTGTAGCATTTGACATAAGGCTGTGTAAGGCCTGTAGCCAATCAGAATTGTTTTAACTTCCAATTCCTTCTGTGATTTCCGTATCTAAGTCTCAAGTGAGATCTAGATAATTTCAGGACTGCAGAAGTAGCGTGAACTAGACAGCTAACATGTTCCAGATGTTACAGGGAATGAAGCTTTGTTCAGTTCAGCCCATTCCACTTCAGTTTAGTCTGGTCCACCTTTTAGTTTTTACACAGAAGCTTTAACTTGACAGAGTATGAGGCTAAACATCATTTTGTTTGACACATGAACAATATTTTCAACACTGCAGTTTAATTCAAGACCCCCCCACCACCACCACCACAACCAAAAATCGTCTACTTTAGCACCAGGCACAACTGCTGAGTATTCACACCTCTGCTATATGAACATCCAGTCTGTAATTTCTGCTGCTCAGGGTTTTTCAGTCAAAATACTAACAGATGTAGTTGCAAGTGGAATCATGGGAGTTCTGGTTTTCCCACCTCTACTGATGGAAATCTATCTAATATGAATCATCTGCTCATGTTTACAGATCAGGTAATGCATTAAAATTTTATTTACATTACATGTACTAGAATATATTCATGTTGTATTAGTTAATTCTAACGGAATAGCTACGATTAACACTGAGTAAAGCTGCAGAGTTGTTTTTAGAGGCTACACCTTTAATCTCTTATTGCTGACTGTTACAAATTTACAACAAACCATTTCAAGATAACGTAGCTTATGTATTTCCGAGTCAGGACAATCAAATAAATAATTTTGTGGCATCAATAAAACCATCTCCATCTCCTGAGATGGGAAAATCTATTTTATTACCCTGCCCCCTCCCCCCCCCGAAGGGGAAGTAAGGGGTATTGTTGTTGTGGTTCAGTTTGTTTGTTTGTTTGTTTGTTTGTTTGTTTGTTAACCCTTCAGCAGCAAAACTATTGGTTGAATTCAAACCAGATTGGGTTTATAGATTACCAGTGACCCAGAATAGGTCTGATTACATTTTGGGAACAGTAGGTCAAAGTTCAAAATTTTTATGAATTTTTGAATTTTTTTTTTTTCTCCATTGACTCATAACAGGCAAAATTCCAAATGTTTGTAGCAGCAAAACTATTGGTTGAATTCATACCAAATTGGATTTACATATCATCAGGGACCCAGAATAGATGTCATTGCATTTTGGGAAAACCAGGTCAACATTCATATTTTTTATGAATTTTTAAAATCTTATTTTCCCCCATTTACTTATGATTAGCAAACTTCAAATTTATATAAAAACTTTCTTTTTGTTTCAATTTACTTCAAACTTGGCACATATATAGAGGCAGTTAATATGATGACATCAGCTGGATTGATGCCAAAATAAGCTACAATACATGTGAGGGGCGGGGTTTGTTGTGCCTGGCACCACTTGTTACTTTTTCATTACTATTCACCATTAGGCCTGCTGTCGTAAAGGTGCATCATACCCACTTTTCTATTTTATGCGCTATAGTCAAATGAATAATCTCCACTTAATTTAGAATCTGCTTGAACGCAATAACACAAATAATTATATTTTATAATACACATGTGTAGAGAATTCAAGCATTGAGGGGCTAACACAAAAGATTTAAGCATTTCTAACACCTTAGTGAAAACACTTTACGAGATGAGCAGTGGGTTTAACTTGTGATGAAAAGAACAAATGGGTTTATATGTCTTGTAAGTATGTAATCATGCACTGCTAAAGGGTTTTATTACAATATATACACATTCAAAGCATATTCTGGAATTGTCCTTTCAGCAGACCCTGTTCAGGATCATCCATCACTTCATCTGTCCATTCATCCATCTGTCCTACAGTCCCTCCAACAGTCTTTTCACTGAACAAATCACACCCGACACGCTGCAGACGACCCCTAGACTCAGTATCCCCACATCTATCAGCCGCTCTCTGGCACTGATGCTGCCCCACTGCAGTCGCAGGTGAAACAGGCACGGCAGAATGAGTGTCATGGCTGCCCCGGTCACACTGCCTGTCAAACCCATCAACAGTGAAAATCTGGGCACCAGCAGGGCCAGCAGATATGATGTCATCAGCAAGGCGCCGCGGACCAGCAGTGCGGGGCGAGACACGCCTCGACCTCCGTGTTTGGAGTATGACGATGCAGCAACAGCATCTGGAGATGGATTAGAGAGGAGAAGTTTGTTTGACTGTGCAAGCAAAGTTTGTTGATGAGTTGCTGTAGTGTGAGTCACTGTTTTCCACTAGCAGCTGTGATGTGAGCTCACAAACTTCCAAGTTTTTTAATCTTAGTCTTTAATCAGTTCTTTTGGATCAGTTCTGTTTTCATTTATATTGTTCTATGTGTGCATTAATCTCAAACTGTTCAATCTGTTTTATTGCTTGTATTGTAGTGCCTTATTATGAGTCTGTCAGTCATCCATAAAGCTCTTTGAAGTCCATTAATCTGTGTAAAAGGCACTATAAATGAAGCTTGTTTGGTTTGATGGAGCACTATATACTTTATTTTGCAGCTTCATTGTAGAAGAACTTATTAAGTTAAAAGTTTTGTTATAAATCTGACCATTCATCAGACAGGGTTGAATAGCAGAGGTTAAATGTATTCTTCTCTCTTTGCACATGCCACGTAAAAATACATGCCACTATCTATGTCATTTATGGAAAAGGCAAACATTGGAGATTCATATGACTTCATTGTTGTTGACAGTCAATAACTGACAAAAGTTCAGTCGTGATGACGACATGTGTATTGACAGTGGACACAGTGGCAGAGTTTCCCTAACTGCTCAACTGTGAAATGGAAATAAACTTCAGGTGTGTTGTTGATCATGTTGGTCACAGGGGAAAAAAAAAAAACTATGGCCCAATCCCAATTCACCCCTTACCCTTCCCCCTTGGCCCTTGCACTTGGCACTACCCCTTGAAACGGAGCTGCAAGGGTTAGGGGTTGAAACATTCCCCTATGAAATGGGACAACCCTTCCAGACCTGTTACGTCATCAGCAGTCATCGATGCCACTATAAACAGATGCGACAACTTTGTTTCCAAAAGTCTTCACCATGTTGTCAGTATCTGTAACCGTCTCTGTTGCATGAGCTTTGGTCACCTTTTTGCGGCTATCAACTATAAACCGCAGAAATGTGGTCTATAACACACTGAAATGGCATTAAACGGTCAATCACCTTTTTTACTATGTTTTCCTCCATTTTGCCGATGATTCAAACAGAATTATGGGAGATTCCTCATACCCCTTCGTTTGTAGTGTGGTCCTGAAAAATCTCTGTTTAGTGGGCCATCAAGAATCGAGACACCCCTACCCTTTCACATGAACACAGAAAATGGAGGGGTAGAGGTGAGTTCAGAATGAAGTAATTTGAAGATGCCACCATTTAAAGGTGTATTTGATGATAAAATCATTTCAGTGCTAAAATATAAGAGAATGAAAATATCCACTAAGGTCAATAGGTCACATTTGTTCTTGTTCCACAATGTGATTAAACTGTAAACTACAAACTGACATCTTTATTTTCCTCCATGTTGTCAGCTGATGGTTTAACAAACTGTTACTATGACACCAAAGGCTACCTCCACATTAATATACTTTCTTTTTAAAACAGTATTTTCAAAATTAAAACTATTACAAAAATTGTATTGACCTAAATAAACATATAAATGACCCAGATGGCTGGAGAGTCGGCTTGTGACCGATGGGTCACCGGTTCGATTCCCTGGACTGACAGAGAGTTGTTGCCTGATGTGCCCTTAAGCAAGGCACTTAACCCCCCATTTGCTCCCTGGGCGCCTGATATGGCGAGCCCACTGCTCCTAGTATGCAGTGTGTATTGCATGTATGCATGATCTAGTGATGGGTTAAAGGCAGAAGCCAAATTTCAGGGTGGTGCATGTTAACGTGTGTGAACCTACTGACAAAATAAAGATTCTTCTTCTTCTTCTTCTTCTTCTTCTTCTTCTTCTTCTTCTTCTTCTTCTTCTTCTTAACTACAACTGTTAAAACTAGAACTGCTGATGCTAGTATAATTACCAATAGCTAGAACAAATGTCCATGACTGTTAATACTATTACTCCAAATACAAGTACTAACAGTGGATATACTACTACTGCAACTGTTCAAGTAACAGAAACCTCAACCATCTATGTAACTATATAATAAACACTATCACAACTAGAAAAGCACTCAGAGAGCGCAGACCTTCGCCAAAGCAGATCAGTGCCCCCCCCCCCCCCCCCATGCAGTATCAACATTTCCTGTAATTTTCATCCAAATCTGTCCATAACTTTTTGAGTTATCTTGCACATGGACAGACAGACAGACAAACAAACAAACAAACCAACACCGGCAAAAACATAACCTCCTTGGCGGAGGTAAATATATGGCTAAATGAATACTGATGATGGAGGCAGGAGCAATAAAAAAATGATGAATAAAATGCCACTTTCGGTGCTGCTCATAATAATAATAGTAGTAATAATAATAATAAGAAGAAGAATAAGAATAATAAGAATAAATAGTAATAATAACTAGAAAAGCACTCGGAGAGCGCAGACCTCCGCCAAGGCAAATCAGTGGCCACCCCCACCCCCCGATCACCACCAAAATTCAATCATTTGTTCCTTGTGCCAGTATCAGCATTTCCTGAAATTTTCATCCAAATCTGTCCATAACTTTTTGAGTTATCTTGCACACGGACAGACAGAAAAAACAACGCCAGCAGAAAAATAACCTCCTTGGCGGAGGTAATAATAATAATAATAATAATAATAATAATAATAATAATAATAATAATTTTTATTTGGTGGCGCCTTTCAAGTCACCCAAGGTCACTTTACAGACGATAAAAAGCATAAAATAACAACATCAAACATAATTAAAACAAAACATCAGCCAAAAAAACAAGTGAGGTGCACAGCGTTCAGTCAAAGTGAATATGCCAGGTTGAACAGATGGGTTTCAAGTCTGGATATAGACTGAGGTAACGGTTGCACTGTTGTACTAAACTAAGGTAATGGTTGCACTTTTAGAATCAGAAGTATTTAAATATTTAAATGTATGGGAAAAAAGGTACGTCATCATAGAGGTGATGTCATTGTTAAGAATCTTCATGTTTTCACAACATTTTTGTTTGGGAAACTGAGCTACTTCTCCCATGGGACTCCACTGAAACAGAACCGCCTCTGATTTCCTTATAAAAAACCCCTCCAGGCCGTGATATGTTTTCACCCACAGTTTGGCATCTTCCCTCATCTTTGATACTAATATTTTCCCCTTTAAAGGACATATCTGCTTTAAATGACTGCTCCTGTCATAATATAGTCTCAGTTATAAGGTACCAACGTGGTAAACAGATCAGTGTCAAAGCAATGGGGGAAAGAAACCCCAGCCCCTGCCTCGTTTCATGAATCTGTTTCCACCAAGTTTCAGGAAAACCGGTTCAGTAGCATCTAAATACAAGTGCTCACATAACATATTAGCAGAGGTAATAAATCCAAGTATTTATTTGCTGTAGTCATATTACTCAACGGTGGTGAATTCTTTCGTTGAGGAACTATACTTAGTAATCAGGTGCTTCAGGGATGATAAGAGCATTTACCATAGGTGATGATCTTTGGTTTGCAATATCCTGATTCACTCTGGCAGATAATCCTACATGAGAGCCAGCGCCAGTTTCCACAGCAAGTTCATCACAAATGTATTGCTCAAGGGCAAACTGACAGCATGAGGGAGTAAAAATGTCACTGATTCACTTCTTTATCTCGATATTCATGGACCATCCTGGGATTTGAACAGGCAAACTTCCAGCTACAGGCCTGCTTCTCAAGGTTTCTGCTGCTCCACAGAGTATTGTGAGATGTGTAAAGAAAATCACATCTCCCTGAGGCCATGTGCGATCTGCATATTAGTCATTTCAACCTGTAATACAAAGGCGGTACTGTGCAGTCACTGTTAATCATTCCACCCGGGGTCCATTTCATGTGTGTATTTTTGCATTCTGAATAAATTGCCTCAGGAAAATTTGATTTCATGTGTGAGGAAAACATTTTAGGCGAGGTCAGAGGTTTAAATAGGAAGCAGATGAGAGTTTACCTCCGAGCAGACATGATTGTAATATTTCAGCAGCAGAGTAGAAGGGCAGCGGGTAGGACAGCAGCGCTTTGGCCAGTAGACACAGGTTGACCAGAGGTCGAAGGTCAGAGGGCAAGTTATCTGTGATGACCTCACTGGTTCCTGCCCCCCAGGTCAGCACGGACTAATGGAGGGAAGAACAGTCGATACAGTCAATGATCCCAATCAGATCTGTTGTTTCTCTGTCTCATGATTGACTGACTGGCTTTTTGGCAACTAGAAACGTACAGACCAGTTAAAAAAAAAGGAGATATGAAAACATTGAAACTATCACTTGTAAAATTAGGGTAAAGTGTAGATATTTATCATTTTTTCAGATTAAGCAATGTCATCACATAGTTAGGGAAGACACAGGATTTTTATTTTTAATGCAAAATAAACATTCAACCTAATCATCTCCCTTTGGTTAATTTGTGACTAACAGGAGTATTATCTATAAAAAGTCAAAGAAGTAATGAAAAACACTTTCATTAACAGAAATGAAACTAAAAATGATGGGAAACTACAAACAGTTGCAGTTGTTATGCCACTAAAGAGTTCTTTGTAAGTATAATTTGTTGTCAGTGTTTTTTTAAAATCCTACTTTTTGCTACTCCTTTGAATCAAAGCTTTCCTCAAATATATAAAAAATTAAAACTAACATTGAAATTAAATTAACCCATAAAGACCTAAAGCATCTACAAATGTAAAATGTTTAATAACTGTCAATCAACCAATCCTATCAATACATGTAAATAATTGAGGTTAAATGCAGTTTTTTGGGTTCAAATCATCATCAAATATGACCCATTTGGACGTTCAGAGGCTCCGCAGTGAACATGGAAACACTGTCATCTTCTACAACATTGATTCACCAGTAAAACCCATAGAATTGGATCAATGACAGCGGATGGAGGCACTTGATTTTACATTCAGTTCTTGATATCTCTGCTAAAAAAGTCATTTTTCTTCAGTTTTTTTCTGTTTTTGATATAACAACTTTTTCATGTTTTTCAGTTTTCATGACCATCTTCCTGATGAGTACATTAAATAAAGGAAAGTACATAATTTACTCTGCAAAATGCTAGATAAAAAGGATACTATCAAGGATACATCACTTAAAAATAGGTTAAATATACAGAAAAAATAATTTGGGAACTGCCATTAAAGTAGCACTGGGTCTTTATGGGTTAAAAGCAGTCAATTTCTGAAAATTAAGACAAAATAGGAACACTATTGCAACTGCAACCCAACAGAAAGACCTCAGAAAAATCAAAAACTACTTAAAAGTGACTTGGATCACTAACCAGTAAAGAAAACAGAGTTTTCATGATGCAGGCGGCACCGTGAGTCCAGGCCAACATGGCATTAAACTGCCCTCTGTCCTCCATACTGCCCTCTAGAGGAGGGAGGAATATCTGTGAGGTGTAAGAGAAGATGATGACACCCACGGAGACGAGGAAGTCTTCAGGGTCCACCGACAGGGACAGGGAGGACCAGGACCAGCTGCTGGCCCGACTCAGACAGTACAGCATGACCAATAGGCTGAGAGGGAGACGGACACAGAACAATTATACACCTCAACACTCATAAAAACTACAAAGACTGACATTTTGTGTATATTTGTACAGACAGCTGAGAGACCGGTTCATCAAATGGGAGTAACTTTTTCACTAAATACTGGAAGAAACTGAAACAAGAAATGAACAAATGGTGCCAGGCACAACAAACCCCGCCCCTCACACATATTGTAGCTTATTTTGGCATCAGTCCAGCTGATGTCATCATGTCTATGCATGTGTTGATGTCAGTATATCAATTACCTCTATATACAGGGTGGGGAAGCAAAATTTACAATATTTTGAGGCAGGGATTGAAAGACAGTGTATGACCAATTAGTTTATTGAAAGTCATGAGAATTTATTTGTCACAAGAAAATTTACATCATAGAAAATGTTTTTATTCTATGTGTCCTCCTTCTTTCTCAGTAACTGCCTTCACACACTTCCTGAAACTTGTGCAAGTGTTCCTCAAATATTCGGGTGACAACTTCTCCCATTCTTCTTTAATAGTATCTTCCAGACTTTCTCGTAATAGTTTTGCTCATAGTCATTCTCTTCTTTCCATTATAAACAGTCTTTATGGACACTCCAACTATTTTTGAAATCTCCTTTGGTGTGACGAGTGCATTCAGCAAATCACACACTCTTTGACGTTTGCTTTCCTGATTACTCATATGGGCAAAAGTTTGTGAAAAGGTATGGATAATAGTGTTAGGTATGATTATGACATCAATATATGTTTGGTTTCAAAACAATTGACGTAGTGCCTGCTGAGAAAAAACAACTAAATGTTCATTGTAAAATTTTGCTTCCCCACCCTGTATGTGCCAAGTTTGAAGTAAATTGAAACAAAATTGATGTTTTTATAAACATTTGAAATTTCACCCTTTCTAAGTAAATGGGGAAAGAAAAAAAGATTTAAAAATTTTAACTTTGACCTACTTTTCCCAAAATGTAATGACATCTATTGTGGGTCACTGGCAATCTATAAACCCAGTTTGGTATGAATTCAACCAACAATTTTGTTGCTACAGACATTTGAAATTTTGCCCCTTATAAGTAAATGGGAAAAAAAAAAAAAAGATTTTAAAATGGAACAAAATGGAACAAGATCTATTCTGGGTCACTGGCAATCTGTAAACTCAATTTGGTATGAGTTCAACCAATCATTTTGCTGCTAGCATGTTAACAAACAAAGAAACAAACCGAACCAAGAACAATGCCCCTTGCCTCCCTTTCGGGGGGGGGGGGTTAATAAATGACCAAGAAGTACTGACACAATTCTACTGATGTGACTATTTCTCTGCAGATTGAAGGCTGGACTGATGTGCTTTTGAAAACAGCAAAAGAGAAGGGAGACAATTACAAAAAGACTTTATATGTGAAAAAACATGCAACATTAGACTAATGTAGATCTATTTGTTTATATGACCTTTAAAGATCTGACAAATTAGTCTCTTCTCTTGAATGATTCAGATTCAGCTTCTGTGGTGGCCTGTATTAGAAACAGACTATTACTGTAGTGGGTGATGTTTGTTAATAATAAGAAGGTAATTAGCTTTTATGGTTTGCAGGGCTGGTTAAGAAACACAACAAACTATGGCAGATGATGTTCTGAAAGCATCGATTTCAGCAGGAAACTATGAAGCATGAGACAATGATAAGGCTCTAATGAGAGTTAAATTCATTGTGTAGCATTATGGATGTGTACTGGACTTAATAGTAAAAAAAAATATTGAAGAGGGCTAGGAGCAGAGAGAATGAGTCAGGTTATTAACCCTCTGGTATCCCGTCCAGCAAGGCCCTTACTAAGCACCAAGTGTGCCTTTTTCGCACACTTGTGGAATAATGTCAAAAAAAATTTTCATACAGTTTGTTTTTAATTCTTTTACACTTTTTTCTATTTCATCAACTTGAGGCGTAAATAAAAATACCAAATACTCAATAACTGTCACATTTTTTTTAACCCTTTAAATGCTGTGTTTGTAATGTAAACAAACCATTTTTTTGGATGCAAAAAACTAAAAAACCTTTTTTTTTTTTTTTTTTTTTTTTTTTTCAATATACTACATAAAAAGTGGATCACATATTATTTCATTTTTGCAGCCTGGCATTAACTGGTACTAATTTGATTTTATTTTTGTAAATCAAGGTCAGCCCTAATCATACATATCAAATAGAAGAAATAGTGCGTTTTAGGCACACTTGGGAGACAGATGCTAGCTTTGTAATTTTCTTTTGTTTACAATGTGCACATTTTAGTCGGTGGCCAGAATTTTAAAGATCATTCAAAAATGAACAACTTTTGAATTCTAACCTTATTTAAATTGTGAAAAATAATATGAAGTTTTTTAAAATGAAGTGCAAAGTGTGCCTAAAAGGCGCACCCGGATACCGGAGGGTTACGACACATTCACCGTACTGACAGCACAGATGTGATGTTGACAACCTGATGAGTATGTGAGCCAGAGAGCAGAGCAGGCTGAGTGTGGACACTGGTCTGAGGTCAGTGAGCAGCAGGCAGGGTAACAGGAACACCAGAGACACCAGGGAACACACTAATCTGGGAACAGCCATCCCTGATAAACTGTCAGACAACAGACTGGTGGAGACGACGAGGTAGAGGGTGCAGGTCATCAAAAGTTCAATGATCTGGAAAGAAGAAGAGGCAAAGACTAGGATAGTTGTTATAGATATTGTAAAGAAATAATCCAAATACATCACACATGATTAAATGAAGGTAAAGTTTGCATTAATGCTCATAGATACTGAGAATTAAATCTAAAAATTTGTTTTTTTTACATAAGAAGTCAAAGAAATGATGTAACCTCACTATTTTCCATTGCAATTCAGTTTGAATGAAGGATCTTTGTGAATCAAAAGTAACTCTGTTGATAATGTCAGAGGTACCTGTAGTATTTCATCTTAATGCCACTTGTTCCGAGACATTTTCGAAAGATTGTTTCACTTGTTCTAAAGAAAATAAGGTTGCATGACTCAGTTTATTTACTTGTTCAGGCAGGTTTTCTGACGTTTGAAAAAAGAAAAAAAAAAAGTGTGTGTTGGTTTATGTGTATGTGTGTGATACCTGAGCTACATTAACCATCCATCCTCCCAGTCTGGGCCAGTTTGGCCACAGTCCCCTACAGCAGGCCTCCACGATGTCCTGGTAACTGTGTCGGACTCGAACCTTTGACACAGAGCCGGACCCTCCACTGAAAAACACACAAACCTATGATGTTTTCCCATAATGAGGCATGTGTGGTAAAAATTCCAATTATCACCAGGTTGACATTTTACAGAAACTATTTCATTTAAAGTTCTTTCACAGGGTTGTTGAAAGAACAGAAAACAAAAATCTGGTGTATTTGAACTCTGAACTCTGAAAGTCGACTTTTTGTTCAAGAATGTCTGTGCAAAATAAGGAAAAACATGTAAAAAGAACTGAATAGTCGAGTCTCCAACTGCTCAAACTTTGCAACAGTTAAAATTAGTACATAAATGAAATGATACAGGGTGGGGAAGCAAAATTTACAATGAACATTTAGTTGTTTTTTCTCAGCAGGCACTACGTCAATTGTTTTGAAACCAAACATATATTGATGTCATAATCATACCTAACACTATTATCCATACCTTTTCAGAAACTTTTGCCCATATGAGTAATCAGGAAAGCAAACGTCAAAGAGTGTGTGATTTGCTGAATGCACTCGTCACACCAAAGGAGATTTCAAAAATAGTTGGAGTGTCCATAAAGACTGTTTATAATGGAAAGAAGAGAATGACTATGAGCAAAACTACTATGAGAAAGTTGACTTTCTTAAAGATACTATTAAAGAAGAATGGGAGAAGTTGTCACCCGAATATTTGAGGAACACTTGCGCAAGTTTCAGGAAGCGTGTGAAGGCAGTTATTGAGAAAGAAGGAGGACACATAGAATAAAAACATTTTCTATTATGTCAGTTTTCTTGTGGCAAATAAATTCTCATGACTTTCAATAAACTAATTGGTCATACACTGTCTTTCAATCCCTGCCTCAAAATATTGTAAATTTTGCTTCCCCACCCTGTAATACCATGGTTTACAGTGGAAAAAAAATAAATGAATAAAGACCCAAACAGCAAAACCATCCACTGATGTCAAATGTTTAATAACTTCAGAACCACTAATCCTAATAATATGTTAAAATATTTGGTGTAAAATACAGTTTGTCATCTTTTCATGGTCATCAGACATGACCCATTTGGACGTTCAGAGGCTCTGTAGTTACCGAGGAAACACAACATTGATTCACCAGTAAAACCCATGGAGCTGGATCAATAACAGTGGTTGTAGACACTTGTTTTACATTCAGTTGTTAATATATTTGCTAGAAAAGTCACTTTTTCTTCAGTTTTCTCTGTTTTTGATATCATGTCCCTCAACTTTAACCCTTTCATGTATACATGTATATGGATTTTGTTGTTTTCTTTTTTTTTAAACACATATCTGTATTAAAGTTTTAAGACACTACATATCTTTCTGACATGAATTGGTAACATTATGTAGATCTCCCCTGAGCATAAATCCCCAGAATCACAAGCCCTCCCCATAGTTTTCACACAATTTATCAGTAAATACATGTTTTTGTGCATCAAAAATTAAATGTGTGGTGTCCAGCTGAGTGGACATTTTTGCAACTTCATGAAAAATAGGTTCATAAGAATTTTTTATTATTTTTTAATATATTTTTTTATTTTATTTTATTTTTATTTTATTTATTTATTTTTTAAAATTTATTTTTCAGAAGAAAATTTTCAATCACATTTTTTTCATGCCTAAGGAGGAATAAAAACACTCAGGAAAATTTTTGATTAAGATTCTCATAATTCGTGCATGAAAGGGTTAATCTGAGTTTTTATGAAGATTCACATTATCAGCAAATTAAATATAGAAAAATACTGGATTGTCATGGAAAAAAACACAAAATACAGAGGATAATTTTATAATAATGGCGATAAATCACTTAAGAAAAGTTAAATAGAGAGAAAAATTCATTTGGGAAGTGACATAAAAGTAGCACTGGGTCTTTATGGGTTAATTAAAGCAAATGTATTGAATAAAATTAGTCAAACCGCTATAGTTGTCACCACATATTTATTTGTATACATACATGAGGCAATGTTGTTAATAATATGCAATTACTAGACAGTACTGAGCATAAAAGCAGTATTAGGGTAAAAAACAGAGGCTTTGGGCTTTGTTTGGTCTGTTTGAGGCAGCTGTGAGGCGGTGTGTCAGACTGTAAATGAATGGAATAAAGTCTTACCTTTTCTGCTCTTCATACAGACAGGCCACCAGTATCCTTCCTGTGTGGTTACAGACCCAAGCTGACAGAACCAGCAGAACCAGACCTGCAAAACCTGACTGGACCAGAGCAAAGGGCAAATCCAACACAAAGATCCCCTGAGCAGAAAAGAAAGGAGAGAAAACGACGAGATATTTTCCTGTTTTCTGTCCTTGTTTTAACGTTTTTATGCAGATCGGACTGCTTTACAGGTGCAAAACATTTGTAACTTATAAAAGGATGTAGAGGAGGAACAGGGAAGACAACATCAGCGTAAATATTGGTGGGAAAAGTGCTTTAACCCAGCCACCATACTGTATGCTTCTGAAACTACGCATATGCCTCAATATAATTTGTCATTGGAGGTTCTGCCTGTAGGTTTTTTTTTTTTTTTTGGATTTCCTCATTCAGAAGTAGGTTGAGGTGGATGTACACAATGTAGGACTTTGCCACCAGAGAGTAAAGTTTGTTTTCTGATTGCATCTTATCGTATCTCAGTGGTTCTCAACCTTTTTTGAACAAATGCCCCTTCACGTTATCAAGAGTCTCCTGCCACCCCCTACCACCCCCCCACCCCCCCAAAAAAACAATTTTGTACCTAGGGGGTAAGGGGTGTGTGTGTGTGTGGGCGGTGTTACCTATGGATACCCCCCCCCCCCCCCACCTCATCATTATCTTCCTTGTTGAGCGGGGTGGGGGGGTGGGGGTGCTGCTTGATATTCATTCTTACAGAGACTCAGCGCCCCCCTCTCAGGTTTCTCATTCCAAACGCCCCCTGATGGCGTCCCAACGCCCCCTGGAGGGCTGTACTGCCCCTGTTGAGTCTTATCTTATCTTATCTTATCTTATCTTATCTTATCTTATCTTATCTTATCTTGTCTTATCTTTTCTTATCTTGTCTTACCTTATCTTTTCTTTTCTTATCTTATTTTATCTTATCTTATTTTATATCAGCTTGATGTTTCTTATCTTATCTTGTCTTATCTTATCTTTTCTTATCTTATCTTTTCTTTTCTTATCTTGTCTTGTCTTGTCTTATCTTATCTTTTCTTTTCTTATCTTATTTTATCTTATCTTATTTTATATCAGCTTGATGTTTCTTATCTTATCTTGTCTTATCTTATCTTATCTTATCTTTTCTTTTCTTTTCTTTTCTTATCTTGTCTTGTCTTGTCTTGTCTTGTCTTATCTTATCTTTTCTTTTCTTATCTTATTTTATCTTATCTTATCTTATTTTATCTTATCTTATTTATCTCAGCTTGGTGTTTCTTATCTTATCTTATCTTATCTTATCTTATCTTATCTTGTCTTATCTTATCTTATCTTATCTTATCTTATCTTATCTTATCTTTTCTTTTCTTTTCTTATTTTATCTTATCTTTTCTTTTCTTTTCTTATCTTGTCTTTTCTTTTCTTATTTTATCTTATCTCATTTTATCTCAGCTTGGCGTTTCTTATCTTTTCTTTTCTTAGCTTGTCTTTTCTTATCTTGCCTATTTTTTTCTTATCTTATTTTATCTCAGCTTGGCATTTCTTATCTTTTCTTTTATCTTATCTGATCTTTTCTTTTATCTTATCTTATCTCATCTTATCTTATCTTATCTTATCTTTTCTTTTCTTTTCTTTTCTTTTATCTTATCTTTTCTTTTATCTTATCTCATCTTATCTTATCTTATCTTATCTTTTCTTTTATCTTATCTTATCTTATCTTATCTTATCTTTTCTTTTATCTTATCTTATCTTATCTTATCTTATCTTATCTTATCTTATCTCATCTTTTCTTTTCTTTTATCTTATCTTATCTTTTCTTTTCTTTTATCTTATCTTATCTTATCTTTTCTTTTATCTTATCTTATCTTATCTTATCTTTTCTTTTATCTTATCTTATCTTATCTTATCTTATCTTATCTTATCTTATCTTATCTTATCTTATCTTATCTTACATTATTATCACTTATTTAAGAAATAATCACTGAAAATGGGCTAAAAGTGGAGATCCAAAAGCTAAAAAGAAAGGGAAAAGACTACGGAAGAGAGTAGGAAAGGCTGAGAAAAAAAGAGAAGAAAAGGCTGTTCATGGTTGGATGATGAGGAGGCGAGAGGAGAGTTTTTGGCACAATGCCTGGCGAGTTCGAGGATGCAGAAGACCAGCAGGAGCACAAGGAGAAAGAAGAGATGAGCTCTGGCCCACCACCAAGGGAAAAAAACCTTAGTGTCTGGCAGAGAGAGGAGCAAGGAGGACATGGGATGGAGGTGGAAGAGGGAGGCAGGAGAGGAAGAGGAGGGAGAGGAAGAGGAGGGAGAGGAAGAGGAGGGAGAGGTGTGACCCGGTGGCAGGAGGTTGGAGGAAGATGAGGAGGAGGAGGAGGATGAGGGGAGATCAGAGGGGACAACAAGCTACTTTGATGGAGCTGCTGTGTTTTCAGTGTTGGAACATGGAGATACACAGTCTGACAGTGAGAGTTATGGAAGCACATCATAGAGCACGGACACACAAACGCACCGATCCGTAAACACACACATGCACACATTCTCTCTCTTTCAACTCACTATTTTGTAACTGGTGTCTGTTAGGCATATGCTGATAGAGCTTTGATGTTAAAATGGAGCTGCTGGGGATGAAAGCAGTTTGAGAGAAATCTGACGCTCAAGTATCTGAAACCCCCACCCCACATCCCACATCCTTCTACCCCCTCCTCTCTCTCTCTCTCTCTCTCGCTCTCTCTCCACTTCTCTTTCTCTCTGTGTTTTTGCCAGCTAATTCCTCATTGGTTACTCTAAGCGCAACCTGAAGCAGCTTCCAATCACAAAGGGGTACCACAAAGGGGAAAAAAAAAAATTAAAAATAAAACTGAGATTGACTCTGAAGATGAAGATGAGTACACTTCTTTTACAGCTCCATCTTGGACTACACTGAACATGTTAACATGCACAAAAATAATTTTTCTCTGCTCGTATTCCAAAAATATAATATGCCTACCAGGCTAATAGAAATGCCTATTACACTAATGTTCCTGTTTACATGTAGTCTTTAATACAAGAAGTTGTTTTTAAAAACGGATGTAATAGCAATAGCTTGGAGCGGAAAAGACAATTAGATTGTAAATCAACTGATGTTGTCCCCTTCCTCAAAACTTTGACAGTGATAACACACAAAATATGCAAGAAATTAACAATTTTTCAGTCCTGAACTTGAACTGAACGTCTATGTCAAAATAATGAATGCATAAATGAAGATATCTGACTCACTGAACATCAAACATTGAATTAAACATCAAACAAACTAATAAAAATCTAGGTTAGAGTGATATTATGAGGAATTTCATCCCTCAAAATCAGTGTCTGGTTGGTCTGGTTCTTAAGGTTGTGACCGAAGAGTTGCTGGTTTTCCTAGCAGATGTGCCTTTGAACAAGGTACTTATTGTACATATACAGGGTGGGGAAGCAAAATTTACAATATTTTGAGGCAGGGATTGAAAGACAGTGTATGACCAGTTAGTTTATTGAAAGTCATGAGAATTTATTTGCCACAAGAAAATGTACATAATAGAAAATGTTTTTATTCTATGTGTCCTCCTTCTTTCTCAATTATTGCCTTCACACGCTTCCTGAAACTTGCGCAAATGTTCCTCAAATATTCGGGTTACAACTTCTCACATTCTTCTTTAATAGTATCTTCCAGACTTTCTCGTAATAGTTTTGCTCATAGTCATTCTCTTCTTTCCATTATAAACAGTCTTTATGGACACTCCAACTATTTTTGAAATCTCCTTTGGTGTGACGAGTGCATTCAGCAAATCACACACTCTTTGACGTTTGCTTTCCTGATTACTCATATGGGCAAAAGTTTGTGAAAAGGTATGGATAATAGTGTTAGGTATGATTATGACATCAATCTATGTTTGGTTTCAAAACAATTGACGTAGTGCCTGCTGAGAAAAAACAACTAAATGTTCATTGTAAATTTTGCTTCCCCACCCTGTATATGTATATATATATATATATATATATATATATATATATATATATATATATATATATATATATTTATTCATTTATTTATTTATTTATTTATTTATTTTATTGGTTGTATGTGGGTGTCTTTTGTGATGGGTCAGTGTGTTTTTTGCTTGTACTGTTTGTACTGCTGCTGTTGTAACAAACAATTTCCTGCAAAGGATCAATAAAGCATCTATCTATCTATCTATCTATCTATCTATCTATCTATCTATCTATCTATCTATCTATCTATCTATCTATCTATCTATCTATCTATCTATCTATCTATCTATCTATCTATCTATCTATCTATCTATCTATCTATCTATCTATCTATCTATCTATCTATCTATCTATCTATCTATCTATCTATCTATCTATCTATCTATCTATCTATCTATCTATCTATCTATCTTAACCTCTTATTTACTCCCCATGACAGCCCTCTACCCCTAGTCTACAGTGTGTGGTGTGTTCCTGCATGTTCAGCTCATGATGGGTTAAAAGCAGAGGGTAACACTGCAAAAATCGAAATCTTACCAAGTGTATTTTTCTCATTTCTAGTCAAAATATGTCATCACACTTAAAATAAAACATAATCAGCTAAAGAGTAACACTTCAGTGAGATATAAGAACTTATTTTTAGACAATAGATCTTGAAAACCTTATTTCAAGAAACCTTACCAAGATAATTTTCCTTTGTTCTATTGGCAGATTTTTTGTTTTGCTTAATTCAAGATTTTTTTTGCTTAATTCAAGTAAAAAAAAAATCTGCCAGTATATTTACAAGAAATCTACAGGTTCTCACACAGTTCCGTAATATTTCTGGGTTCAAACAGTCAACAAAAGTAGAGCCGTTTTGCATTTTTAAAACATTATTATTACGACTCCTCTCTTCAATGAGGCCAATTCTCAACAAACACAAAATATTCTCAATTCACTTATACCTGTAAGACAAAAAAAAAATTGACAGGGAGCTACTGGTATTCAGCAGCCAAAGGTACTCATGGACAGGGCATGAACAATTGAAAAAAGACAAAAATCCAGGCACTCACTCGGTTAGAAAATTTAACAGCCTTTACTTCATGAGGGTCTGTAGGTCAGTTCATAGGGGCAGGAGTAAAAACACCATGCACCCTGAAGAAGGTGCATGCAGACATGCGTTGGTGTGTTTTTTACTTCATCCCCTATGAATTGACCAACAGGCCCTCATGAAATAAATGATTTTTAATTTTCTAAATTTTCTAATTTTCTAAATTTATTTAAATAAATAAATCACTCATACCTGTGTTTGACATTTTGCTTCTTTGCATTACAATAGATAAAGATATATTTTTTTCAGAGCTAGCAGACTTATTTAAATTAGCAAACACAGCGTCTTCTTTCTCTTAATATATACGTCTTTCATAATATTTAAAAGCAGATGTGTTTCTCCATCTGAAAAGAAAAGTGGTCATTTCTTTTGGTCCTTCCTTTCTTTCCAAACCCTTGGTTTGAAGGTTTTTCTACAACACACATATCTAATTAACATTTAACATATACATAAAAACAAGTAAAAACTTTCAGAAGAAAACAGACAACTTGGAACCATTTGATGTATATAAAGACGGACCTAATCCCAGCTCCTCAAAAGTGAAGTCAGAATAGCTCATCTGCCCCTGGTGGCCAGTTACAGTAAAAGTCATAAAGCTTAAATATGCTTACAGTTTAATATAAAAATGTTAGTCAATGGGACCAAACTGAAAATTCAAGTACACATCCAGTACATTTTAGCTAAAGGTAATTTCTGCCTCTTTCCATCAGTTCAATTTGTGTTTAATGCAATGTTTTTCTGATCAATTAGTTTACTCGCTATGTAAAAATTTGTGATTTACAGTAATAATGAGCAGTCGCTTTTTAAGAATCCTGCTGGTAGGTGAATGTGACAACTCCACATCCTCACGGAAGCAACATGTTGTAAAGTAATACATTTTTATACCCTATTATTGTTATTATTATTATTATTATTATTGCAGTTGTTGGTTTGTAGCCTAACCCCATTAGCAATGTATCGTCCATATAATTTATAAAATTATATTGATGATTTATGTCAAATAATTGTTGACTGAATCTGATATAGTACTTTATGCCTGTCATTTACTTTTTATTGTTATACAAACCCTCTCTAAAACATTGTTATTTGTGCTCTTGTCTATCCTCACTGGGACATTATTGCAAAAAATTCAGAATGGATTGTATTTCTGTCTAAAAATGCTCCTAAAACCTGTATAAATAATATACCATGTCTCTTGCTAATTGGAAAATACTACATTTATAATGGTTAAGTTTGGAATATACAGGCAGACTCTCCTTTTTATGTGACCTGTGTCCAATTTACATATTCAGAATAACAGTGGAATATTAGATTGTGTCTAAATATAGCCACAGACACTGTTAAAATCAGTTTATTCTCAGGTTTGTTAGCTGAGTAAATGTGCTCTTTTCCGACCTCAAACTTTCACATTCAGTATCAGGCTCCACGTGGCGAAGGTTTCTGAGGTGCACACACTGAAAAAATAACAATTATTACACATTCACAGCTCCTGTCTGGACTTCCCAGGTAGAAGATTTCCGATGCTGCCCTTCGGTTCATGTACAATATTTTATGCAGGCACATGCCCTGTGCACAAGAAGCGACAGAGAAATGTCTCTGCCCACCATGAGGGGATTAGAGGGTGCAGTAGTGACTCGAAACAGACAGGTTTGACATTTAAATAACTGAAGGTGGGGGTTTTTGTGTGACCATGACAAGAGTTGTATGTCTGAATTGAATCAAATCTTCCGTTTATAGTGAAAAAAGTGAAAAATAGTGAAAAAAGTTTCCTTCAACTTGCACTACAGTGGTTTTAAAATACATTTTCAGTTATTAATTTCAGTAAAAAGTCATTTTCACATGCGTAGGTAATGCTTATGGTTTGTTGCTTTGATTGGTAGATTGATAATTTATTTCAAACATATGAAAACAGAAAAAAAACAAAACAAAAGACATGTTGTATATTGTGTTATAATCCAGCATAATTACATCAGATGTTGTCTCAATATAGATGTTCATTTATGTGCAATGTCTCTTTCAAAAATAATAATAATTATTACACAATATATCAATAACAACACTTAGGTACTAACTGTTTTAATTAATAAGAAAAGACACAACATATACTATCATTTCAACTCTTTAACAATATTTTATAATATGTTGCTTTTACTGTTATTGTTATCACCTTCAGTATATCACTACTACACAATGATATTAATAATAATAGCAACAAAATAATAACAAGTGGTGCCAGGCACAACAAACCCTCCCCTCCCACATACTGTAGCTTATTTTGGCATCAATCAACTCTTTCATCCATATTTAACATTTGTTAAATATAGACATTGTATATTATATATGTAAGTTTGAAGTCAACTGAAACAAAATTTATGTTTTTTAATAGACATTTGAAATTTTCCCCATTATGAGTAAATGGGAAAGGAAAAATATTTACAAATTTAACAAAAAATTTCAAAACCAAGCTATCATTTAGATATTTTGCAGAGTGAGGTCTAAAATTAATCTCTATATCTCTGCAGCGTTTTAAGTAAATTGCGTTAAAATTTATGTTTTTATAGCAATTGGAAATATTGCCTATTACTAGTAAATGAGGAAAAAATATTTTAAAAATTAATTAAAAATTTGAACTTTGACTTACTTTTCCTAAAATGTAATGACATCTATTCTGGGTCACTGGCAATCTTTAAACCCAGTTCAGTATGAATTCAACCAATAGCTTTGCTTCTTAAGTGTTAACAAACAAACAAAGAGACAAACCAAACCAAAAACAATACCCTTTGCCTCCCCTTTGGAGGGTAATAATAGGAAGAGCAATATCTGCAACATAAATTTTGTTTTTTATACTCATTTAAACAAATTATCATTAGAATAAACATTTTAACTGCCACCGATACTTGTAGTAGTAGTAGAGAAATTAATAAAAAAAAAAATAATAATATTGATTATTAAAGGGTGTTGGTGTGGCTTATATTATTAATAAGATCAGAGTACAGTAGAGAAAAAAAATATATGTAAGAGTCATGGAAAGGATGGAAATATGACATATGTGGTAAAAAAAATAATAATAAAACAAAGAAAATTCATCTGTCCTTATTTTTTTAGACACAAAGCAGAGTCTGGGGAAGAATTTGGCAGCGGGTTGAACCAAATAAGCTTTGACAGCAGTTGTTCCAAAACAAAATGGGGACAGTCACTATTTCCCTATGGCTTGTGTTTGGGTTTGAGGATAAAATTTTCAGATCTTGGGTTTTGAGTCTTCAAACCCTAACACCACACTGAAAGGAAAATGACTCCATCATGGTAGGGTTATACATGTTTTGTGTGTGGGCTTTTTTTTTTTTTTTCACCTGTGCTATCTCAGTTTATTTTTTACTTTTATTATAAATGCAATGCAAATGATCATATTACATTATTATTATTATTATTATCAAAATGAGTATTTATCAGCATTGGAAACAAAAGTTCAAGGCTTTAATTTGCTGCAGAAAAACGCACAGGGACTGAAAGTACCTCATTAACAATCAGGTTAAAATTCAGACTGAGTTTCATAATATTCCCATGTCGGGAGCCTCAAGAGCTGCAGTTGATTTTTGTATATTTGGCAGCAAATTTGCTCTCTAATAAAAACTTTATTAAGCTGGCAGACAGTCACTTACACTGGCGTCAATAAACCAGCAACGGGAAATACATTTTTTGTTGTTGTTGTTGTTGTTTTTAGGCCTGAGAGGAGATAAAACTGCTGTTCTTTTTATTAATACAACATCTGTTAGGTCTGGATACATTAGCATTATTACACTGATAGGTGTTAAAACATCACTGACATTTCCTTCTTAATAGGAGGTTATCCATTAGTGTCAGAGCAGTAATTTTTAATTAAAAGACATTGTCACCATAATTTAACCCAGTTGTGACCCAGGAGCCTGACCCAAAGCATTAATGTGCAGTCCATTCGCTAAAGGTTCCTGATTACACTGAGCTGCAGGTAATGAATAATCTGCAAAACTGACACTGTTTTTATCAGAGACTGAAAAAAACCCCACATATTTCTTTAAAGCAGTAAAGTGAAACATAAACTGTCTTAAATCACGGGCTAGTTTATGGGATAAATTGGTCCACATATAGTTGAAAGCAGGGGTTAGACAAATTGCAGTCCATAAATTTCAATAGGAAATTGAAAGCAGTAATATGGAATACATTATAGTCTTCATTAGAGACCAGTCTCTGTGCCAAACAAGCAACTGTAACCTGGTCTATAGTGAAATCTGAAAAAAACAAAAACAAAAAAACAAAAAAAGAAACCGAAAGAGACACTAGCATCATTAAACCAAGCAAATAAAACCCTTGTTTATCTATTAAATATCACTTGTTTATATGTGTATTTATGTGCTGACAACAGTGCTTAATTATTACTTAAAATGATTAAAAACCTGTGTTTACAGCAATCAGGCAGATAAGCATTTTATGTAAATTTGCCTCAGTTCCTGAAGGAATGCGTTCACCTGCATGTGTGTCTTTTTTTATTTGTTTCCGTGTGTATACGGGCTATTTGTGTGTATGCGCGCATTCACTGCATTGATGCCCTAATGCCATAATGTATTATCTACAGTCACACTGATGCTGTTCAATTACACCGCAGTTATTCTGTGAAAGAACACATTTACATGAGTGCTGTGACTGAATACATCATTTAGAGCATAATAAGATATTAGCATTACCGCTCCAAGGACACGCTGTGACCGGGAGCTTTTCTTTTTCCTTTAAATGATTTCATTTAGGCTTTATTTGATTATAAAGACTGAGAACGTCTGGCAAACACCCTGTAAGACCACAAAGCCTGATTTAATAATATTAAATCACAATGGCAGCAGAATAAATAGGCTTTGAATACAGTGTGAAGCTTGGAGCCGAATTATTTGGACATTTGGATTTTATATTGTCTTTTGCAGTAACAAAAGGTTGTAAATTTGAAGCAAAGCAGCACAAAAAAATATAAGAAAAACTAACAAAAGCATCACGGAATAGATTCACAGCTGCAATAACCATAGAGTTTAGACGGTCTTTAAACTCATTCAAACTTAGCTCAGTTGGTTTAATTATTTTATTCTGATCATGTGAAAAAATAGCATATTTTAATAAAAACTTTCTCCTAAGAAGCAACAAAGAAAAACAAAAGTCTGCAGTTTCTAAACATCTGAACCTAAAAGTGAGATTTGAGTAAGTAACCCAAAGTGATAAAATAAATACAAATGTAAATTAAAAATGTTCTACTTTTCTATATTTTATGGTATATTTAAAGTAACACAGCTTATTAAACTGACAATGTAAATATACAGAGCAAATACTGTAGAAAGCAAACTTATAGTTGAAACTGACATAAATTATGTCTTTTTTTTGTAATGAAGTCTGCTGAAATTTATTTAATTTCACAGTGGCTTGTCCTGAACTACTCTATATTTACCTCCGCCAAGGAGGTTATGTTTTTGCTGGTGTTGGTTTGTCTGTCTGTCTGTCTGTCTGTCTGTGTGCAAGATAACTCAAAAGTTATGGACGTATTTGGATGAAAATTTCAGGAAATGTTGATACTGGCATAAGGAACAAATGCTAAAATTTTGGTGGTGATGGGGGGGGTTGCACTGATCTGCCTTGGCCGAGGTCTGCGCTCTCCGAGTGCTTTTCTAGTTTTCCATAAATCCACAGAAAATAAAAAATGCAAAAAGGCCAAACTGAGTCTTTCTTGTTTATTTTTTTAATTCTGTTTGATTTTATTTTTTACTGCATGTTTCTTACTTATGTTCTATGTATGGACCAAACCACTGAGGAAAATTCCTAGTAATGTGAACCCCGTTTACGTACATGGCAATAATCATGATTCTGATTCTGATTAAAGTGGTAGGATGAAAGAATGTGAGACAAAATCTCCATTAACATTTACAGTGAGGATGATTTTATTTGCAATACTGTTTTGTGTTTTTTGCATTTGAAAACTTGCAAAATTATTTTCTCATTTATAGTGTTAGTTTTAGTCTTAGTTGTACAAGGGCACAAGTGAGTTTTACACTTTTTGGAAGGAAGATGTACTTAAAGAATTGAAAAGGTATGTATTTCCTCTCACCTGCACTAAACAAAGCAACGAGTGGCTCTACCTTGCATAACCACCGTGTTGCACAACATTAGCCAAAACATCACACCTGTCATGGATTAGGTATTTTGAGCAGGTTTTACTACAGCGTCACATTACCTTCATTCTGACATGAACTTGAATTTCTGCCAAGAAAGTACAGAATATTTTTTCACACCTTTTCAGCTCGAGAACCATATGATTAATGTTGTGACTCCTGCGGATTCAGATTTACAAAATTACACCATGAGTTGCAATAATATTTACATTTTAACTGACTCTTTCACCATCTGAACAATGTTAAATTAACCCTTTCATGCATTATGAGAAATATGATCCAAAATTTTTAATATTGTTTATCCGACTATAACTGTACTCCATTTTACTTCTTTATGAACTACGCTCTATATAAAGTTTATATAATTACTAGGGATGTCCGATATTGGCTTTTTTGCCAAAAACCGATATGCCGATATTCTCCAACGCTTAATTTCCGATTCCGATATCTACCGATACCGCTGCCGATACATGTGGGATATTAAACTAATTTTAGGTAACATCACATATCTCCTGTCATGGAATTAACACATCAAGCATAATTTTATTGTGATGCCCCATTGGATGCATTCTCAAATGCAACAAGGCTTTCAAAATGTAAACACTGTCTGTGCAAAGAATACATACTTCAACTTAAGTAGCCATATTTATTTATATGCCATACTTATTTATGTTCTCTCCCTGAGTCTATTACAGTGTGGCAACTCTACTGTACAATTTTGAAAACTGCACATTTCTTTCAGCTACAAACAATGCTTCATTTACGCGTCAGTAAATGCCGGCGAAATCAAGGCATTATTTTATCGGTTTTAATGATAGACAAACAAACCGATAACGATATTCACCAATATTACATTTTAATGCCAATATGGGGCCGATAATATTGGACATCCCTAATAATTACCCATATATATATATATATATATATATATATATATATATATATATATATATATATATATGGTCCCCAACTGAGTAGGTTAGGTTCATTAGGTTCAATAGGTTCATTAAAAAAAATTTCAATCACACTATTTTTTTCACGCCCAAAGAGCGAAAAAAAAAAACAACACTCGGGGGAAAAAAAAAAATCTTGACTAAGGTTCTCATAATTAATAATCATGCACCTAAGGGTTAATATCATCAGGTCACATAAACATGACTTCATTTTTGATTTTAATTTTATGACTCTACTGTTAGATGGCATGCACATACAGTGTCATGGTGTGATCGTGTGTTGCCACAGACCCCTCCCTCAAACTAATTAATGCGAATCACCTGCCAGCACCGCACCTGGATCAGATCTCAATCAGAGCCCCATACAAAGGGCCGATGCTGGAACACTCTGCTTCTGCTTTGGATCATCAGCCCTTTCTATTCCTCTACAAACTGGACTCTGACTGTATCCATCCCTCAGGTTTTTATTACCTCTGCCAAGGAGGTTATGTTTTTGCCAGGGTTTGTTTGTTTGTTTGTTTGTTTGTTTGTCTGTCCGTTAGTGTGCAACATAACTCAAAAAGTTATGGACAGATTTGGATGAAATTTTCAGGGTTTGTTGGAAATGGGATAAGGAAGAAATGATTACATTTCGGTGGTGATCAGGGGTGGGGGGGCCCACGGGGGGGGGGGGGGGGGGGGGGGCACTGATCAGCCTTGGCGAGGTCTGCGCTCTCCGAGTGCTTCTAGTTTTTGTTATTTCATGTTCACGTTTGGTTTCTGTTTAATAAATCACCTTTACTCCTTCAGCAATGTGCATTTGAGTCCGTTCAGTCTCTCCGTCATGACATACAGGCTGTTTATACAGACAACATAGTTCTTTAAAGGTAAGTTTTTAAGACCTAGACATGTTTGTCATAGTTCTCTGCACATGCTAATATGTTTTACAGACCTAACCGTAACACTGTCAGCCATCTTGAATTGCATCACCACTTAAACTATATTAGAAATGTAAGGTAGTAATCACTGTTACAGTTTTACAATAGATCTACTGATAGAACCAACGAGAGCTTTATTATAACAAACTATGTGGACACCATGTATGAAAGGGTTAAAAACACTTTAGTGGAATGCAGAACATCAACAATCACCTCTAACAAGTAAAGTCAATAACACGCTGTCACTAACAGGTACAAACCAGTTTATCTTATGTCTTATCACATCAATGTTTTCCTTTCTTTGTCTTGTTGTGTCTTTTATCTCATTTTCATCTTGTATGTCTTACGATTGAAGCCTCTTGTCTACATTTCACACGACTTTGTTGATGTCAACCTTTTATAAACTTTTCCAGACAACTATCTTCTATTATTATGGACAGTTAGCGACCAAATAAAAATAGCTCTAAGAGTCAGGGTTGGAATCAATGCGTACATTCTCTTAACGCATAAAGATCCAAACATTCAGCTGCGTCTGAAATCATCTACTGATATGAAATGTTTAATACCTGTTGATCCACTAATCCTATCAATACATATAAATAATTGGTGTAAAATGCAGTGTGTCATCTTTTCATGGTCATCAGATATGACCCATTTGGACATTTAGAGGCTCTGTAGTTACCGTGGAAACGCCATCATCTTCTAAAACATTGATTCACCGGTAAAACCCATGGAGTTGGATCAGTGACAGTGGATGGAGACACTTGGTTTATGTTCAATTAATGATATACTCTGAGTTTTCATATATGAATATCTAAGTAAAATATAGGAAAATACATGATTTACAGTGAAAAATGCAAAATACAGAGGATAATATTGTAAAAAAAAAAAAAAAAAAAAAAGTGATAAATCACTTAACCCATAAAGACCCAAACATCCACCAGCAACCAAAGCTGTCTACTGATCTAAACTGTTTAATACCTGTTGATCCACTAATCCTATGAATACATGTAAATAATAGGTGTAAAATACAGTTTGTCATCTTTTCATGGTCATCAGATATGACCCATTTGGATGTTCAGAGGCTCGGTAGTTACCATGGAAATGCTGTCATCCTCTGTAACATTGATTTACCAGTAAAGCCCATGGAGTTTGATCAATGACAGTGGATGGAGACAATTGGTTTATGTTAAATTAATAATATATTTGCTGAAAAAGTCACTTTTTCTTTTGTTTTGCCCGTTTTGATATAATGATTTTGAATTTACTCTGAGTTTTCATGAATATTTAAGTAAAATATAGGAAATTAAATATAGAAAAATATGATTTACAGTGAAAAATGCAAAATACAGAGGACAATATTATAAAAAAAAAAATGCTTAAAGAGAGAGAAAAATTCCTTTGGGAACTGATACAAAAGTAGCCCTGGGTCCTTATGGGTTAAGTGTGTACCTGGATAGCATTGGTGACGTTCCATCCGGCCTCCCAGGCAGTGATGGTTGGCTTCGGACTCGCTGCTGGATTGTCCAAAACCACCTTAGATCTGGACATCTGAGCAGATCCACCTCCTGCTTCATCTTCTTCCATCTTCTCCCCTCCATGTTCTGCAAAACTCCTCTGTGCATTCACTCTAACCTTCCTGTAGGATCTTCTCTCATGACTCTTGTTCTGGTTGACTACGTCCTCCATCTCAGCTTGTACCGCTGATGATCTTCTTTCTTTGCCGTATGTTCTGTTGTTTTTCAGCTTCGTGGAGTCTGGAGTGGAGATCGCTGAAGTTATGGTGATGGTTCTGGGACCAGCAGAGACTAGACTGGTTCTAGTTTCTTTGAAAGCTGTGCGGTCCTGACAAAAGGTGCTTGTGGACACTGATGTTTGACCCACATTGCATCTGTTCTCATGCAGAGGCATCTTGTCATCTCTGGCTGTTGTTCTTTTTCTTCTGGAGTCATTGTAGTTTGGATTATAGGTGATGTTGTCTAAAGGTGCTCTGTTGTCTTCGCTGTAGATTCGATTCAGTTCATCACTCTGGGTCAGAACTAACATCTCTTCATCGGCTTGAAAGAACCTACAGATGAAACTTGATAGACTTCATTTTTTCTGTGTTATGCAGAAACATCAACACAATATGAATTTTTTCATGCAAATTAAAACAACCTTGATAGACCTGCACAGGTAAAAGCAAGGAAAAAAAAAACAAAAAACGGTGGATAAATGACACATTGGTTTTTGCAGAAATATGAAAAATGATAATAACTTCACATATTTTACAATTTACAAAGTTTTCTAAGAGAAAGGAAAAGCTGAATTCTCAGAGGTCAGTGTAACAATATATTCAAATAATGAGGCCAAACAACAGCAAGACAATTCCACAGATGCATAAATGCAAAGCAGAGATGACAAAACAAGAAGAAATGCAAGAATATGACTTTTTTTTTTCTTTTCCTTTTTTCGTGTGTATTATTATTTTATGCTCCCTTGAATTTTCATTCCTATATTATGTTGTGCAAAGAAGTTTATTAGTAGCAATCAGGAAGCTTGTATCATTTCCATGTTCAAAAATAAATCAATAAAAAAAATTAAAAGAGAAATATTAAGATAAAAACAATAAAAAAGCAATTAAAAGAACAGAAGCATTGTGGATGCTTTGAAAATGCACTTTAGTATATTAACACAAGGACAGGTGTTTACATTCATGTGTAATGCAACACAAAAACTGTGACTTAAACTATTTAATAGTAGTAGTGAAGTAGTTTTGATGTGACCTACCTCATCGTCCGGTCCAAGTGCAGCCTCGATGCAGCCCAGCCCCACAGAGACCCAGCAGCACTCCAGGCCTGTCCAGAACTCAGAGTCCAGTGAAGAGAGCTCATCTTCAGCCTCCTTATCCGCACGACCAGCCTCTCTGCCTCTGGAGGTCTGAAGGTCTGCAGGATCTCAACACATACAGGCAAAAACATACACACTCACACACTACCGATGAGGAAAAAAAGAGCACTTACACACAAACTTCAGGGACGCAACAACTCAGAAAGTCTGCACAACAACACACATGCACAGGTGTGTGGAGTGACTGACAAGCTGGTGAGGTGTAACGTTATAATATGCCAGTGTTTTCAACAGTGAAGAAGTAAACAGCTATAATGACCTGCAGGGAAGATAAAATACACAACAGGATGTAATTGAGGGCAAGGCCACGAGAACTTTTTGTTGACAAATAAGGAAAGTTTTTATTGTTGAATGAAATTTTAACAGTTTTTTTTTTTCTCTCAAATTAATAATAAAAATGAGGGTTTGCATTAAATTTTTAGTTGCAAAATGGCTGCAGGACATCTTATCTTAGTTCTGAATGAATGTTCAGATTATGTTACGAGTCTCACTACACCTGGCGTGTCAGGAGTGACTGCATGTTCTGCCCCAGAGTGTGGTGAGTTGTGTAAGGCAGCAGGAGGAGCTACACAACAGTGGAGGAACTGGATGGACTCAGTTGGACCAAAACTTTTGACTAAGTTTGCTCTTTCCCTCTCAGTTCTCTAAACATCTGTCTCCTGTGGGACCCTTCTACTGTTTCAGTCTATATTATGTTATCTACTACATTGCTTCATTTGTTGTAACCAAAGTTACACTGACATAAGATGTTGGTTTGGATTGTAACGTTTGAAGCTTTAATTCTGTAAAATACTCCACAAAAAACAAACAAACCAACAAAAAAAAAAAAACCTTCAACAACTGACGACTATGTTTGGCATGTTCCAGCACTTCCCACCACCACCTCAATATCTTTACACATTTTCTGCTCTTAAGTACCTATCTGAGTCTTTATTCTTAAATATTTCTGTCTTATGCAGCGTTATACTTTTTACTATTTCCTTTATTTAACAGCTTTAATTATTTTTCATAGAAAAAAATGGAGGGAGCAGGGCTGTTTCTCTGAAACTGTGAAAAGTTGACATATGAGGATTTGTTAGAATATGTTCCACTCATGTAGATTAAAGCTCAGTGAAACATGTACAGTATCTAAATGCATCATGCACATTAATGCAGCATTGATATACTGTAAGAAGGAGAATTAGGGGACATTTAGAGTAAAAAAACTGTATTTTTACTAGGATGAAGTTATAATTTTCGCTTAAAATGTCAAAACATTAGTTCAAAACATTTGGGAGAAAGGTAATTTTATGGTTAAGGTTTTATGAGAAGTAAAGTTGGAGTTTGGTAAAGTTGTAAAGACATCAACAGATTCAAATTTCCGGTTTTCAGCTAATATTATTGACAGTTGGATTTTTCCCAATACAATCTTATACTCGCAGGGTTACATTTATATTCTGCTAAGTTTATATATGTCTATTTTCCTTTTGTGTCTCATAATACTTTGAGATTTTTTTATGTTTTACTTTTTTTTTTTTTTTTATCTTGAGTGTGACACTACTTCCTCCTTCATAATAACATGAAAAGTCAAATCTGTTTAATAATAAAACGCTTCGTTTTACTGCACATTGACCAAGTACATGTTACTGATGCGTTTACTTGAATTAGGACTTTTACGTATTACATCGGGACGTCCATGATTTCATTAGTCTTTATTATTTTTGAAATGTGACATAAAGTGAAAAACTAAACTATTTTATGATTCAGATTTACTTTCAACACTTTCCTCCTTCGCTCTGAACTCTTTCCTGGAGAGAGGAGGGGGAGGAGGAGAGCGGAGAGGAAGAGGAGGAGGAGTAGTGGAGTCCTACAGAAGGGAGAGTTTGGACCAAAGTTTCCGATGACATTTAACTCAGCACAGAGCCGCGCGAGGCCACGGCACGCGGACCTAACCGCATCACATCAGAGACTGGACCAAATGAAGCAACTCGGGCTCGCGCTCCTCCTGACCGCGTTGCTATGGCAATGCGGGCACGCTCAACAGAGAGGTGAGTCCTTAAGGCTGATACATAACCTGATAGCTGATCAATAAATCGATACGCGGCTCAGCGGGAGTCATTGAGCTCAGTGTCCGTCAGTCTAGGCTCCTGGAAATGAAAGACAACACGACAGGGTAGGATGGGAAACACTTTAGTCCTCTATTGACATGCACGAGCACAAAAGTGTTGAAAAACTTTCCTTACAAACATGAAAACCCCTCAGTAACATAAAGTGTCAAGTCCAGTTGTCTTTAAAGAAAACATATGTGTATTATTTTAATGGAAAAGAGTTAAAATTGGCCACTATGAAGGTAGTTCAGCTAGTTTTATCCTCATTGTTTGTTTGTTATTTTTGTCATTGAAATAAATATTCAGGTCAGGTGTGTAAAGTATTATAAGAGTACAGTTGGAATACTTTTGGATGAAATTATTAGAATAAAGTCACAACATTTGGGGAAAAAAGTTGGAATTTTTTTGTCCCTCACATGCAAAAATGGTTTAAAACTTTACTTAAATAACATGCAGCTGTGGAAAGATGTTAAAATTATACCCAATCTCAAATATGATCATGAGATATTTGCAGAATTTTTTTTTTTTGTGGAACAGGAAACAAGTTAAATTTGGCCACTTGGAAGGTAGTTCAGCGAGTTTTATTCTCCTTGTCTGTTATTTTTGTTATTGAAATAAATATTCAGGTCAGGTGGATAAAGTATTATGAGAGTACAGTTGGAATATTTTAGAGAAAAGAGTCATAATAATATTATAAGAATGAAGTCATAACATTTGGGAAAAAAGTTGGAATTTTTTTGTCCCTCACATGCAAAAATGGTTTAAAACTTTACTTAAATAACATACAGTAGTGGAAAAATGTTAAATTACACCGAATCTCAAATATGATCATGAGATATTTGCAGAAAAATCATTTTTGTGGAATTGGAAACAAGTTAAAATTGGCCACTTGGAAGGTAGTTCAGCTAGTTTTATCCTCATTGTCTGTTTGTTATTTTTGTTATTGAGATAAATATTCAGCTCAGGCGTGTAAAGTATTAATTATGAGATTACAGTTGGAATATTTTGGAGAAAAGAGTCATAATATGAGAATAAAGTCATAACATTTGGGTAAAAAGTTGGAATTTTTTTTGTCCCTCACATGCAAAAAATGGTTTAAAACTTTACTTAAATAACATACAGTAGTGGACAAACATTAAATTATACCCAGTTTCAAATATTATCATGAGATATTTGCAGAAAAAAATAATTTTTGTGGAATTGGAAACAAATTAAAATTGGCCACTTGGAAGGTAGTTCAGCTAGTTTTATCCTCATTTTCTGTTTGTTATTTTTGTTGTTGAAATAAATAGTCAGGTCAGGCATGTAAAGTATTATGAGAGCTCAGTTGGAATATTTTAGAGAAAAGAGTCATAATAATGTTATGAGAATTAAGTCATGTCCTTTGGGGAAAAAATTGGAATTTTTTTGTCCCTCACATGCAAAAAATGGTTTAAAACTTTACTTAAATAACATACAGTAGTGGAAAAATGTTAAAACTATACACTATCTCAAATATTATCATGAAATATTTGCAGAAAAATAATTTTTGTGGAATTGGAATCAAGTTAAAATGGGCCACTTTGAAGGTAGTTTAGCTATTTTTGTACTGTCTGTTATTTGTGATTTTTTTGTTAATGGAATAAATATTCAGGTCAGGCGTGCATCTGGAGCAGGATATTAATGTCATTTTAGAACCATTATGTAGATTAAGGAGCTGTATCAATATGACAGACCTTGTCAGAGCCACAATCCTGTCCTACATTAGTAATATGTGTTGACATTTTGGCTGGCTCTGAAAAAAAAACAACAGTTATTTAATTAAGAATCATGGGTAAAAGGATGATTTCCCCCAATTTCCAGTTGTCGTTCAGTGCATTTGTTTGCACAACATCACAAAAAGTAGTGTCGTCAGATCTTAAGTTAAGCAAATAAGACACGTTTGTATTCATTTTTATCTATACAATACTAATGTTTTAACTTCAGACGATTCATTAATGGTTATTTAGTGAAGCTTTCATGCATTGTCTCAACCAGTCTCCACCAGAATACATCTAAGATAAAGGCTAAAACAGAAACAGGAAATCTGGCCGTGAGAATGTGTATCACTACTTCATCTTTAGGGCCCAGACAGATCTAACTATGATTCTGTGTTCAATTAAAATAATGAGTCGACTTGATGTATTCTGGCTAAGACCAAGCCCAGACACATGAAAGCTGTGATTTTATGTCCTTGTACAAAGATGCCAGCAGCTTGGATTTGTTTGATGGTTTGTGACCATCCATCTTCCTCTTCATCAATTTCAGTGGGTTTCAGATGAATTTGTTGTGGTTTCTTAATTTCTTCCAGAACTGTGTGGTTTCTGTGCATCAGACTCTATGTATGCTATGTTGTCTGTAATATTTTGGTGTATTTGTAGCTCTTGCTTGTCTTTGTATTGTTTTCTATGCTGGATTTAGTGCAGTTTACTGTCACTTTGGCTCAAATTCTTATGTATTTTGATGTAAAAGGTATTTACACAAAGTTTACACAAATTTACCACAAAGTTGAATGCTGGAGTTTTCTTACTTTTTTTTTTTACCATTGTCATCTTGTCTTTTTTATGCTGTGGTCTTCTATTTGTTCAGAGCTTGAGAGATTGACACTGACACTTTGGCTACCACCATTTGTTCTTAAAGGGACTACATGTAGTATTTCTATTTTCAAATATGAAAGGAGAAATCTTAAATGATCTTTGCTTATATCAGTGGTTCTCAATCTTTTTCTGTCGGGCCCCCCTTTGGAACACAAAAAAATCTCAAAGCCCCCCTCAACCCCAACAACATTGTACCTGTGGTGCAATTATAACTTTTATAGAAAGAAACATCAATATCATAAGAATACTTTTTGCTTTTCCTTGAATAATTTGTTGGTCAAATTAAAAATGACTTCGATTTTTGATTGAACAATAAAAATTACCTCAACAAGACTGCTCCCTGAGACATTATTTTTTCAAATAAAAATAGGAAATGTGTAATTATCTTACAACTATGACAATAAGGTAAATTTTATTGTAGAACAACAAACAAATTTTGGTAACAAAGATTAACATTTTAACAATATCAGTGGCTGCAATGAGCCTGTTTCCATTGCACATCTCAGAACATTAAAGTGCAATCTGTACAAACTGTGCAAAACCAGAAACATTGCACATTTTTCTTTTCCAGTCCAATCCTTGTCCATTCTCCAAACCTAAACTCTTGGTCTAGTCTAGTGACAGATCACTATGGCAGTAGTTTTGTTTGTTGTATGTCCCTAAAACGAGTCCAGGGTGCTCCAACGCTAAAACATTAGTTCCACCTGATACATGTTCTAACCTGAAGAAAAAAACAAAACACCTAGGAATGATCCCATGCCCCCCCTGGAAAGCCTTCGCGCCCCCCCGAGGGGCCCGCCCCACAGTTTGAGAAACACTGGCTTATATTGACAGGTCAGAGGATTATTTATGTGACCACTAGAGGGAGTATTGAGTCACTCCTCTGGTGACCTTTTTTCATATGATGAGGAAAATATAAAGTGACAAGATGGGATTACAACACATCTTTTAGAGTCAAAGTAAGTGACAAAGTGATCAAAGCTAGAAGCATTATTGTTGTTTTCACCACTGGACACAGCTCTAAATGAAAAGAATGGAGTTTGATGCTGAAATCACACCATTTCTTCTGCACGAGTGAGTGTTGATGAGGCTTATGAAGATAAAAAGTTATGTGATGTTATTATCTTCGCTAAGTTCACTATTAGTTGATCTGCGGTACAGACTAAACTGTGACAGTTCTGACCTTGTTTGGACGATTCCAAACAGATCTTTAGTGCAGCTGTTGAGAACACAAACTGTACAGAAAAATGGGGGTAAACTGTGGTTTTACTGCAGCTGTTTTCTGTCTAAAAACAGAGCTAAGCTAACAGAGCTATAATGTAAACTATCAGCTCACACAGCATGTGAAGATTGTAAGACACGGTGTTATTTTGTGCGGTTGGAAGGAGGAAGCTTGATAGTACAGGTATTACAGATGTTTGTAGCGTTCGAGCTTTATACTTTATTCAGTAGTGATACAGTCTGTGGATACTTAGCATTGATTTGCTGGTGGTTTTGGTAGAACTAATTGGGTTATGGTCAGAGGTATCAAGTAACAAGTGCCAATACTTCATTACCTTACTTAAGTAAAAATTTTGGTTATCTATATACTTCACTGGAGTAATTATTTTTCAGCTGACTTTTTACTTCTACTCCTTAGATTTTCAGAGAATTCTCTGTTCTTTCTACTCCTTACATTTTAAAAATAGCCTTGTTACTCCTGTTTCATTTTGGCTTTTATTTGTTCTGGCTTGTCATCATTCAAATAAAAAAAAAACTATCCAGATGAATCGTGCCATCCGGATAGAGTGAATTTGTTTGTGGTTGGATGAAAAGTATAAACATATACCATTCCGACACCCTGTTGGTTTGTACGTGATCCATCGCACCTGTACACGACACAAATCATGTCACACTCCAGTAAGGACATAGCAGACATATGTAACCTAGTTTGAAGATGTCTGTGGTAGAGACTCAAGAGAACTCGAGCGAAATGTCCCAACTAAGCACCAGTGAGGAGGTTGGTAGCAGCCAGGAAGACCATTTTCAGTGGGTATATATGCAGCTGAAACAGGTAGCCTAGTGCATCCCAAATGTTTCAACATTAACATTTTAATATCACATTATAGTCATCATGGCCTTTAGAAAAATGTTTTTTGGGAGGTGGGGTAGTGCAGTTTAGGCCCCTGTGGCACCGCCTAAGCTTTTGTCCTAATGGCATTTTTTCCCCCTTACATTTACTTTTATACTTTAAGTAGTTTTGAAACCAGTACTTTCACAATTTTGAGTAAAAAGCTTGAGTTGATGCTTCAACTTCTACAGAAGTCTTTTTAAACCCTAGTATCTATATTTCTACCTGAGTAATGAGTGTGAATACATTTGACACCGCAGGTTATAGTATGCAACTTCCTGCCAAGGTTATCATAGTTTTGGATTTTTCATTATAGTTTAGTTTTATTTAGTTTTGACGTTTTTTACTCTAATTCAGTTAGTTTTAATTCGTTTTTAGAGCAGGTTTGCTAGTTTTTATTAGTTTTCATTTTTTTCCCGAAATGCTTAGTTTTAGTTTAGTTTTAGTATTAATTTTAGTTTTTTAATACTTTTTTCTTCTTCTCCGTCGTATTCAAATAAATCCCAGACAGGACTCTGCTGCTTTCTCCCAACTTTAATCTCCATGTTTCCAGGTAGAGTGGGGACTGGAAGACGACTGTAAACCACAAGTGACCACAAGTGACGGACAGTGAAGTACTGTATGGTGCCGCTAGCTAAAATTGCTAGAGCGAAATAAATCACTTTTGTATCAATCCGACGTTGACAAAGACAAAAACGAAGGGAATTTTATCCATAATTTTGATATGTTTTAGTTAGTTTTGTAAGCACACAATACAGTTTCAGTTGGTTATCATTTTTTTCTTTTAATTATAGTTTTATTTATTTCAGTTAACGAAAATGTTTTTTCAATTCTAGTTTTCGTCATTTCGTTAGTTTTCGTCAATGATAATAACCTTGCTTCCTGCTGCTGTTGAGTTTGGAATATCAGTACTCTGGGGTGCCGCGACCAATTGTGGACCCCATGGAAAGTAAACGTTGTAGGCCCTTCAGAAAATAAATGATCCGTAAAGTTTTCATTGGAGTGGGGGGGGGGTGAACGTATAGTAACAAATGGAGGCATAGGGGTGCGTTTCATAAGTATCGCAACAACCCCAACAGGTGTGAAAATGAAAGTAAAACACTGAAAAAATCAAAATCTTACAAAATGTATTTTTCTCATTTCTCATCAAAATATCTCATCACACTTAAAATAAGACATAATCACCTAAAGAGTAACTTGTGAGATATAAGAACTTATTTTTAGGCAATAGATCTTGAAAACTTTTCAAGAAATCTTACCAAGATAATTTTACTTGTTCCATTAGGAGATTTTGTTTTGCTTAATTCAAGATTTTTTTTGCTTAATTCATGCAAAAAAATCTGCCAGTGGAAAAAGTTAAAATTATCTTGGTAAGATTTCTTGAAATAAGATTTTCAAGATCTGTTGCCTAAAAATAAGTTCTTATATCTCACTGAAAAGTTACTTTTTAGGTGATTATGTCTTATTTTAAGTGTTATGAGATATTTTGACAAGAAATGAGAAAAATACACTTGGTAAAATTTGGATTTTTGTAGTGAACTTAGCTTTGAACATCCGACTCCCGGCTTCTATGCCTCTCCTCTACTGCGGAACTTACACGAAATTTTCACAACTTCTAACCTATGTCCACTGGGCCCCCTGGAAATGCGGGGTCCCATGAATCTGTCATGTTTGCCCCCCCCCCCCCCCCCCCTCCCCTTACGATGCCCCAGTCAATACTACATACAAAGTTGAATTGGAAAATGTGATTGTGCAGCTTTTCCCTAAAAATGAAGATGTACTTAAAAGTTGTAGTAATTTCCAGTCTTTAGTGTCTTTCCTCTGTACCTGTATGAAACATTCCCTCATCTAAATGCCAGCATCTTTTGTTGGAACAAAAGAAAATTTAATTTGCCTCTGACTCTATTGGGATGGCAGCAGAAATGTCCGAGGTGGACGTTTTAGAATCCAGGCAAATAAATCCAAATGAGACTGCATGGCCAGACACATGGAGGTTAAGTGAGAAAACATTGTGTGTTTTATAATCCTGGTGAACTGACCCTTTACAGAACAAATTGTGTCGCGAAATGTACTTGAGAAAAGCAGCATCTTTTTTCTTTTTTTGCATGGTGGGTTTCTGAGGCTGTGAAAGATTAATTATGTGCTGTGCATGTTAGGACCTGAAATAGTCAACAATGAAAAATGGGTAACAATGCCCTCAACAGAGATGGAGACTGACAGCTGGGAGCAAATCAATATTACATGGTGCACAATGGGAGTTGAAATATTCATGCTAGATAAATACTCATTGGTAAATTGCCATAGTAAAAGAAAAAAAACGCTGTAAATCTGGAGCCTATGGGAAGGAAGTTCAATATACCCAGATTATTTTATGCTAGCTGGCTTTGCTAAGCCTAACAAGTAAACATAAGAAGGATCACTATATTGGTTATCAACTTGTTGATACCATTTTTATGCCAATAAGTAGCATATATATCCATTTTAATATAGGTTGAGTTGACAAGTATCTGTTTATTTGCCACAGCTGCATCACAAACATGCTGAGAGAACAGCAAATTCCCTCAAATCAGGTGAAGTGCTCTCACCTCTGTGTCTTGCCAGTGATGCATCTTGCATGATATGAAGGATAAAAATGCAGTTACACAGTGTTCGTGACAGTTGAAAATAATAAATATTGTTCCCACCGGAGCTGATAAATACCCGTGACTGCTGCAGAGTTATTTGATCCAGGAATGAACGCAGATTGTTGCTGATACACTTTAATGCACAAGACCAAAGCCAGATGTTTTATTGTTTTTTTCTGCCCAGTGAAGGGTGTATAATTCATCCAGCCCAGGCTTTCAAAATCTAGTTAAGACCATGTAGAGGGGGTGGTGTCAGGACCATATGATACAAACATGGACAGATGTAGAGCTGCATGTTTCTCACAAGAAGAACTAAGTCAACATGTAGAATTTCAATGTACATTTGCAGAAAAAATTATTAGACCACCCTTGTTTTTTTTCAATTTCTTGTTCATTTTAATGCCTGGTACAAATAAAGGTACATTTATTTGGACAAATATAATGATAACAACAAAATAGTTCATAAGAGTTTAATTTCAGAGCTGATATCTAGCCATTTTCCATGGTTTTCTTGATAATAACCAAAATCACTTAAGTTCTTACTTCAGTAACCATGGCATTGTATTGATAAAAACAGTGCTTTTAGGCATTCCATGTTTTCTGTTCTGTCTCTTTTAGTCACATGATACACACAGGAGTTAGTACTTGATTACATTACCATTGTTTTTGATGACTTTTGATGGTCTAGTCATTTTTTCCACAACTGTATAATTCAAGTTGCTGCCACCAAAGCTAGTTCAGAAAGCTGCAAAAAGCTTCAATGTGAGGATGTGTGGTTTTATTAGCTTACTGATGTCACTGCTCCATCATTAAGGCATGAGCAGATCAGACTATAATCATGTTTATCATTAAAGTAATCATATGCATTCTTGTGTAAGACAGTTTTAGGCTTTCATCTGAAATGCTGGTGGTGTGAGTTGTCATGGGAGTCTGGACAGGAACACATTACAGCCTAATCCATCCTGGATGTGTGGGACTGATCTGATGTTTGGGGAAAAAAAACAACATTAGAGTAATTCCTCAAATGTGGTTATCAAACACTCATGACAGACTGTTACAAAAATAAGACATTTTACACTTTAATAGTAAGTGCGTGCCCTAATGTGTCAAAAATGCGAAAAGTAGCGTATTTAGGACTAAATACTCTAGGCTAGGGGTGTCAAACTCATTTCAGTTCAGGGGCCACATTTAGCCCATTTTGATCTCAAGCGGCGGGACCAGTAAAATAATGACATAATAACCTATAAATAACACTGGGTTACAAAAAATTTTTTTTTGCAAGTTGTCTAGGTTTTTTCAACTGAATTAGGAACATTTTGCACCGCTAAATCCAAAAATGACATCTGTTTTTCTCAATCAGGTCAGGTTTTTTTGCTAATTTGATTTTGAAAAATTTGATCTTCTCACAAAATTGATTACATTTTTGTGACTTTATTAGTTGATTTTTTATATAGTTCTCACCCAAAATAGGTTTTAAGAGAAAAAAAATCATTTTCTAACAGGATTCCTGTTAGGTACAATGGTGTATTCACTGCAGATGTAGCAGAATACGTCAGGCTTATTTTTGCAAGATCTTCTAGTTGAAGCCATTTCATTCACCTGTAATATTAAAAAAAAACATTAATCATAAATTGGCAAAAGTAAAATCTTCAGAACTCATTTATTGCAAGAAATATGAAAGAATTTTGTATCGTATGGTGTGAAAATGCCCATAAATGTAAGCAAAAATGTTAAAAAGCCAATATGTAGCATAGGTCAGAAAGTTGACCTGATTGAGCAAAATTAATGTGATTTTTGGATTCAGCACACCAAAATTATCCTAAATCAGCTCAAAAAACTTAAACAATAAATTTGTTGTTGACCAGTGTAATGACTGCCCCAAGTTTTTCTTTTTGTTTTAGTTAAAAACCCCCCCATTAAATTATGAAAATGCTTACATTTGCAAAAAAGATGTGAATAACCTGAGTGAAAGAATGAATTAATACCAAACTGGGTTTATACATTGCCAGTAACCCAGAATAGATGGGGTTACATTTTAGGAAAAGTAAGTCAAAGTTCACATTTTTAATGAATTTTTTAAAATCTTTTTTCTTCTCCCATTTACTTATAATGGGCGAAATTTCAGATGTCTATGAAAACATCAATTTTATTTCAATGTACTTCAAAACTGGCACATATATAGAGGCAATTGATATGCTGACATCAGTACACGCATAGACATGATGACATCACCTGGATCGATGCCAAAATCAGCTACAATACGTGCGAGGGGCGGGGTTTGTTACGCCTGGCACCACTTGTTTAAAATGAATCTGTCATCAAGGCACTGAACAGCAAACTTAATTAACCATTAAAAACAATAAATAAAAACACTTAAACAACAACACTTTAAAGAAAAAAAGCGTTATCTGCATTATGTTTTCTGTAAGTTTTCATAGCTGATACAGACAAGTCCTTCATAGTACTGTGTATCTGGCTCAAGAACAAGTAAACATAAAAAGTAGATGCTCATCAGAGGAAGCCAAGCAGTCTCTAAAAATCCCTCTTAAAGCTGCAGTGCTTGATACTATTTTTTTGTCACTGGGCAAAAAAATCCATAATTACCTCTCAGCATATTGCAATTCAAGTGGTCTGAGAGCACATCAGACTAATGCATCTACTCACTCGCTGTGTTTTCAGGCTGGAGAATATCTACTATATGATGCAGGTTTCTGTCTAATCACAGGTGTTTTCATATAGGTAGAGGGGTTAAATAAACCAGTCGCTGCCCAGATTCTGTCACACATGATCTGGATGTGATTCTGCTGCTGTAGTGTACTGACTTTTGTACAACACTGTAAAATATAGCCAGTTCATCTGTATTATGGTTTTAATTTGGACAGAGAGGAGACAGTTGCAGATGGAAGTTGTGAATTTTCACATTATGTTTTTTTGAGGGGATTTCAGCTCCTGTAGCTTTAACTGTCCACAGGATCTTCTCAGAATGGTGACACTATTTTCCAAGAGACTTTATAAAACAGTAGCTGGTGCTGTTACGTTTTTAATCTTTTACCTTTAATAATTTGTGCATAAAAATTTAACTAATGGAAAAACGACAATTTCGCCAAAAGTCTCATTTTTTGGTTAAAAGTTTTTGCGCTGGCAAGAGGTGGTTTTTTTTGGGGTAGCGCAAATGGTATATCACGCAAATCTGCAATGGAAAGACCTTTTTTCGCAACTAGAGTCAGGTGAATTAAAGAACTGGATGTTGACGTACATTACAACAAGCGAAGAAGAAGAAGAAGAAACATGTTGTGGTATGTGTGGACACACCAGGAAACTCAATCATTTTTAAATTTAATACGAGATAGAGGGGTAATATATAGTAATAATGAATATATCTGTAAATCAACACCATATTTACATTCGTCGCCATGTTTATGGAATGACTTCTCGTGTCATCTTGCGATAATAAATAAACAAATCATCGCATTTGTGATTCAATGGAAAAACTGACATTACGACCCTCTGTGTTTTCGACATTGAGTAAATATCGGTAAAGTTTTGCGCAAATGCCCAATGGAAAATTGACTACTGTCTTGTAATGTGTGTCATAATTACCAAAAATGGTCACTTGCCCAATAAAGGGTTAGCACAAAAAACCCAAAAACTCCTTCATAGTACAGACCCTAGACTGTCGAAGCTGACCGCAATGTGTGTATATGAGTGTGTGTTTAACCAGCCTGGGTTTTGGCAATGGAAACTGCTGCTTTAAAGATGAGACAAATGTAGTGGTCGTCATGCTTTTTTCTATTTATCCTCTTCAAAATATCTCCAGCTGTGTGGGACCTCCTGCAGAAGGGTGGAGGGGAGGGGGCTGCTGCATGTTTCTGCATACTGTATTTATGTGTGTGACGGGAACGAGAGAGGGAGAGAGAGGGTGTATAAGAGGACAGGAGAGGCCATCTGGGTGAGGAGCCTCATTACCAGGCGTGTCAAGCAGCCATGCTCTCCATCAGCGACACAGCTCAGAGACACCAGGAGATAATCAGATAGGGAGAAGGAGGAGGTGGTAAGGGCTCAAATTGAGAGGAGAAAGGACGGAGTGTGTGTTCAAGAGGTATTTGGCATTGGAGGGGAGCTGTCAGTGGTATGGTTAGGGTGGGTAAAGCCGGTAGACAGAGGGCTCAGAGGGCACGTGGGACGATGAGGTTGAAGCAGCAGCAGAGTAAATACAGCACTCAAGTAAAACACAGAGCGCATTTTCCTCTGTTTCAGAAAATGTTTTGGGAGATGGAGAAGGGAGGTGTTTTTATATCGTTGCATAAACTCAAGAAAATGTGAAGACTTGGATGGAAAGCCTTAGTCGATCATTAATGAAAGAGGCCAAAACATTTGCTGCTTGATAAGTTATGAAGATTTGTTGTTTTTTTTTATGTGCTTATACTCAGTGAACATCTTGGGCTGAGCTACACAGGCTGTTTAACCCATAAAGACCCAAACATTTACCACCAACCTGATCTAAACTGTTTAATACCTGTTGATCCACTAATCATATCAATACATATCAATAATTGGTGTAAAATGCAGTTTGTCATCTTTTCATGGTCATCAGATATGACCCATTTGTTCAGAGGCTCTGTAGTTACCGTGGAAACACCGTCATCTTCTACAGCATTGATTCACCAGTGGAGACACTTGATTTATGTTCAGTTAATGATATATTTTACTAGGGCTGCACGATTTTGGCAAAAAAAAAAATCCCGATTTTTTCCTCTAAAAACTCGATTTTCGATTTCGATTTTTGGGTATAACTAGAAAAGGCAACAGCAGTCAACATGTCGTTTTCGTGAGCAGCCCACAATGCAAGCCACTGCTCTGACCTCAAAGCTGTGATGGGATCACGTGATGAACCTACAGTTTTGTTTTGTTTTTTCTCTTCATTAAATCTTTGAAATGAAGTAGAGTATACAAACAATGTATACAACAAGAAAATAACATAAGTTTGTCAGGGGGAATACACTATAAGAAAATGTCCAAATCAGAGCAAATACTGATAGTTGTTACAACCTTTTTGTTTCCACATTTATCTAACAGCTTTAAATAAATTTCAACATCTTACAAAACATAAATAATATTTGGTTTTGTGTTACAGAACTTACATTTGTGAATGAAAAATTTAGCAAGTAAGAGGACTAAATTAATTATTAAAAAAAAAAAAAAAAAGTTTTTTTTTTTCTTTCTTTTCTGGGTATCTGGGCCCACAGAAGTGATACCAGTGTCAGTCAGTGACAGGCATCAGTCGTGCGTGCGTGCGTGGACCAGGTTAATATGAGTGTTCCCCATGCGGTTCTATTTAAACTGGGGGATCCGTGCGTGGAATAGACCGACCCAGGACACACTGGAGGGATTCTGTCCCTGGAGCTGGTGGATGTGTGTGGGCACAGGGCTGTCTGGGCTCCTCTGCTGAGGCTGATGACCCCGAGACCCGGACCCGGTTCGGAAGAAGACAGTACGGTACGGATCCGGGACAACGGAAGATTAGTGATCCGCTTGCAGTTATATTTCAATTGCGGGATCCGTGCGTGAAGCCACGGCTTATATTGGTATACGTACTGCGGGTTCATGAACAGATTTAACGTCCGGTCATTACACGGACTTCTGTGACAGACCGCTGTCACAGGAAGAGCCTACGGGAGCCCGCGGGCACGCGGAGGCGCGCGGCCCGGAGGCATGAGAGAGATGAAATCGATTTTACGATTTCCCTTTTTTAAAAATTGTCCTAACTAAAAAATCCGATTTCGATTTAAAATCGATTAATCGTGCAGCCCTATATTTTACTGAGAAAGTCCCTTTTTTCCCCAGTTTTCTCTGTTTTGATATAATAACTTGTAAATTTACTCTGAGCATTTTTGAACATCTACATGATCAGTGAATTAAATATAGGAAAATACATGATTTGCACCAGAAAAACGCAAAATAAAGAGGATAATATTACAATAAATGTTGAAAAATCACTTTAGAAAATGTAAATATGGAAAAAAAAAATAATTTGGGAACTGCCAAAAAAGTAGCACTGGGTATTTTTGGGTTAATAACATCATCTTGGTGTATATCAGGTTAAAAAAAACACGGCACCAGAATCACTATTTCTTCTTTAAGCAAGCCAAAGCACAGAATAAAGTCATTGTAATCAGATTGTGCAGATTATGTTGTTATTTTCACAGTAAAAACAGACAGTAACATTCTGCTGTTGAAAAAAGTCAGTGGGGTAAATACAGTATTTTGGCACCAGGTAGAAAGTTTAAAACCCTAATTTCTACACCAGTAAAATAACATTTCGATTTGGTCAATTTTAGGGTACCACAGTATTGGTGCAATGCTACAACTGGGGTTTCATCAATTTAATTTCTTTTTTTTTTTTTTTTTTTTTATAAAGACCATGATTCGTGTGACAATCCAACGGGAGTTACAGTCATACTATAAGTTTCCTAGTTTTCCGTAATTTGTCTGTGTATGATGGCTGTCTGTTGTTATCTTACTAGAAATATTTAATTCTTACATCATTCTGGACAGATACATTTTCCGGCACATACAGCAGCAGTGTTTCCATTAATTATGTTGACTGTGACAGCCTAATTTGTCCCATTGGAGTTTACAATTAATCAAAAACATTTTAATGGTAAGTGTAAAGTATCTGTTTTAATCAGACTCAGTGCACATTGGAGTTCAGAAGCTGGACCTGCAGCTCACAGACTTAGGGTAATTCTTCATCACTATTACTTTATCAACAGCAAAACAACACACATTTTGGAAGTTATTACAGACTAAACCCAAACACATCAGTACAGACTGGCGATAAAGTATCACTATAAATGGACTGAAATAAACTCATTAACCTATAGCGACCTGTGCTAATGACATTAATGCTACAAGCCCACAGGTTAGTGTAACATTTTGGAAAATGCCATAATTGCACTAGTAAAATACACATTAGCTGAGGAGGAAACAATACAGTCATTTATGTTTTTAATCATGTTATCTGTGCGAACCTTCTGAAAAGTAGATAACATGCCAAATTAAGACTGGTTAGAACGCTCAGGCTTCTAATTGACCTTGAAATTCTCTATGTGGCAAAAACCATGCATTTTATTCAGCATATGTGATTTATTCACGGAATAATAATCAGCATATTTACAAATTAAATTAATCTTCAGTTGAGAAGGCTCTAAACTGTCATTCATATTTTGTGGACTTTTAATTTCCATTTTTATAAGAATAGGGACTAAAAAAATTGAACTAAATAAACAATACTTCAAATTTACATGTTTTCATATATTTGCATGTCACTATGAGACTGTGTCACACAGAAGCTGTCAACTTACATGTGATGTATACAAGTCCAGAGTCAAGCAACTATTACTAAATTATAAAATGTCATGAATTTAAGAAGCTCTGAGATGTTGGAAAGCTTATGTGTATTAATGTGATTGCAACCAGGGTGATTTGCATGAATGGATATGTAGTAACCCCACTGGACAAGAACTAGAGATACCACTGTGGAATGAATCTAGACAAGGCATGTAAACCAAGTGAGAAATCAGCATTTTTATTTAGCAAATCCGTGTGATTTATTCATAATATCACTGTCCTGCAGAAACCTCATACCGCATCTTTGAAAAAGCAAACATATCAGTAAGTGAGAGAAAACTGATTGATTTCCCTGTTGGTATTTGTAGGACTTCTGCATAATCGAAGGTGCAGCCTGATCCTATGAAATATTTTCTCACTGGGAGGATCCTTGGTGAAAATAAAGAAAAAGTGGTTAATTTTGTAGATAAAAGGTCTCTTCAGAGCAACTACAGATGTGTTTATAAGTTTATGGTAATACAGAATTAACCAAGCTGGGCTGAGTGTGATGTGAGCCCACCAGAGGTATCACAGTGGATGTGATGAGAATCTGGAGTGGGCTTCTCTGCCCATCAGAGAAATCAAGGTTTTTATGAGGTGAATTCTTTTCAAAGTCATCATGTCTCTAAAATACGTTGATCTCAGGCTGCTATGTTAATGTGAAAGCAGCCAAGCTTAGCTGAATGAATTGATGGGAAACACCGGAGGGAGAACTCTGACTTTGTTTTGCTTAGGACCTAAATACAGTGAATATAATCAATGTGTCCCAGAAAACGAGTAGGGAGGAAAGGATTTTTGGAAGGATGGAAAAATGTAAAGAAGGAAGTAGGAACAGTGTAAGGAAATGAAGGAGGTTGAGGAAGTTATGGTGTAATGTTGTACAGCCTGTAAAAACATGCAGACGAATGCAGATTGTGGATAAATTAATAGTATCCGTTGGTCTAAATGCAAACACACTTGAGCCTTGAAGATAACATTTATCATAGCAAAGCAGAGGTTCAGAGATTTGCAATGTAAACACTTTGGTTTAATGCTACGGTACAGATTTTATGCTTCATCAGACCTCCCACCAACAATGAATTTCTGTATTTTTGCAACTGTTTTAATACTAATGCAGCATTTTGGATTTTTCCATCAAATCTGGCACATGACACAGTTAGTATGAATCTGTTTGAGGGTAGCTGCTCTTGGTAGAAGAAATCATCAGTTACTGCAACGTGTGGGCATTGAACGGTACAGTGATATGTAAAAGGTCATAGGCCATTTATTGATGGCAATAGAACATTGTTCAATTCAATATATTCTCCTATAAAGCACCGTATAGGTATACACACAAGAGAAAGGCATGTTTTTCAGCCATGTCCTAGAATGCCTTTGTAAATAAATCATTAAATGGACATCAGCCCTGAACAAACCAGAGTGGTACAATGACACGATGCCATACTGAATGTTCTATAACATTTATCTGTGCAACCCGATAAAGTGGTTGAATTCAAAGTAAGATGTAATTATTTTAGATAATTCATTCATCAAAACAGGGGTAGTTGTTTGTTTACCTGCTTTACTAGTTTCAGCTACTTCCTGTAGCCTTCATCAGAAGCGTCACAATGATGTTGCTGTAGCATGTCTTACGTCTTCTCCAGGACCGCATCCCAGGTGTGTGATAAGGTGTACAGGGTGGGGAAGCAAAATTTACAATATTTTGAGGCAGGGATTGAAAGACAGTGTATGACCAGTTAGTTTATTGAAAGTCATGAGAATTTATTTGCCACAAGAAAATTTACATCGTGGAAAATGTTTTTATTCTATGTGTCCTTCTTTCTCAATAACTGCCTTCACACGCTTCCTGAAACTTGCGCAAGTGTTCCTCAAATATTCGGGTGACAACTTCTCCCATTCTTCTTTAATAGTATCTTTAAGAAAGTTGACATTGGTGTGTGATGTTCTATTGGTAGCATGTTCTAAAACGCCCCAAATAGCAGAATCCAGAGGGTTTAGATCTGGGCTAGAAGGCGGCCATAAACATGATTCCCAAAAATTGCTAAAGTTGGATTTGTTGCTGTTGTCAACAAGTGTTTTGGTGTTCTTGTGTAAGATTTGAACTTCAAATCATATTTTACTGCATTTCTAACGGTCTTGTTGTCTACCTCAAGTTCAGTTGCCATTTTTCTCATGGATTTGGTTGGATCCTTTAGGATTTTGGATTTGAGAGCTTTGATAAAAGCTTTGGTACGTTTTTTTTGTTGCTTCCTCCGCTTCCAGACTTTCTCGTAATAGTTTTGCTCATAGTCATTCTCTTCTTTCCATTATAAACAGTCTTTATGGACACTCCAACTATTTTTGAAATCTCCTTTGGCAGGGCTCGTGACTGCGACTGAATTACGGTCGCATGCGCCTGAGAATTTCGGTAGTGCGACTGTTTTTGAGATTACGATCGCACGGTGCGCCAATAAAAAAATGAGCGAAAATTAATACGTGCGCCTAGAATAATGGCTGCAGAAGTAACTCGTCAGCTGAAAATAAACAAGCTCCACGCCCCGCTGACTGAAGCGGAAAGTCTAGTCCCCGCCCCCTCGCGTGCGCATCTCTGCAGATGGTCCAACACTGCATGACTTCGATGCACTGCCAGCGGTCAGGAAGTACCTACACTCTGGCACCAGGTCAAGGAGACCTGACTTCAGGCATCGTGGTGCAGACCACAGTGACTAAGGGGCACCAGGTCAAGGAGACCTGACTTCAGGCGTCGTGGTGCAGACCACAGTGACTAAGGGGCACCAGGTCAAGGAGGCCTGACTTCAGGCGTCGTGGTGCAGACCACAGTGACTAAGGGGCACCAGGTCAAGGAGACCTGACTTCAGGCGTGGTGTAGACCACAGTGACTAAGGGCCTTTAGGCCATGAAATAAAAAAGTTGGTTGTTGCAAATAATGGTGTGATTCGTCTTTCTTCTCCAAGAACCAACTAAAGTATATACCACACATTGACAATTGTTTTGCACCTGTGTCAATGTAAGCTTTTTCTTTCATACTCTATTCAAATACTTTATTCTAGGTTGTTAACATTGCTTAAATACATATAGGAATATTACTTGGTATGGCCAAGAGTTTTGCTTGTTCTCCAAATTTTTTATATAATAGTGGTGCGCCTAGATTTTAGCCTGTGCTCCTAACTTTTTAGGGTTAGGAGCACAGTGCTCCTAGGTCAAAAAGTTAATTTTGAGCCCTGTCCTTTGGTGTGATGAATGCGTTCAGCAAATCATACACTCTTTGACGTTTGCTTTCCTGATTACTCATATGGGCAAAAGTTTCTGAAAAGGTATGGATAATAGTGTTAGGTATGATGATGACATCAATATATGTTTGGTTTCAAAACAATTGACGTAGTGCCTGCTGAGAAAAAACAACTAAATGTTCATTGTAAATTTTGCTTCCCCACCCTGTATGTGCCATCATCCCTGTTCATTGTCTTTGGCATGTGTTTCTGTATCTCAACGGCCCTCCTGAGTTTCACATTCTACGGTCGTATGGTGGTGTGTGTGTGTACTCAGTGTGAGGTACACACAGCATGGACTGCACCCCCCTTGTGTTGGCCGGTCGCTAGTCATGGCCGATCACGTGAAAATTGAGCATGGCCGATTAATTGGCACAAGTCTATTTTACATAATTTTAATTTTGCTACGTATTATTTGATGTTGTCATCTTTAGTCTTTATGCCATTGTTGTCTTTTACATCTTGTTGTATCTTTGTTGTTTTGGTCTTCAGAAATCATTCTTGTCGTGTTATATCATTTGCAGCTGAGGGCACTTTTCACCTATTACACAGTTGTTGTATGTTGAACTCTACTTTGCCCTAAGTTGGCAAAGGCAGCTCTATATTGACAGTTGATATTATTCCGACCTGGTTGGAGTAACTTGGTTAAAAATACGGTTGCCTTTCGCCTCATCCTCTGTAGCATATGTTCACAAATCCCTGGCTTCTGCTGCAGATCAGTGTACAAATGGAACCATAAACACTGGCTTCAGTGGCCTCCATGTCCAACAACGTGCTTCATCGGACATCTTTGTCACTGCTTTGCGGGTTAGTTTAGGACCACGATCAGTTTAGTCTGGAATTTTGGACACATTTAAACACAAATGTGAACAGCCAAAAAAACAAAAAATAAAATAAAATCTGAATTCAACTGGCCTCCCACCAGGAGTGAGGTTTCCCTTGGTTGTTTGATATTTATCCAGTATTTTGGAGTTTGACATTCAGCCTGGCACATGCAGCAGTGCCTGTGTCTCTGCTTGTTCAAGGGTAATCCGGTTTTATTTGGTAGATCTGAGCAATTATTGTAATGTGTGCATGTTTTTTGTTGGCGGCTGACTGAGTTCAACCCTAGTGTTGGTATGTTGTGATTGGCTTGCAGGAAGCCAAGAATTAATCACTGACATTGTGCCAAAGACACAGCTCATATGACCAACAGGTGTACTTCAGAGGGATCCTCAGGGAGCTAAAATTAGCCAGGTGTTAAGTTGGAATAGTGCTGCTTCCTTCCTGTCAATAAGAAACACAGTGTTAGCAGGAAGATGAATAGAAAGGAGCACACACTTTGACATTTTGGATTTTAGTTGGTTTAATTCTTTTCCTGACATGTGTCACAGCGCAGCACTGAAGTAGGTCAGGCTGCTGGCTCAGAGCTAAGAAAAAGTAAACTGCACAAAGCCAATACATTACTTGCTGGAACTGAAATAAGTATCAGGGGTCAGAACGGGCATGTGGAATCAATGGATCAATAAAGGATTTCAGCATTAATTATGTTGCTAGATTGTGTCACAAATAAGTATCCATTATCAGAGTGACTGAAAGCAGATATCAGATGTACATTTTAGCAGCTGCATTACTGTATGCACTGCAAATTATTTGGTTCTTACCAAGATTTTAAAAAAAGTATCTTGCTTTAAGAGTTAATTTCTTATTTTAAGTGTTCATACATCTGTAGACATGCTTATTTCTACAGGGTGTCCCATAAGTCTCCATACATAGGAAAAATAAACATAAACTTGACATAAACCATTTTTATTTATATAATATGCTCTATATGACTGCCATTTTGTTGGGAACACATTCAATGCGTGTCCTCCGCTGCTGAAGAACTATAAAGAAGAAATATAAAGAAATACATGTTAGAACCATATATGTATGGAATGTATTATGTCTCCTATGTATGGAGACTTATGGGACACCCTGTAGATGTAACAATATTAATTCAAGAAATCTTGTTATGTGAAATTATCTTGCTGCATGGGCAGATATTTCACTTCTTTTGAGTACCTTTTTCCTCAGATTTTATCTTTTTTTTTTTAGACACCCATTTTGCAGTTTGTTGGCAAAAAGAAAAAAAAAAGAAAACACAATTTGCAACTATTTCAGTAAAAGGGATACTGATAGAGAAGAACAAGCTTTATTGTCATTGTACACATTGATTGGGATGGGTATTTAAAGCAAATATAGTATTGATAATCAATGGGAACTGTTTTCTCAGATGACTTTTATTTTACTGTAGAAATATAAGTTCATTGCCATGATACAGCAGCTTGGAAAAGTCTGCTGGGTAATGGTCTTTATATGCTATGATTAATTGGTTTCTGGTTACAGAAACAGAAAAATAAGTAAATGAGAACAGCTTTGAAGTGAACTGGGTTTTATTAAAACACAGTATGTTGTCACAGATATCAGAAAGTGACTAACCTGAGGTGTAATGAACAGGCCCACACAGTAGCCATTCAAATGTTATGCAAATATCACCAGAATTTTAAGAAAATGGGCAAAAGAAAATGGGCAGATTTCTGCTAGTTTCCACCCCCTCCTGTTATGCAAATATTAAGCACATGGTTGTCATCATTGTTTGAAAGTTTTCCCGTTAGATGTAGTATTTCATACAATCACTCCCTACCTGAGCTATTGACTGAAGAGCTGATAGATGTAAGATCTGATGTAAGATCTTTAAAGCAGCTGACAATTGTTGCCTCTGAATCAAACTTCTGGTCTCAATAATACACTGCTGTTTCCAAGTCTTTCATGGTTTGTCAAAGCCTTTGTCTAATAATATTAAGGCACAATCGCAAACATAGTATTTCTGTTTTTTTTTTTTTTTTGTATTAATCCAATCCAATCTTACTGTTGCAGTCCCCTTGTTGCACACACATTTATTAGCTAAACCTGTGTCCACCGCACTTATTTGCATCTGCCTTTACCTTGATATGCCTATTTTATTCATCTCTCCCAAGTGTAAAAATGTGTTTGCAATATTCTTGGGTTTCTTGCGCTTAGGATTGTTGATGGAACAAAAACTAGCAACAGCAGTCTGGAGCTCGTGTGACACTGAAAAGGCTAAGTAATTCAATTCAGTGCATTTCAGTTTTATTTATATAGCCCAATATCACAAATTGGAGATTTTCCTCAAAGGACTTTACAATATGCACGATATTCAACACCCTCTTTCCTTAAACCACTGGTTATTCACCTTTATCTGGGTAAATAAGATAAGCTTTGTTACATGTGCAGGTTCATTTTCATTGTGTAAAGAGCAGAATGAGTTTAAAACCTGGCGAAAATGGATCCACGCTTTTTGTTAGTCTAAAATACAACATGTGAGGAACACCTACACTGCATGTTGTCATAGGCAGGGAATGACAGCGACACATCCAGCAGGATTTGTCACCAGATCAGCTAATAATGTTAAAAAAAACAAGGGGAAATTTATTTAACCCTATAATGCCAAATGTATCATATTTGATACATGAGTTTTGAAGTCCTCTACCTGATCAGTGTGATATGTTTTTTTTTCTTTAAACCTGATATGTACAATTCGATACATGCAATACAGGGATATTCCACCAGGGGGGAGGAATTCGTTCACCAGAAGCCTTTCCAGTGACGCTACAAGATTGTCATTAAAGGTAGGGTTGAAGATCCGGGAAAAATGGTTTGAGCAAGCTATATTTTGAAAATACACAATTCAAAAGTCCAAACCCCTTTCTTCAGACTTTCCCCCAAAGCCACACCTCCAGAGTACCGGATTGTACTCGCAGAGAGGGGAGGGACAAATGGCAGTTGAGTTTGATAGACATGTCACCACTGAATCATCTCGATGGGCCGGTTAAAATGATTGGATGGTGTTTTTTCAGTCCTTTCCATTCCACAGGTGACTAAAAATTTTTTATTTTGTGTTAGAGCATTTAATTAATTGGTTGCAATCAGGGTGTGAAGGGGATTTTAAGCAATATAGTAAAAAATGCTCCAGGAAAACGTCTCCTACCCTACCTTTAATGAGGAAGCAGGCAGAACTTTGCCAATTTTGAAAATGAATTACCAATTTGTCAGACAGGTTTGTGTTACATTATGTTTTTGTTTGTTCAAAAATGATAATATTTGAGCATTGAGACCCGATGTATCAAATATGATACAAAATTGAAACTCATACATGGAAATTGATATTTAAAAAAAAAAAGTTTGGGTTGTTCAAAAGGACCAATAAAGGCTCTGTTTTCAAAGAACTGGAATTTTCTGTCAATGATTTAATGGTTCGGGCTTTACAGGGTTAAAAGGGGTACATAAATGAGTAATTTTTTTTTTTTTTTTTTTTAAATGAAGTAATGGTTATTAAAAAAATATGATGGTCATGACCCATTCTCAGTCACATCATCTTCTTTAGGGTCTAAATCTGGGCTTTCACTTTTGAGAAACCTGAAGTGGCTGCACAAAATAGTTGACTTGACTGTGTTGACATTTGTTTGTGATGAGAAAATAGAAAATCAAGGCTTTGTGGTGTTGACAAACACATAAACACAGTCTGATGTTCAATGGGACCTTGTTTATTGATGCACGTGCGATAAGGCTCTCTGAATATTTGGATGAATGTGTTTGTGTATTTGGTTCTTTGTATGTTTCATTGTTTATTGTATTTGTGAATGTATGCTTATTACAGCAGCGTGTTAATATTTGACTTGTGCTTTTCCCTGTGGGCTGTGTTGCCTCCTATAAACCACATCTTCCACAGAACAAAATCTAGGGCTGTGCATGTGTGTGTACACCCCCGTGTGTGTGTGTGTCTGTGTTTCCTAGCTGTTTTGTTGTCAGACTAGCATTGATAATGCTGAGGAGAAAATCAATAGTTAATTCTACCAGGGACACAATAGCTACTCTGCCCAGCTCTATTCTACTGCAGGCTTAGACACAGAACGAAACAGGGCATGAGTTGATGAATTGGTAAGTGTGTGTGCATGTGAGTTCATACAGAGTGTGCATGTATGCTACTGCACTGAGACTGTTTACTTTGCTGGAAAAAAAATGGATGACAAAAAACTCCTTAAGACACAGCACAACTCCTGGTTTGAATACATTCCCAAGTTTTATGGAGTGTTATTTTTCTCATTTTCACATGTGATTCCAGGTTGGAATACTATTAAATGGCAAATAATCCACATTAATAACCTATTATAACAACCTTTTAAGTGTCCTACATTCTCCAGTGTTGTATCTACAGGGTGGGGAAGCAAAATTTACAATATTTTGAGGCAGGGATTGAAAGACAGTGTATGACCAATTAGTTTATTGAAAGTCACGAGAATTTATTTGCCACAAGAAAATTTACATCATAGAAAATGTTTTTATTCTATGTGTCCTCCTTCTTTCTCAATAACTGCCTTCACATGCTTCCTGAAACTTGCGCAAGTGTTCCTCAAATATTCAGGTGACAACTTCTCCCATTCTTCTTTAATAGTATCTTCCAGACTTTCTCATAGTAGTTTTGCTCATAGTCATTCTCTTCTTTACATTATAAACAGTCTTTATGGACACTCCAACTATTTTTGAAATCTCCTTTGGTGTGACCAGTGCATTCAGCAAATCACACACTCTTTGACGTTTGCTTTCCTGATTACTCATATGGGCAAAAGTTTGTGAAAAGGTATGGATAATAGTGTTAGGTATGATTATGACATCAATATATGTTTGGTTTCAAAACAATTGACGTAGTGCCTGCTGAGAAAAAACAACTAAATGTTCATTGTAAATTTTGCTTCCCCACCCTGTAGAATGTAACAATTACCAGTATAACGATAAACCGTGGTAAAATTCCAGATGGTTAGTATTACTGTTTAAATTCTAATTATCATGATAACCGTGTTTGATTACCGCACTTTGAAAACTCACGGTACTGCTCATTTCCTGGAGAAGCAGCAGCATTCCAGGCACGCACGCCAGTTTGCAATGTCTATCTATCTATGAATAAGAAACTAAAACAACTTAAACTTGATATGGAAAATGGTCAAACAATGGCCTTAAGGTGCCATCTTTAATGCACATTTGTATGTTTGATGTTTACATGTTAATATTTGAATGTTTCTGCCAACAGAAAGTACATTGTGCCTATTATTTTATTTGTTTACTTTTCAAAATACAACTTGGTTAAATTATTTCAGTGTGTGTATTAGTACTTTTTGAACATTTTGAGCACAATTTCAACAATACCGCGATAATAATGATAACCGTGATAATTTTGGTCACAATAACCGTGATACGAAATTTTCATATTGTTACATCCCTAGTTGCATCTATACTTCATTTTTATAGGTAGACCGATGTATTGATTTTTTTCAATACTGGCCATCAGCTTTAATTTCTTTTTTTGAAAGCCGATATTTGATGAGTAGTAAAAATGTTATAAGATATTTGATTAGGCACCTGTGTGGGCAGCACTCGAAGTTCAATAAATGTTAAAAGAGTACTATGTGTATGTGAATTAATAATTCAATTAAATTGATGCATAAAAATCTTAACTAAGTGTTTCAATTGTATTTTATGGCCAATGTGTTTAAAAAAAAATGGGCTTAAATATCGGCCTCAAAAATCAGCTGTAGATATCGGCCATTGGCTAAAAATCAGCGTCAGCCTTAGACAAACCCATATTGGTCGACCTCTATTCATTTTGGCAATTCAGACTCAATAGTGGTGTACAAGACATGTTGAATAATGTTGTTTACATCTTCTGCACAGTGTTCCCACAGAGTCCTATAAATAAAAAATGACAAATTATGACATTTCATTTCTAATGTATATAATTTTGGCGTCCTCGTTACCATCGTAATTAACTTTAATTTCTGCCTGCATGCTCTGCTCTGAAACTCTGCTTCTTATGTATGTATTACGTTTTGTCAATGTTGCCTTTTTACTCTGCCAAGTTATCAGAATTATCAGTCTTGAAGGTTTTTTCCATGCAGTGAGAACTTGGATGTTTGGTGTGGGATTTGTCAACGCTGAGTGGAATCAAAGTAAGCACAGACCAGTTTCTGTCATTTTAATAAATACTGTCATGTACATGGCACCTGTAGGTTGATAAATTCGATTTGTCTGTGGAAATAACATTTGTTTTTCAAATGAAGAGGGTGATTAAAGTTTTTGTTTGTTTGCTAGCTATTGATGAGCTGCTCAGTTTACCATAAAACTAAACATTGGATTTGATAATTAGTTAACAAATAGACAATAAATAACACTGAGGTTACTGTTAAATTCAATTCAGCTTCATTTATAGAGCACATTTCATGCACAAGGCAGACTCAATGGGCTTCACAACAGGTATATAACATAAAAACATAATAGTTAATAGTAGTTAATAATAGTTGAGTATGAAAACGAGCAACTGTCAAATAAGGTTTCTGAGGTTACTTTTGCTATTCATATTCAGCCTATCGTATGGACTTGGGTTGATTCCTCCAAACATACAATAGAACCAGATCCTGAGCCAGCAGGGTTCAAGGACTGGTTCCATTGTACGTTTTACATACAGTCTGGTTTGGCTTTGAACACAGAGGTCATGTTTTCACTGCCATGCATTGGGCATGGTCAAGTGTTTACATAGGGTAAAAAAAAATATTCAGATGATAATGAGGCGGCCTACATTTACCTGGCATATAAGTGTAATACATGGATGGAAAGGGTATTTCTAGTACTTTGAGGTTATGCAAAGACATTTGTCAATTTCAGCCATTTTAACTGAAATCATTATGAAAAACATTTTGGTTACATAGGGTAAATAAAAACAACATAAAAAATTGGCAAATTTTTCAGCATATCAGAAGTTGCTGTTTTCACTTGAGGCTGCCAAAATTAACATTACTATAGTGTCAGGTATATTGTTGACTGCAACTCCTTCAATTTTGGTGAAAAAAAATTAATCGATCTAGGATTGGAGGATATCAATATGAAGGGAAGTCTGGTTACGTAGGGTAAATTCTCAAGTCCTCGAGGCCGGTAATCAAAATTATCTGTCAAGCATAAATGATTTAATATTATCCCAATATCAGGCTTGGAGTGAAATAAGTATAAATAATGTTTAAAACCTATAATCATTATGGTTGAGTTATAAGCCAGTACTCTCATGGGCAAGTAAAGTATGAAACAAAAATGTAAATGTGGACGTCAAATATAGTTTTTTAAAACAATGAAAATCAATCAGCTCTCATTATTTTTTTTTGTAGACATCATTTAGAAACATTAAAGTTGGTTTTAGGACTCCCAAATAGTTATATATCAGCTACAAATAACAAAATAAGTCTATCTTAAAGTTTTTTTTTTTTTTTTTTACCCAACATATTCCTAGTCCCCTGACTGTGCCTCATTGTAAATTTAATAATGTGCTCCAACTTTGTTCCAAAATTAGTTGACAGAGTTGGCACCATGGTAAAGAAAGAGTCATCTCAATATTTCTGGTTCATTATAAGACAGAGATGAACCAAAGAACGCTGTGATGGGGCACCACAGTATATCATTAATGGGAAATGCTGCAGGGAGGTCATTATTGGCATCTCTACAGGCATTTTTAAGCAGCAATGCAGTAGTCATAGAAATCAGATAGATGTCTACAGAAATGCACAGGGATATGGTAAAACATGGTCTTTGCAAAATCAGGGAGGACAGAAACCTCCTAATGTGCAGAACGGCAAAAGCTTTCTTGGTCTTGATTTTCTGTGTGAATACTATTAAAATTTGACCTCAAAATCCTTCAGACTTGTTGGGATTTAAGCAAAACGAGCCCAGGGACAACTGTCTTGTGATTGAGATTGTGATGGACTGTCTCTAAAGTCAGATGTAACAACACTGTAGCGCTGACGATCTTGGCTTGGCCTGGGAGAGCCGATTGGGTCCGTGTTTGTGATAAAGCCACGTATGCGTCATATGCAGCTGTCATTTATTGATTTTTAAAAGCTCCAAAATATGTTCCCATGACTCTGTTGTATTTGACTATGCTAATGCAGTCAAAATAATCAGTAAAACATGCCAGATGAAAAGGAACAAATCTTCAAAAACTCTGAATCACAACCTAACTTCTATGGAAATGACTAAAAAAAAAAAAACACATATCGCCGTGGGTTAAAGATTCGACACTTTGACCTTGTGGTTTAAACTTTGCACGTCTGAATTAGAGATGTTCAGCTGCTATAACACAGACTACTGACCCTTACACATTTGCAAATACAAACATCTGCAGCTGCAACGAGTTTGGATTGACCTCCTTTCTTCATCTTCCGTCTTGTCCGGCGTTCTCTCTCATCTCTCTCTTAGTCTCTGATCTTTCTGGGTGCTTATATTTTCCCAAGGAGCTTCCTGTGGTAACACATGGTGTCAATAATGAGCCCCCTACACACACACACACACACACACACACACACACACACACACACACACACACACACACACACACTGACAGATACTTGCCCCTCCTCCGCAGCTCATAATCCTTCGTCCAGTCTTTCCTACTTCTTTCTTCTTTGTCCCTGTCTGCTCTGTCTTTCCTTTCTACCCATCATCCCTTGTGCTCCTCCAGGCGTCCTCCTTTTTCACTCCGTCTTCATTTAGTCTCCATCCTCCTATTCCCCAATTTCTTCTTTTTGTTGTCCTCCTTCTTTCTCATCTTTTCTTGTTGTTTCATCATATCTTTATCCTTTATTCCATTTGCACATTTTCATACCTTGCGTCTCCATTGAACAAAAAGCCTTAAATGTCTTAATTGCAAAAAAAAGTCAGTTGTCTCATTGATTTCTTGCACATTTCTATAAAAAGCAGCCTCTTTCCACCTTTTTTTCCCCCCTCCCCTCCCCTCTTCTACCTCCTCTCTGCTGACTTGCTTTCATCCGTGTAGGAGTATCGCTGACAACCTCTGCGTCCGTACCCGAGCTCAATGTCTGGCCTCAGTTTGTTTGTCTTGCCGTGCCTTCACCGTTGGTTTCTGGACGTCTTATTGTTTTGTTCCAGCTCAAATCACTTCAGTTCAAAACGTCTGTTTATCCACCGCGAACACACTGAGAGCAAGCTGTCTTTTACAGGAGAAATCTGTCTGACACAGGCGGTTCAAAGACAGCCATAAAGCAAGACAGGCACCCCCCAGCTCTCCTTTGGATTGGATTGTTTGTTTGGTTTGCTTCTCTCATTCGGAGTTAAACTTTGGGAAGTTTTTAGGTTGTTGATTTAGTTTTTTCTCCTGTATTATGTTATGTTATTTGTTCTTTATGTTATGTAACTTAAAGCAGTGCAAAGAGTATTTTCATTTAATCAGAAACTAGCATGATTTGGATTAATTGGATAATATTCAGGTGTAATATACGTTGTTATTTTACATCTTAATATGGTAAAATAGTGTTATGTTGTACAGATGAGCGATCTCATTTCAGAAGTTCGTAAGTAGGGATGCTCCGATAACACTTTTTTCCAGACCAAGTACAAGTACTTACATTTGATTACTTGCCAATACCGAGTACCAATATGAGTACTTAGTAATACCATGACAGCTCTTAGTTACTTTTGAAAATGTGCTTTATTGTCGTTGTCATTAGTCTGACTGTAACAAAGTGCTGCTACTGACATTTAATGCATTGGAATGAGTGTTTCTCAATCAAACCACCAGAGGGCGCTGCTCTGATTTAACCATACTGGACAAATACCACAAAGAAGAGTAAAGTTTTTTGAGAAGAATAAGAAGAAAGTCAATAATAACAAACATGGCAACAACAGAGGAGGTAATACTGATGTGGATGGGGATGTTGATATTGATGAGGGCAGTTGTCATAAATATGTCAGTAGTTTTTCACTAACTCACACAGTCACTCTTTCAAAATATCTGCTACCTCCATGGTTCCCGGTGGTACTGCTTCTCCGTATGGGTACGCACAGAGCCTTATATATAAAATAATATGATGATCTTTATATGGCTCTGCGTCCGCTAGCTCTCGGAAAACAGGCAGAATTACGTACAGAATGTACACAGAGGACGGACAGAACGCTCCATCTGTATCCGTCTGTATCTTTAACGTAACTTTCAGTCACTGTTACTTTTGTCATCGTCGTTTATTTTGAAAAATGTCCACACTGCTGACATTACTCCTCCGCCACGTACCTGCTGACTGCTGGTGTCAAGTGGTATTGGTGTGTTTATATCGGAGCACTTTTACAAGTACGAGTAGGCGTACACATGCTCAGTATCGGACCGATACTGGTATTGGTATCGGTGCATCTCTATTCACAAGCTCTTTTTCCACTGAATTGTAGAGATTGTGTAATTTTAATGTGATCATCCTATTTCTGTTTTGAAACCTCACAGAAATTCATTTGATAACATGGACTTACACTATGTCAGTAGTCCAACAGAACTTTGTTGCCTAATAACAGATCTGTTAACAAATTACTTCATGTATTTTGTTCCCCCATAATGTGACATACATGTGAAGGGTGCAACTTGACTAACAGCAGCAGCTAGCAGCCGTTTGATGAATGATAACTAAAACAGTAGTTGCAAATGAAAATTCAACATATGACAAAGTAGAAAATGCAGGATAGAGGTGACTGATGCAGTCATTTTTTTATTCAGCATGACATGTGACGTGTATAGCAGCAACCATCTGCTGGACAAATGTAGGATGGTCACAATTTAAAGTGTGAATATGTCTATAAAGAATATTTGATTATCATTATTCTTACTTATTCTTTTTTTCATATATTTTACCTTGCCAGTTTATATACAATTCTATATCTCTTTACTTAAATTATCTATGAAATTTTATATTAATAAGATTTAACTGCAGCAACATACAGCAAATGCAGAGAAAAAGACAGGTAGAAAAACCTGAAATGAGAATATAAGAGAAATTTTGTATGTATACAAATATAATCATGATTTCAATACAAGAATAATGCTATAGTGGGGAAATAATAATGCCTTTAATGTAATATTGTGTTTTAATTGTGCAAATAAAGTAACACATTGCTTGTGGTATATGTGTAATTCACAGGACATTTCAGATTGAGCAAGAAAGTACCTTATTTCCTCAAATAAAAACTGGGAGTCAGTTACAAGCTGGGTCTCAAATAATTGCCAGTTTGGGGTCAACACAAACAAGTAAAAGGTGTTTCTCAAATACAAGCCTAATAAGAAATAATATGGGTCAGCCTCTAGTGCCTGTAATGTAGTGAGCTGTGAGTTAAACACAAACATTACCTCTACAAGTTTAATTTAACATCCAACAGTATAATTCAGCCGCTTTCAACACTTCATCTGTTGTTTTCCAGTTTCAGTCACTGCAGGTGTATGTAAAACTGTTATTTGTAGAAACAACAAACCTGTCAGGTAGGGCTGCACGATTTAGGCCAAAAATAAAATCCCAATTTTTTTTTCCCCCTCGAACAACTCGATTTTCGATTTCTGGGTAAAACTACAAAAGACAACAGAAGTCGGCATGTCGTTTTCATGTGCAGCCCGCAATACAACGCGCTGCTCCCACTCTGGGGTGTGATGATGTTTGAGATGCTGAAATAAGTTGGTTGTGCCGCTCTCTTTGACAGATAGGCAGAGTTTGCAGTGAGGAACGGTTTGGTCTTCATCGGAAACTTCGAAGCTGTACCAACTTGCTCTTGCTATTTTTAGCCATGAACTTCTCACTCTCCTTTTGTGTACTGATGAGTGGAGACCTCTCTCACAGTTAGGAGGAGGAGTCTACGGTAGCCCTGAGGCGTGGGCCCAGAGAGACAAGAGAGATGAAATTGGATTTGACGATTACCCTTTATTAAACATCATCCGAATTAAATAATCTGATTTTGACTTAAATTAATTAATTGTGCATCCCTACTGTCAGGACGACAGAGTTTACATAATGAAAGCTATGTATGGTTTCTATCCACTGACACATGGGAGGACTTTTATTTTTTACCACTTAAAGGGGTCATATTTTGCTAAACCCACTTTTATCAGTATTTATTTATATGTCTTTGGTACATTTATGTGTGTATTTGGACCCTAATAGTTAACAAAGTTTGAATTTGAACCCTCCAGGTGCTGTGACGCTATCTTTATATTCATTTCAGCAAAAATCGAGTGGATTTCTACAACCTGTTTCAATTCCTACTTAATTTGTTACATTTTATAACTTGTTATGTCATGACATTTGCACATAGAAGGTCAAGACTTCCAAAAAACATTTCTCCGAGTACGCCATAATTGTTTATCAGCAGCAGTGGTTGTAGTCCATACTGAAAATATGTCCAAACTTTGAGCCAGTTACCTAAAATGTTCAGTCGTTGGTTGTATTAATGAACACAAGTGGCTGAACGGGACAGAGCAGCACAGTCAACAACCTGGAGGAGGTGGGGTGTGTAGAGGCTTATTTGCATTTAAAGGGCCAGCGCTCAAAACGACCTTTCTCGTGTCATTAGGCAGAAATAGGGTTGAAGATGGACCTGTGGAGTTGACTTAATGAAGAATTCAGACCCAAGCATAGCATTTACAGTTTATGTAGACCACAGGGAAATGTTTTAAAATGCAGAATTCCATTTAAAAAAGCTAAATATCACTCCTTTAAGGAAGTGTTGCATTTGTATAAAAGTTACTACAGATCTCTTAACACTGCAAATAGCAGTTTCACATTAAATGCCAACATTTGTACCTATAAAACAGAGGGAATTAAAAACATACAGTATGTCAGCGTCTAATTCAGGCTTCCTTCAAATAAAATCCTGGTACAATAAGATCAACTATACCAATTGTGTTTCCCAAGTTATACACACTTGTGACTGGGTAACCTCTTAGAATTAAAATTCCATAATTCTAGTCAAATCTGCTATATAGCTTGACACAATAATGCCAAGTTCATCAAAATGCAAGGGTTAGTCATGCTCCATTAGCATCTTATATCCTGTAACTGTAACCTTGGATGTAAACACAACTGTAATCTAAGTGTTTGACGTAAAGTTGTGTTTTTGCCACACTTTTGCATTAACATGAATCACTATGACTGTTATGCAAAACCAAGCTGCAACGTGTGTGCAAAAAATCAGTTTGACGTAATTCACAACAACACAACAGTCGTAGAAATACTGCATGTTCAGATTTTCTCCTGTACTTTTATTGCGTCTCTTTTTCTTCTAAGACAGGCTTCTTCGCCCAGTAATGGGTCCAACAAACAATAAACATATCAACTTGATTAAAGATCGCTATAACTGATCAGAGAGCCTCAAATGTTCTGTGGTTAAGTCAGTGAAGCGTGTCAGTACAGTAGTGTTTCAGGACAAGTAAACAGACACTAAAGCTGCACAAGAAAAGATGATGCAGTAGAGCAGGAATGGAGTAATGAAGAGAAAATCCAAATTTTCTAGCCCCAAGGAAGAAAATTAGACCAGAGATGTAGTCGTAAACTTCATAAAGCATGAGTCTTTTAGACAGCGTTCACTATAAAACATAAAAACAAGTTTGGTGAAGCATTAATAACTTACAAGGTGGCTCAAACACATGCTGTAACTCCTCCAGCGGTGCATTTATACAACACACGTGGTCTGCACATGTTGGTATGAGTAGCTTTTTGCCTGTCCGTTGATGTCTAATTCTTGCTCTTCGTAATGGTTTTCTGAGGGAGTAATTTTTCCTGAGGCAAATTTTCTAAATCCAATCATATTTTAACATTGATGCTTTTCATTATGCATAACCCAGATAGAAAGCCCAGGGGACAAAGCGAAATGAGAGATTTTTACATGTCATTTAGTTCAGAATGGGCCTTAATTTTACTATTATTATATAAAGAGGTTAACCAATCTAAATGAGCTGAGGTTGAATAGAAGTATCATTTTAAGATGAGTCAAAGTCTACAAGTATACTTTCCTAATATTATTGTGGACTACTCTTAACCACCATTATACCACACTCCCAACAACACTGAAATGCCTTATAGAATGGACTATTTTTCAAAAAGAGTTTTACACTTATGCTGGCGAGTCTGCTGTGGGCCTCTGTGGTCATAATGTCTGAGCAGAGGCTTCTTGTTAGACTGGGGTTTCTCTGAAGTCGTGTATGGATTGATACCGGCTGGTTTTAGTGGCTGCGAGAAATTACCAATTACCTCACCCACGGCATCCTTTTTCAACACATGGTCTCAATATGGTTTTCAAAATGTGTGTGTGTGTGTGTATCTGTGTGTGTGTGTGTGAAAGAAACAGACAGACATTGTGAGGGAATGCCTTGGAGTATTTGTTGCGTCTGTTCATTCTTGGTGTGTCCGCCTATGATATTTATGTGTCACGACCTTTAATATGGAAGCAGCCACTGACCTCTAACATTCATGATCTTTGACACATGAAGGCACCCCCCGGTCGCAAATTTGTTATCGGGGGCAGCAGGTAGTCTCACAGTTTTATCTATAGAGCTATATAACCCACCATGTCCTCCACATACAGGTCAGTCGCGTTACTTTTAGAATTATGTGCATGCATGACGTTGCTTGTGTTGCAAAAATTTAAAGGGGAAGGATTGGTCTTACAGATCGGTTGCTTTTACAGATCCCCAATCCAGCTAAAATGTTGATATCAGGGCCGATGTCCGATCCTACACTGAACAAAAATATAAACGCACCACTTTTGTTTTTGCTCCCATTTTTCATGAGCTGAACTCAAAGATCTAAAACTTTTTCTGTGTACACACAAGGTTTATTTCTCTCAAATATTGTTCACAAATCTGTCTAAATTTGTGTTAGTGAACACTTCTTCTTTGCTGAGATAATCCGTCCACCTCACAGGTGTGGCATATCAAGATGCTGATTAGACAGCATGATTTTTGCACAGGTGTGCCTTAGGCTGGCCACAATAAAAGGCCACTCTAAAATGTGCAGTTTTATCACACAGCACAATACCACAGATGTCACAAGTTTTGAGGGAATATGCAATTGGCATGCTGACTTCAGGAATCTCCACCAGAGCTTTTGCCTGTGAATTGAATGTTCATTTCTCTACCATAAGCCATCTCCAAAGCTGTTTCAGAGAATTCATGAAGAAGACTGTGTGAGGAAAATTGTGGTCACACCAAATACTGACTGGTTTTCTGACCCCCCTGGACCACCCAATACAGAAAAAGTGCACATTTTAGAGTGGCCTTTTATTGTGGCCACCCTAAGTCACACCTGTGCAATAATCCTGCTGTCTAATCAGCATCTTGATCTGCCACACCTGTGAGGTGGATGGATTATCTCAGCAAAGGACAAAGGAGAAGTGCTCACTAACACAGATTTAGACAAATTTATGAACAATATTTGAGAGAAATAGGCCTTTTGTGTACATAGAAAACGTTTTAGATCTTTGAGTTCAGCTCATGAAAAATGGGAGCAAAAACAAAAGTGGTGCGTTTATATTTTTGTTCAGTGTAATATCAGATCGGTGCTACCATTTGCTGTGTGGTCCAAGTCAGACTAATCAGAAACAGTTTAGCAGTTCTACCTATTTATAGATAGTAGGGATGCACCGATACCGATATGAGTATTGGCATCGGCTTCGATAGTCAGTGTGTGTACTCATGCTCGTACTCGTACTCGTACTCGTACTCATACTCATACTCGTAAAAGATATCCGATACAAATGCACTGATACCACTTACGGCCGTTTGACATTCACAGTTCAGTGCAGCAGGTACTACTTACGGCGGTGGAATAATGTGTGTGGAGTGAGAAGAGTGTGGAGATTTTTCAAAATAAATGACGGTGATAAAAGTAACGCTGACTGCAAGTAACGTTACAGACACAGACAGATACGGACGCAGCGCTCTGTCCGTCCTCTGCGTACATTCCATCTGTTTACCAGGTGCTCGCAGATGCGTAAACAGAATACCAGCGGGTGTACGGAGCGGTGTGGACCGCTACCAGCAGAAGTGAAAACAAAACTTATCGCTCATTTCTCTTTTCTCTACCTGCTGAAGCTAAACTTTAAACCTTACCAGTGAAAACGCTGCAATATTAGTATCACATTAGTGTTACCTCTGTCGTCTCCATGTTTGTTATTACTGACTTTCTTCTTCTTCTCAAAAACTTTACTCTTCTTCGTGGTATTTGTCCAGTATGGTTAATTAAGAGTGGCGCCCCCTGGTGGATTAATTGAGAAACACTCATTCCAACACATTAAATGTCAGTAGCAGCACTTTGTTCCAGTCAGACTAATGACAACGACAATAAAGCACATTTACACAAGGAACTAAGAACTGGAATGGGATTATTAAGTACTCGTATTGATACTCGGTATCGGCAAGTACTCAAATGTAAGTACTTGTACTTGTACTCGGTATGGAAAAAAGTGGTATCGTGCATCCCTAATAGATAGATAGATAGATAGATAAATACTTTATTTTATTAATTATTTTTCCTGAGAGAAATCAAGTATTCAGCAGCTTTACATACAGCTCAAGACAAAACAAACAGACCAAAACACAACACAACAGTGGGTTAGTAGCCAGGTTGACATTAAGGTTAGTATATATACTCTAAAAGACACTTGCTAAAGAACTACTCTAAAATAGCTTCCTGTACAATACTGTAAATAAAGACTTCTTATTGTATTTACCCATCTCAGAGCATTGATATAAAGTGAAAAGTGAGTTATAGTTTTCAGTCACATGACCATATTGAAGCCAAATCCACAAGTGCAGCCCTGTCGATTTAATATCTCTTTTAAGCTGTGAAAGGGTTAAAACAAAACTAGATGCTAAATTTTGCCACTTGTGATCAATATTTACCCCTATATGAACATATTTGTATGTGTCTGAGCTTGTTTTTGGGATTCTGTAGATGTACACATGTAGAAAAAAATTTGTGAGCCCACTGAAATTTCCTATTTTTCTGCATGAATTGACCATAATGTGATCTGATCTACTTCTAATTCACAAATACAGACAAATACAATGTTCTTAACCTAAGAACACACAAACTATTGTAAGTCAAAGTAGCTCCACACCTACCTCAAATCTTATTTAATTGATCTGACTTCAGGTTTGCTAATTCCAGAGTATAATTAGCTCTTTTTGGAGTCATTAGCCTAAGGGTTCACTTCCTTTTTTTCCCCCCAGTAGCACTATGAACGCTTAATCAATATGTTCAATAAAGACGTTAAAAACTAAAATTGCTGTGTGGTATTGGATTAAGAACATTGTGTTTGTCTATATGTGACACTGATGCTGATCAGATCACAATTCATGTAGAAATGCAGTGAATTTCAAAGGGTTTAAATGCTTTTTCTCGCCACTGAAAACCTTGGTTTGTCTGCTCATCAGTTAGTGCATCCAATTGAAAGATATCCATGCAGCAGATTTTTGCTAAATAATTTGGTAAAATAACTTTTAAGCAGTGGAAGAAAGCTTTTCTTTGCCAGCAGGTGGGCGTTTATATTGAATATGAATAAGCTTTGAAGCTTTACCTTAAGGGACTGATTCGCGATATGATATAATGTATTTTTGTGATGAAGACAAGTAATCAATATTTGGGATATTTGGGAGTTATATTTGTTGTCAAAATTAAAATCCCATTGTTTAAAGGAACACAAAATTCACAGATCAGTAATTGCGTTAGTGTCATTGCATGTTTTCAGTTACAGAAAAAGCCTCTCTGACATGAGGATTTAGGGTAGGTGAAGGATGGGGTAAGGGGGCGGGAGATTATAAATTAAACTTCATGCCACTCCTTTTTGAGTGTTTGACTTTCTTTTATACAATTCTTTTGTTGTTTGATTTTAATGCAATATTCAAAATAAATAAATAGATTAACAAACAAACAAACAGAACAATTACAGGTACAGTACAGATTTGCAAATGCTCATGATTCTTAGTCTAATTAATGCATTCAAAATCACTTTCTTAATCTATTTGTATTATATCTAGCACTAAAGTCAGCAGTGTAACCAGTAATGATTCCAGCAATGCCAACAAGAGCAATTTAGTTATTGTATAGGATATTGAATAAAAAAAAAATACAGATCCCGAAAATCATAAAACTGATAATTGATTGATCCTGACTTGTTCAGTATGTTATACTAAGTCTTTTTTGCAAACTTATCATTTTTAGGATTTGCTGAATAGTAAATCCCCTAGAATTGAGACCTTTAAAGGGTTGGTTCTGTATTTTAGAGGTGTGGTGTAAGAGCTTCTTATCCCTAGTTGCTGAATTACCTGCAGTAGTGTGCAGTTTGGAGACACAAACAGGAGTAACGACACAGACACGAAATCACAACCAGCCCTTTAATTTGTCACCTGTTTGTACTCTTTCAGGGTTACAAATCCCCTGGATATATCAGCATTTAATTCCTCGACCACCGACTTGGATGCTATAGATCTTCTTACATTTATTACACTGAGCAGAACACGCCTTCACTGCAGAAAATGTGTACTCTGGTGTGTGTTCCTTCTGTGCCTGGCTGCCTGTGATTCCTCCTCATTTGTAACTTTTAATTAAAATCAAATACATCCAGCCGTCCTGACTGACAGGTGGATAAATGAATGAACGAAAGTCCCGGATTCCTAAAACTCAACAGTAGTAGTTTCTGGCTGGACTGACAGATTTGTATGCAGCGCACATTCACCCTTTGCAGCGCAGCTCCTAGATAGAAGCGTGCACACACACAGAAAGAGGCAGCAAACAGAAAGGCCATTATTTTGGGGCTGAATGTTTGTGTGATTGAGCTGATAAAGCACCAGAAGAATAAGAGTCTATTAGACTGGCCTGGTTAGCTATGGATTTAACATTTATACACACCTATGTCTGTGTGAGAGAGAGAGGGGAACACAAGCAGAGGTAGAGAGAAAGAGGAGGAAAGAGGTATGTGTTGTTTATACAGTTTTGCTTTTCCATTATTCCAGTTGCTTTTCTCATCAATATTGCGTGTCCATGTGTGTGTATGTGTGTGTGTATATATAGAGAGGGACATATTCTGTATGTAATTTCACATTTCCATTATATTTTTTGTATTTCCATTATTCTGGTCCAAGGCAAACCCACAGAGAGGCTAATGCAGAGCAAATGTTCACATCTGACACAAGATGAAATATGTGAAAAAGTGTGTGCGTGGACGGGGGCCACAGAGCTTGCAATAATAGACCAGTGACACCCGGGAATTTTGGGCACTAGTCTGTGATTGGACAAGGCTGCTGTGGAGTGAATTATTCCACAATGTCACTTCCTCTTAAGGTCACAGGGAAATTGGCTGAAAAAAAAAAAAAAAAAAGAAATAGTTGGGTAGTCATGCATTTTGCTTTTAAATAACATTATAATAGCCAGCTATATGGAGGACAAATAAGGCCAAAAACAAACACCGAAATGCTGTAACTGTCTTTAGTTAAATTTAATGACGCTTGAAACACTGAGTCATCTTTTTGTTAAGTGTCCTAGTGTCTGCCAGCATCAGCATAGAGTTCGACCTTTGATTTATTCGGTTTATTAGCTCCATAATTCATTTACTATTTCTTAAAAAATAATTAATCAAACTTAAAGGTCAAATAGAGAGTGCAGACCTCAGCCAAGGTCAATAATCCACTCTTCTTCTGTCTCTGCAGTAGGATTTAGCTGCAAACAAACCACAAATATGACCTGTTTGGGTCTCAGTTGGTGTCACTGTTAGCATGGTAAGGGGCAAGGACCTCAGCTCCAAAATGAAGCTAAAATGGAAGTACGGTCACAGAAAAAATTATTAGACCATCAAAAGTCATCAGAAACAATGGTTATGCAATCAAGTACGAACTCCTGTGTGTATCATGTGACTCAAACAGACAGAAAAGAAAACGTGGAATGCCTAAAAGCACTGTTTTTGGCAGTGCGATGCCATAGATATTGATGTAAGACCTCAAATGATTTTAGTTATTATCAAGAAAACCATGGGAAATGGCTAAATATCAGCTCTGAAATTAAACTCTTATGAGCTGTTTTTGTTGTTATCATTATATTTGTCCAAACAAATGTACCTTTAGTTGTACCAGGCATTAAAATGAACAAGAAATTGAAGAAAACATTTATTTTATTTGGATGTGATTGGGTCAATTTTAATTTTTTGTTTTTCCTCTATTGATAAGATCTCAGGTCACGTAAAAGGTGTTGATGTCTGTCATTAAGGGCTTTGATTGACAGGTCTGTATGACACCTTCAATTGATTTAATAAGACACATATTCCCTGACAGACAGCTTGACCATGGTTGTGGATAACACATTCTACAAACAGCACTATAAAATGACTTTGTTACATGCGTTTACCTTTCAGTAAGCTAGCACTTGTAGTCCCTTGGGCTCTTGTAGTTCTACCACTTTTGTCCAAATATGGTCACTTCTGGCTCCAGGAAGCCAACCTTACGATGCCCAAATCAAACTAGGTTGAACACACCCTATCTCGTTAGATCTCGTCAAATCAATGCAGGGAGTCATGGGAGTGTATGCACTTTATGTTATGTATAATAATTTGTATGAATATATGAGTATATGTGGTAAATGCACTTATGTACCTTTTAATCTGTCTTTTTTTTCATCATAATTGTGTTAATCTCTTTCTTGCCTGGTACAGGGACTGAGGATGGAAATTAACTAGAAAACTAATCGGATACAAAGCGTCTCTACTCTGTCTAATGTTTTCTGTAGATGCTCCCAGAAAAAACAAAAAATGACTGGCTTTAGCAATGGGTGATGTCATGGTTCCTCTGTCCACTAATTTTACACTGTCTATGTACCATGCTAACGAAGGTATTAGTTTGACTTGGATGTTTTCAGACTAGGTATCCGGATCCGTGTTGTACCTGGATACGATCACACCTTTCCCGCAGATGTTGCGTTCACAAGCATGCACGATGACGATGTGGAAGGAATTCTGTAGCTCTCCAACAAACGCGGAAGTGACAAACCTTTACGTCATCAACCAAGCAACTGTTCTGTTTACAGGCAATACTTTTCTATCTGTTAGCCTGTTTGAGGCAAAGAGAAGAGTGACCTTCGTTGTCCCTGATACATCACTGAGTGGTTTCAGTCGATAAGGTGAGCCCGTGCCATGAGGATCCGAGGCTTTTTCAGGAGACAACAGGAGTCTATGGTCTCTTGGTGATTAGGTCACTTCCGTTGTCGGGTACAGATTGCTTTTGCAATTTTCCATCATGGAATCCATGCAGTCCGTACCTAGGACTACCTTGTCAGCTGGAATCGGGTATTGTCAGGGGCGCCACTACCAATTGTGGGCCGCATGAAAGGGAGAAGTTGTGCACCCTTTAATAAAATTCAGTCTGTTGTCGATCTGTTGGAGTGAGATGGGGGAGGGGGGTGTTGTATGTAGGGGTGTGGTCCATATGTAATGTCACTTACCCTAGCATGAAAATGAAACTGAAACTTTACACTCCTGGCTTCTATGCCTCTATTATACAGCGGATCTTACACAAAATTTTCACAACTTCTACCCTATATCCATTGGACCCCCTCCATTGCTCTATGGACCACCCACAAATGCTGGGTCACCTTATTGGCACCCCAGGGTACAGTACTTGTGCATTGAACATTTACATTCACATAGATAAAATTAAGTGGACTTTGGGGTCCAACATACTTGGATACCCAGTGTGAAAATGCCCTTAGCCTGGAGTGACGGTCTTTCCTTTTAAACTAATATAAAAATGACTCTCTCCCTCATTTAATTGATTTTCTCCTAAGTTTAATGGATTACATTGCCTATTTTGAACTTGGAATGACTTGTAACTAACTGCAAAGAAAATAGATTTTTACCTGTTGTGCTTTTAAACGTAACAAGCACATTCTTTGGTGTTTGTTGAATAAATAAGTAAACATGGGGGTGGGGAGTGTGGATTCTGACCTTTGACCTTCTTCCCTGGGAGAGGATGCGTCCGTTGGGATCAGGCATTAGTATGTGCTAAATCTAGGGCAATGAAAACAGCAGACAGCATATCTGGAAAAAAAAAAAAAAAAAAAAAAAGGGTTCTATGACTCCTGAGAAAACATTTGCCAGTCAAACATGTAATATTCAATTTTTTAATATCGGAGAAACTTTTTGTTTCTTCTGCTTGACCTTGTTTGGCCCCTCAGAGGAAAGCCGACCTAAGCATTCAGCCGAGCCCGAGGCTTGTTCTGACAGTGGGTGGGAGGTGGGTGGTCTGTCAGCACATTTCTACAGGAGCCCACTGCTCTGTTCAACCAGCTCATTGTCCTATGCTGGCTTGAACCCTGTTAACAAACAGATGTTACTTTGACTTGCTGGGGTCTTGTTCTATTCTGCTTTGGGACATACTTTTTTTTTTTTTTTTTTTTTTTTTTTTTAGACATTTGTTTATTTATTTTTTTTAGATTTGTTCTTTTTTACTCAAAGCCAAATCGGATTTTGCTTCCAGTGTAGCATTGCTGTCAGTGTCCAGGGTCACTTCCAGTAATTCACATGTGATTTTCATTGTCACACACTTATACAAAACAAGATGTGTTTGCAACACGGGACAGCTGGAAATTATTTTCAAGAAACTTTTATTTATAGACTGTACTGGAGTTAATTTCCTGGTGGCCTATTTTAAACTATGGTCAGATTGTTGGATAACCTATAAAATTAAACAAATGTACACCATAGGCTTTCTTTAAGGGCATCCTGGGAAATATAGAAAGGTAATTAAACTGCAAAAAGGCGAGGTTGACAAAGGGTAGGGTTAAAGCTGCAGTCCTCAATAGTTTTTATTCAAGAAAAATACCGTAAATTACCTTTCAGCATATTGAAATTTAAGTCGTCTCTCAGGAAACGTGAATTCTGTCTACTTATGTGAATTCTGTTTTTGAGCTGTAGAAAATATACCCTGTGATGACGATAGGTGGTACATGACTGAAAACATGACAGAGCTGACATAGTTGTGACTGACATACTGAAAAAATTATTAGATCACCCTTGTTTTTTTCAATTTCTTGTTCATTTTAATGCCTGGTACAACTAAAGGGACATTTGTTTGGACAAATATAATAATAACAACAAAAACAGCTCATAAGAGTTTAATTTCAGAGCTGATATTTATCCGTTTTCCATGGTTTTCTTGATAATAACCAAAATCATTTAAGTTCTTACATCAATAGCTACAAAAGTGCTATTAGGCATTCCATATTTTCTTTTCTGTTTTAGTCACATGATACACACAGGAGTTAGTACTTGATTGCATAACCATTGTTTTTGACGACTGTATGATAAAATGTGATGAAGTATGTGGTTTGGACTGAGAGGGAGAAGCTGCAGAAGGAAGATCTAGATTTTTTTATTTATGGTTTTGTACCTCTTGATTTTATCCCCTGCAGCTTCAATGTAAAAAATTAATGTCATTTTTGGAGATTTGTTTTTGAGTATAGTAACGTATCTGAAGGGCGTTATGGGATTCCTTTATCTATATTCAATCTTTCATCTTCAGTGTGATCATCTTTTGTTAATACAATCAAGTGTCACAATCTGTTAAAAAGAAAGAAAATACATGTATATACAATTTGTGCTTTCTTTATAGTTCAATAATAATTGCTGCAAAAGACGAACAGACTGTTGACCTTGGTAGAGCTCTATACTCTCCAACATCGTTATATGTTGAACAATTTATTACTTAAACCATTTTCTTGCGTCTTTTTATCATCTTCATCTAGCTTCCATCAACAGCCAGAATTGTACATTACATATGAAATATCAGCAGGGCATGAATTTGTGTTCCTTTTGGTTATTTTTTTGTCTTAACAAGTAGATTTTTTTTTAATTTTTTTATCAAGTCTCCCTTAGAAGTATCCCCTACTAACCACAGGACTACTGCTTACAGGGAATCACATTTACATATTTTTCTGAAAATTCTGTTAGATTTTACCGTCAATTTGGTTGGAAATCGGGATTCTTTTTCACTTTCCCTCTCAGTTTGTAATTCTTGAATGTAGTGTGTCTAATGGATTCCATCTGTTTCACAAGAGAAACGCCTAAGTTGTGTGTCATGGACTCACAGCTGTTCATTGACTGAAAACATTACACTGTGAGCACTCTATTCAGTTTTATTATTCTGTTCTCTTTTATCAGATTCCCCTGGTTTTTTGTGCTTTATTGTAATGCTGTTGGACACGTCACTGGCTCAATGTTTCATGATGAGGAAAGCAGTGGAAAAACAGCAAACCACAAACCTTTATTTTAAAGGGCAAACCAGGTTTTCCCGGGGTTTCTCTCATTTACATGGTGATTCAGAACACGACGAAACACTGACCAGGAGGTTCTCTCTCATGGATCTTTTCCCATATCCTTTCCTACTGCTGTTTTGCCTGTAAGTGTGTGTAGGTGTGTGTGTGTGTCTGTCACTGTGTGTAAATGCGTGTACTTGCTGAGGCAGCAGGTCTATGTACTAGTGGCCGGCTCGCAGCCCTAGCCTGTGATGCATGGAGGAATCAGAGCTCCAATAATGAGCGGAATCAGCCTTTAACATGGTAATGTGTCATTTAGGGCCTATCCATTTAGCTAACGACTTGCTTCCTTTTGAAACCTATTAGCGGTAATGGTAAATAGCAGCTCCCCTTTCAACTCACATCTGATCTATTCTCCTTCTATTCTCCTGCGCTGATAGTCTTCTCTTCTCTTCTCTTCTCTTCTCTTCTCTTCTCTTCTCTTCTCTTCTCTTCTCTTCTCTTCTCTTCGTCTTTTTTTTGTCTGACAGATTATATTTTTAAGTTGTAAATTAGATTTTTCAGTCAGCGAAAAGCGATATCTCAGGAACGCCTTGACGGACTTTCCTCACATTTGGCTCAAACGTTCACTTGGATTCAAGGATGAAAGTGAAGGCTCAGTAAAAGCACCTCTATCTATCCAACTTCATATGATACAGTGTTTAAGCAGGAGTGTATCTCATCAGTGTCAGTGCTTTTATACATTTTTATCAGTCATCTTATGCAAGGTAAATTTTTTTTTTGTTGCAAAATCATAGATCGAATAGAAATTAACAAACGGAGGAAATGTGATGTTGCCTACTGGTTTCTAAAACATTGTGTGAAAAAGAAAAAAAGATTAGATCAAGAGAGGGATTCAGTTCAAGTCTATTGGAGCCAAGACTTTTTGGTGCAACCCCCAGTGGCTGTGAGTGGTATTACAACTTCTGCTTTGGCTTTATTGTGAAGCTGAGGTGCTTGCACTTGTTTGAGTGCAAAATTGCAAGTAGAGATGAAAAATTTGAATAAAAAAGTCTGTGTATTGTTGAGGGACAAATATTAGAGTTGTGATGTTACTACTGGTACTGAGAATTTTTTACCCTTCTCACTGGAAATATCAGAATAGTGACAACTTCCACCTTTGTGTCACATCCCTTTAAAGTCCTCCTCTCCTTGTTTCCCCTCTCCTCATTTCTCCTCGTTTATCCTCTCCTCTCCTTGTTTCTCCTCGTTTCTCGTCTCCTCCTTTCTCCTCTCCTCGTTTCTCCTCTCCTCGTTTCTTCTCGTTTCTCCTCTCCTCGTTTCTTCTCGTTTCTCCTCTCCTCGTTTCTCCTCTCCTCAGTTCTCCTCCTTTCTCCTCTCCTCATTTCTCCTCTCCTCGTTTCTCCTCTCCTCGTTTCTCTTCTCCTCTCCTCGTTTCTCTTCTCCTCTCCTCGTTTCTCCTCTCCTCTCCTCTCCTCGTTTCTCCTCTCCTCTCCTCTCCTCGTTTCTCCTCTCCTCTCCTCTCCTCTCCTCGTTCTCCTCTCCTCTCCTCGTTTCTCCTCTCCTCTCCTCGTTTCTCCTCTCCTCGTTTCTCCTCTCCTCTCCTCGTTTCTCCTCTCCTCTCCTCGTTTCTCCTCTCCTCTCCTCTCCTCGTTTCTCCTCTCCTCTCCTCTCCTCTCCTCTCCTCTCCTCTCCTCTCCTCTCCTCTCCTCTCCTCTCCTCTCCTCTCCTCTCCTCTCCTCTCCTCGTTTCTCCTCTCCTCTCCTCGTTTCTCCTCTCCTCTCCTCGTTTCTCCTCTCCTCTCCTCGTTTCTCCTCTCCTCTCCTCTCCTCTCCTCTCCTCTCCTCTCCTCTCCTCTCCTCTCCTCTCCTCTCCTCTCCTCTCCTCTCCTCTCCTCTCCTCTCCTCTCCTCTCCTCTGCCCACAGGGCCTCATTCATAACATGTACCCATTACCTACCAAGCTATTAGGTTTGCTAACAGTGAGATCCATTGGGTGAAAATCAATGTCTATCCAGGGAGCAGTTTGTCTGTAGCGCCACTGTAATGAATGCTATATACTCCAACACACACAGATGTGCACACATTGCTCTTTTTTTTCTCTTCTTCACACAAACACACACATGGACACACAGGTGCGGATAGAGCAAGTAGTCGTGTAATGGATAGTTTTGTCACACATACATCTTAATGTCACTGTAACATGTATCCAGTTCTATGTTCACCCATCAACACTTTCATTTTTTAATGCCACTTTCCTTTTAAGCTCTCATGTTAATGCACTAAAACAGGTAAAAGTGCTCAAATTATATTCTTGTCAAAAGGCTGAATGTTAATTATTCATTTTTTAAAAAAGTTTTGGTGTGTCGATCACTGACTCAAGTTAAAGGTTCCACTGCAACGACGCATTAACGATTGAATACACATACGCTGTCTTAATACAGTCTCTATTAAGCTCACACACACTCTAATGGATCCCATTTTATCAGACACACATTTCAGCTATGGTCAATCTAGCCCGAACATTTCTTCTGCCAGAGCAGTTAGCAGTAGCCTGGGGCCATCTAATAGCCCAAGTGTAGTCATCAGTGCTGGTCAAAAACAATGAGTCAGCAACCTGTAGATCAGCTCTGTCAAAATCTATAACCATCATTTAATGCTGTGTGAGAACCTCCTGACTGTGGGCAAACTCTCTGCTACTTAAATCATTTAATTTCATGTTTAATTTGCTTTAATTTTACCTTTTCCAACTGAGCTTTTATCAGTGTTATTCGTTTCAACTATATTTTCTTTTCGAATGATTCAAAATGTCTACTGTGAGGAGGTTTTAGGATGTATAAGTGTTTCTGCTCCTGAGGTTATGTGATCACTTCTTATACGTCCATCTGTTTGTCGACAGAAACACCACCGCACTGGTTTTCATGTAAATTGGTGGACGTATAAGTCATCTAACGCTTTGAAATGCTGTGCGCACGAGGGTTGTAACAATTTCATGGTGTTACGATTAATCATGATTTTTAAAGTCATGGAAAATTAATTGTCCTGGCTGCCAAAAACCGTCTCATAAAGTGCGGTAGATTAAGATCGGAACCAAAGACAAGCCAAAATACGCTTCCTGCACGGAGTGTTGCATTCAACATTCCACGAGTGAAAAGGGCAGAGAAGGAACAAGCTGACTGTCTGTCTCTATCTACTTTTATGTTCAGTGCCCAGCGAATTTTGTCCAGCGAAGGTTCACTGTTTGTTTGTGTGTGTGTGTGTGTGTGTGTGTGTGTGTGTGTGTGTGTGTGTGTGGGATTTCTGAATTATCTTGAGAGTAAACATATATTCAATTCGAGCTCACTTTCGTTTCCATAGAGTTTGCGTTAGCTACTGTCATCTACACAGCTTCAGGTTAGCATTGTGCAACCCATTCACAACAGTCTCGATGTCGCTTTTCCATTGACCCTCAAATTGCGCGACTATAACTTGGGCATAAAAATTAGCCTAATGGAAAAACGACAATTTCGACAAAACTGTTGTTTTTGGATTAAAAGTTTTTGCGCTGATGAGGTTTTTTTTCGGGTGTAGAGCAATTGGTATATCACACAAAACTGCAATGGAAGGACCTTTTTCCACAGCTAGAATTACCTGGCATAGAGGGGTTATATATAATAATAATAATGAATATATCTGTAAATCAACATGATATTTATGTTTGTCGCCATGTTTATGGAATGACTTCTTGTGCCATCTCACGATAATAAATAAATCATCGTGTTTGTGATTTAATGGAAAAACTGACATTACGCCCTTCTTTTTTTTTGATGGTTAGTAAATATCTGTAAAGTTTTGTGCGTATGTCCAATGGAAAAGCAACTATAGATGCTTTGGGAGGGTTAACTTGTGAACTGATGCAGTAAACACACTCTATTTGATCACAAGGCAAACTGCACAAAATAGTCTGATGCACTAATGAATTTGCGCGAAATAATTGTAGTAATCGTGAAACCGAGATTATTTATCTGACAATAATCATCGCACATAAATCTCTAATTGTTACATTTCTAGTGCACAGTTGAACCAGGATCATCACATAACTGAGCTGCAGCGAAGTCTTTATTACAGTGAAAAAATATCTGTACATTTCTCACTACATATTAATTCTGAATATTCAAGGAAGCTCACTCCTGTCTGTCCATCTGTCACAATGATCACATGCAAGATTGTGTTCAGATTTTCATGACACTTAAGCCTTATTCCTACAGGATTAGTACTCCTGTAAACCCTGGGACCTCTAGTCGTATTTGCTGCTTTTCCACTGCAGGTATCACCTTGACTCACTTTGACTTGGCGAGGCTTGGCTCAGTTTGGCCAAATGCAGATTGTATTTTGTTGCAAGTGTAATCCTGCTTTTGTAAGCTATTGTGATGTTGTTTTTGGTGTGACTGCGGCAGTGAACAAGGCAGCAATGGAGGTGGATGAAACTTAAAACTCTAAAGTGTAATTTCTGATATGAGATGTTATATTAAGATTTTTTTTTTAGGAAATTTTTAGAGATTTCCTGCCAGTTTGGGTTGTTGTCCCACATTGTGATGTAATGATGCATGTTACATACGTTCCGATGCAGTTCTGATTCTGGATCGACCAATCTGTGATATGCAAGATTTTGCATCATGCTTAGTATCGCTTCCGCTCACTTGGAATTGTTGTGGGAAATTTCTTGTGGTGCCGGTGAAGAGAAGAAATAAAGTTGCTGAGACAAAAACTTTTGATATATAATCCTGACACATTCAACATAAGTGTTGTAGTTATGTAACACTAAGATGAAGTACCAACTAAGGATGGTAACGATTACCGGTATAATGATAAACCGTGGTAAAATTGCAGATGGTTAGTATTACCGTTTAAATTCTAATTATCATGATAACCGTGTTTGATTACTGCACTTCTAGGGGAAAAAAACCCTGTGTAAAGATCTGCTTTTATGTCAGATATTTAAGTATATTTTTAATTTATTACAATTTTGATTTTCTATACCTAATATCTGGAACCAATATTAACTTTTAAAGTCTTTGAAAAGGTTCATTAAGCATCTTTGTGTTATTTATGCAATAAATTATATACATTTTTCAAATCAGATTTTATATATTTTTTGTGTGTTTTCTGACCTTTTATATTTTTATAGTAGGTTAAAGTGAAAGAAATAATAGACAGATGAGATAGATGAAGTTGTGCTGAAAAAAAGATATCAAGCATGGGTATAGTAAACATTTGTTTATATAGTATATAAAGGTAAAATCAAAAGTACTGAAAAACGGCCAAAACAGGCTCAGACCACTAAGGGTTAATATTTGAATGTTTCTGCAACAGAAGGTATATTGCGCCTACTATTTTATTTGTTTTTTTTTTTTTCTTGTTTGTTTGTTTTTTCAAAATACAACTTGGTTAAATTATTTCAGTGTGTGTATCAGTACTTTTTGAACAGTTTGAGCACAATTTCATCAATACCGCAATAATAATGATAACCGTAATAATTTTGGTCACAATAACCGTGATATGAAATTTTCATATCGTTACGTCCCTAGTACCAACATATCATCACTGCCAGGTGGAAACCTCTTATGTCCAAAACAGTTATTTTTCAGGAAACTGGAAAAACAATATACATTCTAAATAAATGCATGGAGTTAAGAGATGTAGTCACAAGCCGTTTCAACTCTTTTCATTGGTTAAATATTTCTAAAACCATCAGGCCAACATGAAGACTCACCAATAGAATAATTTTATGACCAAAAAAAAAAAAAGAAAGACCTAAAATGGACTTGGTTTCCGCTGACAAGGTTTCCGCCCAACAGCGACAATATGAAGTAATATACAATTCCCATCACAGAATCTAATAGTATCTGAGTAAATGCCACAAAACTTGTGCCGAGTTGAGGTGATTGGAGCTGATACCGGCAGTGTGGAAAAGCAGCATTTGAAATTAACCCCCCAACATCCATCTTTTATGTTTCACAATTGCGCATGATAAGCCGAACTCTTATACAAACAGGGTAAGAATAACCTGTGAAACTCCAGTGATTTGGAAATGAACAATTACATCTGTGTGTGGCTAATTTGCACAGAATAAGGAAAGTCTTTCTTTAAAAATCAGAATTAGTTGCCATTATTCTTTGGTTGTGATGACAAGGTTGACCACTTACAGAAGCTGTTGAAAGATTGACATTCTTCCTCATTATAGCTGCCGGTTGTGATCCATTGCATAATTTTTTAAGATGTCATTATAGGATTTCAGTTTGCTCTTGCAGTGAACATGCATGCTGTATCATGACATGAGTCTCCTAAATTTCCACCTCCACCCACAAGGAATGGAACCATCAATAAATCACTAAGCCGTAAAACTGTCAGTAAATATGCTAAAAGAAACAATATGTCACAGATTAGAAAGTCTATTCAGAATGTAAAGCTCATTACTTACATGTATGTCCTTCATGCACACATCTGGCGTGATAAACAGACCGTATTGTTGTCTCTCACTGAGTTTTCACCATCATAATGGTCATAAACTCCTGCAGGCTGGATGCTATGGAGTGTTTAATGCTGCATTTAGATGCAGCGTATAAATCTCTGCTGCTTATGAAGTGATAGGACTGGTAGAGTGCTTTACACTTTTATTTGATTTCATTCAATCTCCTCGTCAGCAAAGGGGTGATGTTGAAAACTGCTACCATATACAGGGTGACACAAAAAACGGGAACTTTTTAACAATCCAATAAAACCAAGAGTGATGGAAGAAAAATATTTTATTCATTGTAATTGAAAACTTAAAACATGCCATTTAAGAAACAATGATGGAATTTTCATTTTTTTTTAAATTACAGGGTGACCCAAAAAAATGGGAATTTTTGAAGTGTGTATTGGCAGACATGAGCAAGTGGCAGCACTGCGAGACAGTGACCTTGAGCAAGTAAACACACCCCCATTTTAGTAACCATTGGTGGCTGTGCGAGAATTGTTCGGTAACCGTGTGATCTCAAGATTCGGTAACGTTCCCTGGCCCCCTAGATCGCCAGATTTGTCCGTTTGTGATTTTTTCTTGTGGGGCTATCTCAAGAGTAAAATGTACACGACTCGACCAAGAACTCTGGATGAGTTAAAACAGAGAATTCAGGATGAAATTCACAGTATCCCAGCTGAGATGTTGCAGCGGTCAATGAGGAATCTCAACAGCAGATTTCAAGAATGCATTCTTACAGGAGGACGCCATCTACAGGAAGTCATTTTTAAAAAATGAAAATTCCATCATTGTTTCTTAAATGGCATGTTTTAAGGTTTCAGTTACTATGAATAAAATATTTTTCTTCCATCACTCTTGGTTTTATTGGATTGTTAAAAAGTTCCCGTTTTTTTTGTGTCACCCTGTACATCCCCTACCATCCTGTTAGCCGCTAGAAAAATTCTGTTGCAGTAACCGGGTTTAAACCACTAGAGGGCAGTTGCAATGGCTATGTAAAGTGAAGAGTGATAGTGTTTAGTCTATCTTAAAGTACTGGTAGTGGATATGAGTAAATCTTGGACGACAAATTGTAGGCAGTCTCTGAATACGCAAACGTCCCCATGCACTGGGGTGCCATCAAGGGGGGGTAAACATGACAAATTTCTGGGGCCCAGCATTTGTGTGTCCGGTAGGTACAGGTTAGAAGTTGTGAAAATTTCGTGTAAGATCTGCTGTATAATAGAGGAATAGAACCCGAAAGTTGGACATTGAAAGCATGAAAAGTTTCACTGTGTTAGTCACGTTAGTTATGGATCGCACTCCCATGTATATAACTGCCCCCCCCACCCCACTCCAACAAAACAAAAAAACCTCACCACCCCCCTCTGTTTTTTTGACATATCGCACCCTGTGTACAGCCACATATAAATGGGAACATCGGTGGAATTTTCATTTTCATTAGCCATGCTAATTAGCTTAGAAATAATATTGTTTTTTTTTTTTTTTTTTTTTTTTTTTTTAAATTATTTTTGTTTTTAAATAAGGACAAAAACTAGAATATTTCCTGCATGTAAACAGTCATAGTCTTTGGTTGTTGACCCTGACCTCTGTTTTCCCTGTAGGTGGGAAAACAGATGGAAATTCATGGAAATTAATTTGGTTTTGTGTTTAACTGTATAAAAGCAAATATCAGTCATGAAGTCAGTATGTAGTTTGGAGTGTATCCTAGCTGCAAATACATTAAGACCAAATATTTTTTCATTAGGTTCTTCGCTGTATAGTACTGATAAAATAATCTATGGGTTTTATAATGCTACGACATTTTCTTTGTTTGTTGGTACGTATGAGTGGCCAAAATACCACCCGTAAAAGTTCTAAAAACACCCATTTCACACTCCCCGCTGCCTCATGTCAGTAGAAGAAGACAAACACTGAAAACAAACCAGCTCTTGAAATCGGTTTTGTAGTTGTGTGATCCTGTGCTGATGTTATCCATGCTGGGCTTCATAGTCTTGGCTCTATGTGCTGTCAACAGACTGTAAAACTGTTTGAGCTAATCTAAAGATCTTAGCAGTGCAGCCCACTAAGTTTCCAACAGTGAGACTGATTGAAACTCAAACCTACATCAGTCACGAAGATGGTTGGCTTGCCGCATACTCTCTAAACTACTGTAAAAAGGTTGTTCCCAACAGAGAATTGAGATTAATTGTGTCTTTGCATGTGTGTGTCTGCGTGGTGAATATTAGTCATAACTACTGGCTGTTCCTTTTTGTACATACTTTGCTGATTGGCCCCAGTGGACCCACCCACTCGGCTCCTGGGCCAACTGTGGAGTTTCCTGTTAATTCCAGTGCCATTCATAACAGAGAGGAGGGAGGAGGGAGGAGGGAGGAGGGAGGAGGGAGGAGGGAGGAGAGGATGGATGACATGAGGCAAGAGATAAGGAGGACAATGAAAGCAGAATAAGAAAAGTACGAGAGGTGCACAGACGGAGATGACCAATATTAACGTTGGAGCCTGTGTGTTTGTTTCGATCTCAGAGGCAACTGTTTCTTCCTGGAAGTTCATGCACATCCATCTGGATTTCCAATTACCCACAATCCCTTGTGACCCTACTGGCTACGTCTGGAGAATGATGTTATTTCCTGACCTGACACATACAAAATACATTCGCACTGGAGATAGGCACACCTTACAGACTCATAAAATACATCTACATAAAGGTGCATGTGTAGAAACAAGCATTTGGAAATGTGATTTTTCACATATGTCTGTACAAGATTTGTTTTGTTTTTGTCTTGTTTGCATGCATGAGGTGTTCATAGATAGTCCATGCAGCCAGGATGCACTTACTATGGTAGAGAATACGGGAGAAACAGCACATTTTAGATGTACAGGGTGGGGAAGCAAAATTTACAATGAACATTTAGTTGTTTTTTCTCAGCAGGCACTACGTCAGTTGTTTTGAAACCAAACATATATTGATGTCATAATCATACCTAACACTATTATCCATACCTTTTCAGAAACTTTTGCCCATATGAGTAATCAGGAAAGCAAACGTCAAAGAGTGTGTGATTTGCTGAATGCACTCGTCACACCAAAGGAGATTTCAAAAATAGTTGGAGTGTCCATAAAGACTGTTTATAATGTAAAGAAGAGAATTACTATGAGCAAAACTATTACGAGAAAGTCTGGAAGATACTATTAAAGAAGAATGGGAGAAGTTGTCACCCGAATATTTGAGGAACACTTGCGCAAGTTTCAGGAAGCGTGTGAAGGCAGTTATTGAGAAAGGAGGAGGACACATAGAATAAAAACATTTTCTATTATGTCAATTTTCTTGTGACAAATAAATTCTCATGACTTTCAATAAACTAATTAGTCATACACTGTCTTTCAATCCCTGCCTCAAAATATTGTAAATTTTGCTTCCCCACCCTGTATATGAGAAAAATGTCGTTTACAGAGCATGGAATTAACAGGAGACTTAAGTGCAGTTATATGTCTGTCTTCAAAGTGATCAGACTCTTTTAACAAAAATGTCAACAGAGTCAAAGCGTCTGCTGTGTTGATGTTTGAATTTGTGATATCCTAATATCCCTCTGTCTCCATCATCTCCATCATTGGGCTTCGCCATTAATCGATTTTAAATTGAAATCAGATTTTTAAATTAGGACGATTTTTTACAGAAAGGTAATCATCAAATTGATTTCATCTCTCTCGTGTCTCCGGGCTGGCTACCGTAGGCTCCTCCTCCTAACTGTGACAGCGGTCTTTCACAGAATTCTATGTTATGACCACGGACTTTAAATCTGTGATGGCATCAGGGAATTGCCAAAAATTCCAATGATGGACCACAGAAGTGATACCAATGTCCATGCATGGATCCCCAAATTCAAATATAACTGCATGGGGATCACTCCTCTTACGCTGTCCATGCACAGATCCATACCATCTTCTTCCGATCTGGGTCCAGGTACAGTAGACAATAGAGTAGCCCAGACAGCCCTCTCACCACCCACATCCACCAGCTCCAGGGGAATCCCCAGGCGTCCCCAGGCCAGCCCAGAGATATAATCCCTCCAGTGTGTCCTGGGTTGGCCCTGAGGTCTCCTCCAGGCAAGGATCCCCCAATTTAAATATAACTGCATGAGGATCACTCATCTTAAATGGTCCATGCATGCACGTATGACTTATGCCTGTCACTGGCTTACGTTGGTATAACGTCTGCGGGCTCATCATAGAATTTTCGGGGATTCCATGATACCATCACAGATTTGAGGTAGGGGGCAGTGCATTGCATTGCGGGCTACGCACAAAAACGACATGCCGACTTCTGTTGTCTTCAAAACCAAAATCAAAAATCAAGTTTTTAGAGTTAAAAATCTGATTTTATTTTTGGCCAAAATCGTGCAACCCTACTCCATCATGTGGTTTGTTTATGTTAATGTGATCCAAATTCATAAATTACTCAAGAAACTACACAGGTTCTCTGCTGTCAATGGGCAAACTCAATTAAAGCTCAGCTAACATGGCTAGCAAGTCTCACTTTTGGCACTGGAGGGATTCAAGGTCAAGGTTACTTTATTTATACCCGTAGGTAGATTTGTTTTGCAGTCCAGGTGATTGCCTTGGCATTACAACAACACTTACATTGAACATGCAAGACAGGTGCTTGATCACGCTTACAGACAGGACAAAAAGACAGGACAAAACAAAAAACAAAACAAAAAGCGCTCAGTGTTCCACCATTCATCGGTATAGCAGCATGGATAAGCAAATAAAATAGGTGAGATCAAATAAATAAAAACAAGATGCAATAAAAACACAATAAAAACCAGAAAAGATAAAACAGATAAAACAATAAAAACTAGAAAAGCACTCGGAGAGCGCAGACCTCCGCCAAGCGCAAAAATTCCCCACATAATCGGTGATACAAATCCTACATTTATTTTTTAAAATAAAATCCGCCTTCTGGATCAGATCCGGATCAGCCTTTGAAATGTGATAGAGGACCCCACTGTCAATTCCTGAGTTAAATTTCATGAGTTTTGGTCAATAATTAAGCGAGATATTGGGAAACGAAAATTTTGGCCCCATTTACCACAATGTTAACGAAAATTTCAAAGTGATCCAGAATCCAGGATTTCTTCCGGATCACCCCCAAAAGTTAATCATTTCTTCCTTATCCCATTTCCAACAAACCCTGAAAATTTCATCAAAATCTGTCCATAACTTTTTGAGTTATGTTGCACACTAACGGACAGACAAACAAACAGACAGACAAACAAACCCTGGCAAAAACATAACCTCCTTGGCGGAGGTAACAATCCGGGATAAACACCTGAGTAAGAACATACAAATAAATAAAAATTTAAAAATTGGCAGTCACATAATAATAAATAGAGCAAAAAAAAAAATGGAATAAATAACTGAATAAGTTAGTAAAGTGCATTGTCACTATTTCTTATTGAGCTCAGTGACGGCGACAGGAACAAAGCTATTTTTATAACGCTGTGTCCTGCACCTTGGGACTAAGAACCTCCGTCCAGAGGAAAGGAGTTGAAATTCACCCCGTAAAGGATGGGAGTCATTGTTAAGAACTGATGAAGCCATCGTCTGTACCTGTTTAGTGTACAGGGAGGCGGGACAAGACTGGGACTCACCAATCAGGCAACTGGACCATCTCACTATTTGATTTAGTGAGTTTCTCTCTGCAAGTGAGGTCTGACTGAACCATGCCACCAGACAAAAGGATAAAACAGACTCAATAAAAGAACGATAAAACAAAGTTAAAATGGTTCGGTCAATGTGGAAGTGTGCCAGTTTTCTAAGGCAGTGGAGGCGCTGATGGCCCTTTTTACACACAGATCTACAGATTTACCATTCTTGCACTGCATCGCCCAGGTTGTGTGGCATTACTCCAGTTTGCTTCTCTAAATAGGTATGTGGTAACCAGTATCTACTATAGTTCCCTCAAACACTTTAGATTGAACTATCACTTTTAAATGGCACTATTTAGCAGGTTTTTGGTGTCACTGAGCAAAGATTCTACAATTACCCTCCAACATCTTGTTATTCACATGTTGTGAAAAGACACAGGACTTCATCTACTCTATACCTGCACATTGGCTATGCTTTTGGGCTCAATTTTGGCTGATCAGAGGTGTTTTCAAATAGGCAGGAGGATTAAATACGTGATCTACAGCTGTAATTACCAAACACTGTCTGATGTGTTTGTCTGTTGTGGCTGTGCTTCAGCTTGTGTGAGGTCAAGTAGTTTCATTGTTTGACTTTTCTCCACCATTTTATCTCTCTCTTTGAAGCAATCAGACTCCTTTGACAATAACAGTAAGTTTTCCCTGCAGAATATTGCAGTCAATGCTGTACTACTGCCTCTGTCAGTTTGTTTTATTGTGCTACTTTGATGTGTTAGCATGAGTCTGGATGCAAACTAAAAACAATCAACTGAGACAATGGTCTATGAGCAATTCCCATTTTCTGTGAGGTAAAATTACCACTTTGTCAAAGGAGTCCGGGGATTTGAAAAGACTAAATAATGGCATCAGCCCCCTTGAAAAAAGCTGCCTGATGGCTAAGTGAAATGCTGAAAATGTGTTGGAATGGTGACCCCTGATATTTGTCGTCCATGTTGATGGTCATGCCATTTTTCATCATTTGGTTTAAAACAACATTTAGTATTTCTCCAGGAAACTACTCAAACTGTGTAAGAAACTACTCAGGTCCACAGCTGGAAATGGGCAAACTCAGTCAAAGCCAACTGCATTAACAAGATAGCTATAATACAGTATGTTATTGCCTTCAGCTACAGAAGCAGATTTCTAACTTGTTGTTCTTCTTTGTTTCTCCAAACTATGAATGTGCTGACATGCATCAACTGTAGGTAATATAACCGTGCATTAAAAAATCTGAAGTAACCCTTTAAGTCAAGTTCATCTAAATAAATTGCCTCGGTGTCGGTACAAATATATCTGTAAATATGTGCTAACCCTCTTGTGGTTACGTAGGTGTTGAGCCTCAGCTTCTGTGAGGTCAAGTTGTTTCATTGTTTGGCGTTTTGCCAACAGAAAGCCCTCCTCATATGTGCTCTTAAAGCCTGAGCAGTCAATGAACCATAGTTTTATCTCCAGGGAACACTTTGGACTTGGAGCGAGTGCAGTGGGAGGAAGAGCATTGAGCTTTACATAGAATTAATGCTTGAAGTGATTTTAGGCAATCCTTCACATTTCTATTCTATTCTATTCTATTCTATTCTATTCTATTCTATTCTATTCTATTCTATTCTATTCTATTCTATTCTATTCTACAGTACAGCACAGGATGGCAGTTGTAGCTATGGGAAGATTAGATCCTCCACTAGTGATAAATCTCTCCAGGGCCAGAGGTCAAGTTGCTCTTTCCTGTAAATCTACTCACTGGCATGTTTTCATTACCAACAGCAACATATCCCCCAGACACTGACTGTATGTGTGTGTATGTGTGTGTTTGAATGGGAGTGTTTAGTGGCCTTGGTTGCAGGCTGGACTGTAAGTACCAACCAAGGCCAGCTAGCACTGCCGCGTTGTGTCTTAAATCATATACATGCAGTTGTGTCTCTAAGGTGCTTGTGGATGATTTAACAAAGTCCTCATCACTACCTCATCAGATATGGACTGTGTGTATGTGTGTGTGAAAGAGAGCTGGTCCGCTGCGGGATAAATTTACTGCTTTCTGGTCTGAGCTGAGCTAAATCACTTCCACCACTTATCCAGGAGTTATTGCACATAAACACTGCATCTCTGTCACCCTCTGTTCCCGGCATCTTTTTGAAAGTTTGTTCATGTATAAAGAACTTTATAGTTTCTGCGTAACAAGCTGAGACAGGCCTGCGTAGAACTGTATTGAATTAAAAGTTTGACAGTTGCTTGGGGAGCGGGACACAGTAAACAGACAATGGGCATATAAAGGGTTTGACTGTGAAGAGCAGTAATATTGTACCAAAGCCCACCCACGTTGCTCTGCTGCAGATGATGTATGGTTGCTTTAGTCTATATTCTCCCCTGTACATATAATGACAGTTAGAAATCCCTCCGTCTGGAGAAGCGTATTCATCTTGGCCTCCAGCACTCATTGACCCTCATGTTTGTGTGTGTGAGAGTGTTTTAGTGAGGGGCTTAGCTCTGCAACGTTGTGGTTTTCCTGTTTAGTCTGACTTTATGACCGTCTGGAAGAGGACAGCAATTGCAAAGTTCACCCATACAGACAGACATGTGTCCACCACACACATTTACACACACTTAAGCTCATGTCTTTCCTCTGGTTCGGAGATAAGTGCGTAGCCATCTGGAAAAGGGCATCATGCGAGTGTATAATTTCCTTTAAACTGAATGCAATTACAGGTTTAAGTGCACATTTGAAGCACACATAAATGTAAAACTATGTAGGGTTAAAATAAAACTGTAGGGATAAGTAGATGTAGTAAAAAATCAGATCAGTATTCTTTTTTTTAATATTAATTATCATCACTTTTCAGGGTTATTCAAAAAGAATGAACTGATTTCATTGCGCAATATTTTAATAAGGAAAAGCAATAGAAAACTCCAGTCAAGTCACAAGTATTCTACTCACAATCAACTTTTATTTCCTGTCTTACAAGTGTTCAATGTGGCCACCACCTGCAGCACGGGCAACATCAATGCGATAAGAGAATTCCTCCCAGACACGTATAAGCATATCACGATCCACTGAACGTTGCCAGAGGAACGACGCGACTACAGCGCCCCTGTGGCAGCCTTTCAAAACTTAGAAATCTCCTTTTTCAAATGGTCACTGACTCATTCTGTGACGATGCTTGAGAACTGAAGCAATGCGTCATGAACTCGGTTCATTCTTTTTGAATAACCCTGTTTATATTTAGTAGGGATGCAACGGTACAGGTTATCCATGGTTTGGTATGTATTGTGGTTCTTCAGTCATGGTTCGGTACAGTTTAGATACTAATGTTAATATTGAGAAGGGTACGGCGTGTACTGTTGCACCCCTAATATTCAGTCAGTTGGTCAGTATTCTGGTAAATCTATGCTTGCTTTGTATGTGGGTCATCTTCCTGTTTTGAAGTCAAGAGTGTCTTATAAGCCTATATAGGGTGGGCTTTAAGTGTATGACACTTAAATAAAATATTCATTCATTCATTCATTCTACAGAAAAAGGGTGCATTAGTTAAACATTACAGTATGATAATTACATGGGCCTAGATTTTAACACTCAAGAGTAATTACACATGTATGCCTATGCAGTACAACTGTACAACAACAGAGAATATGAAAAAAAAAAAAAAAACTTTCTTGTTTTGATGGACATTTGTGGATGTTTAAGTATAAATATCTGATTAGATATCTATTCATGATGTTTTTCTTCTTAACCTCTGAAAATTATAGAGATTTCAGCGTTTACAATGTGCTACAGAATGCATTCTATGCTTAAGAAACATCAGTTGAAACAATCTCTTGTGGAGATTTTGACTCCATCACTACTTTAGTGAAAACACTGACCCTGTGATGAATAACCATCAGAGATTTACTCACTGACCAGAAAATCTATCCACATGTGCTGTTTTGTGCTTTATTTCTTTGCTTGATAGGTCAGATCGGTTCATTTGAAGTGCCTGAAACTTACTACGATCACATTTTGAGATTGTTTTATCGCCCAGCTTTATGAAACTAGTGGTATGTGGGTAATTTTCATCAAAGTGTGAAAGGTTAAAATCAGAGAGCCTGTTTTTCCTGTGTTATATTGTAGTTTTTCTGTTTTACTTTAGTTGTTAGGAGAAGAGTTGTTTTGGTTGAACATGAAACAAAAGAAAAGGGCAAATAAAAAAAGATAATTTCAGACTGTAGTTGTAGCTTTATAGCGAGGGGGACTTTCAAAATATTGATATACAGATGGGTACTTGTATGAAACTGGGTTTATTTGGGTATCTGGCTCTTTGCCAGCTTTTTGACCCAATAACAAAAGAGAAGTGTAGACATATTTCATTCAAGCTTTATTACGGACACAAAAACTAGATCCATAGGATAAGATAAAAATGTACACAATAAAAAAAGAAAAGAAATAGCATTTCCCCCCAGGATGTACCTAATGATGACCTCAGGTAAATGCAAAAAAATATATACTCTTGCTCTGAGCCATCCCAAAATTAATGATTTTTTTAATAAAATATTGGGGCCAAAAATATGACCAAAATTGGGACAGGAAAAGCTACCTAGGTGTCAGTGCATTTTATCTTGAAAACATTGCTTGGAATGGTCTTATATACCACTATAAATAAAGACACTGTGTTAAATTTGATGATCCTAGTGGTTTTTCTAATCCAGACATGTGGGTTTTTCATGAATTGGCAGTCTCATTCCAGGTTTTATGTGTAAACCATCGTGTCCATTTGTGTTACATGCAGAACCAATTTAAACACATATAAATTGCGAGTGATTTTGCAACAGTGGCCATTTTTGTGAAACACTCTGCCTTGTACAATTAGTTCAATTCCCAAAATATATGTGAAAGAAAAAAAAAAATAGAAAAATTAGTAGCATGTAATTTTCATGTTTTTTTTTACTGTGTTACACTCAGATTTTTGTATAAAAAGAATATAAAAATGTGTTTTATCTGAATAATGTTTTCTCTTTTATCTCAGTAAATATTTATTTTTAAAACTGACCCAAAGTGCTTCCAAACTTGCTTCATAACATTAGTCTACATCTTGTTTGAATTTTTAGCCCCTATGTCCTGTTTTTAGGGACCAGTTTCATAGAAGCAACCAGGCAGAAAGAAGCCAAACATCACACATATCAGACTACTTGTAGCCTACAAGTTAAAATAATGCCCTTATGATGTAGTTAATTAGTAAACATAGAATTACTATCTATTATCTTTTGATCCTCGTCTAAGCCCATGATATATAATTTAATCACAAGAGAGAGAAGGGAAGAAAGAGAGAGTAAATTACTGACCCTTCTGATCATCCGACTGTTCTTTTACAGGAACCTTTTGACTCCATTTTTGTTGTATAATGAGTCTTGGGCCTCTTTAATAGCAGGATGACTGACTGTCTGCTTGAGTTTTCTTTGGACTGATATGAACACACACACATTCTCTCACAGGGCAGGAAGTCCTAGAGAGAGCAGGATGTTGACTTAGGATTCATTTCAGCCGTCCCTAAAACTGTAGGAGGTCGACAAAGAGTGACCAACAACAGATGTAATGCCAGAGACTGTAACAGATGTAAATGCGGCAGAGAATTTTTTTCCCCATCTGGAACAAAAACTTTAGCTAGGGAAATAAAAGATAAATGAAAATATTTAAAGCAACGTGTCACTCAAAAATCTCTGAAGTATTTCAACTGAGAGTGAGACTTCAGGAGCTGCAGCTGTTGGAGTGGATGGAGTGGTGATGTCTGCGATGCTGAACGAGGGATTTACGTCTGACCTTTTGTTTTGTTTTGTCTGCATGAGGAAAGGACAAGGCATGACAGGGAAAATATCACACTATTTAATGAACTGAAACCAAATAAATCCAATATTCCCAGTTAAGTTCAAGTAAAGAAATCTAAAGTTCATAAATATTCTGTAAGTGTCACTGCAAAAAATAACTATTTAACTTATTGTCATGGATAAAATAACTATTTTACGCCAATGACACCAATGATGAATGTACTTTTTAAAAAAAATTCTTATTGCAATAATAACTAAAAACACATATTTATTTGCACCAGTGTTGTGGACAATTAATCCTGAAGCAAAACAAGCACATAAACAAGACCAATCTGACGCACATACAGGCATGAAGGCATTTATTTGTGGTATCTGTTACATGCTTTCTCTTTATTGATAAAGTTATTTCCTGTTCAACCCGTAAGGACCCAGTGTTACTTTTCTGGCATTTTCCAAATTCATTTTTCTCTATATTTAACCTTCCATAAGTGATTTAGCACCTTTTATTGTAAAATTATCTTTTTTTTTCAGTGCAAATCAGGTATTTTCTGAGTTTTAATTTACTGATCATGTAAATGTTCATAAAAAGCTTAGATTAAAGTTTAGGGATATTATATCAGAAACAGTGAAAACTGAAAAAAGTGACTTTTTCAGTAAAATATATCATTAACTGAACATAAACCCTGTGTCTCCATCCACTGTCATTGATCCACCTCCATTGGTTTTACTGGTGAATCAATGTTGTAGAAGATGATGGTGTTTCCACGGTAACTACAGAGCCTCTGAACATCCAAATGGGTCATATCTGATGACCATGAAAAGATGAATAACTGTATTTTACACCAATTGTTTACATAGATTGATAGGATTAATGGGTCAACAGGTATTAAACAGTTTTATCAGTAGATTTTTTCTTTTTTTTATTGATTTATTTCGAATATGGAAATCGTACAAGCTTCTTCATTGCTACTAATTGACTTTTTTGCACAACAAAATACAGGAATGAAAATTCAAGGAAGCAAAAAATAATAACACACACAAGGTTTAAGTTAAAGGTGGATGTTTGGGTCTTTGTGGGTTAAATTTCATACTTGTTGCTTTAGCATTCCTTCTGTATATTTTTTTTCATGTCAGTGGCAGCACTGTGGACAATATTCAGCTACAACCATAAAAATGTCATAAAATAACCATGAACTCAGAGTCTATCAACCTGTTTATATTATTTTTCCAGAGTGACATTTACAGGTAATATCTTTGAAAATGCTCACTTGAAAACACTTGCCTCTGAAAAGTATTGCTGTAACTCAATGCGATCGTGTACTGAGCCTTTTTACATTCAATCTTTGTGCAGCCTTAAAAGTTAAGAATGGGTCAACGTGGAAAAAAACAGTACCGTGTGCTAGGAAAAGTACAGATTGTAAGTGTAGGACCTTATGTTGCGTTATGAAATGGTTTCTAGCAAACTAATGTATTTGTTAAATGAAAATGGAGTCTGTCCATAAGATGCAATTTACCGTCTCGCAGAAAAGCCATTCATTTTTCCAACATGTCAGCTGGAGTCACCATATGTTACCATAGTAACAGCATGCACAAACCGAGGAAGACTGACATCCATGTGTCTGGGTTTGAGTTGATATGCCATGATTAAAGCCTTTCATTGCATGCAAACTTCAACAAATTCAGGTGTTAAAGTTATTAAGCAGCATCAAGGACAGGTTGACTAGTTGACACGTTTCTCCGTGTGTGAAGTGATTAAGTTATAGACTAATTATACGGTTTAATATTTATTTTCTTTCCTTTTCAACATTTTTACGAGATAATTATTCTTGAAATTCCAATCATTCAGAAAAAGGGGCAGCTTTAGTTTGAGGTTTTTTCAAGCACTAAACATATCATTTCCTGCAATCTGCTGAATTTTTCTGCATCTATTTAAACCAACCCTTAATGATGGAAATGTTTTTATTTATGTAAAACAAATCACAAACATTTGCACCTCTAAATGATAATTTTGGTCCCCTCACAAAACCCAAACCGGAAAATATACATAATGAATCGGTTTCACATTTGTTAACAGTTTGTTAACAACTCTCTGCAAAATCACGAATTTGAAATGGAAATGATATTGAGCGCAACTTTAGTTCAGGCGGGACACAAAGTCAAGCTCAGCTAAAAAAACAGTACATGATGGACAGCAGCTGATCTCAGTGCCCGCCCATATCAGCTGATCTATTCTGTACATCCTATTGGTTAATGTCTTAATGACTACATACATGTGTAGCTTCTAGACCAGTGTTTATCAACCTTTTTTAAACAAACGCCGCTTTACGTCATCATGAACCTCCTGCCCCCCTTCCCCGAAAAAATTTTGTGACAGGGGGGTTGGGGGTGGGCGTTATGGTGCTCCGTAAGAATCAGAAGTTGTCAAGCGGGGACATTACCACCGAAGATGGGGGGTGTGTCTGATGAAAGTTAGATGGTAATATGTTGCATAAGTAGTGCCCCCCTGTTGAGCCACATTATGTAATAAATTCCCATTATGTAATAAAAGTTAAAAATGTAATAAGAATGTCACGGCATCTTGTAATAAAGCCACATTATGTAATAAACTGACACATTTTGTAATAAACTACCTCAACACATTATATAGTAAATTTTTTACATTGTTAAAGACAGTATTTTTTTTCAGCTGCCATAGACACTTTATATTGATCGAAATATATTCAGCAAAATACAATTTAGTTGCAAGTTAGCCACTGAAGGTGTGACAGTTTAGCTCTTTTTTATATCCAGAAATGTTGTTTACATTGTTAAAGACACTTTCCTGAGTTTTTTTTTTTTTTTTTTTTTTTTTCAACTGGCATAGACACCTTATATTGCTCAAAATATTTTAATTTGCCTTAAAAAGGTTCTGTTTAGAAATACAGCCATTTATTGTTGAACATCAGCATTTTCTACTTTGTGTGTGCATGTTGGAGTGTGTGTACTAATTGTGAATGTAATGGTAATAGGTAGGCTATCATTACCACTACTACAACTACTAATCTGCAGGGCTACTTCAATTAAAGAGGGGAAAAAAATCCACTTGAGTGTCGTTATTACGTAATGAACCATGTCATTACATTTTCCTGAAAATAAAAATGTGTCAAGTGCATTTTGTAATAAATTTCTCAAATTGTAATAACTTACTACATAATGTGAAAAAATTTACTACATAATGCATTGAGGTAGTTTATTACAAAATGTGTCAGTTTATTACATAATGTGGCTTTATTACAAGATGACGTGACATTCTTGTTACATTTTGAACTTTTATTACATAATGGAATTTATTACATAATGCGGCTCAACACCCCCTCACTACCGCATGCTTCTTGATATTGATAACTATACCAGCTAACACCCCCCCCCCGTTTCGGTTTCCCTCTCTCAGCTTTCTCATTTCAAATGCCCCCTGACGGTGATACCGCCTGTATGAGGATGCTAATGCTGCTGCTGTTCTATCTGAGTAATTTAGTTTATTTAAATCGGACTGCGTACATGTGTAGCCTCTATCCTCATGCTGACACTATGCAATGAGATTAGTTACATTTAATTCAATTCAATTCAACTTTATTTTATGCACGAGGCAGACTCAGTGTGCTTCACAACAGGTATATAACATAAAATATGGATATGAAAACAAACAACAGTCAAATAAACAGTAGAAGAAGGGAATGGATTAATGTCCTGGGCATCCCCCGTCCTTAGACCCTCCTTCTCGGTGAGGAAAAACTTCAGAAACCCAGTGGGGAAAGAGAAACCTCTGGGAGAACCACAGTGAAGGAGAGATCCACTCCCATGGACAGACAGGCTGTATTTAGTTCATGTAGCCAGCACCATCTACTTGTATATCCTCTAGGTTCGTGTTGCCACCTTTTTTTATGTTGCTTGTTCATGATGCAGCTGCTCTGTTGCTCACGTAGGCAGGTTACTGTTCGGGTTCCAGCTAATTTTTTTCTTATTTACTTGTATTTTTGGGGTGGTTGAATAAATATATGAGTGTTCAAGGAATTTTTCTACTGTAATTTTGCATCTACTTTTAAATTAACTCCTCAGTTGCTGATTATTATTTATTTTTGCAATTGAAAGTGGATGTTATAATAGCTTACAGAACACAGTAAGCTTTTTTTCACCAATTGCACTGTATTACTTGAAGGAGGGAGAAATGATTAGCTGACTAGCTTAACATCACAGATGACATAATGGTGCTTTCCTCCACTCATGAGCCCAAAGAAAGTCTTTCACATTTCCCTGTAAAGCACACATAGCTTACTACTTTTTCTGTTTTGAAAAGATGGGTATAAGAGTCAAAATACATAAAAGTATTTATTTTGACGAAAGTAGTCATGTGTGAATTGCTTTTATTGTACGAGTGCATCACAGCAGTAAACAATTTGCTGAGTATAATGCTAACTTCATCATAAACTGAAAAACAAGGACATCTCTGAAACTATCAGTGGCGGATTGTGGACAGATAGCAAAAAAAAAAAAAAAAAAAAAAAAAAAAATCCATCGTCAAGCATATTTTTTGGAGGTTTTTTTAGCTATTAACCTTCAAAGGCCTGAACAGCTGCTGCCGACCAAAAGCAGCTATTGATCTAAAATGTTGAGCCACTGATCCTGTCAGTACATTTAAATAATTCAGGTAAAATGCAGTTTCTGTGCTTTTCACTGACATTACATTTGTCTTGTTTGGATTTTCAGAGGCTCCATAGTGAATGTGGAAACACTGTCATTATATGCAACACTGATTCACCAATAAAAGCCATGTAGCAGTGGCTGTTTAAAACTACGACTTTATTCTCATTAAATAATGACTTTATTCTCGAAATATAGCAACTTTATTCTCGTTAAATAATGAGGTTTTTTTAAAACTACGACTTTATTCTCATTAAATAAGGACTTTATTCTTGAAATATAATGACTTTATTCTCGTAGTGACAGGCGTTTTTTTTTTTTTTCTTTTGTGGCCCTAATACGCCGTCGTAATAAATAGTTCTTTAAGTATACCATAATAATCACCTAAATGTATAATGTACGTATTTTTTATTTCAGTAGTAAACATTACATGTAATCTAGATATTCTCAAAAGCTAATTGTTTTGTTATTCATGTCTTTTCAATGATAAATCACATCAATCAGTCTCAGTCTTATTACATATTTCTGATGGTAAATGAATTACTCTCAATCAAACCGTTGCCTTCTCTTTGATCAAACACAGTCCCAGTAAAAGCCATAGACTAATGTAGCCAAAGTGGACCTCAGACCTTGTTTTGTAAGCAAAAGATGACAACATTGGACCACTGCTGATATCTGACCACAGACATAATCACTTAGCAAGCCACTGCGGTCTCAGGAAAACAAATTAGTCATGAAAAGTTTGATTCCTGCAGATGAAAACATGATTAAGCCATGATGTGGACGTGGGGGGAAGTAGAAACGGACACTTTTAGTTCCACCTGTATGAATCTGTTGAGGATATGTGGAAACATGTGTCGAATTCTTCTGTCCTTGTTAAATTGTTAAAATCCCATTTGGTGGATTGCCTTGTTTGTGAAACTCCGAGGTAGAAGACAAATCATGTTTCAGTTGTTTAGAGCACATCTGAGCTAACAACGCAGATTCATTTTCTCCGAGGGTTTTTCCTCTCCAAGCTGAGGAAGGCTTCAGTTGTAATTTGTGGTTTTATAGTTTCTTGGTGTAAAAATTGGTTCCATCAAATGCAGTAGGAATAGACTGGACCTTCATTAGCGTGATTGCTCGGTGCAATCATTAGCATTATTAGTTCTGTGCATGCGGTAATGTGTGTGTTGCCACTTTGCTTTCCTGTGTAAGATCCCATGTAGAGGCCGTCTGGGTGTGAGTATACAGGATTATCTCAGTCTCATCCCTCATTCCACTCTCAGCCCTGACCCTTTTAAACAACACTCTATCTTTCTTTGGGAATCCCTCCATCCATCTCTCCCTCTTCATCAATCTTTTCCCCCATCCATATCTCTCCTTTTCTTCCCAACTCCTCAGGATGGAGGGACAGATAGAGAGAGAAGGAGAGAAGAAGGTACAGAGAGAGATGATCCTGTCTTTTTCAGCCCTTTTCTTATTCCATCAAGCATACATCTAGCCTCAAAACTCAACAATAACACATCCATCATACACACACACACACACACACACACGGCAGGGCAACAGTGCAGAGTCATCTTCTACCCTGACAGAAAAGCCAAATAAAGTTTTATTCATAATGTAATAAGAAACCATTATATGACACAAAAAAAAGAATTTGCTGTCATATTGAAGCTCAGTGAAACCCAGTCACATGGAGATGTTTTCTTCTTAAATGTAGATTTAGTTTCTTCACTGATGTCGTATTTCTGTTTTTACAACATCGATAGCTGCTGACAACCACATCTACATAGCGCAAGTTTGTCCTCCTTATGTACGACTTGGATTTCTGGAGATCACATAGCAGGCAGAAAGGGATGGCAGCACTGCACTGGGTCTTTATGTGGGACTTGTTGATGCTTTTTTCTCTCGGTTCTTTTGAGGTCTGAGCGTGGTGGAAAGACCTGCTCCTCCATGACCATATATTCAAGTCTGGGGTAGGGAGAGCAGCAACAAGACCCCCTATGGGGCATCAGTGACAACAAATGGCATTAAAGAAGCTATATACAGGGTGGGGAAGCAAAATTTACAATGAACATTTAGTTGTTTTTTCTCAGCAGGCACTATGTCAATTGTTTTGAAACCAAACATATATTGATGTCATAATCATACCTAACACTATTATCCATACCTTTTCAGAAACTTTCGCCCATATGAGTAATCAGGAAAGCAAACGTCAACGAGTGTGTGATTTGCTGAATGCACTCGTCACACCAAAGGAGATTTCAAAAATAGTTGGAGTGTCCATAAAGACTGTTTATAATGTAGAGAAGAGAATGACTATGAGCAAAACTATTACGAGAAAGTCTGGAAGATACTATTAAAGAAGAATGGGAGAAGTTGTCACCCGAATATTTGAGGAGCACTTGCGCAAGTTTCAGGAAGCGTGTGAAGGCAGTTATTGAGAAAGAAGGAGGAAATAAATTCTCATGACTTTCAATAAACTAATTGGTCATACACTGTCTTTCAATCCCTGCCTCAGAATATTGTAAATTTTGCTTCCCCACCCTGTATAATGAATGAACAGGTGGATTTGGGTGCAGGTGGGTTGTGAAGAGGAGCAGCAAACACCCCAGGCTGACCCAATAGGATCAGCTGCCGTCCATCATCTACTAATATGTGGGCTGAGCTTGACTTCATAGCTATTTTAACATCACAAATTTCTGGCGACCCCAGACATTCAAAATGGGGACATTTTTCTCTTGGAGATGTCTTAGCAGGGCCAGGCGGTTGAAGAAATCTTGCCATTCTCTGTTCGGTCCGGTTTCGACTGTGTCCGGGCAGGTTGAAGCGTAGTAACGCATGCGGTTACAGGATCAATCATGGTCAGTCAAATTAATTTGGTGAAAGCTGAATGCTAAATGTTTTCTCTGGACCTTCATTGTCTCAGGAAGAAATATATTTGGAAATTGGGTGTTTTCTGAATATAAATGACAGATTCAAACAGTGTGTTTGGAATTAATTGATGTTTAACCCTTTAACCCCTGAGACATGATTCCGGGTAAACGTCCTGTTGTGAATTGTGTCCGTTTCAGTGTCATAAATGTGCTTCTGTTTCTTTTCTTCAGTGGTTTTGCTTTACAGTGTGTGTTTTAGGGTCAAAACAGGAGGAATAACAGAAAAAGACAGAGAGAGTGTTAACGTTTGACAGGTTTTTACTAAATAAGGTACTCAGAATGTACATCAGTAAGAGATTTAGGATGTTGAACATGAACTGTGAACTGGAACACACTGAACAACAAGTAACGCATGCGGTTACATGATCAGTCATGGTCAGTCAAGATATGCCCTCTCAGATATTATATTCTGCATTTTATTTGAACTTGATTTTAGGAAAAATGTGTGATGTTTTAATTATAATGAAATATATATTGAATCATACAAAAAAATCTTTTTATTAGTAATTTATTTACATTTTTTTTCAATTACTAGAAATTTCAGGCGACCCCATATGAATTCCAGGCAACCCCACGTGTGGTCCCGACCCCAAGATTGAAAAACACTAATAGCCTGTCTGAACTAACACCACGCTCAACTTCTCATCTTTAGTTTTATTAGGTATGATATTCAGCACCTTCGTCCAGGAGTTTACATTTTCAGTCAATCAATCAATCAATAAATCAATCAATCAGTCAAATTTTATTTATACAGCGCCAAATCATAACAAAAGTTATCCTATGACATTTTACATATAGAGCCGCTCAAACCAGACTCTCAAGCCAATTCACAGAAACCCAAGGAGCAAACACTTGTGACTGGTGATAGTGGTGAGGAAGAACTTCGAGCAGACCCTGACCTGGATCTGGAGGATGGCCATCTGCCTTGACCAGTTGGGGTTAAAGAGAGAAAAAAGTAAAATTACATTATGAAAACATTTACATCTACAAACTTTCCTTTAAAAAACGTGAGTAACATGAACAATCATGAAAAAACTGAACTTTATTAAGAAAAATAAGTGCAATTTCCCTCGCTCCTGGAGGATTCTGTTGGGATTCTATAAAATGGCTGGAGAGTCTGGTTTGACCTGCCCTATATGTAAAGTGTCATTCGATAACTTTTGTTATGATTTGGTGCTATATTAATAAATTTGATTGATTTATTGACTTTTTTCACTCTAAAACAGAGAGAAGTTTGGAGTTGACATTATTAATCATCATATTATTATGTTGTTATTTTACTGGTCCAGCCCAGTTCGGATCATATTGGGAGGATGTGGCCCCTGAGCTAATATAAGTTTGACACCCCTGCTCTATACCAAGAAAGCCTCACCAGTCTTAAAAATTTATCAGCAGAATCAGAATTATCCTTATCTGCCAAGTATGTAAATATATACATGGAATTCACATAAACACACAGATGTTGTCTCTAAAGTAAATTATAAATGCAAGATATAATAAAAAATGTAAGAAAATAATAATAATAATAATAATAATAATAATAATAATAATAATAATGGGAAACTTAACACAAAATCCTAACATTCTGAGATAATTCTGATTTCATATTTAGCATACATGATTTAGTCAAAATCACATATTTTGCCTCCAGTTGCAGATGAAGACTTGTATTTTTTTTTGTCCAGTGAGACAGGCTGATAGTGATGAACTAATCATTTGTAAGATATTCCATCTTCAGGTCCAGGCTGCTCCACAAGCTAATATTGTCAGGACAAATCCAATCATAACTTTGAAGTGTTTGTTTGCTTTCACTAATGCAACCACCTCATCCTACACTGATGACACGCTCTCCTTTTAGGAAACATTAGCATTTGCATAACAAAGGCATCCCAGACTACCTCGGCAGATAGTTTAAGTGGTCAGATCTCAATGAATTTTGATGGTTATGTACCCTGCAGGACTAGATAAAGAAATTGATAAAAAAAATAACTGTGCATGCTGTCGTGTAACCAGGTTCGGCTTTTGAGACAGGTGTTTTGGCAATGACATGGCCCAGCTTTCACTGGTGTTATACATTTTGACAGTATTATAATTTGGAGCCTGTATGGCAGTGAATCCTCTGAGACATCTGGTTAACAGAGCGTAGACAGGGGATAGAAAGGCCAACAGACAGACATACAGATAGACGGGTTACCATGGTTATCAGAGCAGAGAGAAAAGAATGGAAGGTGATGAACCTGGTGTGTGTCTGTGTGTGTGTGTGTGTGTGTGGCGGCAGTAGGGCCCGTAGGCAGACAGTCATTGTGTCCTTGTCATTCAGGGAATCTGAAATCTGAACCTGTCTTTAGCCAGTTTGCTCCGTTTCTCTCTTATCTCACCAGAAAAAGCAACTGGGGAAAACTTTTATCTGAGGCAAACACAGACTCATATTCATCGAGTTTCACAACAGAAACCACAAACATGTAGAAAGGGGCGTGTAGTTCAATTTATCTCGCTTGTTTCAGTTGCTCACTATGTGTTGTTTATTGTGGCTCTATAAATGGGAAAATTAACTTTCCTCTGGGTCAGATACTACGGGATAATTAATTTGGAGAAAGCTAAATGTTTACTCTGGACTTTCATTATCTCAGGAAGAAGTAGATTTGGAAATTTGGTGTTTTCTGAATATAAATGATAGATTCAAACAATGTGTTTGGAATTAACTGATGTTTAACCCTTTAACCCCTGAGACATGATTCCAGGTAAACGTCCTGTTGTGAATTTGTGTCTTTTTCAGTGTCATAAATGTGCTTGTGTTCCTTTTCCTCAGTGGTTTTGCTTCACTGTGTGTTTTAGGGTCAAAACAGGAGGAATAACAGAAAAAGACAAAGAGTGGAATTTAAGTTTGACAGATTTTTACTTGGCACTCAGAATGTACATCAATAAGAGATTTAGGATGTTGAACATGAACTGTGAACTGGAACACACTGAACAACAATAAGTATTTGGGTTTTGGTCCAGTAGTTTTTGTTTTGGGGCTCTTTTTTTCTAAATCAGTCCAGCTGCTTTTTGGTTGAACTCCAAAAAGCAGTTACAAGGTGAAAACTCAGTAAAAACACAATAAAAAAAAAATAAACGAAGGAAAATCCCGACAACACTGCAAACAACAGTAAAAACAAAAACAACAAAGAAAACGGTGTAAAAAAAAAAAAAAAAAAAAAAAAAATCCCAAATCGTCTATTTTTATAGTGAGGCAGCGGGGGTGCACTGAGCATGCTCAGATGTCTATGAAAAGAACAAGGTCTATTTTATCAGCATCTTTTGAAATTTTTCCTTTTGAACAAATGATTGAATATTAGTGAATACTTGAAATAAATCATACATTTGGAACACTCACCACAGACACATCAGGGGTTAAAGGGTTAAGGAAAACAAATAAACTTCCAGAACAGATCACTAAAGAACAAACAAAAGCGAGATTTAATAGACAACTGAAGCAACATCAAATAACCCAACGTCTGTAAACAATTCAGAAGACATGTAGACATAAACATTTGATATTAGCAAATGCATGTACATGCACACATGCACACGCACACACACAATTAGAATTAGGTTTATTTATTTAATATAATTACTTAGTTTTTGTTTGTTTGTTTATTTGTTTGTGTTGGTTTTAATTTGATCTTGTAGTATTGTTATTATTGTTTATGTTGGTTGTTTGACTATTGAATTTTCCTAAGAAGGAAATATAAGGGTGAATCACATTGTTTTTATGCTTGGAAATGGATACTGTATGTTTGTTTGGAATGGGAGGACCCCAGGAAGAGTAGTCGATGTACTGCATCAGCTAATGGGGATCCTAATAAATAAATAAATAAATAAAATAAATAAATGTATGCAATGTCTTTTTAACAGGTAAAATAAAACAAAACTTATAGCATCCTAAATGAGGAAAATCTACAACACTGTACAACATTGTGAAGCTGATATGATTGAAGATAAGTAAAACCATAAATGGAATGTGTTTATTTGCTACACAGGATTGCACATGTTTATCAAGTTCAACACAGTTACACTGTTAAAGACATTATCTTTCCTAAATCTAAAATCATCCCAAGTATTTACCAGATTGTTTTCATAGACCACATTCCCCTCTCTCTTTTCTCCTTCCTACAGTGTGATATCTGCCTTCACTCTTAAAACCAAATTGACCTTTTCATGCCATGATAGCTCATGAACAATGTCTATGGCTCATTTCAGCTGATAAAACTATCACAATAAAGTGTCAAATCAATATTTATTTCAAGTTTAAAGGCCCATTTGTGATCCTGAAGATTTCAGATAAATTGAGATTTTATTATTAATATTAGCACCTTGAGATAAACAGGTGGTGATATTAGTTCTTCACTATGGCAGGACCTGAGAGATGCTTTCCTTCAGGTGTTGCACAATGATATTCATGTGACCCAAACCATAACCTTTTCCTAACCCTAACCAACTGGATTTGGTGCCTAAAAAAATAACCAAATGTTTTTATTCTCCAAACCAAACTGAACACCACAAATAACAGAAAAAAAACAACTGATAATATTCAGTCACAGTCTAAAAATAATAGTTTCGTTTGTTGCATTAACTCCTGCGTTCTGCAGAAGTTTATTCTAGGACTGATGATCAAGCCAAAAATGCATAAATATTTGTCTATCACTCAATATTAATAAGTCCTTCATTCATTCATTTTCTTAGTTCTTGAGATGGTTGCAGGGGTGCTGGAGCCTATCCTGGGTACACCCTAGACACATTGCCAGTTAATAACAGGGCTATGTTAATAATTATAAAGATAAAAAAGAAAATCATTATTTATTTCCAGGGTAAAGGCTGATTTTTGGTCCTAAATAAAAGTTGAAGAGACTAGATAGTTGTTTGTAATTTTTTATTATTTGTAAAAGATGCAACAGGACAATCTTGATGTTGTCTGTGTTTGATTTTAGTCACATTATTTATCTGAATGTCAGCGCTTAAATGCCGTTGATACTGTTTATCGTGGTGCACTGAGGCTTATTACAAGCCTTGGAGCTCGGACTCTTTTGTACGCTGGAGTTTATATGCTGAACTGAACTAAACTGGACTGGACTGGACTGACTTTCTTTCTTTCTGTATCAAAGTCCAGATTCCATCAACCAAACAGCAGCTGTTTCATTCACAGAACTACAGCATTAAAATGATGGGAACACACCAAGCCTGAATAAAATGTAATGACAAAACACTCAAACATCTTCACCATCCAAAACAAACTCATGAATATAAACGCCTTATTTTTTGTCACAGTTCTTGGTTCAGTTTGGTTTTGCATATCGTTTTACAGATGTATTTTTTGGGGTTTTGGAAACCAAACTTTATTGCTAACAAGTTTGCAGACATCACTGCTGCCGGGCATGCACACACCCTCTCCTGGTCTTCCTTCACTCTACCGCATGCGTGAGGGAGGGGGTGGTGGTGAGGGGAGTGTTGTCACTCGTGTGGTGTGTCTGTACAGGGTGGGGAAGCAAAATTTACAATATTTTGAGGCAGGGATTGAAAGGCAGTGTATGACCAGTTAGTTTATTGAAAGTCATGAGAATTTATTTGCCACAAGAAAATTGACATAATAGAAAATGTTTTTATTCTATGTGTCCTCCTTCTTTCTCAGTAACTGCCTTCACACGCTTCCTGAAACTTGCGCAAGTGTTCCTCAAATATTGGGGTGACAACTTCTCCCATTCTTCTTTAATAGTATCTTCCAGACTTTCTCGTAATAGTTTTGCTCATAGTCATTCTCTTCTTTCCATTATAAACAGTCTTTATGGACACTCCAACTATTTTTGAAATCTCCTTTGGTGTGACGAGTGCATTCAGCAAATCACACACTCTTTGACGTTTGCTTTTCTGATTACTCATATGGGCAAAAGTTTGTGAAAAGGTAAAGGTAAATTTTGCTTCCCCACCCTGTATGCCACCGTTGCTGGGAAACCGTGGGAAACAAATCAAGCAACCAATAACTGGTTGTTTTGAAATGAATCCCTTTCCACTCTAATCAGCGGTGTGAGCAAATAACTTAGTAGCGGTGGTCTCAACCGGTCTCGTCTTAAAAACCCGAGTCCGCACAGTCCGAGACTGAGACAAGACCGAGTAAAAATGCACCCGAGACCGAGATGAGACCAAGACCAATCCTTAGTCCTTCAACACTACTTTTAGTACCTTTTAAATTATTGATGGTGTTTTATATGTATGTTCTTAGTTTAGTTATTTATGTATGGTTTTAAGAAAAAATAAAACAAAAAGAAATTGACCTAAAACACAAAACAAGACAATATAATGTAAAACAAAACAAAACAAAACTAAACAGAATGACATAGATTTAGAAACCATGATATGTAGAAAAAAAACCTTCAGAAGACTAACTTTCGCAGTAATAAATGTAAGTCAAATGAGAGGAATCTGAATTCTTAAACAAGAAAAACATGAATAAATAAATGAATAAATAAATGAATAAAATGACATGGAGATGGACATCTGTGTTTTTAAACTCTACTTTAACACAAGGATAGTACAAACTATTTCTCGTAAAAACTGTCTGTAACTTCTTCTGTATCGCATACAGGTAGAGGTGTGTGAATTTTCCTTGGTATCACTACTGAGTGTTGACTTCGGCATCATGACAGATCTCTGAATCAGTGAATTTTTTGCAAACCTAAAACTGTGTTCAAACTAACTGATGTTCCCTTTGAATCCCATGTGAATCAGCACATTAGACGTGTGTTCTGACAGGAAGCTTAAGCTATTAGTTCTCTCAAATCAAGGTAAAATGACACTAATAACGATTACACAGTCTTCCACGCGTGTTCGTGTCTGGCTTGAGACGGTTGTGGATCAAAACCCAGGAATAAGCAGGATGTTGGCCCGATTTCCTGGCAGCAGCAGCAGGAGGCAGCAGTTATAAACGGAGAGGAGAAGGACCATGAAAAACATGTTCATCAAAGCAAACGTTTTGATCTTGTATTAAGACCTTGACTAAGATAATTATCTATTGAAGTCTGGTTATGTTGGCGTCGTCACAACGAGATGGTGCACCTTTTTTGTTGGTCTTTGTCATCGGTGCAAGGGTGGGTATTTCCAATAGGCTTTAGTGTGTTTGAGTCCCTTAACTGCCGTAGACCTTTATCCTCTGCCCGCTGCCTCTACTCAAATTGAAAATAAATGAACAAAAGAGAGCAGTGAAAAGATCTGAACCTCCTCTCCCCTGACTGGACACTTTGAGAGGCTGGCCAAATATCAGACATAAAATCTTGACGCATCTAAAAGAAAATACAATCCCTGCTCCCAGAGACCAGATGAAACTGAAAGGAGGCCGATAGAAAATGAATAAAGGCTGCTTTAGTTTCATTAAAACATGCAAGTTGAGGGACTGAAAGAAAATTTGAGTTAAAAAGCTTTATCAGACGTAACATAAGAGCCTGAAAAACAGAATAGACTCAGTTCGGAACTGTTAGGTTCATAAAAGCTTCAATGACTTTGTCAGAAGTTGCAGTGTACTTTATGATTTGACTCAGAAATGATTTCCTTTTAACTTATGTAAAATAAACTGAACTAACACTCATTATCAGAGGTGCAGTTTGCCCACTTTGCAATTTTACCAAAGTATTTTTTAACATACAGAGAAAAGTGGGGGTTTCAGTTCAATATCTGCCAATTCAACTTCACTTATTATTATTATTATTATTATTATTATTATTATTATTATTATTATTATTATTATTATTATTAGTTTTGATCCCCATTAGCTGCTGCAAACCAAAGCAGCTACTCTTCCTGGGGTCGTTAACATTTAAAAACAAAGCACCACAATTTCCCACAACTCGCTCAACAAACAGGATGTACATACACTCAACACAACAACACAAAAACCAAACTTCAACAACAAGCACACAATGCAAAACAATTACAATAACAAAAGCAGTACAACAACAGAAAAAAAATAAATGAATGAATAAATAAACCCAAAAAACAGAAACGAAAGACAGCTCCACAACAAACAAAAGAAAAACAAACCATCTAGATGACTTCAAAATTGTATAACAGTTTACTAAAGTCCAAAATAGATTATAAATTCCAAATGATTCCAAAATTTATTGAGATGCACCTGTAAAACCTAAAATCATATCATGAAGCCTACACTGTAAAAAATTGCCGTAGAATTAACACCAAAAAGTAAAATTGCAACATAAAAAAACTGTAAGCGATAATACAATGCAGAGTTGTTTATTTTAGGGATGCACCGATACCGGTATGAGTATCGGGCATCGGCTCCGATACTCAGTGTGTGTACTTGTATTCGTACTCGTAAAAGTAATCCGATACAAATGCACCGATACCACTTATGAGCATGTGACACTCACAGTTCAGTGCAGCAGGTACGCGGCGGTGGAATAATGTGTGGGGAGTGTGAAGAGTGGGGAGATTTTTCAAGAATAAATGACAGTGATAAAAGTAACGCTGACTGCAAGTAACGTTAAAGACAGACGGATACGGACGCAGCGTTGTCTGTGCTCTGCGTACATTTCATTCGTTTTCCAGGTGCTGTTGGATGCATACCCAGATGGTATCACATTAGTGTTACCTCTGTCGTCTCCATGTTTGTTGTTGCTGACTTTTTTCTTCTTCTTCTCAAAAAACTTTACTCTTCTTCGTGGTATTTGTCCAGTATGGTTAATTCAGAGCGGCGCCCCCTGGTGGATTAATTGAGAAACGCTCATTCCAACACATTAAATGTCAGTAGCAGCACTTTTTTCCAGTCAGACTAATGACAACGACAATAAAGCACATTTACAAAAGGAACTAAGAACTGGAATGGGATTATTAAGTACTTGTATCGGTACTCGGTATCGGCAAGTACTCAAATGTAAGTACTTGTACTTGTACTCGGTCTGGAAAAAAGTGATATCGGTGCATCCCTAGTTTATTTGAAAAGATTTTTGTGTTAACGATTAAATCAAATATATCTATAGTTTTTACAGGAAGAGCATGTTAACAAAACCATATTTGTGTGTAGGAATTATGTATTTCTATTTTTTTTTTTTTTTCTGAGAAAATAAAACTATAAATTGAAAAACAATGTGGTACCATTTAAATTGCAAGAACATAATGTTGAAATATTTTTAAATTTTTTATTTAACAGTAATAAAAAAGTACACGTAACATTTTAAACATGTAAATATTATGGAAATCCAATGTTAAATCTACATGTTTAAAATGTTAAATCTACATGTTACTCAGTATTGTTCTGGTAACCATAGCTGCCACTTTTTTTTTGTAAAAACAACAGATTTTTTATTTTTTTTTACAGTGTATACTCTGTGTACATGACATGATTTTAGATTTTTCTTATTTCCCAGATCACTTTTAGTGCATATTTTATTTTTAAATGGAGTTTGGAGACCTGACATGTTTTTCAGGGATTCCTTGTGGTGAAGTTTCCTGTAATGTGTGACCCCCTGTTGCTGATCACACAACTTCAAGGTAACTCATTATAATACAGACGGCAGCGTACTGTGATCAGTACAGCCATCTGATGACTTTCAAAGTCATATAGTGCGTAGGCGGCATAACTTAACTGTGCAGCACGTAAGATGCAAAAGTAACATCTACAGCATAATGATGATGATGATGATGTATGTTGTGTGTATTTTACTTTTTCCTGACTTTTTTGAATATTAGTGTGAAAGGAACATTGGCATCTCATTAGTATCAGTGTTTTTAACTGCCTCATTATTTTAGCTTTTGCCATGTGACATAAATCTGTACCTTTATGTTGTTACATGTTCAACTTTTACCAATTTACACATTTAATTTGCTTCTTGTTTCATGCAGTGCAGGTCGTTTACTTTGCTTACTTACTGGTTTTTATAAGGGAAGAGTCAACTGTAAATGTATAGAAAAACTTATTAGGCTAATACAGGATTATACACTAAATGTACTCCAAGAGAGCAATGACTGATAAGGGTTTTTTGTGTTTTATACTACATTATATCCTGGTAGCTCATAAAAGTCAAATGAACATAAATTATCTGGCAACTCCAATAAGAGCTGGTTGAAATTTCTAAATCAAGTAAGCTCAAAAACCAAAACCCATCACTCGGGACCCAAAGAAGTCATGGATGAGTCAATAATTATTTCTAACACTGACAAGTAATGCTTTAGCAACAAATTGTCACCAACTAACAGACTCACAAACAAATATTTCAAATGCTAATGTACACAAACAAACATGTCACTCACGTCCACTGCCAAAATAATGTGTTAAAGTCTGTTCTTTGGGTTTTCTTTATGTATTTTGTGTTGTTTTCATTTTTGTCGCGTCTTTCATATTACTTTTATTGCTGTTGTCTTGTGCTTCATGTCGTTTTTTCTCCTCTATATCATTTTCGTCTAACATTTTCATCTGTTACATCGTAGGACTGACACCTCTCCTCTGCATTGCAAGTGACTTTGGTTCACATTTATAAACTCTTCCACAGAATATACTTCTATTTTGACCTTTTCACACATCATATTATTCTTATGTACAGTATTTCACTTTGACAGTTGACTTGGAATGACCATTGTTAAGATTTTCTCAATTCTACTACTACCAATGGTGCTGAATGATCAGATATTTTAATGGCGGTCTAATTGGATCTTTTTTGTCAAGATGGAGTGAAAGAGTGGAGTCAAACGCATGGTGCTGAAGGGAATAAAGGTGTTTATTAACATAAAAATAAACATGAGGAATTGACACTGCGTCTCACCATCTTTCTCTGCCTCATTATCTTTAGGGAAATAATACATTGAGTAATTAAACATGAGTCTTTGATTTCCTCTTTGATATCCTGGCATGAACCTGTGTCTTGTTTAGCTGTGATCAGACTATTGTATGACCCGTAGAATGAACAAATGTGTCAGTTCCACAAATACTAAATATATATTTACCATGGGGGTGATCCGAGTCACCCCTGTGAGACCAGTTTCACCCACAATAGCAGCATCTCTCTGCTCAAACGGGCTGAGTTCAACCTCTTCTCTCCTTCCGTCTGTTTTGGCCTCTGCTTCGCGTCCACCTTGACGTCATCTGATCATGCATGATGCAGAGAGGGGAATCCCACCTGCAGATGCCGTTTATACTGATTTGCATATTTAAATGTGGGCGTGGAGAGGGAGGAGTCGGGTACTCCAACATATGTGGTCAACTCCACGCTGATTGGGATGTACAAAGGAAATGTGCTTGAATTCGGGCGCATACTCAGTTTTATTCATCTGGATTTTTTTGGGGCTTACAGAGTTTTCTGGATTTAAGCGTACACTAGGTTTCAGTATGAAATTCACGCTAGTCTTCGTACATGAGGCCCCTGGTGAATCTGTGATGGGCTGTGGTGATCTTTGAAGCAGTGGTAGCAGCAATGGTCTGACACTGCACTGGAGCAGAGGAGCCGCTTATGGCCCCTGACAGGGATCTGCTCCAGGTGTAGTGGCAGCAGGTGAAGCTAAAAATGAGTCTGAGGCAAGGTTATAATAGTTTTGAATTTTTCATTATAGTTTAGTTTTATTAAGTTTTGACCTTTTTTCTCTAATTCACTTGGTTTTAAATTATTTTTAGAGCAGGTTTGCTAGTTTTTTATTAGTTTTTGTTTTTTTCTAAATGCTTAGTGTTATTTTAGCTTTAGTATTAGGCTAGTTTTTTCATATCTTTTATCTTCCCCGCCATCGTATTCAAAGTAGAGCTCGACCGATTGATCGGCCGGCCGATTAATCGGGCCGATTATAGCGTATCACCAATTAATCAGCATCGGCCAATATCGGCTGATATATTCACTTTTTTTGCTGCGTGGAGATTCTGTCGCTCGCTGCTCCTGTGTGTGTGTGCTGCCCGGAGAATAAGAGGAACTTTACAGCGAGTTAGTTTCACTTTCACTCCTGCTCGGACAATGACGCTATCACTCCCCCCAACACAATCACATAATCAAGGAGCTACCCCCCCGCATTCTGCCAGCAGGCCTGGGTGTTAATAGTGTAGGGGAGACTGGGGACTGTTGTAGCACAAGTCAGTTGTAACTCTTGCAATTGCTCCAATCAGGAACAACTTAGGACTCACCTAATTCACTCTGCACATGCTCAGTTTAGTCCTTAGTCCACATAAGAAGTTGTAGTGCCATGAGGCAGACACATCAAAATTTATGAGTGGAAACATAATTGTGTGGTAAGTAATATTTTTTGCTGTAATTATTTTTGTGATTGCATAGTTTGCATTTGAAAGTTGTGTAAATTATATTTGTCAGATAAACAAATATTTATGCAACTGTTTTTCCACCTGTCCACAATTATCTAATATAAGATTATTATATCCTGTGTAGATCAGTGTTCTTATTTCATATATCGGCCAATATCGGATATCGGCCGATATATTGGATATCGGCTTTTTTTAGCCCCCAATATCGATATCGGCATCGGCCCCAAAAATCCCATATCGGTTGGGCTCTAGTTCAAAGAAATCCCATACAGGACTCAAACGAAATAATTCAATTTCATATCAATCTGACATTGACAAAGACGAAAACGAAGAGAATTTTATTCACAATTTTTATACGTTTTAGTTAGTTTTGTAAGCACACAAAACAGTTTCAGTCATTGTTTTTTAATTGGAGTTTTTATTTATTTTAGTTAATGAAAATGTTCTTTCAGTTTTAGTTTTTGTCACTCTGTTAGTTTTCGTTAACAATAATAACCTTGGTCTGAGGGAGGGGTCAGTGCCAATGCAGGAATGCACCATGACACTTTTTTTGGTTTGGCTTATGAATCAAATTGAGAACAAAATTGTTAGCTTTATTTTCTGATTCGTAGCATAGGCCTATGTAATGAGTTTAGAATTCATATCCTCTAGAGGGGAAAAGTGCCACAGCATTGTTTTGAACTAATCATACTCTGGTTTTGTTGTGATAGTCATGTGAATGTTTAAGCATAGAACTGAATGTTGGATTTCATCAGTCTTTTCACAGTGTGGTGCTTTTCCTGTGGCCTTCATTTCTTTAAATCTTCTGAATCTATGACAGACCAGATGATGCTCTGACCATTTCACATCAAATTTACATCAGTGGGCTATACTGGTCACTTTTAATCACTAACTCACGTTTAGATGTGGGCTCCAGGCTGCTAGCATACTGCTACGTAACGCACAAAGAGCAACAGCAGACAAACTACAAACTGAGCTCAAACTGTGCATTTCTCTGCCTGTACTTTAGTTCTATGACAGATCATGTCAGTGTTTCCATCTGAATATGACTTGTTTTGTTTGGGTTAATGAGTGTCCACCTTCCTTCTCTGGTGAACTGTTTGTCAGAGAGCTGACCCACCCCTCAGAGACCCGAACCCAGGTCTCTCATCTGGATTGAAAATCACAAAAGTGTACCAGAGACAAACATCTTAATCTGTAACTGAATTGGTGAGAAAAAATGTAATCTAACTTTTATGTTGGTTTAATACAAAGGACAGCTGTGTTTCAACTTTTTCTCTTTCTAGTATCCTAAAGAAAACTGAGCTTATTACCTCTGCTAAGGAACAGCGAACGTTATGTTTTCATCAGGGTTTGTCTGTTTGTCTGTCAGTTTGTCTGTTAGCAAGATAACTCAGAAAGTTATGGATGGATTTTGATGAAATTTTCAGGAAATGTTGATACTGGCACAAGGAACAAATGATTAAATTTTGGTGGTGATCGGGGGAGGGGGGGGGCGCTGATCTGCCTTTGCGGAGGTCTGCACTTTTCTAGTTAATACTTTATTTAATTATTTTGCTCAGGACCCTAGCCTGGCCAGCCATCTGGTTTTCTCAGTGTATTCAATACTGAGAAAACAGTCTGGAACTGGTCTATTCGCTGTGAATTACGCCCGATCTATTTTATACCGGACCAATCACAAGTCTTGGGGGCGGGTGCTTCACCATGTGTCATATTCATCAGTTTCTTTTTGCCGCGAGTCAAAATCAGGTCCAAGTCTGGAAATCTCTTTGTTGGTTGTTTGATTAAAAAATAAGGCTTGAATTACAGATTACACCCTGTCTATTTTTCTCAATAAGAAATCTGGCATTGTGGGGATTGAATCCAAATATGAAGGCGGGACTAACAGGTAGGGACTAAACCAATCACAGATAAGTAGGATGTGACGCTTTTGTCAGAGAAATTTAAGAATACAAGGTGTAATCTGTAATTCAACAGTTTTTTTTTAATCAAACAACCGACAACAGTTGTAAAGAGATTTGCAGACTTGGAACAAACATTGACTCACAACAAAAAGAATTCGGTGCATATGAAGCATTGCGAAACACACGCCCCAAAGACTTGTGATAAAATAGGTCGGGCATAATTCACAGTGAATTTAGCAGCTCCATCCGGTTTTCTCAGTATTGAATACACTGAGAAAACCGAACGGCTGGCAAGGCTACCAAGACCCATCCATAGAATTGTTGACCTCAAGTTGCATTGCTTCCATTAGAATCTCCTTGTTATTGAATTTTGCTTTCTGAATATTGGAAAAAAAGCCTCAATCATTGAAGAGAGCTTTCTTACTCACCAAAAATAGTGATATCTTCTCTCTGAATATGTTTTTTCCAGTCTTGTAGGCAAGTGGTTTCAGTAATGAGAGCTGTTTGTGAGTCATGCTTTGTCTTGAGTTAATGTACAGGAGATGGAAAAAAAATGGACTAAAATTATGTTTAATGCTGAATGAAGTCTACGTATAATTTTCTGGCCTTATTACTTGGCCTTACACTGGACTATATTTAACAAAAGAAAAAAAGCTAATACTGTCCAACTGATTAAGTGTTGTTTGTCCACTGTAGATTCAATGTGGCACATCCACAGTGTAAATCCATTATCTGAGTGAATACAATCACAGTTGGATGCTCTTATTGTCATCTTTTCCTCCATTGTGCTGACTTTTCCTTCACATCTTTTCTTGACCTTGTGACATTTTCCATTATGTCCAAAGAAAATACCCAGGAGAAGATATATAACATAATTTCTTTTATTTTGACTACAATACAGTGAACCCGATGTGTTCATTCTGTGTTGATTCCCCCATGGGATCCTCACTATAGTATATGAACAGATGAGAAAATTAATAGAATGCAGACACATGATATAGACTTTAGTATAAATATTCTCTATACTGGGTTATTAACAGAAGCAACAGCTGCCATAGTTTTGTCATCACCAAATGGGAAGTCGGTTAAAAGGCTGTTTTTCGTCATGCAATCTCTGTTGTGACTGAGTGTGTGTATGATCTGTTGTGAGTTACTGTGAGAATGTGTACACGTGTGAGAGAGGGACTGTGGATGTCTCAGATGTTCTTCACAGTTCATCAGTGTTGACATCTGGCCAAACAGCTGGACTCCTCTGCACACACACTGTCCACGCATTTACAAGTGTTTCTCCTCCACAGGTTTTCTTTCCCTACTTACATAATACCCCTGTTCGCTGTCCGCCTTTGTATACTTAATATTTAGACATATCTGTGTTTATGTTTGTGAGTCTGTACACACACTGTCTGACCATAAAAGTTGTTGATCCTGCATCGAGACTTGAATATTTGACATAACACAGTACATGTGTATGTGTGTGAATGCCAGACAGGAAATGTAAACCATGTGTATGTTGAACATTCCAGTCCTTTAACTTCAACAAGCTCGTCATTCAGTCTGAGGCGAATGTGCTTTTACTATGGGAACAACGCAGATGAGTTAACGCCTAAGCCTGATAAATGACAGACTGTGTGTAGTCGCAATGTAGAAATGAGTCATGATGAGACTGTTTGGACCTTACTGCCTCCTGGGGTGACCGGTGCACTTCCTCTTTTTTTAACCCATAAAGACCCAAACAGCCACTGGCAACCAAAAACATCTACTGATGTAAAATATTTAATACCTGTTGATCCACTAATCCTGTCAATACATGTAAATAACTGGTGTAAAATACGGTTTGTCATCTTTTCATGGTCATCAGATATGACCCATCTGGGTTCCGTAGTGAACGTAGAAACACCGTCATCTTCTATAACACTGATTCACCAGTAAAATCTTTGTAGTTTGATCAATGACAGTGGGTGGAGACACTTATTTTATATTCAGTTATTGATATCTGCGTGGAAAAAGTCACTTTTTCTTCAATTTTCTCTGTTTAGATATAATAACTTTTCATGAACATCTACATCACAAGTGTCAAACATGCGGCCCGCGGGCCAAATCTGGCCCGCCAAAGGGTCCAATCCAGCCCTTGGGATGAATTTGTGAAATACAAAAATTACACAGCAGATACTGAAAATCAATGGAGTCAACATAGTTTAATTCAGATTCCACATACAGGCCAATTCAATCTAAAGTGGGTCAGAACCAGCAAAATAGTCTCATAATAACCTATAAATAAAATAATAATAAATAATAAAAAAATGTCAAATCTTCTCTTTTTTTTAGTGTAAAAAAAAAAGTAAAATTACATGAAAATGTTTACATTTACTAACTATCCTTCTACAAAAAATGGGAAAAACCCAAACAAATATGAACAATCTGAAATGTCTTTAAAGAAGCAAATGTCATTTTAACAATATTCTGCTTGTTACTAAATGTTTTGCGTATTTGTAATTGTAATGTAAATCGTAATGTACATGTGTAAATGATAAACTGAGGCAGAATATTGTTAAAATTGCACTTTTTTTTCTTAAGTTGCACTTCTTCCCACCCCTTTTCAGGCATGTAAATGAAACTATTGTTCTGTTCTTCTGTCTACAATTGTTATGATTCTTGATATTTGTATTATTATGTATGTTTTGCTAGTTTGCATATATGTTAAATTTCATTGCATGTTCTGAATAAATCAATAAATCAAAAAAAAAAAAAAAAAAATTCAAAAAAAGACGTCACATTGTTCATGTTATTTAGATTTGTAAGGAAATTTTGTTGATGTAAATATTTTCATAATGTAATTTGACTTTTTTCACTTGTTGCGATCACATTGGGCTGAATGTGGCCACCGAACTAAAATGAGTTTGACACCCCTGATCTACATGATCTGTGAATTAAATATAGGAAAATGCAGGATTTGCAGTGAAACATGCAAAATGAAGAGGATAATATTATAATAAATGATATTAAATCATTTAAGAAAGGTTAAATAGAGAGAAAAAATACAATCCACAAAAGTGGTGCTGGGTCTTTATGGGTTAACCCTTTATAGAGCACATATTGAAATGCTCTTAGTGTGTTAGTCTCCCTCTTCTTGCTGTAAAACATCCGAGTAGCACTTGCCAAAAAGTAAACATGCAATACAGTGACTGCTATAAGGTCATAAACTGACAAAAATCATTCATACTCACTATTTACAGCTTCAAAATGTCTATAAAATCTCTGAGTCACTGTAGAGTGTTATAAAAAAAAAACAATTTTCTTGTCAGCCTCAGAGGCACAGGATTGGCCCCATATTTAATGTTTGCAGAAATGACCAAAAATAGTCACTTGCCTGATAACGGATTAATACAAGAGAACAAAAAATATAACAAATTACAACCTGACCAGTATAAACACAAATTTTTGCCTCTTGTGTCCAATAAAACGGGTATCATTTGCATAAAACTTGACATTTAGGGTGTAAAAACAGACTACCTAAATCAAGTGCTGTGAGAGATGGCTCAAATTTTAGTCATACAAATAAGTACAGATTACATCAGTAATAGTTTGGTTGTACACAGATACCTCATTCTTACTACTGGCATCAGCTTGATTCGCCTCAGCTGGTTTTTTTTGTTTTGTTTTGTTTTGTTTTGTTTTTCCACTATGTCAGAGCAGTGACCACCAGCACCAGAGACTGTCAGATACTGTTTTTAATACAACTTTAACCTAAGTTCCAGCCATCCCAAAGCAGTACTAAACAATGACTGGCTAATCCAGTATTGTCATTACATCTGCACATATGTTTGTCATCATGTTACAGTGTAAGATTCCAGCCAACAGAAACGTTTTAGCAAATTGTCAGGTGGCTCTGTCGTGATAAACTGACCAGGGATTTGAAGTGTACAGCTATATTCTTGCCAGGAAAAAAAAATCTTAATATAAGGTTTAATTTCATCACAGTTCACTTACAGTTTTATGTTTCCTCCTGCGTTGTTGCTCTGTTCGTAGCTGCAGTTGAGTCATGTTGATACAGGACGTAGAAAAATTGCAACAGACCATGAAAAACTAGGATATATAAATTACAGTTATGTTTTTCTTAAAAACTAGTCAGATATGATATTCATAAATATATTGTGACGTGTTGAAGGAGCAGCTGGGGGAAGTTTCCCAGCATGCATTGGGACAAAATATTTTGGGACAGTTTTATGTGTTTACAGTGTTCTGAGTTTAGAAGAAGTGTTGTTCTTGTTAGATAGCAGAGTTATGGTGTGTTTTACCCTTTTTCTTCTTCTTATTTATGTATTTTTTTGTCGAATTAGTACCTCCACCAAGGAATGGCGGAGGTTATGTTTTCATCAGGATTTGTCTGTTTGTTTGTGTGTTAGCAAGATAACTCAAAAAGTTATGGATGGATTTTGATGAAATTTTCACGAAATGTTGATACTGGCACAAGGAACAAATGATTAAATTTTGGTGGTGATGGGGGGGCTGCAACAAAATCCTTGTTATCTTATATTACACCTGCTTGCTACAATATGCATCCTGTACAGAACAGTTGCTGCAGATGGCTGTAATCCAAATTAAAAGTGTTTTAATGGCTAAAGCAGTGGATAATCTATGCTGTTTCTGTCAACAAATGCTCATTCTTCAATTTTCCACTTAGGTTTGACATGGCAGAAGTTTCCTTAAGTCTTTCAGATGTGCAGAAGTAAAGGTTTATATTTCAACTCAAACCGTCACCTTTTCCTAAACCTAACCAATTGGGTTTGATGCCTAAAAACAGCTAAATATATAAACAAAGGGATTATGCAAAACTATCTTAGTTGCCTCAAATAATTACGATCAAAGAATTTACCAATAATTGTATCAAGACTTTTCTTCCTCTTTGGTGAAGGTTGGACGATATCCACAACAACAATAAATTGTTCTTCAAGTAAAATATTGGCTTATGATCAACAAAAATAGTAATATGTTGTCGTTAGTTAGAACCAAGAAAATACAAAACAAGGTCAGTTTAATGTTTTCCGTCTGTTTTGATGCTTCCCACAGTACTCAAACCAATGTGGATAGTACGCTTATAGTGTTTCCACGGGGACATTTATCCTTGTTTAGTCAGAACTCATAGCATCTTTTCTCTTATTTATATTCTCTCCCACTTTGTGTTCCTTGGCAGCAGCAGTGAAAATATCCATACACAGGAAATGGACAAAAAATTGCTCGAGCAACATAATGCAAATGAATAATTCTTTGATGTATCACAGGAGCATTACACTGCATAAAGTCTACCCAGAAAATGGTTTTTGTATGCCTGTTTTTAATGCAAAGATAAAGTACACATAGCTGAGCTGTGTATGAGGGGTAAAGGGTGTTAAATGAATTCAGCTGTACCAAAAATATATACAGATTATCTAACTTGGATGGTACAAAACACCTGCCTTCCCCCTCATGTTCTGGACTAATTACTCATAACCTTGGAACGACAGTCAAACCAGCATTTATAGACTATTCAAAGCAAAACCACACATAGAAATGGCACAGTTTTAATCATTAAAATACAAAATGGCTTTGAAAACTGAATGTACTCCACATTCATAACCATATATTCTTGAAGCTTTTTTTTTCTTATAAGAACAAAGTTAGCCTTGTATCTACTGAACGTCTCTGAACAGATTTGGATCTGTTTTTAGACCAAAGATCCCTGTGAATCCAGTTATCTTGAAATATCTTTAACATATATATCGGATATAAGGGAATGGTTTGACTCATTATTATCAAACTAACAGCCATTAAGTTAACCTCTGTGTTCAGAATAGGTGTGTGACACTTTTTTCTATTCAATGTAGTAATGCAAAAAAAAAAAAAAAAAAATCCACATTTAGCACTATAACACCATAAATCAGAGGTTTTACTTCTAGTGGATTTTTAAAGGTTATAAATATCACCTGTCGCTGAAGATTCAACACTTTTGGAAATCTATTATTACTGTTGATGATATGAACATCTAAGTCAAAATGCCTAACTTTTAAAGTGACTTTCATTGACTCTAAAAGTGGTTTCTTAGTGGTTCTCATCCCATCTCGTCACCTTCGGACAATTGGATCAAAGGCCCCATGGTGTTAGTTTTCCTCATTTTGGGAAACTGGCAGAGTCACTCTCTACTCCCTCTAGTGGCCACATAAATCCGCTGAATATTCATTGTAAATAAATTCAGTTCATATCTCAACAATCCAAAAGATCTGTAACATTTGTGTCACAACTTCATTGCTCTTTATTCTAAATAATGTATTGATCATTTTAAAATTTTTATTATTTCTAGCTGTTATTTTCTCACAAAGTCATAATTTTCAGTTGAGAAGAATAATTAGTTTAAGTTTATGGCCTGTATATTTTATAAATATTCCTCACTGCGCTTTATTGATTGTTTTCCAAATGGATGTGTCATTAAGTGTTTTTGGTTATAATTTTGGTTTATTTCCTTACTTAACGTGTACACTTTTGTTTATTTTTATTTAGTTGATTTATGTGAAGCTAATTTATTTAATGAATGAATGAATACATTTATTTACCTACATTCATTTTTCTGTAACACTGGTCTACAAATTTTTTTTAATTATTTGCTTCAGAGATTAAATGTGCTAAATGTTTCGTATTTTAATAAGATTAATTGGAGAACATATGACAAAAGTGCTGGTTTGCTGATGCTTTCAAGGTATATGATAAAGTGTTATTACACACATATATTGATTTATGTACATTTATATAATAGATTTATAAATCTTCCACTAAATAGAACCTGTAAAGTGAATGTATTCTAATGTGCAGACAGTGTTTTGAAGTAGATCTTGTAGCTCTGAGACAAATATTCCTTTTGAGTCAAACCCATTCTCCCGTTAATTCTTGGTTTTTCACATTTTGATCCAAGGCTGTATCTTGGAAAGTTCAGCCAACCAGCATTTTTGACTTGATTTTTCTTTATCAGTGACTCTCATGTGGTAAAATTTCATTACTTTTATTCTGGAAGCATTTTCCTTACAGACCAGTGTAATATATTTAGATCTATGTATCCAAATAACAAAAAGCTGATCTAAAATAAAGGGAAAATGACAAACAAAATGAGGGATGAACTGCACTGTGACTCAATAATCATTGTCTGAACAAAAATATGGATTTTGAGAATCATTACACAACCGGTTAAGCTTAAATCATTTTATTTAACTCTATGAGAGATGTGAGGTGAACTCTTGACTCTGACTAGAACATACAGTCTGTGTCATATACTATTTCTATATTTAATTGCTATGTTTTTTTCTCAGGACTATTCCCGGCTGTGTTGAACCTGGCGACCATGGCAGAAATATCCGCTAACGCTACCTGTGGGTCATCGGGTCCAGAGATGTTCTGTAAACTGGTAGAACATGTACCGGGTCAGCCTGTGAGAAACCCACAGTGTCGAATCTGCAACCAAAAGAGCACAAAACCATTTGGTAAGAGAAACTCCCACATTCAGCCTATGACTTATAGCTGTAATGATTAATTTAATGAATCATGCCAGATTAGTTAATTAGAGCTCCGTTGGTCCAGATGGTAACCAATCATTTTGTCTTAAACGATAATTAGGACTGAACTGAGGAATCAATCGCAGCGTGGCAAGAGGACAATAGAAAATCAACCTGCTCTCATAATTTATCCTGTCAACCTAACAGTTAGCTATTTAGTCAATCAATGATTCAGATGATCTCTCAGTCAGTCCTTGAACAGTTAGTGAAACAACTAGATGGTCCATTAGGTTTTATTTGACTTCAATGTGACCAAAAGATCATATCACTTTTTTTTTTCTCTGTAAAAGTCAAAGTCCTATCCTGTAACTGCCTGTCATAGAGTAGTCTGCACTGGCGTGATTCTATCATCAAGTAAAAAATATTAACCCATAAAAACCCAAACTTCCACTGGCAACAAAAAGCATCTGCTGATCTAAACTGTTTAACCCTTTACAGTCGTGGAAAAAATTATTAGACCATCAAAAGTCATCAAAAACAATGGTTATGCAATCAAGTACTAACTCCTGTGTGTATCATATGACTAAAACTGACAGAAAAGAAAACATGGAATGCCTAAAAGCACTGTTTTTTTGCAGTACAATGTCATAGCCATTAATGTAAGAACTGAAGTGATTTTTACATCATGTTATAGCTGTGTTTGAGCCCTTACATCAGGGGTGTCAAACTCATTTTCTTTCAGGGGCCACATTCAGCCCAATTTGATCTCCAGTGGGCCGAACCAGTAAAATAACAGCATAATAACATATAAATAATGACAATTCCAAATTTTTTTTAATGCAAAAAATAACATTAAATTATGAAAACATTTACATTTTACAAACTATCCAAACAATAAAGATGTGAATAAGCTGAAAAAAACAGAAAATTCTGAAGCAAAATAAGAAGAAATAATAAGAAAAATTTGATCAATATTCTGCCTCAACTCATGATTTCTACATGTGCATTACAGATCAGATCTACCAAGACACAAAACAGGCAGAATGTTGTTAAAATTGCACTTATTTTTCTTCAGACATTTCAGGTTGGTCATATTTGTTCAGGTTATTGACGTTTTATTATTAAAGGATATCAGAATTTGATGTTCTTTACAGTAAATCAAAGAGAAAAAAAATTGGTGTTGCCATTATTTATAGGCACAATGTCATTACTTTTTTCACATTAAACCAAGAAGAAAATTTGGAGTCATTATTTCTAGGTTATTATGCTATTACTTTCAAGTTTGATGCCCTTGACTGTTCATATCTTCTTCACTTTGCAAAGCTATCCCGCGGGCCGGATTGGAACCTTTGGCGGGCCGGTTTTGGCCCCCGGGCCTTATGTTTGACACCTGTGCCCTACATGAATATTTATCGCCATAACATGTACATTATGTTCAGACTATAAACTTTTAGTCAGCATGTGTTTCTTACCTTATATTCACAAGATGATACTGTAGAAAAGGCAGGTATTAATCTACTTTCTCTCAAAGGAAATAAACATGATACACAAAATATTTCAATATGTTCAGCAGGTTCAACATAATGTTTCTAGTGTCTCAGAAAGTCCATGAGAAAATATTCATAAAGACCAATAAAACCTGCAACAGGGTCTGAAAGTCGATGCTACACTCTGACCTAACTGTCACCGACTGCACTTAATTGCTCATTAACTTTATTGTTCAGTATTGTGGCTGTGTGGCCCTGCTGCTCGCTTATTCTTAGTGTTCATAGCATTCATAAGACTAATACAAATAAAAGCTACATTCAGTGATATGTAGCACCAACGTGGTGCGTTGAAGGCAACATCCTCTTAGTATACAGGGTGGGGAAGCAAAATTTACAATGAACATTTAGTTGTTTTTTCTCAGCAGGCACTACGTCAATTGTTTTGAAACCAAACATATATTGATGTCATAATCATACCTAACACTATTATCCATACCTTTTCAGAAACTTTTGCCCATATGAGTAATCAGGAAAGCAAACGTCAAAGAGTGTGTGATTTGCTGAATGCACTCGTCACACCAAAGGAGATTTCAAAATAGTTGGAGTGTCCATAAAGACTGTTTATAATGTAAAGAAGAGAATGACTATGAGCAAAACTATTACGAGAAAGTCTGGAAGATACTATTAAAGAAGAATGGGAGAAGTTGTCACCCGAATATTTGAGGAACAGTTGCACAAGTTTCAGGAAGCGTGTGAAGGCAGTTATTGAGAAAGAAGGAGGACACATAGAATAAAAACATTTTCTATGATGTAAATTTTCTTGTGGCAAATAAATTCTCATGACTTTCAATAAACTAATTGGTCATACACTGTCTTTCAATCCCTGCCTCAAAATATTGTAAATTTTGCTTCCCCACCCTGTATATGTATTTTGATTGGCTGTCAGTGATTCAACATTCAGATGTGATATCTCCTCTGTTGTTGTCGCAGTAATGTGGAGAACAATTTGTTATTAAGTATTGGATTGTTCGCTTAACATCTATACATTTATTTCATTACTTGGATTTATTTAATTATTACTATTCTCATTCATTTAAGGGCTGATTTAGGTTTGTGTGCAGGTTTCATCCACTTTCTACATTAAAAAGGTAGGAAGGATTGCACATTAATTCATTAGTGATCCATGTTTACCACAGTGGACTGTGTGTTCAAACAGGTTGACAGGAAAAGTACAAAATTATCTAATTATTATTATTGGGTGTGATGCAGCCACATGCTTGTGTTTAAGCCAACATTATCTTTGTCATTTAAGATAAGATGCTTTGATCATGAAGGAAATTCAAGGTTAAATGCTTTTATTTGTCAGATGTCCATGTTATGAGCAATGTACTGTAAGAAAAGCTCCCCCGACGAGGATGGGATTCGAACCCACGCGTGCAGAGCACAATGGATTAGCAGTCCATCGCCTTAACCACTCGGCCACCTCGTCCTGTTGCACAGTGTCATATATGAGCAGTTCACAATCAGTTATCAATAACCAAACATTTAAAATCGGATAAAAGTGCAGTAAAAATTGGAAAAAAGACAACGCAAAACCATAATGATAAATGACAATAAATACATCATGATAAAGTGTTCTCAGTGACATAAACCCCCACAGTAATATGCTTCAATTTGTATTTTTCAGTTCATGCTTTATACATAGAGGGAATTACAATCGTTATTATAGATAGCATTTATGGTGTGGATGTACATTTAAAGAAAGAGAAAAACAATGAGGTTCTACTTCAAAACTTAAAGACCTAGAACTGTATTTGTGGTGACTTCCAAATACATTTTTATTTATCATTTATTATTACATTATCCTTTGCATTTTGCATTTTTCAGTGAAAATTAGTTATTTTCCTATTTTCAGTTTGTGTATCATCGTATACAGTCGCGGAAAAAATTATTAGACCATCAAAAGTCATCAAAAACAATGTTTAAGCAATCAAGTATTAACTCCTGTGTGTATCATGTGACTAAAACAGACAGAAAAGAAAACATGGAATCCCTAAAAGCACTGTTTTTGTCAGTACAATGCCATAGGTATTGACGTAAGAACTGAAGTGATTTTGGTTATTAGCAAGAAAACCATGGAAAATGGCTAAATATCAGCTCTGAAATTAAACTGTTTTGAGCTATTTTTGTTGTTATCATTATATTTGTCCAAACAAATGTACCTTTAGTTATACCACGCATTAAAATGAACAAGAAATTGAAGAAAACAAGGATGGTCTAATAATTTTTTCCCCGACTGTAGATGATCATAAAAGCTCTGCGCAAATATAATTATTATGTGAAACTGAGAAAATTGAGGAAAAAGTGACTTTTTTGCAAGACATGTCATTAACTGAATATAAAAAAAAAAAACTATGGATTTTACTGGTGAATCATTGTTGCTGAAGATGACAATGTTCCCACGTTCAATGACAGAGTGTCCAAATGTAAAAAAAAAAAACCCAAAAAAACAAAATCAAAAGACATATCTGATGCTACTGAACTGCTGCTAAAATGCATTTTACCTGAATTATTTCAAAGTATTGCTCGGATTAGTGATTGGAAAGATGATAATCCTGTAAAGACTGAACTGTTAAATCATTGACAGAAAATTCCAGTTCTTTGAAACTGGATCCTTTATTGGTCCTTCTGAACAACCAAAAGACATTTTTTTCAAAACTCAATCTCCATGTATGAGTTTCAATTTTGCATCGTATTTCATACATCAGGTCTCAATGCTTAAATATTATTTTTGAACAAACAAAAACATAATAAAACACAAACATGTCTAACAAATTGGTAATTCTATTGCTAAATTGGCAAAGTTCTGCCTCCTGCCTCATTAATGACAATCTTGTAGTGTCACTGGAAAGGCCTCTGGTGAATGAATTCCTCCCCCCTGGTGGAGTATCCATGTATTGCATGTATCTAATTGTATACATCCGGATTTTAGAGAAAAAAAAATATCACACTGATCAGGTAGAGGGCTTCAAAACTCATGTATCAAATATGATATGTTTGGCGTTATAGGGTTAAACATTTCAGATCAGTAGATAGTTTTGGTGGTTTAGGTCTTTTAGGGTTAAGGAGCTCATCGTCGACTCACGTTTACTTTCCTGCTAAGTTTCATGGAAATCAGTCCAGTGGTTACACATACTCCCAAAGCGATCATATAACCTCTGCGGTGGTGATAATAAACATTAGTGCTGTAATTTAATTGTATGATTCTGTTGAAAAGCAGATAATGTGACGAATTAAGATCATTCACGATATAAGCTCACGTGTTCACCCACATAACTAGTCAAAAATAAGATAAGAAAAGGAGAGGTCAAAGCTTAAAAAGATAAAGAAAAATAACTGTGACAGACTAATTACAAAAAAAACAGCATTACTAATGTTAAAGATCAGCTGTTTTTAATTTGACTGATCACTTACGCAGTAAATAGCTCTGGCTGCCTGTGTCGTGACTGACGGAGGTTAATTAAATGACTGATTGACTCCACGGGCCGTTTTCTTACAGTCTGACAAATTAAGTTTTCAAGTATTGTTTTCCACTGGCACGTTAAAATTTTTGTACTTTCATATTTCCCAGATAGAAAAGAGTTAGAGGGAAAAAAACAAAAACAGCCAAGTGGTGTTGTTAAAAAGAGAGGAGTGGAAGACCTTTTACTGAAGATCTATAGCTCCTTCCTGACAGTGATAGTTGCCATGGTTTTTAACAGAAATGTCACACATAAATAGCCGTGTGATCGACAGCTGCCAGTCAACCTGAAACATCTCATCTTCTCTTAAAAATGCACTTTCACACACCTATAAACACACAAACAGGACCGCACACACAGCATACACAACCACTCTGCATACTCACCTTTGCCATATAAGAAACTAATAATGTGCTTTATCTACCTGTTCCATTATGGTGGATGTGTGGAGCAGCTACAGAGCCCCTAGCAGTAGTTTTTTATTTATTTATTTAGTTTTAATTCAAAAGGGAAAATATATCGTAGAAAATGGGAACGAAGGCTATTATTTTTTTTGTACGTAGTGGAAAAATGTGCTTTTAATATTTGGCCTTGAACGGTTGAAATGTCAGCAGTGAAAAGAAGTGAGAAATGACAGTGTAGAGAACATTTTATGCTATAACAGTGCAGGAAATGCTAAATTGACTTGTAGATACCTGACATTTACATAGCATATAACAAGTGATGTGTCTCCTTTTTCTCAGAGCGTCATCCTGTCGAATACGCCATCGATGGGACCAACCGCTGGTGGCAAAGCCCATCTATTAAGAATGGAATGGAGTACCACTATGTGACCATCACACTCGACTTAAAACAGGTAAACACACACATATGCAGATAGGTATATTTCTTGCCTTTTAAAGACTTTCACAATCATTTCATCATCATGTCCATCTCCTTGCGCAATATAATTGTCCAAGAAGTTCTAGAAAATGTTCCATATTTCCCAAAACTTGTTAAATCTTTCCTTCAGATGGTTCACTTCTTCCAATATGACCTATACAGAGTTTAGTTTCAAGGAGACAAATACGGACTGAGGAACTTAGAAATTTAAACAACAAACAAACACATAAAAAAAGCTTTATATACTGTACATATAATATTTACCTACCTACCTACCTACCTACCTACTTACCAACCAAATGGATAATTTAGGATTGAGAGGGAGCATTTTACCCATAACTTGACCTAGTAATTTAAAAGTTGAATATAAAGACTTATTCTACAGCTCTAAAGTTCATCCCGTTATGAAACTAACAGTGAATTGTGGCATCATTTAGTTTTGTATCTTGGATGATTAGATATTGATGTTTGTATTATGTATTATTATGTCATGAATGTCTGAAGTTGTTTGTATATTTAACATCTGGATACCAAGATGGAAGTACAGGGTGGGGAAGCAAAATTTACAATGAACATTTAGTTGTTTTTTCTCAGCAGGCACTACGTCAATTGTTTTGAAACCAAACATATATTGATGTCATAATCATACCTAACACTATTATCCATACCTTTTCAGAAACTTTTGCCCATATGAGTAATCAGGAAAGCAAACGTCAAAGAGTGTGTGATTTGCTGAATGCACTCGTCACACCAAAGGAGATTTCAAAAATAGTTGGAGTGTCCATAAAGACTGTTTATAATGGAAAGAAGAGAATGACTATGAGCAAAACTATTACGAGAAAGTCTGGAAGATACTATTAAAGAAGAATGGGAGAAGTTGTCACCCGAATATTTGAGGAACACTTGCGCAAGTTTCAGGAAGCGTGTGAAGGCAGTTATTGAGAAAGAAGGAGGACACGTAGAATAAAAACATTTTCTATTATGTAAATTTTCTTGTGGCAAATAAATTCTCATGACTTTCAATAAACTAATTGGTCATACACTGTCTTTCAATCCCTGCCTCAAAATATTGTAAATTTTGCTTCCCCACCCTGTAAGTGTTTATATTTTTATAAGTTCCTTTCAACTGATAACTAATTACTCCCTCTGTCCTTCTGTCCATCCATCCATCCATCCATCCATCCACCCATCCATTGGATTAGGAAAGTTAGCTGCTAACCAGTTACAACACATCTGTGTCTTCTTAAAATATATAAGGCACCAGATGTGGCCTTGAGGCAACCACTTGAATTTTTTTATTTTCTCCATTTTCATTGTGAAAAAAATCCTCTGCTGCTGATCTAAAATTTTAAAAAAAAGTTAATATTATATATTTGCGACATCCTTCTCTCTACTTCCAGACGACATCATAATGCTGTTTTAACCCTTTCATGCATAAGTCACTCCAGTGGACAGTTATTTTCCAGCTGTTCTCTTGTATATTAATGGGTTTAGTTGTTTTAGTTCCATATCAGCCAACACAGTGGACACTTACGCATCATCTCATATCCTGACATTCATACCATTACTATAACTTTGCTGTTCTTGATGAACCTGATGTACACTAACATGTTTGAGTGTAAATCAGTTGTTATTTGTTCGACAAGAAGTTTTTTTTTTTTCACATTATCTCGATTAAGTGAAGAATTAATAGCGTTAGAATGTGAGAAGACATCAGATTAGCAGCATTAAACATGTTTTTATTTCATTGTTTTTATATCCCTCTCTGATATTGGGTTTTAAACAAGTTTCTTTACTTCAAAAATTAAATGGATGGATATTTTTGCAACTCCACAGAAAAAAAAAAACTGGATCGCATTGTTTTTTTCATGCCTAAGGAGGAATAAAACACGGAAGAAAAAAATCTTGACTAAGGTTCTCACAATTAATACATGAAAGTTAATTCTGTAAATAGAGACCTCCACTCTGTTTGACATGTGGAGAAAATGATGGGATGACAAAAGATTGATATCACAGAATTTATTTTTCATTGTATACGTTTTTAGCCATAACTCCTCCTTTTATAGGTTTGTGGCTTTTTCTTCTGTGAGGAGCAAAGAGAACAATGTTTCCCACGCATTTTCAGCTCAAAACCCAAAAGATAAATGTTGCATTTCTTTGGGACTTGTATTTCCAAAATTACATCATAATATCCACATTTCTACTGTCTTATCCATCATAAAAAAAAGTTGAATTAAATGCACTTTGCTGTAATGTCACAATGTCAACCACAGATAGAAATGTGACGTCAACAATCACTTTTTATAAGTAATGTCAGCAACACAGTCACCGGTGAACAGACGCACAAGATGTTGATGTACATAAACATGACTGACCGACCTTTCTGAAGTCTGTTTTTCCCTGTTATGATGTTTTCATCCTTTTACATCGTTTACGTAACTTTTGTTTCATTGAATTCTTTACATTAGTCTTGTTTTTTTAAAAATTTTTATTATTTTTAATTATTGTCATTTTCATCTTGTCACATCTTTGACCAAAGCCTCTTTGCAACAGTACACATCAGAATCAGAATCATGTTTATTGCCATGTATGTAAACAGGGTTCTCATTACCAGGAATTTGCTTCAGTGGTTTGGTGCTTACATAGAACATGGAGTAGGTAAGAAACATGCAGTAAAAAATAAAATAAAATAGAATAAAACAAACAAACAAGTAAGATAAAGAATATAGAAGTAAGATAGAGTTTCAAAATATACAATATACAATGTCGACAAAACCAGTGGGTTTGAGTGAGGCATAATGGTACCGGCTATGGTTTGTGTGCAAATAGTGCAAGTAATTAACAGTGTAAAATATTCATCAGGTGAATGAAGTGACAATGCAGTGTATTTGGTTCATGGATTTGATGAGGCCAACGTTAAAAGATTTTTCCAGAGAACACTCTTCTTTTACAGTTCCACAACAACCTTTGGGTCTAGACATTAGATCAAATGTCAGATTTTTATGTCAAATAATGTTGCATAAACCAGCTTTTTCTGGGCAACCTGCAATGTAGTAAAAATAGAACTTAGAATAGATATGCCAGCATCTTCCTACAATTTCTTTGCTTTATATTAATTGTTGTGTTATAAAGTTATACCCCCCCCCACTTAATATACATTGCACAGTGCTTATAGCAGCAGATTATATCATAGAACATGCTGCCTGTTGAGGTGTTACCACACCATATGCACCGGTACAACATCACATGGAAAATTAATTCATGATTCATACAGAAAAATATGTGTATATTTGGATGGGTGGAATTTCAGAGGTTGAATTTCTCTACATGTGCAATGAAAGTGAGCTCCAGTGTGCCCCATGGGACCTAATGTAGAAAAAATATGAACTATGGCAAGAGACAAATACTTTTTAAAATTCAGTTTAGATTGTATCATTTACACAGCTTACTTTGGTCTATTTATAATATAATTTCAGGAGTTAATAAATTCATAATTTGTGGTAAAGATAGTGAGGTTACATCTATTTTGTGCAAAACTGCTCAGTGGACTGCATTTATCATTTCACTAACACCAAAACAACTGTTACCTTCACACAGGGGTTCCCAAAGTGGGGTATTTGTACCCCCAAGGGTACTTGGAAGAAGCCCAGGGAGTACTTGAAATGTTTTTGGTAAAATACATTAAATAAGTTATCATGTACTGAATAAAAAATAAATAATGACAATTAATGATGAAATACAAAACACAATAAATGCATTTATATAATAGTTTTATTGTCAATCATCTTGCTCTAGAATATTTCTATTTTATATTATTCAAAATTAGTTTGAGTCACTGAGTCATTTTTTGTTGATGAAAGGTTCATTTATTAATTAATGACTAATTTATTTATTTTTCTTATCAGTGAAAGAGGGCACTTTTCAGTTTATATTTTGCACACACAATTTCCTTTAAAAAAATGTGTTTTTTTTTATATATATTACAGTTAAATATATGTTGTTTGTTTACAAAATTTAGAAAATATAAACAGACACCTTTGACACAAGAACAAATTTTGCAAAAATGCTGAAGTGAGAGTTGGGGGTACTTGACTAAAGACGTATATTTCAGGGGGTACTCCACTGTAAAAAGTTTGAGAACCATTGCCTTAACATGTTTCACCTTATTCTTTGAGAGAGTCTGGTCATGTTGAGATGTCTGAACAGATCATGGACAGACACAGTTATGAGTTCTATGATTTGGGTGTGTAGTCTTTCTGTTAATGTATTTTCACACTCATAGTTTGTCAGTTTATTTCTTCTTAAATCATGTGTGTAAATGATGGCAGAATTCGAACAGGATCAAAAAATTTCTTCTTTCTTGCCATTGACTTTTTTGAAATAAGGTTCAGCGAGGTACAAATGGAAGGGGTGGGACTTGGGCTCTTTATGCTGCCTTTCATCCATTATACTGCACAGCGATGAGCAGAACACATGTATTTAAACCCGATTTAATGCAGTGGAGGTACAGGTTATTGAACTTATATATCATCACGTGGCACATTGTTGCTAAAGTTAAACCTCACTTACCCTTGAGCATCATTAGAATAGAATAGAATAGAATAGAATAGAATAGAAGAGGTCTTTATTGTCACTGTCGCAGAAACAATGAAAATCAGTTTAGTTTTTAGTTAATATTGATGCACATATGCTACTAAAGTACTACTAGAATTACTGAAATATACAAAAATATACAAAAAAAAAAAATACAAAAGCTAACTATTCTACAGATAAGAAGTATGTACAACAAATAGGAAAATGTGCCATTCCAACTCAACGTTTGTGCATGCATTCAGTGAAAGATACTGCTACTAATTCAGTTGTTGCCTCATTTACACTCACAGCTATGTTTTGTATGAATATCAGTGTCACATATTTCCTAATTCAGATTCATTTTATTGATCCCTAGAGAAAATCCATTTGTCCTGAAGCTTAAGGAAAGAAAGAATGAAAGTTTTAATTTATCATTTAATATAATCTTCAAGGAAATCAACCATAATCATCATTTTGCTAAATGAAGGTATTTGTAGGACGCTGCTGACATAGTTTAACAGCTACTTGTGGGTATTATACTTTAATAAACATGCAGGAAAGCGCTGTAAATACTGGACGTCTTGGCTGAAGTGGTTGAAGTGGATGGGTGTCTTTTCAGTGAGAGGTAGATGATGGAGGTCAAAAAGGCTTCATAAAAGTTTCTGTACTGATTGGCCATTAGGAAAATTGAAAATGTTGTGTGAGTAGAGAGTAGATAAATGATTACGTGTGTGCCAAGGAGCTGAAAATCAAATTAGTTAAACAAATAAGAGTGAAGTTTGAAGTTAGTATTAAAGACTCAGTGCTATTTTTGTGTCAGTTCCCAAATGGATTTTTCTTTATATTTAACCTTTCAATAATGATTTATCACCGTTGATTGTAATATTATCCTCCTTATTTTGCATTTTTTCAGTGTAAATCATGCATTTTCCCATATTCAATTTACTAATCATGCAGATGCTCATAAAAGCTCAGATTAAATTCGAGGGTTATTATATCAGAAACAGAAAAAAAATTGTGTTAAAGTATGTTAAACTATGTTATTTACATCCCACAAAACCACATTTTTTCCCCCTCGATGTACATTTGAAAAGGCATCTAATGTTGTCTGTGGAATAGAAATGCTGTCATTTGAAGGGTTTGTGTGTATCGATAGGGTGGAGATGGAAGATGGATTTTCACTGCATCCCTGTACTTTGCCAAATGGGAACTTGCTCGTTCTAAGCAGACATTCCTATGTTAAACGTCATTGGTGTAGACACTTGTCACTCAAACATGTCTGACCAATGGGGAAGCATCCGCCCACTGTGGGATGTTTGTGTCAAAATGTTTCAATCAAAACAAAAAAAAAAGTACCTCAAAACTTTTTTCATTTTCAATTTAATTGTATTGTAATTGTAATTGTATTCAAGCACTTGATTAAAAATGTTTTTTTGTTATTGAACTGAAGTTTTTTTTGATAGAAAATATATATATTTTTATGATCGAAGAGATATTTTTTTGGGACTGAATAATAAAGACACAAATATCCTACCCATAATATGGCCCAAATACAAAAAAGATGAGTTCAATCCAAAAAAATATTTTCAATTTTCAAAAAATAACTCACTTCAATAAAAAAAAAAAAAAAAAAACTTTTCAATCAAAGAAAAAAAGTGTTTAAATGCCTTTTTTTTGGTGTCAGATATTTATTTTGCATTCAAACACTTTTTTTCTTTGATTGAAAAGGGTTTTTTGATTGAAGTGAATTTTTTTTTTTTTTAAATTGAAAATATTTTTTTTGGTTAAAGCGATAAAGAAACAAACCTACCTTCATGTCCATCCACTGTCATTGATCCAACTCCATGGTTTTTACTGGTGACTCAGTGTTGTAGAAGTAGACGGTGTTTCCATGCACACTATGGAGCCTCTGAACGTCCAAATGGGTCATATCTGATGACCATGAAAAGATTTTACTCCAATTATTTCCATGTATTTATAGGATTAGTGGATCAACAGGTATTAAACTATTTAGATCAGGCTGTTTGGGTCTTTATGGGTTGCGATAGTTTTGCTATTTTTAATCAGCAGAGTGGATAATACAAATGAGCCTTCTTATTTGTTCTCAGATTGCAGTTTTTGTCTGTTGTTGTTCCTAGTTGTCAGGGTTATTGTGTTTGCTCGCCATATTCCTTACTTCAAACCGAGCAAGAGCTAATGAGCAACTGCTATATTTCTTTAGTCCTTAAATTTAAGATCCACATAGATTTTTAAGGACTCCCCTCTGTCATAATCTCTATTTAACAGCAGTAAAATGTTTCCAGCTGCACCGCCCACATATCTACATCACTTTCCTCCCATCTGCTTCGATTTTCTTTCACAGTAAGTTGACATTCAGCTTCCCTATATGCTGCATTACTGGTGGAAGGTCATCATAGGTCAGAATATTGTTCTCATAACCTTGCCATTCCTAGATTTACATGAACACACCAGGCTGCATTCAGTCACCGTGATCGTAGTTTGGTTTTCATTGACTGCTGTGTGCAATTACAGTGATTAGTTCATAATTTAAGGGTCTAATGCTCGGCTCTTTAAAATATGTGTCTGTGTTTTTTTTTTTTTTTCTTGAATTAGTTTGAAACAACTTTGCAATCAATCATTTCATAAGCATGGGTGACAATGTGTAGTAATGAGTTTCCATTTTTGATTTGGGAAGCTTGTCAGGACTCTTGGTGATTTAGGGGCTGTGCACTGGCATTGGAAGATTTAGAACATCTATTTAGTTTTGGAACGTGATAAAACAGATTAGATTGCCAGATTATAATTAAATAGTTGTCATGGGAATAAAACAGAGGCTAAAAGATTTAAATTCGCTGCATTTATTAGGTGAAGCCAGTTACTTAATTTCTCTAAAGGCTTTAAATTCATGCAAATTTTAACATTTATTTATAATTCATTATAAACTCTATGAAAACAAATGAGTTAAAAAAAAAAAAACCAAGGTATGGGTATATATTTGATTATTTCAGGTCAGGTTTCATTTATTCATATGAAGGTAATATAAAGTCACCGAGGGAGAACAGAAAAATGCAAGTGGCAAACTGAGGTGAGCTGTATTTGCTTTTTCACCAAATATCACAGGGAATATAATTATATTCCTGGACAGGAAGTATAGCAGCAGCCATCTTGACATGTTAATGACTTCTGGCCCATCAATCACACCTTTCACCACTGTGGTGTGCGCACTGAATATATTTGCTCTTAAATGGGCTCAAAAACACACACATGCACACTTTTTTTTTTTACCTCACTGAAGTGGCAGGGCTATTGAAGGCTTTACCTGATCCTGTACCAGCATACGAACACATTTTAATATTACAGTGCAGAGCTGGAGACTGACATGTATGACACATAAACACACATATGTGATAGTGCCTCCTCTGTTGCATTATGGTCCCCCCGTACTCAGCCTATTTCTTTTTTTTTCTTTATCTATTTCTTTTAGTTTTACTGTTATTTATACGTACTAACACTGGGTACATGGGTGGTGGGGTGTGAGTGTGTATGTGTGTGTGGTGGTGGCGGCGGTGGTGGTGGGGTGTACTGATTTTTATAAATACTTTGCGCTACATTTCACTGTCACAAAAGTTCTATATAAATAAAGACTGATTTACTGATTGATTGATATCTTTGAGTACTTAGAAAAGCACTATATAAAACAGATGTATTATTATTATTATTATTATTATTATTATTATATAGAAAAAAGAGAATATGAGAAAAAATATTATAATCATGAACGGCTGTATATAAAAAAGGACCACCCTTACAATATTTATTCCAAGTGAATTCTTTAAAAGCTTTCTATTACTAGTGGGTTTTATCTTCAGTGACCACCTGTCGAACAGAATCAGATCTGAAAGCTTAGAATGACTGAGCTTGACATGTTCAAGTTCTCCACCCCACTTCATTGTGAGTTTGATGCCACCTCTGTTTTTGTACATTTCCACATTTCTGTAAAATCAAAAAAAAAAAAAAAAAAAAAAAATCAAATCAAAGTTTATTTCTATAGCACTTTACAACAACATAAAGAAGCCCAAAGTGCTTTACATCTAAAAGCATGATTAAATTATAAGATAGAAACAGGTTAATCAAGTACAATAAATATGCATAAAGCAATAGGACACAACACACAGTGATAAAAGAAACCACAGATTCAAACCTAATAGTGTCTCAGTGCTAAGGGTTAAAAGCCAGTCTAAACAGGTGAGTCTTTAATCTGGACTTGAACAGGGGCAGGTCGGTAAAATGTAAAAGACTACAGAGGACTATTTTCAGAACAGTTTGTTGTAGTGGTTTATTCATACATATACGATCCAAAGAAAAAAAACTATTGCCTATATCGGTCTCTTGCCCAGACTGTAACTGCATTAGCCCTGGGATGTGTTTCATTTTATTTTATAGAGGTAGACTAAACTGTGACAGTTCTGACCTTGTTTGGGTGATTCCAAACATTTCTTTAGTTCTTTAGTTTTATTGACAACACAAATTATACAGAAAACACTGGTGATTTGTGGTTCTACTGTGGGGCGAGGTCAAGGGCGTCACGGATGGACAGCCCACTACTTTTTGATTCATAACTTTTGAACCAGACAAGTTTAAGACAAATATTACACATATTCGGAAAGGTCTAAATGCCATCTTAACCCTTTCATGCATGAATTATTGGAACCTTAATCAAGATTTTTTTTCCTGAGTGTTTTTATTCCTCTTTAGGCATGAAAAAAACCGAACAATGTGATTGAATTTTTTTTTTTAAATCAACCTGTTTTTCATGGAGTTACAAAAATGTCCACTCAGCTACACCATGAATTTTATTCTTGAAGCAAAGAAACATGTATTTAAAACCCAATATCATAAAGTGATATGAAAACAGTGAAATGAAACCATGTTTAATGCAGCTAATCTGATGTTTTCTCACATTTTAACATATTCTAATACTAGTTATTACTCACTTCATGGAGATAATATGCAAAAAATAAATATTAACAATTGATTTCCACTCAAGAACCAACCAAGAACAGCACAGTTACAATAATGGTATGAATTGGAGTTTATGAGATGATGCATAAGTGTCCACTGTGTTGGTTGATATGGAACTAAAACAACAAATCCCATGAATATACAAGATTAAAGCTGTAGAGTAACTGTCCACTGTAGTGACCACTATGCATGAAAGGGTTAAACATACTCAAAGGACAAAATTTAGTTTCAAGTATTTTTGCATAAAACATATCAAAAACTACTGCAACACCGATGGACAAAAAACTTTCTATTTTTTGCAAGAATTACAAACTTCTCAAAAGTGAAGTTCCTATGACATTTTCATCCTAAAATGTATTCAGTGTATACCTTTAGCCCTCTATTTTACAACCTAACAATTAGTTAGAGGAAAAAAATATTTTATCATACCTAAATAGCAAGAGTTTTGACAAATGGCAACGTCACGGATGGACAACTAAAGTAAGCATCTAATTAAACATTTTTAATTTCAATTATCAATGTCATATACTTTTTTTTATACATTTTTTTTTTTTTTTTTTTACAATATTTACAACATACAACCAATATCAACATTATATTCAAATGTACTTTGCATAGATATATGCATTTATTAATTTTAGCAAGAAGGGGCAATGCCCTCTTATATAAACGTCCTACTACCTCAAATGAAAGTTTCTGAAGGTAGGGAAAAAAGAAAATAAGCTGCACAACAGGGGGAGACTTAGAGGAATTAGTAAAACGTCTTAAGTTTCACTTTCAGTTTGCACGGTCATATGGTCTGCAAGTACTCATTGTGAGGTATGTACGGCATGGAACACACACCCCTATAATCCCTGGATGGACCTGCAGATGCACTATAGCAGGGGTGGCAAACATATGGCCCATGGGCCAAAACTGGCCCACCAAAGGTTCTGATTTGGCCCACCGTATGAATTTGGAAAGTGCAAAAAGACCATTGACAAGAAGAGTCAAAGGTGTCATACTTATTTTAGTTCAGGTTCCACATTCAGCCCAATCTCAAGTAAAATAATAGCATAGTAACCTAAAAATAATGACTCCAAATTTAAATCAAAATTCCATGGTAAAAAGTATTGGATCGGTATCGGCAAAACTAATCATAAAAAAATTGAACTGGAAGCAAAAAATCCAGATTGGAACATCACAACTTCAAACCAACAAGCTGATGTTTAAAAGTAACTTTGGATTTATGATGTATAACTACTAGTATTTCTTTACTGCTTTTACTTTTCGGTCTGTTTAGTCATGAAAGAGCTTCATTGGAAAAGACTAAAGATCATTCTTCTGTTATCAAGTAACTTATTACCACAGTCAATTTTGTATTGATTGAAGTAATAGCAAATCAATGCTGCAGCTGATTTGGAGTGATTGACTGTATACACTGATGTCTCTGTGTGTGTGTGTTTGTGCGTGGATGTGTGGACTCCTATTTGCCTCAGTGGGTGTTTTGTTCGTATGTATGTGTGAGAGTCGATTGGTCCAAACGGAAAGCTATTTACCCTCCAGTGCACTGAATTTCCCCTGTGACCACTGTCATCTCAGTCAGAAAATGACGGTGCGCTTATAATGCGTGTGTGTCTGTGTGTGTGTGCGGTTATCGCCTGTGACATCACCATCCTCATTTCCTCTCTTGTTATTGTTGAGCCTCTCTAGACGGAAAAACTAAGTAATGAGAGTGGGAGCTGAGGCTGTGTGTGTGAGAAGGACAGTCGATATGTATGTTCTTCATTATTTCATGATGAATTCTTGAACTGTAATTGGGCGTGCACTCGCATTTGACTGAACAATACAGCAAAAGTCATTTGCAAAGACCTTCCGAAAGGTGTCGAGTAGCATTTTTGACTTCTTGAGATGAACCACTGAGCTCATGATTAATTTTATTAAGGTATTACTTTGCAGGTTTTACAATTAAAATAATCACCATATTATTTTTCTATTCAGTGGGTTGTTAAACATGCAGCACATCCATATGGAAACTATGATTTTACCAGTGTGTGAAGTCCTATTTGCCATTGGCGGAGTCATTAGCGTGCATATAGATGAAGAAATTAAGAATTAGGCTAAGGCCATGAAGGGTTAAACTTGCTTTGCTGTGGAAACAGTCTTTTATCAGTTCCAGACTAGATTCAGTTAAATTGCAGTTAATATGGAAATCCAGTAACTAGTTTGATTGATGGACAGTTTGATCGAGGTGGTCAAATCACGCGCCAGCTCATGTTGTTGAGCGACGGGGGAAGAATCTGGTGAGTGATCAGACTCCTGAAGGAGGCTGTCAATCAAAGTGCTTTCATCATCACAGCTCTTAAATACTTAAAACTATGGAAGGTCATTTTTTTGGGTCGCCATTCCTCAAAGAATCCAGACTAATGTTTCATCATAATGTCAGGGTGTATTCATACCTACTTTGTTTGGTCTGTTTAAAAAGGACCAGAGTTTGTTTCCCCAGAAAGTCCGGATTTTTTTTTAGGTGTGAATACAAACACGCGAACTCTGATTCGAACCAAACAAGCGGGTGGTCTTGGTCCATTTCCAAACGGACTCTGGGCCGGTTCACTTCTGGTGTGAATATAACTGGCCTTGAGCTGAAACAAACCAAGGAACCATGTGCTTTTTTGTGCTTGCCGAGCCACTGTAGCCACGTGGCATTGTGGGTAAACAACACTGTGGAAGTAGCTGAGCCGCATGGGTAGCCAGAGCTAATAGCAGTAACCATGAACTGTGGACAGACGTGGGGCAACGAGGAGATTGAATGTGTCATTGACATTTGGTCCAACTGCACGAAGGACCTCCATGTTTGTTTTCATCAACACCCGCCGTCTCTGATTCACCCCACCCCTGACTTTTCTGTCCAATGCCAGTGCAGTTCATCACATGCGTGCTAATTTTGGCAAATTTTGGTCCACTAGCAAAAAGTACGATGAGAATGCGATCCGATCCAAACAAAAAAAAGAAAATTCCGCATTCAATTGGAACCAAATAAGCAGACCGAAGGACTGTGAATACACCCTAATTTAAGTGTTAGGATAAGAAACGTGTGTATTCAGCTTCAGCACTTACTCCTGACTTTAGCTCATTATACAGGGTGGGGAAGCAAAATTTACAATGAACATCTAGTTGTTTTTTCTCAGCAGGCACTACGTCAGTTGTTTTGAAACCAAACATATATTGATGTCATAATCATACCTAACACTATTATCCATACCTTTTCAGAAACTTTTGCCCATATGAGTAATCAGGAAAGCAAATGTCAAAGAGTGTGTGATTTGCTGAATGCACTCGTCACACCAAAGGAGATTTCAAAAACAGTTGGAGTGTCCATAAAGACTGTTTATAATGGAAAGAAGAGAATGACTATGAGCAAAACTATTACGAGAAAGTCTGGAAGTGGAGGAAGCAACAAAAAACGTACCAAAGCTTTTATTAAAGCTCTCAAATCCAAAATCCTAAAGGATCCAACCAAATCCATGAGAAAAATGGCAATTGAACTTGAGGTAGACAACAAGACCGTTAGAAATGCAGTAAAATATGATTTGAAGATTTAAATTCTCATGACTTTCAATAAACTAATTGGTCATACACTGTCTTTCAATACCTGCCTCAAAATATTGTAAATTTTGCTTCCCCACTCTGTAGATGGTGACTGAATCTGTTTGTTTTGTATGTTCTATGTCATATTTCTGGCATTTTGACCATAAATAATCATTTTAACTCCTGAAGACCTACAGTAAACAGCTGCCAGTGAGTAAAAACCTACTGATCTAAAACATCTAAGAACTGTAAAATCATTAATCTTATCAGTACATGTAAATAATTCAGGTAAAATTCAGTTTTCAGTGGCATCAGATATGATCCATTTAGGTGATCAGAGACTCCCTAGTGAACACGGAAACACTTTTATCTTCTACAACATTGATTCACCAGTAAAACAGATGCAATTTCAAACATGGAGGTGGATGTTAATGCTTGTTTTTTTTTTTTTACATTCCAGTTGCGTTTTCTACAGTTGTGATATGATAACCTTGAAATTACCTCTCTGTGATAAGTAAATGAAATATAGGAAAATACCAGCTTTTTACTGAAAAATGAAAAGGAAAATCTAATAATAAATGATAATAAATCACTTCTGAAAAGTTAAATGTGGAGAAAAATGCAATTGAATGTTGCCACAAAAATAGTTCCAATTTTCAGTCACATTTGATTATTATAAAGTAGAAATACCACATACAGCCCCTTGAAGGGTTAAACCACAAATAAGCATCCGGTCAGTGCTCAGTTTGGGAAGAAAGAAGAAAGAAATCTGCCTTTAAACTTAACAGAAATATTTCTATTTTTAATTTTTTTCCCCTCTATTTTATTTATTTGCACATCACAAATAACAAGAAAAAAATTTTAAAACTATTTTCATGCCACTAACACCATTGTGAAGGAGAGGATAGAAGCCAAAAACAGCTTAAAATAAATACCTCCCTGGAAATAAACAATAAACAGAAAAAAAAAAGAATAAAGATACGATATAGTAAAAAAAATACAAATCAAATGATACAAAGCCTTACATTTTTTCATATATTGGAGTCCTTTTCAGATGCTTTTTAAATAATGATAATGAAGATGTTGATTGAAGTTCAGGACGTAGATTATGCGAAATATGTGGTCCACGATATTTTAGAGAATACTGACTGACAGAAGTTCTGCAGTACGGAGGATAAAATTTGCTCGAGTATCATGTAAGATAATTGTGTATAACAGAAGACAAGATAAAAAATATTGATTAGACCTTCACTGTGATAATTATTGACACCTGACATTTTCATCATGATAATATTTCAAATCAACAGAAACTGGAAGCACTCCAACATGTAGGTGTGATGTGTCCTACTTTTTTGTCCATATTGTGTGCATTCCTTTGTAGTAAAATTCTGAGCAGCTAAACAATAAATATCTGAATATCTTTCTAAATAAAAGTGCAATAGGTCAGAGTTTTCAGTGCCAGCAAAATATCTTTATTCATAGCTGAGAGAAGGTAAATGAAACATCTGCTGTGCCCAATGAAACTTTGTTGTTCTAATGTCTGGCAGAGGTTTGGGCCAAAGCAAGAATGTGGGAGTGATTGCAGCATCTGGTGTTTTGTGGAGGCTAAAGCCTATTTGAAAGCTTAAGGCTAAATTACTACCAAATCTGCGAGCGAGTGTGCTACTGTGTGCACGCAGCTTTTGTGTATGATTTGGACAGTTTAGTCAGAGAAGCAGATTTAAAGAGAATTTATTTCAATTGGTGCTCTCCTTTTCTTTTCATTTGTCTTATTGCACACAGATACACAGAGCCCACAGCGCCTTCTCTACAGTTTGATTTTAGATTTCCATTTCACTTTTGAGTGCAGTTCTGCACTGCATTAAACTTCACATTTTCCACAGAGCCGTGAAGCCGCTGTCTTTGGAATACCGTTCAAAACGTCTCCCAAAACCGTTTTTAGCAGCAGTAGCAGCTCGGTGGAAAAGCAGAATGACCCAGCGATGAGGTGACTGCATGGCTCCAGCGAATATCTGCTGCTCGTTTGCTAAGTTTGGCAGTCAGGGGTGTTGGATGGATGATTCACTCGATGTAGAACTGAGCCCAAAGCTACTTTATTACTCCAGCGAGATGTTAACACATTTTCATCTGAAGTGACAGTAAATTTTAACGAGTCTGCATACCAGTTCTGTCACACTGATAACTTATCCTCCTGTCTGTCGGCACGCCTGTTTGTGTTTTTCTATATCCCAAAACACAAAGGTTTAACCCTTTATCAGTCAAGTGATTATTTTTGGTCATTTCTGCGTGCATTACAAAACAGTATCCCCTTTTTCACAGCGCTTCTGTTACGGGAATATTTCGCCTTAATTCCGGAACAATGTCTGTGTAAATGAAATGGTGGGCTCATTTGGTCCCGCCTTTATCGCGGCTCTGTAACGTCTCTGGAGGTAGTAACAGAGCTCTGATACAGGTGGAATCAATATTCCAGAGCGCTGTGTAAAAGGAACACCTCTCGTTCCGCAACCAAGGTGTGACGTTTTGATGACGTATTGCATGTGCGACCCCCATGCTGATTAAAAAATGAGCGTGGGCCGTATACAGGGTGGGGAAGCAAAATTTACAATGAACATTTAGCTGTTTTTTCTCAGCAGGCACTACGTCAATTGTTTTGAAACCAAACATATATTGATGTCATAATCATACCTAACACTATTATCCATACCTTTTCAGAAACTTTTGCCCATATGAGTAATCAGGAAAGCAAACGTCAAAGAGTGTGTGATTTGCTGAATGCACTCGTCACACCAAAGGAGATTTCAAAAATAGTTGGAGTGTCCATAAAGACTGTTCATAATGGAAAGAAGAGAATGACTATGAGCAAAACTATTACGAGAAAGTCTGGAAGTGGAGGAAGCAACAAAAAATGTACCAAAGCTTTTATTAAAGCTCTCAAATCCAAAATCCTAAAGGATCCAACCAAATCCATGAGAAAAATGGCAATTGAACTTGAGGTAGACAACAAGACTGTTAGAAATGCAGTAAAATATGATTTGAAGATTTAAATTCTCATGACTTTCAATAAACTAATTGGTCATACGCTGTCTTTCAATCCCTGCCTCAAAATATTGTAAATTTTGCTTCCCCACCCTGTACAGTAAACAAACATATCAACGCGACCAGAAAGGTGTCGAACTTGGGAGACGCTGAGATCTGCGAGCTGTTGTCACTTCGGGCGGAGGACTCTATCCATGCTAACATTTGTGGAACGGTGAAATGTGAGCCGACTCTGGAGAGGTTAGCTAAGAAGCTATGCTCGGAGTATTTCTGACACGCAAGGTATACGTCACACTATACACTGCGCTGCATCACCGCCCCTTTGATTCCAGAATGTAGGGCCGCTGTGTAAAAGTCCAGCCTGTCTCACCTCTGTTTCTCTGGCTTGGCTGTGGAAATCAGACAGTGGTGGAAAAAAGTTGGGATCACCATCTCACCCTTTTTTCCGGAATCTCTGTATAAACGTGGCCAGTGACAGCAACAGTTCCAGTGAGGCCAGTGAGTCAACAATCTCAGGTCCAATGTGGTCTACAGGGTCTGTAAGGTCCACCTCTGCATGAACAGTGAGTGTGCCTGCTTTGTTAGGTACCATGAAGTAATGGTACTAATGTAAGGAATGATGTTCAAAGGGAGAATGTGGATGTGGACAGGTGTCTGGATCAGCACTTATGATGGTCTAATGTTCTAAAATACATGTTCTAATGTTCCATTGACCTTACATGTGTTTTTCTTGTATTTTTTTATATATACTTATTGTATTTTTAATTTTTTTTTTTCTCCACTTATACGGAACCGAATATGGAAACTTGTTGAGCTTATTTGTAACATTTTTTTTCTGAAGCAAGAAGAGAAATCTTTCTCTTAGATGGCTTCTTCCAACATGAGCTACACAGTGTTTAGCTTCAAGGAGACAGATAGTGACTAAAGAACTTCTTAGAACTTCATATAAATAAATAAATACACTACAAGGCAAAAGTTTGGACTCACCTTCTTATTTAAATGACATGAGGTGGACCACAGATGGCCAACAAGTGCTCAGCATCATTTGGAATTCCTTCCAGACTTTTGGAAAACATTTCAGGTGATTACCTCATGAAGCTTATCAAGAGAATGCCAAGAATGCACAAAGCAGTAATAAAAGCAAAATGTGGCTATTTTGAAGAATCTAAAATATAAAACATGCTTTGAGTTTTGTCCCACCTTTTTAAACTACATAATTCCATATGTGTTCATTCATAGTTCTGATGCCTTCAGTGAGAATCTACAATGGAAATAGTCATAAAAAAAAAGAAAAACCAGGTGAGTCCAAACTTTTGCCTGGTAGTGTAAATCAACAAGTGGTGCCAGGCACAACAAACCCCACCCCTTGCATGTATTGTAGCTTATTTTGGCATCGATCCAGCTGATGTCATCATGTCTATGCATGTGCTGATGTCAGCATATCAGTTGTCTCTATATATGTGCCAAGTTTGAAGTAAATTGAAACAAAATTGATGTTTTTATAGACACTGGAAATTTTGCCCATCATAAGTAAATAGGATGAACTTTTTTTTTTTTTTTTTTTTAGAAAATTTATAAAAAATTTGAACTTTGACCTACTTTTCCCAAAATGTAATGACATCTATTCTGGGTCACTGGTAATCTATAAACCCAATTTGGTATGAATTCAACCAATAGTTTTGCTGCTCCAGACGAGAAATTTTGCCCATTACAAGTAAATGGGGAAAAAAAAAGATAAAAAAAAAATTCATACAAAATTAAAACTTCGACCTACTTTTCCCAAAATGTAATCAGATCTATTCTGGGTCACTGGCAATCTATGAAGCCAATCTGGTATGAATTCAACCAATAATTTGTGCTAGAGTATTAACTAACAAACAAACAAACTGAACCAAAAACAATAAAAAAAACAGTATTTAGGGAAAAATTTCACAACAGTAATAAAGTCTTGTTATGTCCTCCAATAACACACTAAGGTTGACATTTTGAATTTCAGAGTATTTCTATGAGTGACGTATAAAGGGTTAAGATTTTCATTTCAAACTCTGAACAAACAAACTCTGTCCCATTTATGATCTTATGGCATTCTCATCTTTGTTTACTGATCAGTTTTTTGTGAATTGGTGTGAAAATATCACTGTAATTAGCTGAAATTACGGTTTGATGTCAGTTTATCAGGCCAGAGAGGTTTAAACACGTTCAAATGTGAATGGCCTGTAAACACCAGCTGTTCCCTAAAACTGATGTCACTGTGTGTCCAAATCACGCTGAGGCAAAATGGATTCTTCACAGTCCATTTAGTAGTGGGCACCCCAACCATACTGGACACAGGGCTTAAATGGACTGACTGAGCATTAAAATAAACATTTTAAGTGCACATTTGGCTGTTTTGCTCAAATATCTGCCAAAACTTCCCTGGCATGTCAGGATTATTCCCACTCAAATATGTAAGGTAGCTGTAACAAAGTGCTTGTGAGCGATGTGAAAATGAACATTGGTTTGTATGGTTTCGCTCATGCAGTTGAATCACTGTGAGATGTAAAAAAGGGAGACACTTCTATCATGTTTGGAGATCTACACAGTTTTGTAGCTTTTATAGACTTTGTGAATAATTGCCTCTGCTCCTCTGCATCTCATTACTTCAGACTGAAGGAAATGTGCAATTTAAAAATAAGCAAATTGAGTCAGTTTGTTTGAGAGGCTCAGAATTATTCATCAGTATAAAAACAACGTACAGATGAGACGATTCATGTGAGCGAATGAGTCACTGCTTGTTAAACTTCCTTCAGTTCAAACTAATTCAACAAACTTTCTAATGCATGATTTGTACTGTCTTTCCCTCACACAATTAATATTTTAACATAAAAAATGTGGAATCTTCTTACATTTTCTCTGTGCAAGAACCAGGAAGCAGATCACTAGTTTTCTGTATTAACCGACTGAATTTTATGTGCAGTTTAGTGCAGGGTGTCAAGCTCATTTCAGTTCAGGGGCCACATTAAGCCAAATTTGATCTGAAGTGAGCCGGACCAGTGAAATAATAACATAATAATATATAAATAATGTCAACTTCAAACTTTCCTCTATGTTTTAGAGCGAAAAAAGTCAAATTATGGGATGAAAATGTTTACATCTACCAACTATCTTTTGAAACAATGTGAATAACATGAAGAAACTGAAATTTCTTAAGTGCAATTTTAACAATATTATGTCTCAGTTTATCATTTACATATTGATTCAGAACTCTGCAGCTAGGTTATTAACCAAAACCAAGAAGAGAGAGCACATTACTCCAGTGTTGGTTTCCCTGCACTGGCTACCGGTAACCTACAGAATTGATTTTAAGATACTACTCCTCACGTATAAAGCTCTAAATGGAACCGGACCAAGTTACATTGCAAACTCACTGATCAATTATGTACAAACTAGAACACTGAGGTCATCAAACGCAGGTTTACTAGCGACTCCCAGAAATATTACAAAGAAAATGGGGGATGCAGCCTTTACTAACTAAGCGCCAAAGTTATGGAATACAATTCCAAAAGACATTAGAGAAGCCAGTTCACTGAATATATTTAAAACCAAATTAAAAACATTTTTATTCTCATTAGCCTTTGAAAGGAGATAAAAATGGGGTCACAATTCAGGAACCAGGAATGTGCGGTTTTTCCTTTTTATTTTATTTTATTGTATTTCTGTTTTTATTTTTTTTATTTTACTGTATTTCAAATTTCATCTTATTTCTTGCACTTCAAAAATTCTATGTATAATCAAATATTTTAATGTGCGCTGCTTTTATTTTTATTTTATTGTATTTCTCACATTTCATCTTATTTCTTGCACTTCAAAAATTCTATGCATAATCAAATATTTTAATGTGCGCTGTTTTTATATTTATTTTTATTTTATTGTATTTCTAATCAAATCTAAATGTATTTTAATATTGTATTTTTTTCAATCAATGTGAAGCACTTTGGGCTACAATTTCTATATGAAAGGTGCTATACAAATAAAGTTTATTATTATTATTATATTTAAATTACAACTTACAGATCACAGTGGATTAAGAAATACACAAAACCTTTAATAACAGGCAGAATATTGGTAAACTTGCACTTCAGATATTTCAAAATGTTAATATTTGTCCAGGTTATCAGGTTATTTGCGGGGGTTTTTGTGAAATGATAGTTTGTTTTAGTGTAAATACAGTAAAATGACATGAAAATGTTTAGGTCAGATGTAGGTAGGATGCAAAGGTTATTATGATAGTATTTTACTGATCCGACCCACTTGAAATTAAATTGGTCTGTATGTGAAACCTGAATTAAAATGATTAATATATTCAGTGTAATTTTTGCATTTCACAAATTCATCCCATGGGCCAGACTGGACCCTTTGGTGGACTGGATTTTGCCCCCGGTCCGCATGTTTGAGACCTGTGGTTTAGTGAATCAAACATTTTCTCATGGCTTTACTGTTGCTTGAGAGTCTTACACACGCCTGAATTAAAGAAGTTCTAAATTACTATGGTCTTTAAACAAGAAACTGTGACATTGGAGCTTTACATTGAAAAGTTTCTCAATGACTGTGAATGAGGTGAATAATTATAACATACTTTCCTGTTCTAATGCACTCAGTTGCCAAGGACTAGTAATGCAGCAGTATATTAATTGAATTCCCTTATGCACATTTTTATATTCAGTTATGCCTACTTTAACCACCGAAAATAGCAGTTTTTTTTTAATTCAAACTGAAAAAATATTGCTTGTGTGATGTGATTTGACTTGTTTGAGCTCAGTGGTGGAATGCTAGTAAGTACTTTAAAGGGGTCATATTTTGCTAAACCCACTTTTATTACCTCCACCAAGGAGGTTATGTTTTTGCCAGGGTTTGTTTGTTTGTTTGTTTGTTTGTTTGTTTGTTTATTAGCAAGATAACTCAAAAAGTTATTGACGGATTTTCATGAAATTTTCAGGAAATGTTGATACTGGCACAGGGAACAAATGATTAAATTTTGGTGGTGATCGGAGGACAGATCTGCCTTGGCGGAGGTTTGCACTCGTGCTTTTCTAGTTAGTCTTTGGCGCATGTATTTGTGCATTTGTGGAACCCTCCAGGTGCTGCAAAGCTATCTTTATATTCATTCTGGCAAAAATCGAATGGATTTCTACAACCCTTTTTAAATTCCTGCTTAATTTGTTACGTTTTATAACTAGTTACATCATAGCATTTACACACATAAGGTCAAGACTTCCGATGAACATGTCTCTGAGTACGACATAATTGTTTATCAGCAGCAGCAGTTGTATTAAAAACTGAAAATATGTCCAAACTTCAAGCCGATTACCTAAAATGCCCAGTTGCTGGTTGTATTAACTTGAAATACAGTGCTACAAATGATTGTTTTGACTCTGACAATCCAAGTTGCTGTGAAGATAAAAGTTTAAATGTTTTAAGATTTATGTGTTGAGATGAAATCCTCAGCCTTCTGATGATAACAATGAATTGTAAGCTTGCTTTTATTTATGTATGTATTTTGTAACTGTATTTCTATTTTAATGCACCCCAGGAAGAATGGCAACCACTATGGTGGAAGCTAATGGGGCTCCGTATAAACAATAAACAGTAAACACAAGAGGCTGAACAGGACAGAGCAGCATGGAGGGGGTGGGGTGTGAAGTAGCTCATTTGCATTTAAAGGGCCAGCGCTCCAAACGACCTTTCTTATGTCATTACTCAGAAATAGGGTTGAATATGGGCCTGTGGAGTTTAATTAATGAAGAATTCAGACCCAAACATAGCATTTACACTTTATGTAGACCACAGGGAAATGTTTCAAAATTCATTTAAAAAAGCAAAATATCACTCCTTTAAGATAAACATTTGAACTATTCCTCCAGTACTTATAGGTGACACTTAAAACGTCCAAACTAGGCTGTGACACAACAAGAAAATAATAAAAACCCTCTGGTTTTAAAATAAATCAGGCCAATTAAATCCTCTTTACAGACACTTCACAAACATGAACTCTCTGTAAACTTTCCTACCTGATATGAAATGTCACAGATTTGAGATAAACATTTATTTACTAGCTGTGTGATTTCTTGCGGGACAGTTATTAGTGTGTTTATTTGTCGATGGTGTGTTAGAGCTTTAGAAGCCAAAAAAATATCCTCGTCTGATCCGCATCTGATCAAAACACAGAATGTGACACGGCTCCACATTCACACTCATACACAGTGTGGATTAGTTAGCTGTGTTCATCTATGTTTAGCTGCTGGAGCTGCCTAGCTGTCCCAAAGCTGTCACCATATTACAAGCTACTGCTGTGAGCTCTCCTCCACACACACACACATGCACACACACATACATGCACACACACACACACATGCATATACACACACACACACACACACACACACACACACATGAATACAGGTAACAGTAAGGCTTTGTAAGGAGTTTGAATGACTGCTATAAAGTTACCCAGAAATACACTTTCTCACACACACACACAAACACATACACACACACTCTCTAGTTTTTTCCCTATTCTAATTGCTGCAATGTGACACTGCTTCCCACATCATGAAAAGAAAGAGGGATATACTTACAGAGAGAAAGGAAGGGGTGAAGTACCAGGTGGTGACGATAGACAGAGGAGGGAGGGAATCTGCATTTGACCTACATCTGCACAAATGTTTGGAAGTTTTCAGTGCATCCGTCCATTAATCTGTCTGTCCGTCCATACTGAAGCAAAGCTAAACATATTATATCTTTAACCCATAAAGACCCAGAGTTACTTTTGTGTCAGTTCCCAAATGATTTTTTCTCTCTGTTTAACCCTTCTTAGTGAATTACTGTATTTTGCATTTGTCGCTGTAAATAATGTATTTTCTTATATTTTATTTCCTATATTTTGTTTAGGTATTCATGAAAACTCAGAGTAAATTCAGTGTTATTCTATCGAAACAGAGAAAATAGAAGAAAAAGTCAGTTTTTCATCAAATGTATCAATAACTGAATGCAAAAATGAGTATTTCCACCATTTGTCATTGATTCAACTCCATGGGTTTTACTGGTGAATCAATGTTGTAGAAGATGACGGTGTTTCCACGGTAACTACAGAGCCTCTGAACATCCAAATGGGTCAAATCTGATGACCATGAAAAGATGACAAACTGTATTTAACACCAGTTATTTACATGTATTGAGAGGATAAATGGATCAACAGGTATTAAACATTTTATATTCGTAGATGCTGTTGGTTGGAAGTGGTTGTTTGGGTCTTCATGGGTTAAATATGTCGTACTGTTGAAGTCAGCATCTGTTTTTTTAAGAGAAACACATATCAGCCAGTATCAGTATCACCATATAGGATGTCATTTTACTGATGACAGTGACCAAAATGTATCTACTGTATGGTTTTGTCATAGATTTGTATAGATATGCCAATTCAAAGATAATGCCTTAAAGGACTGAATTACTTTAAAACACTAAAATTAGCTTTAGTCGTACTTCTGTTCTCAAATATTTAAATAAATTACCTAAAAGCATCATGAGCTTGTTGAAAATAAAAAAGATCTGAGGTGTATTGGATTGTAGAGATGTGAACTGAATTTATTTATAAAGACAGTCTGGGGGATTTGTGACCACTAGAGGGAGTAGTGAGTCATTCTGGAGAACTACAAAGATACAACTTGAAAGTGACAAAGTGATAAAAGCTACAAGCATCACTACTGGACACAGCTCTAATTTAAAACAATAACGTTTGATGCTAAAATCACATATTTCCCTATTGTTTTATATATTTAATGAAGATTTCTTTGTTTCCCTGACATAAAAAGAAGGTTAAAAAAAACCACAAAAGCGAAATAGATAAAAATTAAATATTATCAGTGTTAATTTTCATCCAAATCCACCTATAAAAACATGTCCAGTTACGGTACAACCTTTATAAACCTATTAACTTATTCTAATTGTTATCAGAAACAGGTGTAAATATCATTATACACTCACCTTGCTAGTATCAGGTGTACCTAATAAAGTGGCCAGTGAGTGTTTACGCTGCTGCTATAGCCCAACTGCTTCAAGAATCAACGCGTTGTGCATTCAGAGATGCTGTTCTTCATACCTCGGCTGTAATCAGTAGATATTCGGGCATTCTCCTCTGACCTCTGGCATCAACAACACTCAGAGATCTGCTGTTTACTGGATATTTGGTCTTTTTCAAATCAATCAAAATCTCAATAGATCAGCAGTTTGTGAAATACTCAACAACTGTGCTGCATTCAAAGTCACATAAATCACTTTTCTGCCTCATTCTGATGCTCGGTATGAACCATGTCTATATGCCTAAATGTTCTAAATTGCTCTCATGTGATTGGTCTGTTAGATGTTTGTGCTACCCTGCAACTGAACACTTGTACCTAATAAAGTGGCCAGTGTGTGTATGTTACTTGGAAAAATAAAAGTATTAAAAATGAATTACTGACCAAAATCCTGATGAAATATTTCTATATAAAGGGTCCCGTTTTTATGTAAATATATAAAGACTCTTGCTTCAGGTCTGTCATAATTTAAGAATTCATCCTCCTTTCCTTCCTGTTCTTCTTCTCCTTCTTTTTTTGTTATATTTCAAGTAGATTAGATGTGTTATAAAGTATATTTCTGGGTGAAACTAGTTCTGGATTGCAAAATAAAGGATCGGAAAATAAAAAGTACAAGTGCAGTATATTTATTTAACATTAAACAGCGAAGTGAAACAATACATTTTGGGGGAAATTTGGAAGAGATTAATGAAATGTGCATTGAGTTACAGTCTTCAGAATTAATGTAGTAGGATAGAAATAGATTTTGATGGAATGAATGAATGAATTAATCAATCAATCACTCAATGAATCAATGAACGGTGGCTTAATTTGTATCTTTATGCTTTTTTTCTCAGGTTTTTCAGATCGCTTATGTGATACTAAAGGCAGCCAACTCACCTCGTCCTGGTAAGAGTTCTAATATTTTTTATTTGCACAACCAAACAATGATTCCATACACCTGCTTTGTGCATCAAAACACCTGTAGAATCTTGGTCTACACGTATCAATATAAGGTAAATGTGACTAAGATCCTGCAAATGAATGAATAAATCCAAACTTGTCATTAGTAGTGTGAACTCCTCACCTTTTGCAGCTTTGTTCTGCATTGTTTTTTGTGTTAAAAGTCGAATATTTTTTGTATAATAGCATATGTAGAATATAAGATCAACTAGAGGTAATTTCTGGTTAATAAAATAAAGACTCAGGCTTAAAATAGGTGTGAATTTACCATCTTAGTGACAGAACAGAACATGTTTAATGAAAAACTGTGAAGCCCGCTTAAATTTAGAAGGGTGAATTTCAAAGTCAAACATTTAATTGAAATTACATTACATTACTTTTGGAGCTGTAAAATGAATTAATTCTAGGGTGTTTTTGTCTTCTATCCTGAGGCTAAAATCACCTGAAAGTCCACATTTTAAAGGTGAAATTTTATAAGTGTTCTTCACAGGGGTTCCTGACCTCAAACCCTCTAGGGGGTTCACAGCTTTATTACCGTTTTCATCCCTGCTTTATCCCTGCTTGTACATTCATGACTTGTGTGACTTATGTTAGAACCATCAGGAGTGGATTCACATGAGTAGTCTTTAATAATTATAAAAAGTTGAGATACATTTGGATTGAAACCTGGGTTATAAAATAAACAACAGTGATAAAGTACAAACTAAATGTAAAATTAATCACAACAAAACAGATTTATTTACTACTTTGAATGTTGTGATCAACCTTATGAACTGACGGTGAAATGAAGTTGATCTGCAGAAAAATCAGGCTACATAAAAACATTTTTGATTCATTAATGGCCACATTTTGCAATTCTAAGCCTCTTTTTTACATTCTAATTGCAACTGTTTCCACTTTCAGCTCCTTTGCCTAAAGGTACTTCTATATCAGCTGATGTTTTAATTGCAAAAAGTATTAGCGTTTGATAAAACTGTCATAGCTTGACAGCCAATCTAATTTTCTTATTCGTTTTTTCATTAACTAGAATTCCCTTTACTCTCCATTCAATCATTTCAGAAGGTGGAATATAATAGTGTGCTTCAAGTTATTGCAAGATGTGGGAAATTGAAGGTTTAGTCAATTTTCTATGTATTTTAAGTAGGATGACCTAAACATTAGCTTGGACGTGCATGATTTTTTTTTATTGATCTTTTTTCCTTGTCTTTATATCACAGATTTCATCATTATTTTCCTCACCAATATTTATGTCCTCAGGTAACTGGGTCTTAGAGCGATCAATCGATGGTGTGACCTTTGACCCCTGGCAGTACTACGCCATTACAGATACAGAGTGCCTGACACGCTTCAACATTAATCCACGCACAGGACCGCCATCTTACACCAGAGATGATGAAGTGATCTGCACATCCTTCTATTCAAAGATTCACCCTCTGGAGAACGGAGAGGTAACACATTCAAGTATTTACTTGCTGTGTTTATGCACCATAATCTCTCAGCTGCTTTTGATTATTATAAGTAGCAGTGTTTGGCTGTTAAGTAAGGCTGTTTTAAATTTGGCTGGACCAGTTTGGTTCATTTAGACCTAGATCTGGGGACTGGATTGACTTGTACATACAGTATAACATGCTTTATCAGAGCAGATACTGCATGTGAAGAACAGGTTTAAGGCTTTGTAATGATGTGCACTTATAGTCCATAGATTTACAGGGTAGGGAAGCAAAATTTACAATATTTTGAGGCAGGGATTGAAAGACAGTGTATGACCAATTAGTTTATTGAAAGTCATGAGAATTTATTTGCCACAAGAAAATGTACATAATAGAAAATGTTTTTATTCTATGTGTCCTTCTTTCTCAATAACTGCCTTCACACGCTTCCTGAAACTTTCGCAAGTGTTCCTCAAATATTCGGGTGACAACTTCTCCCATTCTTCTTTAATAGTATCTTCCAGACTTTCTCGTAATAGTTTTGCTCATAGTCATTCTCTTCTTTCCATTATAAACAGTCTTTATGGACACTCCAACTATTTTTGAAATGTCTTTTGGTGTGACGAGTGCATTCAGCAAATCACACACTCTTTGACGTTTGCTTTCCTGATTACTCATATGGGCAAAAGTTTCTGAAAAGATATGGATAATAGTGTTAGGTATGATTATGACATCAATATATGTTTGGTTTCAAAACAATTGACGTAGTGCCTGCTGAGAAAAAACAACTAAATGTTCATTGTAAATTTTGCTTCCCCACCCTGTAAATGGCTTCTACAGTTAAGTTAATTGGTTTGATTAAATGTAACGACTTTTTTTTTCATTATGACAAGTTCTGGCCTACATCAGCAACCTATTCTTATAGCATTGCTGCACTAAATTGGTCAGTGTATCTTTTGGTAATTGGATTTTCTTTTCAGAAACAAAAGAAAAACTAGTGGTTAATTTGATTTTCGTTTTAAAATAGAAGAATTAAAATTGAATTTCAAGGCGCTTTTCTTTTTCAGTGTCAAAACAGTTAAACCAAATTTTAAAAAACGGATTGATTCGTTTTCTCTTTCTAAGAACAAAAAAGAAAGTTACTACCTGACAGAAATGGAAAAACTGGCCTGTTTTTTTTCTTCTGTTTTTTTTATTTTTATGAGACCAGATGTTGTCATTTTCAAGGAAAGAGTGTAAATGTGTCGGTCACAAAGATTCTTACGAAAGATGGGTTTGTACGAATCTTCCAGTTTGTACAAAATCTGGAGTTCGTAGGCATTCGTAGAGGGAGTATGTCTACGATGTCCAGATTTCGTACGATGACAACATGAATATTATAATTGTAGGTTGACTCATAAATAGACAAACAGATTAACTCAATGGCCACATGAATGACATATTCCATATTCCAGTAGAGGGAGGATGAAGATGCTTACGTTGCATGTTGTGTCTGTATACTAGAAGGTAAAAGTGCAGAAAAAGGCAGAATTTCAGAATTAAAAACACATTTCATGCTGCTAAACTCCCTGCTTCTTCTTATTATTTGATTTTAATGGCAGTTGTAAAACCAGCTTTGAGGTATATTACTGCCACCAAGTGGACTGGAATCACTGCAGTCTCATTATGTTTCACTCAGGAAGCTCTGCTGAGTCAAATGCAGGCGCTACTGGCTACACTGGTTCAATCCAGGGCTTGACTTCTCAGACTGGTGAGCAGTTTTTATAGTGGGCTAACCCTAGTTATGAATGATTCAGGATATTTGAGTTGTTGTTTCTACAGGGTGTCCCATAAGTCTCCATACATAGGAAAAATAAACGTTTGACATAAACCATTTTTATTTATATAATATGCTCTATATGACTGCCATTTTGTCGGGAACACATTTCAATGCGTGCCTGCTGAAGAACTATAAAGAAGAAATATAAAGAAATACATGTTAGAACCATATATGTATGGAATGTATTATGTCTCCTATGTATGGAGACTTATGGGACACCCTGTATATAGTAATATACCACAATCGAATGAGTAAGTACAAATGACAGCATAGAAACACAACATGGATAAAAAAGTGGAAAGTTGAAAAGTGAAGCCAGTGCAAAAAGTGTCAAAAACTGCAGTACCTTGACTGTCCACTGGGGTCAGGCTTCAGACTTTACAGCTTAGACATAGGCATTAAATTCTGTTCTAAGTAGCCTTAAAAAGTCTTAAATATAAGTTATAGAAACATGTAGAAACCCTGGATTATTACACTGTTGGTTGATGTTATTTTGTTTTAATTAAATTCAGTTTCATCCCTCTCTGTTCTCTATCTCTACCCAATTGTTGCAGTAAAACCATCTTTATATACAGTTTATGTTTTGGAATGTTGCTCTTTTTTGACAGCTACAGGAAGAGTGGAATAAAAGTCCTTACACTAATCACGTATAAAGACGCGCGGATTCTTTTCATGATGTCATATAGGTGGCATTTTATTTGGTTAGACAAACAGATGTAGATTGCGGCAAAAGGACATTTTAGATAGATCTGTCCCTTACTGTTGTGTGACTAACTACTGTGGAAGTCCCGCTGGCAGATGTCCTCATGGTTTGGTAAATATCCTGTGAGCTGGAATAAATATTAGATTAACCTTTACCTAAATGTTTAATGTCAGATGCAGTTAAAAGTTTTCTTTTCAGGAGAGACCACTGCCAACAAATCAACTTCAATGGAGTTTCAGCTCAGCCACCTGCACAGACATGCCTTGTTTTGGTACATTACTTATTAGGGATGGAAAAATAATCAGATATATTAACCGGTTCACCATTTTGGCCGAGTGCAATATTCATTTTGAAAGGAGCAGAAATTTTCAATAAAAGGTGAAATGTGTCACAGCATTACTATTATAAATGAAGCGTTGTGGTGCTGCAGGGATCATATTATATCCTGAGGTAAGGGAACATGGTTGTTTGGTACTTTCCATTTTTGTTCCAAAGAAAATCAAACATAAATTACTAGTTACCCATTGTATTGCCTTCTTAATAATTGCAATTTGATTTTTTCCTTGTTGCTTAGTCTAAAATATTTCGCTATATTTCACTATATTTTTCCAATATTAATCTGAAAAAAGTGGAGGCTTTCCATTAAAAATGTGCTCATCTGTTACAACCTGGAAGTCCCTCATTAGTACCAGTGATCTATTTATCTGTTTCATTATGTTGTTTCTTATGTTAACTGATCCTCATTGAAACATGTAGGTGACAGTATTTCACCTTAAACCATAAAGACCCAGTGTTACTTTTGTGGTAGTCCCCAAATGTTTTTTTTTTCCTTTATTTTTAACTTTTCTTCAGTGATTTATCACCATTTATTCTAATATTATGGTCAGTATTTTGCATTCTTAAGTGAAAATCAGGTCTTTTCCTACATTTAATTTACTGATCATGATTGATGTCCATAAAAGCTCAAATTAACCCTTTCATGCATAGTGGTCACTACAGTGGATACTTATTCTACAGCTGTTCTTTTGTATATTCATGGATTTTATTGTTTTAGTTTCATATCAGCCAACACAGTGGATCATCCCATATACTGACATTCATGCCATTACTGTAACTTTACTGTTCTTGATAAACCTCATTTTCACTAACATGTTTTAGTGTAAATTAATTGCTTGTTATTATTATTAGACTGTATTTAACAGGTTTTTTTTTTTAACTAAAAGTTGTTTTTTTTTGCGTATTATCTCCATAAAGTGATTAATAACTAGTATTAGTGTATGTTAAAATGTGACATCCGAAAACATCAGATTAGCACCATTTAAAAAAAAAAAATTGTTCATAGTTTTCACACAGTATGACAGTAAATACATGTTTATTTGCTTCAAAAATTAAACATGTGGTGTCCAGCTGAGTGGACATTTTTGCAACTCCATGAAAAATAGGTTCATAACAAAATGTTCAGTTGCATTGTTTTTTTCATGCCTAAAGAGGAATAAAAACACTTAGGAAAAAACACATCTTGATTAGGTTCTCATAATTCATGCATGAAAGGGTTAAAGTGGAGGGTTATTATATCAAAAACAGAGAAAACGGAGGAAAAAGTGACTTTTCTGGCAAAATATATCATTAACTGTACATAAAAACAAGTGTGTTTGTCCACTGTCATTGACCAAACTCCACTGGTTCTGCTGGTGGATCAGTGTTGTAGAAGATGACCATGTTTCCACATTCACTGTGGAGCCTCTGAACATTCAAATGGATCATATCTGATAACCATGAAAAGATAACAAACTGCATTTTACACCAATTATTTCCATGTATTGATAGGTTGAATGGATCGACAGGTATTTAACTTTTTATATCAGTAAATAATTTTGGTTGCTGGTGTATGTTTGGGTCTTTATGGGTTAAAGCTGATGTCACCCACTGTAAAACGGAAAATAGAACCAGCACAACATCATTGACTCGTTCAGCTCATGCTAGGTTAACAAAAACAGAACGATTCTTCTTCATGTGTGATTATAAACAAATGATAAATGTATATATTGTATAAGATTTCTAAATGTACAGACTGGACTTTTAATATTTGAATCGCTCAGAATAGTTTATGCAAGTGCACACACATTGCAAATGCAACACAGCAGTATGCACACAACTGTTTACTGTTGTGTTGCTTTGATCAGTTGTGTGTGTGATTTCACCCTGAAAGAACAGAGGGGCTAGTCTGCTATAACTGACATTAATGAAGAGGAAGAGAACGGCAAACGCACAGTGAATACACACACTCTTCACACATGTACATCTACTACGCAGGTCTCTAATTCTTGATGCCTAAATTTGTGTATGGATACACATGACCGCGTTTGTGTGTGTTTGCACATGCACGTGTGTGCGGTTTTGTGTGTTTGTACGGTGTGTGTCTGCGTCCTGCGGGGGAGCGCTCGAGGGGGTGCGAGCTGGGAGATGTCAAGAGCTGCAAGTAACGACGGAGGTGTCTGAATATGTGTGTGTGTGTGTGTGTGTGTGTGTGTGGTTGACAGCTCCCCAGCCGTCTGATCACAGTGAAACCATAATGAGTCGTAGGCGATGTGTCAGAGCATCGCACACACATTCACAATGTCACCCCACCACTCATCTTACACACACATATACACGCACACATGTACACAACCGTCTCCTTCGTTCCTTCCAAGTGTGGAGCTTACACCCATCAAGTGTTCCCCCTTGACACACGCGCATGCACACACACACGCACACACACACACACACACACACACACACACACACATACATGCACACACATGCACGCGCACACACACACACACACACACACACACACACACGCTCAGCCCACTCTGTAAGACTTTTTTGCAGATGCCAAATGTTGCTTTTGGCCACATTAGTGAGACAGACAGATGGACAGTCAGACAGGCAGGCAGACACAGCCTTGCACTTCTTATTATGTGGCTTCTCGGTGGTTATTGGCGATACAGAAAAGAAATCTATAATCTCTGTCCTCCTACATAGATTTAAAAGTAAACCGAGGCAGTACACAGAACACTGCGTCATAATGCTGAAAATGATTTATCAGCGGGCCAGTTTCCTCTTTGGTGTTCTAATACAAAACAAAGGTCTCTGTTTGAGGCCCTTTCAGGTTTTTAGAGTGGGGATGTATGAGGTACTTATCCCCACTCAGTGTATTACCTACAGTAGATGATGGTCAGCACGCCCCCAGTTTGGAAAACCAGACAGGAGTACTGGCACAGAAGCTGTGGACGGGGGCAGCAGCAAAATGTGCTTTAGCCTCCTAAAAAAAGACCTTGCTATCAGACAGCCTTTTCCAGTGTGGGACTGAAGCCTTGAATCATTCTTCAAAGCTGCCACATGCATTTGACAAACAGTAATTTTACCTTTCACATTGTGAGAGTTACTGGTCTAACACTGCCTGCATCGAGTCTGTATTTTTGTATACTTTTTTACATCTGTTGTGCAATGAAAACTGTTACACAGATACTTTGCACAGAGAGTTTGCTGCATTAAAGCTCCAGGAAGTGAAATCAGGAACTTCTTCTCAATTCCTCCTCAGCTCCTCAATGCTTGATTGAAACCTGGAAATCGATCTTGGTGCAACATCTTGGAGGATGTCAAAATTCCCTTAAATGCACATCAAGGAAGCTGGACAGAGGAGTACACATTAGAGGTGTGAGAGGTGTGGTGCATGTCTGATTTATACAAACCACAGCAGGAGCAGGACTTTACAAATGAACATTTTTGTCAACCTGAAGTCATATAAATTTTTTTTAAATGATCATGTCCAATCTGGAGGGTCATGGTGGCACAGTGGTTAGCACTTTCACCAGCAAGAATATCCTGGTTTGACTACAGCACAAACCAGTGTGGACATTTGTGTGTGGAGTTTGCATGTTCACCCTCTGTCAGCATGGGTTCTTTTGGGTACTCTGGCTTCCTCTAGCATCCAAAGACATGCACCTTGTGGGGCGACAAGGTGCCATAGTGGTGAACACCTATGCAACGTGCATGGACCACGTAAGATGAGTGATCCAGATGCCTTTGAATCAGGGGTTCCGCGTGTGGACCATGGCTGATGCCTTTCATTGAATTACATTGGTATGACTTCTGTGGGCCCATCACGGAATTTTTGGCGATTCCATGATACCACCACAGATTTTGAGGTAGGGGTCCAGGGTCATTACATGGAATTCTGTGAGACCAGGTTGACCTACGCTAAAAAGGTTTCAGATTTGACTCTCAGTCAGACCAGATCCTTTCTATGTTGAGTTTACCTGTTTTCTTTGTGCTGCATGATTACCCAGGTAAATGTGAGTGCCCCTGGCCATGGTACTGATAAAGATCTGGACTTGGTCCTCAACTGCTTGCAATGGCAGCGTGTGTGTGTGTGTGTGTGTGTGTGTGTGTGTGTGCTAGTGCTAATGCTAATTCTACATACTGTGTGTATGTATTAGGGTGGATAAAATGCAGAAACCAAATTTTCCTATCGGGATAATAAAGCTAGTTAACCTTAAGCTTGACTATAGTAGGTTAGCTGGTCAATCTAAATCACAGATAGTTGTGAGTGTGAGAGTGAATGGTTGTTTGTCTACATACACTGCAAAAATCTCAATCTTACCAAGTGTTTTTTTCTCATTTCTAGTCAAAATATCTCTTCACACTTAAAATAAGACATAATCACCTGAAGAGTAAGTTGTAAGTAAGATATTAGAATTTATTTTGAGGCAATAGATCTTGAAAATCTTATTTCAAGAAATCTTACCAAGATAATTTTCACTTGTTCCATTGGCAGATTTTTAAACTTGAATTAAGCAAAAAAAAAAAAAAAAAAAAATCTTGAATCAAGCAAAAAAAAAAAAAAAAATCTGCTTATCACTTACTTTACTAAATGCCCCCATTAGAATTAATATGCATGAATTTAAAAGGGTGAAAAATTGCACATGTACTCTGGATCACAGTGAAAATCCCCCCTCTAAATAATGAAAGTATGTATTGCAAAGAAGTCTGTTGTGTTGTCCATTGTTATCCTCTTCCCCTGAACACTGACATTTTTGGCTCTGAAATATCTGTGTCACTTATGTTGATTAGTCTGACTTTTCCTTTGTGTTGCAAACTGTTAGAATGCGTTGAAATAGGTCATAGTGATCACAGGTTCTTCCCTGTTGACATAGGTGCGCCTCATTCACCTAATCAGTCATAGTGGAAACAGATGTGCATGATTAGCTCCTCCAGACAGTGAATGATGGAACAGGTCAAGTTAGTGAAGGAAGGATGGAAGCTTTCTGCTGGAATTCACAGTGAATCAAATATGGTGGCCAACGTAGACGTAAGTGTGTGTTAATGAATTGTTTTAGTCACGAGTAAAACAGGCTCTTTAACTCCTGTTCTGTTTGTTTTGTGGATTCTTTGTGGACTATATCAGTGTTCGTCACCCCTGCGTTTACCAGAAAAGATGGTACATGCCAGAGTGAGGCAGCTGAAGTCTAATCACTTGTCTGTATTTGTAGGAGAGCGCTATGGGTGGTGAACTGCTGTGAAGGGTTCTGTCTTTACATTTATTCTTCCCAGATATTTTGTTGAACTTTCCAAGCTTTGTTTTGACCTCTATTATAGTTGTGTTTTTCATTTATACTGTAATGCTGGTTTTTGTCCTTGTGTTCTTATACTTCCCTCTTATATAAGATGTTGTCGAGATGCTCCTCACAACGAATAGAGTAAACATTTTGAACCTGTTAGTAAAAACAGCTCCTCACACCACCGTGCCTTATGTAGATGTTTCAGTGTTTAGTTTTTGTAGGGACGACTTGATGTAAAGGTCTTACATTTGACACACACACATATGGCACTACTTGTAAAAAAGTAAAAAAAAAAAAAAAAAAAAAAAGTTGAATAAAATTATACTTCCACAGTTGGGGAAACTTACAGTGTTACAGCAGAAAGAGCAAGATGTTACAACAAATAATGTAATGTGCTCTGTACCTGTTTTGATTATATTCTAAAACTTCTATTTTTGTTGTTTAAGGACTTATTTTTCTCTTGATGTTCTTTTATGTATGTGCACATTCTTACACAAGCTTGCCTTACTTTATGGAGGTGTCAACATTTCTATGCAAATATACCATAAACAACACTTCCTCTTACAGTGAGGTTGTTGCTACTCATTTAGTTTATATTTGTCCATTTGTTTTCTCTCCAGTAAAGATAATCCCACGCTTCCTGCTTCTGTGAGAAACTAAAAGTGCCTTCAATGTTTGTCCCAGCGTTTTGTCTTGTTCTAACTTCTGCCGTCACTGTTAATCTGTCTGTCCTCTATAGATCCACACCTCATTGATCAACGGTCGTCCCAGTGCGGATGACCCCTCCCCAACCCTGCTGAACTTCACCTCGGCACGTTACATCAGGTTGGTGCTCCAGCGAATCAGGACACTGAATGCTGACCTCATGACTCTGACACTGCGTGACCCCAGAGATATCGATCCCATCGTGACGAGACGGGTGAGGCTGAGCGCATTTTGCTCTTTATTTATTTATTTATTTTTTTTACTCCTCTGTTCTGCACCTTGTGTTAACATAAGTGTATTCATAAAATGTGTTTAAAAACAACAGATGTTAAACAAAGAGCTGTACGGCAAACAACAGGAACGCACGACATTAAACAGCACCAGAGAGCACGGAGAAACAAGAGCTTAAAGAAACATGAAATCCTTATTTTAAATTCATATTTATTCAGTCCTAACAGTTATCTACAGAGAAGATTACAACACTGTCCCTGGAGCAGTTTTTTGGTGATGAACAATCTGAAGAAATAACAGAAAAAAACTCTGCTGTAAAATCTATAACACTTAGATTTGTTATGGTGAGATGCAGATTTTTGGAAGTGATCTACTTCAGAGATAACATGTGCTAAATCTTACTTTTCTTTTCTTAACTTCTATTTATTCAAGTTTTTTGACAACTTTACAAACAGTAAACAAACATAAAAAACAGTCGGTAAAAATACTGTGATGCTACAAGACTGGTTTCTGTAATATATGCTTGTGCAACATCGCTAGCACACTGAGGTAGTACATAATGTTTGCACAATAGCTCATATCGAATTGTAAAGTAAAACACTGAAGTATGTGAATTAAGAATGTTATTTCTTGACAAACAAAGTGAAAAGGAAGACAAGCAGAGAAAGCAAAACAAAAAGTGATAGATATCCATCATGTTATGTATTTAAGTCCAAATTATACTACACTCCCGAAAGTTCCAGTGGCTTCCTGGGGTGCTGATAAGCGGGGGGGGGGGGGGGGGGGGGGGGGGGCATATCAAATTCATGGGGCCTAATATTTGTGGGGGGGCCCATAGAGCAGTGGAGGGGGCGCAGTAGATATAGAAGTTGTGAAACTGTTGTATAAGATTCGTTGTATAAGAGAGGTGTAGAAGTTGGGAGGTGAATGTTGAACGTCTGTTGAGTTTCGTTTTCTTTTCCACGGTATCATAAGTGACGCTGTTTATGAACCGGGACCCCCACGTACATATCACCCCCACTGGTGCGACAGATTGCCAATTCCTGTAGGGTCCACAACGATTACACTGGGTTACAAAAAAATGTTTTTTGCAAGTTGTCTAGGTTTTTTCAACTGAATTAGGACCATTTTGCACCGCTAAATCCAAAAATGACATCTGTTTTTCTCAATCAGGTCAGGTTTTTTTGCTAATTTGATTTTGAAAAAATTGATCTTCTCACAAAATATAATAATTAATACCAAAATAAGATTGGTAAGCACACTTCATGAAACTTGTGACTTGATTCCTGTTAGGTACAATGGTGTATTCACCGCAGATGTAGCAGAATACATCAGGCTTATTTTTGCAAGATCTTCTAGTCGAAGCCATTTCATTCACCTGTAATATTAAAAAAAACAATCATAAATTGGCAAAAGTAAAATCTTCAGAACTCGTTTATTGCAAGAAATATGAAAGAATTTTGTATCATATGATGTGAAAATGCCCATAAATGTAAGCAAAAATGTTAAAAAGCCAATATGTAGCATAGTTCATAAAGCTGACCTGATTGAGCAAAATTAATGTGATTTTTGGATTCAGCACACCAAAATTATCCTAAATCAGCTCAAAAAACTTAATAAATTTGTTGTTGACCAGTGTTATGCTTTCATGGGGCGGCCCTGAATATAGTGTTCTAGTTTTACCAGTATCACAACTTCTGAGGTCAGTGATTTCCACATAGGACCCATTTTACCATTATGGCTTTCCTTGCTAGCATAAAAAATGACTAGGTCACATCCTCATTTTCTTTTCAAAAAGCAGGGACCTTACCCACCAGACATATCAGTGGGTTTTCTGGTACCTGTTGACCTATTGCTGTTCTAATACAGGGGTTGGACAAAATAATGGAAACACCTTAAAAAATCAACAAAATATAATTTAATATGGTGTAGGTCCGCCTTTTGCGGCAATTACAGCCTCAATTCTCCGAGGTATTGATTCATACAACTTGTGAATTGTTTCCAAAGGAATTTTAAGCCATTCTTCAGTTAGAATACCCTCCAACTCTTTTAGAGACGATGGCGGTGGAAATCGACGTCTTACTTGAATCTCTAAAACTGACCATAAATGCTCAATAATGTTGAGGTCTGGGGACTGTGCCGGCCATACGAGATGCTCAACTTCATTAGAATGTTCCTCATGCCATTCTTTAACAATTCTAGCTGTATGGATTGGGGCATTATCATCTTGAGGTGAAGGTGTTTCCATTATTTTGTCCAACCCCTGTACCTCTAGAACAGATCTTATATATTTTGATATATATTTGGAAGGAAATAGCACAAGTGCTGATGGCAGATGTTTACAAGACATATTATGAAGTATTACATGGCTCAGAGACGAACAATTCTTTTGACAGATACCCAGTTATTAGTTCATAGAATTTTACATTTTGACCCAATACTGCATCTTGAAAAGTATACCAGTGAGTAGCTTTGACTTTTTTTTTTTTTTTTTTTTTTTTTTTTTAAATTAATGACCTGAATTTAGCAAAGTTTCACTACATTGACTCTGGAATCATTTTACTTATAGACCCATATATTCCAAGAGTTTTTACACTTACTGATAAAACTAGTCCGCCACAGGAATGGACATCAAATGTACTTAGAAATGTGACAGATGAGTGATATTAAACCAGAAACTGGTCTCAGACTGCTTATTCAGGACACACCATATTGCTATTGCACATGTGACCAGATCATATGTGATACAGCTGTCATTTTTTTTAACTGATATGCTTTGGGACCCACATTTTCCCACAGTCATGAAGTCTGAACCACCTTTTATTTAATTCAAACCAGATAAATGTATTTTTTCAAAACAGATGCATGAAAAAATGTTGAGTGTCATGAGATCTATTAATAAAATTGCCACTGAATCATTCTGTTAACACACAAAATAAGTAAGGTTTACAGAAAAGCAAGGGTCTGTACCAAGTGCTTATTCCATAATAGAGAATATTCATACTGAGTTGTTATTCCACCCAATATTTCCATTTACATGTAGCTGTGCATTAAGTTAAATATAATGTACACCAAAGTAAAGTATAATGTGCACCAGTTATTATAAAATGCATGATGAACACTGAAGGGATGTATTTGACATTATGTGCTGGCTGAATATTTACTAAAGAAATCAATGATTTCCTAAAAAATGTTGGCTTTATAAAAATAATGAGAGCTATTTTTATTGCTTCCGCTAAATGAAAAAGTTGATCAGATGATTCCACCTGGATATAGCATAGCAACAGTGTAATATTCATAGCAACAGCTTCCATCTTTCATTCCTTCAACCACATTCTTTTTTTTTTTTTTGTGATTATCTTTTTACTATTTTTAGGCAGTATTATCTTATCAACATTTTACATTGTATATATAACTTCTATATATGTAAAGAAAAACAGACAAAACACAAAAACATACTCATACAGGGGAGCAATGACAGAAATAGCAAAAATAACCACACTATATAATGTATATTATTATGGATGGAGGCAGAAAAGGCAGGTTGAGATTACTGCACAAAATGAGAATTTTATTTTCCTCCAGCTGCAGCATCTTAAACTGACCACAATGAACATTTGAAAGCTAAACAGTACCACGGTGCTTCAATTTTAGCTTCAGAGTTTGTCATGTCTTTTATGTATTGTGATTGTATCTCTCACTTCACCATATATTTTGTATTAGTAAGTTTTTTTTTTTTGTTTTTTTTTTTTAATCAATTACTAGAAATTTCAGGCGACCCCATTTGAATTCCAGACAACCCCCACAATAAAGCTTGAAAATCTTATTTGAAGAAATCTTACCAAGATCCTTTTCACTTGTTCCATTGGCATAATTTTTTGCTTCTGCTTTTTTTTTTTTTGCTGAATTGTTAAGAGGCTGTGTGGCACAAATTCTGGTAAAATCCCCACATGAGTTGCATATTCTGAAAGTATGGTTGACACATTCAAATAATAAGGCTAAATAAAACCTGATCCCAAATGTCTTTATCAGAAACTGTTTTATTTGTAATGAGACCTAATTTAGAATATTAAATGTGTTTCATGACCTCATTTGGAATAATATCAGTGAGTTAGGGGTTTTGTTCTTATACTGCCACTTGGGTCTAATATGTTCTTTATGTGATGTTTTCTCTCTCTCCTCAGTACTACTATTCCATTAAGGACATCTCAGTGGGAGGAATGTGCATCTGTTACGGCCACGCCAAAGCCTGTCCTCTCAACAGGGAGACAAAGGTAAAAATCAGTGTTTGTCTCTCCCAGTCGAGCTAACCTAACACCACGGAGGTAATGGAGCCTCTACATACTTTTGAGCTGCAGCAAAGAGCAGCCTCGGGCACCAGCGTTTTATCCGCCGCCCTGTATCAAACTGTGTCTGGGTATGTGTGAGTCTGTGCTTGTCTGCAGGGGACACAGGTGACACAGAGAAGCCTCGTCTCCCATGTCACTTCAAACAGAAGTGTGTTTGATACCAGACACCTGATCTTCCTTTCCTTCCCTAACACACACACACAGAGCGTTGTGTCCTTAACACGTCCTGAGGCTGAATGGTGAAGGCTACCTCAGATGTGACACTCGTATCTGGTCCCTTGGTGATGATGTCATTGGCAATAAATGTTGTCAACGGTGTGTAAAGAGCCTCCCTTTCTACTGCTGCTCTACACGTCTCTAAAGGTCTTGGCAGAGTAGCACATATTTTAGTCAGAAAAAGTAAACTGACCACTGACCAGACATGAAACTAAAAAACAACAAATTCATCAAAGCATCTGAGTTGAAATTTAATCTGACATGCAAGTGTACAGTTTTAAGCCATGGTTTCAAGTTTTGTAAACATCACACCTATTTTTATCATCTTTGCTCAAGTGACGTATGTGATTAGTCTAAAGAGAAATGGGCAGTGTTATGCAAGTTAGTTCCAAACTGTAATGCATTACAGATTACTTGTTACTGTTATTTAAAAGTAATTCCTTACAGATAGATAGAGAGATAGATACTTTATTAATCCCGAGGGAAATTCAAGTATTCAGCAGCTTTGCATACAGCCCATGAAGACAAAAAGCAGACAGACCAAAACAGGTGGGTTAGTAGCCAGGTTGATATTAAGGTTAGTACAGGGTGGGGAGGCAAAATTTACAATATTTTGAGGCAGGGATTGAAAGACAGTGTATGACCAATTAGTTTATTGAAAGTCATGAGAATTTATTTGCCACAAGAAAATTTACATAATAGAAAATGTTTTTATTCTATGTGTCCTCCTTCTTTCTCAGTAACTGCCTTCACACACTTCCTGAAACTTGGGCAAGTGTTCCTCAAATATTCGGGTGACAACTTCTCCCATTCTTCTTTAATAGTATCTTCCAGACTTTCTCGTAATAGTTTTGCTCATAGTCATTCTCTTCTTTCCATTATAAACAGTCTTTATGGACACTCCAACTATTTTTGAAATCTCCTTTGGTGTGACGAGTGCATTCAGCAAATCACACACTCTTTGACGTTTGCTTTCCTGATTACTCATATGGGCAAAAGTTTCTGAAAAGGTATGGATAATAGTGTTAGGTATGATTATGACATCAATATATGTTTGGTTTCAAAACAATTGACATAGTGCCTGCTGAGAAAAAACAACTAGATGTTCAGTGTAAATTTTGCTTCCCCACCCTGTATATATACTCTAAAAAACTTGCTAAAGAACTTGCTCTAAAAAACTTCCTGTACAATACTGTAAACAAAGACTTCTAATTGTATTTACACATTTCAGGGCACAGTGATTTAAAGCGAAACAGTGAAAATATTACTGTCTCAGAATTGTAATGCATTACATGACTCATGTGTTACTTCTGAGTTACATACAGACTCTGGTCATAAATGGCCCCCAGAGTCAAATAATAACCCCCCCACCCCCAATACAAGAGATAGGAGAGCCTTGTGATGCATAAATTTGCGGCCCGAAGTACATGTGGACGGATAGCTCAGTAAGTAACGCTACGGTCTATGATGTTCAAAGGAATGCTTGGATTATTTTCAACATTTTACATGTTCAAATGGGGGTACAGCGCCGAGAACGCCGGGAGATAAGAATGAATAAAGTAAGTAGATAACAAATTCCAACTACTCATAGAAACTAGAGGTCGATTGATGTGGGATTTTTAGGGCTGATGCCAATACCGATACTGGAGGCCAAAAAAAAAAGCCGATATCTGATATATACCCCAGTGAGAGTCTTTGGGATGTGCTGGAGAAAACCTTACCCAGTGATCCTACTCTCTCATCATCAGTACAAGATGATGAGTGGAAAAAAAATGTTAGAACATTTATTGTGGCATTGCTTAAGCATTGCATGGTATAATGAAAACAAAGAAGTGTATTTATTTATTAAATTATCCTGTAACATGAGAGGCTTACAGACTTGAATGGATCTGTCTCCCCAAGTAATATGAAATGTTTTTTTTTTTTTTTCGTATTTACAGCAGAATATTAGAGCCAGTTAAGATTTTAAACAATGGACTGGGAGGAAGTTTTTGCGATTAAAGTTGTATCTCTGAGTTTTATTCCAAAACATTACCTCTTGCCTGTTGGTAATTACAGTAGTTTGATGGTATCTTTGGACAACATTGGGTATATTGTCAGACTGTGCTGAATATTTTGTGATGCATATACAGTTTAGGAAGCAGTTTTTATCTGTACGTTAGTCTTCATTTAGATTCTGTCAAACTGTAAGTATTCATGTAGTTATATAGTCCCTTTAACTGAGATTTTATTGTATATTGTTGCTCTCGGGCAGAAACTCATAAGTCCATTTTTGTTTTGGTTTTTTTGTCATAAAACAATTCTGTTGGTCAGTCTTCACGTTGGGCTGGTGGTTTTATAAATATTTAACCATTGAAAAAGGCTTGTGACTATATTTCTTAACTCAATTCATTTATTTAGGATATCCATATTTTTCCAGTTTCCTGAAAAACAACCGTTTTGGTCATAAGAGGTTTCCACCCAACAGTGACGATATCTAAACCTTGCCTTTCAGTATGATGACAGTGACTTGGTTAATGTACTGCGCTTTGCTTTACATCGTACTGTAAGTTTTCCCATCTATGATAATATGAGCTTCAGTATCAGTTTCGCTTTGTTTAGCTTTGATTTGTGGAGATTTTCTTTGGCTTCCTTTTCCCGGGAGACATTTAGCTACTTTAGTTTGGTGCAAGTTTATTCATCCATGCAGTTAATTCCTCGGCAGACTTTCAGAGAAGAAAAGGTGGAGACCTATGAGATGATTTGTTGATGATCATCTACAGAACATTTGTTCAGTTGCATGCTCAGCACAAAGGCAGCCCGGAGCAGTTGTAGCTCCGTGTCTCAGATAAAAGGGAAAAGTCCCTTGTGCCAGCAAAGCCAAACTTGGCTCTCGCTGTACTATTGTACTGCTCTCCTCTCAGTTAAAGCTGGCACCCTCTCCACATCAACCAATTTACAGAAAGTCCTAAATTGAATTACTGAACCTCAAAATGGGCAAATTTCCAGCTACATTCTGCTTTGACTGTGTTTAGTTTTGAATTTATTTCTCTCCCGGGAGACTCGTAGCGAGCCCATTTGCTACTGGCTGACAATCTGGAAAGTGAACCAAGTTCTTTCATTACATTTGGCTCTCCAGTGACTACAGCGATGTTTGATAGGCTTTCAATAGGTCATACACGCTGGCAATTACCTGTTTGTAGCAATCCATTTTCACATTCATGTGGATGTGCTGATGCTGCATGCACCCATCACCACAGTTCCAGCTCCTTTTGTTTTGTGCAGTCACTATGTATACACACAAATGAATAAATCCTGACACACATATTTTGAAGTTGTCACAGGTGCAGCCCTCCCTGATGAGTTCAAATGGTGCCCTTTAGTTCAGTCTTTATGTGCTCTTTAAAATAGATAGGTATTGTATTTTAGTTATGTGGAATCACATAGAGAGATTTCATACCCTGCACTTTTTCTTGTTCTCCAGGAAACAAGCAGGTGTTTCAGAGTGAGGTGCAAACTCAGATTGTATGTGAGCCTGATCTGAATTAGTGTCAGACAATATCCAGGATAACATTTTGAAATGTGGTTATTTTCCTCCCACAGGAACACGACACATTGTGGATAAAAAAGTGTCTGCATCGAGTCTAAATGCGGTTACGTCTTAGACTGTTGTTAAGCTGCTACCGAGGACTCATTTATTAAACATGGTTGTTCATGTCTGTATAATTGAGGAATCTGGGAAACTTGATGTGCGTTTTACTTTTTTACATGAACCCCATTGTGTGTCTTTTCGTGTGCAGAAGTTCAGCTGTGAATGTGAACACAACACATGCGGGGAGAGCTGTGATCATTGTTGCCCTGGTTACCACCAGCAGCCCTGGATGGCAGGAACCTTCCTCACTCGACACGTCTGTGAGAGTAAGAAAAACATTACACAACGTTAACATCCACACTTGCATTATAAACTCTCTACAAAATAACGCCTACACCTTATTGGAAACAAACAGCCACTTATTTGAAGATGCTCTTGAAGATGTTTGAAGGTCCTTCATGAGCCGTCAAATAACTTAAATTCCATTTTAGAAATACTTTGAAGTCACAAAGTCTTTAAGTTGGTCTTCTTTTGCTTTCGTCTCACTTATCCATCTTTTCATTTCTTTTTGTCAGACTGAGTGGAGCTTTTTTTTATTTATTACTTACAGCTACAAATAAACTTATCCTTGGAGGAATTCATTAAATACTTGCAGATACTGGTTGGTAAAATATAAATTAAGCTAGCTCAAAACTTTATTCCTACTTAAAACCTACTTCTGCACAAGACATGCCTTTATTTTTACATGCACTGCTTAAAGCTGCATATGACTTTCATCACCAATTTTTCATCGGATCTGTAAAACCTCAGTCATAGTTTAAGGATCACAAATCTGTTAGTCTTTCTGTGATTACGCACCTAAATCTCTTCCTTCATAGTGAACAATTTCGAATTGTACTCCACCTTAAACACCTTAAACGATCCATTTGTTTACAAACAGAGCCGATAGGTCATTTGAGAATTTTCGGAAATTTGTTACAACGTGCATTGTGGGAAACGGAGCTCCATGCAGCCGCCGTAGCAGCAACAACAAACATGTCAACCAAGCAAAAGCGGGTACATAGACAAACTTCCGAAAATGCCCAAGTGACCTACTGGGTCTTTTTGTAAACACATACAGTGTATATGGTGGAGTACACTTAAAAACTGTTCACCATGAGGGAAGAGATTTAGGTGAGTAATCACGGAAAGACTTACAGATACTTAGGTTATGACTCGGGTTTTACAGATTAGATGAAAAATTAGTGACAAAAGTCATTATGCAGCTTTAAACAAGAAAGTCTTGATTTTGAGCTTGATACTTTTTTTTTTTTTTGGAATGATCACATTTAAGTATATACTTGGAAACTGTGCTGATTGTTTTAATAGAATAGAACTTAAAATTGTCAATGTACATCATACATCTTGCAACATGGTCATACAAAAAGCATGCATATGAATTAGATGCATATAAGTTAGAGTACACACATAAATTAGAGCATCCAAATAAATTACATTGACTAAAAAAAGTGCTAAAACAAAAAAAGCAAGTAAAAAACAAATGCAAAACCGTACACACAATGAACACACACATTCTGCCAATAAAAACATTTAAAAAAATCAACATTGCACAACTCCAGTCTTTCCCAGTGTGAAGTCTTTTTTTATGTTGACACATATAGTCATATTTTAACAACATTAAGGACTTAAATTCCTTTGTGTTGTTATTGTCCTGTAATGCCTTCAGTTCAGAGACTGTGTCCAGGATAGGTCCTGAGTCTTGAGGTCTTCTGTGGCTACAGATGGTTTTTAGGAGATACATGATCATAATGCAGCAGATTACAATTTCCATCATCTATTGAACTGACCTATGAGGCGAGGCACCGAAATTTACGCACTTGCCGGCCAATCAGGATGGGCCTTTGATATAAGACTTTATAAAGCCATCAGAAGTCACCTCTGCATCCATTAACCTCAGCAGTGAAGAGGTTAGAGGCTGTCTACTGTCATCATAAAACTGTGGTTACAACGTGCAATCTCAGTTTTATTTCGCTGGGGTTACGCCTTCTAACAGGCTCTATGGTCTTACAGGCCTGATCAACGCCTCCTCTGCCTCGACACTGATAAATACCACCAAGGTTATGGGGCCGATCACAAAGAGACACCATGTTACAACTGTTAATTGATCACAGCAGGAAATGAAATGTGAAAAATGTTGTGTTTGGTGAGAACTGAACACATCTCTCTTACTGCAAATAATGGTGTGAGCACATATTCATTTTATGTTATCCCTACTGAAAACCATCTAAAACACTAAATTAAAGTTTTTTGGTCCAGGAGGTCTTTTTGTCTGTGATCATTATACATTTTCTCCCTTTTTATTAGGGCTGCACAAAATTGGAAAAAACTGACATTCCGATTTTTTGGTGATTTTTTTTTTTTTTTTTTAAACCAAAGTTACTCTTTAGGTGATTATGTCTTATTTTAAGTGTGATCAGATATTTTGACAAGAAATGAGAAAAATACACTTGGTAAGATTTTGATTTTTGCCGTGTAATAACTTTGTTTCGTACAAAACAGTAAAAGTGTAATTTTTAACAATATTATGTCTCATCATTTACAACTTACACATCACAGTGGATCTACAAAGACACAGATAGTTAGTGTTAAAATTCCACATATTTTAAAAATAAATTTCAGGTTGTTTAGATTATTCACACTTTTTGTAAATGTGAACATTTTCATCATGTAATTTAACTTTTTTCACACTAAAACAAAGACAAAATTGGGATTCATCATCATTTATATCTCATTATGCTATTATTTTTTGGTCCGATCCACTTGAGCTCAAATTGGTCTGTATGTGACCTCTGAACTAAAATGTTTTACACCCTTAACTGTTAATATCATCAGTGTAATTTTTGCACCTCACAAACTGATACCGTGGGCTGGATTGGACCCTTTGGTGGACCAGTTTTGTCTTCCCTGTTTAAAGAGCTTAGAAGACCATCCCTGTTTTCAGCTGCAAGTTGTATAGAATGGAAATGCTTAAGTACATGAGTAAAACTACTTTATATTCTCGCCGTATGAAACAGTCAAGTACTATAGATAATAGATTCACAAGTCAACGTTCTTATATGTGAGTTCAGACTATGAGATGGGCCTTGAAATTAGTAATTCCACTAAGGAGAAGTGTCGAACACAGACCTCACAGAGTGAACTTAAACAGTTGGAGTGTCTGACCCTGGCATTTTAAGTACAAGCCAAACGCTACCAGAGGGATTATATAAACAAGTCCCAGCGTATCCACTGATTTCACTGCTACTGTCAAGCCCTCCTGTGATCCTTCAAACACCTTTTAAATCATGCCAGCTCTCACAGTGCCATCTGGGCAGGGGGAGCAAGAACAAAGTTTCACCTCAGAAGCACAAAAGGCCTTCCTCTCATTTTTTTTTTTTTTTTGACATTTTCGTATCCTCCGCGAGTAGGAAAGAGCTCTAATTCTTGGTTCACAATTAACCCTCAAAGACCTGGAGTAATATATGCTGCACCTGACTCCCCTGGTGTTTTTTTTTTTTTTTTTTTTTAACTTTAGCAGTCAGACTGAAGTCAATGTTAATTTATTGAAAAGATGTCTCATTTTTGATGGGGTCCTAAAAAATAAATCCATACAAAACAACGCATAAGGATTAAAGGCACTTCACAATATACCCTCCATCGCTACGCAAATACCAACAGCTTACTCACCCACTCCCACACACTTCCCCAAAACTCAGCGTTGAACCAAAACAATAAATAAACACACAAATATACTATAAAATTGAATGTGGAAGAAGCTTTTGTTTCTATATGGTTCATTTAAAGTCACAGTTTTATTTGTAAAAAACTGTGGTTTATGGCATTTTAACTGTAAACTTCGATAGAATCATCTCATCTTCTGCTCCATATAACGGTGCAATATATAATAATATAATCATTTTTCACCTCATTATGTAATAATGCTGCATTTTGTAGTAAACTGTCGCATTTAGTTATAACTTATTACATATTGCAGCAGTTATTACAAAATGCCAGTGTAGCACTTTTTTTTAAAGGAAATGTAATAATTTGGTGCATTATGTGATAAACCATTTAAAGTGATGCCTTAATTGGAAAAAACATCATACCAGCAGAACAACATTAAGCATCCCAACTTAAATACAATTCATTCATTCATTCATTCATTTTCTGAACCCGCTTTATCCTCACTAGGGTCATGGGGGTCGCTTGGAGCCTATCCCAGCTACATAGGGGCGAAGGCGGGGTACACCCTGGACAAGTCGTCAGTTCATTACAGGGCTCGCCAGTTCATCGCAATTCATTAGAATTCATTCATTTCAAACATTCATTTAACAGTAAAATGTTTCATTGGTCAAACCTAAATCAAATGTAACTGTATTCATCATAATGGAGAATGTGTTTGCAAGTTACAGACAAAAGCTGCACTTACTGGTGCATTGAAATTTGGAAGACACAATATGTAATAAGTTTACAAAATGCATCATGTATTACAAAATGTGGTATTACATAATGAGGTGAAAAATTCTTACATTATTACATATTGCACCATTATTACATAATGCGGCGCTACAAGAACCTCAGGAAGATTTTATCTATTTTTAAATTATGTTTAAATTTAACTGTGCTAATGTAACATTTTGCAGGCATTTGTTATATTACTGTCCTTGTTTTTTTTCTGCAGAAATGGGTGAATTCATGCATTGACCATGTAGGTGCGACCGGTTCAGGGAACATAAAGTTTATTATGCTGTAACAGAACATGAAAGCACAAGTCCTTCAAGAGTGTTGACAAACATTTAACTGAAAGCTCTCCTCAAAACACATGAATAGAGAAAAACACATCAAATGTAAATGTGCAACAATCTACCAGTTTTCACAAACTGTGCACTACATGACTGAAATAACAGACAGTGCATATGTTGTTCATTGGTAACCAAAACTTACATTGGTTGATTGATTCACTGAACATAGAAAGGACTGGACATGTAAATGCTGGACCATATAATCCACAGGCTTTGCCAATTTCCACAGAATGGGTTTTCTTGACAAATCAGTGCTTCAGAATATGGTATAGATTAGGGTTGCACCGGTACAGGTTATCCACGGTTTGGTACGTATTGTGGGTCTTGAGTCACGGTTCACAGTTCGGTACGGTTCAGACGCAGAGCCCGGCTGGAGCCCAACTGTGCACTGGAACATAACTGGGAGCTGATGGAGCGCCTTAAGGCTCATTTATGTTCCTTTACATACGTAAATCAATCCACCAGAGGGCGCCACTCATAATTACCATACTGGCCGAATACCATGAAGAAGAGTAAAGTTTTATGAGAAGACAGTCAATAACAACAAACATGGCGACAACAGAGGAGGTTTTACTAATGTGGATACTAACGTTAATATTCAGAATGGTAGTCGGAAGTAGAGGGGCTGTGCTCCGCATCTGACTCAAGCCAGGGTCCACTGCTTCCGGCTCACAGCTCGTGCCACTTCTGGCTAGGGCCGGGGTCCGCCATGCTGATGGGGCCGGTGTTCTATTTGCATGAGCAAATATGGCATAAGTAACCGACAAATGCAGGATTTTCCATTGAAAAATGGGTTTTCTGCACTCGGCTGACGGGCACCCTAAAGATGGCAGGGGGGCAGGGAGCAAAAATTTTACGGATTGAGCCTAAATTTTTTTGGGGAGTTACTAATATATAAGAGATTAACTGGTCAAATTAAGAGCTTGATCGGAAAAGAAGTCCCAAAAATGGGATGCCCTAGTGTCCGGCTCCCCACATAATGCTGTGCCTGGGCTCCGCGTCCGGCTCTGACCAATGAGGGTAGAATTCCGTAAGTCAGTCGTCTTGCAAAGCTGTAATATAAACGAGAGTTGTCCAGAAATGTCATTTGAAAATGACAAATGAGCTATACCGCGGTACATGCTTGTACCGAACCGTGAGGGGTGCGGCGGTACAAGGTGTACTGTTGCACCCCTAGTACAGATGTAGGTGATACCACTGAAAAGCTGATAAATGATGCTTTTAAAGACAATTATCCCTTTATCGGGCAACTGCATGGTTTTTGGTAATTTCCACATACATTACAAGACAGTTCCAGCAGCAATTCCAGTGAGGACAGTGAGTCAACAATCTCAGGTCCAATGTGGTCTCCAGGGTCTGTAAGGTCCACCTCTGCATGAACAGTGAGTGTACCTGCTTTGTTAGGTACCATGAAGTAATGGTACTAATGTAAGGAATGATGTTCAAAGGGAGAATGTGGATGTTGACAGGTGTCTGGATCAGCACTTATGATGTTGTAATGTTCTAAAAAACATGTTCATTTCACCTTACATGTGTTTTTCTTATATTTTTAGTATTTACTACTTGTATTTTATTTATTTTTTTGCCGCTCAAGGGTAAGGAACCAAATTTAACTTAAATTGATAACTTCATTGACCTTGATTTTCTACATAGCAATAAAAAATGGTAAAAAATTTCACAAAAGTCATAAAATCTTGTTAGATCTTCGAGTAACACCCTAAGGTTGAAATAGTGAATTTCAGAGTATTTCTATGAGTGCCCTATACGGTTGTAAAGCTATGAAACCTTTAAGAACTACAGTGTGTTTTGTCTGTGGGTGGCGGTCCTCATCTTTCAAGGTTAACTACACAAGAATTCCAGTTCAGAGAAACAACAAACACACTTTCCTGGAGATAACTTCTTGCCTGTGGTCACTGTTTAAGCCCAAGGGGTTTTCTAAACTTCAAGTGTAAGAAGTAACTGGATTAGAAAAGCCAAGTCCTCGATGTGGGCGGGACTCAACAATTCCATCAAATGCACCGTTGCCTTACTTTTAAGTGTGTGTGTGTTTTCAGAGTGTAACTGCCATGGGAAGGCAGAGGAGTGCTACTTTAATCAGACTGTGGCAGACCTGTCCCTCAGCCTGGACACCCACGGCCAGTACCGAGGGGGGGGAGTCTGTATCGGTTGCCGTGACAACACAGCCGGAATCAACTGTCAGAGCTGTGCTCCTGGATACTACAGACCCACGGGCGTACGTCATTTTCCGTTCAGTATAACTGCATCTATGCTTTATATGAAATTAGACCTCATTAAGACAGATGTTAGTGATGTTAAAAGGATATGTTTTCTCTACCTGTGCAGGTGAGCGCAGAGGAGGAGAACCCCTGCATGGTTTGTTCATGTGACCCACATGGTTCCATCAGTCAGGCGTGCATCGCAGATCCAAGCCAGGCCTCATCCGGTACCAATTATACTCTAGGATTTTTATTTTGACATATCTGACAGAACAACAGGCAGCTTTGTTTAGACTTTCTTTCAGGTCAGGATTAAAAAGATTAAAATGAGAAAAAAAAATCCCAGTCCTTATATTTTCTATAAAAAGTGTTTTCACAGGACTGGACAATTCCTGCTCGAGGAATTCTGATGTTTTTGCATAAGCCTGATTCAGTCAAGATCAGATGTTTTTTTTTTCTCCTATATTTATTTTTTTGTCATTCAGTGTTTTCCATGTTTCCACTCTGGTTTTCTAATGTGCAACAAAAAAAATGCAAATAAAAGCAGCTGGATTGGAATGCACCTATCATTACATAAGAAGAAGTAGAAAAACGCAGACCTCCGCCAAGGCAGATCTGCCCCCCCCCCCCCCGATCACCACCAAAATTTTATCATTTGTTCCGTGTGCCAGTATCAACATTTCCTGAAAATTTCATGAAAATCCATCCTTAACTATTTGAGTTATCTTGCTAACTAACCAACAAACAAACCCTGGCAAAAACATTTGCGGAGGTAAAAATGTTACTGATGTAGTGTATTTAAAACTTCTAATTTACAGACTCTGTCAGTGGACAGGGTTTTTCAAAAACAACCGTAATTCAAGAAAAATACTGTACTTTTCATTTTTTGTTTTATTCATTTAACGGTTATTTAATCAGGTGAGACCCACTGAGATCAAGAACTCATTTGCAAGGGCGACTAGGGCAAGAAGCCAGCAACACAAGCCATAATAATAAAAACAAGTTAAGGCACATTTCAGACGATAAATTAAAATAAGCAGTAGTTTGGGGGATTTTACACAGTTTGATTTTTAAGTGCACTTGTTGGTGGCCATAATAATTTAAATACATAGACACTGTCATAGCTAAAGCTGAAAAGTAAAATAAAAGAGTTGACATATAACAAGTAGGTATAAAGGATAATATTGAACAACAGCACAGTCTATGCATCTTCTATTTCTTTCTCTTTATATTTTATGTTACACTTTCACTTGCATCAAAACTCATTTAATACTCTTGAAAGTTGTATGTGTCACAGTAACAGTTCTCTGAGTCCAAACTGATGTGCTGTAATGTTGAGTTGAGATGTTCTGCTGTATGCGTAGGAGCAGCAATTATAAAAACCTCCCAGAACTGAATAAAAACAAAACAACCATTTTTTATTAACGATAATTTTACTCCTCTTTCTACTTTATGCCTATGAAGAAGAGCTATTTTAGCTGCAGACACATCAGAGCGATAACCACTGAGTTCCACCCTCATGCTGGTTTTCTAAATGTGTGTGCGTGTGTTTGATTGACAGCCATGCCAGCAGGGTCATGCCGGTGTAAGGAGGGTTTTGGGGGTCTGCGATGTGACAGGTGAGACACAGTAACATGCACACACAGACATACACCCAAAGAGATAGAGACGCATTGTGACAGGTGAGCTGAACCTTTCAGCTGTTGTCTGTTCCAATTAGTGTTCGGAAAATCGCCAGAAAGTTTCCATCAAGGTCCTTGATGATTTTTCTTATCGTACTCAATTAGACGTGTTCTGAACAATATGGTATGTAAAGAAAACTAAATAAATGAAGATATAAATACACGAGAGGCGGCATTTAATTTGCCGTTTTGATAAATGTGATAGAAATGCCACATACAACATCTTCAAGCCCTGAAAAACCTCACATCAATAAGAGTTGATTTATTCTAGTTAATCTTGGTAATTATTTCAGGAGGCCAGTAAAAATAGAGGAAATAAAAAGTAAGGAAACTATGAGATGCCGCTATCTGCTAATACAGATATACAGTCGCAGAAAACAATTATTCGACCACCCCTTGTTTTCTTCAATTTCTTGTTCATTTTAATGCCTGGTACAACTAAAGGTACATTTGTTTGGACAAATATAATGATGACAACAAAAATAGCTCATAAGAGTTTAATTTCAGACCTGATATCTAGCCATTTTCCGTGTTTTCTTGATAATAACCCAAATCAGTTCTTACATCAATAGCTATGGCATTGTACTGACAAAAACAATGCTTCTAGGCATTCCATGTTTTCTTTTCTGTCTGTTTTAGTCACATGATACACACAGGTGTTAGTACTTGATTGCATAACCATTGTTTTTGTTGACTTTTGACGGTCTAATAATGTTTTCTGCCACTGTACAAATAGAACACAGAATGGATCTACTTTATAAATGTATGGAGACATACAATAGACAATAGTTTTAAGTAAATACTCATTTCAGTTGAGCAGTTATGCGTTTTTTTTCTCTCAAAATGATATCACATTTAAGTAGTGCTGAGGCCAAATTAATAAACTCGGGTTTTTGTTGTATTTTTCAGTGTTATGGTCACTTAATGATTTCCACTTGTTTAATTTATGTGTTGGCATGAACTCTAGAAAAAAGAATAAGGAAAAAACAAGCACAATAACCCAAAGGCAATACTTACAAGGGGATCAGTGTTTGTTGTTTATTAAGAAAAAGAAAAGATTGTTAAAATAAATAAAATTAACCACTACTGTTAGACACTGACTGGACAAACAGTCACATGGAATGTATTACAACAAACCAGCTGTATTTAAATTTTTTTGGGGCGAGAAAGCTACCACTCTTTTTTTTTTTTTCAATTTTGCAAATTAGGCATTTCACCAGGTTTACAAAGCAAATACTTACACCAATTTGCCTAGATTACTTAAATTCAGTGTTATGTTACATTCTGTACAAATTATACTCCTTTCATTTCTTTTACACATTGCTTTCATCCTTTTTATTGCATCACATTTTTCACATTTTGGTCTTTTTGTGTAATTTTGGTCTCATTGTGTCTTTGATATGGTTTTTCATCTGAAGTCTTTTTTGTTCTATTTGTTTATTGGTCGTATCTTTATGTTTGAGGCCTCTCTTGTGGAAGTATCTTAAAATTGTGATGCCACTTACGACCACTCAAAAGCCCTGTCTCCCATAAACTCAATGAGGCTTGTCTCTAAAAATACAAAGTCATATTTTTGTTTTTTGTTCTTATTTGTTTTGTTTGGACTCTGCAATAACTAAACTCGTAGTGGTTACATTTTTTTCCGTGTCAACATAGTGACATCCAAATTACAAAATACCAGTTTCAATACAGCGGGTCAGGAACCAATGGCTGTCATCATGGTTCCTTTGTGCAGTCTGTGGTTATTACGTTTGGGTCCTGGGTCCAATTTAGGAGAGGCAGGTCACATTTTCCAGCTTTATACAGAAATAATCAATCCCAAAGATCAAGTTATATTTTTGCAACTGGTGTCATAAGTAAAAATTCATGTCCTAATTGTAAATCTCTCGATGTGACAATTTGGTTTTATTTTTTATTACAGTAATGGCTTGCTTAATTCTGCTCTTTCTTACAACCTTCCTGTGGGTATCATTCAGGCTTAATCTAATCTAACAGATGAGCCAACTTTCCCTCTAAACTTTTTAATGACCCGGCTGCAGATTAACCCAGCGGCATAAGCACCGTCCTTAAAGTCACTGCTTCGGATGCTCCTTAATAGAGTTGCTTCAGCTCACTCATTTGTTGGTATATTTCCTCGGAGACTCCAGCTGAACATACATGCACCTCGGCTGCAGCTGCAACTTCAGCTGTTTAAACTAGAGCTCCAGCGCCTGACTCAGACAGTTTTACCAGGACGGACTAAGAGGTTGTTTGAAGAATTGACCCTGTGACTCCCCCCTCCCCTCCTACTAATACTCATCACCTTCTTCTTTATTATTGTTATTAAACTCATTTGTCTCTAGGTGTGCTGTCGGTTATATGGGCTACCCGTCCTGTCAGCGCTGTAACTGCAGTGTGGAAGGAAGCACCAACGCTGACCCGTGTATAACACCGTGTGTGTGCAAGGTACAACACACACACACACACACACACACTTGTACACACAAATAATGCTTAATACTCTCCACTAACCTTTCTAGCCCCGTCATCATTATCTTCACCACATTAACACTGCAATAACATGCCTCGTGCTCATAATGTCAGTTCGAGGGCAGCCCATAAACCTTCCCCCTATGTCTCTGCTCATCTTCCTCGTTTTCTTACTTTCTCTCCCTTTCAGGAAAATGTGGAGGGAGAAAACTGCGACCGCTGCAAACTGGGGTTTTACAACCTCAATGGCGACAATCGGCGAGGGTGTGAAAAGTGTTCCTGTATGGGCGTTTCCAGTCAGTGCTACGAATCCACATGGACCTATCAGAACGTAGGTACCAGCCAGGAAATATACAGGTCTGTCTAGGATGCACATAAACCGAATAATGATAAGCAATGGATGCACTGATCAGGACGTTAATTGTGTTAGCAGTCATAAATCCGATTTTTTTTTCAAGGAAGTACATGACATAAGCTACTACTTTGTAACGCCTTAAGTCTGTTGGCATTGATTATCAGGCAGAGCTTGTCAGTCTGGGATGGCAGCCTGCCGCAGAGAAGCAAACTCTGATCTTAAACCTCTGCTGCCTTGTGGCTATCATCTTGGGAAAGATAAAGGCTAAGGGAGCAAACTCTTACAGAAGATTGTGCTGTCAGTGCTGTAGCAGGGTGAAAGTCATCAGCCAGGCAAAAGAGCTGCGAGTAAATACTGTGCCACATATTCAGGATCAAGACAAACCTCATACTTGGTGGGTTTTGGTTGTGACTGAGAGAGCAGGGAGGAGAGATAATAGACTAAAAGGTGCAATATATAACATATTTACATCTGTCAAGTGCTTTTTGGGTGCATCTATAGTGCATCTCTGTAAAGGGTCTGTTCATTCATCTGTCTATCTTTACCCATTATGGTTAAAATACAATGAAACTGAGCAAAAATATAAACACACCATATGACACTTTAACTTTTTAACAGCAATAGGTGTTGCACAATATATTAAATCACACACAGTTTATTTTGTTGATCAATGTGGTACAGAGTACTGTCTGTTATAACATGATAGTGGCGCCTGGCATTCAGGGACATTCATGTGGACACGGTAGGGGCCAGTTGAAAGAAATCACAACTTCATATCTCATGTGTCCACCAGTGGCTTCCTATAGAGCAGGGGTGTCAAACTCATTTTCTTCTGGGGGCCACATTCAGCCCAATTTAATCTGAAGTGGAAAATAATAGTAAAATAATAGCGCGATAGCCAATAAATAATGACAACTCCAAATTGTTTTAGTGCAAAAAAAAAAAACCAAACAAACATTCAGTTATGCCAATATTTACATTTACAAACTATCCAAACAAAAAGGATGTGAATAACCTGATAAAAATGTAATTTGTTAAGAAATATAAGTACACTCTTATCAATATTATGCCTCGACTTATCATTTATTCATATGCATTACAGATCAGATCTACAAAGGCACAAAACATTTAGTAACAGGAAGAATATTAAAATTGCACTGAATTTTCTGTAGACATTTCAGGTTGTTCATGTTTTTTCAGGTTATTCACATTTTATTGTTAAAGGATAGTTTGTTAACGTAAACATTTTCATAATTTAATGTTTTTTGCACTAAATCAAAGAGAAAAAATTGGTGTTGTCATTATTTGTAGGTTATTATGATATTATTTTGGAGTTTGATGCCCTAACTTTCACTTTGCAAATTCATCCCATGGGCCGGATTGGAACCTTTGGCGGGCCGGTTTTGGCCCCCGGGCCACATGTTTGACACCTAGGCTGTAGAGCAACACATTGTCTTCTCATTGAGTTAACAGTATTGTCAATTGTTGCCCGTGCAATGTTATTCCACTCCTCTTTGAGGGCTACGCGGAGCTATTGGGTATTATCCGGAACCATTCCCACATGATTTGTGACACCTGTGGCATGGTGGCATCTGAGGAAATATGACATTTTGATGTGTCTTTTATTGTCCCTGGTATAAGGAGGGCCTGAATACTGTTAATGCTGTTTGAGCAGCGTCTGGACATGCTACACCTGTGTTGTGGGTGGAATCAATAGACCACTGAAAATGGAAAAACATGGAAAATGGCTAAATATCAGCTCTGAAATTAAACTCTTATGAGCTATTTTTGTTGTTATCATTATATTTGTCCAAACAAATGTACCTTTAGTTGTACCAGGCATTAAAATGAACAAGAAATTGAAGAAAACAAGGGTGGTCTAATAATTTTTTCCACAACTGTATAATATAAGGATATACCAGATAAAAACCATAAGGTGTTGTGTAATCAGAATATAACATACTTTAAAAAATTAGCAGCTTTCCCAACTGTATCGGCCACCTTTATCATCATAGAGGACTGTACATTCATTTCGTCATCAAATTTTCCATAAAAATTCTTAAGCTCCCCTTGTGCAGCTCTGCAGTATAAATGATTGCAGTACTAGTTGAGAAATGAATAAAGCAAATATCATCAAACAACTGACTTTGAGCACACAAACCTCACATGAGCACATCATTGACAAACCCTCCATGATTTCACCCCTTGTCAGTGTAATAATAGACACCATCAAGTACTTTCAGCTGCTGAATAAACGTTAACACATACAGCTGTGTTTGGTAACAGTAATGTGTCAAGAAATGCATAAACGCACTAATAGCTGCAGTATGAGGTAATTGGCTGGCTAGCTGGCTTTCAACACGTTAATGCTAACATCAGCTAATGCCACTAATTTACACCAGTTACTGTAATTAGTTCATTTCCATATAGAATCCTCTGATGGCCTCGTAAGTACAACTTCATAAAGGGGTCATATTTTGCTAAACTCACTTTTATTAGTCTTTGGTACCTTTATTTGTGTATTTGGACCCTAATAGTTCAAAAAGTTTGAATTTGAACCCTCCAGGTGCTGCAATGCTACTTTCTTTATTAATTTAGGCAAAAATCGAGCGGATTTCTACAACTCGTTTTAATTCCTGCTTAATTTGTTCCATCTATAACTAGGTACGTCGCAACATTTGCACATACAAGGTCAAGACTTCCGACGAACTCTTCTCTGAGTATGTCATAAGTGTTTGTCAGCAGCAGCAGTTGTAGTCCATACTGAAAATGTGTCCAAACTTAGAGCTGATTACCTAAAATCTTCAGTTGGTTGAACAGGACAGGGTAGCACAACCTGGAGGGGGTGGGGTGTGAAGTGGCTCATTTGCATTTAAAGGGCCAGCGCTTAAAACGCCCTTTCTGGTGTCATTACTCAGAAATATGGTTAAAGATGGACCTGTGGAGTTGAATTAATGAAGACTTCAGACCCGAGCATAGCATTTACAGTTTATGTAGACCACAGGGAAATGTTTTAAAATGCAGAATTCCATTTAAAAAGGCAAAATATCACTCCTTTAAAAGTCTTGAATTTACAAATCTGCATGAAATACCTTTAAAAAGTCTTTAAAAGGAATTCAATTTGATATGGTAGGTCTTAAGTTATGTTGCCACAGGGAAATGTTTTAAAATGCATAATTCCATGTAAAAAAAAAAGCTAAATATTGCTCCTTTAAACACAGCTACACCTCAGTTGTAGTTCTGTTTATATCTTCATAGGCCTCATAAACCTTTTTTAATCACTTTCTTTGAAAATTGTTTGTTACCGGTGCTCATCTTGAACTCAGCCTTGGTGTTTCAATGCCACTCACTACTCCCTCTAGTGGTCATATACATTTATAGCGATTTATTGGCCCATAGCCGTGCATAAATTCAGTCCATATCTGTGTAAATTAATTTTTTAATTTTTATTTTATTGGTTTATTTAATAGGGACCATGCACATTTATGAACACTGGTTTATTAAAAAAATATGCCTATGTAAATATGCCAGAATTAGTAAAAATAACTACTTTTCATCTGCAGTCCCTAGACAGGTGACAAAAACAAAACATAAAACAGCCAACATTAATACATCACTCGTTTGCTATAAATTAAAAAATGTAAAAATACACATAATGATGACATAGACATCATCAAAACAAACAAGCAGACAAACAAACACATAAATAAAAAACAAATAGACGTAGGATGATCACAGGGGCATATTACAGTACAATTGGAGGTCTTTATTTTAAAGACTAATAATTGTTATTGAATACTTAGAGATGCAAAATGTTGCTTCTTTATAGATATATGCATTAAACAAAATGATTAACTTTATTTGTTGCCCAGAAAGATGAGTCAAACCACTCTTCTACTCTGGCAGGAGCAGCTTGATAAATATCTAACAGAAAATACAAAAATAATACGTGAATGTGTCCAAGAGTCTGAGAACAGCAGTTATTGGTGCGTCATGATGTGAATTTGAATTAATGAGTTACGTTTAACTTCTTACTACGTCTAAAATCAGGGCTAAACTCATGAACCAAAGAGACATTTTAGAGAGGATGCGGCCGTAGTACAGTCGAGGTATGAGTGAAAGGAAAAGTGTGAAAAATGAGAAGAAAAAAGGGGTAAAGGAGTCGAGGACAAGACTGGAGAGGAGAAGACAAGACAGGAGCCAAGAAGGAGGAGAGAGGTGAAAAGAGGAAAACAGTTTTTGACTGACAGGCGGGGCGGGAGAGGAGGGAAGAGGAGACGCTGACAGGATGACAGCTCTGATTTAGACACCGATAGTGTGTGTGTCTGTGTGTGCGGCGTGTGTGTGTTTTTTCGTGTTCAAAGGGGGAAGCCAAGGTCAGGTTAATTGCGACGACAGATGTGTGTCCGCCTGTCTCTCTGTTACACACACACTCGTACAGAAAATCTTTCAGGAGTTAAGAGAAAAAGAAAAAAAAAAAAAAACTTTCTAGGTTTCAATTGCAAGACTTCCTGGATGAAATGTGACAGATGTACAAAATCCTTAAATATATTTTGAGTTTAACATGTGTGTTGATGCACATTTTGATATGGTGACACCTAAAAATATGCAAAAAAAAAAAAAAAAACATGGGAAGAATGCAGGCATGAGGTAAATGCAAAATGATGGACATATTCTGACTTCACTAACACCATCTGCAGTCTCTAAACCATCTTTTTAGGAACTGGAATTACTAAAGAGTCATGTTGTTTTTTTGTTTTTTTTTTACATTTGTTTTTTGCATTCTTTGGAAACACTAACTTTCTAACACTAAGTCTTTTATTCCTGATATAGTATTTCATTTTCTGTTGGACTGTCTTCTCTCTGTAGTACTTTGAGTTTCTGCTGAATGAAAAGTGCTTTATAAATGCAAATTATTATTATTATTATTATTATTATTATTATTATTATTATTATTATTATTATTATTATTATTACTATTATCACTACTATTACTTTATAAGTGCTTGCTTTATTTAAAAAAAAAAAAAAATTCTCTTCTCTCTCAGGGACACTCCACATTTTAAGTCTTTTACGGTTTACATGTTTATACACTTTGGCAGAATAGGCACTGCCCTGCCTGTGCTGCCCACTAAACCCGTGTAGCTGTGCAAGATTCTGCAGGGAATTTCACAAATCTCAAAGGGCAAAGCAGAGAAATGCCAAATCATCACTGAAATATTGGATCCTGAACACGCACAAACCAAGAGGGGCTGTTGTTGTTTTGGTTCCTGAATGGTAGAAAAGCCCATATCATGGAGGGAAAAATCTAATAAAACACATTGTTACTGATGGTATTCAGTGGCAGCAAAGCGTAACCACCAGCTGGGCATTTTGACTGAAAGCTTGTCAGATTTTAAAGTCCATTTACATTGAACATGACAAGTGACTTGCTCTAATGTGTTTACTGTCAAACGCTTGCGATCTGTTGACAGTGAGTACATCTTCAGCGTGGTCTGATGTTTTATTTAAGCCCACGTCTGCTGAAAATCTCTCCAGATGTAGTTTTAAAATTACACTCAGTTTAATATGTTTGTTTCTACGAGACCGCGGAGAACAAATAAGAGCTACTGATATCAGATCATAGCCTGAGAATGCAAAGTTATATAAAAGATCAAAACTATTAGATATTTAGGTATGCAATTAAAGATGAAACATAGTACATTATGGGCTGGTTTATCTTTGTTTATACAAAATTTGGCTTTTTATTATAATAATAATAATAATAATAATAATAATGTATGGGATTTATATAGCGCTTTTCTAGACACCTAAAGCGCTTTACATTATTAACCCATTATTCATTCGCTCTAACATTCTCACTCTGGTGGTGGTAAACTACATTTGTAGCCACAGCTGCCCTGGGACAGGCTGACAGAAGCGTGGCTGCCAATTTGCGCCTACGGCCCCTCCGACCGCCACCAAACATTCATACACCAGTGTGGGTGGCACTGGAGGTAGGGAGGGTGAAGTGTCTTGCCCAAGGACACAACGGACTGACTAGGACAGAGCGGGATTTGAACTGCCAACCCTTCGGTTATTGGACGACCCGCTCTACCACCTGAGCCACAGCCGCCCAATAATAAAATAATAAAATGATGTATAAATGGAAAGTTATAATTTAATATGTGTATACAAATGTATGTGTGTGTGGATAGGTATATATAAATATAAAAGATTAATATAAAAGCAAGGAGATAAATATACATGATTAATAATGGTTTATGGAGACGGGGTGGGATTAAATAAATTGCACTTCTTTCCGCCCCGTTTCAGGCATGCAAATGAAACTATTGTGCTGTTCTTCTAAGATTGTCTTGATTGTTGATTTTTGTATTATTTATGTTTTGCACGTTCGGAATAAATCACAAAATCACATCAAATATTCAAGTTTTTTAATTTTTTAAATTTCTTTTTTGTTGCTGTTGTTTTTTTTTTTTTTTTAGGAGAGTTCCCTGACAGGCTGGCATCTGATTGGAGACACAGGAGGGCGAGTGTGGTCCGTCCACAGACAGACTCCTCCATATCTGAGCGTCCGTCACTCAGATGTCGTGAATGATCTGGGGTCAGCCTACTACTGGAACGCACCTGGATTATACCTGGGTAACAAGGTCAGACACAGACCCACAGAAAAAAACTCACTCATGTAAAATGTAACCGGTTTCAACCATAGAACTCATACTTAATTACATTTGTCTTTTCCTAATACTACGCCTACTTTTATGGGTGTTTGATATTATATTATATTATTGCTCTGGGGCTAACATTTAAAATGGTAATGAAATACATCTGAGAGGGGATGTAAACCATGCATGGAAGACACAAAATACCCATCTCTTATAATGGGCGTGCTGCTTTGTTGACTCCTAACTCAGCTGTGTACCTATCGGTTTTTGTAAAGAGATACGCTGGTCACACATTTGTACCAACACAGAAACGCTGCCATTCCGGTTCATGAATGTAATTTTACCATTCTAAACATTTTGACGAAAAGTAAATTGGTTTTCCCGATGAAACCGAAAAATAACAGGTTTTCCTGTTGCCTAAAATGCAAACCATTTGTAGGTGTCACATTCAACAGGTTGGAAAGAGTGGATGGAGGCACCACAATACCAGAGGGGGAAAAAGTTGTAAAGGTTCAAACACCACTGGTTAAACTCAGTGTTTAATATTGATACAGTATTTGCTGAGTTTGAGGTGAAACTAGAAATTGGGTAAAGGGGGGAAAAAAAAAGAGGACAGGGTACTTTTTTTTTTTTTTTTTCTCTTGAGTGCAAGAATGAATAGCAAACTGAAAAAAACAGCTTCTCTCATCTCTCCTTTTGGTACAAATTAAAAGACTAAATATCAGTAAAGCAAAGTAACAAAGTAATAATACTTCACTACTGTACTCAAGTATGTTTTGGGAGAATTTGTACTTAACTGAGTCCTTTTTATTCTGTTTACTTCACTTTTAGATATACAAATTAACTATCATTCAAAACTATAGAGCTCAGGATTGACTAAAGAAAATATTTGTTTAAAGGACTAGGATTAAAATCGGTAGTTTTATAAGGACATGATTTACCTGAATTAAAATTAAATATATATTCAATTCTGTTGTATATTTAGTAATTTAAAATTTTTTGTTGTTTGTTTTCTTGTGGAAACATTGTGTTAATTGTAAATAGGGTTTGGCAAAGTAAGTCTTTACTTCAGCCTAAACCCTTTTTGTTCACATTGTATATGGAACAATGGATATGTTTTTTGTTTGTTGTTTAACCCTTTCATGCACGAATTATGAGAACCTCAGTCAAGATTTTTTTCTTCAGTGTTTTTATTTCTCTATAGGCCTGAATAAAAAACAGTGTGACTGAATTTTTTTAATGAACCTATTTTTCATGGAATTACAAAAATGTCCACTCAGCTGGACATCATGCATTTAATTTTAGAAGCAAAGAAACATGTATTTACTGATATGCTATGAGGTAAAAACATTTTTAATGCTGCTAATTTGATGTTTTCTCACATTTTAATGATACCTGCATATAGATAATATGGGGAAAAAAACAGAACTGTTAATTACAGTTTAATAACAATTTTTTAACAATTTTTTTTTTTTTTTTTTACAGTCAAACATGTTAGTGCAGATCAGATTTATCTAGAACAGCAAATTTACAGTAATGGTATGAATTACAGTGTATGGTACATAAGCGTCCACTGTGTTGGCTGATGTGGAACTAAAACAACAAAATCCATAAATACATAAGAGAACCCCTTTAAACAGCTGTCCACTGTAGTGACCACTATGCATGAAAGGGTTAAAGTAATTAACGCCCGAATAAACTACTACTACCACTACTACTATTACTTCACTACATTTCCTAGCTCAGTTGCATACTTCTACATTTTTAATGCCACAGTATCATTACTTGTTACAAAAATACATAAGTAAATTTGGTGAGATTACAGCTGAGATTACTGGTGACTGCAACAAAATCAGGAAGCTGATTGGTCACTGGGTCTAATCACATAATGAACAAGTGCAAATGATGGTCCACACTCAACCAACCTGTCAGCAATCTGTTGATGTGAGCAGCAGCGTAATATTCAAAACTCTTACTGCCTTTGGTTATTAACATTTACTTGTACTTTTGTTTTCATTACTGGAGTACTTTTAACCCTTAATAGGTAACCATGGTGCCCCCCACAGCTACAGGTAACCTGGGGTCCAGCTAGACCCCAGGTTACCTATGGTGATAAAAACATTTAAAAATGTTATTTTTTAGTCAGTTACAATACTTTATTGCTTATAGTATGAAAGGATAGCAATGAAACGAAAAAAATATAACAAAATTGTGCTTTATTTTCCAAATAAATTCTCCTTTACTGCGTGAAGCATTTCCTTCACTAAAGTTAACAGAAAATTTCAAAAAAGTTTCACATGTTATAAATAAACACACAACATTGCTATAACACATTTGCAAGACAGTTTCAATAAAGTTTCTCTAAAAACTAAACTATAACTAAAAACTAAACTAACTACACAATTGGGTAGTACGAATAGGTGCTCACAAACAGTCTTCACAGAAGGAAAACTGACGTCATAAACACTATCAATCGATAAATGGTCATCATCTGATTCAGATTCTACTTCTAAATCTGCAAGCTCTGTCCTAATATCTTCATCACTTAGAGTTTTCCTCCTAGCCATGGCCTCACACGATGTTAAAATTACTCAAAAAAGATTAAAGCACTGAAGGTTAGCGTTATTAGAAATTTATAATATCAATTATTGATCATATTCTGAAATACCTGAAATGGAAAAACAATAAATCAATATACGTTAAAGGTAACCTTGGGTCACGGGCGACCCCAAAATGTCTGTATTGCCTATATTATTCTACGAGTTAATTTTTTGGTTCCATTTTACTTTTCAGATCCCTATACTAGGAGGGTAAATGAAGTAACACGCACAAGCTTCAAATAAAAACATAGAAAACATAAAAAATTAAAAACGTGGGGTCTGCTGGGACCCCAGGTTACCTATTAAGGGTTAATTGTAGATTACTTGGTATACTTAAATACAGTAAATACTAGATACTGAAAGACTTTAACTTGAGTAGCATTTCAGTTGGTGACTTGAACTTCAACCAAAGTAACTTTTTGGTAGGGTACCTGTACTTCAACTCAAGTGTGACTTTCCAGTACTTTATACAACACATAAATATGAGGGTCAGTCAAAGAAGTTATACTTTTTATGCTGTTCTGGAAAAAAGAGGACGGTTTTTCAAACTTAAAATTTTTCTACATTAAACAATGGAGTTGACTCAATCCGATAAACAATCTATTTCAGTAGTCAGTCACATTTTTATCGCCTCTATATGTCTGAAAACACCTGTGATGAGCCAAAGTCTGTGATTTTCTACAGCTAAATTTCACAAAGTAAGTCGAATTCTGTTTTCTCTGACCACATTAATTATAATACGCTCAAAGGCAATGATTCTCAAGTGGTGGCCCAAAAGTGGGGCGCAAACCTCTTCTTAGTGGGTTGTGGGCCTTTATCTGGGCAAAAATAATGTTAAGAAACCAGTCCTTTGCTTTATTTTTTATGGAGCTGAGTGCCGTCCATTCACACTCCCCAACAGTAGGTGGCGATAATGCACTCTAATGCTAATTAACACCAGACATTTCATAGCATAAAAGAAGATCCAACAGTTTCTATTCATATCATGCTGAAACTCGGGTATGACAACGACTACATCAGATATGGTTTTACTCACATCAAGGACAAAAACCTTAGTGTGTTTAATTCTTGAATAAGTGACTGAATGCACTTTTAATTTTTAACTGAGTGTACATTTTAGTTTTGGTTAAAATGTACCTAATTTAGTGTTAAATGGAATATTTCCATATTTAGCATCACCACCTGCTGGTCAGTTTGGTTTATCATTAAACCTGTCTTCTGTGTTTTCATTCTGTGATATTCCGTATTATCTCAGGTTCAAAATACACTGTGTTTTTGTTAAATAAATTTCAGAAATTTAACTGTTATCAGTTTGGGGCATGGTTTGTCATTGAAAGGTGATAGTGGGTCCTGAAGCCAGACCAGTTGAAAACCACTGGTCAAAGGTAAATATGGAATTTTGCCCAATAATGTTAAAAAAATATCAAGCACTGATGCTTTAAGGAATATGGAGACTGATAATAGAGTATATTAATATGATATGGTATATTGTGATGTGCATTACATTCTATTAATGATCGATTTTGGATCAGAAAGGTTCCAATCAAAACCTGTGCACACATAGGCTAGTTCAGTATAGAGCCACCATGGTCACTAAAATCCTGAATAGAACCAGTGCAAGAATAAGCACTATTTTGTTGCAACTGTCCTAAACAAAGACAATACAGTACTTTTCTTGTGCATAAAGTTAATGTATTTAAATTTAAGTATAGAAACATTAATCTACATGTGCAGTATATTTAGTGAAAGTAGCTAATACAGTATTTTGAGAGCACAGACATAAATACTACTCACACATTTCTCAGTTGCTCAGAATTAAACTGGCTTTGTTCTATTGTTGCTAATTTCCTCTTAAGGATGAGTCATTGTCCGCTTATGGAGTAGCAGTGCAATTAATGCACTTTAACTGCATAAGTACAACGCTCACATTTGTCCACACCATTTACAGCACTTTGAGCACAACAAAGTGCACTGCCAGCAGAACAATTATTTCCAATGATAATATGGCACTTAAACATTTTTTTTCCCGTTAAATTGTTGAACTGTCCAACTTTGTGACCTATTACAAGGTTGTGTGACAGTATCTTAGAAATGTAGTTTGTTATTGCACTTTGCCGAAACTTTAAGGTGAGCTGTGGCTTGTTCTATAACAATAACAGTATTTTAAAATGTACTGATAACACAGACGGACAAGTACTAAAAGCTCACATGCGGGTATTTCATTATAAAAATGGGGTGCATATGTAAACAGATCCAGGTTATGATTTATAAATATATCCCCCGGTTGGATGTCTGGTGAAAACATACCCCGCTGGGATGTTCACCTCCCTCCGAGGCCTGCTCCCCTCGATCTGCTTCTGCTAATGTCGAGCGTTTGAATTTGCGCTGTGGTTTTCTGTGCCCGTGATTAGACTTTATCACTCCAGCTGGCAAATAGCTGCAGTCCGTGTTTCTGAAGTCGAGTTGGTGCCCCTACTACAACAACAGACTGACTGTGATGTTTGTCTGGGTGTCATGGCTTAGAGGAATATACCACTGAATTTCATTACTTTGCACCCTGCAGGTCTGGCTTGTCATCTCACTTCTTTGTCTGAACCTCCATCCCTCCAACCATCCCTCCATCCCTGCTTCTTTACATCGGTCCGCTCCTCTAACTCTCACTCCGTCTCTCCAGGACTCCTATTTTTCACCTCCCTGTTCCTAAATCATCTCCCTCTACTTCCCCCAAGCTCTCTTCCCTCTCTCTGTGTCTGTAGCTTTCTCGCTTGCTTTGTGTCTCTCAGGGTAAACAGTGTTTCGCCTGTTGAACTCGATAATCAACTGTTTTTTTTTTTTTTCATAGCGCACACAGACGCATCCTCACGCACAAGCACGCACACACACATAAATAGCAACACATTTTTCTCATTCAGACACATGACTCGCACACACAGACGCTCACACACACTCTCGGGCCTATATAAGTCAGATAATGATGTGTTTTGGAGGCATTAGGGACAGCCGAGCAGAACCGAATGCCTCCAAACATGGGAAACAAACAAATTACCACTGAGTGTTTGTGTGTGCACGCATGTATGTCTATGTGTGTGCGATGGCTTTGAGCTGTGTGTGCGAGCCGTATGAAAAAGCAATTCTTTGCTTCAATCTCTGATCGTGTTACAGAGATAGATGTTATGTGACTTGACTATGTGACTCTTTCACGCACACACTGTGGCGCGTCATGTTAGCGTGTGTCATTGAAAGTGACATGCAGTGAGTGTAATGACAAGCGCGAAGTGGATTTATGCGAGTATGAATGTGTGTACAGCGTTTTCAATTCATGTGCATGACCTTTTGTATCATTAACGCCGAGGATGTTCATTGGCCTGTTAGTGCGCTCCGTGGATGCTCATTGGTCCAGAAGTGTTCCGCTGATGCTCATTGGGTATTTTATCGCCTGTCTAGGTTCAGGGACTTCTCATACTCAAGGACAGCCAGCGCTATCATTAAAGTGTGCTCTCTTAACAGAATGTTTTTACAATGTTTCTGGTTTGCTTGGCAGTGGAGTACAGAAATGTGGAGCTTAGAGTGAAGAACGTGAGCCAAGTCAGACCAGTGTACAATACCGTGTAATGAGGTCTAAAGTGACATTTTAAGTACAGGGTTCCTACCTAAGTATGGAATTTGATTTGATAAATTTCCAGGCCTGGAAAAGTATGGAAAATGGAAACAAATGTATGGAAAAATAGTCATGTTTCCAAGACTTAGAGTTACCACTGTTGTATTTTCTAAAACATAAAATTCTGAATGACTAGGGCGACATGGTGGTGCAGTGGGTAGCACTTGTGCCTCACAATCAGAAGGTCCTGGGTTCGTTTCCAACACCAGTCGATGGGTGTGTGGAGTTTGCATGCCTCCCACCATCCAAAGGCATGCAGTGATAGGTTAATCTACAGGGTGGGGAAGCAAAATTTACAATATTTTGAGGCAGGGATTGAAAGACAGTGTATGACCAATTAGTTTATTGAAAGTCATGAGAATTTATTTGCCACAAGAAAATTTACATAATAGAAAATGTTTTTATTCTATGTGTCCTCCTTCTTTCTCAATAACTGCCTTCACACGCTTCCTGAAACTTGCGCAAGTGTTCCTCAAATATTCGGGTGACAACTTCTCCCATTCTTCTTTAATAGTATCTTTAAGAAAGTCGACATTGCTGTGTGATGTTCTATTGGTAGCATGTTCTAAAACGCCCCAAATAGCATAATCCAGAGGGTTTAGATCTGGGCTAGAAGGCAGCCATAAACATGATTCCCAAAAATTGCGAAAGTTGGATTTGTTGCTGTTGTCAACAAGTGTTTTGGTGTTCTTGTGTAAGATTTTAACTTCAATCATATTTTACTGCATTTCTAACGGTCTTGTTGTCTACCTCAAGTTCAATTGCCATTTTTCTCATGGATTTGGTTGGATCCTTTAGGATTTTGGATTTGAGAGCTTTAATAAAAGCTTTGGTACATTTTTTGTTGCTTCCTCCGCTTCCAGACTTTCTTGTAATAGTTTTGCTCATAGTCATTCTCTTCTTTCCATTATAAACAGTCTTTATGGACACTCCAACTATTTTTGAAATCTCCTTTGGTGTGACGAGTGCATTCAGCAAATCACACACTCTTTGACGTTTGCTTTCCTGATTACTCATATGGGCAAACGTTTCTGAAAAGGTATGGATAATAGTGTTAGGTATGATTATGACATCAATATATGTTTGGTTTCAAAACAATTGACGTAGTGCCTGCTGAGAAAAAACAACTAAATGTTTATTGTAAATTTTGCTTCCCCACCCTGTAAATTGCCCATAGGTGTGAATGTGAGAGTGGTTGTTTGTCTCTGATGTGATGAACTGGTGACATGTCCAGGGTGTACCCTGCCTTAGCCCGTAAGTACCTGGGATAGGCTCCAGTGACTCCCATGACACTAATGAGGATAAAGCGGGTTCAGAAAATGAATGAATGAATGAATGAAAAAAATTCTGAATATCTAAAAAAAAGAAATGGATCGATCTGTTTTTTTAAGTGCTTGCTAGTGCAGCTAAAATGTTTGTGTGAGAACCCATACAGCAGGCTAGGCGTCCCAGAAAACATTTGGGCAGATTGATAAGTTGAATGCCCAGCCTTCTGCTCTTATCCTCGTCCAACCCATTTTAAGGCCCGCCCAGGTGTCGTCAAGTTTCACTGCTGCTTCGACGGACAGGTGATGTCCACACATTGTTCGTGAGTGAGCTATTCAACATGCCTTATATGATCACTGGCAGAACTCATAATGGGTAGATGTAAATTCTCTGACGACTGGGTCATAAATCCCAAATATAGACTGGTTGGAATTTTTTTTTTTACCAAGACATCTGGAAATTAGGGTCTGGAAAAAGCATGGAATTTTGAAATTTCAAATGTGTAGGAACCCTTTAAGTAGGAAAATGGGATCTAGGTTATGAAAACCAAAACTATAAGTCACAAAAACTATATATTTGATTGAAATAAAAACCTACAATGAGCAGTTCAAAGCAAATGGAATGGCAGAACTGCCAGAAGTTGCTAAAAATGGCCTAAAATGTACCAACACGCCCACAAAAATAACCTCTGCATTTGTATTAAATTAATCTCTTCACCAAGAAATGTCTCCAGTCATACCATGAATTCATTTAATTATCCTTTGTGCGTGATTGAGTTATCTTTAGGGACACTAATCGCTTCACACAGATGTCATTATAAATCATTTTTTCGGTCCATAAATCTGTTTCTTTTCTAGTGTACACTTATAAACGACTTGACATGTAACCAGTGCTGTTGCATCAATAATTTATGTTAATATAAATCTGATAAACCATTTCATGTTAATAAATAATTCATGTGATTTGTAATATCATACAATTATTTGTGGAGAGTTAAAGTTCATTTGTTGTTTGGGTAAAAACAAAAAAAGTCATTCACAAGAAAAGTAGTTTGTGAGCTAACAGAAGGAGGAATGAACTGAGACCACATATGAATTGCAGGTTAGTAGATGTCAAAGGTTAGGGGGTTAAGAGGCCACAAGACTCTACTAAATCACACACGAAGTCACGCTAAAGACATCTGATGCCTTTAGCAGATGGTTAAAGGGACATTCATGGACTTACAAACCTCTTTACAAAACAAGCAGCCTACAAGATATTTCATTAGATGTGTTTTTTTTTTTTTTATTAAATAGTATTTATGTTGGCATGCTAAGCTAGTACCATTTGTATTGTGACTGCTCAAATAATAAGCATACTGTAAGTTCTCAGATACATTTGTGCTTTGTTTATTTTTCACACCACTCAGGCATTAAGGAATTAGGAAGAACACATTTATGGCATGATGTCCAGATGATACGTTTTTGCATGAAAGAACTGTAACCAAGACCTAAGATGTACATCAGATTAGCAATAATTTCAACACTTTAAGCCCGGATAAGTAGAGTTTACTCAAAAAATTTGAGGCAAGTGATTGCACTTAAATGATTTGAGTAATGATCGACGAATCAATTGGTTTAAGTCGGTTCAACTTTAATGCTAAAAGTATTGAACTTAAACTATTAAGTAGAAAACACTAAAAGACTTAGTTATTTGTACTTTAAATCTGTTGTAAAATCAACCCCACTATCCAACCATTCAACTCAACATTTTAGGTTACACTGACTAATTTTCTCAATTGCAGCCAGATTAATTTATCATTAATTAAACAACTTTTTTTTAAGATAATCAAGCTCCAAATCCTATTCCTGACCATAATATTTATGAAATTAATCAGCTTAATATATTGTAGCATGATATGAAGTTAGCTCATTGTCATTTGCCAGTACAGGAAGTGCTTTTAATTTGACAAAACATTAAGATTTCCATTGTACATTAACAGTCTTAGATGAACAGGAAAGCCATTGTTCTTCCTCTGGCTCTGACTTATGGTGCAGCTCTACAAAAAATACAAAAACAAAAAGGCCAATAAACACTGCCATACACACATTAAATCCAAATTAACACTAACACCGCAACCCCGCTGAACCCCTGCACATAAAAATAACACATTTTCAACAACATGCCCAATACCCACAATGCAATGCGAAGATAAAAAGGTGTGGTCATGACTAAAACTTAGTGATTTAATTCCATTCAACTTAAACTTTTTCGTACTTTCAACTATGTCTACAAATTAGTAGGATATACTTAACATTTTATAGTAACATCATAAAACTTAAATCATTTAAGTGCATTGTAATTAAAGCATTTTAGTAAATACAAATTCCGGGCTTACAGTGAAGGAACTGAACGGTGTCTCTTCTGTCATGATAAGATCTACAGCTGTCGTCTGAAAACTAGAATGTTTAAAGGCAAACGGTGAGAAAATCAGCATATTTCTATAGGGGTAAATTTGACCCTGTGGCTGTTATAGGTATAAATGCCTACATTTTTAATAGAGGTTTATCTGGATTTTATTTATCAATAAGTAATGCAACAGAACATAGTTTTAGGCGAAGTCACAAACTGGGGAGCTTCAGTATGTTATTAAAACAGTGTAATGCACAATAGAAAAGTAGCTATGGCTAAATTTGACCCAATTCTGGTGTTAAATTAGCCTCTATTTTGTTTTGGACTCTTTTAAGTGTTAGTTTTTATTTATCTTTGGGTGCTAATTACTATACTCTGCTGTGGGTTGAGCAGATTTAATGGTTTATGGTGTACAAGAACAGAATAGCTTTACATAATGTGGGATTTTAATGTCATATTTTAGCATGCATTTGTTTTGGCCTTCCATTTTCCAGCTTTTTAAAATCTAAATATTCCTTATAATACCAGTAGAGAGGTGGAAAAAAAAACAAAAAACAAACTGAATAAAAACTCTAACTTCAGTGTGAACATTCTAATGATATGAAAGCTTCTTGATGGCAGTTTTGGTGGTAAATGGGGACACAACGTTTAACTAAAACCGAGCTAACAAATTGGATTTTAATGTCTGAAACCTCTGTGTAATTTGACGATGACCCGGCAGAGTAATCGCCCGACTCCGCCGTTCCTTTCAGCCCGTGATGAATTGTAGCCACGTTCGCTCTAGTTTTGCTCTCGTCAACCTTGTTTCTAGTACTGGAGGCACCTTCCACATGTGATGAATGAAATCTGTCATAAAAGTGTTTCTGTAAAATACTTTGTAGAGGAAAATTCTGTCTTTTTCTGTAAGAGGAACATCGGCCTTTACCAAGCTGCTGAGCTGTGACTTATGAGACCAAAGTGTGTGTAGAGGAGTTTGTGTATAGTGCCACTCCTAATCTGGTCTTGATTGCATGAGATGGATTTCCCCTTCCATTTCTTCACATTCTCCTTCTCGCCACCCCTTCTTTTTTGCTCTTACATGGCAGAAATAGTGGTTTGACATCAATCACACTGGATTTTGTTACAGTTTTCATCAACCAAATAATTTGTCATCACGTGCATTTGGGTTTCTTTGTAAGCCTGCAAAGCTCTAAACCAATCCCGTGACTTCGAAAAGAAAGTCATAATAAGTTATTAATTATAATAGCACACCTAAATAAATGTTTTTTAACCCATAAAGACCCAGCGCTACTCATTTGTCAGTTATCAAATGAAATTTTCTCTATATCTAAGCTTTCTTAAGAGATTTAGCGCCATTTTATTATAATATTTCCCTCTGTATTTTATCAGTATAAATCAGTTATTTTTCTGGTTTTAATTCACTGATCATGAAGATGTTAATAAAAACTCCGATTAAAGTTGAGGTTTATTATATCAAAAAACAGAGAAAACTGCAGAAAAAGTGACTTTTTCAGTCAAATATATCATTAACTGAACATAAACCAAGTGTCTCCATTCACTGTCATTGATCCAACTCTATGGGTTTTACTGGTGAATCAATGTTGTAGAAGATGATGGTGTTTCCATGTTCACTACGGAGCCTCTGAACGTCCACATGGGTCATATCTGATGACCCTGAAAAGATGATAAACTGCATTTTACACCAATTATTTACATGTATTGATAGGATTAGTGCATCAACAGGTATTAAACAGTTTAGATCAGTAGATGGTTTTGGTCGGTGGTGGATGTTTGGGTCTTTATGGGTTAAGTACACTTACTTAGTAACAAACATAGAATCACACTATCCAACAAAAAAAAACAAAAAACAAAACATCCTTCACATGCTTGGTCTCGTAGATCTGTATCTGTGCTGAATGTATTTGGGTGCTTCTATAAAACTGGGTTCATTTTGCTTTTTTAGACCCAATAATAAAAGAGAAATTTAGACATATTTCCTCCTAGGATGTACCTAATGATGACCTCAGATAAATGCAAAAAAAAATTATACTCTTGCTCCGAGCCATCCCAAAATTAATGAATTTTTAATAAAATATTGGGGCCAAAAATAGGACCAACATTGGGACATGAAAAGCTGCCTAGGTGTCAGTGCATTTGATCCGGAAAACATGGCTGTAAATGGTCTTATATACCGCTATAAACAAAAGCACTGTGTTAAATTTGACGATCCTAGTGGTTTTTCTAATCCAGACGTGGGTTTTTCATGAATCAGCAGTTTCATTCCAGGTTTTGTGCGTAACCCATCGTGTCCACTTGTGTTACGTGCTGAATCTACCCATTTAAACGCATATAAATCGTGAGTGATTTTGCAACAGTGGTCATTTTTGTGAAACACTCTGCCTTGAGTAATTATTGGATTCCCAAAATGTAGCTGTGAGAGAATAAAAAGATATTCAAAGATATAGTAGCGCATAGTTTTCGTGTCCTTTTATCGTGTTACACGCAGATTTTTGTATAAAACATAATATGAAAAAAAATTAAAATGTGTTTTATCTGAAAAATAGTTTCTCTTTTATCTCAATGAATATTTATTTTTAAAATAGACCCAAAGTGCTTCCAAACTTTCTTCATAACATTAGTCTACATCTGGTTTGAATTTTTAGCCCCCATTGTCCTGTTTATAAGTACCAGTTTCATAGAAGCACCCATTTGGATGCAATAGAAGATCGTGCCATTGTTTGTTACTTCTGTCTGTCTGTTAGAAAGCTGCTGGAGTTGACTTTGAGAAGTCAGTGATCCGTGGGAGCTGAGAACAGTAATTGATGGGCTCTAAGAGGCTGGAAGCAAATGAGTGAGCTGCTCTTAGTCATCTTACCAGATGAGATGTGCATACAGAGTTACAGTTTATCTAACCTACACTCCTCTGGCACCATAATTATCATGTCAGGGGCTAGCTCACAGCTAGCTAAAAAATCTACTTCCAAACAACACAGATCAGATCAGGGTCTTTCCTTTTCCTACTCCACATTTTATGAAAAGTGATGGTTATTTCACACATAAAACTGAAGCTGAATCTTATCCAACAAGTCCCTCAACCTGACTTTGATTGAATAAATGTGACCCAAACCTTACACATTCATGGAAAAAATTATTAGATCATCAAAAGCCAGACAAAACAATGGTTATGCAATCAAGTACTAACTCCTGTGTGTAACATGTGACTAAAACAGACAGAAAAGAAAACATGGAATGCCTAAAAGCACTGTTTTTGTCAGTATAATGCCATGTAAGAACTGAAGTGATTTTGGTTATTATCAAGAAAACCATGGAAAATGGATAAATATCAGCTCTGAAATTAAACTCTTACGAGCTGTTTTTGTTGTTTTCATTATATTTGTCCAAACAACTGTACCTTCAGTTGTACCAGGCATTAAAATGAACAAGAAACTGAAGGAAACAAGGGTGGTCTAATAATTTTTTCCACAATTGTATATAGAACATGAAGCTACAGGAGCTGAAATCATGGGTGGAAATAATGCTAGAATCTGGAACTCTACACCTACTTTCTAAAGTCATCTTGTCTCTCTGTAAATCAAAAGAGTAATGTAAAGACAGATGATTTCATGCTGTTACATCAAAACACATAACGGCATGAAAAGGCGTTCCATGCTTCTATGTCATAACGTTAGAATTGTATCTGAAAATACCTGAGATTAGCTAAAATCTACTTCACAGGTTTGTTTTTCTACAGCCTGAAAACAGAGACAAGATGTAGATTCAGCAGTTTCATGTCTTCTCAGTCCATTTGATTTCCAATATTTTGAAAAATAATTATAGCTTTTTTTGCTCGGTGGCACTAAAAAAAACAATCAAGTGCTGAAGCTTTAACTACGTGTCTGTATCTATGAACATTTTCAAGGCAGTTGTGGTTGAAATCTTTGCTGATCTACCAGACTCCCTCATTTTCCAACTTCTTTATTCGAGTTTGAACACTGCTGATTGGCATTCTCAACTCCTTGGACGTCTTTTTATATCCTTTTCATGCTTTATACTGTTCAATGACCTTCTCCCACAGATCCTTTGATAATTCTTTTGCTTTCTCCATGACTCGGGATTCAGAAACGTCAGTGCAGCGCTGGAAGGAACATGCAGGGGTCTGTCAGGAGCCCAGAAACTTACTGACTTTTTATACACACACATTGATTACAAGCAAACAGGTCACAGGTGAGGATGGTTACCTTTAATAGCCATTTATACCCATGGGTGTCAACTTGTGTGTATGTAATACTAATAATAATGATAATAATAATAATTACTTTATTTATATAGCACCTTTAAAAACTGAGTTTGCAAAGTGCTTTGACAAACAAAGCAGAAGGGCACAACAGCAGGATACAGTTGAAAAACAAAACAAGATCCAAGCAAGGACACTAAAACATAGAAAACAACACAATAAAAGAGATATGTACAGCAAATGCAAAAACATGACTATAGTTGCTTTTCCATTGGACATCTGTGCAAACCTTTACCGATATTTATTAAATGTCGAAAAAACAGAAGTGCGTAATGTTGGTTTTTCCATTAAATCTCAAATGTGTTTTACAGATATCTTGATTATTATTATTAGGCCTGTAACGGTACACAAAATTTTCGGTTCGGTACATTTTCGGTTTTCAAAGCCACGGTTCGGTTTTTTTCGGCTCGGTACAGGAAGAAAGAAAACCTCTCAAAATGTCTATTAATGCATTTATGAATTTTTTAAAAACATTTTTCCCCCAATTTTTGGAGACAATAGAATATAGAAAAACAGGAATAATATAATTCTGCTGCTACAAATCAAATAGAAAATAAAATAAATTATTAATATTACTAAATGTATTTTAAACATTAGTATTGCACTTTTCCCTGAAAGGTAGTTTTGAACAAACAAGAAAAATCTAATCACAGTTCTGTCAGTTCACATTCTGCATCAAAATAACAAAAAAATTCCACATGAAGTGCAACATTAACAAGAGGGTAAACTGGTATTCTGTTTAAACAAACTGAAGAGAAACTTTGACAACACAATGAACCGAATTATTTATTTTAGGACAGGGAACAAACTGTTTAGGACACTGTGTGTATTTGTGTGTGCCTGTGTGCACAGGGGATTTTTTTTTTTTTTGTCGGAGCTGGGGGGTGGGGTGGGGGGGGCGTGCAGTTATATACCTGGGGGTGCGGTCCATAACTAACTAAACGAACGCTGTCGTGAAACGAAAGTGAAACTTTACATACTTTCAACGTTCTATTTATTCCTCTATTATACAGCGTGCTTGACAGACAGACAGAGACAGACAGAGCTAGTCTAAGTGTTTTAGAACTACCGTAGTTCATAGGGGCCAAACAACGTCCGTCTTCTTAACGTCTCTTTCCTCAGTGTGCGCTCCTTCCATATGTCCGTGTGAAACTTGCGCAGATTTGAAGTTCCGCATCGAGCGACGTCTTTCGTTCCTTTTTCTTTTTCTCATCAAACTGTGCCGTTTCGGTACAGCTGTGTACTGAACCGAACAGGTGTGTACTGAAACGGTTCGGTACGTGTACCGTTACAGGCCTAATTATTATATATTACCCATCTATCGTGTACTAAATTTAAAAAATGATCGGGTTTCCTGGTGTGTCCACACATACCGCAACATGTTTCTTCTTCTTTGCCTGTTGTAACGTACATCAGCATCTGTTTTTTTATTAATTCATCTGACTCTAGTTGTGAAAAAAGGTCTTTCCATTGCAGTTTTGCGTGATATGCCATTTGCGCTACACCCGAAAAACCTCCTTTTGCAAGTGCAAAAATTTCGACTTTTGTTGAAATTGTCGTTTTTCCACTGAGTAAATTGTTTAAAGTTATTTGTAAGTTATATTTTCGCAATTTGAGGGTCAATGGAAAAGCAACTACTGAATAAATTTGAAAGTATCAGAGTAGAGAGGGCAGAAATAACAAAACATGATGCTGTCAAATCACTACAAAAACAAAGAAATGGAATAAAACAACATCATGCGTGTCAATATAAATGAATAACCAAAACAGGGTAAAATTAAATATTCAAACATTAAATCGGGCCAAAACCTCCAGGGTATGTAAACTTTTGATCAGGCTCATTTGGATAGTTTCTCTAACCATGAGTGAAAGAAAAGGTTTTGTATTTTCATTCATATTCTTTGAAAAATGGCCAAAGAATCACAAGTTCTTTGGCCTGTGGAGTTTAACTAATGAAAATTCAGACCCAAACATAGCATTTACAGTTTATGTAGACCACAGGGAAAGGTTTTAAAATGCATAATTCCATTAAAAAAAAAAAAAAAAGCAAAACATCACTCCTCTAAGGCTGTAAGTGAAAATACATCATCAAGTGACCGTCCCTAATGTAACCCCTTACTACCCCCCCCCCCCCCCCCCCCTTAATAAAGTGACCTTGACCTTACTTCTTTTGTGGACAAACCACATGTAGAGCCCCCTGAACGACCATCTGACACCCACCTCCTCCTTATCTGCCAGCACTCAATCACTAGACTGACCCTGAACCAAACACACTGCAGGCACTAAGCTTTAAAACAATCTCCTTTTTTTTATATTGAGATAAGATATTGTTCATGTGTAATGACAGACTTCATATTTGTGTTTTTGTGGATGTTTTTGTTTGCATGATATATCACTCAGACACAAAGGAGGTCAGTTTGGTTTGTGATTTGTGTAGCATTCCTCCGGCTATTGGTCCATCTGGATCCAATCTAACCCTACCGCTAGGAACAACAATAGCTGTTGTGTGCATTTGTGTGTGTATGTGTGTAATCAGTAGATAAACAGAGTGAAAAGTTCGGACACCGACTGCAAACAACCACCGGCATCAGAACGACGACCCAGGTGTGTTTGTGTTTATAAGTCTGCATTTCTGCGCGTGCGTGTCTTATTTTTCTCTGCTCGCGTGCGCCTTCAAGCCTTCTTTGTGTGTGTCATTTTAGGGGAGTTTGTTTTCTGAAGCTTTTGTGACAATCTGGTTTTCATTTCCTGAAGGATGGTTTCCTTTGTCCCCCTTGTACCCTCGCTCTCACTCTGTTCAGTCTTCTGAATGGAGCGCCTGTTGTCACTGTGGGCTTTTGTACTCACAGAAATGACAACAAAAACCCAATGAATACAGATCAGAAAAAAAAACTCCTACCATGTAGCATCCAAAGAGGGTACTAACACAATAATCGCCAAAGTAATATCACTATTATGTATAAGCAATTTAATCATTAGTTACTATATTTTCTGTTTTGGTTCGTCGGTAGTTGCTTTTTTCACCTTGAAATTGGTGTATCATCAAATTATTACAGAATCGGGAGTGTATCCATTTATTCTCAAAGATCAAGCCTTTCCATTTGTCGTCCTAGCAACTTCAGCGTAAAAACACAACTCATTAAGAGTCAAAGTATTTTTTAAATTTAATTTGTGGATTATTAAGTTTGAATTCAATGACTGAATGCCAGAAAAAGCCAGAAAAGTCAATGTATCAACGATTATTTCTCCAATAGAAAATATTAATTACTTTGCTAAGAAAAATAATTGTCACCGTCACAACTTTAGTGTAAAGCTGGAATGTCTTCAGCACTTAAAAATGAATGAAAAATGTCCTAATTTTACCTTTTGCCAATCAGTTTCACACATTAGAAATAAAATTGTGTTGATTTGACCAGAACTCTCCCAAGACAGCATAACTGCATCATTAATTTGACCCTTTGAGACTAATAAGTATAAAATAAGAATGGACTAAGTTAACATGGCAGGTTGATAAGTTTTCTTTACTGAAGTTCTGTAAAAGTGAACTTGCGTCAAGGCTCACATGGGACCCCCTGAAGAGGGCTGAGGTCAGTAATGACTCATTTTCACACCTCCTCTCACTCCCTGCCAAAACTCACTGTTCTGCACATCCATATCTGGAAAATTAAAACCTCATAACTTTATTTTTTTACTCCGTTTTCTGGTATGACCTTTAATTTGTGGCTTCATTCTGTTACTTATTACTTCTAATCCTGCTTTTTCCTATGCCTTTTTAAAGCCATGTTCCATTAAAATAACTGGTTTATGGTATATATGGTATATTGGTCACTTGTGTAATTCATAATTCATAAAAGTTGTAATTTTAGGCAATCTTATGGGCTGTTTTATTCAACTGGTAACATAACTCCATCAAGAATTTAAGGTGTACTCTGTAAAAAAAGATGTATTCCAACGACATCCCTTTTCTACACTCAATTAACAAACCATTACAAGAAAAAAAAAAGGAAAAAGGAAAAATCTAACATTATTTTTGGATTTAAATCCTCTGGAAGTACACTAAAAACCTTCATTTTCAATTGTACCTAAATAAATAAATAAATACAGTCAGATCAGGAGGTATAAAGGGGTAAACACATGAAACAAGACATGGCAGTAATAACCAGATGTTTCCACTAGCAGTCTCACCTCCTCATAAGGAGCAGAAACGTGTGAGGAGCAATTGAACGCAGCATGAAATAAAATTATAACTATAACTAAATTATAACTAATACTTTTACTGTTTTTTTTTTACTGCCATTGTGATGGATTGAACCCCCTGATGTGTCTGAAGAACATACAGTTGCAGAAAAAATTCGTAGACCACCCTTGTTTTCTTCAATTTGTTGTTCACTTTAATGCCTGCTACAACTAAAGGTACATTTGTTTGGACAATTATAATGAGAACAACAAAAATAGTTCATAAGAGTTTAATTTAAGAGCTGATATCTATCAATTTTCCATGTTTTCTTGATAATAACCAAAATCACTTCAGTTCTTACATCAATATCTATGGCGTTGTACTAACAAAAACAGTGCTTTTAGGCATTCCATGTTTTCTTTTCTGTCTGTTTAGTCACATGATACACACAGGAGTTAGTACTTGATTGCATAACCATTGTTTTTGATGACTTTTGATGGTCTAATAGTTTTTTCCATGACTGTATAAACACAGGGTGCAATTTGTCCAAAAAAAAAAAAAAAACAGAGGCGGGGGATGTTTTTTTGTTGGAGTGGGGGTGATGGGGTGGCAGCAGTTATATACGTGAGGATGCGGTCCATAACTAACATAACTAACACTGGCATGAAACGAAAGTGAAACTTTACATACTTTCCAACTCCCAGGTTGGGATTATGCAGGGGATCGTACACGCAATTTTCACAATTTCTAACCTGTATCCACTGGACCCCCCCCCCCCACACACACACACACACACACACACACAAATGCTGGGCCCCTTGAATTTGTCTTGTCCCCCCCACACCCCTGAGACTGCTGACAGTGGACGTTAGTGCCAGTAATGTAGGATATAGGTGTAAGAACTCAGTCACAATCTGCCTGTTTGGTTGTCTCCCCCCCCCCCCCCCCCCCCGCCCCAGGATGAAATTGATTGAGCAGAAGTAGGGATGTAAAAACCAGAGGGGAGTTGATTCCCCCCCCCCCCCCCCCAACAAATCACATCCTCTATATACAGGGTGGGGAAGCAAAATTTACAATATTTTGAGGCTGGGATTGAAAGACAGTGTATGACCAATTAGTTTGTTGAAAGTCATGAGAATTTATTTGCCACAAGAAAATTGACATCATAGAAAATGTTTTTATTCTATGTGTCCTCGTTCTTTCTCAATAACTGCCTTCACACGCTTCCTGAAACTTGCGCAAGTGTTCCTCAGATATTCGGGTGACAACTTCTCCCATTCTTCTTTAATAGTATCTTTAAGAAAGTCGACATTGCTGTGTGATGTTCTATTGGTAGCATGTTCTAAAATGCCCCACATAGCATAATCCAGAGCACAGGTGTCAAACTCCGGTCCTCGAGGGCCGGTATCCTACATGTTTTAGATGTTTCCCTCTTCCAGCACACCTGACGGTCGTTATCAGGCTTCTGCAGAGTTGGATGATAGGCTTATCATTTGAATCAGGTGTGTTGGAAGAGGGAAACATCTAGAATATTCAGGATACCGGCCCTTGAGGATCTGAGTTTGACACCCCTGATCCAGAGGGTTTAGATCTGGGCTAGAAGGCGGCCATAAACATGATTCCCAAAAATTGCGAAAGTTGAATTTGTTGCTGTTGTCAACAAGTGTTTTGGTGTTCTTGTGTAAGATTTTAACTTCAAATAATATTTTACTGCATTTCTAACAGTCTTTTTGTCTACCTCAAGTTCAATTGCCATTTTTCTCATGGATTTGGTTGGATCCTTTAGGATTTTGGATTTGAGAGCTTTAATAAAAGCTTTGATACGTTTTTTGTTGCTTCCTCCGCTTCCAGACTTTCTCGTAATAGTTTTGCTCATAGTCATTCTCTTCTTTCCATTATAAACAGTCTTTATGGACACTCCAACTATTTTTGAAATCTCCTTTGGTGTGACGAGTGCATTCAGCAAACATACTCTTTGATGTTTGCTTTCCTGATTACTCATATGGGCAAAAGTTTCTGAAAAGGTATGGGTAATAGTGTTAGGTACCATTATGACATCAATATATATTTGGTTTCAAAACAATTGATGTAGTGCCTGCTGAGAAAAAACAACTAAATGTTCATTGTAAATTTTGCTTCCCCACCCTGTACAGTATATGAAAGTTCAATTTTACAACTGTTATATTGGAATGAAATGCCATAACATGAATATAGGACACAAAGATAATGTGAATAAAAGTTTATCATACCATCTTGTCTGTAGATATTATGTCAGATGGTTTTTGACTTCTCACGTGTTACTTCATGATGTCATTGAACTGCATTGGTCATTATAGTTTTGCCTGAGTAATATAAAACCCTGTACAACTGTTTTTAGTTTTATCTCCTCTCTCCCACCGTGTGTTACTTATTACTAGAGATATACCGAGGCAGCCTTTTGAAATCCGCTAATAACTGACGTCTTTTTATTCTCATGGATATACTTTAAGAAAAATATCATTTGCTTTTGTTTTTCTATTTCTGTCAATGATATGATGCAAGTTTGCTGACACCCTGTGAAGCTCAATGACACTGTTGTATTTTGGAGTTTCTCATTAAAACTAAAGCTTGTTGGTGATAAAAGGTTCATTTTAATGAAGATTGTGTCAGTATCCTGATTAGGGTTTTAATAGAGAGGATTATGTCTTCTTATTCTGACCACTAATAGAGTTAATAACAGGCTTATCCAGCTCTCCAGGGGATCCGACTGAGGTCTATTGTAAGTGTCGATGAGTGTGTTTGAGTGTTTATTGTCCCTTCATTTCACTTGCTATAATTTCCTTCTCCTGCTGTTCTCTTCTGTTGGTCTTTTCTCCTTCCTCTCTCTTATTTCTTTTCTTTCCTCTCCCCTGCAGGATACAGACAGGTCATCAGGTTGCTATGACAAAAGCTTTTAATCTTGTCAGGTTGGGTGGATGGCGTCAGAAAAAAATGACTTTTCTGAGAAATGTCAATAATTTCAGTCCTAAATTCAGGTGTGCTAAGTGGGTAGAGAATCATTCACAAAAATGTACAACTGCCCTAGTGCTGCACTAAATATCCTCCCTCTTTCTTTGAAATGATTTGCCCTGATATGCTTAACACATAAACGGCAACTATAAAAACAAAGATGAAACGAGCAAATAAAATGGTCACTGCATGTTTACTCATGCAGTTATTTAACCTTTTTCCTCTATCTGGGTACTACAAAGAAGAGGAAATAGTGTTTTCCTTAGAGTGCTCATATCTTATAGATGTGTGTAAAATCACTGAAATGTACCTGCAAAAGATCTTTTTTTTTTTTTTTTCTGTTTATTGACATTTTTTGTTGAACAAATACAAATCCCAAATTCAGTACATATACACATTAGACCCCCCCCACCACCCACCACCCACCCACCCCATGATCCCGGATCCTCTATAGCAGTTTTTCGGCTCGTAACCCCATTTTAACGTCACAAATTTCTGGCGACCCCAGACATTCAAGCCGGAGACATTTTTTTACTGAAATTAATTTGTTCGTGATCATGTAATAGTTTGCTATACTATGTTACACATAAATATTAATTTTAGCTGACATTTAGTTTATATAATGTATATTATTATGGACGGAGGCAGAAAAGCCAGGTGTAGATTACTGCACAAAGTGAGAATTTTATTTTCCTTGGTCAGGATATGTACAGTCAGTCCAGCTTGGATTTACAAGGCTGACAATTAATACTGAAAAAACAAGAACTCAAACTATGAATTATGAAAGAGCTGCAGCATCTGAAACCGACCACAGTGAACATTTGAAAGATAAACAGTACCACAGTGCTTCAGTTTCAGCTTCAGAGTTTGTCATGTCTTTTATGTGTTGGGATTGTCTCTCTCAACTCACCATATACTTTTTGTTAGTAATTTTAAATAATTTTTATCAATTACTATAAATTTCAGGCGATCCCATTTGAATTCCAGGAGACCCCACGTCGGGTCCTGACCCCAGGGAGCACAAAATACAGAAGAGAGTGTGTTGTGATAAAGAAGGAATAATAGAACAAAGTACAATATCCAAGTAGAGTGATAGTAATGAAAATAAATAAGTAAATAGGTAAATAAATAAAAAAATAAAATAAAAAAAGGATCATTTTAACACCAGTTGAAAGGAAACAGTGAAGTTTACAGTAGAAAAACTCCTAATGACGGCTGTGGTTCAGCTCAACAAAACACAGATTTTTAGTATCTTGAGCTCATCTTTTCAGTCTGCATCAGTGTTGTTTTTGGTTCTTCTACAGTTTCTAGTCATAGCAGACATTTAATGGTGATCCAGCCGCCTCTGAGCTAAACAGCACTAACAGCATTCACCACTCACTGGTGAATGTAGGGAGACATTTAGCAGCTAAACAGTCTGATATTCTTCTCAGAGGTCGAGTGTTTGTTTTAATGGGTGTATTGGATGTAAACACCGCACCCATAAGGTGCTTTCAGACTGGAGGAACTTTTCATAGGTCTGCTAACTACTGGAGAAAGTACTTTTTTTGTATTTCCACTGCAGGAAGTAGGAGGACTGTAGTTCTTGGTGTAGTTCTTTTCTTTTTAGATCTTTTAGGGCAGGTACTTCGTCAACACAAACCTTGCCGAATGTATGCAAGTTCATGTTAAATGCAGCACTGGAAATGCTAAACTTTCAAGCATCACCATGGAAACAGCTAGTGAAGGCTTAATGTATGGTATTTAGTGTTTTCTAGTGTTTCAGAACACAAATTTCTCATCTCAACTTCCCTAAGGTGGGCTCCAAAAGTGAGAAAAGCAACTTGTTGGAGCATCTGTTTTGGGGTTTTTGTTTCAGGGCATATTAACTGTGGCCCACTGTACAGTATAAGATAAGATAAGATAAGGTATACCTTTATTTGTCCCACAACGGGAAATTCCAGGTATACAGCAGCAAAGTACAAAAGCACACAAGAGCAAAAAAATGGGAAAAATCAAGATAAACACAAATCAAGAAAGGTATATGGACTATTCAGAACTGTGCACATGCTGATTACACCACAGGTTTATTGCACTGTTATTGCACAGAATTTTTGGAGCAGTTTGTGTTGTGGAGCCCGACCACTGCAGGAAGGAAAGACCTGCGATACCTCTCCTTCATACACTTTGGCTGTATCATCCTGTCACTAATGGAGCTCCTCAGTGCAGTGAGTCTGTGTTGGAGGGGGTGGGAGTCTTTGTCCATCATGGAGGACAGCTGTACTATGTTACGTTTTTGTACATTAATATAGGATGTAGTTGTAAAAACAAAAAGCGGTCATCACATGTTCTGATTCTGTGGAGGTAACTTTTCCCTGCTTGCTTATAATTGGCTCATTTCAAGTTAACAGTTAATGAAAACATTTTGAATATTAACTTCAGCTGAAGTGGTTGGGGGGTACAGTGGTTGGCGTTGTCGCTTCACAACAACAAGGTCCTATATCACCTGTAGGTGTGACTAGATCCTTTTCCACCACAGGAACTTTACTAGGAACTTTGAAAAATGTTTGGAGTATTTACACTGAAATTACCTAGGTAAGAAACTTTCCCTCGAACCCAAACTTTCCCTGAAAAAAGTTTCTTGTAGAAGATGGGACTTTTCAGATTCCTCAGAAGTCTTGGGGGTGGGGCTGTGTTTGTTAAAGTGCTCTGATTGGTGGAACATACTTGGAGCATTCCACACTTATTCAGCAAGAAAGTATAAGTCAGTATGTGTATTATTTGGAAAATGGAGCTGAAGACGAGAAGCTGCAAGAAGTGGACAGATGACAATGTTCATTTGTTGAATACATTCTTTTGAGTATTTAAAGATACTCTTTTTGGTGGTTTCGGTTTGCTCCTTCAAGTGCATTGCAGTCATACATCTGTTCATCCAAATATGCCAAAGTGTGTACTTTACCAAATACGCTCAAAAGTAATATGAGTCGGACATTGAGTCAGTGTGATTTGAGTATATTTCCAGGAACTTTGAGGTGTTGGTGGAAATGCAAACCACATAGATTACCAGGAATTATTTTACCCAAGTAAATAAATTAACCCATAAAGACCCAAACAGCCACCGTCGACCAAAAGCATTTACTGATATAAACCGTTTAATACCTGTTGATCCACTAATCCTGTCAATCCATGTAAATAATTGGGGTAAAATACAGTTTGTCATCTTTCCATGGTCATCAGATATGACCCATTTGGACGTTTAAGTAAGTAAGTAAGTAAATTTTATTTATAGAGCACTTTTCACAGACAGAGTCACAAAGTGCTTTATCAATTCAAATCAGAATCAAATTAAGTTTACAGAGACCCAACAGAATCCTTCAGGAGCAAACACTTGTGATTGGTGACAGTGGCGAGGAAAAACTTCCCTTTAACGGGCAGAAACCTCGAGCAGACCCAGACTCCTGAAGGATGGCTGTCTGCCTGTCTGTTTAGAGGGTCCGTAGTGAACGTGGAAACACCATCATCTTCTACAACATTGATTCACCAGTAAAACCCATTTGATAAAGGTCAGTAAATGGACACATTGGGTTTATGTTCAGTTAATGATAGATTTTGCTGAAAAAGTCATTTTTTCCTTCAGTTTTTCTCTTTTTTTTATATATATATAATAACCCTCAACTTTCATCTGAGCCTTTATGAACATCTACATAATCAGTGAATTAAATATAGGAAAACATCTGATTTATACTGAAAAAATGCAAAATGTAGAGAATGATATAATAAATGGTGGTAAATCACTTAAGAAAAGTTAAATATAGAGAAAATTATATTTTTGAACTGCCACAAAAGTAGCACTAGGTCTTTATGGGTTAATGGTAATAAAAATTCCTGGGAATGTTGGTGGCTAATGTGAGAGTGAATGACTGTGTCTGCATATATCAGCCCTGTGATGAACTGATGAGATGTCCAGTTTGCCCTTTGGGAACTGGGATAAGCTGCAGAACACCTGCATAATTATTATGCACTTATAATTACAGGTTATTGTTGGTGCTCGCCCATCGCCACTTGGAACACTTTTGTCAAAATATGGAAATTTATGGATAGAAAAAACAAATCTCATCTTCAGAACGAATGTGGAAAAAAAACAACAGGTGATGTCACGATGGCCACTTCCACCTCTTTCGTATCGGTCATGTTCAAGAACATGCAGTATAATCCATCGTCCTCTGTGGACTGATTGCGCTGCAGTTTTGTTGCGGTCCTGCCATCTGTGGTAAATTAAAAAACAATGAATGAAAGTCCGCGCTGGAGTCCAAATGAGCTCATGGTGATTCCCGCTCTGTAGTGTGGGTTTAAAGTCTGATTTGAGTGCCTTCTGGAATTCAAATTAGCAAATGAGGTTAGCTAGAGAATAAGTGTTAGTCAATAAAACGTCCACCATCGTCCGCCTCCATGCCTGCTGCTGTGTATATATGTGTGTGTATTTTCATTCAGCTGTGAAATGGGTGATTCCTCCTCTCGTTTTAAGAACTGAGAGTAATGATGTAGAATGGAAGAGGTTTATAGAGGCATTAAGCCCACCTCTTACACCCTTTCTAACACTCTCTATCTTTCTGTCTCGAGCTTTATTTCTGTCTCTCCCCCCTCTTTCCCAGTGTCCCCCTCTCTCTGTTTTTATGGTGGCATTATTATCTCGCTCTCCCACCCATTACTGCTCAGGTTGGAGCAGAATAATAAATTTCAGGATCATGCCGACACAGCGATTCTCCGAACTAAAGCTCATTCTGTGGACTCGACAGAAACGCTGCACCAAAACAACAAGACAAGAAAGACTGTGGCATATTCTTCTCCTCTAAACTTTTTCTGTATATTGAATTCAGAATGGGATTGATCAGAATAATACCCCTAATGAGTACAGATATGTTACAGTAAAAATAACAGTTTTGCTGACAACATTAGTGCTCAAATTCCAAATAAAAATAGTATTATTTAGTGCATTTATTCCCAAAAAGTGAATGTTTGGTGAAATAAGAAAAAAACACAACATTTTTAGACCTTTAATGGTGCAAAGAAAACAAGTTAATTCACTTTGACAAACCCAATATTAATGTTAACGCAGGAATAATCCATAAACCAAACTATTTTTGCTTTATAATCAATTGACTACAGTTCAATGAAAGTGGAATACATGTATTTATGTGCCTTTTTTGCCATGTGCTGCTTATGTTACCTTGTTTGTACCAAAGAATAATTCCATCAACTGTACTATATTGCTGTATTTCACTCTCTGAATCTAAAACCCCTGTTATGTTATGATGCTTTCCATAAAAATGCAAGGAGATCAACTTTGTTTGATGGTTTCCACCCATCAAGCTTTCTTTAGATAACATTACAGCTGTTTGTAATGAAATTCAGGGCTGGAAATTTCAAGTTGCCAATTAAGGTTTCATTGCAGACCTGAACAAGTGGTGCTAGGCACAACAAACCCCGCCCCTCGCATGTATTGTAGCTTATTTTGGCATGGATCCAGCTGATGTCATCATGTGTATTTGTGTGCTGATGTCAGCATATCAATTGCCTCTATATATGCATCAAGTTTGATGTAAATTAAAACAAAATTGGTGAATTTATAGACATTTGAAATTTCACCCATTATAAGTAAACGGAAGAAGAAAAAAAAAGAGTTTAAAAATTAGAACTTTGACCTACTTTTCCCAAAAATGTAATGGCAACTCTTCTGGGTCACTGGAAATCTATGAACTCAATTTGGTATGAATTGAAATGATAGTTTTGCTGCTAGAGTGTTAACAAACAAACAAACTGAACCAAAAACAATACCCCTTGCCTCTCCTTTGGGGTGCGGGGTAATAAAGGTAATGTACAGGAACAATGACACATGATAGAAAGAGATAATATAGTTCACCATTGAGTTCTCCATGTAACTCCAAGTTGTGCATCCCTTTCAACTTTTTTTTAATCCAGTATGAAATCCATCAGAATTTGAATCACATATAATTTATAGAACTAAAGTGCAGCCATTGATATGCTACTAATGGCAAAACATTGACTGGTGCATTTCAGATTTGGAATCAGTGAACACGACAGTTATTTTTTTCCTGGTAGCTAAATCATTGTTGACCAGTGTCAGTTACTTATCCATGTTTTTGCTTCTCTTTCAGCTTTCAGCTTACGGAGGGAATGTTGTCTACACTGTGTCTTACACCACAGATCAACAAGAACAAAGGGCCATTAGAGTCACATCAGAGCCTGACCTGATCATAGAGGTAAGACGGAAATACCATAAAGCACTGGGATCCATTTATATATACAGTGGTTGGACAAAATAATGGAAACACCTTCACCTCAAGATGATAATGCCCCAATCCCTACAGCTAGAATTGTTAAAGAATGGCATGAGGAACATTCTAATGAAGTTGAGCATCTCGTATGGCCGGCACAGTCCCCAGACCTCAACATTATTGAGCATTTATGGTCAGTTTTAGAGATTCAAGTAAGACATCGATTTCCACCGCCATCGTCTCTAAAAGAGTTGGAGGGTATTCTAACTGAAGAATGGCTTAAAATTCCTTTGGAAACAATTCACAAGTTGTATGAATCAATACCTCGGAGAATTGAGGCTGTAATTGCCGCAAAAGGCGGACCTACACCATATTAAATTATATTTTGTTGATTTTTTAAGGTGTTTCCATTATTTTGTCCAACCCCTGTAGGGTTCCCGCATGGTCTTAAAAAGTCTTAAAAATCTTGAATATACAAATCTGCATTTAAAAGCTATTAAATTTGATAGATCTTAAGTTATGTTGCCATAAACGTGTTTGGTGTATTGTTTAAATGTATCTGGGAAATATCCAAACTGCAAAGAAAGCTAACGTTAGTCTACTCGGCTTCACCCATTCCAACCCGACAATTTACAGTGAAATTAGGAACCAATCATCACTAACTTTGCAACCCCCAATGAGAAATGACCTGGAACGATGGGAATCAAGGCACTGGACTAAATAAATACATTTTCCTACATTCTAGGAGTCACAAATTTTTGACAGTATGGCCGTGAAATGGGCATTAGATTTTGTTCTAAATAGTCTTAAAAAGGTCTTAAAAAGTCTTAAATTGAACTTATAGAAACCTTGAGGAACCCTGTATATACAGGGTGGGGAAGCAAAATTTACAATGAACTTTTAGTTGTTTTTTCTCAGCAGGCACTACGTCAATTGTTTTGAAACCAAACATATATTGATGTCATAATCACACCTAACGCTATTATCCATACCTTTTCAGAAACTTTTGCCCATATGAGTAATCAGGAAAGCAAACGTCAAAGAGTGTGTGATTTGCTGAATGCATTCGTCACACCAAAGGACATTTCAAAAATAGTTGGAGTGTCCATAAAGACTGTTTATAATGGAAAGAAGAGAATGACTATGAGCAAAACTATTACGAGAAAGTCTGGAAGATACTATTAAAGAAGAATGGGTAAAGTTGTCACCCGAATATTTGAGGAACACTTGCGCAAGTTTCAGGAAGCATGTGAAGGCAGTTATTGAGAAAGAAGGAGGACACATAGAATAAAAACATTTTCTGTTATGTAAATTTTCTTGTGGCAAATAACTTCTCATGACTTTCAATAAACTAATTGGTCATACACTGTCTTTCAATCCCTGCCTCAAAATATTGTAAATTTTGCTTCCCCACCCTGTACAGTTGCAGAAAAAATTATTAGACCACCCTTGTTTTCTTCAATTTCTTGTTCATTTTAACTCTTTAAGTGCCAGACAGTTAAGGGGCTAATAAGCCTTAAAAGTGCCACAGAATTTGGCCGTTTTTCAGTATTTCGTGTCGTTTTTATAATATTTGAAGAATCCTGCAGGAAACCGCTCGGTAACATCCGACCGATTGCTAATTAGATTCAAAACGCACCGGACGCAGCCGATTCATTATTGATCGTAATTTGCATAATAATAATAATAATAATAATAATAATAATAATAATAATAATAATAATAATAATAATAATAATAATCTTTATTTATATAGCACTTTTCATACATTAAAAACTGTAGCACAAAGTGCTTTACATATCAGTTAAAAAATCAGTACCGCCCCCCACCCACACCCACCCACTCACCTGCACACACACACACACACACACGCACACGCACACGCACACACATATACATGCAAACCCACAAGCTCACACATACTTAAGAAGACTGACTGAGCACGGGTAGACCAGAACAAAAATGTACAAGTAAAAGTAAAACATCAATTTAGGAGGCGCTGTCTCAGGGAGCCATCCGCACCAGGATGCAGCCGCCGACCCCGGCGACCAGGCACCAGCAACACAGCCCCGCATCCCAACTAGTGGGAGAGGGCCAACTGGGACCCCCACCCACCAGAAAGGAGCGGACCCCAGTGAGAGAAGGCGCCACAGCCCCCGGAGTCCACAGCCGCCCCCCGGCATGGAGGGCTCCCTCTGATGAAACACCGGAGAATAAGAAACATTAAAAAGATATAAAAATATTATTCGGTCGCGTGACCTCAAATTCCCGTCTGCTTGGTCTCAAAAGGGGGACACAGAAAGAACGTCATCGAAATGTGAGAAAGAAATGGGGGTGGATGGTTTGTTTGTACACAAATATGGCGTGTTCTCCAAAGCCGATCTGATCGGCCCGTGGCACTTTACAGGTTGTTTTCGCAAAGCCGATTTAATCGGCCCATGGTACTGAAAGTGTTAATGCCTGGTACAACTAAAGGTACATTTGTTTGGACAAATATAATGATAACAACAAAAACAGCTCATAAGAGTTTAATTTCAGAGCTGATATCTATCCATTTTCCATGGTTTTCTTGATGATAACCAAAATCAGTTAAGTTCTTACATCAATAGCTATGGCATTGTACTGGTTTTTGATATATGATATATTCACCTTTAACAGTAGAGTGTTTTTTGGTGTTTTAAGCTTTTATGTGTTTGTCTTCATGGGGATATATTTGGGAAAGTTGCTGCATTCAGGAGCTCAGTCTTAACATATGCTGTAGTTCTGTGGGCAGCCCTTTGGTCAGGAGTATTGACAGAAGTGTTTCCTAACACTGAACACGTACACGGTTTTTAGTGTGGGAGGAAACCTTCCCATCCGGAAGGAAACCCACACGAACAAAAGCGTGAACACGTTAATGTACTTGTGTCTGAAGCATTATTTATCTTTTCCCACAAGCTATCGACTTTTTCACCAGGGAAGACCACTAAATGAAGTAGCAAATAAAAGCTTTTAAAGACACACAAACGCACACATGCACACAGCTGGTAGAAAAGTGCTGAACTTTGCAATAAAAATGCAGATAGTCTCTCCCTCCCTTCTCTGTCTGTATGTCTTTATAATGAGCAGGTTGTGATATGATGTATGGCAGCAATAAGCAAAGCTGCAACACTATTAGTTAACTATTTATATCTCCTATATCACTGAACAGCATTATGTGTTTATGCATGTTTACACGCAGTGCAAGGGCTGCAGAAGTGATCCCATTATTTTGCATTCACAGCGTTCTACCAGTGACGTGTTGCAGAAGAGGGAATTTTAATTAGAATAGTCTGAAGGATTTTCAAGTGCTGTGTTTGTAAAAAGCTGCAAAAGTACGCAGGGGTAAAAGTTAAGTTTAAAAAATGAAAGTTTGATCCAGTAGTCATTGTATTTTCAGACACAACTACAAACATCTGTAGTAGCTATGGCTAATATTTATCAAAGAAAGGAAAAGAATAAAAAGGGCAGATGTGAATGGAAAGAGGAAACTAAGGAAAATGGTGAGGAAAGGAAGGTAAGATGTAAAGAAAAAGCCAAGAAAGGAGTGAATGAGGAGGAAAAGAATGAATGTTGAAACCAGCCAAGTAGACGGTCACAGACCAATGGGTTTGTGATATTTAAAGACGTGTCAGTAGGATCGACAGACAAAGAGGAGGAGGGGAGGACAAGTGTCGGTCTTGTTGTCAACAAAAAACCTCTCCAAACGACGACAATAACGAACCACCTACACACTGTCAGCCGCCTTTCTCCCACTTCACTGTCTCTCTTTCAGCCTTTGTTTCCTTCCTTCCGCCTGCTGTTTACTCTCTGTACATCCACGTCGAGGTTGCGATAGTGTTTGTTTTATGGTTTTTGTGAAGCAAAGACGAAGCTGTCACAAGTAATTTTGGATCTGAATAGACAATAATCTCCGTGGCTTTGTTGAATTTTTTATCTTTTTCTCAGTCCGGCCCACTTTATTGCCCTCCATCAGCGCGATAACTGCAGCGGCCAATACACTCCACCGCAAATAAGCAGCAGATGGCTGTTTCCAAATTTGATCAATGCAAATAATTCTATTAGGTTCTGCTGTACTATTTCAAGTTCCTTATGTTTATCATGGATTATTGACTAATATCAACACTTGTCCCCCAAAAACTCAACATATTTCTCTTGCAAAAAGAGCACATTTTCATTTTCGAGATGGTAGAGCTTTTCCCTTGAAAACAGGGGCTGCTTGTTGTTTTCTGGTTGATTCTTGTAGCTCTAACTTCAAGAAAAATGTAGATAAAGTGAATAAAAAATGAAAGCACCAACTCCTTGAAACACCAGTCCAGCATGAAATATGTGTCAACTAGTAAAAATGTTATCTCAAAAGCAATGTTAAATGTTAGATAAGACTTATTTCTTGTTTTTTTTTTTTTTGGAATGAATCACCTTGCTTATATGTTTTAGGTGTCATTAAGAGAGGTGTGAAATAAACTAGAGACAGCAAAAGCCTTACTTCTATAAAGTAACTCTTCTTTTTTATTGTTTAATTTTCTTTCTCACTTCTTTCTTCTGTAGGCGTGAGTAACTGTTGATCTTAAAGATGTTCACAGTGTCTAATTTTGGTGAATTTTCAAGATTACACCCTCATCATTGTGCTCCTGTTTCCAAAGTGCACATGATAATTTTAAAGAGGATTGAACAGAATGGATCAGCGCTACATTAGCAATCCAACAGAGTTAATATACAGATGTTTAAAGACTGACTTTGTGTCTTTGTAATGTAATAAACCAGAACAGGGATCACTGTCAGAAGTGTTTTTGGACTAAATCACTTTTTATTTGCCCACATACATTGTAGGAGAAAATATAATTATCCTGAATGTAAATCTGAAATATGATAAACAAAATCTGGAATATATTATCTTCATGTCCAGTGTTAAAAGATTGCGTTGAAGTGTCAGAATTTGTGAAGCGCATGTTGAAGTGTCATTGTCAGATTCTACAGAAAATTCTTGACTTGATGTTGTTTTTATATGATGATGTTAAATTTATTTTAACCCATAAAGACCCAAACAACCACCGGTGACCAACAGCATCTACTGATCTAAACTGTTTAATACCTGTTGATCCATTAATCCTATCAATACATGTAAATAATTGGTGTAAAATACAGTTATTCATCTTTTCATGGTCATCAGATATGACCCATTTGGACGTTCAGAGGCTCTGTAGTTACTGTGGAAACACCGTCATCTTCTACAACATTCACCAATAAAACCCATGGAGTTGGATCAATGACAAATGATGGAGATACTTATTTTTGCATTCAGTTTTTGATATATTTAATGAAATGCTCACTTTTTCTTCTGTTTTGTCTGTTTTGATAAAATAACATTGAATTTACTCTGAGTATTTACGAACATCTAAACATAATATAGAAGTTAAATATAAGAAAATACATGATTTACAGTGAAAAAATGCTAAATACAGAGGGTAATATTATAATAAATGGTGATAAATAATTTAAGAAAGGTTAAATAGAGAGAAAAATGTATTTGGGAACTGATACAAAAGTAGCGCTGGGTCTTTACTTCTTTTTTCTTTCTTTTAATTTACCAATAGACTTAGGTCATCATTTCAGTGTCAAAATACTGACATATTGCTCTCTGTTTGCTATAGTGCTCGACTCAAGTACCAATAGTTCTCAAACCCACATTTTTCCGTGGCCATTTGGTTGCAACCCCTTTTTTTAGAATCCCAAACCCCACAGATTTTTCCTAAATACTCTTTGAAACACATTTAAATTGTGATAATATGCTTGTTGTTGAGGCTGTGTGAATTCTTAATATTTGACTTTGATGGCTCTAGGCCCTCTTGTGCAGGCTGTCAATCTCCTCATGTAATCAGTGATCCTAAATCCATATATATTTGCACTTCAGCATCATTGGTAAAAGTCAATAGAAACTTCAGTTGTCACCTTTCAATCAAGTGTTATTGCTACCATGGCAACAGTCGGCTAACCGCTCATCTTTGATGCGTGTGTATCTCAATAAAAAAATTTACTTTAGGTAACGAAGCAATTAAAATGGTGGTTTTGTCTTTTTAACCGCACACCTTGGGTTTTATCCGCCCCGTCCTTTTACCTCAGCCTTTCTTGGCTCTGCCCTTTGTTGTTTTCTCTTCCTTACCTCCTCTCCTCTCCTTCAATTAGTTTTATTTAATGGCCTATTGGTATGGTAAACTCACTCACTCTGTCTTCCCCTCCATCAGTTGTTGTCACTCTGCGTTAGCTGCTACACGCCATTGATCTGTTCTCAACAAGAGATAGTCAGATATCAGGCCCAGGCCCAATTCACTTTGCATTCAGTCCATTGCAAATGTCAATAAAAGCTGCAGCTCATTACCTAATGACACATCACTCAGTTTCTCTGTCTTTTTTCATGTCAGTTGGCTTTGTAATGAAAGCGGTGTACTTTTAGGAACATCAACTTTCTTGATTTATGGAATAATGCTTGAATTTAAAGGGAAAAAAAATGGCTAAAATGAAAATGTTTCTTTTCTTTTTGCTTCTGCAGGGGAGCGGGATTAAGATTATTGACAGAAGATATGGCCAGCCGGTGTATCCGTCCTCGCCAAGCACCAATCATATTGCCCTCCTTCCAGAGAACTTTGTGGTTTCAGACACAGCACAGCCGATAAACCGGAGAGATTTCTTATCTGTGTTGGCAAATGTGACCAAAGTGACAGTCCGGGCCACGTACAGTACTGATCCCAGTGCAGTGTACAGGTAAGACAGCAGCTAGCATGACTGTCAGTTAAACATATCTTCTTTAAAAGAGTGATATCAAACTTTTTTATAATGGAATTATGCGTTTTAAAACATTTCCCTGTGGTCTACATAAACTGTAAATCCTATGCTTGGGTCTGAATGCTTCATTAATGAAACTCCACAGGTCCATCTTCAACCCTATTTCTGAGTAATGACACCAGAAAGATCGTTTTGAGTGCCGGCCCTTTAAAAGCACATGACTCCACCCCCTTCAGGCTGTTGACCATGCTGCTTTGTCCCGTTTAGCCACTTGTGTTTGTTAATACAACCGACAACTGAACATTTTAGGCAATCGGCTCAAAGTTTGCACATACAGGGGTTGGACAAAATAATGGAAGCACCTTCACCTCAAGATGATAATGCCCCAATCCATACAGCTAGAATTGTTAAAGAATGGCATGAGGAACATTCTAATGAAGCTGAGCAGCTCGTATGGCCGGCACAGTCCCCAGACCTCAACATTATTGAGCATTTATGGTCAGTTTTAGAGATTCAAGTAAGACGTCGATTTCCACCGCCATCATCTCTAAAAGAGTTGGAGGGTATTCTAACTGAAGAATGGCTTAAAATTCCTTAGGAAACAATTCACAAGTTGTATGAATCAATACCTCGGAGAATTGAGGCTGTAATTGCTGCAAAAGGCGGACCTACACCATATTAAATTATATTTTGTTGATTTTTTAAGGTGTTTCCATTATTTTGTCCAACCCCTGTATTTTCAGTTTTTACTACAACCGCTGCTGCTGACAAACAGTTATGTCATACTCATCATACTCATGTTCATCGGAAGTCTTGACCTTATATGTGCAAATGTCGTGACGCAACTAATGTCGTGACGCAACTAGTTATAGACGTAACAAATTAACCAGGAATTAAAACAGGTTGTAGAAATCCACTCAACTTTTGCCAAAATAAATATAAAGATAGCTTTGCAGCACCTGGAGGGTTCAAATTCAAACTTTATGAACTATTAGGGTCCAAATACACAAATAAATGAACCAAAGACTAATAAAAGTGGGTTTAGCAAAACATGAGCCTGTTAAATAATATAACGGAGGCTTATGGTCATATAGACAGAGCCTGTATCTTTCAAAGGTTTTTCCTTCTGTTAAAGAAGTTTCCTCCGTACTGTCACCTTGGACTTGGTCTTTAAGGATTTGTTGGGTTTCCTCTCTGTATAGTCTTTTTAAGGCCTTGAGCTAAATTTGTGAAGTACCTTGAGATAATCATGTATTACAATTGCTGTTACATAAATCACACTGGAACAAAAACTACATTTATCATCTACTCGCGTCTCATAACTAGCATCTAACACAAAAAATATGTGCAAATCATGGACAGCTAGGGCTGGGCAATATGGAAAGAAATCATATCACGGTTATTGTTTTCATGTCAGACGATATCGATTTGTATCATGATATAAATCAAATCACAATTTTTATCAAGCTTAAATTTTCTGTTACTCATAAGTTAGTTGAGAAGACATCGGGAAGGACGTCTGTGAAAACATGGATGAATGAATTCTATCGAAATTGTATTGAGCATGTCTTATATTTCTATCGAGGACAAGTTATATCACGATATATATTGTTATCGTTTGATAGCCCAGCCCTATGGACAGCCATCATTAATAGTGTGCAAAAATTCTATCTACAGGGTGGGGAAGCAAAATTTACAATGAACATTTAGCTGTTTTTTCTCAGCAGGCACTACGTCAATTGTTTTGAAACCAAACATATATTGATGTCATAATCATACCTAACACTATTATCCATACCTTTTCAGAAACTTTTGCCCATATGAGTAATCAGGAAAGCAAACGTCAAAAAGTGTGTGATTTGCTGAATGCACTCGTCACACCAAAGGAGATTTCAAAAATAGTTGGAGTGTCCATAAAGACTGTTTATAATGTAAAGAAGAAAATGACTATGAGCAAAACTATTATGAGAAAGTCTGGAAGATACTATTAAAGAAGAATGGGAGAAGTTGTCACACGAATATTTGAGGAACACCTGCGCAAGTTTCAGGAAGCGTGTAAAGGCAGTTATTGAGAAAGAAGGAGGACACATAGAATAAAAACATTTTCTATTATGTCAATTTTCTTGTGGCAAATAAATTCTCATGACTTTCAATAAACTAATTGGTCATACACTGTCTTTCAATCCCTGCCTCAAAATATTGTAAATTTTGCTTCCCCACCCTGCATATATATATATATATATATATATATATATATATATATATATATATATATATATATTATGTCTGAAAAATACATGTTTATGTTTTCTTAAGCACAATATTCATTTGCTAATCAAAGCTGTTTAAGGTGTTTATTATTTTACAGTCTTCGTAAAAGATGTTTCATAAAAACTCCTGCAAGTTAAAATAGATTAACTGAACACTTGTAGTACTAACACACTAAATGACCTCTATAAACAGACTCGCGCTCTCTTGTTTGCTTAACGGCACTGATGCATCGCTCTCTACATTAACCATACTTATCCTGCCACTGAGCCTTTTTATAATGACTGTACTTAAGTGAGAGCGCAAGAAAATGTGAGCAGTATGCTGCGTGCTTAAAGAAATTATATTTGCTATAGTCCGTTATACCAACTCCAGCCTCCTGTTAAAGTGTGTAGGAGAAGCTGTGGTGGTCACTAAAAACATAAAAACACAAAAGTCCACCCTTTAGGGCCAGTCTGAGCTGCTGTAGAAACAGGATGGAGTCTGTGTCGCTGACCCACTCTCACTGTAGCTTAAAATGGCTTTTTCTAAGATAATTGAAACACTACTGAAACTCTACTGAAAACATACATTTTCTTTAATTTCTGTCTGTTGACTCTTCTAAATCCTGTCAACTGCACCTTTAAATAACTGAAAAATATTGACTATTAACAGATTTTATGATGTTTTTGATGTTGCTCAGGATTAAAACCCACAACAGCCTACACATACATACAAATGTATAAATGTCTAATCAGCCACACTCCCTGTTTATGTTTATTAAGGTGGATGGTTGAGGAATGGACTGCTTATCAATGTGCAACACTGCTTGATATTTGTGTGTTTGTGTGTGTATGTGTGTGTAGGCTCCACTTATTTTCAATGCAGGTAGCTAATCCGTCTGCCAGAGGGGAGAGGACAGCATCAGCTGTTGAAATGTGTTCTTGTCCTCCTGGATATTCAGGGACTTCTTGTGAGGTAAACACATACATACAAATGGAATCAAACACAAACTTAGAAAAAGAGTAAAAGCAGCAAATCCATGTAAAACGTGTTTAATAAAATAATATTCAAATAAAAATAATAGTATTAATCACAAGCCCAAATGGAATCAAAAGATTTTTCCACAGGATTCAGCGATTTTCCTTCTTCCTTTTACTGTTTTGTCTATAAAGCATGTTTTGAGAAATTTTGATTTGTGAATTTCTGATGAATTTTTCAAATATTAAAAAAATTGCCTTTACTTATAAGGGAACATGTTTTTATGGCGTATAAAATGGTAATGTTAGACATATCAATATAATTATGAGTTATTGTATGTATTATTGAAGTTATTTTATTTACTTTCTACATATTTGACATATTGATAGTACTGACTTTTGCATAATTGATTCTTCTGAGGTTTTACATATAACCTCAGTGATTGACTAATTAAACAAAAACTACATCACATTGAAAAAGCAGATGTCTTCTTACATAATAAACGCACTTTGAATTCTAACTTGATATGCCGTTGATTTGCATTATTCTGAGAAAACGTCTCCCTAAAAATATTACACTGTTCATGCAGAAAGGATGTAATACAGTGCTAATGAATGCCTTTCATTTTAACAGCACTAACTTAATAAGCTGGCCATTGTACATTCATTATTTTATGTCACACACAAATATATAAACACACTTGCTCTTATTAACACCACTTCACTAAAACAAACAAACAGACGTAATCACACACACATATAGAAACTCACAGCGTTATGCATAACACACGGCTACAGACACACACTTGAGGTGTTAATTAGAAGATCACATGGTAATTAAGGCACAACACAACTTAAAGACACACAACTCTGTGTTTCTGTTTGTGTTCCAGACGTGTATGCCTGGCTTTCGGAGAGTCAACGGGATTCTCTACAACGGTGTATGTGAAGCGTGTCATTGTCATGGACACAGTGCAGTCTGCCACGAGGACACAGGTCACTGTCAGGTAAGATAAGTACAGCGAGTTCATCACAGTAATAATAAAATATGGCCTAATTGTAAGGAAACACAATAACACTAGTGATAATACACTTAAAAATCAACAAACGTATAAAAAGTTGCCACTCATTTTGAGCCTTCCTGCCTTGATGTTAAAGCGGACTCAAATGTTTTAGTTCATTCCATGTCAAATTTGCATAAAACACTCTAGGCTACATCAGTGCTTTTGAATTAGATATACAGGGTGGGGAAGCAAAATTTACAATATTTTGAGGCAGGGATTGAAAGACAGTGTATGACCAATTAGTTTATTGAAAGTCATGAGAATTTATTTGCCACAAGAAAATTTACATAATAGAAAATGTTTTTATTCTATGTGTCCTCCTTCTTTCTCAATAACTGCCTTCACACGCTTCCTGAAACTTGAGCAAGTGTTCCTCAAATATTCGGGTGACAACTTCTCCCATTCTTCTTTAATAGTATCTTCCAGACTTTCTCGTAATAGTTTTGCTCATAGTCATTCTCTTCTTTCCATTATAAACAGCCTTTATGGACACTCCAACTATTTTTGAAATCTCCTTTGGTGTGACGAGTGCATTCAGCAAATCACACACTCTTTGACGTTTGCTTTCCTGATTACTCATATGGGCAAAAGTTTCTGAAAAGGTATGGATAATAGTGTTAGGTATGATTATGATATCAGTATAAGTTTGGTTTCAAAACAATTGACGTAGTGCCTGCTGAGAAAAAACAACTAAACGTTCATTGTAAATTTTGCTTCCCCACCCTGTATGTGATGTACCTCTTCTTCAGTTGTGGTCAAACCAATCAGAGATTGGTATGGATAATAGTGGTCAAACCAATCAGAGAACTGAAGCTTAAGGTTAACTTGCTTTATTATCATTTAAGAAAATACAGTCGCGGAAAAAATTATTGGACCACCCTTGTTTTCTTCACTTTCTTGTTCATTTTAATTTCTAGTATGGCTGTGAAATGAGCATTAAATTTTGTTCTAAGTAGTCTTAAAAAGGTCTTAAAAAGGTCTTAAAATGTCTTAAATAGAATGTGTAGAAACCTGTAGGAACCCTGTATATACAGTCATGGAAAAAATTTATCAAACCACCCTTGTTTTCTTCAATTTCTTGTTCATTTTGATGCCTGGTACAACTAAATGTACATTTGTTTGGACAAATATAATGATAACAAAAATAGCTCATAGGAGTTTAATTTCAGAGCTGATATCTAGCCATTTTCCATGTTTTCTTGATGATAACCAAAATCACTTCAGTTCTTACATCAATAGCTATGGCATTGTACTGACGAAAACAGTGCTTTTCGGCATTCCATGTTTTAGTCACATGATACACACAGGCGTTAGTACTTGATTGCATAACCATTGTTTTTGATAACTTTTGATGGTCTAATAATTTTTTTCTGTGACTGTAGCATTAGCATTAGGACGTAGCATATTAGGAGCAGGGGGATGCTTTTAAAGGCACTCAGACACCCACTCCAGAGCTTAATAAATACCTATGTAGAGGGCACTGACAAGAGAGTTAACCTATATATACCTGTTTTTGATGGTGGGAGAAAGTGGAGGACCTGGAGGAGTCCTGTGTGTCACAGAAAGAACAAGTAAACACAACAGGGGCAGGTGCTAACCACCACGTCGCCCCAGTTGTTTCATCACTCTTTTAACCAACACTAAATAATGCTTACAATTAAAGCTGTTTTTTAGATGGATCTTTGTAGGTATTAAACAAAAACAAAACCCAAACTAGCCCTTTTAGACCTGTGTATGGTGTCTTACGATTCTCTGCCCTAATGTCCCGAACAGTCACACACATCCACCTGGACTATTCAGTTCTTCATTATCATCTTCATCATCATCATCTTCATCATCCTCATTTGTCTTTCTGGCTTTGTTGCATTTTTCCAACTCATGTAGAGGGTGGAGTTAGTCAGAATGAGTAAAGTTAGAATTTTCACATTAGCTCGGCTCTATTGTAAAACACTAATCTGTTTTCCGCTGCTCTTGCAACAGTAAATTTGTAAGACATAATTAAACACCAAATGGAATAAAACCATTTTTTTTTGTTTGTTTTTTTTTTTTTTGTTTTCTGGGAAAGATGTATCAGACATCAAGCCCTACTTAAACAGCACTGATCTGTTTGTCTTTCTTTTGTTTCTTTTCTAAGACAAAAAACAATATGAAATCAACAGTAACACTTCCAATTTTGCCAGTGTGTACCAGACATCAAGTGTTTCTTAAACAGCACTAAACAGTTTTTCTTTCCTAATGTTTCATTCTTTTAACGGCAAACTCACAAGACAACAACAACAAAAAAAAATCCTGTCCAAAAAAAAATCTGCCAGATATGTTTCTTTTTGTTCTGGGAAAGATGTACAAGACATCAAGTGTTTCTTAAATAGCAGATGCTTCCATGAAAAGGCTTTATCCATTTGATTGTTACAGAGTCTAAAAGGCTTGAAAACTGTATTTCTTTTAAGTGTAATTTTCAGTCAGAAAGTTAAATATTTATCATCATTTAGCTACAACATTAGGTCTGTAGTGAGTGAATAAGCTGTCATTTAAATTATTTTGGCATCAGTGTCATTTAGAGGCAGAAAACCCTGAAAAGTTCAGGTAAAGGATGGAAACCCCTGATAGAGCTTTGAAGTAGATGCAGAGGTGGTGACTCGAGTCACATGATTAAAGTCACACTTAAGTCACCGTTTTTAGGAATTAAGACTTTCTCGACTAAAACTGTTGAAAGACTTGACTTAGATTTTTCACTTGACTTGATTCGTTCTGTTTAGAAACATTGAGAGGTCAGTATTTATTGATACTAAAACCAATGGAATAGTTAGAATACATGTCCATGGTTTGGTGTAATAGTAAAGACAGCAGTCGGAGAAGTACAGAGCAGTCACTTCAGTAAAAGATAAGATTAGATTAGATTAGATTAGGTAGAACTTTATTAATCCCTTGAGCAGAGCCCTCAGGAAATTAAGGTTAATACAAAAAGGAAAGAAAATAGCAATAGCAAACAAAAGCAGTAGTGAAAAACAGACAATTGCACACTAGAAAGTACTAGTGGAAATGAATAATAAAGTGGTAATAATAATGATAATTATGCAGTTATTTTATATTGTAATATGCACAGAGTATTATCAGTAATGTACTATTCAGTTCATTTTAACTTTGATTTAATATTTCTTTGTGTTTCGTCATTGTTGTTCATAACTTGTCATTCATTATTATCACATTTGTATAACTTGACTTGTCATGTGCTTGACCAGAACAATGACTTGACTGGTCTTGGTTGGCTTTTAGCAGTGGCTCGACTTGACTTACCTGATTTTTACCACAGACAGTTGAAGATTCAGACTCAAAATTTGCTTGCTGCTTGTACATGTAACTTACCTATACTTCTAATCAAAGGTAACTTCCTCTTTATGTTTCAATGTCATTTGTAATGCCACCAAGACACAACATTAAATGACAAAAAAAAAAAAAAATCGAAATAAAAAATTGGGAGTTCTAAGACTGAATGTAAGTGTTGTACTGAAGTACTGTACTTAATGACAACTTAAGTGTACTTGAGTACACATCTCACATCTCAGAAGATTGGACCGCTTTAGCTGCTTTTCAGATTACAGTTTTTCAGTGGCCAAAGTCACCCTCCGTCTTAAATAAAATCTTTAAAACTCCTTTTGGATTGGCGAGAAAATGCATGGTCAAAAAGACGAAATCAGCTGTTTTTTGGGAGCCCATGAAAAATTTACATTTTACATGATACATCATTGTAGCAGGACAGTGATACTACTAACATACAGTGGTGCGAAAAAGTTTTTGGGCACACCATAAATTTTTGATATGTTGCAATAAGAATTACTCTTAAGTCATTGAACTCTGCTAAGTATTGTTCTAGTCTCCAAACCCACATGCTCCCTTCTGCACGTGCTCTGTTCAAAACTGGATTTTTCAGCAGATAATGAAACACATCCAGGGCATGACATGTTCAAACTGTCAAGAATTTAGTTTTTTCAAATATTTAATGATAATATTGGAGATAATGTAAAATTTTGCAGGTGTATTTTTCCCACAATTGTTTTATGGTCTAATGGAGTATCATGCATTACTATAGATCACAGGTGTCAAACATGCGGCCTGGGGGCTAAATCCGGCTGGTCAAAGAGTCCAGTCCAGCCCTTGGGATGAATTTGTGAAATGCAAAAATTACACTAAGATATTAACAATCCTTTTAGTTCAGGTTCCACATTCAGACCAATTCAATCTCAAGTGGGCAGGACCAGTAAAATCTATCATAATAACATAGAAATAATGACAACTTCAAATTTTTCTCTTTGTAAATGTAAATATTTTCATGTATTTACACTAAAACAAAGTATAATTTTGCAAAAAAATGTGAATAACCTGAACAAATATGAACAACCTGAAATGTCTTAAGAGAAGTAAGTACAATTTTAACAATATTTTGTCAGTTATTAAATATTTTGTGTATTTGTAGATCCACTGTGATCTGTAAGTTATAATGTACATGTGGAAGTGATAAACTGAGGCAGAATATTGTTAAAATTATACTTATTTTTTCAGTTTGTTCATGTTATGTACATCTTTTGAAAAGATAATTTGTAGATGTAAACCTTTTCATAACGTAAATTTACTTTTTTCGCTCTAAAACATAGAGAAAAGTTTGGAGTTGACATTATTTATATACTATTATGTTATTATTTTACTGGTTCGGCCCACTTGAGATCAAATTTGGCTGAATGTGGCCCCTGAACTAGAATGAGTTTGACACCCCTGCTATAGATCAAACTACGCAACAGTATATAAGATAAGATACGACATAAGTTAAAATGAGTCACCCATTAGAAAAATGCAACATTCAGATTAATGCAGCAGTAGAATAAAACCTTAAGGGTCACATGGTCTATATTAAACATTGTCAGGGACCATTTTACTGCACAATGACTACTTATATTTTTCATACTTAGTGCATTTTTTTGATAAAATGTATGGAAATATGTAGGGAACATTTAGTGGTATTTGCACTTTGACTTAAATAAAGGATTTGAATACTTTTTCTATCACTGCAAGTTCAGATTATTCTTTTTCTCCTTGACTACTGTCGTCTGGTAACCACCACCTAGTGGCCGTTGAATAACCTGCATGTGAAAACCCCCTCACACACAGGAACAGTACACACCTAACCTGCTCATGCACATCTGCACACACACATTGTCACTCCCAGTCTACACTGCGCCTCAGGCTTAAGCTGTCAGTTAGCATCAAACCAAATACACACCCTGTTTCTCACACACACACACACACACACACACACACACACACACACACACACACACACACACACTCCTTCATGCACATACAGCTGTGGGTTTTGTATTGCTATGTTATGTTTCATTATAGATGAGGAGGATCCTGGGAAATGTCAGGTTGAGAACACACACACACTGTGCAAGACAAAGACAGACAGACATACAGACGGATGGACAGACAGGCACTTTTTCTCTTAGTTTGCACACACACACAGACAAGACACACAGACATCTTGACGTGCACTCACTGATAGACATGCTCACAAACACACACACCCTCTACATATTCATACACAGTGACAGCAGACAGACAGATGCACACACACTCTTCCCCTGAGGACTGTGTCTGTGAAGAGGCTGTAGCTGAATGACTGAATGATGCCATAGTCCTATAGGTTAATACTGTGTGTGTGTGTGTGTTTCTGCACTCAAGGGAGATTTGATGCAAGAAAAAAATAAATTGAAACATAGTTGACATACACGCTCCCTCATGCACACAAACACAAATAAAAACATGGGGGAAATCTGTCATGTGCCATAACATTGTTCAATATAGTGATGATATGATTTGCACTGCTGACAGTGAACAGTCGACGTCCACTGGATAAAGATAGTAACTAATTTACTTAAACAGTTTATATGTATGACAGCTTAACTACCATATGCTAGGTTTTTAGGTTTTTCTTACTCCCTTAAAATATTTTTCTGTGAAACTAAAAATCCATCACAGAAAGACAAGATAAAAACATATAATTTCAGCAATTAAATGCATATAAATCATCATGTCCATAGGTTTCCAAGAGGTTTCCAGATACATTTAGACAGTGTATGCAAATTTTTTAAAAAAATCACTGCAATCCTTATTTTATAAGATGACATTATTTATTGTTCATCATGGATACTACCAAATGAACTTGATAAATGTTGGACCACAGTATGAACACATAAATATGAAAACTTGGTTGATATGTGAAGATATTCTTTTTTCACATGTCCTGCATAACACAAGGAATGTTTATTTGTAGAGTATCTTGTTTGTGTACCATTGCAACGTTTACATAGTGACGAGACAAAATACAAATTTACATGCATTGCAGTACATTCCCATAAAAGATCTTAATGGGAATTTACTGTAAATTTAGAAGTAACAACACGGTTTAAACAAAATAAACGGTTAGACATCTTTATGAATCAGGGAAATAGATTAATTGGAAACAAAATGCCTGTGTAACCACAGAGTAATTATTCATTAATAATGTTTCTTCTCCAGTAATCTACTTTGTATATTATTTTGTTGTGTAATATAATTTGGGAGTTAATTCCAGTATTCAATTATTACCCCGTCCCCCGAAGGGGAGGGAAAGGGTGTTGTTTTTGGTTTGGTTTGGTTTGTTTGTTTAACTCTCTAGCAGCAAAACTGTTGGCTGAATTCATACCAAACTGGGTTTATAGATTGTCAGGGACCCAGAATAGATGTCATTGCATCTTGTGAAAAGTAGGTCAAACTTAAACATTTTTATAAATTTTGTAAATCTTTTTTTTTTCTCCCATTTACTTATAATGGGCCAAATTTCAAATGTCTATAAAAACATCACTTTTGTTTCAATTTACTTAAAACTTGGCACGTATATAGAGGCAATGGATGTGCTGACATCAGCGCACACACAGACATGATGACATCAGCTGGACTGATAATGAAATAAGCTACAATACGTGCAAGGGGCGGGGTTTGTTGTGCCTGGCACCACTTGTATATATATTACTGATAATTTTTTTGTTTGTTTTCTTAAAGTTTTCTTTTTCTTGTTTTCTTTTAAGCAAAACATTCTTCTGCAGTATGCTTTGTTGAATAATTACCTCCGCCAAGGAGGTTATGTTTTTGCCGGTGTTGGTTTGTCTGTCTGTCTGTCCGTGTGCAAGATAACTCAAAAAGTTATGGACAGATTTGGATGAAAATTTCAAGAAATGTTAATACTGGCACAAGGAACAAATGATTAAATTTTGGTGGTGATCGGGGAGGTGGCACTGATCTGCCTTGGCAGAGGTCTGCGCTCTCCGAGTGCTTTTCTAGTTGTAAAAGTTGTGAAAAATATAACAGTGAACACACTGCTTTTCACTGCAAATAAATGCATATGATTTCATAATCATCTATAGCTCAACAAGTTCCACCATGTTAACTCTATGAACCTTATGTGAACAAAAACATGAAAATAAAGAAACACCATGTGATTGTTCACTGGAGTGCAAAAACACAGAGGCAATTACTGGGCAATGTTGGTGTCATAGGTTAAAAAAAAAAAAAATACAGTTTTGCAGCTCTTAGACCGTTCGCTGTGGCTGCGCCTAAAGATGCTATCTGCTTCGTTACTATGGTAACACTGTGTGATGCTAATCTGGGACCATATAATTAACCTTGACCTCTTCAGGATTGTTCCCCTCGCTGCTGTCTGCTTGATAATAATTACACTTGACAGGTTTATTTTTCTTTTATAAAAATGTATCGACTAATGTCTTGTGTTATCTTATTGCGGTGAGTTAATGTTAATAAAGTAATGAGCCCTAATTATATTCCCCAAATGAGTTACCTGTTCTCTACCTCTATGGCCTGTAAGCATTAATGTAGGCAGAGAATCACTTTTTATTCAACTTAAGTCAATAAAATCAACTAGATACTTGCCTATTATTCAACCTAATTTTCAGTTTAATTATTTTGTGCTAATGATAGTTGTGTTTAGCATTTTTTTGCACTGCACTCCTTTTGGAAATGATGTGAAGTTAGCTTTTACTGTCAACTATGTGTTCACCTATCATTCCATACTAAGCAGACTGAAGAGAAATGAGTTGATTAAATATCATTTAACAGAATTTCTCTGTCTTTTATGAATTAAAACTACTAAATGAAAATGACCAGTGCTTGTAAAGTATATGTACTGGAAAAGTAGAGATCTCTTTCTAAATTACATTAAAGGTATAATGTAGTATTGAAGTAAGGCGTTTTTCATCATTTTTGTATTCAGAATTTTCAGTAATCAGTGGAGTCATACTCTCCATAATTCCTCCAAAAACTAGATCATGTCAGCATCAGTGGCTCTCCCACTCGATCATGTTCTGCAAATGCATCCTGAGGATCTGATGGTTTGATCCATGACTAAACAAATAACACAAAATACAAACTGGGTAAAGGGAAGTATGTTTTTTTCTGTTATATTTATTGATAGCTGAACTTTATTTGGCTGTGATATGTTAGAATAATACATAATGGGGTGCCATTTTGTTGCAGACTGTGATGAAAGAGTAGTTTCATATTCTATGACTATGGCTCAAACATGTATCCCTTTAAAACCAAAAACGTAATAGATGGAGCATCCATTGTCCAGGTTGTGGTAGTGGTCACTTGAGACTGCACCTTTTTTCTTTTACTATTTTTATGAGGTTTCTGAACTCGGAATGTAACTTTGTTTTACACAGACTTAATTGACTTTTTCAACTAATTATCAGTACATGAAAAAGGTAAAATAACTTATTACCAAACTTCCCAACCTGCAGTCTTGGTTCCCAAAGTTATTTTTTGTGCTCTGGTTTGTTCAGTTTTGATTTTAGATATCCATATGTTAAATAAGATCACAACAGAAAACTTACTGGATCAAAAGTCAATACATTAGACAATTTGAAAGGATATCTTTCAGTCCTCTGGGACCACTTAACCCATAAAGACCCAGTGCTACTTTTGTGTCAGTTCCCAAATATTTTTTTCTCTATTTCTAACTTTTCTTAAGTGATTTATCACCATTTACTGTTTTATTATGTTCAGTATTTTGCCTTCTTAAATGAAAATCAGGTATTTTCCTATATTTATTTCACTGATCATGATTGATGTCCATAAAAGCTCAAAAGTAAGTTGAAGGTTATTCTATCAAAAACAGAGAAAATGGAGGAAAAAGTGACTTTTTTCAGTCAAATATATCATGAACTGAACATAAACCCAGTGTGTCCATTCACTATCATTGATCCAACTCCATGGGTTTTACTGGTGAATCAGTGTGGTAGAAGATGACGGTGTTTCAACGGTAACTACAGAGACTCTGAACGTCCAAATGGATCATATCTGATGACCATGAAAAGATAAATACAAACTGTATTTTACACCAATTATTTACATGTATTGATAGGATTAATGGATCTGCAGGTATTTAACTTTTTATATCAGTAAATGACTTTGGTCGCCAGTGGATGTTTGGGTCTTTATGGGTTAATCCCTCAAAAAAGGTATTTAAATAAAAAGATAAACAGGACAAACCAAACGCAAATATACATTTTCAGGTGAAATCACTTCATTCTTGTGGTTTTTCTTTGTGTAGTTTGGGGTGGCTCAGCTTTTCTTAGTGGGAGTTTCAATGAAAACAGTGTTGGAAACCACTGACTCACTTGAAACATTTTAATCAAAATGTCTAGGCTGATTTTTATCACCGAAGAGGCAAAATAATCTTCCCGTCTCTAAGGTTTGATAACTGATCAGATGACTTATCTACCAAAAAAGTAATTTGTTCTGCTGACGTGACTGAACTTTGCCCATGTGTCTGCTCTAGGATTGTTCCCACCACACCACTGGCCCCCACTGTGACACATGCCTACCTGGTTACTATGGTAACGCCACCCGGGGGTCACCGGCGGACTGTCAGCCCTGTGCCTGCCCCCTCAATCTGCCTGGCAACAAGTGAGTTCTCAATCCAACAGAGCTTGCGCCACCGTGACACGACAATTTAATCAAAAGCCTCAATCTACTGCAGACATCCCTGCAGTATATCTACAACCCCGATGGCCTTTATGTCTCGCTTTCTGACTGATTTTGTCAGAATAAACTCCTCAAACTCTTTGTCCTTAAAGGATCTCACTACAGAGGCTTCATTATTGAGAGCAGAAATCGCCATAAATACATGCATAGAGATATCCACACTGCAGGTAGAAATAACATTGTAAACGGAGACACATTCGTTACAGCGAAAAATGTCAGTCATTAACGGAAGGCAACTGTGGCAATTTCAACAACCCATGTGCTATTTAAGTTGTTTTTCTTTATCAACATATGGAATGTCTACATCACAGGCTTCAGACTTAGTAGTTCGTGGTGCCACAAGTTCAGGTTTCTGCATAAAAAGGAGGGCAGCATAATTACAACTGCGCACATTGTTCACCAACCATTCTTCATCATTTTTAGCAGGTAATTAATAAGTAATTAATTAATCACAGAATTTGCCCTTCATGTAGGTACTAGGGCACTTCTCATTAAAGTACATATGTGCAAAAGTTATTCTCATGAGTGTAAAAAACTAGGCTTTGGTTAAACACATTATCTACGCTGCCTGGAGTATTTAATTTTAGTTTAGTTTAGTCTATACAACCATATAACTGGCAAAATGTATGGTACTTAAATACATTTGCAAAAGAAATGGTGATACCCTATTGAAATGAAGCAAACAGTGAAAAGAACTTTGCTTTTTTAGAAAAAAGAAATGGTAATGGAAGCACTTAGCTCAGTCCTGCATTAAAGAGGACCTGAGACATTAAGTACTATTACTGCGGTCTATTTTTTAGTAGTGCGCAAGCTAGCAACAGTTCACTTAGAGGGGAAATTTAAAATAAATAAATAAAAATAATAAGTGCAAGTTATTTCAACAACCTAAAATATTTGGGAGTTTTGAGATATTATTTGTAGCTCTAGCCATTTTTTTTAATCTATTAATTGCATATTTGTATTTTTTTAGTGATACTTTCTCTGTTTTCATTGCTTTTAGTATTAATTCTAACTGATCAAGTTGAGACATTATTTCCTAATTCAGGTCCAAACCTGTTCATCCTTCTGTATTTAATCTGCTGCAGTACGATGATCATAAAAGGCATCCATTTGTCATTCTTCCACTTTGCATGTGAAGATAAAGACGAAGTGGATGAAGCTGTTAAGTAAAGTTTCAGGTCTTAATCACACCATGCATTGCACAAATTGGGTTTTTTGGGTTCAGATCAGATCAGGTAGTGACTCTGTTTGCCATATCAGTGGGACTTTAATGTGCTAATATGCTAAAACTAATATCGGATGTTTGCAAAAAGATCTGTGTAACTTTTGCTTGTGAGTTGACTTCTTTATTTTTGTGAAGAAAAGTAAGTTCTGAACTCAGACACCTGCCAAAATCATGACCTATTCTTTTTCTGTAATATCTTAAATTGACCAGAGAGAGATGCTGTACACTAGGTGCACAAATGTCACCAGAATGGACACACACACACACACACACACACACACACACACACACACACACACACACACACAATTACATATGTGTGTGAACACAGACAAGAGCAGCTGAGAATTTTCATGCAGTCATGATGCGTCATGTTCAAAACTCTCCGAGCTAAAGGAAGACACAACTCTCTCTCTCCGACCCCTGCAGTAATAATAGCTTGAAAGTGCTGTGCCTTTCAGCCTCTCAGAATAACCGAGTCGCTTACGTTCCCCAAAGCCAATCACTCAAGCAGCCGTCAGACTGTACCATTTAGCAGGAATGTCAAACCTTTTATAATATCTTGTAAAGTGATGTCGATAGTACTTACAGGAGAAGAAACAATTCACAGCCAATCAATAGAAACCAGTTTAGTCCTCTTTATTTACACTCAGGGCTAATTACTATGCTTCCAAAGAAATCTGCATCCTGTTTGTCTAACCAGTTTCTCAAAATTAATTATGTTTGGTGAAAAGGTGAAGTGAAATTGCTCTAGGCAATAACACAACTTTTTCTTTTTTCTTTTTTTCAAATAATTTTTGCCAGCAAACACTGCCACTTCTATAACAGTAGAGGTTTATTTTTTCTAGACCATTTTTCTGTAGCTGGTAACCACATACAAGATGAGTAGACGTGATGTCTTAATTGACATAATTCTTAGACATGATATGCTCACGTCAAATAAGATAAATCCTGCAAATCATTTAAAGTGTATTGTAGCTGGGAAGAAAGTAAAATGGAGAACAAACTGTGATAAATGATGTATTTGTTGGAAAAGTTTTGAGCCTGTAATTATGAAAATTTGAGAATTTCTCAGCCTTAAATTCAACAATAATAATAATAATAATAATAACAAATATATACTCAGCACAGTTGCAGTACTCTGTTATATATCTCTCTCTGTCTTGTCAAATAAATAAAATCTATTACATTTTTTTTTCCTTAGCACATCTCACATTTTCATATTAATCCAGCAACAAGCAATCAACAGTGTTTTGAAAAGGTGTGATACTGTCTTCTCCACTGTAATCACAGCTGAATTACACCCCCCCCCCCCCCCCCCCCCCCAAACAGTGAATGAAATCTGCAACAAAGAATTGAAAAGGCAATACAAAAACTGTTTGACTTAAAAAACTGAGCTGCTATACCAGTGTCCTATTTTAGAGGTAGAAAAAAATGGTTTGGGTTCGAAGTGGTTAACAAGAAAAGCATCAGTATTATAGTCTCAGTCGCTTTTTGAATAACACTTTACACCTTCTTTTTGGGTTTTATTTTGAAGGTTGTCAAATGAAAAGATTCTGCATAAATAAAGTTGACTGAACTTTAACACAGCCCCTATACTCACCTGTGTTTGATCCATACAGCACCTTAACTTAACCAGTGATGAGCATGATTAGTTTAAATAATTAAGTATATAGATGGACATATTTAGTGCTTTTTTTGGTGTATTTTTGTTTACATGCGCAGTCCCAGCAGGCTCCACTCTTTCAGCCGGCGAGTCTGTCAGTCAGTGACTCAGTCTGGGGCCTGGAACCTGAGCCAGCAGAACTATCTATAGTTTATGCAAGTGGGAGGGAGACTATTGCTTTACTCAGTCTCTCACTCTCAGTTCTTGTAGGAAACAAGGAGGAAGAGTTGAGAATATAGAAGTTCAGATGTGTGTGTTTGTGTGTGTGAGGTGGAAAAAGGTGGAAAATAAGTGTGTGTGTTTGAGAGTGTGGATGTGACACGGTGGGAAGTGAAAGTGGGAACAAAAGAGAGCAACAATGGCCTTACCTCGTCTCTGTCCTCTCCTCTTCCTCCTCTTCCTCCTCCCTGTCTTCACACTGGGACAACGCTACCGGCTCCATCAACAACCTCAACAAAAACAACCGCGTCGCCATGGTAACCTCAACAGCTTCAGCCCGACTTGCCACTTGGGTGTAGAAGGGGAGCAGATTTGTGACCAGTGCCCACCTGGATATTCAGGGCCCAGATGCGACAGGTAACACACACAAAACCCCCTCTGAATGTGAAAAGGTGTGGACGAACTGCTGGTTTTGCAGCCGTTGTGTCTAGTGTTTATCAGAAGAACAACCTCAGTTATGTTTTTTTCAGATCAGATCTTTTTATGAACTTGATATCGTCAACCAAAAGTAAAATCCACACTCAACATTTAGTTCGAACTTAAAATATGTTGACGAGTAAATAATACATTCTGTGTGTTTCTCGGCCTAATTGTGAACTATTCACATTTTAACCCTTTCATGCACTGTCCACTCCAGTGGACAGTTCTTCTCCAGCTGTTCTCTTGTATATTAATGGGTTTTGTTGTTTTAGTTCCATATCAGCCAACACAGTGGACACTTATGCACCATCCCATACACTGTAATTCAGATCATTACTGTAACTTTGCTGTTCTTGATAAACCTGATCTGCACTAACATGTTTGAGTGTAAATCAATTATTTGTTAGACAAGAAGGTTTTTTTTTTTGCATATTATCTCCATGAAGTGAGTAATTACTAGCATTAGAATATGTTAAAATGTGAGAAGACATCAGATTAGCAGCATTAAAAATGTTTTTATTTCATTGTTTTCATATCACTTTCTGATATTGGGTTTTAAACACGTTTCTTTACTTCAAAAATTAAATGCATGGATATTTTTGTAACTCCATAGAAAAAAAAAAACTCGATTGCATTGTGTTTTTCATGGCTAAACACTGACGAAAAAAATCTTGACTAAGGTTCTCATAATTCGTGCATGAAAGGGTTAATTTAGCAAAACAATGCAAATCTCAAAAATGACGCTTTAGTTACTGTTATGGTTCCTCAAATTGGCTGCTTGGAAATAATTCAAGTATATCTGGAGCTGAATGAGAACAAAATCCTGTGCTTGTTAACTGATGTTAGTGTCCCATTGTCCATCTAGCTTTCTGTCCAGAGCACATTTATTAGTTGAGTGACATTCTTGTTCCATTAGCTGTGACTGTCTTTTCAAATCCAGGACTAATGAGAAGTCTCTCTGGATGCTAGCCTTGTTAAAACTTCAGGCTATTCTGTCATGTGGTGACGCAGGCCGAGTAAATATAGTCACCACCCAGGCTCACTGAAATATATTTGTATTGGGATGAAACTTCTCACAGCAAAAAAAAAAAAAAAAAAAAAAAAAAAAATTACTTGACCCTGTTGAATTATTTTGAGTATGGTGCAGACAAAAAATACTTACAAAACAGGCTCAAGTGAAAAGATTTTTGTCTAAAAAGTCAGACATCCAGAACCTACAGAAAAAGACATTGAACATCAGCTGAATGTTTTGGACACTATTGTGCAATTTGAGTGTTAGAGCAAACCTGAAGTGTCAAGTGCTTGATAGGTTTTAGGATTAATAACAGTACAGTATTTTTTTTTTTTTAAAGAGGAATGTTTCTTCGACATACTTGTTCCAAGGTCTTGGTAACATGGCTGTCAAAAAGGTCACATAGAAAAGATCTTTTTCATTAGTTACAACAAGGTGCTCTGTAACAGGGTTTCTTAAACCGATCATCTGATTTTACACCATAGAATGTCTTACACATTTCACAGGTTGTGAAAAATGACCGGATTCTTAAAACTGACATGCTTGATAGGTTCTTTTTTATTTTTTTGTTGTTGCACCATTGAGCAAAATTTCCATAATTAGTTGTAAACATATGAAGATAAGATAGTATTTTATTTTTTTAAGCGTCTTTGAGTACCTAGACAAGCGCTATATAAAACAGATTTATTATTATTATTATTATTATCATTATTATTATTATTATTATTATTATTATTATTATTATTGTTGTTGTTGTTGTTGTTGTTGTTGTTATTTATTAATTCTGAGGGAAATTAAGGGATATGTCAGCTGCTCCTAGTCACAAGAGTAAAATTGAGACATAATTCAAGTGGTCTGAGAGGACATGACACTTTTGTATCTACTCTGTCCCTGTGTTTTTGGGCTGTAGAAAATCTACCACATGATTTCTTGATTTTAGTTTGGACAGGTCAGGTGGATAAGTACATGATTGCCAGCTGTAACTGCCAATTGCTGACGAAATTACTCCAGGTTCATGTATACTAATATGTAGCCATTTGATTTGGAATGGGAGAGCTTCAAATTCAGACAGTTTCACCCCTGATTTTGGCTCCTGCAGTTCTCAGTTGCAATACTATAAGTCCTAATTTTAGATATATTAACCGCAGTACAAAGCAAAACCAATATTAAACTGACAAGCGCAAATGCCAACTGTGCTGACCATCCAGAATACATTGCTGAATGCTTTGTAATCGGTTAAAATGATTTCTGATAGCACTACTTTCATCTAATACCAGGAAGTGCAAGTTCAAGAATTGCAGCCTGGGAACATTGCATGAGGTTAAGGGCTGAAAATGACAAATGAATCAATGATGAACGATGGATTAATGAGTAGAATTTAGAGTTGCATGAATGGTCGGAAAAATGTGAAGTTGCTGTAAAATGCTACTTTTAAATCCCTGCAATCTCGACTTTTTCTGTGTTCACGTTGAGCATGATTGACCGTCATCAAATCCCCACCCCAGTGTGAACCACACTGCATAAACAACCAGTTGGTCTAGAAGTGGATTCATAATGGTCTAAAAATGTTACTTGTTGAAATCTCTCTTTATGGTACCTTTGTAGAAAACATAATAGGACTGATTTACCTGGCCGAATTTACTTGGTGATGACTCAGAAGAAGTCTTCACACTCCTGAGCAACAATTTAAAACTGTGTATGGCTGCTGTGCTGCTTATATAACCTGCATATTGAGTGGGACATACTGTATATATTTCCTTTTGCATCCAATTTTCTTCTGGTTTGTCACAGAAGGCCACACTGCCGTATAATGTCAGCTACTACGATGTATTTGTCCTTGAATTTTATGCTACTCAAAGTAGAATTTCTGCATCAGTCCCTGTCTTATTACTTTTTGAAAACTAGGAATATTTTAAAGTTGCAACTACACAGCTTCATCTTTGTGTGTAGTTTCTGTCGTGAATGCAGAAAAACTTGTCTTTTGCAAAAAACACTGGTGCAAATTTAATGGATATGAACATCACAGATTTGTATATTTCTTAGATTTCTGCTGATGTTTGATAGCTATGTTAACCCATAAAGATCCAGTGCTACCTTTGTGGTAGTTCCCAAATACTTTTTTTCCTCTATATTTAACATTTCCCTAAGTGATTTAACACCATTTATTATAAAAAAAATCCTCCGTATTCTGCATATTTTAGCGAAACCAAGTATTTTCCAATATTTAAAGGAGTAATATTTTGCTTTTTAAATGAAATTATACATTTTAAAACATTTCCCTGTGGTCTACTTAAACTGTAAATTCTATGCTTGGGTCTGAATTCTTCATTAATTCAACTCCACAGGTCCATCTTCAACCCTGTTTCTGAGTAATGATACCAGAAAGGTCATTTTGCGCGCTGGCCCTTTAAATGCAAATGAGCCACTTCATGCCCCACCCCCTCCAGGTTGTTGACTGTGCTGCTCTGTCCCGTTGGGTTTACCAAAATATGACCCCTTTAATATCCTGATCATATGGATGTTCATAAAAGCTCAGATGAAAGTTAAGGGTTAAAACTGAAGAAAAAGTGACTTTTTCTGTAAAAATCTGTCAAAACTGAACATAAACCCAATGTGTCCATCTACTGTCCTTTATCAAATGGGTTTTACTGGTGAATCAATGATGTCGAAGACGACGGCGTTTCCATGTTCACTACGGAGCTTCGGAACGTCCAAATGGGTCATATCTGATGATGAAAAGATGAGAAACTGTATTTTACACCAGTTATTTACATGGATTTATAGGATTAGTGGATCAGCATGTATGAAACAGTTTAGATCAGTAGGTGGTTTGTGGCACCGGTGGCTCACTGGGTCTCTAAGGGTTAAAATGTTTTCAAATATTCAAGGTAATGTGTTTTCATTGACTGTCAGTTCATATATTGGGATAAATGAGTGACAGGCGGTGCAGCGGTTAGTACTGAAGCAAGAAAGTTCTAGCTGGGCCTTCTTCCCACAATCTGAAGACATTTATATTCATAGCTTAACTGGTCGTTGTACATAGCCTGTAGGACCAAATGTGAAAGTAAACAGTTGTTTGTCTGTGGTAACATGTTCAGGGTATACCTGTGTGATTTTATATCATGAATAATAAATATCATAAATATATATATATATATATATATATATATATATATATATATATATATATATATATAATTATCAAAATAGATCAATATATATATAAATACAAGAAAGGATCCTCTTTTTACCTCATTGCGTAGCCCTAGACAGTATTACATCATTAGCATATATCAAATGCTCAGTGTACTCCGGATGACTTCAAAAGCATTGGTTAGAAGGTTTTGGTTGGTGGTGGATGTTTGGGTCTTTATCAGTTAATGTTTATGTTATGTTAATGGTTTTTTTTTCTTTTAAGTCAACACCTAAAGTGATAATGACTTGTCTTTTCTGAAGGCTTTGGGTTGTCAGAGTAACAAGACTGTTTACTGGTTGAATTTCTTCTTTACTGTCTATTTAGAAGGTTGGTATTGAAACTGATGATGATGGTGATAGCTTTAGCCTTGTAAATACAGTAAAAACACTTTATTTAAATACAGAAGGCAGAGGTTCATTTAAGCTTTATCGAGGACTTTGTTGTGTGTTGCGCTCTCTGCTCTGAATACTCCGCATGCCGCGCCGAGCCGAATCTCTCTGGCTGCCTTTTAGTCTTTTAATAACCCTCCTTTGCTGCTGGAAGGCACATTGACTCATTGTCGGTCCATTTTTTAACTTGTGTGTCACGGAGTGGTATCTGTAGAATGTGCCACTACGACACAGACGTTGACAAATATAGTCAAGTGTCGACAGGAGGTCCAACTCTGGGGACCCAGATAATGTTAACACAACTCAAATCTGTGCTCTGTTTGGCATGAACGCCTAACATTTGGTTGAGATAGTCTTGAAATTTTATCAGGCACTCTGGCATGTGGAAATTTTGCACTTAAGTCGTCATGTGGTAAAAGACACTCCTGTGCATTTTGGTCTGATTTATAGATGTACTGTTTCTATTACTGCTGCTCATCCTCCTGTATGTGAGGACAGTAAGTGAGGTTAATTACTTACAAAAGATCCAAGGCACTTGATTTTTCATATATTATGCTGATAGGAAGCAAAAGGATAGACTGTTGTGTGGAGAAGGGGTGGGATTAAATAAGTTATACTTGGTCCCACTCCTTTTAGAATGTGCAAATGAAGTCATACTTTTTTTCATGTACAATGTATAGGGCGGGGAAGCAAAATATACAAGGAACATTTAGTTGTTTTTTCTCAGCAGGCACTACGTCAATTGTTTTGAAACCAAACATATATTGATGTCATAATCATACCTAACACTATTATCCATACCTTTTCAGAAACTTTTGCCCATATGAGTAATCAGGAAAGCAAACGTCAAAGAGTGTGTGATTTGCTGAATGCACTCGTCACACCAAAGGACATTTCAAAAATAGTTGGAGTGTCCATAAAGACTGTTTATAATGGAAAGAAGAGAATGACTATGAGCAAAACTATTACAAGAAAGTCTGGAAGATACTATTAAAGAAGAATGGGAGAAGTTGTCACCCGAATATTTGAGAAACACTTGCGCAGGTTTCAGGAAGCGTGTGAAGGCAGTTATTGAGAAAGAAGGAGGACACATAAAATAAAAACATTTTCTATTATGTAAATTTTCTTGTGGCAAATAAATTCTCATGACTTTCAATAGACTAATTGGTCATACACTGTCTTTCAATCCCTGCCTCAAAATATTGTAAATTTTGCTTCCCCACCCTGTATAGGTTTTTTCCCATGCTGTCTTACTCTCTGTTTTATTTCTAAGGACTACTTTTGTTTTGTTGCATATTTGAAATAAACTAAACTTAAAAAAAAAAAAAAAAAAAATGGTGAGGAAGTCTTGAAAGGTTATCAGGCACTCTGGCATGTGGAAATTTTGCACTAAATTCGTCATGTAAAAGACACTCTTGTGCATTTTGGTCTGATTATAAACACACTGTTTCTATTATTTCTGCTCTCTGTGTTGGTTTGACACAGACAGGAACAGGGATGCATTCAGTGTACAGTGAAACTTAGAAATCTCCACTGTTTCGATAAATTACATGCTTAGAATTCTACAGTCAAATGACCTCAAACATACCTTCATTTGTTTAAATATGCAGGTCTACAACTGTAACTGCACTTACTAAACATGGAGGCTTATGTATACATTTTCACTACAACTTGTCTTGTATCGGTGCTCGGTCAGTTCATCATACACAGGGTACCCTTAGAGCATTATTTTCTGACATACTAGTTAGTCTGACAGATGGCTGTGTAATGTATATAGTTTTGGTTTCATAGATTTTAAAGCCAAAGAGACAAATACACAAATTAACACATCATGAAATGGTACATGAACATTGATTTCCACAAACTTTGGAGTGTCCCCATTGCCACTCCAGCCACCTTTCAGTATGCGTTTTCCTCACATAATAATATCACCTGGCACATGTCGTCTATTTCTGACATCTAAGGATTTACTTTGACGTCTTTTCTGTGGTGAAAATCGACACTATAGGTGTATGCTGGGCTTTGAAAAAGGATGCTAAAGGGTCATGACATGCAACAGTGTGTGACAGCTTGGGAATGAGAAGATTTAGTCAGTGAACCATATATTTTTAAGCTTCAGGGTGTACCAAGATGGTCTTTGAACTGGCATCATTATCAAAATGGATTGACAAAAAACTGAAAATGCATCACCTTCTTCTTTCTCTTTTTCTGTTTTTTTTTTTTTTTTTTTTTTAAATTGACATGCTCAGATATTTTGTGGTGATATTTTGTATCCACTTGTACTTATCAAGTATAGACACAACATTTAGAGCAGGGGTGTCAAACTCATTTTAGTTCAGCGGATACATATACAGCCACATTTTGACCAGTAAAATAATAGAAGAATACATATACAGCCACATTTTGACCAGTAAAATAATAGAAGAATATCATAGAAATAATGACAACTTCAATTTTTTTGTTGTTTTAGTGCAAAAAAAGTAAAATGTATGAAAATGTTCATATTACAAAACATAACAGGTCCACACTTGAAAACCCTCAGTCCATGCCAGGGTTTCTTTATCATTTACTACCCCCCCCCCGCGAGTTGAGAACTATTTATGCATGCCAAAGTTTTTGCTCATATGGACAGACAGACGGACAATGAACTGATGACAGTACCCTGCAGTGAGGGCCGAGAGTAAAAATGTGATGAAAAATGTGGATAACCTGAACATCCATAAACAACCTGAAATGTCTTCAGGTAAAATAAATGCAATTTTAATAACAATATTATGCCTCAGCTTATCATTTACACATGTGCGTTACAACTTCCAGATCATAGTGGATGTACAAAGCCACAAAACTTTCAGGAACAGGCACCTGGAACTGAAAATATAGCATTCAACTTCATGATCAATACAACTTGTCTAGACTTGGTGATACTCTTGACTGTCAATGTCTTCATTGTAATTTTTGGATTTTGCAGACTTTACAAATTCATCCTATGGCCTGGATTGACACAGGTTTTTGGCCCAGAGTCATGTTTGTCACCCTTGACGTAATCAAACCAGTGGTTGTCAACCTTCAGTAATTTTACATGTCAGTAGTCAAACACATGCCATGCTGTGTCTTTAGAAATGCTGTCCATACAGAGCCAAACCCAAATTCAATGTAAAGTACGAAGCAATTTGTAACTATTCTCCACCTAAGACATGATGAATGTCATTCAGTTGGCATGACTGAAGGTGGTGCATGTCAGAGAGCTTTAGCATATGGGTTTGGTTTGAATCAATCCGCAATTTCCAGATCAGTCCAGCACCACCAGGCCACAGCCTCAGTGGATGATGGATTTTTTTTTGGAGGGCATGTATTAGCCTATAATGACTCATTTCTACTTTTGTGGCAGTTCCCACATGAATTTTTCTCTATTTCTACCTTTCTAAACTGATTTATCATCATTTTTTAAAATAATATTATCCACTCTATTTTTTTTTTTTTGTATAAATCATGTATTTTTCTATATTTAATCCACAGATCATGTAGATGTTCAGGAAAACTCAGAGTAAATCCAAAGTTAATTATATCAAAACAGAGAAAAATGAAGAAAAAGTTACTTTTTCAGCAAAGATATTGCTAAGTGAATGTAAAAACAAGTGTCTCCATCCACTGTGATTGATCCAACTCCATGGGTTTTACTGATGAATCAATGTTGTAGAAGATGACAGCGTTTCCACTTTGACTGTGGAGCGTCTGAACGTCCAAATGGGTCATATCTGATGACCATGGAAAGATGACAAACTGCATTTTACACCACTTATTTACATGTATTGATAGGATTAGTGGATCACCAAGTATTAAACAGTTTAGATCAGTAGGTGGTTTGTGGCACCGGTGGCTCACTGGGTCTCTAAGGGTTAAAATGTTTTCAAATATTCAAGGTGATGTGTTTTCATTGACTGTCAGTTCATATATTGGGATAAATGAGTGTCAGGCGGTGCAGCGGTTAGTACTGAAGCAAGAAAGTTCTAGCTGGGCCTTCTTCCCACAATCTGAAGACATTTATATTCATAGCTTAACTGGTCGTTGTACATAGCCTGTAGGACCAAATGTGAAAGTAAACAGTTGTTTGTCTGTGGTAACATGTTCAGGGTATACCTGTGTGATTTTATATCATGAATAATAAATATCATAAATATATATATATATATATATATATATATATATATAATTATCAAAATAGATCAATATATATATAAATACAAGAAAGGATCCTCTTTTTACCTCATTGCGTAGCCCTAGACAGTATTACATCATTAGCATATATCAAATGCTCAGTGTACTCCGGATGACTTCAAAAGCATTGGTCAGCCCCGTAGGATACAACCCAATAACTCTGCACCGTTTTCTAATCCACGTCCATGTCAATTCATTAGTGACTGCCTTATAAATGCGGCACACCTTAAAGCCCCATCAATGATCATATTCATCAGAACAGCTTTTCCAAATGGAGACTATAGTGTTTATTTGTTTGCCTTATATGTTAGTTATGTGTTAATGTATGTGTAGATGCTGCTGCTGATCATACGCCACACTAATGTTTATATATATCCCTATTCTAGTGTGCTGGCAGTCGGTGAAGGGGGCAAAGAGAAACACTGTTGGTCGCTTCATTGACTCAGGCTGGCATAATGAACTCACATCATGCAAAATAATATTTTATTACTAATGACAGTATTAAAGAGGTAATCAGCTGCTGGTTGGCTTTTGCTGTATTATTCTAATTGATACCTGCTGCACAGTACCTGCCATTACACTTCATTATCTACAGTGCTTTTGTTGTTGTTAGTGGTAATTAATTGTAATGTGCCAATTTGTCTGTATTATGGGCCTTAACAAAATAAGCCACTCTATTCCTCCCATGCTAATAGACTATCCACTCACAGCTAAGTGATTTTGTTTTTCAATTTCCTGTCCATAAACAGCCATTTAGGATTTAGCTGAAAGCATTTTAAAGCGGCTGCCGAACAATTAAATTGGCGAAAACACATGGAGCTGAAGCTACTGTTTAGAGCCCCTATATCTACATGATGGTGGCGTTAAAAGGTATTTGACTTTCATTTGTATTCTGGTGTCGCAACGCTGATGTGTTACAATGATCAACGTATCGTCTGGGAAACAGAAGGGTTATGATTATTCATAATTCATTTTATTAGTTCCTTGTTGTAGTAGTAGTAGTAAAGAACTTGTGAAAAATGTTAATGAGATTATCATTAGCAATAGAGAACTAATATTTAAATTAAGAATATAGGTCTGTTTTGAGTCAGAATGAGCAATTTTTTTTCTCCAAAGTTTTTTTTTATTGAATTTTTATATTGTAACAATCATAACTGCACAATTGAATGTACATAAGATACAACAACATAGTTATGTACCCCCACTCTAACAGAGTCCTTACCTTGATACGCCTTATACTCCAACAAAAATATATAAATACATACATCCAAAATGAATACATAAAATAAAATAAATAATAAATAAATCGATTATACAGGGTGGGGAAGCAAAATTTACAATATTTTGAGGCAGGGATTGAAAGACAGTGTATGACCAATTAGTTTATTGAAAGTCATGAGAATTTATTTGCCACAAGAAAATTGACATAATAGAAAATGTTTTTATTCTATGTGTCCTCCTTCTTTCTCAATAACTGCCTTCACACGCTTCCTGAAACTTGCGCAAGTGTTCCTCAAATATTCGGGTGACAACTTCTCCCATTCTTCTTTAATAGTATCTTCCAGACTTTCTCGTAATAGTTTTGCTCATAGTCATTCTCTTCTTTCCATTATAAACAGTCTTTATGGGCACTCCAACTATTTTTGAAATGTCCTTTGGTGTGACGAGTGCATTCAGCAAATCACACACTCTTTGACGTTTGCTTTCCTGATTACTCATATGGGCAAAAGTTTCTGAAAAGGTATGGATAATAGTGTTAGGTATGATTATGACATCAATATATGTTTGGTTTCAAAACAATTGAAGTAGTGCCTGCTGAGAAAAAACAACTAAATGTTCATTGTAAATTTTGCTTCCCCACCCTGTATATATCCTTAGTTACAATGAGAAATTGTTTGTGTCCATCTTTTTAATATATGATAAGACCGGCTGCCACATTACATAGAATTTGCCTTCATCGCCTCTTGTGGTATATCTTATTTTATCTAATGTCAGATAGCGAAAAGAGCAGTTTTAGGAATTTTTTTCAGTTTTTTCAGATCACACATTAAAAAACAAAAAAAAGCACTAATTAACTTTGAATTGTTCCCATCTGTATTTTTTATTTTTGCATTCTGATTTCGGTAGTTTTCTACCTGGCAACAAGAGATAAGAGATGAGCTTGAAAATGTGATGGTCTTTTTTAAAGTGTTTGTCAGAGGTTGAAAGTAGCAAATACAAGTATTACTTTTTTTTCCTGTATTTTTTTCCCCCAACAAATTTTGACCTTTAGTCCTATCATTTTAGCATAATTATCTGTTTATCTGTACTTTCTCCTCCTTACATTTTCAAAATAATCTTGTTATTTTAGTTTTAGTGCATTTGAGCAGAACTATCCATAAGTTTCATCATCATTGCTGTGTTCCTTCCCAACATCAAGACTGATTTTAATCTAAATGAATGGAAGTCGAACACATCAAAAAGACAATCACAAAGCATATAAGTGCATATCATGACAAAACGCGACAAGATGAACATGACATGAAGGATGCAACAAGATGAAATGAACAAGGAAAGACCGTGTAAATATGCATCATAATACTTCAGCTTCTGTTGCTTACACTGAAACTGATTTTTCCATTGGAGCGCCGTTAATGCTGACTGTTTTTTTAGCTTTTTTTTTTTAGCTTTTTTTTTTTTTTTTTTTTTTTTTTTTTTTAAGGATGGATTAATAGACTTCAAATTATATTGAAATGACATGGGGTTCAGGTACAGTTATACATAAGTGGCTGGTAGAAAGGTTCTTCAAAGGGCTACTTTTGTACTTTGCCTACATTTAAGAGCCTGTTTTGTTCACTTTCATTTGAGCAAAAATGTGTTTGCCTCTTTTTTTTTTTTTACATGAGTATCTGCACTTGGCGAGAGAAAGAATGATTTTACTTTTGCGACATTACCTCCTTAACCTTTTATGCCTCTTTTCTTTTCCGCTTCTTTTCAGTCACATACTGTTTAGTTTGTTATGCAGTAAAAAATGAAAGATAGGAAATGTGTGCATAGCCTTAAAATACACATAAACTGCAATAAATCTGAACAAAAGGGTTAATGACATTAAGTGCAAAGGGAGGTCACGCTATATACTAATACTTAGGTTTGGAGAAGCTGTTTTGTTTTTAATGCTGTACATATTTCCATTTATCCAGATTATACTTAAACGCAGAGACTTATAAATGTGTATTTGTGGTTATTATTATAACTTTACTAAACCAACAAACCTAATTTTGGCCCAGGATTTTTGCGTAGTACTGTATATTACAACATTCTGTGACACGTAAAATATGACAAATGCGTTTCAGTTATTCTAATTAGCGATAAATCCAACAAAATAAAGTAACATCAACAACAAAATGCATCTGAAACACACAATGGTACCTTACAACATTGACAACTCAAGTTTGGTAAGAAACTTTGGATATGTTGGAGGGAGTGAAATGTCTTTTATGAGGAGAAAATGCTGATACTCCTACAGTTCCACTGACTGAATGCAGGAAGGCACAATTTTAATGTATTGAAGCAATTTAAGTCTGCATGATTGAACTTTGTGCTTTGGCAGCTTCAAATGTCAGCAAAGTTGACTATTCGAAATTGTAAAAGTTAGTGGTACTGAAACGAGAACAGACCTTACTTGACCTTTTCTTTACCTTCTCTATATACAAATGTTAAACAAAAAAAGCAAATGACAAAGACTACAAAGTGCTTATTTGTATGAAAATTCCATTTTACAGCTTGCCCTAATTTCTTTGCTTTGAATAGTAAAAATAAAAGTGAAACCAAGATGAACTGAATGTGCTTTAAAAGTTATGGAAAAATGGATGAGGGAGGAGGGGTGGCTGTCTTCCCCTGGCGCCAACTCCCCATTTATAACCCTAAAAATAAAAGAACATACTGTAGCTTTTATGATCCCAGCTCCCTCGCTCCCTCTCTCTTTCTGTAACTCTGTAGCAGTTGCGCTCACCGTCTGCTTCCTGTATACTCTGATGGTTTTGACCAGGTGCCTGACCCCCCGATATATCTCCTTCACACACTCTGGACTCTCCACTATAAATACCTTCACTTCCTCTGGACGCTGTTTTTATAACGCAGCCGCACGCAGATACCGAGACACAAATGGAATACAGAAGCAGGGTTTGTAGTTAATAAAAAGTTAGGCTAAAACTAACTGAAATAAAACTATGAGCTTTCAAAAACACAAAAATTATATTAAACCGTCGGTGAACACAAACTGGAACAAAATTGCAAGTAAAATCTGCTTTGTCTTTGTTTTCACCTATCATTTGTGTAATATGAAGGAAGGTCAGAAGGTTGCCTTTATTGTCATTTGACAGTACAGAGTACATCAAACGAAATTCCATTCAAGATTAGGGTCTTCAGCCGCTGCTACAAGCGCCGCCACAAGAACCCTTCCTCGAAAAAAATTGCATTAAAAGTACAGAAGAAGATAATGCAAAGGACAAATATAAGACATCATACATTTTTCACACAGTACACGTGGACACATGCTGGAATTTTTTCATGGATTTGAAGGGAATTGGGGGACAGCGTGAACATCAAGGCCGACAGCAGACGTGAACCTTACATATTATACTTAATGTCGTGTATCCTAGATTTTCAGATGTTATCTTTCCTGAACTTAGCCTCAGGACTAAGGAGTAAGGACCTCAACTCAAAAACGAAGCCAATATGGAGGTTTCTTAAAGCTGTAATACAGTTTATGGCCACAAGGTGGGGTTTCAAAAAGCACCAACTCCCATAGATTTAATGTGAACATCTTAATACAAATACTAAGTCAACATTTGTACTGTTTTTTCCAAGGATTCAATCTGATATCATTTGTTTATTTGGGTTCTTTAGTAAGTGATCTGGTGGTCCAATCTCAAAAACCAAATCAGATCTCAGGGCAAATAGGAAGTGCAATAGAAGCTTTGATTGACAGCTCAACGGCCTGTTGAGTCAGACTGTCAGAGTTCTGGTTTATTTGTTAAAATACACTGACTGTAGTTGTGGTTTTTCATTGTACTGCAATTGTGGCTCCTCTAACAAGATGAAATTGCTTTGTTATGCTACGATTGATTAAATCTGTCATTTTACCAAATCTACTGTTAAGCATTAGCTAACCTCTGAATCTAAGTCCATTTAAAAAAGCAAAATATCAGTCCTTTAAAAGAAACATGGCGTGGTATGTGTGGATACACCAGGGAACCTGTCGGCCGGTAAGCTATTATCGTCATGCGGTGTCCGGCGGCATCTGTCGTCTGTTACAAAAATTTCAGTCGTCTTCTCCGAAACTACAATTCCGATTGACTTCAAACTTGGTATACAGCTTCTTTATGATGATGTCAAGAAAAGTTAGTGAGATAATTTGGATCTGGATCTGATTCTGGAGTTGGTGCGACTTTGAAAAATTTCCCCTTTATAAGCGATAGGAAGTGGATTGATGCAATAACTCAGTAAATATAAATGATATCAGTGTAAATTTCTACAGTTCAGCCTTGATGGGGAGATGACCAAAACATAATGTCCACATGCTGATCAGGATCTTCCTCTGGATCCAGGAACTTACGGAATATTTAACATGGGTTCTTATGGGGAAAAAATTTCAATCATCTTTTTCTCCCAAACTCCAGTTCTGATTGACTTCAAACTTGGTATACAGCTTCTGTATGATGATGTCAACACAAGGTATTGAAATTATTTCAATCTGGATCTGATTCTGGATTTGGTGCGACTTTGACCAATTTTCCCACCATAACAGATAGGAAGTAGATTGATACAATAAATCAGTAAGTATCAATGATATCAAGTTGGAATTTGAATTTTTTACAGATCTGATTGGAATATGACCAAAACATGGGCTATTTCTGTAATAGAATAAATACACATAATTGGGTGATAATAACTGGCATCTGGATACATTTTCCAAAGTTTTTAATTTGGCCGGTAAGCTACAGGGCCATTGGTCCTATTTTTCAATTTACTATGGGATAGATGGGTTATATATATATTAATAATGAATATGTCGAGGCCCAAAACGGAATCTGGCCTGATTCAGAATTGGGCCGGCCCAGAATGGAATTCTATTCTAGGCCGGCCTAGAATGGAATCCTGCTGCTATAATGTTATTTTTATACCATGTTTAATGCAAATGATCCATAATTCCATAATTTGTCATAATTTTACATTTTCAGTCTTACATACCTTGAGTAACTATTGTCAATTTCAGTCGATTTCACTGTACCATATATTGGTGGGGAGTACCACTAGGTTATATTTGTAAATAAAGTGTATTATAGTTTACAATTAAAATGTTGTTTGTTCCATTTTTTTTCACATATTTGCAAATTCCATGTATTGATTTTTGTAATGATTTAGATAATTTGCATTAAACATGGTATAAAAATAACATTATAGCAGCAGGATTCCATTCTAGGCCGGCCTAGGATAGAATTCCATTCTGGGCCGGCCCGATTCTGAATCGGGCCAGATTCCGTTTTGGGCCTCGACAAATATATCTATAAATCAACATGATATTTATGTTGGTTGCCATGTTTATGGAATGACTTCTCGTGTCATTTTGCAATAATAAATAAACAAATCATCGCATTTGTGATTCAATGGAAAAATACTTCTGTTTTTTCAACATTTAGTCAGTATCAGTAAAGCTTTGCACAGATGTCCAATGGAAAAACCACTACTGTCTCTAATGAAAAAAGCTTAAGGCTAAATGTTAGTGTGAGACTTAAAAACACTGTACAACAGAAGTAGCAAATAAGACAATACAAACACACACTTTGTTCCTCCCTTATCAAGAAGTGACACTGCTGTCAGTACAATCTTCCACTTGACTAGGAGGACACACTTGTAGCCCAACACACAGCATCAGAAATGCACACACACGTACAAACACTTCAGCGACACACACATACACACAGAAGCTAATAAACCAGTTCTATTGAGTACCAAGGAGGGTCAGTGGTAATAATGGCTGGCTGCTCTTGACTCTTTCCCTCTCTCTGTCCTTTCTTTTTCCCTTCTCTCTAAATTCAATTCTCTTTTCAATGTGACGACCTTTCTCCCCTCTCCATCTCTCTCTCTATCTGCTTTCCTCTAGTCTATCTCTTCTTTTCGCTCTCCTTCTCGTGCTCTTCTTTCATCTCAATTCTCCTTTCAGCCTCTACAGCTTTATTTCAGCTCAGGCCTGTATTATTCGATTCCGGTGGCTCTTGCCACACTGCAGTACACTCAGGTTAATACATTTTGCTGCATCTGAACTTCCTCTTATTATTAATCAAAATGGAAGTGATGAAAATCAAATGAAAGGTTTCTGTGCCCTTATCCTTATCAAACCACTTTTCAGAATTTGGGTCGGGTGTTTTTTTTGTTTTTCTATCGTAACTTTTTATTTAACACAAAACCATAAAAGTCTCAAAGCAGATTAGCTACACCTCTTGCGTCAGGTTTATGAATATGTTTAGTCAAACCATTGCAGCCTGTTTTAAAAACAGTTTTGGAACAAATTGCCTGAAGACACTAGATAATTTCTTTTAAATCTCTATTAAAACTTTCATTTCATATCTGTTTGGCTCAGGCCTGTTACCCTGTAGCTTTCTGTGTGTATAATTTGAGATGCTGTCAGTCACTGTGTGTGTGTATTTGTGATGCCCAATATGAATTATACAACAGCTACGATTAGCTGAGTAGTCCCACTAGACGCATCGTAACAAAGCTGATAATTCCTACGGAGCTGAGTTACTGCATGAGCTTAAGTGATATTTATGGGGTCACCTGAAATTGACTGCTGCTGTTTTTTTTTAGCATGAAACCTACAGTAATGAGTGGTTTTGTGTTTGAAGATTAGTGTGTGTTTCTCATGGACAAACTGAAAACTGAAGCAAATAATAGTTTTCCAGAAGAGTGCTGACAAGTGATGTCTTACTCTAAACAACATTTGCACCAAGATTGTATTATGTTGCATATACAGCAGCTGATTGATTGTTGCTGAGTGAAAATAGTATAATTCCCTTATGCATACTGTTTTTTGGGGGAGATTATTTCATCTTTTAATCCTCAAAGACCTAAACAGCCACTGGCAACCAAAAGCATCTATTGATCTAAAATGCTTGATTACTTTTGAACCACTAATCCCATCAGTACATTGAAATAATTCAGGTTAAATGCAGTTTCTTAACTTTTTATTGGCAACACATATATCTTTTTTTTGGATATTCAGAGACTTTGTAGTGAACACGGAAACACCGTTGTCTTCTGCAATATTGATTCATCGCTGAAACCCATGTATTCTGATAAATGGTAGTGGTTGTAGATGCTTGTTTTGAGATTCAGTTAATGATATATTTTGCTGCAAAAGTAATTTTTGTTTATTTTTTCCAGCTTTGAAATAGTAACCTTTCAATTTAGTTGGAGCTTTTATGAACATCTGCTTAAAAATAGTAAACTGAGAAAATACATGATTTTCACTGAAATATAGTAGATAAAATTAAAATAAATGATAAGTTATTAGGTATGGGTAAAAATGGAGAAAATAATCATCTGGAGGTTACTTAAAAGTTCTAGTTCTGTGCCTTTATGGGTTAAATCAGTCTGGTTGAGGGTTAGTTGGTATAAAATGAGATGATCCCAGTTGAAATCTGGTTTCATCTTTCGGTTGTTTGAAGGCAGAACGTCATAATTGAAGTATATTCAAAATGAAATTGCATCATCACATTGCCTCTCTGCTTCCCCATAGATGCTCCACCGGATACTACGGCCAGCCCACGGTGCCAGGGGGCTCCTGCCAGCCCTGTGATTGCCATGGAAACCTGGACCTCTCCATACCTGACAGCTGTGATCCAATCACAGGCCAGTGTCTGCGCTGTCGCCAGGGCTATGGCGGCGTGGCTTGCGACAGTTGCGCTGAGGGTTACTATGGAGACGCAGTGACAGCCAGAAACTGCCAGCGTAAGTTGCCACATTGAAAATACAGTTGAAAACTGTTGTAGCTGTTGTGGTATTTGCTGAAATAAAGCTGCTGTAAGGCCACAGAGCATAAAATAAAATGGTTACGTAGGAAATGGTCCAAATTCAAAGTGAAGGGTTTCAGTATTGGCGTTTTCAGAGTTTGTCCACCCAGCTGTCGCCCTCGGCTTGCTTTTGGGGGATTTGTTAGATTTCCTCAGTATTGTTAAGGTCTTGACCTGAATTTGTGAAGTGCATTGAGATCATGTACAGGGTGGGGAAGCAAAATTTACAATGAACATTTAGTTGTTTTTTCTCAGCAGGCACTACGTCAATTGTTTTGAAACCAAACATATATTGATGTCATAATCATACCTAACACTATTATCCATACCTTTTCAGAAACTTTTGCCCATATGAGTAATCAGGAAAGCAAACGTCAGAGTGTGTGATTTGCTGAATGCACTTGTCACACCAAAGGAGATTTCAAAAATAGTTGGAGTGTCCATAAAGACTGTTTATAATGTAAAGAAGAGAATGACTATGAGCAGAACTATTACGAGAAAGTCTGGAAGATACTATTAAAGAAGAATGGGAGAAGTTGTCACCCCAGTATTTGAGGAACACTTGCGCAAGTTTCAGGAAGCGTGTGAAGGCAGTTATTGAGAAAGAAGGAGGACACATAGAATAAAAACATTTTCTATTATGTACATTTTCTTGTGGCAAATAAATTCTCATGACTTTCAATAAACTAATTGGTCATACACTGTCTTTCAATCCCTGCCTCAAAATATTGTACATTTTGCTTCCCCACCCTGTATAAATCTTGGTACTATATACAATCGCCCAAAAAATTCTTTGACCCCCCTTGTTTTCTTCAATTTCTTGTTCATTTTAATTCCTGGTACAACTAAAGGTACATTTGTTTGGACAAATATAATGATAACAACAAAAATAACTCATAATAGTTTAATTTCAGGGCTGATATTTAGCCATTTTCCATGGTTTTCTTGATAATAACCAAAATCACTTAAGTTCTTCCATCAATAGCTATGGCATTGTACTGCCAAAAACAGTGCTTTTAGGCATTCCATGTTTTCTTTTCTGTCTGTTTTAGTCACATGATACACACAGGAGTTTGTACTTGATTATATAACCATTGTTTTTAATGACTTTTGGTGGTCTAATAATTTTTTCTGTGACCGTAAAGAAAACTGAACAGAATTGAAAAAGTCTAGCCCAAATGCAAGTCACAAACTCTATAATACTGACATCAACTTTAACATCTTAAAGACATTCTGTTGTCCTTGTGGTAAATTAATCTGTCATGAAGGTGAGCACAGGTTCCGTTCTAAACTTAAGTTACCTTAAGTGTTGGTTGTTTGTGAAAGTGTACTCTTTACGTCATATGGATTTGTCCATGATGTCAGTCCGGTCCGTCTCCCAAAAGTATCCATGTTGACATTGATCTAGTATAGATCATACACTGATTAATACACCTGCATTTGATGTTTCAGGTGCAGGTTCATTACACAAAGCAATAATAGACGTACAAGAATTGGAGTGACGTCATCATTTTCCAATTGGTCAGTTTTCACTTCCACATGGATACACACAAACTGGAATTTTTATGAATCAACATTTAAGAAACAACTTTTAAAAGATCAGTGTTTGCAACCTTAAACAGCATTTATGTCTGGATAAGAGGCCCAAAAGTAGAGAAAAATATACATTTTGCTAAATACCAGCATTCGTGTGGACGGGGCATTAAGTTAAATTAAATAATTACACTATTTACAACATAGTCATAGTTAAATACACTTAGTAAGTTAAGTCAGAGGCTTGTCTAGTTCAGGCGTTTTACAGTCCGATGAGAATGATGGATCCTCTGCCCATATATGACCAATTCATGAAAAGGATTATATCACTTTGGTAAAAACAAAAACTTACAGTGTGGCATCATAATAACAACAATCTAAAACCTTTTTTCTGTTGCTTTCCAGTGGTGTAGCCTCAGCATCTCAGCGGGACACCCCCTCCCACTAAAGAGTAGTACTTTCACCATGGAACTCAATTTTGTATAAATGATACCTTTAATCCCTTCACTAAAACAGTGACTAGATTGTACACCATCTGGAGTGTGTGATGTGTGTGTGATTGTGCATTGGCAAGCAGCTGTGCGAGTAGGAGGTGTGATGTCGGAGCGGCTCACTGACTGCCAGCTGTGTTTAAGAGTGAGAATAAAAACCATACCTGTTAAAAAAAAAAAAAAAAAAAAAAGAGGAAGCGACTGAAAGGCTGGGGAAAAAAGGAGATAGATGGCAGCAAATACAGACGTACAGATGGTGTTTGTTTGTGAAAAAAACTTCATTATACTTTTGTTGTTTACAAAAAAAAGTGTATGTACGCAGACGGGTGGCGGGAGATAGACCGCTCACAAAGAACGACAGACAGGCAGACGATAAACGGACAGATAAAACCGTCGGACAAGCACAAAAGCAGGTGGACGGCCTGACAGATGCTATTAATGTGTATTTGATAGTCATTGTTCTGTAGTTGTTTCCCTTCTCCACCCAGCTAAATGGTTATTGATTAATCAGCCTGATCTATTGCTCTCCTACAGTGCTGATCGGCTGCTCGCGTCTGGGAGATGGAGAGTTGTTATTGATCCTGTACAAATGACAAAAGACCACCAAGAATTATTAAAACACAACAACTCTGTCTCTCACTCCCTCTGCTTTTGTCAGTCTATCTCTCTCTCTCCGTCAGGCCCTCTCTCCCTATAGCTCCCGGTCTTAATGAATTTTATTGAGTGGAGCAGGAGAGTTCAGGCCGAGTCCATTTGTGCACTATTAAACTGTAAAATTCCCACTCATTTTTTTTTTTTCTTCTATTTTTTGCCTTCAGAGCTCTTTTCCGCAGCCTTTTGTCTCTTTCTTTTAATAAGAGTTCAGTTTAATTCAGGCAGGGAATGGAAAGCAGTTTGATTCTGAAAGCAAACTTGACCACAGACTCATTTGTTGGAGGAATAAATTCGAGCAAATGAACACCTTGTACTATTTCTCAAATGGGTGGTGGTGGTGGGTGGGGGGGGTGGGGGTTCATTTGCAAACTGTTGAAAAAATATGTGAATTACACTGTCACATATTTGTCCATTCACTGGAACAAAATGAAAATGTGGTAATTCAGAAATGCAATTATGCTGCTTGTGTGTCTAACACTTAATGAATGTTTCATTGATGCTTTAAAGAGTAGATCAATGAACTCTGTTTTGGAAACCGCTCAAGTCTTACTTTATCATTCCTATTTTAATCTCTAGTCCTATATGCTATTGTTCAGGTTTTCTCTGGAATTGATGAACCCAAACAAGCAAAACGAAATACAAAACGTGTAAAACAAAAAAAAAAGCATGTTTTTGGTGCTGTGCCAATATCAGAGAAAGGAGACGTGTTTTCTGCAGCTTGAAGGTTATTTCCTTGAATTCCTACTCTTGAGTTTCGAGAAAAAGCAGACACCCTTCAAGAGTATTGAATTTTGAAACCTCTCCAGTCAAATAGTTTAACCCTGACTTGTACCAGTTTGTCTGCTCAGTGGCCAGTCGTCTTTGTTGTTCATGTAAAATTGCTCCATGTTGTCTGTCTGATGAGTCCCTTATTACTGAAAAACAAAAGTTAAAGTCATTGAGTTACTGCGAAAAACACATGTACCAAAAATGTATCATAAAGGTAATCACTTGAATCAACTACCAACAGCAGCTTGTGCTCAGAGAGGCTGAAAATGGAGAGAGAGCAAAGTGACAGCTCCACTGTAAGAGGCTCTCAAGTGCTTTTTCTAATTTGCAACTGTAAAACACAATTCTTAACCCTGCTTCACTGTGAGGACTTCTCAAAGAGTAACTTACATCAGGAAAACAGATTCACTGCCATCTGTACTTAAACATTTCCAGCAGCTCTATCTCTGAACAAACTTCAAATCATTGCAAATCAGTGTGCATTTTCAGAAATGTATTTAATGTATTTATTCCACATTGGAAAATGTAGCATTTGTCATTATCTGCATCATTATTGCATGTCTTGCTAATTGCTGTCTCCTTATCTATCCTTTAGTTTGAAATAGAAAGTATAAATAGAGAAAAAAGAAAAATACAGTATTGGTGGAAATGCTTCCTTGATGGTTTTTGCATTTTTTCAAAGAAGCAGAAGTGTTCATGAAGCAGAAATGCCAAACACCTTTTTGGGTAAATTATGACGTAGCACATTTTTACTGTATGTGTTTGATCCACTGTTTGCTACATTGTCCTAGATATTCTGACAATGTGAAAACCTTTCTGGTACAACAGGTCGCGTGGACTGATGATAAGGCCAAATTAGTCCTCTTTAGTCCTCCATGAAAAAAAAAAAACAGATATCGCAGCTATTTCAGATACAAAACAACAATAGAATGCTCTGCTTGTTTTACTGTTTATTATTTGTAATGTAGCCTACAGCGCCATGTGCTGGTAGAACAACATGTCATGGTTATCTTATGGTTAAAAGAAATAATTCATGGAAAGACTTGATTAAAAAGATAATTCATGATTTTTATATGTAAGGATGACAGTTTATTAGGAAGCGATAACAAAGGAACATAGTTCATTTGTCCTAGGTTAAGAATGTTAAAATGAGGATTTGTCATCCATTCTGTGTTGACTTCTTTTGCCTTTTAGGGGTGGAAACAACAATAGAAACAGTTACCACAGTTATAGATAAAATAGTTTTATTGTATATTACTTTTTGTTTACCACCTTTCACTTACCTGTTATGAAAATGTACATGCAAAAGTTCTAAGTCTCAACTGCTTTTTATTTTTTTGGTCAATTTGTGGCGGATGTGCGGCATGGCAATTGATTGTTCATGCCTCTTTCTGTGTGTAAGAAAATTGGGTGGTTAACTGAAAAATACACTGAACGAAGGCTAACGTATGGTGTTCGTATAATTTTTTTCCACTTTTCTTTTATCATTTTTCCCCATTATCGGGTCGTAACAAAAGCAGGTTATTTTCTGCAAACCAGTTTATGGAGATGTACACAGTTCACCTTTTTCCTTCTTTGTAATTCACTTCAAATTCACTTGACATTTCATGGAAGCACAGGTATTGATTAGAGGTGTGCAGCTGACCTGCAATCACTCCAGAAGCTAAACCACTGCATTGAAAAGATGTTAAGACTGTGACTCCATGAATGTTGAAACTTGGATTGGTCTATTATTTCTCCCATAAAACACTGAGGCGTGTTCCTAAGTGCATGAGGGCTCAGGGCTGTCCCACTTCAGAAGTGTCAACCCTGATATGGTCATTTTTCTACATTATTTCTTTTCCAAACCTTTTCTGAGTCTGCATACAGTCATAAAAAAATATTAGGCCATCAAAAGTCATCAAAAACAGTAATTATGCAATCAAGTACTAACTCCTGTGTGTATCACGTGACTAAAACAGAAAGAAAAGGAAGCATGGAATGTCTAAAAGCAGTGTTTTTGTCAGCACAATTTTGGTTATTATCAAGAAAATCATAGAAAATTGCTAGATATCAGCTCTGAAATTAAACTCTTATGAGCTATTTTTGTTGTTATCATTATATTTGTCCAAACAAATACACCTTTAGTTACACCAGGCATTAAAATGAACAAGAAATTGAAGAAAACAAGGGTGGTCTAATAATTTTTTCTGCGACTGATGGGTTCTACTGTTTGGTTGGGTTCTGTGTTAGTGGGTGAACAATCCAACGCTTGGTGACTTTTGCTTCACAAAGATAGGAAAAGCCGACATCGAAGGATCAAAACTTTTCACAGCAGACAGTTTGGCCTCTAAAAGCAGGCGAAGCAGTGGCACTGATACTTTTAAGAGTGGCTGTGTTCCATTTAGTTTCCCATTTTAGCATGTACAGTTCAAAGGCCTGAAACTGATGCAAGTAATTGGGATACAGCCATTTAAAGATCAGTTACAATTACTCAAACAAGTCAAAATGTCAGCAGTGAAAAAGGCCCATTGGTGATGAACCTAGTCTGCAAAAGATGTACATGAAAGTTAATTTATTGCATGTTTGTAAAGTTGTTTGATATTCTGGCAATTTTGCTAAAATGAAACTTGACATTATTACAAGTAAATGCATATTGGAGGAGTGGCTGTACCTCTTCATATTTACTATGATGATGTGTTGTTTCCAAGAAGCATGTGTTGTCACAATGGGTGGTATCGGAAGGTGTGATAAAATATGGAATCAGTTCATTATATATGAATCTGAGTTTAATCTAAACCCAAACTGGTTCAAACTGGCAATTAAAATAATAGAGTGAAGACTATGAACCCTCCACATCATCTATGAGCTGAGAGAATTTTGTCCTGTTCAGTGTTCTTCACTCTGAGTATGAGCTTTTACCATTGTACATTCATGTTTTTATTTGTATCCATTTGTTGCCAGTTCATATTTATTGATTGTCACATTTATTTAGTTAGTTAGAAACTTATTCGTCCATTTAACAGGGCTGAAGCAACAGCTTACTTTTGTCTACGCTATTTACAACAAGGAAAGTTGCAGAAACAAAACAAGATAACAAGATGGCACAGTTTGAAACAATAACATAAATAAAACAAATAATGTAAGTCAAATCTTAGATTTATACTGATAATATACTTAGTTTATCCTAATATTTTATATTTACCTTAGTTTACAATAGTAGTAATAGTTTAGAATACCTTAGTTTTAAACATCCTTTTAAATGTAGTGACTGATGTGCATGTTTTTAAGTCTTTATCAAGGTTATTCCATTATTTAACTAGAAAAGCACTTGGAGAGCGCAGACCTCCGCCAAGGCAGGTCAATTACTAATCAAAGCTTCACTCATAGTGTATGTTTGTATATATGCAACACTACTAAGCCCAAACCAGTTTCCCCACGGGGACAGTGAAGTATATGGTACTGCATCATAAACTACAGCTGCAGACAGGTGATGCCAATCAAGTCTGTGAAGGTGTAATCAGTTATGTATTTACTTATTTATATAGTTATAGGATCCCCATCAGTATTTACTGCAGTAACAACTATTCCTCCACAAAAAGTCAAATATCTCATCACTGACGTCAATCAACAGTAAGTTAAATAAAGTGAATATGGCTTCAAGTGGAGATCAACTTATTGGTGAAATGGATTTTTATTTGAGTAATCCTTACTAAAAGTAATTATACCCTCTTTAAATCCCACAGTTTTATGTATCAGGACATGAAACAAAGTCCATCTTATCTGCCAAGTGCTAACATAAATTAAATTTAACCACAAATCTGACCGCAAGCCTGTCACTAGCTCTTACTCACCCTCTTAATTCCTTATGGAAGCAATAAAGCTGTACTTAATTTTTTACACACTGTGTCTCCCTTTTCACCACATTTTTGTTAAATGAATAATGGCATGGCAGCATCTATTGTTTTACACTTGAGATCAAATAATTTTTTTGTCATGTCCTGATGTGTAAAACTATAAAATTTGAGGATGTACTGTCTTTTTCCTCATGACTGTAGCTAACCGCAGTGGCTAAACTAAAGAACTGTGAGCATATGTTCATTAGAAGAGTGAAGTAATAATGAAAACTTACTAAGACTGTTTTTACCAGTCTGATTTATCTTGGTGTTAAGTGTCATGTATCAGGACATGCAATAATGTCCATCTTGTCTACCAAGTGCTAATATTAAATTTAATCACAAAACTGACCACAAGCCTGTCACTACCTGTTACCCAACCTCTTAATTCTTTATGGAAGCTGTAAAGCTGTACTTAATTTTTCCATTTTAGCCCCATTTTTGTTAAATGAATAATGGAATGGCAGACTCTGTTGTGTGTTGTTTTACACTTGAGATCGTATCATTTTTTTTGGTCATATCCTGATATGTCAAACTATAAAATTCAAGGAGGATGTGCTGTATTTTTCCTCATGACTGTAGCTAATTCATGCCGCAGTGGCTAAACTAAAGAACTGTGAGCACATGTTCATTAGAAGAGTGAAGTAAATAATGAAAACTTACTAAGCCTCTGTCTTTAACCACCTGATTTATCTCGGTGTTAAGTCAGCGTTTCAAGACACTGCATGTAAAACCCCATTTATCTGCCCTGTCACTCACCAGTGCATAGAATAGACATAGATCAGCTACTCCTGGCATTTGTTGATACAGCAGATTGCATATAGCTTGGTAATGGGACATAATGCATTTTTTTTTTCCGTGTTGCAAAAAAAAAAAAAAAAAAAAAAAAAAATCCTCACCATCAAGGCCAGCCCTGGAAAAAAACACAACACAACAAAAAGCAACATTTTATATCACAACAAGGCTTGCATTGTAGCAACTGACAGAACGGAGTCCAGATGGTCCCTGAAGGGTGAAGCTAGGGGGTGAGAGACTGCAAATGTGTGTAAAACAGACATGGATGTAAATGTAAATGTGCATGTTTTATTAGTTATGTGTGTAAATGTACACTCGTGTGTCCAAGTAGGTGTACGGATGGCATACGTGCCTCAACACATATGTGTGTGAAGCAGAAATCAATGTGTTGTGTACTGTATGTATGTTTCTGTAGATTTGTGTGTGTGTGCGTTTGTGTGTGTGGACATCTGCTATGCCCCTCTCCTCTCTCACTTTCTCATCCCACACTCAGGTCTGTCCTTCTGTCTCTTTGCTTCGAAACAGGCAGGAGGTACAAGTGTGTATGTGTGTCTGTGTGATGCGATGTGATGTGTGCTGCTAATTCCTTGATAAGGTGTGTGTGTTTTTATCTTTGTGGATGTGTGTGTGTGTGTGTGTGTGTGTGTGTGCTTCTGACAGTGCTTCCACCAGATGGGAGCTGTGATGTTCAAGCTTTTAATTATATATCTAAAGGGTTGACTGGCATGTCTTTTTTTTTTTCTTTTTTTCCCTCCCGTAGGATATGAAAACACAAAGTTTAAATAAAGTTAAGTTGCACAACAGAGCACAAATGAGTGGGAAAGAAAATGAGAGAGAAAAGGTAGAATAATCTCATTTTGGAAGCGTGAAAAGTACACAAATGCAGAATCTGAGGTAAATATTTTGCAGTAACTTTCAATACAAGGGAAATGGAGCAGTAAAAGTATTTGCTTACTCTTTTGTGGATAGTATTTGGTAAACCCAGCTGTTAGAGGCCACACTTGCATGTGACGTTCTAATGAAAACTGACATTTTACCAATATTCCCATACTCCAGTTAAAACCTCAGTAGGTAATTAGTTTGGCATTATTAGGCAAAAATGTAATCACCCTTTCAGTTCGTAGTAATTGAGTTAGTATGAGAAGATACCAAACTTGTGTACCTCCTCTTGACTCGGTTTTCTGCACTAAAACTCTGGTCTTTTTCAGAAATAGCACAGTAAAATAGGTGATTGACAGCTGTAATGACCAATCACTTCCTAACTGGGATATTTTTGGCCTCACTTTTCCATTGGATCATGAATTAAGTTAACATATGCTATTTTTTCACTCTAATTCCTAACTTACTCGACATCCCATTGCTACACCTTTTTAAAAGAGTGATATTTTGCTTTTTTAAATGGAATTATGCATGTTAAAACATTTCCCTGTGGTCTACATAAACTGTAAATGCTATGCTTGGGTCTGAATTCTTCATTAATTCAACTCCACAAGTCCATCTTCAACCTTATTTCTGAGTAATGATACAAGAAATGTCATTATGAGAGCTGACCCTTTAAATGCAAATGAACCACTTCACGCTCCACCCCCTCCAGGTTGTTAACCGTGCTTTCTATCCCGTTCAGTCCCTTGTGTTCATTAATACAACTAACAACTGAACATTTTAGGTAATTGGGTCGAAGTTTGGACGTATTTTCAGTTTTTCCTACAACTGCTGCTGCTGACACACAATTATGTCGTACTCGGAGAAATGTTCATCAGAAGTCTTGACCTTATATCTGCAAATGTCGTGACGTAACTAGTTATAGACGCAACTAATTAAGAAGGAATTGAAACAGGTTGTAGAAATCCACTTGATTTTTGCCGGAAGGAATATAAAGATAGCTTTGCAGCACCTGGAGGGTTCAAATTCAAACTTTTTGAAATATTAGGGTCCAAATACACAAATAAATGAACCAAAGACTAATAAAAATGGGTTTAGCAAAATATGAGCCCTTTAACTTTGCTTCCTTTTCTGTGTCTAACTTCACCCACAGCATTATCTTGTGAATTGCAAAGTCAGAAAGATGCTCAGAGTGTTGTGCAGACATGGACGTGTGTGTAGTTCAGGGACATCTGAATCTATAGAATATCACAAGACTTCTATACAGAATCATTTGAGGTTCAGCTTTAGTTTTTGGGTTTTTTTTTAATACTGCCTTTACCACCAAAAATTAATATCCAATTACTTAAAATATTTTGTCAGTTTTTGTTCACATCATACTGCCCTTTCCCATACCAGAATGGTTTCCCAGTAGAAAGTATACTTTTGCAGCCTATGTTGATAGATTTCTTAGTCCATTATTTTAGATTAAAGCTGTTGAAACAAATGAACTAATCAAGGCAGCAGTATTATGAGGCACAATTACTGCCCTGAGTGAGTCCGGTGGTTCAGAATAGGGCTATAAACGGCTTGAGTCCTCCACTGGAAAATGAAGGTTTGGCATATCCACTCTACAGAAATGTCACATTGTAGAATGATCCAAAATAGTCAACTCTGCTTCAGCATCAAATTGGGAAGGAATGGACATGTTGAGCTATTTTCTCTTATAAAATACAGATTTTTTTTTTTTGTGTGTGTGTGTGTGTGTGTGTGTATTGTTTGTTTGTTTAAGTTTATTTCAGACACAAACATAATACAAAACATAGGAAAGATGGAAAAAAAAAAAAAAAAAAATCTAGAAAATTGAACAACTGTTTTGTCTGAAAGGGAGTAGGAAGAAGCCACTGCTTATCCAGTCCTCCCCCCTGATTCCAGTCCTCACTCTTAGTGCATAACCACGTCATCAACATAAGATTGTGATTATCCATTAACATCAATGTGGTTCGTCACGTTAAAGTCAAATAATTCAGTCTCCAAAACATATTTAATATCACTGAAATCATATCCAAACCTTTTGATTTCCACGTCCTTCATGATGGTTGAAAGTAGGGAAGGTTCTCCTCCCGACCAGAAATGTGTTCTTTTCTTTTTTTTTTTTTAATTTAAATCTTTATTTAATTGAAGGAGATTTACAAAGTATTACAAAACACTTGCCTCAAACCCACCCCACATAAATATACCACTCCGTTTTTAACTGTATACATATTCATACAATTGCCCATGTTCACAATAAAAATATCTGTATATACATACACTCACACATATAAATATACACAAACACATTTACAACCGGGAGGAGACCTCGGGGAAGACCCAGGACACGTTGGAGAGACTATGTCTCTCGGCTGGCCTGGGAACGCCTCGGGATCCCCCCGGAAGTGCTGGAGGAGGTGTCTGGGGAGAGGGAAGTCTGGGCATCCCTGCTTAGACTGTTACCCCCGCGACCCGGCCCCGGATAAGCGGAAGAGAATGGATGGATGGACATTTACAATAACAAATACACGCTTACACTAACACACATACCTGTCTACTTACACACCAACATAGAAACAGACTTTTTTTTTTTTTAGATAAAGATAAAAGCTTAGAAGTCTATAATATTCCGTGGGAGTGTCTGTAATTTGTCCAATGTTCTTCTTGTTCATAATTCAGTCAGTATGTGTTTGACCACTGTGTCACTATCTATAAGATTCTGATTAATGATCACACTATACTTCTTGTTTTCCCAAGTTTGACCGAAAAAATGCAAATTATTAACTGGAAGAGTCTTTGTTGATTTGATGGCATTTTTTCTTCTAGGAGTCCATACCAAGGTTATTATCGTTAACGAAAACTAACGAAATGATGAAAACTAGAATTGTAAAAACATTTTTGTTAACTGAAATAAATAAAAACTGTAATTAAAAGAAAAAAAAAAACAATAAGTAACTGAAACTGTATTATGTGCTTACAAAACTAACTAAAACATAAAAATTATGGATAAAATTCCCTTCTTTTTCATCTTTGTCAATGTCGGATTGATATGAAATCGATTCATTTTCCTCAAGCAATTTTACCTGCTGGCACCAAGTGATATTTAACGGTCTGTCACTTCTCGTCACTTGTCGTTTAGAGTCGTCTTCTTGTCTCCACTCTACCTGGAAACATGAAACTGAAGTTGGGAGAAAGCAGCAAAGTCCTGTGTGGGATTTATATGAATTCAATGGCGAAGAAGACAAAAGATATAAAAAAAAACAAAACTAAACTAAAACTAACCATTTAGAAAATAACGAAAACTAATAAAAACTTGCAAACCTGCTCTAAAAACTAATAAAACTAACTAAATTAGAGAAAAAAAAGTGAAAACTAAATAAAACTAAACTATAATGAAAAATCCAAAACTATTATAACCTTGGTCCATACATAACTGAACGATAGTTGATCCAAAAACCTGTTGATGTCCAAGTCCTTCATGATGTTTGAAAGTAGGGAAGGTTCTCCTCCCAACCAGAGATGTACTCTTCATGTTATGGCCGTGCGTGGTCTCTGTTGACACACAGGTTTGTGTACAGTGCAGAGCAGTGACTGTAAACAGGCAGGGGGCTGTGTGTGGCAAACTGTGGGAAAAACTCCTATTGAGAAACATATTCTGAATCTGCTGTATTTTGTACAAGTCCAAAGAACGCTCCCAAAACCCAGAGCATTATTGGCATTTAACAAACACTCCCATCAGAATAAGGCATAACGGAGAATATCCAAAGGGATTATGCTGTTTACTTGACCTCTGTCAAATTCAGACTTCACACAATAAAACATGTAAACATTGTCTGATGCAAGTTTTCATTTCTTTCTTCATTGCTGGTTGTTTCATTTCAGTTGAAATCTCTGAACTGCATGCTCTTTGTTGCAGTGCTCATGACAGTACTATGATTGATCTGTGAATCTCAGAAAAATATAAAATGTAGAATCCAAAAATCTGCTCCTTCCAACCTTAATTACATTGTCTGGTGTCTGGTTGAGTCTTGCTGTCGATTGCAGCTTTGTCTGAGTTTCAGGAGCTGCTCATTTTGTTTCTCCTTTGTCCAACAAAAATATTGAGTAATTGAGGAGTTTGTGTCTTTGCTGTACATACATACTAATCAGGTCACTTGAATGATTAAAAATACACACTTAAATATGTATGTGTGTGAATTCTGAGTTTTAATTTGATGCTTAAGCTGGGTGTATTTACTTACAAAATACAATCTGCAGAACTCACTCAGTTCACTAGACTGAAGAATATATTTATGGAGAAGATTTTCTCTGAAGTGCACTGAGCAGGATATTAAAGTGCATATTGACGGCTAATCCTGAACAAGACCTTAAGCAGGATCCCAGCTCTCCTCCAGCCTACTGTACTGTGAAGTAAACACTCTCACCAACTTCTAGAATTGATAAACCAATAAGTCTTACTCTGTGTTGTGATGAAAATATTTTGCCATTAGGACATTTTAGTTGATATCGATTGCTAATTGATCTCCTCTCGTCTCCTTCAGCCTGTCAGTGTCATATAAACGGATCGGTTTCGGAAGTCTGCAATAAGGAGACCGGCCAGTGCCCCTGCAGAGAAAACGTGGTTGGACGACAGTGTGATGAGTGTACGGTAAGTCTGTGGAGCCCAATGATTACTGAGAATAACTTTATTTTTTATGTCTTGGCTTTTTATTCCTTCTTTTCAGTGTATACACAAGGAGTCGACTGATTATCGGACCGTAATAGCATCTGATATTTGATTTTGAAAGGTGTTCATTGGGTTATTTGTATATTATTATTGTTTTTATCCAGAGAATTAAACTATTGTAAAAATGTTTTGCTTTTGAAACTGATTTTGCCAACCTCGACCTTTATATTACACACTCGGGTAGGGCAGTATAGGCCGGACCTTAAATCACAATTTTTCTGTGATTACTGATTTTTAACCTTTTTTTCTGTCGTCATGATCATACGTTTTGTATTTCTAGTTTTCTTTATTAAAATTGTCAGTGGTTCTCAAATAAATTTACCATGAAACTCATATTTTTGTCTTTGAGTTCCCAAAAAAAGTACTATATGTGTGATGTATTATTATTATTATTATTATTATTATTATTATTATTATTATATTTCCCCATAAAGTGCCAACTATCTTTTATGGTAAATGCATATAAAACATCAGCATTAGCGTTAAAGAAAACAAAACAAAACAAAACAAAAAAGACGGACACATTTTTAAAATCTCTGTATTTAGTGGATGTTCTGCCTCCGCCTCTTGAGAATAACAAATGACACCCTGGAATTCCAGTTAATTTTAATCACTGGTAAATGAATCCTAGCGTAACATAATCAGGTGCATATTTTTGCATTAACATCTGACCTATGACTATACCTGTACCAACAGTGTAAACTTATCCTGTCACTATTCAATCAAATGCTGACCTATGACTTTCACACACAACAGTCAAACTAAAAATTTGACAAATTGGACAAAATTAAAACATTTTTTACCACACATTTTGCATTTGAGTCATGGACCACCACTTGAGAAAGGTGGTGGTGGACAAAAGGAGAAACATATTCACATTTAATATATTGAATATGTAAATTTCTGGGATTGTTTTATATATATATATATATATATATATATATATATATATATATATATATATATATTTTTTTTTTTTTTTTAATTTTAATGTTATTAATATTATTTTGATTATAATAATTTTCTATCTCGAAAATACTGTATTCCTTCTCCATTTCTTCCTAATTTCAACTTCTGTTTTCAGTTGTTCTATCCTACACCATTTGTAACATCTTTAGGCTTGAGTATTTGTAATCATAACACTTTCTTCAGGTACTTCTCTATAATTGTTATTTTTTTATTGATACATTTAGGGAATAGAGACATAACAGGTAAAGTCAAATGTCCAGCTTTTGTTACTGTTCCTTCACTCCTTGTTCTGTCTTTGTTTTTCTACTTTTCGTCTTTTTTATTTGCCCTTCTCATTCCCTGTTGGGTCCCTTCCTGCTTTTCTTCTACCCGTCCTGATTGGTCCAGCCTAATTGCTGGTGGGACGCTGAGCGACAGGAGTGTGTGCCCTGTCGCTGCAGTCATCACGGCTCTATGTCTCAGCGCTGCGACGTCGAGGGCCGCTGCATCTGCCGCCCTGGCTTCGTGGGCCGACGCTGTGACCTGCGTCGCCAGGGTTACGAGAGGCGGGAGACACGGAGACCGGTGGAGCGAGTCCCTGTGGAAGCCGTGCAGCAGAGATGGGGAGGGTTGACCCGCACGGGGGGTTGTCCCAGGGGGGCGTACAGACCTAAGACAGGGGTAACACACTGCATGGGAATGACAGTGGTGTGTTTTATGAAATTAGCATCGTGCTGTGCAAGCATTTTATCTTTTTTGCAGAGATGCTGAGCCATAAGGAATGTTTTAACACACTCTAACATGTACAGCCGAATCAAGTTTTGGTGGATTTGATCATTTGGGGTGTTGGGTTCTCATAGATTCTTAAAAAGTTTTGGTATTTACTTAAATTGACTGTGGCTATTAATAAAATAAAAATCTTAAGTCTTTAAAATGACATTGAAATCTAAAATCTTCAAACAATCTATAGTGTCAGACTTTATTCACATGCAGATATTCTATTGTGTACATTTATATACTAGATTGTCAGGATCCCTTCAACAAAGAGCTTGTTCTGCATAACTTCAGCCTTATTGAGCTCATCCATTGGCTTCTTGGTGTTCCAGTAATTGACCTGCATTTGTCTAGTCCAATGGCACAAATTGTCCATCACTGCTTTCCTGATATTTCCATAGAAATACCTTTTTTTTTTTCCCCTCAAAAAAATTAATGCCTCTCAAATTAATGTCATGAAAGGACAATGGAACCAAAAATACTTTACAGCAGACAGAGCAGATACCCTTCTGCTCTTGAGACTATGTTGGGAAGTGAAAATTGGCAATTCAACCAAGCTTTCATGTCATTTCTTGTATTTCATACCTGCATGATGGGAGTTGATTCTGACAATCTGAATCCAACACTGCTAAGTCAACAGAATTCAGGAGGATACCCATTCTGAATTATTGTTCATTGAAATATTGAACTGTCTTACTGATAATTGATAGTTTTTTTGTTTTTTACCCTCGGCCACACTGGCTGCAGGGTACTGTCATCAGTTGGTCGTCCGTCAGTCCGTCTGTCCGTCTGTCTGTCCGTCCTAAAAACTTTGGCATGCACTGATAAGTCAGACCACCGGGGGCAGTAGTGTGCCTAATCAGTCAGGCCGAGGGTTTTTAAAGAGCACGTTATGTTCTTTGCATATTTTTAGTTCTAGACACATTTGAGTGTTTTCAGCATCTGAAGTGCAGCTTATAACGTGCTCACCTGGTCAATAATGTGTTTTTTTTTATGTTATTTTGACAAGAATCCTTAAACCATGAAGTAATTGATGTAGTTTTTTTTCTTTTATTTTTAGCTATTGTAAAATAGGTCTTAAATTTAATTATAAATCTAATGATCCTTCAGCTGTGTGAGCCCTGATCTTGCATGTGTTGCTCTACATAGTAGTCTTTAAGCATGGTTGTTTTTGTGAGAATCATTTAATTTTGAGGAGTGTGCCGTGTATTAACCTGGACAACAGTCACACAACAGTTCATGGATTTTACCACCATCTTGCTGAGACGATACCAACAAATATCAACTCCATTTGAAGCGTTTTTCTCTGATGTCGACACAATGTGCATTTCAGTCCAGCTAAACTGGACCTAATTCACAGCTTTAATCTGCTTGAATTTCAGAACATTTCTGAAAATGGTTTTGGCTTGTGTGTCACTGTTGAAAGGCGGCTCAGTCCAATGAACCGACATAAATGCTGTTGCATTTGTATTCTTCATCTGAGCAAAAACATAGACCATCAAGCTGACTTAGTAGTTGGCTTCTGAACCTAAGAACAATAGAATTAAAATTACAAGATAGCTTTTATCCCCTCTGTGTATCCATCATATCAATAAATTACAATCTGAAAGGATCTAAAGCATCACGATAAAAACTCTTTCTGCTTTTATTTCTCCACACCTACTCATGTCTGATCTAGTGTCATTTTCGTGTCCCCCTCTTACTCGTCCCTGCTGGATTTGACCTCCATTTACATCCCTCTTTTCTGTCTGTGACTGTGTGTTTCCAGCCCCAGACCCATGGCATTACCACCGGTGGAGTGTGTGAACCGTGTCACTGTAACTCATTTGGTTCCAAGTCGTTTGACTGTGATGAAACCGGTCAGTGTCGGTGTCAACCAGGAGTCACCGGACCCAAGTGTGATCGCTGCGCAAGAGGATTTTTCAACTTCCAGGAAGGCGGCTGCACACGTAAGTAATGTACCTGTGCGAGCAATGTTGTACTTCATTAAAGAAGAAGGAAGAGTCAATAAAAAGCAACACAAAACAATAACGTTCTCGAGCAAAGAAAAAAACAATAGCTGTACAAAGCAGAAAGTTTAGTCGTGCACACCTTAATTTATTAAACTTTACATTTACACAGTGTTTATATCTGCCTCTTTATAGTGATAATATCCTTCTGATCTACATTGTGACAATGTCCAATTTGAGGAGTTTAATGATAATTATAGTGTAATTGATTTCATTTATTTTGCTTTAAACCATACTGCTGCCCTTATTACACTAATGGTATTTACATCTCTAATATAAAAACTAAGTGTGCATATGGTTTCTTATGCTAAATAAACTTTCATAATAATTCTTAAACCATGTAGGAGCTAAAATCAAGAGGAAAAAATAAATAAAACTTCACACCTTCCTTTTGTCTATATAAAACTCTATATATCTTTTTCTTTTTTTTTTTTTTTGAAACTCTTCTCTTGTCCACTACAGAGGACAAAAATGCATTTCTGGGTCTCAAGAGGATATCAAGACAGATAACCTGACATTGTTTCATGTTTATAGAAAAATAAAACTGCTTTTCTAAACTTTCATTGACAAACTCTGTAGAACAGTAGAATTGTATCCAGGTCACATCAGATGCAATCCATCAGCTGTCAGTGGCATGTTTAACCCCATACCTGCCTGAAAACACCTGTGATTTAGACTAATAAATGTAGTGCCATGTCCACACTAACATGGATATTTCTCTGAATCGATATTTTCTTCATTTACGTCACGTGACGATGCAAAAACGACTACAGACTGGTACAAATGTCAGGACAAGACATTGTTTCTATTGCGATTAAAACTATCAACAGTGTGGACAATACTGGACAGACATAGAGGCTTTAATCTGCGCTGACAGGTTCCGTTATTACCTTAAATTAACTTAAGTATTTGTTGTGGTTGTGGAGGTGTATTCTTTACATGATGTGCTCTGTCTCCCAAATGTATCTGCAGGTCATACACTGATTTATACACCTTAGTTTGATGTTTCAGGTGCAGGTTCATTAAATAAAGCAGCGATAGGCATTGGAAAATGGGGTGGGATGCCATGAGTGTCCAGGTTCTCCATTTCTCTGTTCACATGGATACGCATAAACACAAAAAAATGTCACTTTGGAAAGAGTAACGTATCTGTGTTTTTGCAACCCAAAATACTGTTTATGTGTGGATAGAGAAAAATATCTGTTTTGCAAAATATCGACTTTATTGTGGATGGGGGCATAAATCACAGGGTAGATTTTCTACAGCCTGAAAACAGGGTCCAAAGAAGTGGGTAGAATTCTTGTTTCCTCTCAGACCACTTGAATTACACTGGTTGACAACAAATTTATTGTTTAAGTTTTTTGAGCTGATTTAGGATAATTTTGGTGTGCTGAATCCAAAAATCACATTAATTTTGCTCAATCAGGCCAACTTTCTGAACTATGCTACATATTGGCTTTTTAACATTTTTGCTTACATTTATGGGCATTTTCACATCATATGATACAAAATTCTTTCATAGTTCTTGCAATAAACGAGTTCTGAAGATTTTACTTTTGCCAATTTATGATTAGTGGTTTTTTTTAATATTACAGGTGAATGAAATGGCTTCGACTAGAAGATCTTGCAAAAATAAGCCTGACGTATTCTGCTACATCTGCGGTGAATACACCATTGTACCTAACAGGAATCAAGTGATCAAATGATTTTTTTTCTCTTAAAACCTATTTTTGGTGAGAACTATGTAAAAAATCAACTGATAAAGTCGCAAAAATGTAATCAATTTTGTGAGAAGATCAAATTTTTCAAAATCAAATTAGCAAAAAAACCTGACCTGATTGGGAAAAACAGATGTCATTTTTGGATTTAGCGGTGCAAAATGGTCCTAATTCAGTTGAAAAAACCTAGACAACTTGCAAAAAACCTTTTTTTGTAACCCAGTATTATAATACACTGAAATGGAATTATAGTATTTCTGCTCAATTTTGGTAAAAAAAAAAAACTATTGAGAATTGCAATTTTAACTCATGCAAATCATTCCTCAGGCGTGTGCCACTGCAAATCTGAATCACCCACAGTCTGAAGATAATTAAAACATCAAATTCATACATAAATTAAATAAAGTAACATATGGCAAAATGTGTCTTTAATTAGTTTCATTAGAGTACTACATGTATTATTGTACTTGTTAGTGTTTTGCATATATTTACTTTTACAGCAAACCTTTAAATGTCCTTTAGATATGTTCTGTCTTTTAAACACTGGACTTTTAGAGATGATGGTGTGTAGTGTCTTAATACTGACATGTACAGTCTGTTCATGTATACGAAACCATTCGTTCATCACACCCATACATGTTCTTCCTGTCAACATGTCATAGAAGGTACACGTGAAAGACAGAGACGGAAATAAGTAAGTGAATTAAAATTAGGGAATGATTTTTATCTACTCAGTGATGAAAAGTTGCCAAGATTAATTTGCCACTGATTGATATGATTATCTTTGAAGATGGAACAAAAGGAATAGTAATGAACAATAAATAAAGAAGCCCGTGAAGATTTATTTCCATCTTGGCTGGGGAACAAGATTATTCAGACATTTAGAAAAGAAATAATCTTAATTAATCAGTTATACTTGGGTACATTTTTGTGTGTATTTGTATGTGTCCATCTGTCTTTTTTACATTCATACAATTCTTTATTGTTAGATTAGATTATCAAGTATGATCAGAGCTAAAATAGTACATTAAACTCTGCAGCTAATTCAGTTCCAGTTCAGTAAAAAATTGTCATCTCCCCCCATAGAAGGGATTTTAGAGTTTTTAAGATTGGATTTAACACTAAGCATGTCCATATTTACATGTGAAATTAAAAGTCATGATTTGTTGAAACATAAAGTTGATTAAAACCAGAAAAATGTGTCAAAAAATACTAAAACATCAAGATTAAATAGCCCAAATGAGTTAAGGATGAAGTAACCATCCTTTTCTTTCTTTCTTTCTTTCTTTCTTTCTTTCTTTCTTTCTTTCTTTCTGTCTTTCTGTCTTTCTTTCTCTCTCTGCCAAAAGCCTGACTAGGGGCTGAAGATAGAAACTGGCAATGACTATAATCTCTTTATGTGAATCATCAGTTACTACAGCTTGTTTGTAACAGGTAGAAGTTATACTATGTCATTTGCATTGTCCCCAATCAAATAAACTTTATAAATATAGAAATAAAATATGAATTTGCATTTCCTTGGGTTAAAAAAAAAAAAGGCTAGCATACAATCAGGTTTACAGCATTTTTACCTCCCCCAAGGAGGTTATGTTTTTGCCAGGGTTTGTTTGTTTGTCTGTCCGTTAGTGTGGAACATAACTCAAAAAGTTATGGACAGATTTGGATGAAATTTTCAGGGTTTGTTGGAAATGGGATAAGGAAGAAATGATTAAATTTTGGTGGTGATCGGGGGTGGCGGGGCCCACGGGGGGGCCACTGATCAGCCTTGGCGGAGGTCTGCGCTCTCCGAATGCTTCTAGTATTTTATTTTATTTGCTATTTTTTTCTCAGACGCAGCAGTTTTAAACACAACACTGACAAATGACCAGATTATTTAGTGCATGTTTTGCTTATTTTCCTTTAGCTGCTAAAATCTACACTAGGTTTGTAAGAGAGTTCCTAATTTTTCAGACAGATACTTTGGGTTCATCTGAGGTTTTCATTCAGAACACACTAAAAAACATATTAATGAGAAGCATCTCACTGAACCAAGTAAATTCAGATTCTAGGCTTTAAACCACCACTTCAACCAGTTAAGACATTTCCAAACTCTCTAGTTAACATCTGTTAGTTCCTCCTGCTTTAACTACCGGTGCCTAAGGGTGTATTACATCACATGAAACCACTGAGGTCGTTTCAAGTGCTCACACGTCGCTCTGAGCTGAAATATATTCAGATTATTAAACCATATGCTCCAAAAACCTGGCAACCTCAGCAGCTGGTGCTTCAAACTTTAGGAGCCAAAAAAAAAAAAAAAAGATTTAACTCTCACATAGTTTAAGTAAAACTAAGAATCACTTTTCCTACATCATATACCTTGGTACAGAATATATTATTGATGCCAACTACTATTGACAGCCAAGAAAATCAGAAATAGATAATAAAAGGTGTCTTTCTTCAGCCCACTGCTATGACACAGGAGCCAGGTTCTAGGTAAAATATGCTGTCAACAGATCATAATACAAATATAATATAAGGGTCTGAGTATGTGTGTGATTTTTTCGGATGACAGTCAATATGACTTTTGAGGTAGTCGTTCCACAGCTCTAGCATTAATGAACATAATGGAAGAAATCACAAATGCAATAGATAATAAGAAATATACAACAGGAGTATTTATTGATTTGAAGAAAGCATTTGATACGTTAGATCACAACATTTTAATTTCAAAATTATTTTCATATGGTATAAGAGGAGTTGTTTTAGATTGGTTAACAAGTTATTTACACAATAGACAACAGTATGTACAGTTTGCTGGGAAAGTGTCTAATTGTTTAAAAATTGAATGTGGAGTTCCACAAGGCTCTGTTTTGGGGCCAAAATTATTTATTTTATATATTAATGACATACAGGGTGGGGAAGCGAAATTTACAATGAACATTTAGTTGTTTTTTCTCAGCAGGCACTACGTCAATTGTTTTGAAACCAAACATATATTGATGTCATAATCATACCTAACACTATTATCCATACCTTTTCAGAAACTTTTGCCCATATGAGTAATCAGGAAAGCAAACGTCAAAGAGTGTGTGATTTGCTGAATGCACTCGTCACACCAAAGGAGATTTCAGAAATAGTTGGAGTGTCCATACAGACTGTTTATAATGGAAAGAAGAGAATGACTATGAGCAAAACTATTACGAGAAAGTCTGGAAGATACTATTAAAGAAGAATGGGAGAAGTTGTCACCCGAATATTTGAGGAACACTTGCGCAAGTTTCAGGAAGCGTGTGAAGGCAGTTATTGAGAAAGAAGGAGGACACATAGAATAAAAACATTTTCTATTATGTAAATTTTCTTGTGGCAAATAAATTCTCATGACTTTCAATAAACTAATTGGTCATACACTGTCTTTCAATCCCTGCCTCAAGATATTGTAAATTTTGCTTCCCCACCCTGTATGTGATGTATCAAAAATAATGCAGTTTATTTTGTTCGCGGATGATGCAAGCTTTCTTTGTTCAGGAGATGATTTAAAAACGTTAGTACAGAAAATAGAGAATGAGATGGTTCAACTCAAAAATGGTTTGATATAAACAAATTATCTGTGAACTGGAATAAAACTAAGTTTATGGTGTTCACAAATGGAAAAAAAGGAAGAACAAGTTTCATTGTCTATTAATGGGGTTAAGATTGAGAAGGTTTCAGAAATTCGTTTTTTGGGTGTAATAGTGGACGATAAATTAACATGGAAGCCACATATTGCTTATGTTAAAAAAAAAGGTGTCTAAAAATATTTCTGTATTGAGTAAAGCAAAATATGTGTTGGATTATAAAGCAATGAGAATTTTATATTGTTCACTTATTCTGCCGTATTTGAGTTATTGTATTGAAGTATGGGGCAACACATATATGAGTAACACAGAACCATTGTTTTTATTACAGAAAAGAGCAATAAGAATCATGTATAATGTTAATTTCAGGGAACATACAAATGAGTTGTTTATTAAATCAGGATTGTTTAGGTTTAAAGAATTGGTTGAATTAAGGACATTGCTGATTGTGTTTAGAGCGAGAAACGGACTTTTGCCAGCAAACTGGCACAGATTATTTGTTTTAGTGTCACAGGATGAAGAACATAGAAGGAGGTTTAATTTTAAACAGCAAAGGGTACGGACTAATGTGAAGAAAATGTGTATTTCTGTTGTGGGTGTCAGGATGTGGAATTCTTTGGCAGTGGAAGAGAATAGCTGTACAAATATTTTTCAGTTTAAGAGTTTGTATAGCGAAAGAATAGAGAAGCTTTATAAAAGCATGTAATAACATAATTCAACTTATGGATGTTGGATTTATTTTATTTGCATTGAATATCAGGTAAACTGTTTACTGTAATAACTGTAATGGCAACGTATCTGATGTAAGCAGATGTTTCAAGAAAGGGGCAGGTATTATAAGTTTTCTTCATCCTGCTCCTTTCCAATTATTTAGATTGGAATGAATGAATAAAATGAAAATGAAATTTTAAGAATGAAATAAGAGAAACCTTTATGTTACTAGCAGATAGAATTAAATTAGTTTTTATAATCCCAGTGATGATCCCAGTACCATTCAGGTATATTTCATAACAAACATGTGACCAAGCGCATGTCTGGACTATTAAACTTGGAAATGTACAGTGTATATGTTTGACAAAGACACCAACCTCATTTAGTCTGCGCTTTTACACTTTTTACTTGATACAAATCCGTTGTAACCGTCAAGTCAAATACTGCTGTGTAAATCACTCATTTGTCATCATAGATTGCATAATAGAAATTAAAACGTAATTGCTTAAAATGGCTCTAATGAAATGAATATTTATATGATTTTCCCCTTTTCTATTTTTCTTGTTTTCTTCTCGCTCCACAGCCTGTCAGTGCAGTCATGTGGGCGATAACTGTGATGCCAACACAGGACAGTGTATCTGCCCTCCAAACACTATTGGTGAGAGGTGTGACCGCTGCGCTCCCAACCACTGGGGCCATGACATCACAACAGGATGCAAGGTACCTGCTCACATGTGTTTTATTCCATCAGCCAACACAAGTCTCCGATTACTTTAGGCTTGTTTAGTTCATAGTAAAAGGTACACTACAGGGTGTCCCATAAGTCTCCATACATAGGAAAAATAAACGTTTCTTGACATAAACCTTTTTTCTTTATATAATATGCTCTATATGACTGCCATTTTGTCGGGAACACATTTCAATGCGTGTCCTCCACTGCTGAAGAACTATAAAGAAGAAATATAAAGAAATACATGTTAGATCTATATGTATTATGTCTCTTATGTATGGAGACTTATGGGACACCCTGTACAAACAAAAAGGTAAGGATTTTTTTTTTTTTTTTTTTTTTTGGGCGATTTTTTCCATTGGGATTCTTGCACAACGCTTTTGACTTTTTTTGTGTGTGAACTGAATTGAAACAGGTTTTTTTAATGACCAGACATAGTTTTATTTACAAATGGCAAAAATGACAAAAAAAAAAGAAATATCCTTAACTTTTTGCTTGTAGTGTATGTGTTCTGCCTTCAAAACATGGTTCGTTATAATTTGGATGCGCTCTGAAATATTGACAGTGTTCATGCATTTCTCTTTCCGTATCTTCATCATGTATAATATTAAGCAATTACTATGATTAGTATGATTCATGCTTGAGGGTGATTCATCCCTAATTCTCTTTAATAAAGATAGTGTTCATGCTCCTGTTGGCATCACCAATTAACTGTGGCTTCGCAAATCAGAAAGTTCACACTTAGACTGGATGATCAGACGAGAATAAAATTTCATAAGGCCAACCACCATTAAAAACAAAAAATAAGGTTAAAGGTTAACTCGCTTAATTGTCACCGTAGGGAAATTGAGTCTCTGAGTTTGACCCATCCTAATACATACAGCGTTAGTATTAGCACATTGGGAGCAGTGAGCTGCCATTAATGGCACTTGGGGACCAACTAAAGATCTTCATTTATTACCATGGCCACTGGAAAACTGTGAGTTTTGGAGAGAACGGACAAACTTAACCCAGATGAAACTTGTCCGAGGCTGTGAGGGTGAAGTTGTAACCACTACACTGCTCTAGAAGGACAACAGGCTCTCCTTCACAAGCATAAAAATACCTACTTTGGTTTTCATTTTTATTAGGAGCTTAACCCATAAAGACCCAGTGCTGCTTTTGTGGCAGTTCCCAAATGAATTTTTCTCTAGATACAACCTTTCTTAAGTGATTTATCTCCATTTAATCATAATATTATCCTCTGTCTGTTTGTGTTTTTAGGCAAAAATCAGGTATTTCCCTATAATTTAATTCACTGATCATGTAGCTGTAGATAAATGCTCAGATTAAAGTTGAAGGTTATTAAATCAGAAAGAGAGAAAAATGAAGAAAAAGTAACTTTTTCAGCAAATATATCAATAGCTGAATACAAAAACATGTGTGTCCATCCACTGTCATTGATCCAACTCCATGGGTTTTACTTTCAACGTCCAAATGGGTCATATCTGATGACCATGAAAAGATGACAAACTGCATTTTACACCAATTATTTACATGTATTAATAGGATTAGTGGATCAGCATTATTAAACAGCTTAGATTTGTAGATGGTTTTGGTCGTCTGTGGCTGTTTGGGTCTTTATGGGTTTAATAGCATAATGGCCTTTTCTGAATTCAGATAATTGTAATAATTGGATCTGATGCATTTACATGCACTTCAGAAATACGATAATAGAAAAGCCCTGGTTTACATGTTACTGTCAATTATCAGATATACATACATAATGTCGGTGGACTGAAACTTCTTATCTTCCACTCATAAGACTCTGTAATTTGTTTTTTCTACTTTTTTTTTCATTTATTTATTTAACACTTGCAGATGCAAAAGAATTAAATAAATCACATTAACAGTAGACGTGCATAAAGACATTGGAGTATTGGGGAGAAATCCAAGTGTGTTAATCCGATTTCTCAAACTCAGATAACTGCCATTATCTGACAAATCATATCACTTTATACTGTTTCCATGATCAATTCTATAATCCAATAACTCCAGAAATTGGATAATGATTGGAGTATTAGTGTGTATGTAAATGGCGTCATTGAAAGTACTTATACAGACAGTGGAAATACTCTACTACAGGTATAAGTTGTGCATTAAAAGCTGCACTTTTCAGTATTTATTGTGCACACGTATTACATTTGAACAACTTTATAGCATATGGGCGACTCTTCTAGTGCAGAGATATGTCAAATCTCCATTTAAAGTGATGGACAAAGTCGCATGAATTCTGATATGACCATTCAGACTCTGGTTACACTGACAAAAAGATGGAGAACCCCACATGGGCATTTTCCAGATCATACTGGAAGTATAGAACATGAGTAAAAAGACCATATTCGCTTTTAGTTGCAGTAAGAGCACAGCCTTAAAGGAAATATACACATGACATGTACATCATTTACAAAAAAATGTATTTTCCTTCTCAGGAAAATATCTTTATTAGACCTGTTTTGTATCAGTAATGAAATGTTCTTTATTACAATAATAAGAAGCATCTTTCTCAACACCTCTGCGAAACTAACAATATGCAGGAGGTAGCTCATTCTTCTTTTCATACATTTTCTTACGGTTATTCAGGTTCTCAATAAAAGGTGTATTCATACAAAAATCCTAAATCAAGAGTTTTGTATGTGTCATACCTTTTTGAAAGTCATTGCATAGTTTGCACACTGAATAAAAATAATTAAATGTGGAGTATTTCAAATTTATCATTGCACGTTGCCATGACCTTTCTTTAAAACCATCTTGTTTATGCTTTTTTCCTACTATCTCTTTGCTTTGCTCCTTCCTGCTCTTTATTCTGTTCTTCCGTCACTCCTTTCTTTCTTCTGTTGCCATAATACTGTTCACTGTACTTGTTTACACAGCATTTTCTCTGTATTCCCTCCTTTATCACCGCCACAACTTTGTTCAAAGTGTCTGAAAAGCAATTTTTACACCGAAACTATCTTCCCCCAAAGCCTGCAAGGCAATAACACTAAACTATTAGAAGTTGTCTATTAGCAATTAGAGGCTTGACATGAAAGCACTGTAAGTCTCAGTTTAACAACAGATTGATCCAGGAGAGTACATCAGCACAGCAAAGTATGCCACATCAGATCTAAGTACTACAAAACAAACCTAAAAGAAAACACAGAGAAATATAACCAAATAGAAATGTACAACATAGAACAGAAGAGTCAATAAAAAGCAACACAAAACAATAACGATCTCAAGCAAAGTAAAAAAAAAAAAAAAATAGCTGTACAAAGCAGAATGTTTAGTTGTGCACACCTTAATTTATTAAACTTTACATTTACACAATGTTAATACCTGCCTCAAAGCCATAGGAGGCTACAGAAAATCCAAATCAGCAAATCTGAATGCAGCATTTGTAGAAAAAAACAATAGTTATTAGGTGTAAAAATAAGTGTTACCTTGGGCCACAATATCAGAATTACCTGTGTTAACTCGGTTTAACTGTTTATGTTTACACGAGAAGAGTTAAATCAACACTGAGGACATTGCTCTTATGCTTATTCTTTCCACCAGATGGACATTTATAGCCGTTCAGCTTATGATGATGATTATATTTGTGCAGATTTTGCCTGGCAGCAAACATGGCACACAATGTTTTTTTTTTTTCTTCTATTAAGACAATTAGTATGATCCAATGTTGTTTGTTCAGCAATTGTCTTCAAAGAAATAACACCTTAGCCTTCTGCTGATGAAGTTTTTTTTTAGGCTTGTTCTGTTTTTGTTTTTGTCTTTCTGTGTATGTAGGAGTGTGGCTGCAACGTGCTCGGCTCAGTGACCCAACAGTGCAACATCAACACCGGCTGCTGCTTCTGTCGCGACTCCTTCAGAGGAGAGAAGTGCAACGAGTGTCAGATCGGATACAGAGACTTTCCCCAGGTACAAGACACAGTTAACGTTACTGTCAGTGTCTTAACTGTACTTCGACTTTTATTGAGATATGAGGGAATCTATGACAGGGGGACACAGAGGGACTGAAAGTGGGTTTAACAGGACAGGGTCAACAATTCAACTTACATTTGGGCTTGAAAAAAGCTCCTCCAGCTTTAAAGGGCTCATATTTTGCCAAATCCACTTTTATTAGTCTTTGGTGCATTTATTTGTGTATTTCCAATCCAATCCAACTTTATTTGTAAAGCACTTTAAAACAACTGCAGTGGACCGAAGTGCTGTACAGAAGAAAAATTAAAACCAAAATAGAAGTATAAAATACAGAATGGATTTAAAGACATAGAAACTGTACAAAAACAAACAAAAAAAAAAAGTGCTATACAGAAGAATAAATAATATTTTGACCCTAATAATTCATACAGTTTGAATTTGAACCCTCCAGGTGCTGCAAAGCTATCTTTATATTCCTTCTGGCAAAAATCAAGTGGATTTCTACAACCTGTTTTAATTCCTTCTTGATTGGGTATGTTTTATAACTAGTTACGTCACGATATTTGCACATATAAGGTCAAGACTTCTCGACGAACATTTCTCTGAGTACGACATAATTGTTTATCATCAGCATTGGTTTTAGTCCACACTGAAAATATGTTGAAACTTAAAGCCAATCACCTAAAATGTTCAGTTATTGGTTGTATTAACAAACACAAGTGGTTGAACGGGACAGAGCAGCACGGTCAACAACCTGGAAGGGGTGGGGCATGAAGTAGCTCATTTGCATTTAAAGGGCCAGCGCTCAAAACCACCTTTGTGGTGTCATTACTCAGAAATAGGGTTAAAGATGAGCCTGTGGAGTTGAATTAATGAAGAATTCAGACCCAAGCAGAGCATTTACAGTTTATGTAGACCACAGGGAAATGTTTTAAAATGCATAATTCCATTAAAAAAGCAAAATATCGCTCCTTCAAGACTGCAATTATAACAGACCGCCTAGGTGTCTTCATGTTCTTTTTGCAAAAAACGTGTCAGAAAATGTTTTTTTTGCCAATTCTTTTGCACTTTTGTTTTCAGAAAGAACGTAACTTTCAATATCTGACCATTAATTATCATTATTATAAATGATAAATGCTTAAAACAGTGTGCTTTAGTAAAATAGAAAACTTTTTAGCATTAGTATCAGAAACAACAAAAATGTCAATGACCAGATGATTTCACAAACGACATGAATGGACTAGTGCTCATACTATCATACAGAGAACATATTGGAAAGTGTTAGGATTTCAGTATATTTAAAAAACAGGAGACATTTGTAAGTTTAAGCGTTTCATAGAAATACTTACCTACTTCCTAGTGGTGCAAAGCAGGTCATGTGACAGAATCGGAGATATGTTTTAGTCCGAGGTTGCCCTGTTAAGTTTCCAAAACCAAATGGATGTTAAGGACATTCAGTTCTTTCATAGGATCATGTTGAATCCTTCAGTGTTGGATCATAAATAAACAGGTTGTCAGATCTGTCATTGTTGACAGTGTTGATGTTGGAAGTTCTGCCTGCTCTTGAGTTTAATTTGTCAACAAGTGCGGTGCTATTCTCGAAGTTGGACTTTTTTCAACTCGGATTGATGTAAACACATCAGAAAAAAGCACTGTCTCTAGAGTATTTTTGCACCAAGGACACTGAGCGCTGCAAATAATACTGAACTGTATGGAAAACAGGCAAAAATGCTGCCTGTTGAGAGTGACCCTTAAACCTTCAGTTTATCACATTTGGAAAAAAAACAAAAAAACATTGGTGTTAGTGGTTTTGTATTCTGAAAAGTAACTAAAGCTGTCAGACAAATTTAATATCATAAAAAAATATATTTGCTTCTGAGAAGAGGTTTGTTTGTTTGAGGTTGTTTCCCGTCAATGATGTTATATCCCCTTCATTAAGCTAACATTAGTGTGTAGTGTTAGTTGCAGATATTTTTTTAATACTTTATTTTTTTTTTACATTTTTTTAATCAACAGACAATATAACACAGAAACTAGGGGTCACTGGTTGAACACAAAATATTTAAATGAAACACAGTAGTAATTATGCTTTGTTTTGTTTATAGTCCAGCCATTTTCTCCAGTGCTTTATGAAGATATGTTCCTTGAGCTGCAGGTAATAAGTCAAACTTTCTATACAGTAGATTTCCTCTGTTATAGCCCTGATCCTCACAGGGTGCATCTGTTTTTAGCCAGTTACTTGTAATTGCCTGTTTGGAAGCAATTACAAGAATTTTAAAGAGGTATTTGTCTTCTTTCTCTAATACAGTGTTTTTCAACCTTGGGGTCAGGACCCCACATGAGGTCATCTGGAATTCAAATGAGGTTGCCGGAAATTCCTAGTAATTGATAAAAATAAAAATTACTAATAAAAAAGTATTTTTGAATGATTCAAGAAGTATTTCATTATAATTAAAACACCATACACTTTTCCTAATAAAAATCAGGCTCAAATAAAATGCAGAATATAATATCTGAGAGGGCAGACCCGATCATGTGACCGTGTGCTCATAGTTTGAGTTATTGTTTGTTCAGTATTAATTGTCAGCCTTGTAAATCCAAGATGGACTGACTGTACATATCCTGACCAAGGAAAATAAAATTCTCACTTTGTGCAGTAATCTACACCTGGCTTTTCTGCCTCCGTCCATAATAATATACATTATATAGACTAAATGTCGTGTAAAATTAACATTTATTTGCAACATAGTACAGCAAACTATTACATGATCAAAAACAAATTAATTTTAGCCCAAAAAAAACCAAAAAAACCTCTCCCCTTTTGAATGTCTGGGGTCGCCAGAAATTTGTGATGTTAAAATGGGGTCAAAAGCCCAAAAAGTTTGGAAACCACTGCTCTAATACATCTCCAGGTAGCAGTCCCAGCAAAAAAACAAACAAACTCGGGGTCTTTAGGAATTGTGAAAGTCATAATGTCCTCAATCATTTCAAAAGCCTTTCTAGTTGCAGCTACTTACCAGCGTGAAACAACATAACATGAATATATGGCACTAAATATGATGTGAATAAAGCTGGAAGGTACTATATTTGACATTCCTACTTGAACACGTAGCAACAGGTAGTGAATATTAAAAAAAAGATGATGGGGATGGAACTTATCTGGAAATACACTTTGCTTTGAAATAAAAAATGATTCACCTTCTGACCGCCACACTCATCAACACTTTAGATTTTACATGACTGTCACTTTAATTAAAGTGTTCAAAGTCTTAAAACGGGGAAGCAGCAGGGTTTATGTAATTAAAATTCTTAAGTGGTAAAATTCATACAGCGCCAAAGTCGCACGGTGATCCCACTGAAGTGTCAGTGTTGACAGAAATTTCATGGTCATTTTACAGTCTTTTTTTTTTTTTTTTTTCTTTTTAAACTCAGTGACTTTAGTCAAATAGGAAACATAAAAACTGGATGTGTTGTGTGTGAACTTGAGTGATTCAACTGACGTGGGAGTGAGACGATAATGGCAACATTTTCATTTTGGAGTACAGTTTAATGGTTTGGTGAAGCATAAAGCTAAGACACACTCTGGTTGCTCCACTTTCAGTCTGTTATGTTGGCGATAACAGAAGCTTGGCGTTTGTCTGCATCCACATTTCCCCATAGTGTACCCAGTGTGAGTGCAACGTCGCAGGATCGGACAGCCAGACTTGCGACTTGGAGAGAGGAGTGTGTGCCTGTGCAGATCGGACAGGAAAATGCAGCTGCAAGGTACAACACACACACACACACACACACACACACTGAAATACACATGAGAATGTAATTGTAAAGGTCTGACCATTACAAAACTTACAGGATAACCTTTGAAGATTTAATACTATTTTTGTGGTGACTTTTCTCTACATTGAACCTTTCCTAAGTCACTTTCCTAACCATTTTTCCATAAAATCAGGTATTTGTCTTTATTCATTTTACTGATTATGTAGATGTTATACATCAAAGTAAATAGAACAAGTGGTTCCAGGCACAACAAACCCCACCCCTCGCATGTATCGTAGCTTATTTTGGCATCAATCCAGCTGATGTCATAATGTCTATGCATGTGCTGATGTCAACATATCAATTGCCTCTAAATATGTGCCACGTTTGAAGGAAACTGAAACAAAATTTGTTTTTATAGACATGTGAAATTTTGCCCATTATAAGTAAATGGGGAAAAAAGAGATAAAAAAAATTAAATAAAAAAATTTTATTTTGACCTACTGTTTCCAAAATGTAGTCAGATCTATTCTGGCTCACTGGCAATATATACAGGGTGGGGAAGCAAAATTTACAATGAACATTTAGTTGTTTTTTCTCAGCAGGCACTACGTCAATTGTTTTGAAACCAAACATATATTGATGTCATAATCATACCTAACACTATTATCCATACCTTTTCAGAAACTTTTGCCCATATGAGTAATCAGGAAAGCAAACGTCAAAGAGTGTGTGATTTGCTGAATGCACTCGTCACACCAAAGGAGATTTCAAAAATAGTTGGAGTGTCCATAAAGACTGTTTATAATGGAAAGAAGAGAATGACTATGAGCAAAACTATTACGAGAAAGTCTGGAAGATACTATTAAAGAAGAATGGGAGAAGTTGTCACCCCAATATTTGAGGAACACTTGCGCAAGTTTCAGGAAGCGTGTGAAGGCAGTTATTGAGAAAGAATGAGGACACATAGAATAAAAACATTTTCTACTATGTAAATTTTCTTGTGGCAAATAAATTCTCATGACTTTCAAGAAACTAATTGGTCATACACTGTCTTTCAATCCCTGCCTCAAAATATTGTAAATTTTGCTTCCCCACCCTGTAAACCCAATTTGATATGAATTCAACCAATAGTTTTCCTGCTAGAGTGTTAACAAACCAACAAACTGAACCAAAAACAATACCTTGCCTCCCCTTTGGAGGGCAGGGTAAAGATTACTGTAGAAGAAAAAGTGACTATGGAAATGCATAAGCTTGTCCAAACAATGCTGTAACTAATGTACTCCATAATCAAAGCTAAAGGCCAACAGTATACACTAGTCAACATTTGCTAGGGATCAGGACTATAACTTTGCTATATTCAGGGGTGTAATTCTGGAAACTAGAAAATTTACTTTCCCAGTGGAGTACAGCCTGCGGATGCGGATGGTGGCCACACACATTATTGACATCACACCGTATGTGTTTCAGAACATTCTGAGTGGTTTCAGTGAAAACAAAATTGGAAGAGTAATTGTTGTGAACTCTAATTTCTAGGGTTGTATCACCCTTTTGCCAGAAAGTGCAATAAAAATGTATGTTTTTTTACCTTTTGGTCCATTTTTCTTTGCATGACTAGCCAAAGTACACACATAATATATGAAGTCACCCAAAATATTATACAACATCAATTATTGTGCAAATATAAAACTGATCCCTAGCAAATGTTGACTAGTATATTAGAGTTTGCAAAGTTTTGTTTTTTTCTTTTTTTTGTTGGCCTATCTGTGTACATTTAATCCTTTGACTTGGTCTTATTTCAGATCCTACAGCTTTAAACCTTTATTGAGCATTGTTGACTATTTTTGGTAATTTCCAAATACATTACAAGTCAGTGACATCAACAGTTACAGTGAGGACAATGAGTCAACAATCTCAGGTCCAATGTGGTCTACAGGGTCTGTAAGGTCCACCTCTGCTTGAACAGTGTGTACCTGCTTTGTTAGGTACCATGAAGTAATGGTACTAATGTAAGGAATGATGTTCAAAGGGATAATGTGGATGTGGACAGGGGTCTGGATCAGCACTTACGTTGGTCTAATGTTCTAAAAGTCATGTTCTAAAACACATGTTCCTAGCACTTTATATGTGTTTTTGTTGTTTTTTTTAATATTTACTACTTGGATTTTTTTTTTTTTTTTTGACACTTACAGGTAAGGAACCAAATATGGTAACTTCATTGACCTTGATTTTCTACATAACAATACAAAATTTTGAAACATTTCTCAAAGTAATAAAGTCTTGTTATGTCCTCCAATAACACACTAAGGTTGAAATGTGGAATTTCAGAGTATTTCTATGAGTGCCCTATAAAGGGTTAAGACATAAAACCTCTGCAATGGAGAGAAGTAGTTTCATATGAGAATCCCCGTATTTAACTGTGGACTGGATACCCATGCCCTTAACATTAAGTCGCATAGATTCAATGTATAGACCCCCAGACCTGTCACTTACTGATGACGTTGTCACACATGAGCAACCGCAAGTAAAACACACTCATATGCACACACACACACATATCTGTGTTTCATGGGCTGTAATGAGCTTCAGATCACTGGACGTCATCTCGCTCTGAGCAGGTAGGAGGTTGACTTCCTGTCATTCAGTCCGACACCCGTCTCTCTGTTCAGCTGCTCTGCTGACAGGGCCTTGTTTTTGCTAGTAACCTGTCTTTCTGTCTGCCCCCACATGTCTTTTTTGTAGAATTATCCCATGACTTTTAACTGAAATTAAACAAGGTGCGTCTAATATTGACCTTATCAGACAAATAATCAGCGTTTGAGCTTCTAAATAAAACAATATTTGTTTTTTTCCGCCTGTAAACGCAGAACAGTGAAGTTGACTTTTGAGTCCCTTCGCTGTATCTTCACACCCACTAACCTGCACAACTTATGACAGCGCTCAACATTAATTGGATGATGTTTTGTTGACAGCACTGTAAACCTATTTCTTAGCAGAGAAAGGTGTAATATACAGACCTGTCCACAATCCCATTTTAGACCAGTCAGCTCTCGGCTTATTTACAGTGCTCAAAATGTAAACATTCGGTGCTGTGAGACTCTTATTTCTGTCTCAATGCAGCCAAGGCATCAAATACATTTTCTATGCTGTACTGGTAGAGTGCATTTTAATAACTAAAACATGTCAAAAAGTCAAAGTTAGCAAAGTAATAGCTAATTAAAGTTATTATTTAGACAATGTTGCACACATTATGTCTGAGAGGTGAGAGACCACTCTGTGTCAATGGTTAAAGTTACTATTTTGAGAACTTTCACCCTGTCGACTGGAGGGGTTTTCAGAGCACAGACCTCCTCCAAGGCCAGACCACTGCTCTACTCATTCCACAATAGCCTACACAATTATTAAACCACAAACAGGCTTTAAATTGTAACCTATGTTCTCCTCATTTTTGTCAGCTTGTCCCACAGATTAGTTCAAGTCACTCTTATTAAATCTGTTTGTTCACGGGTGTCAAAAATATGGCCCGTGGGCTAGAACTGGCCTTTCAAAGGGTTCAATCTGGCCCATGGGATGTATTTACAAGGTGCAAAAATCACACAAAAGACACAGAGCACAGGGGTGTCCAAATCCGGTCCTCGAGGGCCGATATCTTGCATGTTTTAGATATTTCCCTCTTCCACCACACCTGGTTCAATTAATGATCAGCTTATCATCAAGCTCCACAGAAGCCTGATAACGATGGAATGGCTTCCAGGTGTGATGGAAGAGGGAAACATCAAAAACATGCAGGGTACCGGACCTGGAGGACCGGATTTGGACACCCCTGGTCTAGGATGTCACTGAGTCTTGACAAGTTGTTTAGGTCATAAAGTTGAATGCTGTATTTTTCAGAATCCTCTTTCTTTTTGTGGCTTTGTAGAACCACTGTGATCTGTAAGTTCTAATGTACATGTGTAAATGATAAGCTAAGGCAAAAATACTGCTGAAATTGCACATATTTTTCTTTTAAAAAAAATCAGGTTGTTCATTCATGTTCAGGTTATTCACAATTTATAGTAGTTTGTCAATGTAAACATTTCATACTGTAATTTTACTTTTTTTGCACTAAAACAAAGACAGATATTTGGAGTTGTCATTGTTTATAAGGTATAATGCTATTACTTTACTGGTCTGGCTTGTTTTAGGTTAAATTGGGCTGGATGTGACCCTTAAACTAAAATAAGTTTGACATCCATGTATTAGTTCATTAGATTATCATTAAATATTTGATGCAGTTGATAGTTAGTTGTTGGTTGATGTCAGCTAGGTTCTGGGTAAGCTCAGGGCCATCGACACAAATCTTTAAAAATATTTTTTTTCTGACAAAAACAAAAATTCCCAAAGTTTTTTTTGTGTTGAAATACTCAGTTTTATGCAGGGAAAAGGGATTAATAACCAGCTTTGCCTTTTCTACAGCTTGTGGATAGAAGGTTAAAAGTGTGTTTCCTTAAATCACCCAGTTTGTGTTTTCATGTGCACATGAGGATGTTTACACTGTCAGTTTTATTGTCTCTTAGTGACTTTTCACTGCCATGATTTTAGGGAAAAACCTCCACTCATTAACTACATATTTATCCGTAGTGTACACAGTGTAGTAATAGTGGAGTTTTCTTTAGCAAGTTACTGAGTTCCTTAAATGGCATTTTTGTTAAAGTAGTGTTATATAAGTATGTAAGAAACAGTTACTAAAAACTCATCTGTGTTGTGTTGTTTTATCTGTGTGTCTTTAGGAAAATGTGGAGGGACACAACTGTGAGCACTGCAAACCAAGCACTTTTGGGTTGTCGGTTCGAAATCCATTGGGTTGCAGCAAGTGTTACTGTTATGGACTGACAGATTCTTGCTCAGAGGCACAAGGGCTCATCAGGATGTGGGTGAGTAGACACACTTCTCTGCTGTTCTTTATTAAAGCCATAGTGTCTGTAGTGATATTTGTGTTTTGTGCTGCATTCATGAGAAAAGTTGGAAGCTTTCGTTGCTGTTTTGCATTAAATCACTATCAGGAACTGCAAGTAAGAGAATACTATACAACACATATTTGAAACTATTTGTAAAATTCATAAATAAGTGTATCTTAACATGTGTATCTTTTTCAGTTTGTTTTAATGTATTACCAGAGGTTAGCAGTAATAGTTTTAATCTGTACCTGTACACATTGACGGTTCCTTCTTCCTGCTGAGACAACACATTTAACAGCTGGCTGCATACAACTACACCAAATTATTCCACTGATATAACCTTCACATCCTTCATAAAACAGCATCTTTGGATGAGAGGCTTTTTCAAATACTTCAGGTTAATGAAGTTGATCAGTAAATGCTGTATTTTACCTCGAGACCAAACGGTTCATGTTAGTTTTTTTAGGCCCTTTGGCCGCTGTTTCTTCTTCTAAAGTAAATTCTAACATACATTAACGGTGCAAATTTGCATGCTAATTTTTATGGTATTTAGAAATAGATTTTACTAAATAGATTTTAGTATTTAGAAATAGATAGAATTTTTAAGTTATGTATTTTGAAGTGATTTATATGAATATTCGCTGTAACATTAGTCTAACTAAATTTAGTCTAAATTCACATTTTTTTACGATTCCATTTTCGTTTGCATAGCATTGTATGCTACTAAAAATAGAAAGTTATGTTATATAATGTATAAATTATAGTCATTACAAATAAGAGATGTAACAATCATTTAATTAGTCAATTGTGTTTTCATTTATTTGATAATTTATGTGAAGAGACTGAAGAAAGTAAAACAATAAACTGAATGTCCTTGTATAGATGTCATGTATGGATGCCATTTTGGACTCTGGAAACACAGACTTTTCACTGATTTCTGGATCAAACAACGAATCAGTTAATTGTGAAAATAATCAACATATTGACATTGAATGTAATTGTTAGTCGCAGCCGTGCTGCAGTTGAAGCAGAGTAACAGTTGTAGAATGTCTCAGCTACCCTCCGCCGTATGAGTTTTAATCAAAACATAAACATATCTGTGAACGTCACACAGATGCTTTTTAAATGGAAGACAGAGGTATTGAAATAATGTAGACCCCAGACAGACAGTCGGCAATTTAACGATCAATTGTCGAGCAGCAGCCTCTTTTTAATAAAGCCCTTCATCTCGGAAATGGTTTCCATCGGCGGTAAACTGGCGTTTCCGTGGTAACTGTAGAGTATTAGGACAGAGTGTAGCGAGAGAGGCTTCATTTGGACGACAAACATTCACTTCATTTATTGTTGACTGAGAGAGAGTGTGAGCTGGACGGAGCGAGAGAGAATCACAGAAAAAATGGAGAGTTTATTGGAAAGAGGCAGATTTTCTCTGAACCACTGAATCGTGAGATTACACTGAGTGGAAAGGGACACGAACACACACTCATACACACACTCACCGTATCTAGACACTATACACATACACTGTACAAACACAGGACACATGCCTTTAAATACAAAGCAAAAACACACACTACGTTGCATTGCTCAGAGGGTAGAGGACAAGGACGCAAGTATATACACACATGCACAGTTAGACACAGATTTTATGATATTCTGGGAAAAAGTCATGTCAAGTTTGTTTATTTGTTTGATTTTCCCTTTGTTTATGTGTTGTTTTTCTGTCCACAATGTCTTATTTATCAATCATAAAAAAAAGAAAAAGGAAAAACTCATGTCAGTCATAAAAGCAAAAAAAAAAAAAAGTATCTGCTAGAGATTAGATGAAGTTGGAAAATAAAATGTTCTTTGCTCTGTTTATATGAACCAAAATACACTGTGACGCTTTTGGAAGAGTTCAGGTTATAGACATAAATTTTTATCTTTTTTATTGAACTTTTTTTTGTTGAATTTTGCTTTTCGTATTGTTGTGTTGAGTGTACGTACATCCTGTTTGTTGAGCGAGTTGTGGGAAATTGCGGTGCTTTGTTTTTATGTCGGTAATGACCCCAGGAAGAGTAGCTGCTGTGGTGTGCAGAAGCTTATGGGGAGCAAAACTAATAAATCCAATCACTGTCAGTAAAAATAAATTGACAACAATGTGTCCTTACTTATTTATCTATTTATTTCTAACAAAAATGTGTCATTTGGCTTCTTCTAAAATGAATAATCATAATAATAATACTAAAATTATTCCTCAGAGATCAGTGCCCACAGCTAAAAAGATCTGGTAGTTTGTTGAGTTTAATAACTTTTGAACCATTAATTCTGTTAATGTTGGCTACTTTAAAAGTCCCACTTTTTCAGTGGTATCAAATGTCTCCTTTGGACAGTCTGAGTAGTACAGCACCAACGTTTTTAGAACATTGATTTATCAAAGCAAAGAATTGGAAAAAATTTGAACTTTGACCTACTGTTCCCAAAATGTATTCAGATCTATTCTGTGTCACTAGCTGCTTTTCCATTGGACATCTGTACAAAACTTTACTGATATTTACTAAATGTCAAAAAAACAGAAGTGCGTAATGTCCGTTTTTCCGTTAAATCACAAATGTGATGATTTGTTTATTTATTATCATGAGATTACACGAGAAGTCATTCCATAAACATGGCGACAAACGTATGTTGTTGATTTACAGATGTATTCATTATTATTATATATTAGCCTTCTATCTCATACTAAATTAAAAAATTATTGGGTTTCCTGGTGTGTCCACACATACCACGACATATTTCTTCTTCTTCTTCGCTTGTTGTAATGTCCGTCAACATCTGTTTTTTTGATTCACCTGATCCTAGTTGCGATAAAAGGTCTCTCCATTGCAGTTTTGCGTGATATACCATTTGCGCTACGCCCGAAAAACCACCTCTTGCCAGCGCTAAAACTTTTAATCGAAAAATGAGACTTTTGGCAAAATTGTCATTTTTCCATCAGGTAAATTTTTATGTGCAAGTTATATTTGCACAATTTGAGGGTCAATGTTAAAGCAACTAATGGCAATCTGTAAACCCAGTTTTGTATGAACTGAAGCAATAGTTTTGCTACTAGAGTGTTAACAAACAAAGAAACAAACAAACTGAACCAAAAATAATGCCCCTTGCCTCCCCTTTGGGGGCGGGGTAAAAATAACATAAATGAACAAAACATAATGTGATATTTATTATATTGCGATGCTTAATATACAACAGTTAAATAAATGTATGCACTTACAAATAGAACATTTACAAATAGTGCATTTTCACCAAACTAAATGAAATGTATTGAATTAGATTATGAACTATGTGTCATCATTAATTAATGTGAAATATGAGTGTAAAGTGGCAAAAATTAAGAAAAAATACCTATGTTGGTGTGTAAGGGTCTGAAAATTGTGTGACTGCAAGTGCGACCGTCGTAGCAAAGATCACTCTCCCATAACGCTGCAGATATTATTCACACAATATCCACATATCAACACTGTTGGATGACAGTGGTGGAAAAAGGGATTCAGGCTGGAGCAGATGAATCTATTTTTAAATCAGTTCATTCGACCACAACCCACAGTCAATAACAAATGCTGATATTATTCAAGTAATATTGAAATATCAACACACAAAGTGGAAAACAGAGAAAAGGGGGAATAATTTATATAATAATAATAAGACGAACTCCTCCTGACTGCAAGTAATAAGTCAGATATTATTCACATATCAAATAGGAATAGGACTGAGTGTTATTTTCCCTTTTACATTATCATATGGACGGTTATTATGGAAAGCAGCAAATCCATACGCTAGCAAAATATTCCACAAAAACTGTTTTACCAACTACTTTTGTAATTCAATCAAAGTGCATCCGTTTGGTCTTGTCCATCCCTCATTATTCTACAAACTGAAAAGCAGAACAAAGCTACTGAAGGCTCAACAAGACAGGAGAAAAGAAAACTGTGTCAAAGTAAGGCTGAAAATCATACGGCGGAATCATCACTCATAATCTCAGTCGCAATTTTCTCTTATACAGGGTCTATCAGAAAAAAGTAGACTCTCAGAATAAAACAATATAAAACCAAAATCAAGGGAAAATTACATGGTCAATAAACACATAAGACCAGGTTTTCAAATGTCTTCCCATTTTGGTTTTATGTTGTTTTTTCTGAGATTCTACTTTTTTCTGATACACCCTGTAGAATATAGATGAGATACAACCAAACACAATTAGTATTCCTTTATTTTCATGGTTTCTGGAGTCTTACGCTGTATGTGATGGCTTCTAATTAGAAACTTTTGCATCATTTTGGACCAGTGTTGATTGAATGAATGAATGAATGAATGAATGAATGGTTTATTTTGGGTTTGGACATTAATCAGTGCACTTAGTACAATAATCATAACAAACATAAAGCCAAAAAAGGAATAGGCTAGAAACAAAAGCTCATTTTTTTGCCTATCCTTTTCACCTGATAGAATACTTACATTCAATTAAATGTGTACAACATCGAGCATTCTGCTTATAACATAAAAGTCAGCAACAACAAAAAAAAACATATTTACCATTTCAACTTAACATTCCTGAATGATTTTATACTTGAGGCATTTTTTAACTTTGTCAAAGAATTGAACACCTTAGTCATCATCAAGTCCATACCATAATTTCACATCCACAACCCAAATACATCTAGACTTCACATTTGTCCTCACTTTAGTCCATTCAGAAATATACAGACCTCTTAAATTATAATTACCCTCTCTTAATTTTAATGAAATCTTGAATGGTATTTGGAACAATATTTTTTTTTTTACTTTTTAATGTTATTATAACATTGACAATATTCAGATGAAATAATTACAATTCTACATTTTCCTGACATGCGGCTACAGTTTTTCCATTAATTACTCAGATTGTAGTAGCCTAATTTTCTCTGCTGGAGTTTTATAATGAATCACTCCGATGTAATTCTATAACGTCTGTGTAAATCAGACTCATTACATGTGTGAATCAAAGACTTACAGTAATTCTTCCATCATTAATTCTTCAGCAGAAGCAAAATAACACATTACTCAAACTCTGCAGACTAACTACATTTTTTCAGTGTTATGGATGATTTAAGATTCTGTTTTTCTTTTTCTTTTTATCTACATGAACTGAATAGTATAATTCTATATTCAATAGTACTTTTCTTTAATAAATCTACTGTCATTGCCAAACGTTTTGGCAGTGACACAAATTGATCCTTTGCTAATATGTGATTTATTTGTCAATAAATGTCTTTGAAACTTATGGAATGCTTTTAACTGTTCTTCAGTGTACCTTGGGAACACGTGCAGCAAAGTTTACAAAAAACAAAAACTAATTTCACTGTGAAAGCCTTTGGCCACATTTGTATATTCTGTTTCAGCGCAACATTAACATACAAATGATGACAAAATAATGCACTTCTTCTTTAACAATTAACATGCTAAGATAAAATAAAATAAGGCTCCACTTGTAGGAAATGCAGCGGTCAAATTTTGTTAAGCTAGAAGAAATGTATTAATGTCACTTGACAATTATCGATGATTTAAAAGCATCAACTTAATTTATCAAATTTGACATATTGTTATACGCCGAGTTGAGTGATGACACCAAAAAATTAAGTATGTATTTTTTTCAATGTTATGGACATTTAATATTTTTAGTGAATTAATTTCTAGCTGCATGATTTGAGGACAAAACATGACTTGTACTAAAACTAAAAATAAGCTATACTTTAGCGATTATTTTTCAAGATTTTCAGAAAGCAAAACCTCGATTCCTCACATTGATTCAACACATTGCCCAGCCCTAGTCCTGCCCTATTAGGAGGTGACGACAACAAGTAATAAAGTCATAAACATGTTGTAAATAATGGAAAAACTGCAAAACCTGAAGAAAAGATTAGGACTCGAGTCAAGGTTAAGTTGCACATGCAGTGACCAGAGAGTCACCTTGAAAAAACCTGAGATTTAATAGACAGATTGAAGACTCATAAGCAATCTTTATTATTTTATTTTATTTTTTTTTTTTTTTAAACTGTTATGGCATCTGAATAAAATTCCTAACAAGCTGAATGCCTCTGTTATTGCCGTGCACAGCCTTATCCGTGCACTTTGAACAGATGACTATAAGCAGCAGCAGCAGCTTCGTGGTCGCCCACCTGCTGCTGTTGTGTCATTTGTCATAATCTCTGGCTTTAATAACAAAAAAAAAAAAAACAGAGAATTTCTACATGCAGTGTTTGCTATGTCCAAAAATAAGGAAGCATTCACCTCATGAAACTATCAGCATCTGAAAACATACCTGGATGGGTCAAGCAGTTGGTATTTAATAGATAAGTTTTCAGTGAGCAGGTGTAGAGGAAGACTCTCCAGATGTTCTATACAGGAAATGTTTATTAGAACAAACTTGTGGGAACACAGACTGCTCAACACAGGAGACTGATGTATCCGGTTCTTAATGTACTTCCTGACGTGCAAAGCTGAAATACTGCTGTTACTGTGAATCAGTTATGTGAGCAAATTAGGGAGTGTGTCTTTCAATGATGAGATAGTTCTGGTTATAATGGAAGAAAAAAAAATGTTGCAGCCAGTGGTAATAGAAAACAAATTTTTGTGCCCACATAAATTATGCCATTATTATGTTCATGTATGTATAAATGAATGTTACGTATGTGAAAAAAAAAAAAAAAAAAAAATACTGTATACACACACATACACTACTGTGCAACAGCATACATACTATAGTAAAGTATGTACAGCAGTAAAAACAAAAGTTTCAGTGAAAAAACAGCTTCTATAAACCAAAGTGATCATATTTAGTGTGACCTTCCTTTTACACTTAACATGTCTTGAATTTTTTTGTTCAGACAGTATGACATTTTTGGCATTCACTTTCTGATTTTTTTTTATTCCAGGTTTCATTCAACATATGCCAGATGTTTGTAACAGTTTTTGCTGCGTCTTGTCATGGGGTCAGGGGTCACACTAAATACTGACTTCAACCTTTACAACATATTTACTTTCATTTTTTTTGCGTGTCTTAAGGCTGTGCACGTATTTCCTTGTTGTATCCAAAGAAAAGAGACTGAGACACAAGTATGCATGTTCGTCAGTTGAAAAATTGCAAGAATTTACATTTTGCACTGTTAGATCTTAAGAAGGTTCTAAGTAGTGTCAAAATGCGAAAAGAAGAAATAGGAGTGAGGGGGAAAAAAAAGAGTAAGCAGTTTATTGGAAACCACAATTAACCCTTTCATGCATACTGGTCACTACAGTGGACAGTTCTTCTTCAGCTGTTCTCTTGTACATTCATGGGTTTTGTTGTTTTAGCTCCATATCAGCCAACACAGTGGACACTTATGCATAAGTAACTTTGCTGTTCTTGATAAACCTGTTCTGCAGTAACATGTTTGAGTGTAAATCAGTTGTTATTAGACTGTAATTATCATTTTTTCTTTAACAAAATGTTTTTTTTGTATATTATCTCCATGAAGTGAGTAAGAACTAGTATTAGAGTATGTTTAAATATGAGAAAGCATCAGATTAGCAGCATTAAAAGTGTTTATATTTCATAGTTTTCACTGTATATCAGTAAATACATGTTTCTTTGCTTCAAAAATTAAATGCATCGTATCCATTTGAGTGGACATTTTTGCAGCTCCATGAAAAGTAGGTTCATAAAAAGCTGTCAATTGCATTTTTTTTTTTTCATGCCTAAAGAGGAATAAAAACAGGGGAGAAAAATCATGATTAAGGTTCTCATAATTCATGCATGAAAGGGTTAAACTGAAATAGGCTGTTCATCAGCTGATCAAAATTGTAAGATCACAGCCTTTAAAAGCCAAAATCTGTACAGAAGTCAGTTCAGTGTCAGGGCGGCTGTGGCTCAGTTGGCAGAGTCCGATGGCTGAACGGTCGACGGTTTGAATCCTGGCTCCGACTTTCCACATGTCAAAGTGTCCTTGGGCAAGACACTGAACCCTAAATTGCTCCCAGCAGGGCCTGGCAGCGCCTTAGATGGCCACAGCAGCCTACTGGTGTATGAGTGTGTGCGTGAATGGGTGAATGTGAGGCTTTGTAAAACGCTTTGTGCACCATGAAGGTGTATAAAATGTGCTATACAAGTTCAGTCCATTTACCATTTTCTGTCAGGTATTCAGACTGTCATGACCTCCTGATGGCAAAGGCTAAAAAGCTTTCTCTCTTTGAATGTTGTAGGATTGTTGAGCTGCATAAGCAAGGGAGAGGAAGAGCCGTTAATGTTGGAGCCTATGGACTGTTGAATTGTTCCTGTCTGCTTTAATTTGAATACCAATACTTGTAGCTTTATGTTCATGTTTTTGAGATAATATAAAGTTATTAGTTAACATTAAATAATATCAAGTTATTAATTAATGTTGAATACTTAACAGTTATTCAGCAGCCTGTTTTTAAAAGTGATCATACACCAAATAATCAGTGTTGATACTCTTGCTAATAGATAATGGTGTGATGATAATACAGTACATGTTTTGAAATCCTTTAATGCCGCGTTCAAAGCAGACCATATTGCATAAAGCAGATGACAGATGATATTACAACCATTAGAAAGCTGACTTATGACTTCTGAGCATTATTAATAGCGTCATTGTGTGTCGCAGTTAACGCTGAGGCAAGAGCAGACGGTGCTCCCCCTGGTGGATAAATCAAGTGCTATGGAGACGAGGAGAGGAGTGAGCTTTCAGCATCCTGAGATCCTCGCCCACGCAGAACTGGTCACCCCAACCCTCTCGGAGCCGTACTACTGGAAACTACCAGAACAGTTCAGAGGCTCCATGGTAAGAAAACTGTTGTTGTGTTGATGTGAACTTCAGGGTGAAGGAAATTTACTAAACTGTTTCAGAGTCCTTGCAGATCCTTGAAACATCTGAAATTTAGTTTTGGATGTTTAAGGTAAAAACATTCACAATTGTTGAAATGGAAGTATTAAATTGGATTTGGTAGAGAATGAACTAGTCTATTTTTGTTCATTCCTTTTACCTGCATTTTATATCTCCAGGCAATGATTGCAACCTCTAATACCAATTTATTTGAACGCCAGAAACTGTGTGTCTTGTTGTTTGGTTTGAGTCTATTTTGCTGATTTCTTTTGCTGCAGTAATGGTGTTATTTTTTTTCCTTTTAGATGTTTTAAAAGGTTTTAAAAATTATTAAATTTGTACTTTTAAGATTTGCAGATACCCTATTTCTTTCGTGACTGATAAAGTACTATATAACCACTATAGTAGTAATGTAAAATTGTTTTCAGTTCATTCTCTGGGACTTGAATAAATGGATGTTTTGGTTTGGACACATAAAAAGCACAATATATCCACCAACAAAAGCAAATTAACAACCAAAACAAAAAAGGAATGTATACTATTATACAAAATAAATATGTATATACATCTGAAAAGGAGTGGAAAGAGGTAAACACTTATTTGATCCCATCTATTTATTACAATGCCACACACAAACTATATCAATTTATATTAATACATGCATACATGTCTTTACCAATCAATATAATTAGAATATATATAATTCTACATCATAATCCAGAACGTATGTGCAAATTATAAACCCATATAAATACAATATACTGGCTTTAATTTCTAACTATGTATAATCTTCCTTATACAGGGTGGGGAAGCAAAATTTACAATATTTTGAGGCAGGGATTGAAAGACAGTGTATGACCAATTAGTTTATTGAAAGTCATGAGAATTTATTTGCCACAAGAAAATGTACATAATAGAAAATGTTTTATTCTATGTGTCCTCCTTCTTTCTCAATAACTGCCTTCACACACTTCCTGAAACTTGTGCAAGTGTTCCTCAAATATTCGGGTGACAACTTCTCCCGTTCTTCTTTAATAGTATCTTCCAGACTTTCTCGTAATAGTTTTGCTCATAGTCATTCTCTTCTTTACATTATAAACAGTCTTTATGGACACTCCAACTATTTTTGAAATGTCCTTTGGTGTGACGAGTGCATTCAGCAAATCACACACTCTTTGACGTTTGCTTTCCTGATTACTCATATGGGCAAAAGTTTCTGAAAAGGTATGGATAATAGTGTTAGGTATGATTATGACATCAATATATGTTTGGTTTCAAAACAACTGACGTTGTGCCTGCTGAGAAAAAACAACTAAATGTTCACTGTAAATTTTGCTTCCCCACCCTGTAATTTTCTAGATCACAGCATATGGTGGTCAGCTGAAATATGCCGTGTACTACGAGGCCAGAGATGAAACCGGACCATCATCATATGAGCCGCAGGTCATCGTTAAAGGCGGGGCTAATCACAACACGGTTATGACTCGCCACATCCCGGGGCTCCAGATCGGTCAGCTCACCCGTCACGAGATCGACATGACAGAGGTACAGCCCAACCCTTTTAGGAAAACGTGGCTATTTCAATTTCAAGTTCTCGCTTTCAAAAAAAGAAAAAATCATTTCTGTGATTATTTCTGCCTGTGCACAGCATGAGTGGAAGTTTGCAGATGGCAGGTCTATGACTCGTGAGGACTTCATGGACATTTTGTTCTATGTGGACTACATCCTAATTAAGGCATCACATGGCAACTTGATGAGACACAGCCGGTAAAGTGGAAAAAAGAAAAAAAAAAAAAAAAACAGTCTCGCACTCACAAATGCACGACACCATCAGTTGGACTACCACCAGCAAGTTATGTACATTTATTCATTAGATTGTGTGCCAATATTAAAAAAAGAATAGACAGCTGAATCAGTGATGGGATGATTTGTACTCGATGTGTCATAATTAATACTGGCTCTAATAAAGCCCATTTCTGCAGCAGAAACATTTTAACATGATGCAAATAAGCATCATGGGCCTGATTAAATTTCTCTTAAATTATACATCTAATTATGCACGCACCATTTATCTGCTTTGACATAATAAAACAGAAATATGCAATGGTGTAATAGTTGTACACCTCTTCTGTCTTCTCTCTCCCAGTATTTCAGAGATCAGTCTAACAGTGGCAGAAGAAGGGACGCCGACCAAAGTGAGCGAAACAGCCCATCAAATAGAGAAGTGTGACTGTCCAGTTGGATACTCTGGACTTTCCTGTGAGGTATGCAAACAGCTAAGCCAACACACAGATGCACAAACAACAGTGTGTGACCGCAAAAGACACCGCAAATACAAAACATTTCTAAAAAGGAGCTGCGCAGCACTTCAGAGTGAATGTTTGAGTGTCTTTGGAGTAAAGAGCATTCTACAAATATATCGATCGAGCAAGCCAAGAAAACCTCTCAATCTGACAAAGTTTGAAAATATGTTTAAGTTTGTTGTGGTTTTCTGCTGCTTGGTAACTAACTTGTTCCAGTCTATTATAAGATACAGTAAAATAAGGAACAATTGCCTTATAACATCATCTTTATTGAAAACATGTTGCTTAAATATAATTATAATTCAGCTTTATAATGTGCCTTTTTTCCAATAAATATTTGTAATCATAGTATTTTTTTATCGCTATGATTAAATTTGTCAGCAAACACAAATTAAGTAACAGGGTAGAGGTGGAAATGACAGATAACTTGTATTTAAGCAAATAGGTAAGAGATTTCTATTGGATAATTACTGTAGTGATTAATATGTTTCAGCTGCAACAAGTTATTTAAAAAAGTGATGCAGTCAGTAGTTTTTCATTTCTTGTCATGTCTCAAGACCATATTCTGTAGATGTAGAAAAGATATAACGGGTTTAGAAGGTTTAAGTTATGAGCCTTCATGAGGCAAGGAAACCCACAATGGAGATGTTGAAACTAAAATTGCGTTAAAAACTGTCCACCATATATTTCAAACTTGGAAGCATAGTGGTGAATACGGAAGAGGATTAGGGCCACTGGAAAAACAAAAATTATAAGGCCGAATATATATTTTTTATTATTATTCTTAGAAAAAAAGTCAGAATTGAATCTAAGAGTACTAACTTTAATCTCAGAGTTCAGATTTTTTTCTCAGAATTCTGACATTTTTTTCTTAGAATTCTGACTTTAATGTCAGAATTTTGACTTTTTTCTCAGAATTCTGACTTTTTTTCTCAGAATAATAATAATAATAAAAAATACTGGTCCTTATGTTGTATTTTTTTTTTTCACGTGGCCCTGATCCTATTCCATAGATGAAGCATCAGAAATGTGGTCAGAATAAAAAATTTTTTAAAAAAATCTTGAATTATCATGCCTGGATTAGAGATCAGTCAAACATTTGGTCAAGATGGATGGGTAGGTATTTATTAAAAAAAAAACAAAACAAAAAAACAGAGGACATGCAGCTGTGTTTAATAGCAAAAGTAAGAACACATAATGCAAAAAGAACTTTAAGGAATTGGAACTAAGCTGCTGTGTAGCCTTTAAAAAAAAAAAAAAAAGGTCTTGTGGTCTGATAAATCCAGATTGACCTGTTTCAAAATGATCAGGAGGCGCATTATTACCCATCATGCCTAGTGCCTACAGTACAAGCGCATGGGGGCAGTGTTACAATCTGGGGTTGATTCAGTCGGTCAGGTCTAGGCAAAAAAAAAAGAAAAAAAAAGTGGTCCGCTGAACCTGAACATACTGAATGACCAGGTCTGAACATGGGTGGATATTTCCTTCACTGACGACTCAGGCATATTCCAAGATGAAAATGTCAGGATTTATCAGGTTAGAATAATGAAAGAGTGGTTCAGGTAACAGTAGACATCATTTTGACATGTGGATTGGCCACCACAGAGTCCAGACCTGAACCTCTTTGAAAATCATAAGGGTGTGAGGGAGCAGACTTTACACAGTGGTCTGACTCTTCCATCATCAGTACAAGATCTTGGGTGATAAAATAATAGAAATCTGGACAAAAATAAATGTTCTGATGTTGTATAAACTTATCGAAACAAAGCCACAGAGAATGCATCACATAAACAAGGCTAAAAGTTGTCTGACAAATATTTGAGCATGTATTTTTTTTTTTTTTTGCTAGTCTATGTTGCCCGTGATCATAATGGTATCACGGTACAAAAAGTGGGCAATTCTAGATATATGCAAGAAAATCATCAAAAATACCAAAAAAGGAAGAAAAAAAATACATGTTAAAAGGCAGAAATGGGAATTATATATTTATTAACTACACTATTTATTAACTACACATAATTTCACAATTATGATGAAACAACGTATAAAACTATTCATACACTTTTACTTTAGTGCCTCTATAATACTGACTAAAACGTCCAAAACCATATAGTCCATGAATGTTAATAAGAAATATTAGTGTTTGGCACTAGTTTATTGATAACATAATGTGAGTAGAAGTAATATGATATATACCCATAATGAAGTGAAAAGAAAACGCCCTTGGGTGGACGTACTGTCATATAGATGTTAATAACAGTGAATTGAGCTTCCTTTTCTTCCGAGGATTGAATGATTGAATGATTTTTGTCTGCTGCCTTTATGAAGAATGTAAACATGGAGGTCACACAGACTTTGCTTTCAATAGTATCTCACAAGTTTCCAATTTACATTTAGAGGTTAGAGTTTTAAGCTGCTGCGTCGCCTTTCAGGCTCTCCTGTTTTTTTTTTTTTTTAGTTTTTGCTTTGCTTAGCAAGGATTAAGCTTCACTGAGCGTCTCCTCTACCGAGTTGTGATTTTGTCAAAGCAATTGACTTCGGCTGCGTCCAGCTCCTTCTCTTAAGCCACAGAAATTGTATAGCAGTGACTCAATCTTCACTTTAATGAGGATTTTGTAGAGAAAGCTTATGATACACGGTGGCAACAGTCCTGGGCAATTCCACCGCACGAAAATGCCTGAGAGTCATTTAGGTATTATTGTGTTAATCTCAAAGGAATACACGGTTTGCCAGAAAAGTTTTAACAGTATTTTCCAACCTCAGTTTCACTTTGTCGCCTGGTACTTGGACTGCAGAGGAGCACACATCTATAGTGCGTTTCTTTAAAAAAAAAAAAAAAAATTTGCAGTACATAATTTAGAAGCTACAGATAGTGTTGAAAAAGTGCCAAATGGAAGCCAAATAGCAAACGGTAGCTAAACTTGAAATGTTCAGGTCGTACAGGGCTTGGCTGACAGATGGCCGTTCTATTTGTAGCTGCCGTCGTTGTTAATAAAGTATTTTTAAACGGGCGTTTAGTGCTAGCAGAGGGAACAGATGGCTCTTTAAATGGACTCCATTAATTATTACTGAACAGGAGAGAGAGGAAGAGAGAGTTACCTTGCGTATGTGTGTGTTAAGTATGCATGCGTTTGTGCGTGTTTGGCGGTTATATGAGGGTGAGTTGATGTGTGTGTTCAAAACTTACTGAAGGGAATAACTCTTAATTGTGAGTGTGTATGTAAGAGAGAGGTGGTCAACAGTTGCCTGGAGAAATAACAATTAAGGATAATTATGTGTGTCCATGTGGCTGTAGTAAAATGCAGTGACTGTGTTTCTGTTTTGATAGAACACCGTAACACAACAAAGGATCTGCAGCGAGGGTATATTTCTGTCTAGATTTTTGATTTCTCCATCTTTTCTTTTGTGTGTAGGAGTGTGCTGCAGGTTTTTACCGTCTTCGCAGCGGTTCTTTGGCATCTGCTCCAGCGTCCAGAGTGCCCACTGCTGCCGGCATGGGCAGCTGTGTTCAGTGCCAATGCAGTGGGCACTCGTCCACCTGCGACCCCGAGACATCCATATGCCAGGTAAATGGGTGTGTATGTGGGGAGGGGAGGGCTGAGGCGAGGTGGGGAAGGGGGAGGGGGAGGGGGAGTGGTCTGCCGCTGGAGGCCCTCATTCAGCCATATGCCAGGAAGCTTCTGGAGAGGAAACTGGTTAAAAGAGAAGGTGTGTGTGTATGTGTTGCGATGGATGTCAGGTACTGTAATTAGCCCTGCGATAATTAACGACCCCAAGCTTACCCCGTTTTTTTTTTTTTTTAATTTCCTCTCCTTTGGATCTGACATCTTTACTTTTAATAAGAGTGGAGGGGTAATGATTTTATCAAGATACGGGCAGGTGAAATGCACTGATGGAAGATGCATTTACAACACTGAAAATGTTGACGTAAATGTGAGTATTATCAGCAAAGAAGATTCAAATTAGTCATCATGCAGTGAAATGGCCCATCAATGTTCTACTGTTATATATGTTGGTTTTTGAGTAATTTCACTGTTGCATTAATGTATTTAATGATGATATATTATGGCAAAATATGCAGCATTTCTCCCAATGTGAGCAGCTGTGGTTCTGCAAGTAGTAGACAGTATTCAAACTAAACCCACTTTTATCAGTCTTTGGTACATTTATTTGTGTATTTGGGGACCCTATTAGTTCAAAAAGTTAGAATTTGAACCCTCCAGGTGCTGCAAAGCTATCTTTATTTTCATTTTGGGAAAAATCGAGTGGATTTCTACAACCCGTTTTAATTCCTTCTTGATTTGTTGTGTTATTGCGACATTTGCACATATAAGGTCAAGACTTGCAACAAACATTTATCAGAGTACGGAGAATTGGGACAGAGCAGCACAGCCAACAACCTGGAGAGGGTGGGGCGTGAAGTGGCTCATTTGCATTTAAAGGGCCAGCACTCAAAACGACCTTTCTCTTGTCATTACTTAGAAATAGGGTTGAAGATGGAGCTGTGGAGTTGAATTAATGAATTCAGACCCAAGCATAGCATTTACCAGTTTATGTAGACCACAGGGAAATGTTTTAAAATGCAGAATTCCATTTGAGAGAGCAAAATATGACCCCTTTAAGAGAGGGACCACCGAGAAACTGCAAAATTGAAAAATACCCTCAACTTCCCGTACACTCAAATGTATGGGAAGTTTTTAGAGTTAATATGCAGACGGTTGCTTTGTTTTTATATTGTTCCACATTCAGAGACTCTGTGATGCTTTTATAAGTTAAGAGTACAGACACGCTGGCAAAGACTCTTAGGCATCCCAAACATAGCATAACAAGGTAAGAAAATAAAATAAAAGGAGTGGTATCTACGGGACTTTAATATCTGTCTTTAAGGTTCATGTTACCTACAACTTTGTACATTTATATCTTGGTGATGTAGATGTACTAGAATGGAGGGAGGATACAAAATCATTACAGGTGCTTTTAGCAACCAGCAAGAAATCTATTACAAGAAGGTGGTTAAACCCAACTCTGCCAGCAATAGAAGATTGGAATGGGATCATCTTATAATGGACTTACTCTATCAGAATCCAGAGGGATACATTCAATCATATTTGGAACACATTTTATATAATCTCCTTGTATTTCTTTGTTTTATGTTTTTCTTCATAAACATACATACATATATATATATATATATATATATATATATATATATATATATATATATATTTTTTTTTTTTTTTTTTTTTTTTTTTCCCCCTATAATTTTATGATGTATGTATGTAAAATATAATGTAATAGGACACCCCAGAAGCAGTCCTCAACTTATGAATGAGGGCCCTTAAACATGTGATAAGACACAAGACACAATTTACATTATAATCTTTAATAAATTCAAATGTTCTAAATAAATAGACACATTTTAAAATATATGTATCTACGTAACGATGATTCATTTCCTTTCCTAAGTCCTATTGTATTCAGCATATTCCAATATTCTCAGATAATTTAATAGTCAGACATTTAATTGAGTCTTTGAGCAATGATATCAACATATAGGTGATATCAACAACAGAAAAAGACACACCTTCAAACTGGAACAAGTCCTAATGAACTGATGTAGTCTCTCCACATTCATGTTTGTGTTGTCTATGTCTTTGCCAGTTGTGTTGGACTTCTTCCATGCTTGTCTTCTCTAAATCCAACTCGTGGTTTATGAGATAAATCTGCACATGTCAGTTGTTTGCCGTTAGTCACTTTCAGCCTTTTTCACAATCTGGTCACTTCTGTGGTTCGTCTCCATCTGAGGACTTTGGCCTCAGGGAGCTGTTGGTCAAATGTTGTGTATAGGTCAGCAGTTGGATTTGATCTGTACAAACCCTGGCACACTGAACAATACACTGTTTAGTTATGATTCTACTGCCGAGCAAAAAAACGTCAGAAAAACACAACAACAGGGACTTTTAGACTTTGTGTTTTGGAACTTTTGTTTGATTCAATGAGGTTACAACACTACTGCACTCAATAACCAGTAAGAGAGCAAAAGGCATGGCATAAATAAACTGTCTGGCTCAGCCTCATTTTAACATTAGCTGCACTCTCAATGGACCTTTTTAGGAGAAGTTTTGCTTTGTGTACACATGCTTTCCCACATTACATTTAGGTTTTTTTTTTTTTTTTTGGAAAAGCACAACAGTCAGTCAATAACACTGCAGAGAATTTTTTACAGCTCAGGATTTCTAAAAAAAAATCTGCTAAGATTCATCATTAGATTTGTTTTTGCCAGGTTAAAAACTACCTTCTAACTTCTGTCTGATGATAAAAAGGCACAGATAACTGAGCTGATATACAGCCACGGAAAAAATATTAGACCATCGAAAGTCATTAAAAACAATGCAATCAAGTACTAACTCCTGTGTGTATCATGTGACTAAAACAGACAGGAAAGAAAACATGGAATGCCTAAAAGCACTGTTTTTGGTAGTACAATGCTATAGCTATTGATATAAAAACTTAAAGGTGGGGTATGAGCTCTTAGAAAAATGGTTCGAACAAGTTACATTTTGAAAATACGCAATTCAAAAGTCCAAACCCCTTTCTTCAGACATACCTCCGAAGCCACGCCTCCAGAGTACTGGCACGTGCAATGCTTGTTCCGGAGGGTACACAAGTACTGCACAGCCCGGCCCTGGCCCTGGCCCTGGCCCCAGCTCTGGCCCCAGCTCTGGCCCCAGCCCCAGCCCCGGCCCCAGCTCTGGCCCTGATCCATGCATACCTCATTCAGTCTCCTCCAATACCCTTACAGAACAGCCCCAATTCATACTTATCTGGCTAACATTACATTTCCTAGTTATTTATGTTAGTAACAGTTTGCCGGTGAAATTTCCATCCTAATATAGTTAATATAGCCAAGCTCTGGCTTCGTTTCCTGTACAAGTGCTCCAAACCTCTGACAACGCATGATTCATGCACAAAGAGGGGTACACACAGAGGGGGGAGGGACAAATGGCAGTTGAGTTTGATAGACATATCACTGTTCAATCATTTCGATTGGGCGCTTAAAATGATGGGATGGTGTTTTTTCAGTCCAGTCTGTTCCACAGGTGACTAAATTTTTTTTAAATTTTTGTGTTAGAGCATTTAATTAATTGGTTGTAATCAGAATGTGAAGGGGATTTTAAAGGTGCGGGAGACTTTCGTGACCAACTTTTCATCAAATCTGTAAAACCTCAGTCATAGCCTAAGTATCACAAGTCTGTAAGTCTTTCTGTGATTACTCACCTGAATCTCTTGCATTATGGTGAAGAATTTCTTAGTGCCATCCACCATAAACAAACTTTGTGTTTACATTCAGAGCTGGGAGGCAACTCGGACATCTTTGGAATTTTGTTGCGACGTGGTTCGCACAGCCACTTGACAGCGGCAGCTGCTAAAGACACAACGTGGAGCAGGAGCTCCCGTCCCTCTATGCATATTCCTCCAGCGATTTTCCACGTTTCAGCCGTTTCTGTGTGTTTGTTTCATCCATATAATATCATATGGTTGCGCTGCCACTGCAGGTAGCTGCGTGAATCTCCCTTTCCCACAGTGCATGTTGCGACAAAATTCCGAAGATACCAGAGTTACCTCCCGGCTCTGAACGTCAACACACGTTTTGTTTATGGTGGATGACACTTCGAAATTGTTCACTGTGATGCAAGACATTCAGGTGAGTAATCACAGAAAGACTTACAGATTCGTGATACTTAAGCTACGACTGAGGTTTTACAGATTTGATGAAAAATTGGTCACGAAAGTCTCCTGCACCTTTAAGCAATATAGTAAAAAATGCTCCTGGAAAACATCTTGCACCCCACCTTTAAGTGATTTTGGTTATTAACAAGAAAACATGGAAAATGGCTAGAGATCAGCTCTTAAATTAAACTCTTATGAGCTATTTTTGTTATCATTATATTTGTCCAAACAAATGTACCTTTAGTTGTGCCAGGCATTAAAATGAACAAGAAATTGAAGAAAACAAGGGGTGGTCTAATATTTTTTTCACAACTGTATGTATTTTTAAAGCTAATGGACGTTATTTGTATTTAGAAAGCACTGAAGAAAACTCCTGAACTTGTATGATGAAGCAAATAATCAATGGACAAACTTATCGTGCACTCACTCACAATTTTGGCCAGTAATTAACAGTGTCCACAGTCTTCAGTACTGTTATAATTGGCTTGTAGATTACATGGGCAGATTGAATGCCATCACAGGCTGGTTATTTCACACAGGTACGTCTAGATTCGCCTTTTTCTTCTCCTCCTTTCCGGTCTCTCGTCTTCAGTTATTTGTTTACACGCTTTGCCTCCTTTCATCGCCACCCTCTATTCTCTCATCTTGTTTTGCCCCAAACCTCCTCTACATCGCCTCTGTTTTTCCTCCTCACCTCTCCTTAATTTCTCTTGTTTTTCCAATTTGTTTTCTCTCTCTTCTTTTTCCATCCCCCTCCCCCTTCTGTTATGTTTGATTTCTGTCTCTCGCTGCCTCCCAGCCATTTTTCCCTCGCCCAATTCCATCTCGCTCTCTGTAACGGCATCATTAGCATTTTCTAACAGAGCGGGCTAAATTGAAAATGCTAAACGAGTTTGTTTCTGTGGTAATTATCGGTAACGAGGAACACAGGAAGTTAATGGAAATGACTTGCCTTGTTAAGAAGTGACTTCCTGTTGCACTGATTGAAATTCCCATTCCAACAAACAAAGTGAACACATGAGACAAGACCCTGGGGATATGAAGAACAGAAAGCTGACTGTAACTGTATAGTACGTAATGTGACTGTACAGTGTGAGGGTGTTTATGTTTGTGTTATGAGTGCACGGTGTGTGGATAATTGTTACGTTTCTTGGATGTAAATGTGTTCCCACAGTCACTTGTTCAGATGTGGCTCCCTCAGAAGGACGCACCGCAAGCTGTCACAACTTTAATGAATATATTTTAGCTTTAACAGTTGCGTTTGGGTTATTCATGGTGTGATTATATCTCCAAGAGACAAATGAAAGTAACTCTGATGTCACAAAACCCATGAAACCCAACACATGAGGGAGTTGGAGTGGGAGGTGTATCATATGTTTGTTTCTGTAAGTGCATTTTTTGCATACACACTGGAAAAAACTAAATCTTACCAAGTGCATTTTTCTCATTTCTAGTCAAAATATCTCATCACACTTAAAATAAGACATAATCACCTAAAGAGTAACTTTTCAATGAGATATAAGAACTTACTTTTAGGTAATAGATCTTGAAAATTTTATTTTAAGAAATCTTACCAAGATAATTTTCACTTGTTCCATTGGCTGATTTTTTTTGCTTGAATTAAGCCCAAAAATTTGAATTAAGCAAAAAAAAAAAAAAAAAATCTGCCAATGGAACAAGTGAGAATTATCTTGGTAAGATTTCTTGAAATAAGATTTTCAAGATCTATTGTCTAAAAATAAGTTCTTATATCTCACTGAAATGTTACTCTTTAGGTGATTATGTCTTATTTTAAGTGCGATGAGATATTTTGACTAGAAATGAGAAATACACTTGGTAAGATTTAGATTTTTGCAGTGCAAGGATTCAAAGCTTTTATTGTCATGTGTACAGTAAAGAAATAGGGTTCCCTGTACATTGAAAATCTTACCTTGCTGTTCACACTGAATGCCAAGAGAATTTAAGATAAGCATAGAAGTATAAGTATGAAAATTGTAATAGAATAATTTAACTAGGAAATTAAAACAACCAAAACGAAGTGGCATTTAAAAATGGCATGCTAAAGAAAAAGAGCATAAAAATATAAAAAAATATGAACTAGTGTTACTAAGAGATAAATATATATTTACATAAATGTGCAATATCTAGATAATTGTGCAAACTGTCAGAGGTAAATGGCATACAACATGTGCAAAACTGCCTGAGATGAGTAATATAGTAATACAGTAATAAGTAAGTAATACAGGAGTGTTAGACTGAATAATTTAAATTTTAAGGTCTCCGAAAGATAAAACATTTTTCTTTTTTTTCTTTTTTCCATTGTAGTCACACTACTGTTAAAAGCAACAAATTATGTAGTGTCATAATATCGAGCCATAATCAGTAATGTTTTGGTGTCATGTTAAATTACTTCTCTATTGTATTATATTCTGATTTTTTTTTTTTTTTTTTTTTTTTTAACTATGAAAACTATGAAGAACCCCCATAAACATGTTGAATGCTTCCCTTATTAACTGTGTTAAAAGGAACATCAACAAGTAATGGTGTGTACGAGGTTTTCAAACTCAGTATTCCTTCAAAATAATGAAATACACAATTATTAAGTGAAAAAATAGAAAACTAATTATGCTTGACTCTAAATTGTGTTCATACCTAGAACAATTTTTGTGGTGTCTTCCATATGAGTTTTTCTCTACATTATCCTTTCCTAAGTGATTTACCATTTTTTCTAATATTATCCTCTAATTTTTTAGTGAAAATCCAGTGTGTTCCTGTATTTCATTTACTGACCATGTAGATGTTCATAAGAGTTAAAAATAAATTCAAAGGATATTATATCAGAACAGAGAAAAGTAAAGAAAAGATGACTTTTTAAGCAAAATATATCATTTATGGAACAAAAACAAAGATCTATAGCCATTATTTTACCAAACTACATGGGTTTTATTAGTGAATCGTTGTTGCGGGAGATGGTGTATCCATATATAGAGCCTCTGAATGACCATGAAAAGATAAGAAACTGCATTTTACCTGAATTATTTACATGTATTGATAGGATTAGTGGTTCAGAAGATAAGGAAGTTAAGGAGTGGGTTTTTAAAAAGTACATGCAGCTCCAACTTTAAAATGTAGCTTTTAGATGTTTTTTTTTTTTTCCTGTAAATTCTTGATTTCTTCAGTAACTCCATATGTAATAAGTAAAAATAAAGAGAAGAAAACCTCAACAACCCTTGCATAACACAACAAATGTTATAGTAATGAGAAGTATTTTTTTTTTAAAGAAAGTTGAAGTTGCTGGCACATTTTTTTTAATTTTTTTTATTTTGAAGATCTGTTTGGACTATGCTGCAGTTTTGCAGTCTTACATAGTTTGATGATTCTTTTTTTTTTTTTTTTTTTGGTTCAACTGCCTAGAACTTTCTGTAAATGACCATAAACAACTTTGGACATGAATATAAATCATCAGCATTCTGTTAGTTTACCTTTTTGGTATTCTGCATAACAGCAAAGTGTGGAGCAGAAAAGTATTTATCATTGCTTACTCTTGAGAACGCAGGCTGATCCGACTCTTTGAAGACATATAAGATCACACCTGCCCGCTGAAGGCTGCTGCTGTCTACAGTCCCACAGCAACTCATCATGCAGGAACAGGCTCCAAAACATTCACTGCCGTGTGGATGGATGCATTCCCTGTCAGAAAGAGTCCGGGGAAGATAAAAGTTTACCAGTGTGAGAACCTAAAATGTTGCAAAAACTGTGGGTGGTGGAAAAATGAGTAATAAATCTTCCAGTGGAAATACACTGGATAGTTTCCAGTCAAGTCCACATGTGTTGGTATGTACAGTAATACCAGTCAAAATCAGCAGAAATATATCCAAATGCAGGCAAATGTTATTCAAATCAAATGACCTTTTTTGCAAACAATTTTACCAGCTTTCCCTGAATTTCCCACCTCACAGCTACACACACCACTCATCAAAAGTGCCACTATTATCCTAAATTGTGAAGTGAAGTGACAGCGGGTAATAATAGCAGTATGCCACTATTATTTATACTCTCTCTGGTCTCAGTGTGAATCAAGCAGTGGTGCCAAGATAATTATCTCACTCATCAAAAACAAGCCATTTTGTCAGTAATCAAGGAGGGTGACCCAGCCTGACGTCTTTCCAATTACTCATTGTCAAGATGAGACGATTAGACACGTACAAAGGATTGCACACAGCTTAAGAAATTTGTAAATGTATTTACTCCTATCTTTGCATAGACGATTTCAATTATGCTAGAATCTCAATGTGTATTAAGTGGAATATATTCATTTCCCTGAGATAACTGTAAATCCATCATAATATTATTTTTTAGTGCCTCATTTTTATTAAGCCAGAGGCAGTATTTAAATAAAATATACAGATAAAAGTGTAGCTTAACTCTCAATTTAAAAGTTAGTTAGCTTTTCCAAAGATGAAAAGCTTTGTGGATAAGCAGGATAAGGGTTTTTAAGTTTGCCACTGTAATGCAGCTGTCTTATGTTCACATAATGAAAATCTGAATTGGAAATCCACATACATGGTATCATTCAGCCTATTCATATGCTTGTTAAACCAGTTGACCAGTTAAAGACAAAGCAACTTATTCATTTGCAACGATTTGGCTTTACACCAAAGTATTCCACATATGCTGCTAAATAGTATATGGGATGTTCCTTGGAGGGGGGTAATGCAATTGCAAGAGTACTACATATTTATAAAACGGGTTGGTGCTGAAAAACAGCATAAATTGACATTAACACTCACTTCTATGCTGATGATATGCCGTTATATAAACTCAAGGAAAAAAGAAACGCGCCACTTTCATTTTCTCGATTTTTTTCAGAAATATGACAGTTATTGCAAAATTGCAAACTACAATAAGCTCAGTACTATTCTGAGTCAGAATGAAATGATTGTTTTCCTGGTTCCGGTTGATTGATTTTGATTAGCAATAAGAACTGTATTTTTGTATTCCTCAGCCATATCTGCTCATGAGTGAAACTCAGAGATGAATTGGACCTCTCTTCAATTGTGCACAACCATTCCCTATAAAAAGACACCAAAATGGAGTAAAAACACATTTGTCCACAATGCCACGACTACTGCAACCACCGGCATGCTTCAAGCTGGACGGAGCAGACGGGCCGTAGCCAGGGTGTTTGGAGTCCACCACTCTACCGTTGTACGCCTTGCTGAGCGTTAACACACCACCGGCTCCTCCAACGACCGTCCCAGATCTGGTCAACCGTGTGTTACAACCGCTGCACAGGACCGTGCCAGTCGCCTGTGATGTGTCCCAATGATCTCAGCTGTAGTTTCTGTTGCCGGCCGTAACCTGTCATGGAGATGTGACAGCTGATTGGCATGGCCCATGGGGGGCCCACGACCCCCCACCCTCAACCCCGATCACCACCAAAATTTAATCATTTCTTCCTTGTGCCAGTATCAACATTTCCTGAAAATTTCATGAAAATCCGTCAATAACTTTTTGAGTTATCTTGCTAACAAACAAACAAACACTCACGCACGCACGCACACACAACCAAGTGATCACCATACCTCCTGGCGGAAGTAAATATCAGATGACTACATCAAATTTCATTCTTGTCTTGAGCTACATTAAGTGCTTTGTCTCTAATAAATAAACCCACAGAGTTTGGAAAACGGACATGTATGTTTAAGGTTAGTGAATGAACAAAAGTCGACACAGTAACTTTACAAAAGTTTGATCAGTTCTTTGTGTTCTGTGTTTGTGTAGAACTGTCAGGACAACACAGAGGGCGACCGGTGTGAACGCTGCGCTCCAGGGTTTTATGGTGTGGTCCGAGGTTTCCAGGACGACTGTAAACCATGTGCCTGTCCCCTGACCAACCCAGAGAACAAGTACGTGTTTTGACCTTTTTTGGGTGTTTTGTCCATTTGTTAAATACAGTAAAGCCTATACGTTCAGAATATATTGGATTTTTTACCAGTAAGTTTCACTAAGTTGGAAATGACATCAGCAAGTGACAAAAAGCAGACCTTATGGTACTGATGTTGATCAAACATTTAATGTATTTTTTTTTTTTATTTATGTGGAATTTTACTTTTTTTTTTTTTTTTTTTTTTTTACATTTTATTGTCCAGAATATCAGGATGATCTGGTCCCTCATCAATCAAACTTCCACCCCAAGTGTATTACAATGTTAGAAAAAAAAAAAAAAAAAAAAGGCCAGGTAAAAAGTACAACAAATAAATGCAGAAGTGAAAGACAAAACCCAATAATAAAAACATGAGCAAAAGGAAAAACAATATCGGAAACAAAAGTCCAAACACACCCTTCTTTCCATCAACTCCCATGAAGACCTCCCTCTAACTATGGAAGAACATTAAATAAGCATCAACCTCAGCATATTGAACTAGAGGCTTTAGTTTTACTTTAGAAGAGAAGAAACAGTAGGAAACAGTGACAGTTAGTGTGGTGGTAAATAAAAACTCTGCCATTGATTATTGAAATTAGACAATTAATTATTTTGGACGTGACCTTTTTGGAAGCTACCAATGCAATAAGCAGTCTGTCACATTTTTAGACAAATTACATGTATAATACATGTGCTTACTGTCTTGTATCAGTTGTTTTTGCCATTTCCAGCTTAGATAGCCCTGCTTTTGTCAAAATTTGTCATAACTGTGTGTAATTTTTGGCTTCACTGCAAGTAACACAGACCTGCCAGTTTGTTTACTGGTATTTTGACATGTGTTATGAAAAATTCTTTGCCCAGTTTCAGTCCAACCTGTGTTGCTGAGGGATTCGACGACTACAGATGTACAGCCTGTCCTGAAGGATACGAAGGCAAATACTGTGAGAGGTTAGAGACACATGGACACACATTGACCTGTACTGAACGTAAACTTTATTTGACTTCTGATTTAGTCAGAATACAGTGTATAAATTTTACGGAGACTGAGGAGAATCTTTTATTTCCAGGTATGTGGACTTTTTTCAGTTAGATTCATTCATTTGCTTTCGTTATAATAACCAATTGTAATGTTCCCCACCTCCCACAATCCCCTTGTCCAGGTGCTCCACTGGTTATCATGGTAACCCGCGGATGCCCGGGGGCCGCTGTGAGGAATGTAAGTGTTCCCCCTGGGGGTCGTTGCCCGGACCATGTGACCCAGTCACAGGTCAATGCCGGTGCCGGTTCGGGGCATCGGGGAAGTCGTGTGACCAGTGCATGGACAGGCATGTGTGTGGACCAGCTGGAATCATCTGTAAGACTAACACACGGCCTCTGACTTGTTTTTACACTTGGTGCTCAGTGTTTTCTGTGTTCAGTGTTTCATTTTCCTCTTATTAGTCATTATCATTATTGTTATTATTGTTAGTCATCTATCTACACATTGGAAAGTTGATATGAAGCATATTATCAGAAGTAACAGGCAACATGAAGGAGGTACCGTTACCAAAAATGTGTTTTGATTAACCCTTAAAGACCCACAACTATTTTTGTCACAACTTCCAAGTGGATTTTTTGTCTTTCCCAAGTGATTTATCACCATTTATTATATCATTATCTAATGCATTTAGCATTTTTTAGTGACAAACAAGTGATTTTCAATATTTAATTTACTGATCATGTTGATGTTCAACAGTATATCATTAACTGAATATAAAAACAAGTGTCTACAACCACTGTCCACTGTCGAGCTACACTGGTTTTATTGGTGGATCAGTGTTGTAGAAAATGACGGTGTTTCCACGTTCACTACGGAGCCTCTGAACGTCCAAATGGGTCATATCTGATGACAAACTATATTTTACCTGAATATTTTTATATACAGATAGGATTAGTGGATCAACAGTCATTAAATATTTAGATGAGTATACACTGCCAGGCAAAAGTTTGGACTCACCTGGTTTTTCTTTATTTTTATGACTATTTCCATTGTACAGTAGATTCTCACTGAAGGCATCAGAACTATGAATGAACACATATGGAATTATGTAGTTTAAAAAGGTGGGACAAAACTCAAAGCATGTTTTATATTTTAGATTCTTCAAAATAGCCACATTTTGCTTTTATTACTGCTTTGTGCATTCTTGGCATTCTCTTGATGAGCTTCATGAGGTAGTCACCTGAAATGTTTTCCAAAAGTCTGGAAGGAATTCCAAATGATGCTGAGCACTTGTTGGCCATCTGTGGTCCACCTCATGTCATTTAAATAAGAAGGTGAGTCCAAACTTTTGCCTGGTAGTGTATGCTTTTGGTCGGCACTGGATATGGTCTTTATGACAAACATACTTTCTGTAAACATAAAAATGTCACATGGCTATGGTCTGATCTACTCAACAGTTATGTGATCGCAACAGTAGTTCAAATGGGTTTTCTATGCACATTAATATTTTCCATTTCGTGACTTGCCCAATATAAAGTGTGCACAAAGGTTTTAAATTAGAGGTGAAAAAAAAATACAATTTGATTAAAGCTGCAGGAGATGAAATCATGGACATTATGAAAACTAAAAACTAAATAGAAATGTTCATACTGTTATCTGAAAGTGAAGCCACTTTAATCATCAGAATTGCATCCTGGTCACCTCTTGACAGAATCTCTTCATTGATCAGTAATTTCAGCTGTCAATCAAACATTTAATCCGACTACCTTTCCTGTAATACCTGTAATTATGAAAAAAATCTCCGTCAGAGGGTAGATTTTCTGCGTACTCTCATTCTCAGAGATGTAATTATGGATTTGTACAAGCACAGCAGCTTTAAGGACAGTTTATTTGTTAAGTATGTCATTTAAAATGCAGTCACAAAAAGGCCATTTCATGTGGTCATTGTACATAAACTACGTATTGATTGAATTTACAGAAAATGTGCTCAAAGCCTTATATGTAGGTATGAAATTGCCAATATCAAGATATTCGATTTTGGAGATATTGCACAGCTATAGTTGAGGATAATAGAAAAATACCAATTCAATAATTCAGATACATCTTTCAGGGTAACTGTAATACTTGTAAAGGTCTCTTTGTCCTCTGTAGTCTGGAAACATAAGCCTAGTTTTACCTAAATGTCAACACTTAAACAACACATACAGTTTCAGAAACATCACATTGTAACTGGGGCTAAAATGTCTGCAAAGTAATAGTGTTTTGAACTTCGTGACGCCAGCAGCATCTTCTCCCCCTGTTTTCCTCTCTCGTTCCTCTGTTTATTTCTCTGGAGGCCTGCCACCCAGCGCATTCACCTGATGTTGTGATTTTTGGTTTATTTTGACGATGAAATGCAAATGAACAGTCAAAGCCCTTTTCCACCGTTGCCATGGGAGACAGGCGATCGTGACAGAAGTCAGATTCAAGTCATTTAGGAAATAATTTCAATGTCATTTGGAGTTAATTTAAACTTAATATGACCATAATGGCAAGGCCAATTTGATGCTATTAGCATGTCTGGAGGTAAGTGCATGTGCATGAGGGAGAATATTGAAGAAAGGGTGATGTGAAATTGCTGCTGTCAGGTCAGAGAGGAAATTGCTTGCTCAGGTCTTTATGTGTTCAGACACAAAGCGTGTGTTCATAAATTGGAAGTGCGAGTGCTGCAGTGCACCCTGACATCAAACTGGTCGCCTCTGCGTCCAGACTATAATCACAAGTCCTGATGGTTTACACAGAGTGGAGCGATCAGACTGCCGTTCACTAGTTGAAAAGTGATTGCACTCTACATTTTGCCTCTGCTCTACCTTTTTGTCAAAGGTAACAGAGCACTTTGGGAGTCATGAATGAGGGAAATGCAGAGTATCGCTTCTTCTGTATAACGTCATTTGCATAGTAATGCAGCTAAATTTCAGGTGATGTCATGTGGTGGTTTTTTATTTCTTACATTATTCGAAGCTCAAATGTATTTCATTACTATTGGTCTATAAGCTTTGACTGGCCTAAATTAAAAGTCAGTGTCACCATATCTATGCATGTAGTGTACTGGAGTAACACAACTTGGACACATCAAACCTTTGTTTTTTTAACACTTTCTTCTTATTGTTTCTTTTTTAAGAATATATAGCAGATATGGACATACAGAAGGAACACACAAAAAAAGAAATCAAACCTTTTTGTTGTTGTTGTTTTGTAGCTATAATGGTAAGTCATTTAAACTACATTAAAAATTAATGAAACAGTAATATCTTAATAAAATGTACAGAAAACTAAGAATTAAGATTATTTTCATCTACATTTTAGCAACAAAACACTTTTATTTAAAGGTGTGGGAGACTTTTGTGACCAATTTTTCATCAGATCTGTAAAACCCCTGTCATAGCCTGAGTATCACAAATCTGTAAGTCTTTCTGTGATGTCTTCTCTCACGGTGAAAAATTTTGCGCAGCTGCCTGGCAGTGGCATGAACAAGCTACAAACATGACGCGGAAATGTGGAAACGTGGAAACGGCTGGAGGAATATGCATAAAAGGGAAGCGGAGCTCCTGCCGTTTCCGCGTTGTGTCTGTAGCAGCTCCTGCTGCCAGGCAGCTGCGTGAACCTCCGCTTCCCACAATGCACATCACAACAAAATTCCGAAGATGCCCAAGTTACCTGCCGGCTCTGTTTGTAAACACATGGTTTGTTTATGGTGGATGACACTTCGAAATTGTTTTACCATGATGCAAGAGATTCAGGTGAGTAATCACAGAAAGATTTACGGATTTGTGATACTTAGGATATGACTGAGGTTTGACAGATTTGATGAACAACTGGTCACGAAAGTGTCCCGAAGCTTTAACTAATATGACATATTTTGGTAAACTGTTCTCAGTAATAGTATCAGAATGCATGTGCATGTGTGTGGTTTTTAGTGTGAAGCATGAGAGTTTTAAGTTGGGCTTATCCTGCAAATGGAGGTTCCCTCTGACCATTGTGATAATCCTAGTCCAATAGTGTTATTAGTTGCATTGTGATGCAATTGGTTGCAGCTCTAAATTAATTTAGAGCCACAACAATTGAGTCAATAGTTGTCAAACATTAAATTAACCAACAACTTTAAGAATTCATTGTTTAAGTGTTAGTGGGAAAACTACAACAAAATTCAATATCTTCTAGTTGTATTAGCCTACTCTATGATAGTAAATCTATAACTTGTCCACACTATTGCAGATATTTTCCAAACGTGACATTTTACTCTACATTTGGGCCTCTCCACTACACATAAATAGTGTTTTAGGTTGCAAAAAGACATTTTTAAGAACATTTTCAAAAGAGAAATTTTTTTTAAACTTCAATCTCATTTTGTAAATGTCTGTTACTGCTTTGTTTGATGAACCTGCACCTGAAACATCAAATCCAGGTATAAATCAATGGATATGGAATGGATCAATCGATGAAAGGAGAACAAGGTCAACACAGATATTGTACCTTAGAAAGACGAGCCAGACTGGTGGCATTGACAAATCCACATCATGTAAAGACTACATTTCTACAACCTTGACCAAAACTTAATTTAAGTGTAGAAGTTAAATTGTAATAGATTAAAGCCTCTGCATCTGCTACGTTCAGTATTATCCACAGTTTCCATGGTGCAGCGTGTCCAAGCGTTTGTACCATTATGTAGTCGCTTTGGCATTGTCAACTGGGAAATTTTGTGTGATGATGGTTGTGTAGACAGAATTATTTTTTTCATTTTTTTTCTTTTTTTTTTTTTTTTTTACAGAGGAAGAAAATATCAGTTAGAAAAACATCCCTGTTACTGTGGACGGGGCATGAATATCTTTGAGAGGTTGCTTGAACAAGACTTTTAAGGACATAATATTGGGCTTCAGGAAACATTGAGTTTTTCACTATTTTTTTTACATTTTACTGCCCAACAACTAACCAGTAAATTGAGAAATTAATGAATAAATTAATTGTTAAAATAATTATTAGTTTCACAGTGACATGGTGGTGCAGTGGATAGCACTCGTGCCTCACAGCTGGAAGGTCCTGGGTTCGATTCCAACACCAATCGATGGGGGTGGGACCTTTCTGTGTGGAGTTTGTTCTCCCCGTGTCTGCGTGGGTTCTCTCCGGGTACTCCGGCTTCCTCCCACCATCCAAAGACATGCACCGATAGATTAATCGGTTGATCTAAATTGCCCATCTGTGAAAATGTGAGAATGATTGTTTGTCTCTATATGTCAGCCCTGCGATAAACTGGTGACATGTCCAGGGTGTTCGCCCATAAGTAGCTGGGATAGGCTCCAGCGACCCCTGTGACCCTAGTGAGGATAAAACGGGTTCAGAAAATGAATGAAATTTAGTTTCCGTCCTGTACAGACAAAAAAACACCTATCAAAACTTCACTTCTAGTGCCCCCTCAGTTAATATCCTCCCAAGACCCAGCAATGCATTTTTGTACTCTATAAGGGACAAAAGTTTCACTTAAAAAAAATCTGTCCATCGCAAAGGACATTCCTTTAAAAAAATAAATTAAAATAATGAATAATAATGAAAAATGTATCTGAAAAAACTGTTGCATTATGCAGTTTCCAAGACAATTGTTTAATTTTTTAATTGTTTAATTGTTTAATTGTGTAAAAAAGCTAAAACTTTCACTTTTATGGGTCTCATCCAGATTTCCTAAAGATTGATCCGTCCATTTATGCATTCTGTTGATTGCACACACAAACACACACACACACACGCACAGACGTGAGGGAAAACAGTGCTCTCCTTCATTAAGGTGTGATTTAATTACTTTTTGTGCCGTGAATGTTGCAGCCACCGTCATGCTGTTGTAAAGAAGCAGGTCTTTTAAAACACTTTAAAGTCCCATTCTGAAAATGAAATGTTAGTCAATATCAGAGTAAATTAAACACTTCTCTGTTGGAGTATCTGTCAAAAATAAGCACATTGGTTAAACACTTTCATCAACATTAAAGTTGTGACATTGTTGGAGTTGTTGTGTTTGTCTTAGTTAATGTTTATTGGTGGATTTATCCCCCATTTTCCACAGTTTGTCTACTAGCATAATACTGTACAGTATATTGGGACATTTAATCACATTTACACTATTTCAACAGCTAAAACAACATGGTACTCCTCAAGAAAATAAGTGTTGGGCTGTGATTAATGAATGTTTTTGAATGAATAAGCCTTTATTCACTTGCTTACATTGTACTGTACATTTAAGTACTTAACCTGTTTGTGTGTGCATGTGACTACATGTGTGAACGGTTGTATTTGTGTGTTCTTTTTGTTTTGGCAGAGATTGATAGAGTAGAAACTGTTTTTATTTTATTTAATTTATCTTTGATTTCCCTTGTCAGAAATTTTAATTTCTGCAATAAATCAGCCTCAGGGCATAAAAGGGAAGAAAAATTCACACACACATTCACATAGCAATACAGGGAAAAGTGTATGCGTGTGTGTGTGAGTAAATTCCCTGGTGTGTGTGTGTGCGCCTTCATGTGGGTTTTTAGCCTGCAGTGTGTGCTCATAATAGGTGTTCTTGCCTCTCTGTGCTGAATTTCATGCATCGGCAGCCCTGTCTTTCTGATGCCAGAGTCGCTTAAACACAAACTCACAAGCAGTCACCACCATCACACACTGCGGTGTTTACAGACTCACTATGTAAGGGATGCAGACACACACACACACAGTCTTAAAAAATACATGCTGAACAGACGGTCTTTCATTCTTCTCATTCAGACAGATTCTTTTCTCCCTCGACCAACTTACAGAAGGAGATGACACACATACAAGTTTTACACCGGCCTCCCTTGACTTTTGCTGACATCTGTGTGTTTTTTTGTTTGTTTTTTGTTTCTTCTTTCTCTGCAGCCTGCGACGATGAGTGTTCAGGTTTGCTGATCAGCGATATGGATCGTCTGTATCGTATTATCACTGAGGTCACCTTAACAACACCCCTCCCACCGCCTTATAAGATCTTGTACCACTTCGAAAACATGACAGAGGAGCTGAAGGTATTTTTTTTTTTTTTTTAACCATAAGTCACATCTTTACTTTCATTTTTATTCAGCTATACATTTTGGAATGACAGGGTTAGTAATAGTTTGGTGTTTTCCCATATGTAATTTTATTTCTTATTGTAGGTTTTCTAGATTTTTTTTCAATCTAATCAAATGAGTTTCAGCATTGATGTTGATTTAAATAAATAGTGATGAAACAAAACATCAGAAATACTAGGGCTGCTGAGTTTTTCTTCTCTTAAATTGACTTCTTTATTCTGAAATAATAGTTGTAATAGTTGCAAATGTTGTTTTTTTTAAATATTACCCCATTCCTCCAGTTTGATTATTTTTCCTATTTATTTTTATTAACTTGCCACTAATACACTGTCATAATTCAGTGTGTTTCTGTAAATAATAATAAAAAAAACAATCTTCTCCCTAAAATGCTAGGCTTATGAATAAAATAAATGGTGACAAATGAAAATTAAAACATTTCTGTTTGCAAACTCTTGTATTTATATATATTTGGGTTGGGTCTTGACATCTGTGATAAACCGTTTCATACATTTGAGATATTTTCTCTAATTATGCTATTATTTGCAGCTCTAAAACACTTTCTCAGCTCACGTGATGTGCATAGTAGTGTTTACTTGATTAAAACTTACTGCTTCCAGTTAATTGTGATAAATGTAACTAATATTATTCCGATGTAGACGGCGCTATAATCATATTAAGTCCTGTCAGATAAGTTTTCGATGTTTTCTTGTTTTTTTTCTGCGGTCCCTTGCTTATCCTGTTTTTTCAGCTCTACAGCGCAGAGCCAGTCAGTTCAAAAGCCTTGCCCAGGGCCAAAATATGTCAGACATTTCTCTCTGTAATTCCTTCATCTCTGTGTTTCTCTCCTGTAGCACATGCTGTCACCTCAGAAAGCTCCGGAGAGATTACTGCAACTGGCCGACTCCAACCTGGGATCACTGGTCGTTGAGATGGACCAACTACACAGCAGGGTACAAAGACTTACTTTATGTTTTATGTCTGTTATTGTCCATTCTCTGCTTCCACTCTTTCTTTTTTTTTCCTGTCTCCAACATAACAAGATAGAGAGGGACACAGGAGTTGAGGGCAAATGTCAAGTGACTTCACATCGTCGTATGCATCGCAATAGGAACAGTTCTATCCTGGTCAATACTGAATGTCATAAAAAGCACAATAGACACCAGTTCAACAACCACCATAAAAATGACTTACCCTCTCAGCAAGACGTTATGTCCAACCATCCATTTTCTGCAGCTTCCCGTGGTCCAGGTCATGGAGGCTTTGGGTTATTTAAGGCAGCCCATGTGTTCTTTTCCCAAGCCATGTTCCACACATCTGTGCAGCAGCTCTTTACATTTTTATCACTACTTTAAAGCATCTTGAATCTGTGATCACAGACATATTTTATATAACAGAGAAATACACTGGCTAACAATAAAAAAAAAAAATAAATAAATAAAAAAAAACAGTTCCAACCTGGATTTAACCCTCACTGATGCAGTGAGAAGCTTTAATCGGTTTGATAGCAAGCATAAAGATTGGACGATCTTTCAGTGGAAAGAGGTCATGTGGTGTGATGAGTCCAGAAAGGCGGGTGAAGTAATTACCCATCATGCCTAGTGCCTACAGTATAAGCCTGTGGGGGCAGTGTTATGATCTGGGGTTGACCCAGTTGGTCAGGTCTAGATTCAGCAATGTTATGTTATTTGTTGTCCTTTTATTTTTACCTATATCTTTGTAGAGCACTTTGGACACTTTGCATTGTTGTAAATGAGATAGATAGATAGATAGATAGATAGATAGATAGATAGATAGATAGATAGATAGATAGATAGATAGATAGATAGATAGATAGATAGATAGATAGATAGATAGATAGATAGATAGATAGATAGATAGATAGATAGATAGATAGAGGGTGGGGAAGCAAAATTTACAATGAACATTTAGTTGTTTTTTTCTCAGCAGGCACTACATCAGTTGTTTTGAAACCAAACATATATTGATGTCATAATCATACCTAACACTATTATCCATACCTTTTCAGAAACTTTTGCCCATATGAGTAATCAGGAAAGCAAACGTCAAAGAGTGTGTGATTTGCTGAATGCACTCGTCACACCAAAGGAGATTTCAAAAATAGTTGGAGTGTCCATAAAGACTGTTTATAATGGAAAGAAGAGAATGACTATGAGCAAAACTATTACGAGAAAGTCTGGAAGATACTATTAAAGAAGAATGGGAGAAGTTGTCACCTGAATATTTGAGGAACACTTGCGCAAGTTTCAGGAAGCGTGTGAAGGCAGTTATTGAGAAAGAAGGAGGACACATAGAATAAAAAACATTTTCTATTATGTACATTTTCTTGTGGCAAATAAATTCTCATGACTTTCAATAAACTAATTGGTCATACACTGTCTTTCAATCCCTGCCTCAAAATATTGTAAATTTTGCTTCCCCACCCTGTAGATAGATAGATATACATTTGAGATATATGCTATATAAATAAACTTGACCTTGACGTGTGTGCATAAAATGAGGTCAGTTGAACCTGAATGACCAGCTTCAAACATCAGCAGATTTTATCTTTGCTGATGATGCAGACATATTCCAAGATGACAATGCCTGGATTGCCTGTGAAAGATATTGCCTGTGAAAGATATTTAGGGAGCATCAGATATGGATTGGTCACCACAGAGATCAGACCTAAAACCCACTGGAAATCTTTGTGATGGAGAAGAGTTTACATTTCAGTTGGAATCTACCATCACCATTACAAGATCTTGACCACAAATGAATGCAACTCTGGACAGAAATAAATGTTAGAACATTTATTCAGGGTTCCCACGAGGTCTTCAAAAGTCTTAAGTCTTGAATTTACAAATCTGCATTTAATACATTTAACAAAGTCCTTAAAAGGTATTAAATTGGATATACCGTAGTAGGTCTTAAATTATGTTGCCGTAAACTGGTTCCCTGTATTGTGTTTAACTGTGTCTGAGAAATGTCCTAGCTGCAAAGAAAGTAATGTTAGTTGACTCTAGTCTACCCGTTCCAACCCGACAATTTATACTGAAATTAGGAACCAGTTATTGCTAACTTTGCTTCTCCTGGTGAGAAATGATCACAGACCATTCAGTCCAACACATTCATCACCCGAGAAAGCTCACTTTGGGAACTTTAAGGGACGACTTGCAAGCAGAAAGTAAGTATGAGGTAGTGCAAATTTAATAATGCCTGGTTGGAGAAAGATCATTCTCAACCTGGTTGACACAAGTGGAGGGGAACGTGTTTGAAGCTTGTGCAAGAAATCAGTTCAGCTCGGAATGATGGGAATCAAGGCGCTGGAGTAAATAAAGATTTTTTTGTTATTTTGGAACTTCGTTAATTGAGGTTTTTCAAATACAAGTACATTTCAAACAAGGTACAATGAGATGCATATATATATATATGCTATAAGTTCCCAAAAGGGGAAATGTAAGATGATTGAATAAATAAATACGCACATAATATATGTGTAAATAAATAAATTTTCCTGAATTTTAGGAGTCAGAAATTTTTGCCAGTATGGCTGTGAAATAGACATTAAATTCTGTTGTAAGTAGTCTTAAAAATGTCTTAAAAAGTCTTAAATTGAACTTGTAGAAACCTGTCGGAACCCTGGTTATTGTGACAATGCATAAGCATAAATGATGCTAAACTGAATGTATTCCATAATCAAAGAAAAATGCCGTCCAAAAAATATTGTACACTGACTTCTGTTTGTCATAAGCAACATTTCAGCAGTTGCATTTTTGTTTTTACTCATGCTACAGAAAGTTATGTCTCTAAAAGCAGTGAAAATAGAAAGATACTGCCTTTTTTTTCCTTTTTTGAAGAGAAAAGGGCCTTCATGTGCCACAAGGAGAAAAATAACACTCATATTCGCAGTGACAAACTACAGCCTTTTAGGGATGTGGGCCTTGACATTTGTTGACAGCAGTGCTATCACACACACCCCATCGCGCTCATACCTTCACACACAACTAACGTAGCATGATCTTGTCAAATTCCAACAATAATTACTCGCTCTTTCGTTTTTCTACCCGTGCGTATGTTAAATTGAGTGTGTTAGGCTGTGTTTTCTTGTCTGCCCAAAAATCATCGTCTGTGGATGTGTGTGTGAGAGGTGAGATGTATGCTTTTTTTGTTGTTGTTTTCTGTGTCAATAATTTATTGTGTTTGTCGACAAGACTGCGTGAAGAGGAAACAAAGTAAAAGAACTACACACACACACACGTAGTATTGATTGCATGTGTGTGTTGCTGTCATTATCTGTCATTCTTGCGCGTCTCAGAATTCAGCCTTTTGTCTTTTTCCTGCTTTCGTTAGATGGAAATCAATACTACGTTCACTTATTCAGCGCCTGTTTATTATTTTATTGCCGGTGTGTAGGCCACTAAGGTGTCTGCTGATGGAGAGCAGGTTGAAGACGATGCTGACAGGATTCATAAACGAGCCGAGGACCTGGAGCAGTTCATCAGGGATACACTACTGGGAGCTAAAGGTAGTACAAACTAACACCACAGCTCGTCTATTACAGGCCTTCGTTTCCTGCCAACTGGGATTTCTGGATTTATCCGTCTACTGTCTCACTCGTTTCATCTGTCATTAGAGTACATTGCATTACGTTACATTATTAAATGTTCCGGATCCCTCTGGGAAATTTGGGATATTGCATTAGGAGAGAAAGGAATAGGGTGAAGAATATGAAAAGGTGAGTAAAGGGGCTAATGAAATGAATAATTGTACTGCAGAACATCAGCGAGCACAAATACTGTACATTCCACAGTGTAACTATTTTCTTCATCATTATAAGGTGACTCTAGCTTATACCTATTCTAAAAAACTATATTTATGTTGCATTCCTCAAACAGAAGTCACAAAGAAGCATAAATAGTAATAGAACAACATAAAGACTAAGATGGAATCAAAATAAAAAGACAATTAAAATGACAAAATATTGATATAAATAAATATAAATTAAAGCCTTTAAACATAGCATATATGTAGAACTATAAATATACACTACAAACAAAAAGTTAAGGATATTTCTTTTTTTGTCATTTTTTTGTCATTTTTGTCATTTGTAGATAAAACTATGTCTGGTCATTAAAAAAATGTGTTTCAGTTCACACACAAAGAAGTTAAAAGCGCTGTACAAGAATCCCAACTGAAAAAAATTGCCCAAAAATTAAAAAATATCCTTAACTTTTTGTTTGTAGTGTACAACGATTTTACTTGATAAAGTCACACAATGTTTGTACTTACTAAATAAGTACAAGTTTACACTAAAACTATGTACATATTGTGACATGATCACAAAAACCAAGGTCTGGAACACATGTGACAATATGACACAACTGTCCTGATGTGTCTGCAGTAAGGATGTAACAAGAAAATACAGTGTATTGTCAATGAAAAATGTGGTTGTGTTTATTCGTGACAATGCACCAATGCTTGAAAAAATGAAAAAGTGTCCATACACGTGTCAGGCCTTCAAACACGGTTGTTTTCTTGGTTAGCCTGTGAGAAACAAATCTGGCAGATGTCTGGAGGAAAACTGAAGTAATAAGTATGTACTCAGGGGATGTCGAATGGAAGAAAACACAACTGGACATCTAGGAGATGCATGATAGACCCAGGTGTGATGAACAGTAGTTGGGTTTCCATTACCCTCAGAAATGCAAAAAATGTAAATTGTGTAATAGAAAACTAGTAATGGAAACACTGAAATGTCACAAAAACTGTCAAAGATCGCAAAGTAGTTTTTACACTCTCATGAGGTGGTTTTTGAGATGTTTTGATATAGAAGTATAGCCTAAAAGTGTAATGGAAACACATTTTTTGCATTTTCACACATGTGTACACAGTGGTTTTGCTCACACCAAATGTCTCACCTATTCCCCTGTACTCAGGACAGGTGGTGCTAGTTTGTACAGGACAATAGCCACTCGCTTTTGTGTAGGAACTGCTTCCCAAGGGCATGACGAGTCTGGTACCATGAGAGGTTCAATAACGTTACACAGTTCATTAAATGTTGCCGAGGTCATTTGGAAATTCTGGATCCACAATTTGTTGGTGAATTCCTGATGTACAATTGTCTCCCAGAAATCCATTCTACGTGGCGGCTGCCATAAATAAGGACTTTACCTTGGGACAATTATACGTTCCCTTCTTCTTTTGTTGAAGACAGTCACTGTAATAGCAATAGATGCAACCAGCACTGCAGTGCCAACACCGTGGAGGTTTGGCATGAAAGTCAGTGTGTCCATTTTTCTTAAACGAGCATCTTGCTTGAACTATACAGTATTTTATGCGAATTACGATATGTCACGAGATGGGACTTTACTAGAATCGTGCATCGGAAGCCAAACACTCTTTAATGGAAACACCTACAAGTAACAATTGTACTTTGTCGAAATTGTAGAAATATTGCTTTTATTTTTACGAAAACTGTAATGGAAACCCAGCCAGTGACATGTCTCACTGACAGTGCATTTTAAAACCTACTCTGAACAGGATCTAATTCTGAAAGTCTTCCCTCCTGTTTTTCCAAAGCTACAGGGGCCCTGAAGACCAAAGCACTGTCACCTTTAGATTTACTAACAGCCAGAAGGTCCCCACCTGACAGTCTTTGTGAAATTTGTGAACTACCTCTTATAACATTATTTCTGATATAGAACTTGGAGCCTGACCCAGACATGCTTTAAAAGTCATCAATAAATCCTAAGAGGAGATGCTTTGCTGCGTGATTGCTAGTGCTCTGTCATTGAAACATTAAGCAATAAGCCATGTTTGTAAAACTACACACAATCACAAAAACACACTAAACCTACAAAACATTACAAACATTTCCTGTGTTTTCTACATAGTGTTTTAGCATATGTGAAATTCATATGGTTTTAGAACATTATCATGGAGTAATTCGTGAAACAAATGTAATCACATCTGATATATGGGGAACATGCCATCACATATTGCAACATAATTTCAAATACAGTTATGACTAAAAGTTTTGGCAGTGACACAAATTATCTCAGCAAAACAGTGTTTTTTTCCCCCAATGAAGCATTATAAAATGTTTGTAAATGTTCTTCAGTGTCCCTCAGAAACACATGAAAAACATTTTAAAAAATTTTGTCACAGCAAAACCCACGACTAGAACTCATATCTTTCTCATGGAAATTTGCTGCAAAATTACATGTGCTTCTCAAGTGTTTTGACACGTGAAATTTATGTGATTTTTCTGGAAAACACACTCCTACAATGTTGAAAACATTTTCAGTTCCAATAAAAATCATCATTGTTTTTTATGCCTTTATGTCTAACCACATATGACAAATAAAGATTTGTGATGTTAGATAAGTGGTACAAAACCTAAAAAAAAAAAAAACCACACTCCTCACTTACTGAAAGATGAATACGAGAATAATCAACCATTTATTGATTACAGAGAGGCTGTTTATACATTGTGAATACATCTGTGGTTCAAAGTTGTGAGAAGAGAACAGTTTGTTAGACTTAAACATTTTCCACCGAAGGAAGGAGAGGCATCGTCAAAGTGGAACCAACACATCTTTCTTGTTGCTTGTTAGCTGTGTAATGGACAATACATGGACAGTGGCTGATGGCCAACTTCCAGCTAGCAGCACACTGTGTCAGCTGCTGGTGCGATGTGTTGCCTGAAAAACAAAGACGGATCCAACTGACTCCAACATTGCTAATCACAATGATGAGAGTCACCAACCAGGATAACAGACAGCAGTGACTCAGCAGCTAGTTAGATCAGAGGAGGATCATCCTGTGGCAGAAGACAGTCAGGGAAATATTGTTTGATTATTCATCAGGTAAACGTCTAATTTTAGCATCCATGCATACACTCACGTTAAATGGGCTATATGTTTATGTTTATGTTTACGCATTTGGCAGACGCTTTTTTCCAAAGTGACTTACAGGGGAAAACCAATTAAATCACTCAATCAATCAAATTTTATTTATATAGCGCCAGATCACAAAAAAAGTTATCTCTTGACATTTTATATATAGAGTTGGTCAAAACCAGACTCTAAGTCAATTTACAGAAACCCAACAGAATCCTCCAGGAGCAAACACTTGTGACTGGTGACAGTGGTGAGGAAAAACTTCCCTTTAACAGGCAGAAACCTTGAGCAGACCCAGACTCCTGGAGGATGGCCGTCTGCCTTGACCAGTTGGGGTTAAAGAGAGAATGTAGTAGAAATATGTAGTATTTGTACTTTCAAATATAAAAAAATATCACTTAAAATTATAATCAGTTGACAATAAAGAGGTATGAAGTCATGCCAAAGACAACAATGTGTTGGATTGTAGAGATATGAAGTAAATCTAATCACAGGGGTGGGCCGGGGGATTTATGTGACCACTAGAGGGAGTAGTGAGCCATTTCAAGGAAAACTAAGGGCCTCAGGGCCTCAGGGCCTTTAAACAAAAGGAACCGCTAAGAAGCAGCGTTCAGAATCGAAGTGATAAAGTCATAAAAGCTAGAAACACTGTTGTTTTCACCACTGGAGACAGCTCTAAATGAAAAGAATGGAGGTTGATGCTGAAATCACAGCATTTCTTGTATGCAGTTGAATTTGTTTATGAAGCTTATGAAGGTGTAAAGCTATTATGTGATGTTAACTTTGCTAAGTTTGTCTTGTTGATCCACGGTTCAGACTAAACTGTTAGATTTCTGACCTTGTTTGGGTGATTACAAACAGATCTTTAGTGCAGCTATTGACAACATGCTATTAGCTATTTTATATATAGCTATTTTACACACAGACTGAAACATTGGCATTCTTTTATCTATAAATGTATCCTAGGTCTGCTTCCATCATATTTACTGGTCTACATCTGTTGGAATGACTCAAATAAATACAGTCTACAGTCCCAGGATCTGTTCCAAAAGTCAGAACAGAACTGGGAAAGACAGCTTCAAATATTCTGCTCCCACTGCCTGGAACAACCTATAGAAGGTCATTAAACTGAAGGAACCGGCCTCTTTTAATACATTCAAAGCCATTTTAAATGAATGGGAAAAGGACAAATGTGGGTGTAGATGTTTTTCTAATTGTTTGAATTGGGTTTGGCTTTGAGATGCTTTTAAGGAACATCATTGTTGAACTTTTAGCACCTTTTAAAATAATGGTGACGTTTTATATGTATGTTCTTATCAGTTTTAAGTTTGTTTTTAGCACTGATTTTCATTGTGTTTATCTATATTAGTGTGGACGTTTGGCTGTGATGTCCATTCTGTGTAACTTCTGCTGCTGCTGCTACTGAATTGGCCAGGACACTCTTGAAAAAGAAATTTTTAATCTCACTGAGTTTTTTTTCCTGGTTAAATAAAGGTTATAACAATAATAATAATTTAAAAAAAAAAAAAAAAACGTACTGAAAGCAAAGGTGAATTATGGTTTTACTGTGGCTGTTTTTTAGTCTAAAAACAGGGCCAAGCTAACGGAGCTATAATGTAAACTATCAGCTGAAGCAGCACTTAGTAAACAGTGTTAGTTTGGTCAGCGTAAGCATCTATGAGTTTTTGCTTATTGAAGAAGTGTGTAAATAATGAGTTTTGTACTTTATTCAGTGAATAACACAGTCTGTGGATACATAGTGTCGATTTGTTGGTGGCTTTAAGTGTTTTCTTGAACTTCATCTCCACCTGCTATTGAGAGTTTGGAATATCAGTACCACGTCAAATCCCTTTATCAACATCAGCATCAAATATGTGAAAAAATAATGATTAAATTGGAAACTCAGGCCAGCAGAGTTAGCTATACAGATATTATGTGTGTTTTTTTCTGTTCATTTGTAATTAGCAGGTACTTTCTGCCAGTGCAGCTGGCAGAAAGTACCAATGTCCTTTAGTCCTGTGGTTCAGACTTTGACCAGTTTTTAAGTAGTTTTTACTCTTCTGTTGAAGGCTGAAGTTTGGAAATGGCTTCGATTTTTTTTTTTTTGTACAGTCATCCTAAGCCCTCACGTCTCTCCTTGTGGGAATGAAATCGCTCTTTTTATGTTGTTAGAAGAGCAAACATACAATTTGTGTTTCTCTTTCCAGCTTTAAGTGCCACATTGCTGGTTCCTCTTACTGTCTTGTACTGTGGTTAGTTGGGGTTCTGTTAACTGCTGAGAGGGATTACCTTTAAGGGGGCCCTTTTCTTTTTGATCCGTTCAGTTGGAGTGTGTATTCGCTTATGGGTTCACCTTGGTTTTAGTGCAGAGCCGTGGCTGGCTCAAGGTCTGTCTCTGTCTTCTGAAGTCCACTCACCTCCTGCTCTGTCTGCAGAGCTCTCAGTCCTTATTGTTCAGCACTCAAGCACCTGTTCTCTCTTTTCTCATTTCAATAGAAAATTTCTTGGGTACACAACTCTAATCATGTTGTAGTAGTGTTAGGCATTTAAGTCACTTTTATCTGTTGTTCACTGCTTCAGGAAAACATTCAAACACTTCTTGCTGTGTAAACATTCCTGAAGTGCTCTGACTGGTTGACTTAAATGTGTTTTCTAATCATTTATAGAAGAGGTCAGCCAATATGTTGTCTCCATATTACAGCTGTGAAAAAAAAAATCAGACCGTCAAAAGTCATCACAAACAATGGTTATGCAATCAAGTACAGTACTACCTCCTGTTTTTGGCAGTACTATGCCATAACTATTGATGTAAGAACGTAAGTGATTTTGGTTATTATCAAGAAAACCATGGAAAATGGTTAGATATCAGCTCTGAAATTAAACTCTTGTGAGCTATTTTTGTTGTTATTATATTTGTCCAAACAAATGTACCTTTAGTTGTACCAGCATTAAAATGAACAAAAAATTGAAGAAAACAAGGGTGGTCTAATAATTTTTTCCGTGACTGTATGTGTTTTTTTTCTTTCTACTTGATAAAAAAACACACACAACTCAACAATAATATATGTCACACACTTATCACACTTAATCACAATTTATTACAAAATGTAGTGTCTGAATTTATTCTGTTTTGTTTTGTCTGTAGTACACTTTTTTTTTTTTTTTATATTATTTTTATGTCACCTACTTTAATGTAGTTAACAGCATTTATCAGCAACATCTCCTTTATTCTGAGAAATTATGAACATTTCACCCATTTACAGGGTGGGGAAGCAAAATTTACAATATTTTGAGGCAGGGATTGAAAGACAGTGTATGACCAATTTTGTTTTTATTCTATGTGTCCTCCTTCTTTCTCAATAACTGCCTTCACACGCTTCCTGAAACTTGCGCAAGTGTTCCTCAGATATTCGGGTGACAACTTCTCCCATTCTTCTTTAATAGTATCTTCCAGACTTTCTCGTAATAGTTTTGCTCATAGTCATTCTCTTCTTTACATTATAAACAGTCTTTATGGACACTCCAACTATTTTTGAAATCTCCTTTGGTGTGACGAGTGCATTCAGCAAATCACACACTCTTTGACGTTTGCTTTCCTGATTACTCATATGGGCAAAAGTTTCTGAAAAGGTATGGATAATAGTGTTAGGTATGATTATGACATCAATATATTTTTGGTTTCAAAACAACTGACGTAGTGCCTGCTGAGAAAAAACAACTAAATGCTCATTGTAAATTTTGCTTCCCCACCCTGTATGTTTAGCAACAACATGAAATAATCAGTGTAACGTGATTGGTTTGTACTAATTATCTCACAGCCACATTTATTTCATCCATTTGACTTTTCAGCGCCACGGCATACATTTCATACAAAAAAAATCACTGTCGCATTGGACTTATAATACATATGTATAATATATGACAGGAAGACATCTTTTGCAGAAGATGTATGAGGCACTTTAAAAACAAACAAGAGCTGTTGTTCTGAAATGCCATGTCTATCCATAGATGTCCTGGTAAGCAAGTAGAGTTTTACTGCATTTTTTGTAAAAAAAAAAAAAAAAAAAAAAAAAAAAAGAAATTCACATTTTAAAGCATATTGTCCGATTATCCTTATTGGGAAATTTAAAAAAATAATCAATATTTTTTTTGCCCATATAGTTCACCTCTAGTTGTCTGATGGAGTAAACCTGCCATTGGATTAAATTTCCGCACTTTCTTAAGGCAAATGATCTCTTTAAATACCATTACTACATGTGGTTTTCACAGACTTATGAACTGTAATAACTGGAGACACAAAATACACATAATGCCGCAGTAAAATGGATCCAAAAACATCTGACATGGACTTCTCATACTTTGCTGATAGTGCTTACATCCATCTACTTAAAATGACACTCTTTCTCCCACCCTGATGTTAAAAACAAATGTTCTTGTGTATGTACTTTGCAGCTAAAATAATTTGCTATTCTGATTACCTTTATGAAATGTTTATGGTTTGTGAGATGAAAAGGAGCGCGTTCCGACCGGCTGTGATGAAACTGTCCCCTTGTTGTTGCTCCTGGCTCTTTGGCCCTCTGCCTAATCACAGTGTGATTACGGTTGTGTGTACGTGCGCGAGTGTGTGAGACACCAAAACAGGGAGAGAGTGTGTCGTGGCTCACTGGATGATTGAGAGTAGCAATTAGAGACTTAATTAGTGGCTATCACAAGCACGCGCACATACACAACCATGCAGACTCGCACGCACGCATAATGAAGCAAGAAAATACTGTACACACTTTTTGCAGTGTGTACTCCTGTGTTTACTAGATACCATAATATGATTCCATCCACGTTTTAAGTGTTTAATTGGCTTTTAAATCCCACTATGTAATTATATGGCTGCAACACACACACCCACAGACACACACACACACACGCACTGATCCGAATGTAATGTGCACGGATATACACACATACAGTACAGCTGTTCATTAGCATGATGGCTTTAGTTCTGTCTTGGCTCTAATCACATCATGTTTACATTTCAAATGAGAGGAAATGCTGCATTGCCACACACACACACACACACACACACACACACACACACACATAGGACCACACACACTAACAAACACTCGCACACCACTATGTAGGTTTCAACTGGCTTTAATCACATCACGTTTACATTTCAAGTAAGAGAACACATCATCACTGCAGACACCACACGCACAAGTTTCTCCTCTGTGTTGCTCACAAACACACTCCTCATTAAATTCCTGCAGTTTTGAGTATTATTCAAATGAGCCTTGGAGTGTTTTAGTGCAGTTTCATCATTGATTGGTTTGAGATTTCACTGCCTTTAATTTGATAAAAAGCAGGGCAACATGATGTCTGCCAAAATCACTGGCTTTGAATGGCGTTAAAGCGGTTTGTGTGTGTGTGTTTGTTTGTGAGAGTGAGACTCAACATGTGTCCATGTTTTAAGTGAGCAAAGATCAAATGGTACTTTCTCTCTGCCTTTTTTGAGCCAGTTGATAAATGACAGTAAACTAAACAAACAAAATGCCTATCATAAAATCCTCTGATTAAACAACCCAGTGTGAAAACAACAGCTACCAACTGATGAGGAAAGTTGAACATTTAGCAGATAACGACGTAGGTCACTTTTTCAAAGTGACAGCAGGCCAGGGGTCGGTAATAAACAAACACTATTAAACTGCCTGCGGTTTAGTCTCTGTGAAATTATTAATTTGCAAATGAAGTTATTAACTTATTAACTAAAATAACTTTGTGCAAGAGTTGACACTAGGCCTGTATGACAGATTAATTTGGTATTTTAACAACGATAAATAAGGGAAACAAGTGCAAATCTTTAAGTATAATCCCAATAGCCTAAATGGTCAAAATATGAATGAACAAGTGGTGCCAGGCACAACAAACCCCGCCCCTCACGCATATTGTATCTTATTTTGGCATCGATCCAGCTGATGTCATCATGTCTATGTGTGTGCTGACGTCAGCATATCAGTTGCCTCTATATATGTGCCAAGTTTGAAGTAAATTGAAACAAAATTGACATTTTATAGACATGTGAAATTTAGCCCATTATATGTAAATGGGGAAAAAAGACTTTAAAAATTCATTAAAAAATGTAACTTGGACCTACTTTTCCCAAAATTTAATGACATGTATTCTGGGTCACTGGCTATCTATAAACCCAAATTGGTATGAATTCAACCAATAGCTTTGCTGCTAAGGTATTAACAAACAAACAAAAAAACAACACCCCTGGCCTGTCCTTAGGGGGCGGGGTAATAAATACACTTTCTTGCTAAATCCACAGCGTAATTGTGGACAGAATGTCAGAAAAGACTTGCACGATGGTGTCAGCTGTTGTTTTTGACATGGAATGATACTGTAGCCAGATTACACATTAGTGTACTAGCACCAACCAGACACACACACACATGTACTCAAACACAAATGAGTCACTTTTTCACTTGTGTCTCATGCCATGAAGTGTATCTTGTATCTTGTGTCTCAGAGTTTCAGTAGGAGCGTATAGTTGTAAATACATTTGTTAAGGATCTTTGGGATTTGAGGATTCAGTGGGAATCACTTTATTATTTTTACCTGAACAGCCTGGTTTACAGTATTCCCTTAGATCACAACCAGGAGTCAATTACAAGCTGTGTTTGTAAAAATAGCCAAGGTCATCATTGACAAATGAAAGAACATTCAATTACAGGTTGGATAAAAAAAATAATATGGATACACTTCTGGTGTTTGTCATGTGATGTGCTGCCAGTTGAGCATGGTTTTCATTTTGTCTTGTTTGATTTAATACATCAGATCTATATCACTCACCTGGAGTTTGCTTATCTTACTACAGTCACTGCAGGTGTGTGTCTGACCTTTTCAGCAAAACTGTCATTGGTAGAAACTTACATGTGACAGAAAGATGAAATTTAAGCAATAAAAGCTCTGTTAAGCAAACAATTGTTACTATCCACAGAGACAATAGTGCTTTTTATTTTATTCGGAGAGAAACGTTGCATTTGTAGGAAAATTCACAGCAGTACTAGCCTGGCCAGCCATCCGTCTTCATGAGAAATCTGTCTGGAATCGTGGGGCTTGAATCCAGATATGAAGGCGGGACTAACAGGTGCTGAGTAAACCAATCACAGATAAGACGGACATGACACTTTTGTCAGAGAAACTTAAGAATACAGGGTGTAATCTGTAACTCAGTTTTTGTTTTAGAATCAAGTAAACAACCGACAACAGTTGTAAAGAGATTAATGGACTTGGAACTGACTTTGACTCGTGTCAAAAAGAAGATGCATTGCAAAACACCCGCCCCCCAGACTTGGTCGGTATAGAATAGATAGTGCATATGTCATAACGATTGGCCCAGTTCTAGGTTGTTTTCTCAGTATTGAATACACTGAGAAAACCGAATGGCTGACCAGGCTACAGCACTACATTTAATGTTGCAAATGCGAGTTAACCAAAACAAGGTTTCATGCTAATTATGGCCATTTCTACTTATCAAAAAGAGGAAATTATGTAGAAAGTCCTGTTTCTAATACAAATATCTTTCAAATGAAGGCCTCATACATCTAGCAGCTTCCACTATTTCAGGAAATACAATAATTAGCTAAATACTATCCTTGTTACGGTGTTTGACACTGCTGCCCCTCAGAAATACTCATGTACAAGTGGTACATACTTTTGATAATTTGCTGGTTGTTTAACTGCAGTATTTGTTGTAATTAAACAGTTAAGTCCTTCCTTTTTTAATCTGCCTGTTCCCTTGACCCAGGAGTCAAAACTCTAATTTTTGACTTATCAAACATAAAAAAAATATACTTAAGGGTTTTTCATATTGTACAAATATACTTGAAGACCCCCGCTTTTCATGGGTTCTGTTCATTTTTCAGTGTGGTATAGTGCTTTCCATAATGGATTAGAACTATTCCATGTAGGGCCCATGTGATATGCCTTATTTATTGAAGTCTGACCACCAAACCACGTCAGTCAAATATTTATGCTTGGGGGTCTGTGACATGTTTACTGTGAAAATGCACCACGGCCCTTATTTAGCGCATGGACCTTATATAGAGTTTACCTGATGGAGGAGTTTGTTTCTTAGGAGCAAGTAAAGACGATACAGAGCTACAAGAAAGCCTAAATCAGAAATTTATAGCGGCACCATATGGCAGATATATTCACATGGGGTTTCACTGTTGATATGTTCCAAAGAAAAAAGTTTTGTCCTTCAGCTTCATGAACTGAATCTGCTCATCTGCAGCTTCCTCTCAGCAGTGTGTCTGTGTGTCCAGACCTCCAGTCGAAGGCTGTCGAGTTGAACCAGACTCTCTCGCGGAGAGATGGGACTCCAGACAAAAGCCTGAAGGAGATGAAGGAGGAGATCCAGGCCATGCTAGCCGAGATGAGAAACCGGCAGCTGGGAGGGAAGAAGAGCATTGCAGAGGAGGAGATGGAGTATGGACACACACAAACACACACACTCGCACACCCACAGGTCACGCTTCCCTCTCCCACACACAACAAAAACACAGATTTTGTGAAAACTTTGCCAACAGACCAGCCTTTGTTTCACACATACAGTCTGAGAGAACCACAGGTGGTGTTTTCATTGATGAACAAAATGAAAATGTTTGGGAAACTGAGCGTCTTTGTTACAGTGTACTTTTTTACATTTTATATGGGCTATATGTTAATGCAGCCACTTTGTGTTTTACACTGTTTTTGTCCTGTGTTTTTTCTCTATTTATATTATTCTTTCCTGCAGAATAACAACTTGAACACAAAAGACAGAAACTACAAGAAGAAGGAATACATAGAGGATTTCTTGTAAATAATTAATCTAAACTATTTTAAAAGTCAGTTTTTTTCATTTAGTTTAGTTTTTATTTAAATTTGACATTTTGCTTTGATTTTTAATTTAATCCCAAAGCAGGGTTGCTTGTTTAGTTTTTGTTTGCTTCGGTGTTAGTTTTTTTTTTGTTTTTGTTTTTTTCTTAATGTGGGGTATTCATTATAACTTACAATTACTACTCACTATCAATACTAACTTCTACTGCTTTGGGTCAAACTGTGAATGGATGGTGTAAAACTGACCAATCTAAACAAGACTGTAAGATTGATTCGTTTTGTATCTACCTTTTCAAATTATTTAAATTAATTTTATTTCCTTTAACAAAAGTGCTTTTTCACACCTCATTTTCCTTACTTTTTTTATATTATTATTGAATATTTTCATCATCAAATTGACAAAATAAGTCAAACTATAATGTCTGCACAGTGTCATTTTAGTCTGTACTGTCATTACCTGTTGGAGGAATTTATAATCAGAAATTATGAGAGAATTATGCCCTGCATGTGTTTTTTTTTTTGTGTTTTTTTTTCATTTGTATTCTGATTTTCATAGCTTAAAAAAACACTGAAAGTTAAAACACAGCACACAACAGCAAAACACTGATGTTATTTATTAGATAAAGCCTAAAGCATGCAACACCACTTGTCAGGTTCTTTCATTTCTGTCATTTTTCTTGATTGCTTGCTTGCTTTTTTTATTTTTATTTTTTTTACTGAAGACAACAGTAAACACCTTCCGCTGTGCAGACATTTGATCACTACATATCCTAAAGCCATGATTTTCTGCTGATGTTTCAACAAAGTGTCCGCCTCATACTTTTTCTCTCTCTTTCCAGTCTTTTGTCACCCCCCGCTCCCCCCTTTTCCCCTCCTGTCTGTCTGTGTCTTTCAGCAGTAAATGTTGACGAGGTCGATGAGTTAATTAAAAGTATTGCCGTAGGGGGAGAAACAGAGAGACATAAAGATAGAAAGAATGTGTAGCGAGAAGGAAAGTCACTGAGGGAGAAGAAAACGAGTGACAGATGGACAGAGAGCAGTAGTGGGAGAGAGTATGAGGGGAAAAATTAAAGAGAAATTGCCACTGAATGACTTGTCTGTCAGTGTGCAGTTGATTATTTGACTGAACCCCGAGGGGAGATTTCAAGCAGAGCAGCTCAGACTATATATATATATATATATATATATATGTATATATATACACACACACACACACACACACACACATATACATACATACACTACTGTGCAGCAACAGTAGTGTATATACCACCATAGTGGTCATATTTAGTGTGACCTTCTTTTTACACTTAACATGTCTTTAATCCTTTTGTTTAGACAATATGACATTTTTGGTGTTCACTTGCTAATTTTTTTTATCCCAGGTTTCATTCAACACATGCCAGATATTTCAGTTTTTGCTGTTTCTTGTCATGGGGTCAGGGGTCACACTAAATACTGACTTTAACCTTTAGAACCCATTTAGTCCCTTTTTTTTGTGTCTTTTGAGGCTGTGCACATATTTCCTGTATTTTCTTGTTGAATCTGAAGAAAAGAGACTGACAAAAAAATATACATGTTCATTTCAGCGCTGCAAAAACCACAAATCTAAAGGCCACCTAAAACTATTGCATAGTACTGTGTGTGTGTGTGTGTGTGTGTGTATATATATATATATATATATATATATATATATATATATATATATACATAGACAAATGCTAAAAGGATGGTTCAGCAAAATTAACAAAACTGCCACAGTTATGTTTTATGTTTGACATTTTTTCAGTTTTTTTTTTTTTTATCTATGTTTTCTCAATGTTATTCCCTAAAGGGTTCATTAAAGTTTCATCAAATCCTGTCATCACCTTGCATCTATTCCCAAAACTTTGGGAAAGCATCCTCTGAATGATGTCAACAGGAGGACGCTAAATCCTGGTTGTCTTAATTAATGTGAAATATGGAAAATAGGTTAAGGAATGATACGATAAACATATAATCATAAACATTTACTTGCAAAATGAAAAATAAATACATTAAAAAACACTTAAACTGCAAAGACCTATCTCTTATGATTCGATGAAACTGTTTACTCAGTTCCCCAATAAACAAACAATAATGTTGTTCTGACCATAAGAGAAGTGCGCTTATATATTCAGGAGGGAACTTTTACATCATCACTAATAATGGAAAGATTTTGACAAAGCCACAACAAAGAAACTGAAACACTCTAGGGTCTTAAATTTGAATTTTTAGATGCCATTTTGTTCATTCTTAAAGGTCCGATATGTAAGATTTAAGGGGATTTAGGAAAACCCCACTGCTGAAATTAAGTATAATATTCATAATTGTGCATTCATGAGTGTATAATTACATAAAAATGACAGCTTTTGGTTTTTTTTTTTGCGTTAGAATGAACTGATTATATCTTCAGAGGGACATTTGTGCTGCCATGTTTCCACTGCAGCTCAGAATGGATACATCAGACAATTAAAACACCAATGTATACCAACACAAAATCAATTTTCAATGTAAAACACTATCTTGTTTTGCATTGTTTTGTTACGGACAATACTACATTTGGAAAACTGATCATTCATTCATTCATTCATTCATTCATTCATTCATTCGCTTCATCAGGTGAAATCACACATGGAACCTTTAAACTAAATTCAGGACAAAAATAATGGCTCAATCAGTCTGATACAGATGGACATGTGTGAAAATAAGCTACTAAATACCCTTTGACACTACATTATACTGGCTTCACATTATTTCAACAACCTGGTTGTTTTTGGTGATGTTCCAAGTGAGATGACATTTGGACAGACTAGAATTGATGTCATCACTTCATTGTGTCGTAAGGGATTGAACAAGGCATAATCTCAATTCACCCCTTAGCCCTCCCCCTTACCCTTACCCCTACCCCTTGGCTCTTGCACTTGGCACTACCCATTGAAACGGAGCTGCAAGGGTTAGGGGTTGCAATGGGACAACCCTTCGCAACCTGTTACGTCATCAGCAGTCATCCATGCCGCTATTAACAGATGCGACAACTTTGTTTCTGAAAGTATTCACCATGCCGTCAGTATCTGTAACCGTCTCTGTTGCATGGGCTTTGGTAATCTTTTTGTGGTCATCAACTATAAACCACAGAAATGCAATCTATAACATATTGAAACAGCATTAAACAGACGATCAAATGATTAAGTTGTTTATCAAGAAAATAGGTACATTTGTGTGTTTCTTTCATCACACTGCTGCACTTTTTGGCTGTGTTTACCTCCATCTTGCTAATGATTTGAACAGAATTATTGGAAATTTCTCCTACCCCTTCATTCATAGTGTGGTCCTGACAAATCTCAGTTTCAAGAGTTATACATCCCACCGCCTTAGCCCTTCCCCTCCATCTAATTGAGAATCGGGGCAACACTACCACTTCACATGAACGTGCAAAACGGAGGGGTAGGGGTAAGGGGGAGGGCCAAGCGGTGAATTGGGACTGGGCCCAAAGATGTCTGTAACCAAGCTACTGTACAGGGTGGGGAAGCAAAATTTACAATATTTTGAGGCTGGGATTGAAAGACAGTTTATGACCAATTAGTTTATTGAAAGTCATGAGAATTTATTTGCCACAAGAAAATTGACATAATAGAAAATGTTTTTATTCTATGTGTCCTTCTTCTTTCTCAATAACTGCCTTCACACGCTTCCTGAAACTTGCGCAAGTGTTCCTCAAATATTCAAGTGACAACTTCTCCCATTCTTCTTTAATAGTATCTTCCAGACTTTCTCTTAATAGTTTTGCTCATAGTCATTCTCTTCTTTCCATTATAAACAGTCTTTATGGACACTCCAACTATTTTTGAAATCTCCTTTGGTGTGACGAGTGCATTCAGAAAATCACACACTCTTTGACGTTTGCTTTCCTGATTACTCATATGGGCAAAAGTTTCTGAAAAGGTATGGATAATAGTGTTAGGTATGATTATGACATCAATATATGTTTGGTTTCAAAACAATTGACGTAGTGCCTGCTGAGAAAAAACAACTAAATGTTCATTGTAAATTTTGCTTCCCCACCCTGTACTATGCCATGATCAAATGCCTTTTGCCTATACAATAAAGATCTATTCTATTCTATTCTATTCTATTCTATTCTATTCTATTCTATTCTATTCTATTCTATTCTATCCTATGCCTATTGCTATGACATCCAGCTACACTGAGGTGGGAAAATGTAGCACTAAATCCCAAAAGTGAGTTGAGTTGAGATACACAGGTACCTTTTGTCACACCTGAACCATACCAAAAGGTCTGGGAAACTGTGGTTTTGATCATTTGTCATTTCCATTAAACTGAAAGTATATAAGCTTTAATCTAAAATACACACCCAGAAGTACCTTCATCAAACACACACACGCTGATGAAACCCAGGTCTCCTCCTGTTGTGTCTATTTTTGTGCCTCTTAATGAAGCACATGTTGCTGTACCTTCTTTCCCAGCCACATGCAAACACACATGCGCTAATATGATGATATTTGAAATGTTTTACACTGGTGTGGTTTAATCTAACTTTGCCTGAGGGGTCAATAGAAGAAAATCTGCAATTTCATCCCCGCATTTCAACATTCAGTTATACTGAGCGATTACTGTCTTCGCAGTATCTGAGGCTGTGTCACGCATTACAATAACACTCTCTTTTCTCCTCTTTGGATTTTTTCATCCACATACAGTATACTGACTTATTCTCATGTTTTATTGTTATAAACCATGAATGACACAGTGTAAAATGAGTAATTATAAGTGTGATTATTCTCTGTCTTTGTAGCCTCGCGGAGGAGTTGTACCAGAAAGTCAAAAGAATGTTTGGTGACCCCCATCAGGCCACAGAAGACCTAAAAGCAGAGGTAACAAACTTCCTTACTGTTCCCTGTCCTTAAATTCCTGACGTCAGCTTAAAATAATGCTTCTCCATGTGCTTCCCCAGATTAAAGCAAAACTCTCAGACCATGAGGGAAAACTCCAGGAGGCCCAGGACTTACTTTATACTGCACAGGGGAAGACGAGGGAGGCGGGTGCTCTGGCTGAACAAAACCAAGCAAACCTCACAGCCCTGGAGGTACAGAAACACACGTCCACACACAACATTTCCATATATATTGTCATAGAAGGAAGTAGGTGTTGGTGGGAGGGGTGTGACATCTTCCCTTTACTAGTGTGAAGCTCGGAGAATAACTTGATGAACTGAAACTCGGATATCATGCAAAGTAATACATTTATTTCCAATTTAAAAAAAAAAATCCTTGTGTATTCTCTGAGTTTTAAGCGGTAAATCTGATGAAAAATTTACAACTTCGCAAGGTTAGATAAAAGTCCCAATTTATTTTTGAAGTAACTAAGATAAGGTAATAAAAACAGTAACAAAGTCCTCAGGGGAATGAAAATGCACTGCTTAATTGAGTTATAATGCCTGCCTATATTTACTCAAAATATGCTCAAAATTTTCCAGTTTTCCAGAGTAAATTTTCAAGCCGGCTTTATCGTGATAAACTGAGTGTAAACAACTATATTTAAGAAAAAAAAGAAAACTTACATGACGTTTAATTTTGGAAATTATAACTTACAACGTCCCAGTAGTTTATTACCCTCGGCCCTCACTGCAGGGTATTGTCATCAGTTCGTCGTCCGTCTCTCTGTCCGTCCGTATGTGCAACAACTTTGGCGTGCACCAGTAATTTTCAACCAGGGGGACAGCAGATAGTCAATAAGTGGACAATCAGGGGACTGAAGGCTGAGGGTTTTCTAGTGCAGGCATGTTACGTTGCTGTATTGCTATGATGACCAGCTGTGCTATATGATGGGGGCCAAACTGAGGTCGAATCAAGTTGAGCTGATACCGGTAGTGGAAAAGCTTCATAATAGTGTGAGACCAGCATTCCCATTTCTATACTTCGGTTGGGTTAAGGCTACAAAACTACTCTGTAAGGTGTAGGAAATGATCATGTTCTGGGGTCAAATATACTGTTTCATATACATATCCACCCTGTCAGAAAGCCTGAGGGGAAACGTGTGGGACATCCACTAAATCAATCATAACCTTCTGACTTCATTAATATCACTATAGATGAACTTGTCAGATGCAGCCGAGCTCCACGCTGCTCTTTCCTAAACTTAATTTTGATGTATAATTCTGAAACAAAATGGAAGTGAAAACTGAAAACAAGGATAAAACTAAAAATATAAAGTAAAAAACAAACTAACAAAAAACAGGCTTTTAATAAACACATTCATATAACCTTCCAAGGTCTTTTTCTCATAAATTTGTGACTTGATTTTTTTTCTCAAAAGATTCAGTTTTGGTAAATTAGTTTGGAACTTTTCTGATTTTCATTCCTTTTAGTCACATCGTAATTAAATGCTGTCACAGAGTAGTGATACAAGCCTGTCTCTTCATACAAACACTGTATTGGTTCAAGTAAAAACATAAAGTAGAGCAAAGCTGGCGGCAGGTGGGCTATCATATGTTTTTATTTAGTAACTATTTATTTTTCGGATCTCCGATTGCATGGAATTGCTTGTGTTTATTTAGAAATAGTCTCTCATACAAGTAGGCTACAAATATTTTGAATTTGTGCTCATAATGTGACCGACAACTTTTGAATTTGGATTTTTTTCCTCACGATTTCATGATTGTTATAAGAATGTGTGACTACACCTTGATAATAATAATAATAATAATAATAATAATAATAATAATAATAATGATAATAATAATAATATATTTTATTTATAGACACCTTTCAGGATACTCAAGGTCACCGTACAAATTTGTTAAAATAAAACACAATTAAAATTACCCACATACATTTATAAAACACATAATAATACAGTAAAGAGGCTTAGTGAACATCCTCTAATTATTTTTTATTAAAACACCACCTCTCAGAAAGTTTCAATGTCCCTCTATACACAAGACACTCTAAAAAGACATATGCTGAAAACTTCTACATCCAAACATTTTCTAAAGTGTTCGTTTTGAGCCATAGTGCTGAATTCATTTAACATAACAAGAAAAGAATAAGTTGTAATGTTTCATTTTATTCCCTCTAATGTCACACTGAAGTAGAATATGAAAAAGGTACTCTTCCACCCACATTGCCAAGGTCGGGCTCTCAAACAGAACTGCCTTATTTAGTGAATTAATCAACTCCTCTAGTTGTAACTTTATGCAGGTGTTTACCACTAAAATAAAATAAAAAAGTGTTCTATCTTAATATCTTTTCATCCCAGACTCGACTTACTCTGTTTCTCCTTTTAATCCCTTTGCTTGTGATTCATCACCAAGGAAAGCTCACAGGCAGCCTCTAACAGAACAAAACAAAAAGCATTTATCACAAAGATTATTATACATATCCTAGAGGAAGTGTTCTGCAGTCGTCACACACACATATACAGTATGCTCTCTATCTCTTCTCTCCTCTTCATATCTGTCTTTGTCTCTCCCTGACCCCAAAAAATGTTTTGCTCTTTAAAGAAAAGCTTTATTCAGTAAAGATGTTACACTGAGTTCACATTTTTTAATGGAAACACTAATTGTGTGTCCCTCGTGTCCTTTAGCTGCTTTTATAACCGTGAATCCTTTTACATAAAAATACTATCAGACTTGTTTGTATAGATAATTTCTTCAACTGTTATGCATGTTTCAATGTAGATTTAACCTCAGTGAACTGAAGTATTATTCATTTGAACAGCTGTCATGTATTTTCAGACATTATTGTACTTTTTACTTTCCACTTTAAATACATCAAAAAAAATAAATAAATAAAAATTATATATATATATATATATATATATGTATATATATATATATATATATGTGTGTGTGTGTGTGTGTGTTCTTTGGATATTGGTTTATTATGTTTTTGTATATAAGATAAGATATACTTTATTGTCCCCAGGGGGAAATTTGTTGTGGGCAAACAACGAATGCGTAATTGTAAAAAGAGACTGACAAAATAAAAGTTTAACAAGTTTTCTAAGCTGCTGCTAAAACACAGAATTGTTACTGTAAAATTGTTCATCTTCTGATCATCACTTTTTTTTCTTTTTTCTTTTTCTTTTTTTTTTTGCAGAGGAAGCGCTCTGCAGTGAACACAGTGAGACAGCAAACCCAAGACGTCCTTGGAGAAGGAGAAAGTCTACTGGACGACGCAAACCAGCTTTCTGACAGCATCAACAAGGGCCTAGAGGTACTAACTTAAAGTAGGAGATGCACAAAGAACAATACCAGCTCCTAGAAAGCCTCAGTCGGATAGTAAGTGTTCATCCTGAAGCCCAGTGGTGGAGGAAGTATTCACATCCTTACCCTTAAGTAAAAGAACTAATGTTACACTGTGAAAATATTACAATTCTGCATCCTGTATTATCCATAAAATGTTTAAATATGAAAAGTAATAGTATCATTGTGCAGTTGAATCGTCCCTGAAAGCGTTCTACTATTATATTTCTCATCATTACATTTGCTCATTCAAGTACTTTATATGTTGGTGTTAAGAAAAACACATCTGCTTTCATTTCCAGCTAATCCAGCAAGGTTTTAAAGAGTTTTTTTATTTATTTATTTAATTTAATTTTTTAACCCTTCATTGCTTCACATATAGTCAGTCAACACATTTGGATATAGTGATCTGCTATGTTGATTTTTTTTTTTTTTTTGGTCTTTATATCAAAATGACACGTTTCAGAGAGTGGGAAATATTAGGCGGTGAACATGATCATTTAACACGAAGTGAACATTTAATCCTCGAAGCTGATGTTTTAGAGGCAGTAAAATGGCTAAGTGTGAGCTTGTCTGGGTGTTCCTAGTCTGCAGTCCAGAAGTGGTCAGTATGGCTGATCCGTGTATGTGGTTTTCACTGGACAGGAAGGTGATGAAATATTAACTGTGCTGTTAAAGAAGACTGGGGGCCGCGAGAGAATATGGACACAGCAACTATGAATTTGTGTGCAGAGTCTAACTTTTAATGTTTCAGTTGGTCTAGAATTCTTGCTGTAAGTCTTGGATTTTAATGCCTAATTAAAACCTACCTACACTTTGGTAAATACATGACCTTTCCACTTGAGTAGCAGTCAGTTTATACAGTTGTGCTCATAAGTTTACATACCCTGACAGAATGCGCATGGGACGGTCTTGGATGTACCAATGTAACAATGACCCAAAACACAAGGCCATGTCCACCTGTCATTGGCTACAGCAGAAAAAAGTGAAGGTGAAAGAGTGACCGTCTCAGTCTCCTGACCTCAATATCATTGAGCCACTTTGGGGAGGTCTGAAACCTGCAGTTCATGCAAGAAAACCCAAAATCTTAAAGGAGTGATATATTACTTTTTTTAAATGGAATTATGCATTTTAAAACATTTCCCTGTGGTCTACATACACTGTAAATGCTCTGCTTGGGTCTGAATTCTTCATTAATTCAGCTCCACAGGTCCATCTTCAACCCCGTTTCTAAGTAATGACACCAGAAAGGTCGTTTTGAGCGCTGGCCCTTTAAATGCAAATGAGCCACTTCATGCCCCACCCCCTCCAGGTTGTTGAATTTGCTGCTCTGTCTCATTCAGCCACTTGTGTTCATTAATACAACCAACAATTGAACATTTCAGGTAATCGGCTTGAACTTTGGACATGGAATTTTCAGTATGGATTACAACCACTGCTGGTGACATACAATTACGGTGTACTCGGAGAAATGTTCATCAGACATTTTGACCTTATATGTGCAAATGTTGTGACGTAACTAGTTATAAAACGTAACAAATTAAGAAGGAATTAAAAGGGATTGTAGAAATCCACTCGATTTTTGCCAAAATGAATATAAAGATAGCTTTGCAGCACCTGGAGGGTTCAAATTCAAACTTTTTGAACTTTTATGGTCCAAATACCCAAATAAATGTACCAAAGACTAATAAAAGTGGGTTTAGCAAAATATGACTGAGGGTGTTTTGTCAAGAAGAATGAGCAGCTTTATCATCTGAGAACATAAAGTGCCTCATCCACAACTACCACAAAAGACTTCAAGCTGTCATTGATGTTGAAAGGACCACTAGATAGGATTAAGAATGAGGGTATGTAAACTTTTGATCAGGGTCATTTGGGTAGTTTCTGTTGTCAGTATGATTTAAAAAGAGCAAACATATTTGTTTGATAATAAATGGCTTCACCCAGCCACTGCCACGAGTTAAAGAAAAGTTTTTTGTATTATCATTCATATTCTCTGAAAAATGGCCAAAGAATCATAAATTCTGCTAGGGTATGTAAACTTATGAGCACAACTGTATGTGTAGGTCCTGTATTATCTACATAGCCAAATACACAAGTGGCATCTAGCCTCACAGTGTGTGAAATTGAAGTCCTTGTGTAAAACGCAGAGATGGAGGAGAGTAAACATGGGTGTAATGGACTGAACAGGATTAAACTTTGTCACCTATAACATCTGGAGGAGGTTAAACATCTGCTTCATATTTGTTCTGTGGTCGTGATTGTCTGTGTATTTCGCTCGAGGCAACTTGACAAACCGGCAAAAATCATCCGATCACACAAGGAAGAAGACAAGAAAATTTCAACAGTTATGACTGGCTGTGACTAATCCTTAATACACACTCATTTTTACTGGTAACCAGGAAGTGAACATATTCATACACAATACAGTTAAATATAAACTTCAGGAAATGTTAACATTAGACACAGCACAGGATGAGTATACATCATAGTAACTGAAACTTTTTTTTATTATTATTATTTCAGATACATTGAGTCTAAAATGAGTGATTTTAAATGAGTAATTTTAACTGACTTCAGCTGCTTATCTTAACCAGGACAGTCTTGTAAAACAGATGTTAAGTCTTTCTTGGTTTAATAATGGTTAAATAATAAAATGCAATCTGAAAAGTAGCTGAAGCTGTCAGATAGATATATAGAGGAGTAGAAAGTACAGTACATACCTCTGAGATGTCGGGGAGTAGAAGTATAAAACAGCATAAAATGGAAATACTCGTGTAAAGGGTTTTTGGAGAGCAGCTGGACACACTGGGGGACTGTGGGGGAGAGATGAACACCGACTGAGGGAAAATCTAGATCATCCTCTTCTTCTCACTCTGATAACACTGGGTTACAAAAAAATGTTTTTTGCAAGTTGTCTAGGTTTTTTCAACTGAATTAGGACCATTTTGCACCGCTAAATCCAAAAATGACATCTGTTTTTCCCAATCAGGTCAGGTTTTTTTTGGTAATGTGATTTTGAAAAATTTGATCTTCTCACAAAATTGATTACATTTTTGTGACTTTATCAGTTGATTTTTTATATAGTTCTCACCCAAAATAGGTTTTAAGACAAAAAAAATCATTTTCTAACAGGATTCCTGTTAGGTACAATGGTGTATTCACCGCAGATGTAGCAGAATACGTCAGGCTTATTTTTGCAAGATCTTCTAGTCGAAGCCATTTCATTCACCTGTAATATTAAAAAAAACATTAATCATAAATTGGCAAAAGTAAAATCTTCAGAACTCGTGTATTGCAAGAAATATGAAAGAATTTTGTATCATATGATGTGAAAATGCCCATAAATGTAAGCAAAAATGTTAAAAAGCCAATACGTAGCATAGTTCAGAAAGTTGACCTGATTGAGCAAAATTAATGTGATTTTTGGATTCAGCACACCAAAATTATCCTAAATCAGCTCAAAAAACTTAAACAATAAATTTGTTGTTGACCAGTGTAATCCAGAAAAGCAGCTGCAGTGGGCGACTGAGATATAGAAGATCCTTCAGCCCCGATAGCACAGATTCTAGGTTTAAAACATGGAAGTGTAAAGGGATAACTGCATACTGTTGCTTTATACACGATGGAATTCTAAAGAGCTTTGAGAGAATATGGATTGGAGAATCAAGATTTCTTTAGTATTTAAAGGTATTACATCAATTGAATGAGATTATGGTTGAAGGATTGGGACATCAGGGCAGTGATTTACTGAAGGTCTTTATGATGGTCTACAAATCTGCAAGTGGACGTGGAATAATATCTAGATCAGGTGTGTACAATGCTGATCCTCGAAAGCTACCGTCCTGCATGTTTTAGATATATTCCTCTTCCAACACACCTGATTCAAAGGATCAGCCTATTATCTAGCTCTGCAGAAGCCTGATAACGACAGTCAGGTGTGCTGGAAAAGGGAAACATCTAAAACATGCAGGATAGTTCAAGGTTCAAAGTTCAATTTATTGTCATTACATGTAGTATAGACATGAAACGAAATCTGTAGCTCTCGAGGACCAGGATTGGACACCCCTGATCTAGATTATATAGAAGTTTCCAAGACTCCCTAAATTCAAACACCCTGCATGTCAAAAATAAACAGGAAAGAGACGGAGGAATGGTAATATCTAAAGGAGACTGGGAGAATATTTGTACAATACAGTGGAAAACTACATATCCACACAGCTGGAGGGAAGTTGGGTGGAAAAGTGTCATGAGATTCTTTATTACCCCTGCTCAAAAGAGACATCAAGGTGTTGTGGTGAATTGTTGGAGGTTATGTGGTTCAACTGTAGCCAATCATTATCATCATATATTCTGGAGCTGCCCGAAATCTTTTTGGCGATAAATTTATAAGTGTTTGGAAACTGTTTTTCAGATCACTATCACAGTTGATGCTCTGACAATGTGCTTGAGGGTTGAGTGTGAACTGAATGTTCAATCTAAAGCAGAGGAATATCTGAGAATTGTTGGAGGAAAGAAGGCCCTGACTAAGAAATGACTGCAACCAAAAGCTGAACATTAGGTGATTGGATTAACCCATAAAGACCCCATGCTACTTTTGTGGCAGTTCCCAAATGAATTTTTCTCTCTATTTTAACCTTTCTTAGATGATTTATCACCATTTATTATAATATTCTCCTCTATATTTTATGTGTTTTTCAGTTAAAATCATGTCTTTTCCTATATTTAATTCACTGATCATGTAGATGTTCATAAAAGCTCAGAGTGGATTCAAAGGTTATTTATATCAAAACAACGAAAACTAAAGAAAAAGTGACTTTTTCAGCAAAACATGTCTATAACAGAGCATAAACCCAGTGTGTCCATCCACTGTCAATGATCCAACTCCATGGGTTTTACTGGTGAATCAATGTTGTAGAGAACAGGTGTCAAACATGCGGTCCGGGGGCCAAATCCGTCCCGCCAAAGGGTCCAATCAGGCCCACGGGATAAATTTGAGAAATTTAACCCTTAATAGGTAACCATGGTGCCCCCCACAGCTACAGGTAACCTGGGGTCCAGCTAGACCCCAGGTTACCTACGGTGATAAAAACATCTAAAAATGTTATTTTTTAGTCAGTTACAATACTTTATTGCTTATAGTATGAAAGGATAGCAATGAAACGAAAAAAAAAATAACAAAATTGTGCTTTATTTTCCAAATAAATTCTCCTTTACTGCGTGAAGTATTTCCTTCACTAAAGTTAACAGAAAATTTCAAAAAAGTTTCACATGTTATAAATAAACACATTACATTGCTATAACACATTTGCAATACAGTTTCAATAAAGTTTCTCTAAAAACTAAACTATAACTAAAAACTAAACTAACTACACAATTGGGTAGTACGAATAGGTGCTCACAAACAGTCTTCACAGAAGGAAAACTGACGTCATAAACACTATCAATCGATAAATGGTCATCATCTGATTCAGATTCTACTTCTAAATCTGCAAGCTCTGTCCTAATATCTTCATCACTTAGAGTTTTCCTCTTAGCCATGGCCTCACACGATGTTAAAATTACTCAAAAAAGATTAAAGCACTGAACGTTAGCGTTATTAGAAATTTATAATATCAATTATTGATCATATTCTGAAATACCTGAAATGGAAAAACAATAAATCAATATACGTTAAAAGTAACCTTGGGTCACGGGCGACCCCAAAATGTCTGTATTGCCTATATTATTCTACAAGTTAATTTTTTGGTTCCATTTTACTTTTCATATCCCTATACTAGGAGGGTAAGCGAAGTAACACGCACGAGCTTCAAATAAAAACATAGAAAACATAAAAAATTAAAAACGTGGGGTCTGCTGGGACCCCAGGTTACCTATTAAGGGTTAAAAATTACACTTTAGATATTAACAATCAATTTTGTCAAAAATCATTTTATTTCAGGTCCCACATACAGACACATACAGTCTTATTAGATTCCAAGTGGGTCAGAACCAGTAAAATATTATCATCATAACCTATGAATTATGACAACCCCAAATTCTCTTTGTTTTTTTTGCTGTAAAAAAAGTAAAATTATATGAAAATGTTTACATTACCAAACTATACTTTTACAAAAAACATGAATAACCTGAACAAATATGAACAAATGGAAATGTCTTAAGAAAAATAAATGCAATTTTATCAATATTCTGCCTGTTACTAAATGTTTTGTGTGATTGTAATGCACATGTGCAAACGATAAACTGATAAACCGAGGCAGAATATTGTTAAAATTGCACTTGTTTTTCTTAAGACAATTCAAGTTGCTCATGTTACTCAGATTTTTAAGGAAACTTTGTAGATATAAACCTGATCATAATAGAATTTAACTTTTTTCTCCGTTATTATTTTACTGATCTGGCCCAGTTGAGATCAAATTGGGCTGAATGTGGCCCCTGAACTAAAATGAGTTTAACACCCCTGTTGTAGAGGATGAGGGTGTTTCCACGTTCACTACAGAGCCTCTGAACGTCCAAATGGGTCATATCTGATGACCATGAAAAGACAACAAACTGCATTTTACACCAAATATTTACATGTATTGATAGGATTAGTGGATCAACTGTTATTAAACATTTTAGACCAGTAGATGCATTTGGTAAGTGGCAGTTGTCTGGGTCTTTATGGGTTAAAATTGTATATGACATTTACATTATGGAAAGACTGACATTCTCTATAAAAATGCAAAGAGAAAGATTTCTGAGACTGTAGGGGAAATGGATCGGTTACAATATCCTCAGGAGACCAGATTTGCTTTAATTACTCTCTTGTGAAATGTTGAATTTACTGGATTATCATGCGGATTGTGTTGTGAGTGGATCTTTAGGGATGGATGAGAAGGAATGACAGCCCTTGTTAATTTTGTTCAGTAATGTATAAACTTGTTTGAAATGTAATGGAAAATGTAAGGGAGAGCAGTAGATGAAAGACCAGTGCTTTTGAAACATGTTTTTTTTTGTTTTGTTTGTATTTATCAGAGCAATGTTTGTAACATGACTTGAATTGTGGATTGCATAAGGCCTCCCTGATAAAAATAAAATTAACCCATTAAGACCCAGCGCAAATTTAATGTCAGTTCCCAAATGAAATTTTCTCTATATCTAACTTTTCTTAAGTGATTTATCATCATTTATTATAATATTGTCCTCTGTAATTTGCTTTTTATCAGCATAAATCAGGTAATTTCTTGTATTTCATTCACTGATCATGTAGATATTCATGAAAGCTCAGACTATCATTAACTGAACATAAACCAACCATTTCCATCTACTGTTATTTTATCAAATTCCATGGGTTTTACTGCCGAATCAATGTTGTAGAAGATAACGGTGTTTCCACGTTCACTACGGAGCCTCTGAACGTCCAGATGAGTCATATCTGATGACCATGAAAAGACACCAAACAACATTTTACACCAATTATTTACATGTATCGATAGGATTAATGGATCAACAGATATTAAACGATGATGATGATGATGATTTACAGATTGATAATTGCTTGTTTTTGTTTAGTTTTCTTACTTTCTTTTTATTTAGCTGATGAAAAAAGTGAATTTCCACTTGGGGATCAATAAAATTAATCTGTATCTGTGCACTATATTTGTCAGTACAGTATTTTAGTGGAATGCACTTCCTCCACTGGACTTCGGATGGCTGTTCTGCTTCATAAATTACTGATAATTGGTGTTTTCCACGTGAGGTATTACAATTAATTAATGTCTCACTAAATAGTAATGCAGTTTAAGTACAGCCACACTACAGTTCTTTGTAAGTCAGTCAGTAACTGATTAACCCTTTCATGCATACTGCTCACTCCAGTGGACAGTTATTCTATAGCTGTTCTATTGTTTATTCATGGGTTTTGTTGTTTTAGTTCCATATCAGGACTCTTATGCATCGTCCAAAACACTGCAATTCATACAATTACTGTAACTTTGCTGTTCTTGATAAACCTGATCTGTAGTAACATGTTTTAGTGGAAATCAATCGCTAATTGGTATTAGACTGTAATTAACAAACTTTTTTTTTCTTGTTTTTTTGCATATTCTCCTGAGACCCAGCAATGAATTTTGTCCTCTGTAGGGGATAAAAGTTTGACAGTTTTACTTTAAAAATGCTGTCCATTGCAAAGGACATTCCATTAAAAAAATCAATCAATCAATAAAAGTAGTTTTAAAAATGTATCTGAAAAAACTGTTGCATTATGCAGTTTCCAATCAAGACAATTTTTTAATGTAAAAAAGCTAAAACTGTCCATTTCCTGGGTCTCAGGAGGATTTTATCTCCATGAAATGGGTAATAACTAATATTAGAGTGTGATTAAAATGTGAGAAAACAGTAGCAATTTAGCAATTAGTGGCATTAAAAATGTTTTTTATTTCATAGTTTTCACACAGTGTATCACTTTCTGATGATGATTTTTATATAAATGTTTCTTTGCTTCAAAACTTAAATGCATGGTGTCCAGCTGAGTGGACATTTTTGTAACTCCATAAAAAATACTTTCATTAAAAAAAAAAAAAAAATCAATTGCACTGTTTTTTTCATGCCTAAAGAGGAACAAAAACACTCAAGAAAAAAATATTGACTAAGGTTCTCATAATTCGTGCATGAAAGGGTTAAGGGTCCTTCAGAAGGAGAAACATGTGGTTCAGAAGAGAGCGATTGTACAAATGAGCTCACTCAAGTCTTGGTAGTTGAAGAGCTGGACCAGCAGGAAGGCAGCCCGTTAAATCCCACCGCAACTCAAGTCAACATTACACCAGGAAAGATCTTGCCGACTTTAGAATCTCAGCTAGGTTATGTCACTTCTTCTTCTTCTTCTTCATTCTGAGTCCAAACATTGAAAGACACTGGAATCTTGAACCAGACGAAAGAAAGTCGGTGATTTAATGTCAAGCACACATGTCAGAGTTTCTGTCTCGTGTCTCTGTCTGCAGGAACTGGAGGAAATGGAGAAAGAGCTGGGTCCTCTTCATGATCAGCTAGATGATAAAGTCAGTCATCTCACCAGCGGTTTGAGTGACGGCAGGCTGGCTAATCATGTTCGTGATGCGGAGGATCACGCCATGCAGCTGAACGAATCTGCCAGTATCTTGGATAGGTAGATATCAACACCGTCTTGACATTTAATGATCACAGTTTCAGCCATGTATTAGCTTGACTTGTATTAAATATGGGTTTTAACATACAGTGGTGGCCAAAGTTATTAGAACACCTGACAGATCTGAAAATATTGACCTTTTTTATTTTTATGCTGCTAAAACATGATTTCAATTTCATAATGTTGATGAAGATCACAGACTTTTCATTTTATTTAGGCCTTGTAGATTTAACAGAATCCCAAAGCTCTTTCCTAAGACTCTTGCATCACTATTGATTTAATCACGATCCCACCTGACAATGATAGACAAGGAATTTGGTTTGTACTGTGAGAGAAACATTGTTGTGTGACATTAGTCGCTTTTCCATTGACCCTCAACTTGCGCAAATATAACTTGCACATAAAATTTGACCTAAAGGAAAAATGACAGTTTCACCAAAAGTCTCATTTTTCAATGAAAAGTTTTTGCACTGGCAAGAGGTGGTTTTTCGGGTGTAGCGCAAATGGTATATCACGCAAAACTGCAATGGAAAGACCTTTTTTCGCAAATAGAATCAGGTGAATTTAAAAAAACAGATGTTGGCGGACATTACAACAAGCGAAGAAGAAGAAGAAACATGTCGCGGTATGTGTGGACACAACAGGAAACCCAATCCTTTTTTAATTTAGTACGAGATAGAGGGGTAATATATAATAATAATAAGGAATATATCTGTAAATCAACATGATATTTATGTTCGTCGCCATGTTTATGGAATGACTTCTCGTGTCATCTCGCGATAATAAATAAACAAATTATCGCATTTGTGATTTAATGGAAAAAACGACATTACGCGCTTCTGTTTTTTCGACATTAGTACATATCGATAAAGTTTTGCACAGATGTCCAATGGAAAAGTGACTAATGACTGTGAAATAGGCCCAGGTGGTCTTTGCTTGAAAGAAAAATAACCTAAATCTCCATACAATGGCTCTATTCTATGGTTTATAGAGCATAATGATGACTTTGTAGATATTTAATTTGTTTTATGGGTTAAAAAATAACTATGTCATGGAACATATCTAATCATTGCAGTCCTTAATCATGTAATGCCAACTGGGTGCTTCTATGAAACTGGTCCCTAAAAACAGGACAGAAGGGCTAAAAATTCAAACAAGATTTAGGCTAATGTTATGAAGCAAGTTTGGAAGCACTTTGGGTCTGTTTTAAAAATTAATATTTACTGAGATAAAAGAGAAACTATTTTTCAGATGAAACACATTTTTCTATTATTTTTATACAAAAATCCACATGTAACAGTAAAAAGGACATGAAAATTACACACTACTATTTTTTGAATATCTTTTTATTCTCTCTCAGGTACATTTTGGGAGTCAAACTAATTATGCAAGGCTGAGTGTTTCACAAAAATGACCACTGTGGCCAAATCATTCATGATTTATATGTGTTTAAATGGGCAGGTTCTGCAGGTAACATGAGTGGACACGATGGGTTACATATAAAACCTGGAATGAGACTGCAGATTGATGAAAACCCACATATCTGGATTAGAAAAACCACTAGGATCGTCAAATTTAACAGTGTCCTTATTTATAGCGGTATATACGACCATGTCAAGCCATGTCTTCCAGATCAAATGCACTGACACCTAGGTAGCTTTTCATGTCCCAATTTTGATCTTATTTTTAGACCAAATATTTTATTAAAAATTCATAAATTTTGGGACGGCTCAGAGCAAGAGTATAATATTTTTTTTGCATTTATCTGAGGTCATCATTAGGTACATCCTGGGGGGAATATGTCTAAATTTGTCTCTTATTATTGGGTCTAAAAAGTGTAACCCAGATACCAGAAAGAACCCAGTTTCATAGAAGCACCCATTTACTAACTACATCAGCTGTTTAAAAGTTAATTTTTGCAACATGAGGTTTTTTAACTAAAAAAAAAAAACTGCTGCTATAAAGAAAAAAACTCAAGCACAGAAACAAAAGAATCATAAACTGTATTGTATTTATGACAAAGATGTCACTGCAGAAATGTGACAAAAGTAGAAAAAAAAATGTGACAATCGCTGAGGTCTAATTTTATTTTTTTTTTCTTTGCAGAGTTTTAATTAAAATGTAAATCAGCAGTTCAAAGGAGAAAACAACAAATTCTGATTCTTCATTTCTTTTGTCTCCCGTTCTGTCAGGATTTTGGCTGAAGCTAAGAATCTGTCCTTCAATGCAACAGCTGCCTTCAAGGCCTATAGTAACATTAAAGCCAATGTTGACGCAGCAGAGAAAGAAGCCAAGGCAGCTAAACAGAGGGCAGCCGAGGCACTTGGACTGGTAAGAAAACTCTGACACATACAGACCTGTATTTCTTATCTGTAAAAACCTAAAAGTTAATTTCATGAAGCCCAGTTGACTGTTATACTTTCACTGCATTTTCAATCATGTGAATGAAAACTGAAGTGTGTGCGTATCTGTATACCTGACGCCATCCACTTAATATTCATGATCTGTGTATACATTGTCCCAGTGTATTAGCTATGTTAAATACTGTGTAGAATATGAACTGGACTCTCAGCACAAAAGTTGCCGTGTTTGTGTGTCTTTTTTCCTGCTTGCGGTAACAGTGTGTAAGCTTGGCTCTCCATTAGTCACAGCTGAGAGATCAAAGTGCTTCTCTGTCCCCCTCTTTCCTTCTTTTTTTCCTTCTTTCATTATCATGAGTACACACACCTGATATCTTGCATTTCATTCCTCTTTTCTCCTTTTTTTTATTAATTCATTTTTGCTCATTCCTTTTTTCTCCCCGTGTGTCATTTCTAGTGCCACAATTTTCTTTTTTCATTTAACTTTTATTTTCCCGTCTGTTGGTTATATTCTTGCCTTTGACTTTCCTTCTTGTATTTTGATGCTTTTAATTTTCCCCCAGATTGCAGTAACTCGTTTTTTCCAGTTTTGTCTGGCAGATATTTTTTGCATCTTTATTTTGCAATACATCCCCTTTGTTTGGATTTCATTTCTTTCCTTTCTTTACACGTATTGACAGGTAAGAATTACAGCAAATGAATAGGGAAACAACAATGAAAAGGGTGCAGGAAAAGTGCGAGGAGAAGTTAAACCACCCCAAAGCCTTTCATAGAGCACCATTTAGCAATGCAAAGTAGCTGAGCTTTGATCTTCATAAAATGTTTTATGCAGATTTTTGCACCGTTTTATGTGACAAAAGATATGTTTTAATTTATACGTGGGAACCCAATTATTCCACAAGCACTTTTTCCTGAAATCTTGTGTTTGTTTATGTGTAGGCCTTAGGTCCAGAGGTTCCAGTAAAAGATGAAGCTGAAGCTGCTCTCCAGAAAAGTCACCAGCTGCTAAACCAAGCAAAACAGCTTCAAAATGACGTCAAAGGTACGTGTGTCCCAAATATTCTGCAGTTGGAAGTTTAAATACACCTTGGCTCTATGCATTCCAACTCTGTCTGAACATATTCCCTCTTTATTTACTTATTCACTTACTTTATTTTAAAGGTGGGATGCGAGATGTTTTCCTTTAGCATTTTTTTTTTACTACATTGCTTAAAATCCCCTTCACGCAACCCGATTACAGCCAATTAATTAAATGCTCTAACACAAAAATAAAAAAATTTAGTCACCTGTGGAACGGACAGGACTGAAAAAACACCATCCAATCATTTTGAGCACCTAATCAAAATGAATGAACGGTGATATGTCTGTCAAACTCAACTGCCATTTGTCCCTCCCCGCTCCCCCCTCTGTGCGTACCCCTCTTCGTGCAGGAATCGTGCGTTCTCAGAGGCTTGGAGCACTTGTACAGGAAACGGAGCCAGAGCTTGGCTATACAGTATTAGCTATATTAGGATGGAAAGTTCACCAGCAAACTGTTTTGTCACTAACGTAAATCACTAGGAAATGTAACGTTAGTCAGATAGGTGTGAACTGGGGCTGTTCTGTAAGAGCGGGGGTGTTGGAGGAGACTGAATGAGGTATGCATGGATCGGGTCCGGAGCCGGGTAAATTGTTGCTGTGCAGCGTTCGTGAACCCTCGAGAACAAGCATTGCGCATGTCAGTGTTCTGGAGGCGTGGCTTCGGGGGGACGTCTGAAGAAAGGGTTTTGGACTTTTGAATTGAGTATTTTCAAAATGTAGCTTGCTCGAACCGTTTTTCTAAGATCTCATACCCCACCTTTAAGTAGTAGTACTTTTAATTTATTTTTATTTTCCTACTTTTTGTTGCTTACCTTGTAGTGTTTATGGTAAGCTACCCCCAAGTGTTTGTTTGACTCTGGTCAGGTGTATTTTAGTCATGCAGAAGCGAAGATAAAGCTCCAGCTTCTCCTCTCATTGCAGTTTGTGTGGCCTAACATTTGACAGTCCCCGTCAATTATATGATTTCTTTCGCCTCAAGGCAGCCTCAGAGAGTTTCTGTGCAGATCTCACTGCACCAGATATGAAAATGACGAAGAAACTACAGTCTGTCCTGCAGCCATGGCTTTATATCTTTAATCTTCCAACTTTTCCAGTCCTTTAGTTTCTGTCTCATTAATTTCCTTGTGTCTCCTCTCTTTTTGTTTTTTGTCTTTCTTCTAAATCCTGTCCATCTCTTTTACCTTTTTATGTTTAGGTCAAAATGAGACATTCTGTGTGATGTAGTAGTACTGGTATAATGGAGTCACAGGTGTTTTATTCTTATTTATTATTCATATTTTAGCACCAATTTGAATCCGTTTGAATGAACTCAACCAGCTATAGTAAAGAACAGGAACCTTCCATTTTTATCTAATATGACATCTGAATAAGTGTTGGTTTTGTTCATTTCTCCCTTTTTGTCCATTTTGTATATGTTGTCAAGGAGCCATTTGCTGTAACTACTTGATTCCCTGAGAGCCAGTGGAATAAATCAGTGAAACTAAGCACTAACATCAGTAACAAATATGACTTTTCAAGCATTTTGCTCCGAGACATATGTCATTCTCTGGCGTTTGTATGTTTTGAATTGCAAAAAAACAAACTGATTGTGGCGAATATGTCCTGAGCATTACATCTCTATTTGGACCATTTACAGCATGTAATTGTATTGCTCTCTTCCCCCATGTGTCATGTTTTCACAGTTTCTCTCAATTAAAGGCAAGGCAAGTTTATTTGGATAGCACTATTCATACACAGGGTAACTCAAAGTGCTTTACAAAGGCATAAAAAAATCACAAGAAAAAAAAAAGAAGCAAGACATTGAAATTACATTAAAATCTAAAAAGGGAAAAAAAGAGATAAAACACGATTTTAAAATGTATTCACAGAATAAAAGAAAGACATGATATTAAAATAATACATTAAAATGAACATTAAAATTAAAATAGAGTAAAGCAAGACACTGAAATCAAAAAAGTGCATTTAAAGGCAAAATATCTTCAAAAACTCTGCATATAGCCAAGATGTATGTAAACTTCTGACAAACTGACATAATAGCTCTTACACAAATAAATATTCTGCTATTTGGAGATAAAATTAGTAATAAAGCACAGATATGGTTTATTAATTTATAACTTGTATTTGATATCGCTGTCGGCCATCATCTTGCCTCACTGTCAGTCAACGGTTTCCCATGTGAGAAGGGAAGGAAAAGCTTTAATCATATATGTGTGTGTGTTGTGTGTGTGACCAGAGAACGCAGATAATGTGGCCGTGCTGAAGGGCAGAGTTAAAGCTGCAAGAGAGAAATCCAAAGACCTGCTCAAAGCTGTCAACGGAACCATGGCAACGCTCAACGCTATCCCCAATGGTATGACCGCACAAATACATTCTGTGTGTGAACATGTGTGTAAGAGAGAGAGTGAGATAAAGTGTGTGGATCAATATCGGTGGGCAGATCAAGGTCAGATGCTCCGGTAAACTCAACTTGACATGTCGGTACTTACAGATGTAGAGCACCACCGAAATGCATCGCAATCATTGCAAAGTTGTTGAAACAAAGTGATGCACATGATTTGATTTGGGTCAACATGCTTAAAAAATGCTAAATGTAGCTACTGCTCAGTTTAAGTGGATGAGGCCCGGAGGTTAAGATTGAATTCAAGCTCAAATCCATGTGAATGAGTTAAAATAGACCGTTATAACGACATCTTGACGGGTCACGTTGTCACTCGACGGAATGATTATCAGGGATTTCTTCAGGATTTATTTGCTGTAACCTTTACTCATTCATTTTCTGTCCTTTCAGGCATGCATTCAGCAGTGGCCCTGAGAGTCAAAACGCAGCAGTATTTCAGAAACACAACAATGCTTCACAAAGCTCTTATTTGTGATTGGACAGAACCCAAGTCCAGAGTTTATTCAATGAGCAGAGATAGGAATGTCATTGAACTGTCACCAGGGGTTTGGGTTCTGTCTAATCACTAACAATAAGTGTACTCCCTCCATGTCTGCAATCTGAAATGTCATTGTGTTTTCTGAAATGCTGGCGTGTTTTGTGACTGTTGTGCTTTGACCCTTAGGGCTTCTGCATGATACAGGTTTGGCAGTTAATACATAAGAAATGAATGTCCTTGGCTGGAAATAGAAAGAAGAACCATATTCCTGGGTTTCCTCATTTTTAGTGGTTTTGCCCTTTTCTGTTATGTACTGACATGTTTAAAATTTCTACAAATGTTAAATTAAAAGTTTGTATTGGGGTGCTTCTATGAAACTGGTCCCTAAAAACAGGACATGGGGGCTAAAAATTCAAACCACATGTAGACTAATGTTATGAAGCACGTTTGCAAGTTTGGAACTTTGGGTCTATTTTAAAAAGAAATATTTACTGAGATAAAAGAGAAACTATTTTTCAGATAAAACACATTTTTATATTCTTTTATATTATTTTTTATACAAAAAATCATGTGTAACATGGTAAAAAGGACACGAAAATTACACGCTACAGTTTTTTTGAATATCTTTTTGTTCTCTCACAGGTACATTTTGTGAATTGAAGTGTTATGCAGGGCAGAGTGTTTCGCAAAAATGACCGCTGTTGCACAATCACTCGCAATTTACTTGTCTTTAAATGGGCAGGTTCCGCATGTAATGCGAGTGGACATGATGGGTTACACATGAAACCTGGAATGAAACTGAGATTCATGAAAAAACCACATGTCTGGATTAGAAAATCCACTACTATCCTCAAATTTAACACAGTGTCTTTATTCATAGTGTTATATAAGACCATTTCAAGCCATGTTTTCCAGATCAAATGCACTGACACCTAGGTAGCTTTTCCTGTCCCAATTTTGGTCCTATTTTTGGCCCCAATATTTTATTAAAATATCATTAATTTTAAGATGGTCCAGAGCAAGAGTATATATATATATATTTTTTTGCATTTATCAGAGGTCATCATTAGGTACATCCTGGGGGGGATATGTCTAACTGTCTCTTTTATTATTGGGTCTAAAAAGCTGACAAAGTGCCAGGAACCAAAATGAACCCAGTTTCATAGAAGCACCCATTTGGTATTGTATGGCTTAGAGAATCTGGTCACTGTTTCCTGTTTAGTTTCCAGTGCTCACTCTCAACTAGTAAAGAATGCAAACACAAATGAATGAGCTGATGAATTCATTGTTTTGTTTTTGTATTCTTGGCAGATACTAAATGTCACATTATGTCTGGCTTTACTGATTAATGCCACAATAAATGTTTATTAAACATAACATCATAATGTCCATCGTCTGAGCTACTTCATAACAAAACATTAAACTCTCAGTATATCTCAAAACTCCTCTCATAGTCTTACGTCATATCAGTGATTGAGTAGAGCATGTGTTCATGTTGTTCTATTTTGTCACAGACACAGCAGCCAAGTTAGCAGCTACAAAGGTGGTAGCAGCTGACGCTAACGCCACAGCCATCGACGTGTTGGAGCGCCTCGGGGATCTGAACCTTCAAATCCGTGGTCTGCAGAAGAACTACAGCGAGCTCGAGGATACTGTCAACGCAGCCAATCAGATGATCCAGGACCCAGAGAAAAACAGTACAGTGCTTTACTGTTGTACTGATTAAATAGGCAGAGACATTTTTAATGGCAATTTCATAAAACCATCTTAATTTGCTAAATACGTGTTTAGCATTAGGACAAAAAAATAAGAACTGTTCTTACACTTCTTATTAACACAACTTGTTGGAATTATTCGTGCTTCCTTGTACCTAACTTTACTTAACTTTAGCTGCATAATCAAGGTAATCACAAACAGTGGAAACTGTCAGCACAAAGTCAACTCAAAAATAACTTTGTTTTCGCTATTTATCAGATATGAACTGATTGTCTAATAACCACAAAAATTGGTAACCAAAATGTGATATTTTTCTCTCTGTCTCTTCTCTTTCCCATCCCCACAGCAATCAGTATGTATATGCCATTTACTTTAATGCAAGCACTTGCTATTTATGTGGTGCACCAATACCATGATAGAAATAACGCTGCCTACCAATAAACGTTTTATGTTATGGAAAATATAAAGCAGGGATTTTATCAATAGTCCATAAAATTAAATGACACAACATTGTATTAATGTGGTGTTTTAGTATTAGGATCAATATGAAATTGAATATACCACCATAATAATTGGATTTCCACACCTGTATTGGTGCACCATCCATTACTTCTATTCCAGTCTTTAATAGCTGTACAGCATATAGTAGTTGCTTCTAATAATCCCCCTATGTTGCTCTGCTCTGTTAGAGCATGAGAGCTCTGCACACTGCAAAGCATGGATCTCTTTCCTACTTTCTCTCCAATAAATAATAAGTGATTAGTTAAGAAAAGGTTCGTTTTGAATGTTGAGCGACAATAATTGTTCGGCTATTAGTGGCTTTTCCATCTCGCTTTTCTTTCATATTTCTCTTCCTCCTTTGAGTAACAACAGTAATATCTTCAGCTTCCATCATTTGTCATTGTTTCTTTGCTCTTTATGCTCTGGCTTTCCGCATTGTCTCAGCTTTAATATATAGACTTGAATAAAACTACTATTATCCTGTTGTGTATTATTATGGTGCTTTATCTGTCCACAGTTCATGCTGCAGGCGCTAAAGTCAAGGATTTAGAGGATGAAGCAGACAGACTGTTGGAGAAACTGCAACCGATCAAAAAGCTTCAGGACAATCTGAGACGAAACATTTCGCAAATCAAGGAGCTGATCAACCAAGCCAGAAAACAGGCTAACTCAGTGAGTTGCACACAGTCACATATGCAGCTGTTAAAACCCTGGAAAGTCTGAGTTCATAGATGCATTTAAATATCAGTTTTCTAATAATTAGATCTAGAGTTTACCAGTGGCAGTTTTTCAGTTGTGCATTACTCTTTTATAACAAAATGTTGAAGTTTGTTGAAGTTGAAATTTTTGACTAAATGGTGGTAAATGATGGCAGTATTCAAACAAATTAAAGAGGGAAAAAAATGTCTTTTTTTTTATTAATTGTAAAACTTTTTTAGAAGGACTTTTGCTGTCTGTATGCAGATATTTCTTTCTACTTTTATGTTGTCATTTCAGATTGATTTGCACTCACATCCATGCAAAGCAGTTAGTCTTGTTAATGATACTTTAATTATGAAGCCAAGATGATAACTGATGAGAGATTCCTTAGTAAAAACAATTCCTCAATACAGTGACCATTTTTGTGGACTAGAAATCAAGCAGGGTCAAATTTGACCTGTTTTCAACTTCTGTTGGTTCTAGTATTAAACTGTCAGATGTTGCCCCTAAATACCTTTTATTGCAATTTTGTGTTACAGTTAATGACATGTGCTTCATCAATTGTACTTTCTTCTCTTCTTCCTGTATTTGTGAAATTGGTTATTTCTTTCAGATTGTTATTATTATTTTTCATTAGCTGTTCACATTTTTCTAATTGTATTGTCTTTATACTGTATACACTAAGCTTCTCAGTAAAATGTTTTTCTCAGAGAAGGTAAACAGCTTTTAAGCACTTGCATTCATTAAAATAAATAAATAAAGAGCAGGAGGCAAGTTATGATGGAAACTTGCAAACCCTTTCTTCATGTCTCTCTCCTCCTTCCCAGATTAAAGTATCAGTGTCATCTGGCGGTGACTGTCTTCGTAGTTACCGCCCCGACATCAGGAAGGGAAGGTACAACACCATCATCCTTCATGTTAAAACCACCACACCTGACAACCTGCTCTTCTACCTGGGATCAGCCAAATATGTACGTTTATAATAAAAAAAAAATTTGTTTAAATGCATGTATTTATCTCCATATTTGGAATGCCACCTACTTTACAGTCTCCATACCAATAATTAATACAACACAGAGCAGACAGTCATTGTCTCTTAATTACATTTTCATACTGTATGACAAGAATTACTACTGAATTGTATGAGAATGGTTGACTGTACATACACAAAGTTGATGACTTCTTTTTAAAAGGTTAGGTCTAAGTTAACCCCCACCACATCTCTGCATTTTACCTATATTTACACATACAGTCACAGAAAAAATTAGTAGACCATCAAAAACAATGGTTATGCAATCAAGAACTCACTCCTGTTTGTATCATGTGACTAAAACAGACAGAAAAGAAAACATGGAATGCCTAAAAGCACTGTTTTTATCAGTACAATGCCATAGATATTGATGGAAGACCTTAAGTGATTTTGGTTATTATCAAGAAAACATGGAAAATGTCTAGATATCAGCTCTGAAATTAAACTCTTATGAGCTATTTTTGATGTTATCATTATATTTGTCCAAACAAATGTACCTTTAGTTTTACCAGGCATTAAAATTAATAAGATATTGAAGAAAGCAAGGGTGGTCTAATAATTTTTTCCACGACTGTACATCTCCTAGCATTAGCAATTTAGCACATTAGGAGCAGTGAGCTTCATCAGTGCCTTGGTAGTGCACAAGTAGGAGAGTTATCCTATGTATGTCTGTTTTTGATGGAGAGGTAAACTGGAGGACCTGGAGAAAACCCACCACATGCAAACAGAGCAGGCAAACTCAACACAAAAGGCCTTGTTTTGACTGGGAATAAACACTGAACCTTCTAACTGTCAGACACTCACCGCCCCTTTTAGGCTGTTTGTTTTTTATACGTTTCAGAAGCTCATGTTAACCTAATGCATAAAAAAGTGTTTTCGAGAGGGAGGAAATTTTCAGAAGCGCTTTGATTTCAGAGGAATTCCACTGAAAACCATACTGAAAAACTACCTGTGAACATTTTCCACTGAGAACTTGTAAAAACAGTAGTAATGTTTGCAGGTCTCTCTCGCAAGTTATGTGAAGAATGGAAAATGTGATCGCACAACCAAGCCAAAATACATTTACTATATGGCTTTTAATGTATATTATAATGTTTTCACATTATGCATTATGAAAATAATAATGTGTAAATAATCTTGCAAAATAATATATAATCACTCAATAAGGGTAACTAACAGTGTAGAGACTGTGTCTACTTTTGGCTCTGGTGATATCGCTGACAGACTAATTTTTTAACAGTTTCATATTAACACATTTATCATATTTAATATAATGCTGAGATGCTGCACCGTACAGTGTACAGCATTTATCATACTTGAAAATGTCTGCATTCAAAACTAAACACACATCTACATACACACAGACAGAAACACACTCACATCTCCTCTGTTTGAAGTGCTTTAACACACAAATGGACACACTCATGTAGCCTGCACTTACTCCCAGAGTGGCTCGTCTAGTATGAGAATAATTAATGCTTCTTGGCATATACTCACCAACATCATATAAACATAACACACAGCTTTTTAAAGGTACCACTTACAGTCACAAACTGTGCTTGTGTGTGTTTGTGTCCTAATGAGCAGAAGCAATTAACAAGTTTATGTAGGAATCTGCTTTAGTCTCTGATTTCCCCTGAGAAATTGCTGCTTTGCTTCATCTGACTACGACATCTTGAGTGTACATGCAGTTTGTCTGTTTTTGTGTGTGTCTTTCTCTAATATGATCACGTAATGAAGAATTCTACATGAATAGTAATGCTGTGTGAGCGCACCTCTGACATTTTACTAATATTGTGTAATACTAGTTGAATAATAACACTGGCCTGTGATCTGTTCAAATGAATAATCGCCATTACCCTGGAGAGAGTCCAAGATAAGTGTGTGTGCGCATGTGTGTGTCATTTGTGTCTTCAAATGTGGCTCCCTAATAATCTCTAATTGTGCATAATACTATATGAATAATAATGCCCTGTGTGTGCACGTAGTTCACAGACAGCATCCAGATGAGAGCATATGCTCAAACCTCTATTATTAATTTTTTGGCCTCATACATAAGTAACAACACCATTAATCAAAATACAGCAAGATCCTGCAGGATTCCACTTATAGAGACAAACTTGAGCCTTTGTAGCCTCAGAATAGACCAGAGCTGGATCTGAAATCACTCCTCCACCCATTCACCCTGCCCTACATGATAAATGTGTAATGAGTAATAAAGCGAGTTTTTGGACATTTATTAATCATCATCATTTCACATTCTGACCAACAGTGTTGCGTAATTTCCCCCTCGTCATCTGAGAAACAAAGTAGAAACTTTTTGAGTAAAAATGCAGAGATTGGTCCAAAACTGTAGTTTTTATTACATTGTGCTCCTTTAGAATGACTCTGTGCTCTATATACTACACATTTGAATTAAATGATGTTGTGTTAAGAAACCCTTTTAAATGCAGTAGATTTATACACCTCTTTCATATTTTAAAATAGTACAATGTTTAATGATATTTTATAGTAATGTAATGAAGTATAATATTTATTATTTCTCTCCCATACCATAGCCCCCTTTCCCCCTAATTGTGAATTATGTAAGGCAATGTTCACACTGCCAGCTTTAATGCCCAACTCTGATTTAATGCTCAGACCTGATTTCGTTATTTATTTTTTTGCCAGTGTGAATATCTGATTCAGGTATGAACTGGTTACAGCCCTGAACTGAGGAATGGTGCACTTATACAAACACTGAAATATACATTTCTAAGTAAAATTATGCAAGCAATATTAACATTCATTGTTGTTCGCTGTCAGTGTTTCATTCATAGACTGTATATGATATATTAGTGAACTGAGGAACCATGACATCACCCATTGGTTTGTAAACTGACATTTTGAAGCTACCAGTTTGTGATTTAGCCACGGCAGTTTTATGGAGTGGATAGTGACAATATTTGGATAAAAGGGCAGAAACTACAGGAACCTTAGGGGTCAGAGGTGAACTAATGCTGAGCACTAGGTTAATGATTCAGAAAAATCTGAACCATCTTTATTACCATGTAAGGAAACAGGCAGGGCTCGTGACTGCGACTGAATTACGGTCGCATGCGCCTGAGAATTTCGGTAGTGCGACTGTTTTTGAGATTACGATCGCACGGTGCGCCAATAAAAAAATGAGCGAAAATTAATACGTGCGCCTAGAATAATGGCTGCAGAAGTAACTCGTCAGCTGAAAATAAACAAGCTCCACGCCCCGCTGACCGAAGCTGAAAATCTAGTCCCCGCCCCCTCGCGTGCGCAGGCGGCATAAACAAAGGGATCAAATAACTCCACCGACGTTTGAAACAATCTCCTGACTTCAGGCGTGGTGTAGACCACAGTGACTAAGGGTACGTTTACACGGCAACACTCCGCAAAGATTTCTCCTTTGCGTTATCAAATCATTCCGCGTTAAGACGCCGCCACTATGATAACGATCTGCGTTAACATGAGTACGCGAGGACGGCTGAATACGCTGTAGTGTCCATGCCAGACCAGTAGCTGGCGATGTAGAGCTGTAGTGAAACAGTGGTGGTAAAACAGGCGCCTGCGCACAAACAATTTCCGGTTTAGACAGCCTTTAAATGAGGAGAAGAAGAAGAAGAGGAGGCGGACAACACTATTTACAAACAACAATGGCGAGTGGTCGTACAAAGACGCAGGACTTCTTTGTCTGGACAGACGAGCTGAGCACAGTTAGCAGCACGTATGTTGTTCTGAAACCGGCCATTGTTGTTGTGGTTGTTCCTTCTTTTTCTGCAGCTTTATTGTGTCATAGAGGCTGGCAAACCAGCTTGGAGGCGCATTACCGCCACCAACTGGCCCGGAGTGGGTTAACTGGCGGTTCTTGGCTGCGCGCGCATGCGGTGACGTCATATTTTACCCTGGAACGCTCCGACTCGCGTTAACACGGAGCTGGAATGCGGAGCGTATCGATAACGTTCCACCCTGGACCCTGGTATCAAAAGTTTCCGGATTCAGGCACTCTAGGCACCATTTCCATGTTAACAGAAGGCTAATCCGCGATGAAATCTTCCCGGAGTCGACTGAAGCCGACGCCGTGTAAACGGCCCCTAAGGGCCTTTAGGCCATGAAATAAAAAAGTTGGTTGTTGCAAATAATGGTGTGATTCGTCTTTCTTCTCCAAGAACCAACTAAAGTACATACCACACATTGACAATTGTTTTGCACCTGTGTCAATGTAAGCTTTTTCTTTCATACTCTATTCAAATACTTTATTCTAGGTTGTTAACATTGCTTAAATACATATAGGAATATTACTTGGTATGGCCAAGAGTTTTGCTTGTTCTCCAAATTTTTTATATAATAATGGTGCGCCTAGATTTTAGCCTGTGCTCCTAACTTTTTAGGATTAGGAGCACAGTGCTCCTAGGTCAAAAAGTTAATTTTGAACCCTGACAGGGTTCACATTAGTAGGAATTTTCTTCAGTGGTTTGGTGAAATAAAATAAACAAGTAAGATAGTTATAACGGACTATCAAATTTAGCTAAATATACAATATACAATGTGAATAAGACCAATGGGTTTGAATGAGGTATAACTGTACCGGGTCTGGCTTTGTGTAAATAGTACAAGTAATGAATAATAATGTAATATAATATTATTCAAGTAATGAATAATAATAGCAAAATAATAAATGTAAAACTTCATCTAACATTCCATAACAGTCATTTTACAGTCTTGTTTGTGGAATCTGTCAACCTCAAGTATAGTAGAGCTGTCTGTCAGGAGAGAAATGTGCTGTATTAACTCAACTGAACTCTGAAAATCTGACTCGGCAGGTCATGTCTCGTACAGACCAGTCAATCAGAGCCCGACATGGCAGATATGGAAGCCCTCTATTTGACCTGAGATGTTATTAATGGAGGAAAATTTTAAAGATGGACCACCAGATCACATATTAGAGAGTCCATATAAGATACATGTTACCAGAGTGACTCTTGAAGACAGGTGATTGACAGTATTTTAGAGAAGTTGGTGTTTTGGAGCCTATCTAAGCAGCCATCAGTGGTATTACAACTTTCAGATATTTACACATTGGCTACATTTTGGAGCCAGGATCATTTCCCCTTGGTTTTGGTTGGGTTAATTTTACTGCTCCATGAATGTGTATGTTGCATTTTCCTGCTTCTATCTTATTGTAAGTACTTAAGAGTATCTGAGTGGCTCCCTTCAGTGCTGAGCTGGGATGAATCTCAACCTAGAGCAACATAAAAGACCCATGATTCTGATCTAACTGTTCAGACTGAGCTCACGTGGGAAAAGATCTGATCCGTGTACGACTTCGGACCACATACAGAAGTGGATCATATCACATTTCAAAAACAATATATCAACTCATCTGTGTTTTCTGTTCCTCTCAGGTTGATTTCCTGGCCTTGGAGATGCGAAGGGGGAAGGTGAATTTCCTGTGGGATGTGGGTTCAGGCGTGGGAAGGGTTGAATATCCTCATCACACCATACACGATGGCAACTGGCATAGAATAGAGGCATCTCGGTGAGAAATGAGCACATAAATATGCTTTTTTGTCTGACACAAGCATACATTTTTTCACATTCAAGCATGTATTCAAAGTCCCTGATGATATTGCCTGCACAAAGAACTGTCACATCTTATGTTTTACCTTGGAAATGTGCATAATGACAGGATTCCACTTGCATTTACCTTAAATACATGAAGAGCAAACATAAAGGAAACCCAGTGTTGAGCTATGAAAATATTCACATTCACTGTAGTGTATGATTAATATAAATGGGTATAGCACATCTTCAGATTTATTTTTTCTACAATTGCCACTAGAAGGTATTGTCTAAAATGCAGGTAAAGGCCATGCAAAGAGTATAATTTCTATCAAAAAGCTTAAAATACATTTATTTCACAGTAATAGCACAACTGAGGTAAGTTATAAAGTCATGTTAAATATAGTTAGTTGTATTCACTATTATACACTTGCTTCTCATACTTTTGCTTCTTTTAAGGTGTCAGGATAATACAATTTTTGTTAGAAAAAACTGAAATTAACATTTTTTTTTTTCTGTTTATTTTAACGCTCTTATGGCGTAACATGCATATGCATACTCTATAGAAGGGGTGGGCAATTAATTTTCTTATGGGGTCACATGAGAAACTTTGTCAGTTGTTAAGAGCCGGGCCAATACACCTGCCGTTCTGCTCAATATATACCTCTATAAAAGCAGTAAATGAAACAATACAATGAAAATGTGAAGCACAGAATACAACTATTTAATGAATATTCACAAAACTATTTTTGAAAATGTGCAAAACCAGCTCCACATTAACTTTACATGAAAAAAAAATGCATTCGGCTTTGTTTGTTTGCATATCTTAGTTCTTTTTTTTCTGTACCTCTGACTTCAGTGAAGAAATACTTAGAAGTCTATATCTTGTTAAAAACTCTGCATTCTGAATCAATCTTTCTTTTTTTTGTATTTTTTGAATTTTTTTTCTGCATCTTCATGGGCTCAAACTGACTAACAAACCAAATCATCAATTCTATTGGGTTTCTGTAAATTGGCTTAGTCTGGTTTTGACCAACTCTATATATAAAGTGTCATGAGATAACTTTTTTGTTATGATCTGGCACTATATAAATAAAATTTGATTGATTGAGTGATTTGATTGATTTTCCCCTGTAAGCTGCTTTGGAAAAAAGTGTCTGCCAAATGCATAAACATAAACATACATAAGCCTTATGCTAATTATGGAAAATAAGTGCAAAAAAACATAAATTTAGTGGATCCTTCAAAATAAAAGCAGCGCTGTTGTATTGGTTGCATCTAATATGATAATATATATTTACATTGACTTTTAATTTGCCGGTGACCTCATGCGGGCCAGTCAAGGTTGGATATCGGGCCATACAATGCCCAGTTCTGCACTATAGTATAATTAATGAATAAAAAATGGCCATTTATTGGCAGTGAGCACTGGAGCACAAACATAAAACTGCTTTAGTATGGTGCAATAAAACTTAAATATACATGCCTATTTCTGAAATGTACAAAAAAATTTACTGATAACAGGTACCATTAAAAGAAGAACCAATTGAAATTATAATTGTGGAAAATCATATGGAAGTGCTGATGAAATGTGATATTTCTGTTTGTTTCATTCGACCGTTTTTACACAGGTGAATGGAGATGATCAAATTACACAGAATAATTGCAACGGGTCTACAGTTACATCAACATACTGTATATAATGAACAGGTCAAGCAACATTACATATTCTAGTATTTGCCTGATACAGTTGTTTTCTTCCCATGAACAACCAGTAGGAAGAGCAGAAATCAGTAAATCTAACAACCATAGGACATTGTTTCATTTATGCTGCTCTGGAAAACATGTTGTTTCACTTGGGAAATCACAAGTTTGCAGCGTTGTTGGCCCATGGCACATCATTACATAGATACAGAGTAATCTAACAGATCCAGTTTGTCTCCGTAAAAGCCAGCGTTCTGTTACAGACTCTCCAACACAAGGCTCATTCACCCAAGCACATGTCCCACCTGCACCATGCATTTTCATCCTAGAGATTTCCCCAAGGTGTTTTCCACTGGAATCACACAGGCTATCAGTCTTAAAAATGTGCCCCTGCTCGATACAGGAGGGCTGGTCCTACTCTGAAAACAAACTCCAAGGTGGGAGATTAATTTCTTCGGAAAATTCCACTGCTGGCTCCAGAGCTGTAAAGAGATACAAGAAGTTGTTTCTATCATTCATCTTTAGCGTCAACAGTTCATAAAAGCTGATTCCAAGTGGTTGTAACATGCTCAGTCACTGCAGACGCCTTCCAAGAAATACAGAGCTGTGAACTAAATAACATCCCACTCTCTCTCTAATCTTCTCTGTCTCCAGTAATGGGTTGAATGGCACCATATCCGTCTATCCTCTGGAAGGCTCTATGGCTGGTATGATGCCCACCCCAGCCAGTGCCAACTCGCCCACAGCATACACTATCTTGGACGTTGACCAGAACGCCTACCTGTTCGTAGGAGGAATACTCGGCACTGTCAAGGTACTTATCGGCCTCTGTGTCTTTGAGTTTTGAGTGTCTTTGACTGTCATATCTAATTCCCCTCATTATGTGTCTCCCGTCTTACAGAAAGCTGAAGCTGTGAGAACAACGTCGTTCATAGGTTGCATGGGAGAGACCTTCTTGGACGGTAAACCCATTGGACTGTGGAACTACAGAGAGAGGCAGGGAGACTGTAAAGGATGTGTTGTCAGGTATACATGTTTTACATCTGGTCTAATATTTTAATGTGTATGACCAATACTGCACAAATACTGCAGTAAAAGCCACAAAACTCCAGCACAGATTGTAATATTTAGTTTACTTCAACTCCATAGATGGAAAGTTGATGCCGTTGTGTCTTTCTTCATACTGTGTAAAAACTAAACCAGAATCCAGCTTTACATGTCGCTTTAATGACTTTAGAGCAGTGGTTCTCAACTGGTCTGGCTTCAGGACCCACTATCACACTTCAATGACAAGCCACAACCCAAACTGACAAAAGTTAAACTTCTCAAATGTATTTAATGAAAAGATGGTGTGTTTTGAACCTGAGATAATACAGAATATCACAGTATGCAACACAGAAGACAAGTGTAATGATAAACCAAACTGACCAGCAGGTGGTGATGCTAAATATGGAAATATTCCCTTTAACAATAAATTAGGTACATTTTAACCAAAACAAAATGTGCACTCATTTAAAAATGAAAAGTGCATTCAGTCACTTATTCAAGAATTAAACATGCTCAGGTTTTTTTCCTCAATTGTGGGTAAAACCATATCTGATGTGGTTGTCGCCATACTTGAGTTTTGCCGTGATATGACTAGAAACTTTTATGCTATGAAATGTCTGGTGTTTATTAGCATTACAGCGTATTATCACCACCTACTGTTGGGGAGTGTGAATGGGTAGTGCTCAGCTCCATAAAAGATAAGGCAATGGCTACTGCCACAGTACTGTGGCACGAAATATTGGTTTGTCTTTTGCCACAGAGCCAATCAAATGATCCAAATTCTGCACTCTGAACATTGTCCCAGTGGCTGATTTATATTCATCAAAATCCAGGGTAAATTCCTCATATGAGGCAAAGCATTCGCCCCGTTTCATGTTGTTTGCCTGCATGCAGAAACTGAAAATATGAATAGGTGCACAAACCAGCTTCCGGTAACCGGTACCCTAGCCTTTTCCTGTAACACTTTTACTCTGTACCACAGTAATGTGCACTTTCTTTTAAAAAAGACCTATTAAAAAAAGCTGTAAACAGTCATCAATAAAATGTCTTTATAACAACAAATTACATATTAAAAATAAACTATTAAGAAATGTTTTGTTAATTTTTCTCCATAGATATGCATTTTACAAACATTTCATTCATTTTGCTACTTTTGTGTTGTATTTCATAATGGGTTCTACCATTGCCTTCTTAAAAATAACAAGGGTATATACATTATCATTGTTGCAGATACAATGATGGATATTTATTGTGCACAAAAAAGGTGTGAGTTTGTGATACAGGGTATGTACAAAAGCATAACAGGACTTCAAGTATTGTATCACAATGGTTGTACTGCTTCTGAAACTCAGCATTTATAGGTGCCTTCCAAAAAAACATCATGATCACACACCATTTTTCCACTTAAATGGTTAAAGCTGCTGTACTTGATAGTTTTAATAACCTTTCACCATACTGTAATTAAAGAGTTCTTAGAGGACATGGGATTTCTGCACCTACCTAGAAAATCTACCCAGTGACATCCCCAGTTTTGGTTAATTGCAGGTGTTTTCATTCAGGTAGGAGGGGTTAAATGGGATTGACAGCTGTAATTATCAGTCATTGTTCAGGCTGTTAATGCATTACCTCTGTTTCTCTGAAGGTTAGAAAAATAGCTTCACTTTTACTAACAGTATGAAACAGTGTCGTGGTCATCTATAATTCTATTTAGTCGTTTGATTTGGACCAAGCTGCAGAAGTCTGGCATTTTGTCTGCTTGATTTTACCTCCAGCAGCTAAATAAATTAATTAAATAAATCTCTTAGAGACCCTGCTTTGATTATGTGTAAAAAGGTTTTAAACGAAAAACACAATTTATTTGATGTAACATTCACATGTCGTGTCTATGACATGGTTTGTTGAGCCAGTGAGCCTAGTGTGTACCCTTGGTGATCCACCAAGGTTATGCATCTGATTCAACCAAACAGATCTGTTGATCCAATGGACACTAATAGGAGGTGTGTGAATATGCTTCACTGTACCATTTCATTTACATTGAGCTATCTTTTTTCTCCTTTTGAAGCCCCCAGAGGTCAGACGGTGAAGGTATAGTCCAGCTGGATGGTGAAGGGTACGCTGCAGTGGGACGACCCACCAGGTGGAACCCCAATGTTTCTACCATCACCTTCAAGTTCCGCACTTTCTCCTCTGATGCCTTGCTCATGTACCTGGCTACTGATGATATGGTATGTATGGAAGACCGTAAAAGAACTTTGGGAAAACAAAAGGTCAATAAGCTTGTAAAGGTCCTTAGAGTAAAAAGATCCAGGTTGAAATCCGACTTGGACCTTTTGCTGCATTTCATCACCTGCCTCTCAGTTTTTCTGTCTCTTTCTACTTACAAAACAACATGTCAATAAAAAAAAAAAAAAATCTTTAAAAAATAGATTAAGATGTAAATTGAGAAAATTGATTCCAATTCTCTCATGAATTCATTTCCCTTTGTTTTGTTTTTGCGAAATCAATTCTCCTCTGCTTACCCATGCTTGACCTACTTTGTGTTTATTATTTTAAAGTCACACCTCTTGATTCTGTTGGCTTGTTGCATATTTATGTTATTTCCTGTAATTTACACCGTTGTCTCCCTGGCTGTCTTCTGTGTAGAAGGACTTCATGTCTCTGGAACTGTCAGAGGGCAAGGTGAAGGTAAACTTTGACCTGGGATCAGGCGTTGGCGGTGCTGTATCGGCTAACCGGCACAACGATGGACACTGGAAATCCCTCACCATGTCACGGAACAAAAAACAGGGTACATGCAGCAATTGAAACAAGCGACAAATAGGAAGGAGGAGAACTTTTGACCTATTAAATAGTTGATTAAATTGGATGATAATTTTGTGTGTCACCTGTAGTCTGCCACAAATTACACAGAATATGACACTGATCATTTACTCAGTTTTCTTCAATTATGTGTCTTTATTTTCTTTCCAAAGCTACTGTGACTGTAGTGGACATTGACAGTGGCTCTGAGGAAAAAATAATGGCTGTATCTCTGGGATCAGCCACTGGTCTCAACCTCAAAGAAAACCAGAAGATCTATTTTGGAGGCCTACCGACTATTGGAAACTATAGGTAACCACTTCAAGTTTTAACAAAATGGTTATTTTCTAAAGAAGCTACATGTAGTATTCTATTGGATTGGAGAGGTATGAACTCAATATTTTTCATCAAGTGTTAGGTGGCTTTATGTGACCACTAGAGGGAGTAGTGAGTCACTCTGTCTCCCATGGTGAGTAAAAACTAACACCACGGGCACTTGACCAAAGCATCAGAAATGGAGAAAATGGGGTGAGAACTGATAAGAAAAAAACATGGATTCAAAGTAAGTGATTAAGTGAAAAAGGGTAGAAGCACTAGACACAGCTCTAAATGAAAAGAATAGTGTTTGATGCTGAAATGGCAGCATTTCGTCTACATGGATTAGTTTGTCCATGAGGCTCATAAAGGTATAAATTTGCTAAGTGTTTACCATTTTTTGATCCACGGTTCAGACTAAACTGTAACAGTTCTGACCTTGTTTGGACAATTCCAAACAGATCTTTAGTTCAGCTACTGACACCACAAACCATTCAGAAAACTGAGGTGATTTGTGGTTTTACTGCATGGAGGTTATAGTAAGACAAACTGTTTTAGTTATTTTAAACCAGCTGTTCATTTATTGATTTTTAATAGAAAACTTGATGATACCATAATACAGATGTGTGTAAACAATGAGCTTTGTACTTTATTCAGTGACTGATACAGTCTGTGGATACCTAGCTTGGATTTGTTGGTGGTTTTGTTAGTCCAAAGTGTGTTCTGGTATGTAACTTCTCCTGCATTTGAGAGTTTGGAATATAAATACATTATAACCCCTTTAAGATTAAGATGATTGTATATAAAGGTAACACCTTTAACAGTTTAATAGTTTTCCTTTTTGTAAAACTACCTCTGTTACAAATACCCATACTTTAAAACAATAGTTGCTTTTCCATTGATCCTCAAATTGCGCGAATATAACTTGCTCATAAAAATGTATCTAATGGGAAAAACGACAATTTTGCCAAAACTCTTGTTTTTCAATTAAAAGTTTTTGCTCTGGGAAGAGGTGGTTTTTCGGGCATAACGCATTTGGTAGATCACGCAAAACTGCAATGGAAAGACTTTTTTCCGCAACTAGGGTCATGTGAATAAAAAAACGGATGGTGACAGATGTTATAACAAGCGAAGAAGAAGAGTTTTTAAAGAAACATGGTGCGGCATGTGTGGACACACCAGGAAACCCAAATATTTTTTAATTTAGCACAGGATAGAGGTGTAATATATAATAATAATGAATATATCTGTAAATCAGCATGATATTTACATTCATCGCCATGTTTATAGAATGACTTCTCGTCTCATCTCATGATAATAAATAAACAAATCATCACATTTGTGTTTTAATGGAAAAACCGACAATGCGCACTCCTGGTTTTTCCACATTTAGTAAATATCGGTAAAGTTTTACACATGTGTCCAATGGAAAAGCGACTAATGATACTGAGGCTTTTTCTTATATATAACATATGTATAAAAAGAATATAATATATGTATAATAGCCTCTTCTGAACTAATTATTAGTCGTTTTGTACCTTGAATCAATCAGTGAAACATTGTCTTATCAGCTAGTTGGGTAGAAAAGAAACACCATTAGCTGAAGATATTTGTGAGGATTTGCTAATGTTTCATTATGTTTTATTTTAACAGCATGACTGCCAGGTAAATACATAAATTAAATAAATCTCACAGTATATATCACAGTAAATGTCCTCTGCATGAGGCTAGTCACGCTGATGCTGCAGTGATGAACACCCCTAGATATAAGTGTATTTGTCGGCTGGTCCCTGAACTCCTGCTTCTCCACATGGCGGCTGAAAATGCCTTTCTCTGTCTTTTATTAATCTGAATATGAAGGTTTGTCTCTACAGCAATAATTTTCTGACATCTATGACTCTGAATTCTAGGCATTATAGTGGTAACATTCAATTCAATTGTGTTTTTGCTGTTAATGTAAACGTCGCAACCAATCTCTAAGCAGTCTGCAATTGTCAGTTTTTGCTGAGCTACAAAAACAAAACTTTAGCAACTTCAGCAATAATAAGAGGTTACATTATATAGGAAACAGCAAAGCATATGTTCATTAAGATTATCTGGGAGCAGACATTCCCTTTTGTTTATACTGTGACTCTGACTTGGCCAATGCCTTATGCTACATAAAACCGAAATATGTTGAGAAAAGATTAATATTGAAAAAAAAAAAAAACAGTAAATAATGTAGACAAACCTCATATTCAGATTCTTTTCACTGATCCCCAGACATCACTCTGCTTCAGATGCAGTTGCTTCACTGCTGCAGAAAATCATCATAATGCAAGTTACATAAAAATGCTAGGAGCACTGCCATATATATGTATACTATACTTTCTCTACTAAAATATATTGGAGCTGTCTTTCTAATTAAATGTTATAATTTCTTTAAAGGCCTGAGGTCACTCTGAAGCGGTATGCAGGCTGCCTCCGGGAGATTGAAGTTTCCAGAACTCCATATAATCTCCTCAGCAGCTCAGATTATACAGGAGTCACTAAAGGATGTAATGTAGAGGTAAGACATTCCACTTAATTTTTCATTTTATTTTTCTTTATTTAGTCAGGATGTGTCATTGACATCATCCATATGCGAGAGACCTGAGTAACATTATTTAGTAAGACTTTGACACATATAAAATACATATATTAAACATGTACGAAAAAATATGGAAGAACTGAATCTGTAAACTTTAAATTTGTGTCACTGCAAAAACTTTTAGAAGTATTTTTATTTAGGAATCCATGGCCCTGTCCATGGTGCTGAAGCATGTCCTTACCTTGCTGTCCATTGTGCTGAAGAATCTACATATTGAATCAACAGCCCCATGTGTGGTTTTCTGAATGAACCTTGCCTCTTTTTTTATGGTAATTTCAATGAAAACACAAATTTGGTATTTCTCCAAAATCTAAGGTAAGGCTGATGTATTCGTATAGCACAATTCATACACAGGGCATATAAGCTTAGAAAAATACCTGATTATAATAGCTCTAGTGTCTACATATTTACCTGCACCTTCAAAACATTGTTTTTAGATCCAGGTTTGCAGGAATAGAGACTCGGATCACTTATCTTCTCTCAAGATCAAGCGAAAACATCAGTGTCAAAAATTAACGTTTCACTCATTATTTCTCAAATAGGCTCATTTTTTAGTTTAAGAAATCTGTTTATTTTATGGAACTGTTTACAAAATTTCAGTGTCACTTGTAGAAAAAAAGATGTAAAGATATAATCAATATAAAATGAAAGCTAAAAAGGACTAAAGTATTTAAATGCGCTATTAACTTTAATAATATTTTTTTCTTGCTTGTATAAGTGATATTTTAAGTCTGTGAATCTGTAGGAACTAATTATTCAACAGTGCAAGAACATAGAATGGTTATGTACAATCCAATTATTTGTCAAATATGCTCTGCTATTAGCTGTATATGCCACTTCAGTTGTAATATGTATGTTAAATAAAAGTTTATTAGCATATTTGTAGTGTTTTAGTTCCAGCAAAGTCTTTTTATTCTGATACTGAACAAAGTGACAAACTGCTGTCCCTGTGCCACAACGTATTTGTGTTCACAAAAACTTATCATTTAGACATTTTTATCCAATATTTATCACAGCATGTTTTGTACATTTGCGTAAGGTGAAAAAAAAAGATGTTCCCTGTGTCAGGCAGCAGTAACTGAAGTATTTTTACCCTTAAAGTTTTATTTCTGTAAATTGTAACGTGTCATGTGAAAGTACTTACTGAGACATATTCATACATGTATTAAACATGGAGACAAGTTTTTTAGTTTTCAACTCAGAGCTTATTAAACATGAAATGTGTCCCTGTGTCACCGCTCGATCTGGTTCAGTTCCATATCACTCAATAAACAACTGCAACCACATTTTGGGTTGTGACCCTAAGATTCAACAAGGCCCTTTTTGATGTTAATGTTTTAAATGACAAATAACTAAAATAACAAAAAAATGTTTCCAGACCGAATAAGGGGAACAAACATATTAAATTCACACAAACCCAGTATTTTCAATTCAGAAATCAATATGTGGTGGAATAACACAACTTTGACTCCACCAGTTCTGCTTTTTACCAACTTAGACACAAAAATTAAATTATCTTGACTTTGTTTGATGGTCTGTAATCATCTGTCATTTCCATTATCCTTTTGATCACAGTACAGACTTTGTGAATAGGCTAGTGATTTAGAATAATGTCTTTGTGACAGCGCAGATTAATTGTATATAATGACCTGCCGATAAATGGTGCGGTATTGTTTTCATTGGCTCATGTTATATTGGAGTTAGACACATGCAATGACCTTCTACACTACAATATTAATATATGGCTAACATTTTGTATAATTTAACATATTCTACTGAGCATTTCTGCTGCAATATCAATTGTTTATTGTGTGTGCATGTCAGAATGTGAATAGTAAGTGTAATATTAATATGTAACACAAATGTGAATTTTTAAAAGGCTCCCACAAGTGTAAACTCTCTGCAACCTTTTGCCCTGGTTCACTCATCCATCACCCACCCTTTCTTCCTTTTCCACTCAAGGATGTCACTTGTTTTAATTTGACATTCACCTCCCGTTTTTATATAAATCATGTAGGATTATTCAGATTATAAAATCGTCTTTGTGGAAGCACAAAAAGAAAAAGGGAGCCAAAAAAAAAAACAAAACCTGGAAGGTCAAGAATGTAATGACTATTTTAAATCATGTTTTGACTTATTCTTTGTCAGTCTATTTACTTACTGGTAAATACAACTCTAATATAAAGACTTAAGTTGCCCTTCATTCATTTGTTTTTCTCCATGTTATTTCTACACTCGCATTGAGTCTGTAATTACGTTTTCCAGTCCATAGAAGGTCTCCATATTATTTCTATGCACTCATTCACCAAACACGTAGCCACCTTGTGAAGTGTAGAAAAGAGTGTATGAAGGTTTACAAAGACCCAGGGTTGAGTGTGTAGAATGAAGGTCTTCCTGTTCCTCTTATATCTTTTCTATCAGCAGCTCTGCTGTGTTACAGTGATGAGACTTTGTGTGTGTCTTTTCACTCCACAGCCACAGTAAGGGCAAGTAGATGATAGCACATTTGAATGTTTTGTAAAACCCTCTAAAGGCCTCAGTGAGATGAAACCTTGACTTGACTAGAACCCCCGGTTTTTCATTTCCATCATTTTATTTTCCCATATAAAGCTAATTTGTGTTATACATAATAACCAGATTTATTCACTGATGTGTTTTAAATCTCTAAGTTACAAATGTTCCTCTGTAATTCTTGTTTTCATAGAACCTGTACACTGTCAGTTTCTCAAAGCCTGGATATATGGAGCTGAGAGGCCTGTCGCTGGCGGTCGAGACAGAGATCAGCCTTTCATTTAGCACTCTGGCTGACACCGGGACCATCCTGCTGGCAGTAGGAGGGTCTACACCCATCAGTCAGCAGGTTTGTGTGTATATTTATTCAGGTTAAATGCTACAAACTCATCTGCTTGATTCTCTGACTACATACATGTTCATCTTGTAGTTACTAGTATCAGTCAAAGCAGCGGTTCCCAACCTTTTTTGGCTTGTGACCCCATTTTAACTTCACAAATTTCTGGCGACCCCAGACATTCAAAACAGAGACTTTTTTTTTTTTTGCTGAAATTAATTTGTTTATGATCATGTAATAGTTTGCTATACTATGTTGCAAATAAACGTTAATATTAGACGACATTTAGTTTATATAATGTATATATCAGAGTAGAGACTGCGATCTGGTAGGATCGGCGATTCTACCAGTAGAAACTCCGATCGTAGTCTCTACCAGTAGAAACTCCGATCAGAGTCTCTACTGGTAGAAACTCCAGTCCTGCCAGTAGAAACTCTGATCGGGTTGGGTTAGGGTTAGGGTTAGGGTCAGAGACTCTGATCGGAGTTTCTACTGGTAGAGACTACGATCGGAGTCTCTACTGGTAGAATCGCCGATCCTACCAGATCGCAGTCTCTACCCTGACATATATTATTATGGACGGAGGTAGAAAAGCCAGGTGTAGATTACTGCACAAAGTGAGAATTTTATTTTCCTTGGTCAGGATATGAACAGTCAGTCCAGCTTGGATTTACAAGGCTGACAATTAATACTGAACAAACAAGAACTCAAACTATGAATTATGAAAGAGCTGCACAATGGACATTTGAAAGATAAACAGTACCACAGTGCTTCAGTTTCAGCTTCGCAGTTTGTCATGTTCTTTTTGTATTGGGATTGTCTCTGTCAACTCACCATATATTTTTTATTTGTAAGTTGTTGTTTTTTTTTTATTTTTATCAATTACTGAAATTTCAGGCGACCCCATTTGAGCTATTATCTTATGAGCTATTTTTGTTATTAGCATTATATTTGTCCAAACAAATGTATCTTTAGTTGTACCAGGCATTAAAATGAGCAAGAAATTGAAGAACACAAGGGGTGGTCTAATAATTTATTTCTGTCTGTAATTTGATATAACAGTAGAAGGTTCTTATTTACCATGTGATCCTGGATGTTTTTAAAGTAAAGTTTTTGATGCAAGACTTTTACATGTAGTGAATTGTTTTCATAGTATGGTTTTGGTACTTTTGGTACTCTTAGTAAAGTAAGTAAAAAATCTGAATACTTCTTCCACCACTGACTCTGACACCCTGAACTGCAGGCTGTGCATCAACTATTCTTCTTTGAGAAACATCACATATCAACCATCTTCTAGAAAATATTCAAAATTCATGGAGTCAAAAATGCAGCATTTATCAATTTATTCACCCGTTTCTTTCTCCCTGAAACTCTCACCGATACAGGCCCGCAACACAAACTTCTTCAGCTCCAAGAGGAAACGCAGACAGTCAGGAGAGGTGAGTTCAAAACACCCACACACTCGTACGCGCCCAAACACTGCACCCTTTTCCCTAAGTGAATCACTTTTTCATAAGTGCATATTAATGAGATTTGCATTTGTTGGCAACTTTGCTAACTGGATTGTCTTTTATCCAAAATGCACAAACACAACACTGTTCATTCACAGCTGCACAAAAACACAACTACACATAATTCCTGTTAGTATCTGTATCCTGTAGTAGCTATTTTAGCTTTTAGCTGACCACGCAAACACACTAAGTGAATGAAGTTTCCATAAGTGCATATTAATAAGATTTGAGTTTGTTGGCAACTATGCTAATTAGATTGTGTTATGGCCAAAAACATACACGCACACACATGGATATGTTTTAATTCACCATCCTTTAAGTACCAGAGCTTCTCTCTTTCTGCCTAATAACTGCTAAATAAATAAATCTATTATTTTATGTCTGCCGAGAACACCACATTTATTGTTTAAATGTTGTGTTCATGCATATATTCAGATTGTGAGGCATGCACAGCGTTGGTGTGCATTTGTGTTTTTGCATAATTTGTATCAGTGTGTGTGTGAATGTCATTTAGGCTGAGAGTTGCTCTCCTGAATGCACAATATACGGTGTAGACATGTTTGTGTGTGAGTGTGTGCATGTGTGTGTGAGAGCGAGGACAGAGGGTTACCTCCAGCTTATCCATCATCACTGGTTGTTGGGCGCATAAATCTATTTTTACTAACTACGCTGGCAGGCAGGGCGTGTGTGCATGCGTGTGTGTGTGCGCGTGTGTTCGCAGAAAGGTTAAGCGAGGTTAAAAACACCATCAACTCAACTTGGCCCTGACTAATGGATGTTAGAGAGGGACAGAGACGGAGGGGGAGAGAAGGGGACAGGAGACAAAGGATGGAGGGAGATTTAGAGGTGAAAGAAAGGATAGAGCGAAAGAGTGGAGCGGGAAAGAGAAATAATAATAAGGGCATGGGAGAAGAGTATGGAGAGAGGAGAGGAAAAAACAAGAGAGGGGAAGTTGATAAAACACTGAAGGTAAAGAATATCGAGAGAGGGAATAAAGTGAGGAGGAAAATGGATAAAATTGAGATGTGATTAAAGAAGAATTCTCTTAGAAAAAAAGGTATGAGTAAGAGAAAAGAGGGAGGAAAGCCACCTAATAGAAGCTCTAGACCAGGGGTCACCAACCCTGGTCCTCGAGATCTTCTATCCTGCATGTTTTAGATGTTTCCCTCTTCCAGTCCACCTGACGGATCGTTATCAGGCTTCTGCAGAGCTCGATGTTAGGCTTATCATTTGAATCAGGTGTGTTGGAAGAGGGATACATCTAAAACATGCAGGATAGTAGATCTGAAGGACCAGGGTTGGTGACCCCTGCTTTAGACGTAACAGTAACATGTTCAGGTTCTGACATTCAAAAGAAACACACAAATCACTCAGGAAGTAGCAAGTTATAACTTATTATTTTCCTCTTTAGCATAAATTCACCCATTATCGTTCATAGCAGAGTAATGTTTAACTCTTTCAGTGCCACGGGCTGATCAGATCAGCTTTGGAGAACACGCCACATTTGTGTACAAACAAACCATCCACCCCCATTTCTTTCTCACATTTCAATGACGTTCTTTCTGTGTCCCCCTTTTGAGACCAATCAGACGGGAATTTGAGGTCACGCGACCGAATAATATTTTTATATCTTTTTAATGTTTCTTATTCTCCGGTGTTTCATCAGAGGGAGCCCTCCATGCCGGGGGGCGGCTGTGGACTCCGGGGGCTGTGGCACCTTCTCTCACTGGGGTCCGCTCCTTTCTGGTGGGTGGGGGTCCCAGTTGGCCCTCTCCCACTAGTTGGGATGCGGGGCTGTGTTGCTGGTGCCTGGTCGCCGGGGTTGGCGGCTGCCTCCTGGTGCGGATGGCTCCCTGAGACAGCGCCTCCTAAATTGATGTTTTACTTTTACTTATACATTTTTGTTCTGGTCTACCCGTGCTCAGTCAGTCTTCTTAAGTATGTGTGAGCTTGTGGGTTTGCATGTATATGTGTGTGTGTGTGTGTGTGTGTGTGTGTGTGTGTGTGTGCGGGTGAGTGGGTGGGTGTGGGTGGGGGGCGGTACTGATTTTTAAACTGATATGTAAAGCACTTTGTGCTACAGTTTTTAATGTATGAAAAGTGCTATATAAATAAAGATTATTATTATTATTATTATTATTATGAATTATGCAAATTACGATCAATAATGAATCGGCTGCGTCCGGTTCGTTTTGAATCTAATTAGCAATCGGTCGGACGTTACCGAGCGGTTTCTTGCAGGATTCTTCAAATATTATAAAAACGACGCGAAATACTGAAAAACGGCCAAAATCTGTGGCACTTTTAAGGCTTATTAGCCCCTTAACTGTCTGGCACTGAAAGAGTTAAGTAACCATGCACATTCCAATATCCAATAGGATGGATGCTAGGACAGGACAAATGGCCTCTAAGGATTGTTTTTGCTGTGTTATATCTCCACCATAAGATTTCATCAGACTTTTTAAAAATGAATTCATCCAACATTTATGCAAAACACAGGATTATGTAAAAAATTCAACCTTTTACTGATGTTTATTTTACTGTATTGACTAATCTCAGCACTAAGACACTATTAATGTTACATGTAAAGCCACTGGAGCCAAAGTCAAGTGGAAAAATGTCAAAAATTTGACAGGAGTAGAGTTGTATCCAGATTGTATCTGACAGAATGTGATCAGTGATTGGTAATTACAGCTGTCAGTCACATATTCAAACTCCCTACCTGGCTTAAAATGTCTGCGATTAGCCATAAATCTGCATCACAGAGTAGATTTCTAGTCTTATGTCCTCTCAGGCCACTTTCATTACAATATTTATAGAAGTAATTATACATGTTTAGCCCAGTGGCACTAAATAAACTATCAAGCACTGCAGCTTTAAATCATTAAATCTTACATCTATATCAATGTGCATCAAATAAACCATTATTATGGCATTAGAATATCCTATGAGAAGTCCTATGAAAGTCCAAAAGCTTAAATAAAGACACAAATATGAATGTATATAGACCTTACAACATTAACATTATTCTCCTCACATTGGGTCCCCTTTTACTTTTGACCTTGAAAATAATATACTTCAATGTATATATTTACTATGATTCAGAAGGGTATTAATAAAAATATTGCTTCTTCAGTTTCTCTGGGGTTGAGCCTTCTTATAGTTTGAGATTTAATGCATTATTTGGTTCCTTGTGAACGTTCTACAAGCAAACAATAAAAACAAAATCCAGAATTATTGTAGGATGTGTTCCTTCATGTGTAGATGTACAGATGTTGGACTTCAGACAACATTTATGTTCATTGTCATTTAATCTATTGCTTCATTTCTCAATTCATCGATTAGTTGGTTTCACCAGAAAATGGTGAAAAATGTGAAGTTTTTTTCCCAAAACCTAAGATGATGTCCTCATACATCTCCCACAACCCAAACATACTAACTTTACTGTCACAGAGGATTGAAGAAACCAGAAAATATTGAAATTTCAGAAAGTGGAATGACAGAATTTTACATGTATTTCCTTTAAGAGTGGACGTCTATTTCTGGCAACAGGTGTGTGGGAAGAGGGTGCAGTACTGTTTCAATTAAAATTCAGGATATTCCTGCACACTGTAGGGCTTGGAATAGTGAAGATATTTTATTTCACCTCTATATCTTCATCAGCAAAGAGCTTGACTGTAATGGTCACCTTAAATACAGTGGCCTTAGGAAAGGTGAAGTTAAAAGGATGCATCAGTTTTGCACAATTCACAATGTCTATAAACACAATTACAGTTTTCTTGGAAAAATAATAAGAAGAAACCTCATGTGAATGTACATACAGTATGCATCACTGAAAAGGTTATGAATAGCAGGGCTAAGAGCTTCTGATTTACATCCCAATAGACAATTAAATCTTTATTTCTGCTTAAGTATTTAAACTGATGGATTGGGTTCATTTAGTAGCTGAGAATCCTTAATTTACTGTGAAAATGGATCAGTGCATACGTAGATCCTTACACATGTTGAAGCGCCACAGTCTGCTGCGTGTCTTCATGGTTCTGTACCTGTCTGCATGTATCTGTGCACATTCCCCTCAGTGTATAAACCTATGTGTACGTGTGAGTTCATTTGTGACAGTCCGCCTTTGTCTTCGTGTGCGACATGCGTCTGCATTCGCGCACCTGTTTGTGTGTCTGTGTGTGTCTCTGTGTGCGAGACAGCGCAGCGAGAGGCATGTTGTAGCTACATCTCAGTTCAATTTGTCCCCGACCTCAAATTGAAATTCCATTTTCAGGTGGTAAATTGTCTCTCACTTCGCCCTCTGGCACACAGTGAATTAAAATTCAAATTAGCCTGACCCTGCACCACTGCTCTCCAGCACCTCTCTGTCTGTCTCCCCATCTCTATCTCTCTCCTCTGTTTTGCTCTCTGCCCTCTCATCTCTTCCCCCTATTATCCTCTCCTCTCTGTTCCTCTCATCTCTTGTTATCCTTTCCTCCCTGCTCTCCTCTTCGCTCCTATCTCACTTTATTTTCCCCCAATTTCTCTCTCTGTACTCTCACATCCCCCCTACTCATAACCCCTTTCCCCTTTGCCTTTTCTTTGCTCTTTAATCCTCCGTCCATCCTCTCTGCTATATGTGTTTTATTATCTCCCCCACAAACATCTAATGAACGGCATCTGAGCACTGATTTTAAATGTTTGTGGCCTTCATTTCATTAATCGCGGAATTTGGTTCTTTCTTTCAATTTAGTACAATTCATAAATAGTTGTATTTTTTTTTACATACAATACAAGGATATATATATATATATATATATATATATATATATATATATATATACATCTGTTAGTATGTCTGTCCTTCCATCTGTCACTTATTTCTGGAACTTACCTGGAAAACTATTCAATATTTTTTCATCATATGTTGAAGTGGTGTCCTTAACTAGTCTGTCTGTCATCCTTTCACATTCTGTACGTATTTACAGTCACGGAAAAAATTATTAGACCATCAAAAGTTGTCAAAAACAATGGTTATGCAATCAAGTACTAACTCCTGTTTGTATCATGTGACTAAAACAGACAGAAAAGAAAACGTGGAATGCTTAAAAGCACTGTTTTTGGCAGTACAATGCCATAGCTATTGATGGAAGAACTGAAGTGATTTTGGTTATTAACAAGAAAACATGGAAAATGGATAGATATCAGCTCTGAAATTAAACTCTTATGAGCTATTTTTGTTGTTATCATTATATTTGTCCAAACAAATGTACCTTTAGTTGTACCAGGCATTAAAATCAACAAGAAATTGAACAAAACAAGGGTAGTCTAATAATTTTTTCCACAACTGTACACTGTTTACTAATTCAAGGTAGCATTATTTTTTTTAAAAAATACTATTCTTTGACTTTGTGGGGATCCAATATAATGCCATCCTCATAATACTGAGGAATGGATCTGTTTTATTTTGTAGAAGGGTCCATGCCTTTCTATAAAATATGTGTTTTATTGCCGTCATCACATTTAAAATGCAATATCCCTAGAAGAGTCAAAAAGACAAAAAGTAACAACATTTGATTTTAAAAAAAGACAAAACAAAAAAACCAAACAAGAGCATTGAAATTGCCCAACAGGACAGGGGTGTCAAACTCAAATACACAGTGGGCCAAAATTAAGTCAAGGGCCAGACTGGTTCAGTGTTTATAGAAAACTAATTGCACATATTGAACCTGGAACTAACGAAGCCTGTAAGTGTATTGTCCATAAAACAGCATTAATCATTAAATAAATGAAATAAAAAAATAAACAAAATCAGTTGCATTCATTTCTTGTGGCTCTATCTGCAGTAATTTCAAGTGAAAACATTTTTCTACAAGCAAACAGCCAAAAAATAATTGTATTCAAAGAAAAATCAAGAAAAATGCAAAAATTAAACTGCATTGAAAACTGAAGCTGCATTAAAGCTCAGTTTGTTCCTCTGTGATGTTCACTAGCCTGAGTGATATGAAAAAGACCTATAGCATAGGACCTTATCTCAGGAAAAAAATGTACAGTCAGTGGCCAGAGACAAATAATCTTTTGATTTTGCTTGAAGTATGTTATCATAATAAAGATAAAAAATAATGTTACCAATCAAGAAAGTTGCATTTTGAACCACTTCAGAATTAGAGCTGATGTTTGTGGCCTCCAACCTGACTGTGTCATCCAGAGTCTCTAGTTGTTGCTTTTTCTTTATGCTTTTCTCTCCACTCTTTCCAACCAGCTGAGGCAGATGGCCATCTTTCCGGTTGTTAAGTCTGACATCACGGTGCTGTAAAACTCACTTCCATGTCCAAATAATCAAAATTGCGGCGTCTGTGTGCTCATTTACTATAACGTCTGTCCATAGTGAAGCATCAGTTCAGGGTTAGAACGGCCAACTTCATTTAATTACATGAAATATCGTAATTAGTGCAATTTTCCGTACGTGTCTTAGGCTCTTGGTCCTTTTGCAGCAGTGCATTGCTTTACTTTGTGCACAGCTGAGTTAGAAATAAATCCATAGTTTATTCACCTTCTCCTGAACTTGACACACAGATAAAAGGTTGACGAATGAGCCTATTCTACAACAGGGGGTTAATTAAGGTTAGTTAGCTGACATGCTACCTTTAGCTAGCATTAATACACTTTTCTCCTTCGATAAAGGATTAAAAAAATACAACAGAAATTAATTTAATTGAATAATAATTCTAGCTACAGTTATAAATGCAAGATAATATACAGTTATGCAGAAAAAAAAAAGAAAAGGTAATGTGAATAAGGCAGGAATACAATTTTGAATGGAAAAAAAAAAAAAACAGAATAAAGTTGAATTAAAATGTAATATAGAGCAACACAAGACTAACTCAATAGTTCAAAATAAGAATGAAAGCAAAAAAAAAAAGGAAACTAATTGCCTCATTTGCCCTGTAACATCTCCTCCTTGTCTTAATTTCACTCATCAAAATAATTGGTGCTATTGCTTAGCATTTTCTTGTACTTCTCACTTCTCACATTTTATATTGTAAATGTAATCTAGAAAGTCTAATCTCAGCATCCTGTATTTATCTAGGTGGGTCCCATTGTGATATCCAACATGTCTTCTTCCATAAAATCCAGGACAAAATGTCTAAAAAGAGTTTCACATAGAAAAGCAACATAAAAAGATAATAAAAATGAAGAATTTAAGAATTATAAAGTAGTAAATAGACTATATCAGTGATTAGTATCTAAAACTGGAATTATGTTTTGCAGTTCATTCCATGCTCATGTTGCATAAATAACATTTTTACTGAGTCTGAGTTCAACCCTTGGAACATTTAGAGTGACTTTTAACCATGAAGAGTTAAATACTTATTCTTTAAAGTGTCTTCTTCTCTCTCCTTAATTTCTCTGAACACTTCCATGTTCCTTTCATCCTTTCTTTTCTGTGTGTAAAGACTAGATTGGATGTACACACCTCTATGGCTTATAAAGGTTTATCTCCACCTGTTGCAGCCCTACCTCTCTGTGATGCTCAACAAAGGCTCCCTGGAGGTTTTACTGTTTTCTGGCAGCCACAGTCCACGTCGTGTCGTCAGACGACCAGACCAAGGCGTCCTCAATGACGGCAGAGAGCACTCACTGCGCATAGAGAGGCTACCTGGCAGGTTTGTGTCCTACCTGTGCATATTTTACAGTTTTATGCAAATAAAACTTAACATGCACTGAGGTAGTGCTTTAAACATACAGTTTTATTGATTTATTTATTAGTTTACTTATTTATAAGATTACTATATTCAGAGCTATACATATGTTTGTATATTTAGAGCTTTATAAATGTATATATTTATTTTGTTCTTTTTCTGTTGTATTGATAATTTCCTTTGTGCTACTTGTTATTATACTTCAATGGAGCGACTGTAACAACCAATAATTTCCCCCTGGGATTAATAAAGTATTCTGATTCTGATTGGTAGGGACAGAGCACATGAATGAACATCTGTATTGAACAAAATCAGATATAAATATGCCAGATTATAGTGAAAATACTAATTTTCATCTGCAGTCCCAATAAAAGTAAAATAAAAGTAAAGATAGCTTAAACCTATTAAGACCAGATGTAATAAATATGTGGTTTTTAGACTGTGTGAGATGTGAATTTTTACTTTAAAGACCAAAAAGAGATTTTTGTAAGTCTTAGCTTTTAAATAAATGGTGTTACATTTGTGTAATTGTGCATTTAAGACCCATTTATTTTACATTTGTCAGTTTTTACCTGTAAGACTGAGTGCATGTTTGAGCATTTTTACTGTAAACTCTGTTAAATGTATTGAACATTTTAGATTCAAGTTTCAAGACATGTTTTTCGAATAATGTGTTGGTTTTAGAATGTTTTTAAAGGGTTCCTTAGGTTGTAATGGGTTAATAAAAATGCAGATAACTTAACACAGACTTTATAAACTAAGTAAGAGGGATAAAAACATATCACCAAACTGTGGCAAAGTAAACCCCAAAAAGGACAGTCTTTGGATTTAAAGACAGGTTGGTCACAGGAGGCTTTATTTGAGTCCCCAAATTAATTTGCATTTGAAACATTTCAGCAAGAAGCATGTTTTAAAAGTATAATTATGTTTACGGGTGTCTACAGGTTCTAGATATGGTAGTTTTTCTGCTGTTGTGTATTTGTCTATACTGTACAACATTTATCCAGCAGTCACCGCCAAAGCATTTTGGCCATAGCAACGTGATTGTAAGGCTATTGTGTTTCAAAATTTCTAATATCTCCCAAAAATACTGGTCCTATCAACTTGCCGTTTTTGCTAGTCTCTTCTTTAACCAAAATAGATAAGTATGCCAAACTGAAGCAGTCAGCTCTTTCCGAATTTTGTGTGAATCCCAGGAGACACACACACACACAGAGGCCACTTGGCATTTATACTATAGATATGGACTCTAGTATATTAATACTGAACAAAAAAACACATTTACCTGCTTGTAAATGCATTTATGTGGTCTCATCTGTAAAGTATTTAGTGTAACATCATGCATAAAACAATGAGATTTGACTAAATGTATTTCTCTTTGAATGATTATTGAAGTATTCTAAAGAAGGTATGGAAACATCAGTGAAATAGTTTTTAATTTATGCACTAATTCACTCGTCTCATAATAGAATAATATCTGTGGTGAACTGGGTCTCATTAGTTTATCATGTAAGAAATAGATATAGAAAACACTGCTCTACATAAATGTATAACCTGTGTTTTTGTGTTTTACCAGATCTTTTGCAGTTCAGGTCGATGAGGAACCCAAGAGAGAAGCAGGGCTTCCCAATGATCAGCCAATGAGCTTGCAGCGTATCTTCCTCGGTGGTATTCCCGCAGAAGTAGAGCAGACGTCCAACAGAGTCAACGTGCCTTTCCAGGGATGTATATGGAACCTGATGTTCAACGCCATGTATGTAACATCCACTACATATGTGCAACACAATCACGACAAATATAAACTCATTTTGCACTGGTCTATGTCTTTCAATTTAGTACAGGGCATAAATTAGTTGTGGTTTCATTTTATGTAATTCAGGCATATATAGCCATTAGCATGTCTGTCCTTCCATCTGTCACGCTTTTATTTCTGGACCTTATCTGGAAAATTATTGAATATTTTTTCATCAAATTTGCTACATTTGTCATATGTTGAAGTGATGTCCTGAACTAGTCTGTCTGTTGTCCTTTCACCTTCTGTATATATGCTGCTGACTAATTCAAGGTGGCATTTTTTTAAGTAACCCTCTTTGACTTTGTGGGGATCCAATATAACACCATCCTCGTTATATTGAGAGACTTGTTTTATTTTATTTTGTAGAAAGGCCCATGCCTTTCTATAAAGTATATGTGTTTGATGGCCCTCATTACATTTAAAATGCAATATCCCTGGAATAATCAGTCACAAAGTCACAAAACTGGATACAAATAGAGCTCTGAAGTCAACCCATGGGACCTTATTTCAGGAAAAAAACTGTCAACAATAAAAGTACGGTCAGTGGAGAGAGACAAGTAATCATTTGATTTTGCTTGAATTATGCCATCATAATAAGAAAGTGTTACAAGATTTAAACCTTACAAGTCAAGAAGTTTTCCGTTTGAACCATCGGACTGATAATGCGTAAAAACATAGACTACACTCCTGAACGTTGAGGAAGTGTGCAAGTGCAAAGGTCATTGTAATGTCTCTCTCCATGCTTTCTGGACTGCTGAGGAAGCCTCAACATGATCAGACTTGTTGTGATTTTTACCTCTCCTAATACATTTTCTGAAATATTCTGAGGTAATGGCCATTTTGGTGTCGGTAATGCATATCGCGTGTAACCAGAGGTTACCACTGAGCTTTTTTACACTGAATCAGATGTTTCTTTATCATCATTAACACAAACTTTGATGTCCTCAACTTGGAAAATTATCTTTTTAATTAGCAAACAAAGGGTGTCGCAATTAAAATGGAGCAAAAGTGTATTTGTCTTTGGCCACTATTCATATATTTTCTGAATTTAGGTCCCGTGGGGTACTGCCTATATAACTTCCAAATGAACTCATTGCATTTAGGGCCAAAGGACATCATTGTTTAAATGTCAGACACATTTTTCACCATAACTACTAGTGACTGAGCAAACAGCCCAGACAGATAATGATGCAGGAATAGTGGATGTATCTAATCGAACATAGGATTGTTGATATGTATTTGTTGTTTGTCCCTTTTTTGTTTTGAGGAAAGCCATTGTTTATGTCACATATTGTTTAAGCCTTTTTATTTCCATCATATTTGCACTGTGGTGTATTATAACCGCAATGTAAATGAAACAGGAAAACAAAAAACTGTTTTTACCTAGAGGTCTATTTTGCTTCAGTCTAGTGATATTTTAATTTATATTTCAGTTATTGCTTTTTACAATTAACTTTTTGATTTTTACTGCTTGTCTTAGTTTTTGTCAATCAAAATAACCTTAATTTAAAGTAAAAGTATAGCAAATAGAAACGTTATTAACTTTGTGCTGCAGAACAGTTGGATTTGCTGTGTTAAGCAAATGTAGGAGGTTCTAGGGTAATTTTTTTTCTTAGTCATATGTATTGAGTCGTCAGCTTTCCCCTTCATGTTTTCTCACTTTCAGTGTCTGAATCAGATCCAAACCCAAACTAATGATGCTGTGACCCCAGGCCACTGCTGCTGCCGAAGATCTGATAGCAATGCAAATTGAATCCGATTTTCTATTAAAATGCTGTCAAACACTGTATTTTGATATGATGAAATAAAAAAAAAGACTTTAGAATAACTTGTACTCTGTTTTTGAGAGAGGGTTTGATTGATTCGAAGTGTATTATAGCTCTGACTTCACAAGATAAATAAGATGGTAAAAATTCAGCGTCAGCGATTGAATGGAAATGTATTTCAACCTCTGTGTTAAAACACTGACACAGGCAAAACTGACCAGTTCACTTTTTCACTTTTGTGTCGACTGAAAATGCTCTTCTTATGCCTGTTTTATCAAAGCTGTACTTCACTGTTTTTATGTTTGGCCCATTATGTTTTCTGGCAGTGGTAAATGGCTAATTCTGACCTCATACACTATTAAGTTAAAGCACGGTTAATATGATTGCAGGAGGTCATGATGATGATGGTGATAATGATAAAGCCTGCATCTCTCTCTGCCTGAACAGCAGTAATAGAGCTGTCCAACATTATAAACCTACTCATAACTCAAATTACACCCCTCTCATCTCTGTGTGTTTATGTTTATGTCTGTTTGTCTAAGTCTCACCCCATTTCAACCCCTCTACTTCTAAGCTATAACTTCTATTTAACATACACCTGTCTGTCTGTCTGTCCTTGGGTTCAATTTATGAGGTTGTTTTAATAAGGAAGCGTTGGTAAACCTGCGCTGGTATTTTCTATAACATATTTACTTTTCATGGGACTCAAAAAAGATAATAACAATTGGATCTTCATTAGTGTCTGTATAAAAGTGTGATTTAGAATGAATATTAATTTTACTTGAAATCTGAAGGCACATTTTACTTCCATTTTTCAGCTTCAATAAATGTTTTTTTTTTTTTTTTTTGCCATTAACATTACAGTCCAGATCTTGAACATATATGGCACTGAAACTGTCATGTTGAAATGTGGTGTTTTTCTTATTTGCAGGTGCAGACAGAAATGCATATACAGGGTGTATCAAAAAACTGTACATATTGAAAAATTATCCCCAGTTCCGCATTTGATAATTTTTGGAATTGTCTTTTATGGACGTGGAGAGTTAGGGTTAACCCTAGCCCTAACTTGGTCTGTCCTCAGTGACATTTTCAGGCCTAAACAAGTTGAATTGACTTTGAAATGCAGGAACAGCTGCCATGGGTAAAGAAATGAAATTGGCATGGTGGCCAAAGTGTTAATGCTGTAACCTGGCAATTTTGTGGAAAACCAAATGGATGCCCATTGTCCCCTCCCATGACCTTTGATTAGATTGAAATCCCACTGCTACTTTGCGCAAACCAGTTTTAACTTGGACTGCGCAATTTGCCCCTGCTCGCTCATGCATGAAAACCTGGGTCTGTAAATTTGGACAAATATCCACCAATCCCCTACCTACCGACATCCATAAAAGAAAATTCCAAAAATTATCAAATGCAGAACTGGGGGTAATTTTTCAAAATTTATAGCTTTTTTTTTTAATATATGCCCTGGAGATAGACATGCAGAGAAATAGATTTGATTGCAGTCCCTAGCCGGGTCGAGATTAATAACTTCTAAGATCTGAGAATAAAAAACACTGAACTACTTATGCACATGACTGAAGCTCAACTACTAATACATTCAAAACCAGTGCAAAATCAGACCATTTTCAGTGCAAAATCATTCAGTTTTACATTTTACTGTAGCTCTAATGCTCAGTAAATTTACATTTCATTGTCTTGTCCACATCTCAGTCTCTCAGATTTCTCCCAGCCTGTGTCCTTTGAGAACGCTGAAATCGGCCAATGTCCCAACCTCGCCCCTGCACCACCTCCACTTCCTCCTCTTCTGCCGGAGGAGCCCGAGAAGGAAAAGGAGGAGCTAAAGCCTGACAGACCCCCACCGACCCCAGCTCCTGTTACTCCAGAGCCTGCTGTTGTACGTCTTTCATACATTACCTTCACCCACACAAACCTACATAAGCCCGCCTTTCATTATTTTATACAATATCAAAATTAAATGTGAGAATATAAGTGAACACATTGATATTAATACATGATGCATGGTGCATATTCATTCATTTCATTTATTTGTTTATTTCGAGCATTTACAGAATACATGCAAGTTCAAAAATTCCAAAATCATTCATTTACACTCGAAAAGGAGTGGAAGAAGAAAAACTTAACTTATATATATAGATAAAGATACAGCGTTAACCCTTTTGTGATGTTCAGATTTTTGTTATTTAGCCAGTGTTCATAGGTATGGTGGTCCCGCTGCATTTGTGGGTTTTTAATTCAATATAATCAAACAATTTTAAGTTAAAATACTCGACAGATGTTTACTTCATCCCAATTACAAGCAACATCAAAAGCATATATGTTTAATTTTTACCTTTTGCCTTTGCTAGATCGCACTTATAAATTAAAGTGCTACTTGTTTGTAGTTAATTTTTTTTTTTTTTTTTTTAAATGCAATGTAATATAATCAAGATATGTACGGAAGAGGATTAGGGCCAGTGGAAAAAAAAAAAAAATGAAGGTCCAATATATTTTTTTTATTATTATTCTGAGAAAAAAAAAACGTCTGAATTCTGGCTTTTTTCTCAAAAATCTGCCTTTTTTTCTCAGGATAATAATAAAAAAATATTTTGGACCTTAATTTAAATTTTTTTTTTTCCGGTAGTCCTAATCCTCTTCTGTAAGATATGAGGAAAAAATTCATTAAAAAAATAATTTCTCATCATTTTTTCTTTTAATAAAAAATGAAAACAGGTTCCACAGACCCAAACACCATGCAAGGGTTAAAAGAAGTACTTACGCAGAAGCAGATTCAGACTCCACACCATATCGGATTCTCTGCCTCATGCATACACACACCTATTTCTGTGTGATAAAATGCAGCCACAGCCTCGCTGTGTTAGCTTAGTGCTTCATCACACAGCAGTTGCACAGCCCATTAACTTTTTTTTATAGTCCCTTTAGCCTTGAGCCACTAAACTCCACCTCTGGCAGCCCGTCATACAGTATGAAGCCACGATGCTACGCTAGGCTAACTGTGCATGCCATTTATACTTTATGAGCCCACAGCAGCCAAAGCACTCTCAGCTAACATTTAGCCTCTATGCTAAGAGCCTGACTGTGAATCACACACTTACAATAGTTGCTGTATATTTCAGATATTTAATATATTACAGGTGTTCCAGCAGTCATAGGTTATCAGTTACCCAGTTAGCTGCTAAACTATGTCTCTAGAAGAACATTGATCATGAAGAGCAAAGCCACGGCGCTATGCCAGTTTAGCTATAATTCTGTGGTTTGTTGCTTTATGAGCTGTAAGTTCATTTTCTTTATGATATAGGCTGCAGGCTGTGAGAAGCCATAGTTCTTCAAGTCTACATTTAACTGAGATGGAAAGTATGACGTTCACTGTATTTCAGACAGTAATTGTTTTCATAAGTCACGCTTTGTGCATTAGATGTTTTGTTATGGTAGCTGAGTTTGTTCATTTCTAAAATGGCTGTTTGTTACGGCTGCAACAGATTATAGTTGACAACTGAATGTCTCAATTGACTTCAGAGGTAATGGAGAGGATATTTTCCAAAAAGATTTAAGTGTTTGACGGACATCACCTTTACTTTACCATCATCTCTTAAGTCTAAAGATGATAAAAAACCGGAGTCCTCCTGGGTTTCTCTCCCACACTGGCCTTCATTCTGAAGTGTACTTTTGCTATGGGGAGTTTTCTTTGATCTCTAAAAAAGCTGAAGCATAATAGTGAGTTACATTTTGATATTTATAGATACTTTTATATCTCCAAAGGGCGATATAAAGGGGCATATCCTCTCCCTTGTTAAAGTGAGAAACATGAGAAATCCTGCCTGAAAATCAGTCCACTACATAAAAGTTAAAGGTCTATTTAATCATTACTTTAGATATATAAAAACAGCAACAGTTGTGGGAAGAGATGGAAGATCACTGGGTTTAACACAAGGATTAGAATTAGAAATATCACACTTATAGTTAAGGTGTTCTGTGACAATGCCCTTTGGGAGGTGTTCATGTGTGTTGGTGGGTGGTGTGGGAGTATGGAGCTACTCCCAAAGTGTTGAAGTCATTCATGAGGTATTAACATGTTCTCCCTGAGGAGTTTCCTGTTGGTTTTTTCAGGCGTTCACCAGTGGCTTTGAGAATATGCTCTGACAATAGTTATATTGGAGTGTAACCTCACTACCTTACCATGGGAGGCTGTTTGTGACCAATGACAGACATTTCAGATTTGTTTGCTTTATGTTTAAGTGTTTCTGTAATAGTTAATGCGTGTATATTTCAGGCTGTTTCTAAAACCCAGTTCAAACCAAAAAGTCACAAAGAAATAGAACAGTTTTAGAACTCTGCAGCTGAAGTGTTGCCAAGGATTCATCTTGTCAAACTGCCAGTGGCTGTAGTTCATTTGTTACCACCAAGTCTGGCATTATTATCAGTTGTTTTCCTGGTAAATTCTTCGTCGATACACCATGATTTCTTGGCTCATTAAAACTTCTTTAAACAACAGAACATCTTCAAGAATAGACAGAAGAATTTCTCAACCCTATATTTTTACCATTTCATCAATACTAGAAATGCACTTGTAGTATATAACACACTATCACTGTTTATATTTTAAGAAGCTACTATGTATATCCAGCTACGCTTGAGAGGCCATTAGTGAAAATGGAAATGCACAGAGTTGTTAATATGGAAAATATATAGGTTTTAGATTTTAGAAAAAGCAGTTGCACGTTTTCATCTCATGTAGTAATAAATCCTTGGTCTGAAATGGGCTTCAGATTTCGGCCACCCCCAGTGAAGTGCTATGTGCTATACAAGTCATAGTATAGAATGCTGTCCAATTGTTAGTGGCAAAGACGGTTTAAAGGTTGATGTCATACCCATGTTAGCTAAAGGACCAAAAACATTTAAATAATCATGACAAAACCTGCAACAATGCTTTCTGGGAGGTGGTCATGGATGTTTGATGGTAGAAAATATGGGAAAAGTATTAGAATTATACTAAATACTCTGTTTAAGGTAATTGATAAAGGTTGGAGAGGGATTTTCAGATGGTCACCAAATGCCTCAAGAGGCTATAATGTGTAGTTTTATACCAGTTTGCATATATGTGACTATAGTAAAGAATATGGTGTGAATTTGACTTTAGTATAGAATGACATTAAATACAATGTGATTTATTGAAAATCTCCAAATGTTAAAAAGAGATATTTTTATTAAGATTATAAGGGATAAGCCTTTTTTTCTAGCAGAGTATGGACACTACAAGCACTTGGTCATTTGGCAGAGCTCAGGTTTTATTGATATACAGCAATTTGGTTTGTTTTTGTTTGTTTTTTATCTGTAGTGTACAATGTTATTCAATATGTAATTCTGTTGGGAAAAGATTTTGCCAAGATCAAGAGGTTATCTCTGGCTGAAAAACAGTCTTAACCTGCTCTTGAAAAGGTTTAACATGTCACCATCACAACTTATTTTGTACTTCTGAAGTGTACTGTATGTAGCACCCCTTGGTGTAGTCCAGGGGTATCCAACCCATGGCTCTGGGGCCACATACGGCTCATGGGCCCTTTTCCAGTGGCTCAATGTGGATTTGTCAAAAACCATATGGAAACCAATAACACTTTCTTTTTTTTTTTTTACATATTTTGCTATTATTGTCACAATCAAAAATATTGTAAAAATATAGACTGCACTCCAAATGAATTAAAAAAGTAGTATTAGTGGTAGTGAAAGTAGACTGCTTTTTAATTTTATGACACTGAAGGTAATCATCTGTATTCTTCATTGCAAAAAAAGCCTTCACATACTGGGTGATTTTTACTGCAACATGAAAATAGTGACACATTTCGCTGTTTTCTTCAGTTCTGTAATTTCTTTGTAGTTCTGTAAATGCACTGAAACTGTGATTTATTCTCCACATATTTTGTACAAACTAATCCTAAAGAGCTTCTTAAACAGTCACCACTTTGAGGAAAAATATAAGGGTATGCTTTGACTCCAGACCGTTTAGTTTTTCTAGGTTGCCAACCCATGGTCTAGTCAGTCGATTCAGACTTTGTTGTCTTTACATTTTTATTTGGTTTTTATTATTCACTGCTCTAATTGATGATGTCCTGACAACTGTCTCTAATTAGCCTCTTAAATCACAGTCCTTTTATTTTACTCCCAGTAAAAAATAAACTGAAACCAAACCATAATGCAGTAAATTCTCAGCTAAAATTTTATGATGTTTATTTGGAGACCAGCCATGACTTATTCTCCTCCAGAGGTTGAAGTCTAATATTTGTTGTGTTTGTTTTTGGGCCTTCATTTCAGAAAAAAAAAGGTTTTCTGAAGTTTTCTCCTTCATTTTATTAACTTCTCTGACCTTATATTTCTGTCATCATTATCTTGTTGTGTGTCTTATATAAGAGCTGTATGTTTGTGAAGAACACATCTCCCATTCTGGCTTTGTTGCTTCCACTAATCCCCTCTCTTCCCACTCCCACACTGCTGCCCTTCAGGAAGCTACGCCCCCCGCTGTACCTGCTGCTGTCACACCTGCTGCTGCTGCCCCGCCCACTGAACCGAGCCCTGACACGGTATACACACACAAATATGTTTAGACACAGCGGAACACAGTTTTCTTTAAGGTCCAGTGTGTAATATTTATGGAGATTTAGGATACTATACATGCAGAAATAGAAAAGTAATGCCATTAGTGTGTAATGACATGGGGAAAAAACTGAATTGTTGTGTTCTTGTTAATTTAGAGGGAGTGGTTGTCCTTCAGCGTCTGCATGTTATGTTATTACAGCAGGTGGCATCTAGCTTAGCACTGCTAGAATAACTAAAAACGGAGAATTAGTCTGGGCTCTCTTGGTTTATCTTTAATTTAGAAAGGATAGTTTCAACATTGTCAGACAAAAATGTTTCTTGGTGCAATTGTGCAGATCTGTTAACCAATCAGAGAAGCAATAGTCGTATCAAACCACATCTGACCCGCCCCATATCAGATGGATGGTTGTAGTTGGCACTACCCAGTCTAGGCTCAGTGGAAATCAGTCAGAAATGGGATCAGTGCCAGACTGATCTGCCAGAGCAAATGAACATTTGCTTTCAAGTAGGTACATCTGTTTCTCAGGTTCGGAGGTATCCAGCGTTAAGGTGTATTACCATCACATACTGTGTCTGAGTGGGGCCCAGAATTAATATCACCTCAACTAAAACCTCAGAACAGACAAAAACAAATACAAGGTGCATGTCCATCAATGTATCTACAAATACAGAACCAAAAAAGTTATGTATTCACTTGTTTTATTTTTTAGTCAATAGAAAGACCTGTAAATAAATACTGATACAATGAACATTTAATCTGTGTGCCTGATCAGCTAAATTATCCTGAATAAACAATACTCTGCTCATTTTATTACAGTTAGGTGCAGTGTAGCTCATAATGCAACAACAGCCTAGTTTATTCACTCCAAACCACTTCATGGAAACCTTAGCTCCCATATACTTAGAACCACTCTATAAAAACACATTAATACATTCATATTTTCCCAGTAGTCATTCCAGTCTCTCCTTTATTTGGAGCCTTTAAAGGAGTGATATTTTGCTTTTTTAAATGTAATTATGCATTTTAAAACATTTCTCTGTGCTCTACACAAACTGTAAATGCTATGCTTGGGTCTGAATTCTTCAATAATTCAACTCCACAGGTCCATCTTCAACCCTTTTTGTGAGCAATGACACGAAAAAGGTTGTTTTGAGCGCTGGCCCTTTAAATGTACATGACCCCATCCCCTTCCGGGTTGTTGACTGTGCGCTCAGTCCCGTTCAACCACTTAAGTTCATTAATACAACCAACAACTGAACATTTTAGGTAATTGGCTCAAAGTTTGGACATATTTTCAGTTTTTACTATAACCACTGCTGCTGATAAACAATTATGTCGTACTCGGAGAAGGGTTCGTCGGAAGTCTTGACCTTATATGTGCAAATGTCATAACATAACTAGTTATAGATGTAACAAATTAAGAAGGAATTGAAACGGGTTGTAGAAATCTAGAATGAATATAAAGATAGCTTTGCAGCACCTGGAGGGTTCAAATTCCAACTTTATGAACTATTAGGGTCCAAATACACAAATAAATGTACCAAAGACTAATAAAAGGGGGCTTAGCAAAATATGACCCCTTTAATAAATGTTCTGGTCGATCAAGGTTTGATTGACTGGTAGAATGACATGTCAGGTTGGATTTTTGGAGCTCCAGTTTATTTAATAAGATGCATTTAATCCTGACAGGCAGCTTGGCTGTAGTTGTGGTTAACAGGTTCCACAATCAAGAGAGTAAATTGACTTTGTTACAGAGTGCTTAATGAAGTTTTATGAAGTCAGTGAGCAATTTAGCATTAGCTCCTCACTAACCCCTTCTGCTCCTGTAGTTCTGCACCTTTTGTCAAAATATCGTCACTTCTAAAAATCCAACACGGCAATGGCAAAATAGCAAACTGATGCTTCAAATGGCAGTTCAAAAACCAATACAGTCTTCCTTCATTCACCAGTTATATACAGTCTATGATGTAAACTAGAGCTGTACAATATATCGTTTGAGAATCATCATTGCAATGTACGTGTGTGCAATAGTCACATCACAGGTCCTGCAATGTAGGAGGTAAATGAACTCAATGTGTTTACATCTAATTTCAACCTGGGTCCCTGACATCACAATTGTTCTTAATCAGTTTGCCGAAGCAGACCACGCCCCCTGCACATGGAGTGAGTTACTGGTCACAACATTGAAAAACGAGCAACGAACAAGAGAAAATCACTGAAAACATAGACTTGGTGCCAAAAAGAAAAGCAACGTCAGTTATCTGGAATTATTTTGGCCACAAGAAGGATGATATTGAAACACGTGTTCTGTGTCGACAGCCACAACGAGAGGAAACACAACTAATTTGTTTGACCATTTACGTCAGCACCGCACAGCTATTATATTCTCCTGAGTATTTTTTCATATTGCAGGGTTAAGAAAAATCCCAATGTCAGTTTTTTTCCAATATCATGCAGCCCTAATGTAAACACATACAGGGTGGGGAAGCAAAATTTACAATATTTTGAGGCAGGGATTGAAAGACAGTGTATGACCAATTAGTTTATTGAAAGTCATGAGAATTTATTTGCCACAAGAAAATTGACATAATAGAAAATGTTTTTATTCTATGTGTCCTCCTTCTTTCTCAATAACTGCCTTCACACACTTCCTCAAACTTGCACAAGTGTTCCTCAAATATTCGGGTGACAACTTCTCCCATTCTTCTTTAATAGTATCTTCCAGACTTTCTCTTAATAGTTTTGCTCATAGTCATTCTCTTCTTTCCATTATAAACAGTCTTTATGGACACTCCAACTATTTTTGAAATCTCCTTTGGTGTGACGAGTGCATTCAGCAAATCACACACTCTGACGTTTGCTTTCCTGATTACTCATATGGGCAAAAGTTTCTGAAAAGGTATGGATAATAGTGTTAGGTATGATTATGACATCAATATATGTTTGGTTTCAAAACAACTGACGTAGTGCCTGCTGAGAAAAAACAACAACTAAATGTTCATTGTAAATTTTGCTTCCCCACCCTGTATAATTTGTCTTTGTTTGAAGCCTATCAAAAGTTTGCATCAAATTGGTTTGATATCTAACTATTTAACCCACCTACTGACTTTGAGGAACTGTAGGGAAGTATGGTGTTTAGATATTTAGCTGATTGCAGTCTGTTTCACAGCAAGATCTTGTTAAATATTACACACCGAACCTTTAAGTGCTTTCCCTTTTACCATTTTAACAACGAATCCCCATGTGTGCATAAATCATTCACCTGCCATCGCTACTTAGAATTTTCTTCTCACTGCACAGAAACAGAAAATTGGATCCACTGTGCAAAGATTCAGACAATTCTGACAATCCTGCCTTGTTTCTATGATTAATAATGGAACTTGTCATAGTTTTTTTTTTTTTTTTTTAACAAAGTACTCATCGTATGAGGACATTTGAAGCACAATTAAGCAACAGTAACCACCAATGTACAGTTATTTGTAACACTGAATAGTTTTTGAATAGGTCCTGAGTTGGAAATTAGAACAGTTGTAGTATAAAGTTAATTACTACCAGGAGCCTAATCGTAGTAGTCTCTCTGAAACCTGTTTGAACCAGAGCAGGGACTGATCTCTTTAGGAAGACTGACACATACCCACACACAGGTTTGTCCTCACCTAGACACACACTAATACAAAATCCAGAATTAATGACTTCTAATTCTTTTGGTGTGACCTCCAAGGAAACACTAGCCGGTCTGAATGAAAGGCCGTCTGCCTATTGTTAGCTAAAGAGAAAGAAGGGGAAAGGATGAGAGCAAAGGGATGGAAGAAAAAGAGGAGTAGCTATAGAAGAGAGATATAGAGAGAAAAAAGGCACAGCCAGGAGCAGAAAAAGAGGGAAAAGGGGGAGTTTTTTTGTTTTTTTTTGTACAGAGCGCCTGCCTTTTGTTGGCTTAATGGAAAGACGGAGGAGAGAAAGCAGGAGAAGAATGAAAGGAGAGGGAAGGAAAGAGCTTCTGAGCAAGTGACGTCTCGCCTTTTGTTAGATAGTGGCAGAAATGGGGAGAGAAAAAAAAAAGAGGGAGGTTGAGGAGGAGGAGCGGATATGAGGACGGAGCACGATAAGAGGTGAGTGTCAGCTGTAACAAAGCAAGGTCACGGTGTGGAGAATGTCTTCACTTGAAAGAGAACAAGAGAGCAGAGCAGATTAAGACACACATACACCAACGTACACGCAAAGACTCAATCGTCTCAGATCCTCTAAGTTTGTCTCCCAGCTGAGGTATGGCAAAGCAGCTTAATGGGAGATGTATTCAAGAGACGAGTCGAGGGCCTGGAGAGGAGACGGAGGAAATTGAAAGGAAAAAAATTAAGGAAAAATAAAAGGAAAAGGGCCGAGGGAAACAGGTGAGGACGCGCTGAGCCGAGTCATCAAACAGACGAAAGCATAGACTGTGATATATCCGCCATATTGGACCAATCAAAACTGGCCTGTACATGACCTGGGTGGCATGTTTCTACTGTAGCTCAGAACGGATTTCCTCTTTTTCTTTTCTGTTTTATACTCATTCACTCATGATATTCAGTGTTAATATGTTTACCATCACATACAATGAGTGTGGACCAGTTAAAATCCACTCAATGAAAAACGCTTAACAAATGAAACAGTATCTCTAAGGAAGGATTTCATTCAATTGATTACAAACACACAAATCAACATGGAAGCTACAGTAATGGATAAAAAGCACTGTATTGTTTACACTTTTAACTAATTTTAGGGAGTGTTTTTTTTGGTTTGTTTTTGTTTTTTCCAGATTTACATTATGATCGGAGTCAGAAATGTGAAAAACAGCAACCATCTACCAGTAATGACCAGTCCAGTACAGCAGTGACTTAAATTTACAATCCAACAGCCAATATGTCTACATACAACATATGGACAAAAGTATTGGGACAGATTGGATTCAGGTGTTTCATTGGTAACAAGGGCTGGGATGTAAAGTGATAATGTCTCATTTATATAATTATGTGCTTTTGTTTAGTCTTCAAGGTTAATTGTATTTACACTTTCATCTAAAATACAGGGTGGGGAAGCAAAATTTACAATATTTTGAGGCAGGGATTGAAAGACAGTGTATGACCAATTAGTTTATTGAAAGTCATGAGAATTTATTTGCCACAAGAAAATTGACATAATAGAAAATGTTTTTATTCTATGTGTCCTCCTCCTTTCTCAATAACTGCCTTCACACGCTTCCTGAAACTTGCGCAAGTGTTCCTCAAATATTCAAGTGACAACTTCTCCCATTCTTCTTTAATAGTATCTTCCAGACTTTCTCGTAATAGTTTTGCTCATAGTCATTCTCTTCTTTCCATTATAAACAGTCTTTATGGACACTCCAACTATTTTTGAAATCTCCTTTGGTGTGACGAGTGCATTCAGCAAATCACACACTCTTTGACGTTTGCTTTCCTGATTACTCATATGGGCAAAAGTTTCTGAAAAGGTATGGATAATAGTGTTAGGTATGATTATGACATCAATATATGTTTGGTTTCAAAACAATTGACGTAGTGCCTGCTGAGAAAAAACAACTAAATGTTCATTGTAAATTTTGCTTCCCCACCCTGTATATGTCTACGCACAAAACCGAAGGAACAGAAAAGGCTCAGACAGGATCACTTGTCTCTTTATTATTAACTGTAATACAGATTTGTTTTTTGTTTTTTTGTCTTATGGTGTATAACCAGAAGGAGCAGCACTTCAGTGTTTTAAACCAACACACACACATCTGGTTTTAACCCATAAAGACTCAAACATCCATCACCGACCAAAAGCATTGACTGATTTAAACTGTTTAATACCTGTTGATCCACTAATGCTATCAATACATGTAAATAATTGGTGTAAAATACAGCTTGTCATCTTGTCATGGTCATCAGATATGACCCATTTGGATGTTCAGAGGCTCCATAGTTACGGTGGAAACACTGTCATCTTCTAACAACATTGATTCACGGGTAAAACCCATGGAGTTGGATCAATGACAGTTGATGGAAATGCTTGGTTTATGTTCAGTTAATGATAGATTATACTGCAAAAAGTCACTTTTTCTGCAGTTTTCTCTGATTTTGATATTTTAACCCTCAACTTTAATCTAAGCTTTAATAAACGTCTACATGATCAGTGAATTAAATACAGGAAAATTCCTGATTTATACTGATAAAATGCAAAATACAGAGGATACTATTATAATAAATGGTGATAACTCTTAAGAAAGGTTAGATATAGAGAAGATTTCATTTGGGGAGTGACACAAAAGTAGTGCTGGGTCTTTATGGGTATAGTAGCGCATGCATGCATGCTTCTAAAGTTAAATTTACATCTGTGATCCTCATCATTTGGTCAACTCACACCAGTAGGTAGATTATCAGGTGATAGTCCATTTCTGTCTTTCTATATAGCTAATGTTTTTAAATCAACTAAGGAACAAAAAGAAACTTTGCGTATTTGTCATAGCTCCTTCACTGTTTTCACAACTTTTACATACATTTCACTTTATTGTATTTATTGTATATAGTTTATATGACGTATCCAGGTTAGAGGAGATGGGATAGTGATATACAAGAGAAAGGAGGGAAATTATCACAGACAAAGAACAACTGAAAAATATGAGAAAAAATGAATGAAAAATAGGTAAATTAAGGAGTATGTACATTGAGAAAATGAAATGTTAAAAAATGCAGTTTACAGAAAGAGTGTGGGAGTGGAAAGCTAAAGAGCAAAATGAAGAGTATAGGTGAGAAAAAGGAGACTGGAGTCGGTAGAAGTTTGGAGAAAGAAGATGAAAGAAGAATCTGAACGGATACAGAGGCTTCAGGCAGAGAGGGATGAACACAAGAAGAGGCAAAGAAGGGAAAGACAATTTTTAGAGAGCAGGGAGGTGGATGAGGAGGGGATACTAGAGGAAAATCAAGAATTGAATGAATTACTTTTTTCAAGAGGAGAGGATAAGCAGAGGAGTGATTAAGAGAGAACAGGAAAGGAGCTGTGAGGGTAGAGAAATTAAAAAAAAAAAAAAAAAAAAAGCAAATACAGGAGGATGAAAAGGAGAAAGGAACAGGATTTGAGAATATGAACAAGAGCACAGGTTAAGAAAAGAAAAGGAAAGTTTGGCTGGTGGGAGTAGAACAGGCAGACGAGAAAGGACAGTAAAAAGAGTAAAAGGTGAGGAAAGAATGGGACAAGAGGAAATGAAAGGGGAGAAGAGTACGAAAGTGTGGAGAGGACAAGAATATCGTAGCATATGGGAGGACAGGAGGGAGACATTAAATGAGAGAGATACTTGGACAAGAAGAAAAGATTGGAGATGTGGGAGGAATAAAAAAGAAACTAGTAGAAAAAAGAACTGCAGGAGCAAGGCATAAAAAAGCCCATTTTATGACTCCTGTTTGTACTTTCTCATATATAACAACACTGACATCTTCTGGTCAGTGGTGGAACTGCACGTTGTGAGAGCAGTCATTTGAATCGGAATTAATCTGCAACCAGTATGGACTAAAATCAAATGGAAATCAAACTGTGGTGATCCTTGTTTAGTTGAAATACCGGCAATGTATGATTAGAATCAAACTTGGGGAAGATCTGTTGATTTAAGGCCAAATCTATTTCAGCAAAACCTGATTTAAAGTGGATGAAACAAACACAAACTGATGAAAGATGGTTGCAATCGAACCGATTTTAGAATCTAAACGCTGTAAATGAGTGGGAATGTAAATTATGTTAATCTCATGATCCAACGCGTATTAAGAGTGTGTTTTTAATTTTATAACTGTTTTTATGGAGACTCCAAAATAATGTGTTCTCTTAGGGATGAACTGTATACATTTATATCTTCATTTTGCATTTTCCAATTAAAATCATGTATTATGCTTTATTTAATTCACTGGTTACGAAGATATTGATCAAAGCTCTGAGTAAATTCAGAGGTTTTTATATCGCAACAGAAAAACTGAAGCAAAAGCAACGTTTTCAACAAAATGTATAATGTAAGAAGTTGTTTATAACCACTGTTTTCTGTCAAACTACATTTACTGGTGAATCAATGTTGCAGAAAATGACAGTTTTTCCATGTTCACTATAGAGCCACTAAACATCCAAATGGGTCATATCTGATTTCAGTGAAAAGAAGAGAAAGTGTATTTCCCCTCAAGTATTTCAAACTCAGTTTTATTGTCATTAGATCAATGGTACATGATAGAACAAAATGTAGCTATCAAGGTCTCAGTTTGTAGCATATGAAAGAATAAAATCTAAAATGGAATATATAAATGGTAAGTAGGGTAGAATAAAACTACCATAAGAAATATGTCAAAAAAAACAAAAACAAAAAAAAAGAAAAACATAATCCTACATGTTTTGGCCCCGCCCCGTGTCCGTCCCATTGATGTCCGTCCGATCGATGTTGCAGCACGGGACACGGGAGGGTGTTTGGGTGCAGTGCCGCTGTTGCACCACAGGAGGGCAGTATGGCACCACGGGTACAATGCCGCTAGTAAAATAAATTCTTAATATATACAAAATTTCTCAGTATGTCGCAACAGTAACAGTTAAAGTGGTGGTGCATATGAAAGAATAAAATCTAAAATAGAATATATAAATGGTTAGTAGGGTAGAATAACACTACCAAAAAAACATTTAAAAAAAAGATAAAAAAAAAAAATAAAACAAATTCTTAATATGTACAAAATTTCATAGTTTGCAGAACAGTAACAGTTTAAGTGGTGCATATAGCAGCAGCAATAATGATATAAAGTGGCAATTTAACTGTATTGATAGGATTAGAGGATCAAAAGTTTTATATCAGTAGATGTTTTTGGTCATAGGTGACTGTTAAGGTGTTTTAAGGTTAATTGATTAATATAAAATATTGTTTCATTACACGTTAACAATGACTATAAGATGTTTTTTGCATTGCACATGCAAGGCCTGACATATAAATCCTAGTTTCATCTTGTTAGTTTTATGTAAAGCCCTATTTTATGCCCCATTCAGGTCTCTGCAGCTCTGAGGCAAAACCCTATTAGTGTGACTGACGTGTTCTGTCCAGGTGTTAAGGTTCCTGTTGACAAGAGGCAATAGGTGCAGTGCAGTGAAACCCTGTCAGAGTAACTGACATGTTATGTTCAATCTCCAGGATTCATGTGCTTCAGCTGTGGCCCCGACGGCGCTGGAGCAGGCCTATCAGTTTGGACTGACCCGAAACAGCCACATGAGCTTCGCCTTCGATGACACCAAAGTCAGAGAAAGGTACGTCTTCAGGATTAATTCTGTTTTACCACGGTACATAAACTTACACAAATAACACTGAACCTTTACAGAAATTAACAATAGCATCTAAATGAATATGATCATTTAAGCTGGATATGTTGACCACACTCACACATCTGTTTATATATTTTCTACATGTAAACATACTCAGTGCAGGAAAGTGTGACCTGTGTGTGACCCCTGTGTTGCGTGACTTCATATATATTGTCAGGTTTTTGCCTCGATCCCTCACTGTGGATGGCAGCAGTTGTAAATAAATAAAAAGAAAAAGCGCGAGTGACTGAAAGTTGAGCAGAATCCAGGAAAACATGTTGTATAAATAATAAGATGTTGAATTAGAGAATGTGTTCTTGACTTGACCAACCTTAAAGTCAACCTTTTGTTCAATAATATGACAGGAATAAAAACACACACATATACACACACTGTCTCCAAATGGTACAGGAGTATTCAGAAACCTTGACTCCCATCCAAAAGAAATGGAATCTGTTGTGTAGAAAATCTGTCAATATTTTTTTTTTCCAGGAATTTTGTTTGTATTTGTTTGGAAAATGTAAATGTTTCAGCATGTTTACTGTTACTGTTATCTAATACCAAGTTGATTTAGCAGTGGATTCAGTAGGTTAGCTTTAATGAGGTGAGTTTCCAGAATGTGTAAGGAAAAAAAGCAGACATTGTCGTTGAAGCTGCAACTCTTGGTTTCAAAGAGCTTCGGCCATTTGTATTAGTGTCTATGGTTTAACTTCAGTGCATAGATACATGAGTAGACATCTACAAACATGAGAGTGTGTGTGTTTTTGATGCTATCTGGTGGTGTATCTTTTACTTATAGTCTTATAGTCTCAGTATTGTCCTTTTTCTCGTGTCAGTGATAGAAAACCCACATACACACTGTCTCCAGTGCTTTGCGGTAATATTTCACACTATACTTCATGCCAAACTCTGAATTGTCTGTATACATATTTAGATGGGAAAATATTGTATATCTGTATGACAGATTAATTTGGTATTTTAACAACGATAAATAAGGGAAACAAGTGCAAATCTTTAAATATAATCCCAATAGCCTAAATTGTCAAAACATGAATGAACAAGTGGTACCAGGCACAACAAACCCCGCCCCTCGCACATATTGTTGCTTATTTTGTCATTGATCCAGCGGATGTCATCATGTCTATGCATGTGCTAATGTCAGCATATCAATTGCCTCTATATATGTGCCAGTGGCGGCTGCTCATCTTTCAGACAGGGGAAGCTCATTGTCGGCTTACGTAAAAAAAAAATTGTCAAGTTATTTAAACATAAATTCGGCTCTCCCTTCCTTTTTAAGAAAATGGTCAGTGACCTTATCGTACCAAACAGGCGTCTTTTCCAAGGACTTAACTAGTGTCCTCTTCAGCTGGGCTGCTTAGATTGCCTTGGCCCAGTGTGTTGTGGGTGTAAGACTTCAGCCTTTTTAAACTAGAGATGCTCCTTTCACTCTGACCTAGCCGACAGTTTGATTGATTTAACTATCTACAAAACAATATTAAACTCGAACAAGAAATGATTAAATTATGTAACCGAAACAAGAAAACGCTGAAATTATGTTAAATTGAAACAAGGAAGTACAATGAGTGTGTTTTATTTACAGTGCAAGAAATGAACAAGTAATTTCGTAGTGGTTTCTCTCCATTTCACAGCAGAATGTGTGACGGTATTAAACTGAACTGTGTCAGTGAAGGAATAGATCTCAAAATAGCTGTCAATCAAACGGGATTCAGCCTTTCGACTGATCATCCAATCAGCACGCAGGATTCTGGCGTCCAGCCCGGCCGAGCTCCGCCCACAGCTCCATTCACCCCCAGAGACGCCCGGCGTCCAGGGGCGGGACAACATCGTGGCATTTATCCAATTACCGTCCAGTTTTGAGGCAATGAAAAAAACTGTTCCACTCAGTCCCATTGAAGCCCAGAGACGCCCGGCGTCTACGGACAAATGCACTGAGCAGAGATCGAATGACAAAACAGCGCAACGGGAATGGAGGAGAAGTGAACAACATCGCGTCCGTTGATTTGTGATAAAGCTGATTCTGAACGTACTCATCTTTGAGATGAACGTGTTCTAACACATTTGTAGTCAATGAAATGTCAACACAACCGTACATATTTAACCATTTAATTTTCGTAATTTTAGGGGAAGCCAGGCTTCCCTTGCAGTCTATGAGAAATTGCCACTGATATGTGCCAGGTTTGGAGTTAATTGAAACAAAATTAATGTTTTCATAGACATTTGAAATTTCACCCATTTTAAGTAAATGGGAGAAGAAAAAGATTTGAAAAATTAACAAAAAATTGAAACTTTGACCTACTTTTCCTAAAATGAAACCACGTCTATTCTGAGTCAGTGGCAATCTATAAACCCAATTTTGTATGAATTCAACCGGTAGTTTTGCTGCTACAGACATTTGAAATTTTGCCCATTATAAGTAAATGGGGGGGACAGGAGGAGATTTAAAAAAATCATAAAAATGTTGAACTTTGACCTACTGCTCCCAAAATGTAGTAAGATCTATTCTGGGTCACTAGCAAGCTGTAAACCCAATTTGGTATGAATTCAACCAATAGTTTTGCTGCTACAGTGTTAACAAAGAAACAAATAAACCGAACCAAAAACTATACCCCTTGCCTCCCGTTCGGGGGGTGGGGGGGTTAAACAGCGTTTGCAGGTAGATTTCAGATGTGTTTCTAACATGTGATTTGTGTGTCTCAGGTTAATATTGGAGTTTGAGCTGAGGACTAAAGAAGAGTCCGGCCTTGTGCTCTACATGGCTAGAATCAACCATGCTGACTTTGTTTCCATACAGGTATCCTCTTCTGTTCTTCTGTTCCAGTCTATTTTTGGTGTTTATTTTATCTCCAGCATCTGGTTCAGTCCATGACTTGAATGTTGGATCTAAAACACAGCCTTTTACCCTTTTGAGACACCATTAATGGAACCTCTGAAAAGTTCAACACCTTACAGCAGTTAAAGAGAATTCCTGCCAAATGCCATCCAGCAGCTCACAATGTAGAACACAGCAGGAGCTATAATTACTACATTTAGTCACAGGGCAGGGGAGATATGGATGGTAGGCTTCAGTTCTCAGTTTGGTGTCTTCTGATTCCTTTAGTCTTCCTTCCTGTTTTGCGTCTCTTTGTTGAAATTGTATTAGTCTGTGATCTATTTCAGTCGATGATGCAGGGTAATATTAACTCTGTTCATAATTATGTCCTTTTTTCTTTCCGTAGATTAAGGATGGACAGGTCTGTCTGGGTTACGATCTTGGTCATGGAAACACATCTGGTTGTGTTCCCTTCTCCATCAACGATGGCAACTGGCACAGGGTACTGTAGATTTCTCCGGAACTCTTTCATTAGTTCAGAACTTCACTTGCTCTGGAACAAAGACCTTTTTTTACACTCTTAATTGGCAGAGGTCCCTGACAAAAGGGAAAAAAGGAGAATAACTGAACTTAAAATGGCAATCATGTGGTGTGATATTTCCACTTTAAAGCAGCTATATTCAGTATTTCTACTTTCAAATATCAAAAAAATGACTAAAAAATATCATTAGTGTTTAGAGCCAAAGACGTCAATGTGTATAGCAGTATTTCTCAAACTGTGGGGCAGGCTCCCCAGGGGGATCATTCCTGGGTGTTTTTTTTTTTTTTTCTTCAGATTAGAACATGTGGAACTATTGGTTTGTCATAAAAATTTGTTTGTTGTTCTAAAAAAGTAACTTTATTATCATTGTTGTAACATAATTCTGCATTTCCCTTTTTTTATTTGGAAGAATATTGTCTCAGGGAGCAGTCTTGTTGAGTTTATTTGTATTATTCAAGCAAAAATCTAAGTTATTTTTAATTTGCACAACAAATTATTCAAGGAAAAGCAAAAAGTATTGTTACAATATTGATGTTTCTTTCAATAAAATGTATAATTTGATTCTGATTCAATTAGAATTAGATTCTGATTCTAAGTGCACCACTGTTCCAAGGGGGGGCCTGGAGATTTTTCGTCCTCCAAAAGGGGCCCGACAGAAAAAGATTGAGAACCACTGGATTATAGAGATATGTACTTAATAATAATAATAATAATAATAATACATCTGTTTTATGTAGCGCTTTTCTACTTAATGGCTTTTCTCTTTACTTTTACTCTTGAAATATTAAAAGCTGTGACGATTTACAGCATTTTGTCACAGCTTCATTCATCAAAAATCCTTTATTTCTAACATATTTTATTTCTTTGTTCTTGTGTTTGTTCTAACACAACTTTTCGCCTTTAAAACCATAAGTTGTTTGTTGCTACTGAAAGTGAAAGTGTCATTCTTTTCATCGTCTCCCTCTGCGTTGAACATCCAGACCTCTATTATTTCTGCTGTTCATCTGTGTACTAATTAGATTTTTTTCTCTGCCCTTTCAGATCCGTGTGACTCGTATCAAGCAGAGAGGTGTGCTCATGGTTGATGCCAAATTCAGCAAACAGATGATCAGTCCAAAGAAGGTACAGTACGTTTCCTTTTTATTTTTGAAACAGCAGCACAGTAAAATAACCACTTGGTGGCAGATTAATAAAATGGACAAAAAGGAAACCCATTTGACGTTACAGTAATGGATTGTTTTTATTTAGCATTCATGAATTATCTCCTGTTCTTTCCAGGCTGACCTGTTGGATGTTGTGGGAATGGTGTATGTTGGTGGATTACCACAAAACTACACGACAAAGAGGATAGGACCGGTAAAACTCATGCAAACACATACACATTTCAGAAAGTTTCATCACAGTCCTGCATTTTTTTCATTTAGTAGTGCCAGTGTAGTGTAGTCCTCATTCACCTGATCCATTCATTCAAGACAACATGCTTTGCAGTTAAACCCGAACATTTTCTCCTGACTCTTATATAGAGATTGTGTATTTTAAATGACCTTAAATATTCCAATTTTCCCTCCTCTGTTTCTCTGACTGTAGATCCTTTACAGTCTCAATGGATGCATCCGTAACTTTAAGATGTCAGGAAGTCCAGTGAGCAATAAGCCAGGCCCTTCAGGTAATGGATTTACATTGCATTATGTTTACAGGGTGCGGAAGCAAAATTTACAATATTTTGAGGCAGGGATTGAAAGACAGTGTATGACCAATTAGTTTATTGAAAGTCATGAGAATTTATTTGCCACAAGAAAATGTACATAATAGAAAATGTTTTTATTCTATGTGTCCTCCTTCTTTCTCAATAACTGCCTTCACACACTTCCTGAAACTTGCGTAAGTGTTTCTCAAATATTCGGGTGACAACTTCTCCCATTCTTCTTTAATAGTATCTTCCAGACTTTCTCGTAATAGTTTTGCTCATAGTCATTCTCTTCTTTACATTATAAACAGTCTTTATGGACACTCCAACTATTTTTGAAATCTCCTTTGGTGTGACGAGTGCGTTCAGCAAACCACACACTCTTTGACGTTTGCTTTCCTGATTACTCATATGGGCAAAAGTTTCTGAAAAGGTATGGATAATAGTGTTAGGTATGATTATGACATCAATATATGTTTGGTTTCAAAACAATTGACGTAGTGCCTGCTGAGAAAAAACAACTAAATGTTCATTGTAAATTTTGCTTCCCCACCCTGTATATATTTACAATCAAGTGGCCAGTTTGTTAGATACACTCTGCTAACACTGATTCAGTCTAATGCATTAGACCTGCATCCATTAAACTGAAACCATACATGGTCTCAGTATAATCGGTGCAGTGGTTAGCCCTTACGCCTCACAGCAGGAAGGTTCACTTCTCAGTCAGACTGGAGCCTTTCTGTATTGAATTTACTGCTTATTTGCATGTAAGTTAATTCTGTTGCCTTCAGTGGTGACTCACTGCTCCTAATTGATAATCATAGGTATTAGCCCCTTTTCCACCACAGGAACTTTTACTTTAGTGCATTTTCACTGAAATTACTCGAGTAAAAAGTTCTCTCTCAACCCCAGACTTTCCCTGAAAAAAAATCCTTGCAGGTGGGTAGGACTTCTCAGAGTCTCCAGAATTCTTGGGGGCGGGGCCATGTGCTGAAGAATGCTGATTGCTGGAACACACTTGTTTATTTTTATTTCGAATATCAACATTTAAAGGGGTCATATATTTCTTTTTTTAAATGGAATTATGCATTTTAAAACATTTCCCTGCGGTCTACATAAACTGTAAATGCTATGCTTGGGTCTGAATTCTTCATTAATTCAACTCCACAGGTCCATCTTCGACACTATTTCTAGTAATGACACAAAAAAGGTTGTTTTGAGCGCTGGCCCTTTAAATGCACATGAACCACTTCACTCCCCCTCCAGGTTGTTGACCATGCCATTTCTCCATACTTGGAGAAATGTTCATTGGAAGTCTTGACCCTATATGTGCAAATGCCGTGACGTAACTAGTTATAGACGCAACAAATTAAGAGGGAATTATAACAGGATGTAGAAATCCACTTAATTTTTGACAAAATGAATATAAAAATAGCTTCACAGCACCTGGAAGGTTCATATTTAAACTTTTTGAACAATTAGGGCCCCCTAATACACAAATAAATGTACCAAAGACTAATAAAAGTGGGTTTAGCAAAATATGATCCCTTTAAAACCAAAAACAAGAAGAAAAAAACATGAAAAAAAAAAACACTTGCAGCGTTCTGTGCTGTTTAAACCAGTGTGCAGCTGCAAACCTGTTTATTCCATTTGTACAGGCTTCACTTTGTGTCTTGATCAGTTGGAAAATGAAGCAAAAGAAGAGAACCTATAAAAAGTGAACAGAAAACTGAAGTATTTCTTACTAAATATTCACTAATTGGAGGTCCTTAGTAACTGACTGAACTGCATAAACACATTATCACACAAATTCGCAATAGAAACAGCCTGGTACATATTGGAAAAATTAAGGAAAGAGAAGGATTTAGGTACTTTTATCATCTATTCCAGTCTTTAGCTGCAGCAGTTAAATGCATCTTCATCCTCTGTCCTCTTGGTCCAGGTCGTGTTGAAGTCGCTATGGAGGACTTTAAATTAGACATGGGCGCCCCCACCTCCAGTAACATGGTAGGACGCTGCTTCGTTGCGACTGAGGCGGGAACCTATTTTGAAGGAACAGGCTTCTTGAAAGCAGGTGAGAACACACAGAAGATGAATTCACACCATGATCCATGTCTCATTTTTGTGTCGGTGGAAGGGCTGAGACATGGTGTCAATAGTTAGTGGCTGAATTCTAGCACTAGCCATGCAGTTAGGAAACCACATTTTTTTTGTTTAAAAAATAATCATCTCTTCCTGTCTTTCTAGTTCCCACCTACAGAGTGGGTCAAGATGTGTCAATTGCTTTCGAGTTCCGCACCAGTAGAACCAACGGGGTGCTTTTAGCCGTCAGTAACAAAGACAGCGATGGACTGGGAATAGAGATCGTAGAAGGAAAGGTAAACAACAATTCATTTATATATTTTCATTTACAAAGCTTGGATGTTGTAGATACAATATATGCATTAATTGGAAAGAACAGAACTGCTACAGTCGGTTTGAATCAGTTTCTTTTTTGCAAAGAACCCAAAATGCATCATAAGACTATATAATATGAGCTCCCAAAATTATTACTTTGAACAAATTTTCATTCTTGTTCTGATGTGTTGTGGTAAAAGGATTAACAAGTACTCTAAGATGTTCAAGGTTGTTTCCAGGGCTTTTTCGTGGAGCTTGAAAATGGTGATTTGTACCAGGTTTGGAAAGTGTTCTAAATTGTTGACCACCAATTAAAGCTGCTGGAAAAACCCCAAACTCCCCAGGGAAAAGTTATAACATGACAGTGATGTAGTAAACAAAGGAACATCTTAAGACTGTTTACTACATGTTGGCTGTTGTCACTGGTCTATACTTTTTTGGAAATTAGTTGATAAATGTGCTAAATCCTATATATTTTTGATAATTCAACCTGGAAAACAAATGACAGACTAATGTTTTCAAGGCATATGATTAGTTTTCTTTTGTATAATACGTTTATTAATCTGACACTAAAACAGATGTATTCTAATGTGGAGACAGGTGTTGACTTCGGAGTAATATTTATCCAGACCTGTAATAACTTCCAGTGCAACAGTAAGTTTCTTGTCAGTAATACTTAATTAGTGCAGCTTTTGCCTCTATGCTTGCAAACACATTCTCCATTATAATGAGTATAGTTACATTTGATTTAGGTTTTGCCAGTGGAACATCCTACTAGTTTTTTTTTTTTTTTTTAATGAATTCTAATGAAGCTGGATTGCTTAATGCTGTTCTGCTAGTATGATGGTTTTTCATTGGTTTATCACAAAATGCACCAAATTATTACATTGTCTTAAAAAAAAAAGTGCTACACCTGCATTTTGTAATACCTTTTGCAATATGTAGTGTCATTACATATTGAGGTGAAAAATTATTACATTGTTACATAATACGGCGCTACAGACCCAATGTTGAATGTATCATACACTGTTGAGCCGCATTATGTAATAAAAGTTCAAAATGTAATAAGAATGTCACGTCATCTTGTAATAAAGTCGCATTATGTAATAAACTACCTCAATGCATTATGTAGTACATTTTTTCGCATTATGTAGTAAGTTACTACAATTTGAGAAATTTAGTACAAAATGCACTTGACACATTTTTATTTTCAGGAAAATGCAATGTGCTAAATTAATCTTTAAACTGTGTGGTTAAAGTTCTGATTCCATTACCTGTAGCTCCTGTGACTAATTTCTTCTAAATTGCTCTGAAATTATATTAATTTGGATTGTTGTTAGATAATGAACCATGTTATTACATTTTAAAAAAAAAAAAGTGTTAAGTGCATTTTGTAATAAATTCCTCAAATTGTAATAACTTACTACGTAATGTAAAAAAAATGTACTATATAATGCATTGAGGTAGTTTATTACAAAATGCGTCAGTTTATTACATAATGCGGCTTTATTATAAGATGCTGTGACATTCTTATTACATAATGTGTCTCAACATACACTATAGCCATATAGCACTTTTTATTTAATTATTTATTCCCAAATTTGGTAACCTATCGGTGCTTTTATTCTGGGAGCATTTTGCTTGTAGACCAGTGTTTTCAGCCTGAAATGACCTCATATTCTTGGGAAACTCATTACTCTGAATACAGCAAAAATCCTCATACCTAGTGAGTGAAATCATCCCCTATAGATAAAAGTCTAATAAAAAGATATTATGTGAAAGTGAACCCAATAAAAGACATGATCTGACATTTACTTACCAGAAATTAAATTATATAATGACATCTCAATCTATAGGACCAAATACAACCCTGACAAAAAAAAGTCCAGCTTAACCCTGTGTTAGAGTGATGGGTGAAGTAATTACCCATCATGCCTCATGCCTACAGCACAAGCCTGGGGGAGCAGCGTATACAGGGTGAGTCAGAAAAAACGCTCTTTCCATTTAAAGAAATTGTACTGCTAAAACGGAAACACTGATTTTTCTTTTGACCATACAGTCATATTGATGTGGTTATTGAGCACGTCTGGTGATGTAGTCATAGATTTATTGCATTGCATAAGAGAGAGAAGGTCCATTGTTTATTGGGCACTGAAATACCTGCCAACACAATGTATGCCACAGTGAACAAACTTGAAATTGACAACAATTACAGGAGTCGGGGCTTTGCTTTCACACTCAGGACATAGGCCTACATGACAGTGCACAGGGAGTTTTCATCATGGCAAGACCACAGCGATTGCAGGTATTATTTCCTCATCGAGTTGTCTGTTTGGGTCAGGAGAGAGAGTGGCCACCTAGATCCCCGGACTTGACCCCCCTTGATTTTTTTTTTGGGGGGTATCTTAAAAACCGTGTGTATCAGACTGTTCCACAAACTCTTCAGGAACTCCGAAATCGCATCACAGCTGAAATCCAAGCCCTATGACGAACACGAATGGCGAGAAGAGCTGTGTTAGAGATGCGACAACGAGCACAGATTTGCATCAATCTGAATGGTAGCCAGGTTGAAGGTCGTGCTGGACGACTTCGTTGAGACAAAACATTTTGATGGCGAGTAAACATGCTGTAATGGTTGACAATTTTAATTTCATTCACGGTGGCATAAACTGTGTTGGCAGATATTTCGGTGCACAATAAACAATGGACATTCCCTCTGTTATGCTATGCCATAAATCAATGATTCAATCGCCAGACATGCTCAATAACCACATCAATATGACTGTATAATCAAAAGAAAAATAAGCATTTCCATTTCAGTGGTACAATTTCTTTAAATGAACAGAGCGTTTTTTTCTGACTCACCCTGTAGATCTGGGGTAGCTTCAGGTATTTGTCCAAAAAATGATGTAAATAAGTGGTGTGGCATTGCATAAGCATATGAAAACACAGTAAACATCTAAAATGGTAAAGGGCCATAAACACTGACACGTAGCTCCAAATATTTTCATTTCAATGTAACACTTCCTGATTTTAGTAGACTACCATATTTTATTCATAGTTTCCGCCACTAAATGGAGCAGTGTTGTGGCATGTTTGACCACCCAGTCCTGGCTGAGGGGAAGTGTTTTGGACAGAAAGTGATGCCAATTCAAACTCTATAAACCAAAACTTGTCCCAAATGACAGTTTCTACAGCACATAGCACAGCCTCGGAATGATGCAATTTCCACTTGGGTTCTGCGTAAATAGAAACTCAGGGGAAAATGCTCTATATTTACAAACTGATTTCAGCCAGAGCGAGCAAACTATGGGTGTGAAGATACATTCTCATATGAAATGTTGTTAAATTTATTTGGTAAAAGCACATCTATCATTTTTTTTTCTCCCCTATTCTCCTTTCAGTTGCTCTTCCATGTTGACAACGGAGCTGGACGAATCACAGCGGAGCACTTGCCTGAAGGCGACGGCTTCTGCGACGGCCAGTGGCACTCTGTCACCGCCAATAAGATGCGCCACAGGATTGAACTGGTGGTGGATGGGAGGCAGAGCCAAGCAGAGAGTCCCAACGCCCGCTCCAACATCTGTGACACCAACGACCCCATCTACGTCGGAGGATACCCCGGTAAAGCAGACGCAAAAACAGAAGAAAAACCAGAGTTATAATGTGATGTCAAACAGAAAACCACAGACACGCACTGATGGAAACGTGTGATACTTGTGTGTCTTTCAGCTGGCGTTCACCAGGCGGCTCTGTCCATCAGCAGGTCCTTCAAAGGTTGTATGAAAGACCTGAAAATCACTAAAGCATCCAAGACGTTGAATGTGCAGTTCAACAAAGCCCTGGAGATTAAAGGGGTCCAGCCTCTGTCCTGTCCTTCCCCCATCGCTGCCTGATCCAAACCACAGAGCCTCTCAGTTTGTCATTTTACATGATCTCAAGTGTCTAATAAGTTTACATGTGGATTTAGTCTCTTTTAATCATATTTATTGGTCCTAAAAGCTGCACTGACTTACCTTATGAAATGTAATGTGCTTAGCAGATCAGTGCCTGAAAAGATTAGCCCCATTTCCACTGAAATCTGGGTTAAAAAAAAAAAAAAAAAAACTTCCCTCCACTCCAAATTTTTCCTAGTACGGGGGTAGGACTTTTCAGATTACATGGAATTTTGGGGGGCGGGGCTATGTGCTGAAGAATGCTGATTGGTGGGACACATTTGTCACATTCCATTTGTTGAGTGCATATACAGAATGTATTCTTCAGCGCAAGGGTGTCCAAATTCGGTCCTCCAGGTCCAGTATCTTGCATGTTTTACATATTTCCCTCTTCCAGTACACACAGTTCAATTAATGATCAGCTCATCATCAAGCTCCACAGAAGCCTAAAGGCGTCCAGGTGTGCTAGAAGAGGGAAACATCTAAAACATGCAGGATACCAGACCTCGAGGACCAGATTTGGACACCCCTGCAAGCATATTTAGTAAATAGACCTCATCTAATATCCACTTCTTGTAGCTTCTCTTCTTTTGCCCCATTTTCCAAATGATCAAAACACAAATGAAGTGAAGTTAGAAATTAAATAAATAAGTTTGGGTGAACAACACTGCAAGTGTATTCCACCAATCAGCGTTCTTCTGCACATAGCCCCGCCCCTGAAGAACTCTAGTTAAGCTGAAAAACCCAATCCCTCCTACCAGGAACTTTTTTCAAGGAAAGTTTGGGGTTGAGAGAGTTTGTACCTGGTAACTTTGGTGGAAATGTGCTGTTTAAAGTTCCCGGTCAAGTAAAAGTTCCTGTGGTGGAAAAACAAAGTCTTGACAATGACATGGAAAAGCACTGAGAAAGTCAAGCTTTAAATCCCTGATCATGGATTCTGTGTGGGACACTAAGACTACGTTCAGACAGCAGGTCTTAAAGCACTATTCAAATTTTTTGGTGAAATCCGATTTTCTTGTGTGCTCGTTCATATTACACATTAAATGCGACTTCTATTAGTTTTAAGTATGAACTGAATGTGACCCACATGCACAAAAGAGGTCCTGATGTAATACATTACCACGCAAGTACGCACTGTGTTTACGAAAATAAATATATTTTTCCCACCACTCCTCCACCTGGGACGCAGAATTGTGACGTTTGTTACATTTCAGTAACGTAAAGGTCGGATAAATTCAACTTGGCCGTTCAGAAGTATCGGATTTGTGCTGATCAAATTGTCTTTAACAGACCGGATACAGGTCACATATGGGGAAAAAAAATCGGATTTAGGCCACATTTGGCTGCAGTCTGAACGTATCCTAAAAATGAGACCCTGACCTAATGTACAGTGAGAGGCTCTGGTCAATAAATATATATAATGGCAACAAACTAAGGTCTCAAAGTGTTCTTACAAATGGTTTCAGAGTTGGTCCAACATCATATCACACCAGTGTTAGTACTGAATATAGATTTTTGCTTGAACCGTACAATGTGTGATTTTGTGAAGAGAAAGTCATATTTGTTTTAGTGAAGTCCTCTAATATTATTCAGTTCCACTTTAAAGACTGTTAATCTGCTATGAATTTCATCACTTTTGTCCTTGATGAGTTTGGACTGAACTTTTTTTCATTAAGCGTATCTCCCACAGAAAAATGCTAACATACACGTCTTATTTTCTGTTTCTACTTGCATTAGTCATAACTTGTATTAAAGGTCATGATTATTACTTGACCTTTGTGAAAATCTGAATGCCAGCCCCCTCTGTTCACCACTATCACTGAATATTAAACTGATTATTATTAAGACGTGACTAGTTAAATATTTTACACGTTACATTCCACAGTGTATTTGGTTCAGGGTCAAATTCCACAATAACAGAAAATTACATTTAAAAAGAAAAACTGCAGTTTCCTGCTAGTTGTTTTTAGCATCTTTTGTTCTGCATGGTGTGGCTGAAGATATTTAATCTGCAAATATATTCTTTCTAGCATCACACAGATTGTCCTGTCCTTTTATTTAACACAGGAATGTATCATGTGCTCTTGGGGATCGTATAATGGGATACTACATTTCCATATTACCAGGCAGATTTTTAGAAGACATTATTAAAAGCCGTTCCATATGTCTCTGGAAATTATAATAGCTACTGTTAGTGCCAAGACCAACTGCACTCCTATATGTTCTGACATATTTAGCAGTAAAGTAACAGGGAAATAAAGATCTAAACAGCTGACAGTGACCATGAGCATCTACTGATCTAAAATGTTTAACTTTTGAGCCACTAATCTTATCAATATATAGAAATAAATCAGGTAAAATGCAGTTTCTCAGGTTTTCATGGTCATTATATGACCCATTTGGACGTTCAAAGGGTCCATAGCGAACGTGGAAACACTATCATGTGCTAAAATGTTGATTCTCCAATAAAACTCACATAATTTGACAGATTGTGGTGGTTATGGATACTTGTTTTTATGTTCGGTTAATGATATATTTTGCTGAATAAGTCACGTTTTATTCAGTTTTGTTATAGGGTCAAAACATGGCATTTGAAATCTCTCTGACGGGTATTTTAGAGACAATTTGACAAATTAGTGTTGCTAAATGACCCACACTTCTATTTTTGAATTCATTTTTGCTTTCATTTGTTTCATTTGTTTTCATTTTTGCTTTAGTTGGACCATAAGGGATTATCCAAAACAAGGAGGACTGAAATAAATGTTGGAATGACAATCAATTAAAGTTCGCTCTCTGACAGGATATTACCGTGTTTTGACCCTAAAATAACTTTTAAATTAACTCAACTTTTATGAAGATCAGTAAATTAAATATAGGAAAATACCAGATTTTCACTGAAAAATGCAAAATGCAGATGATATTATAAGAAGTAAAGGTTAGAGGAGGACAAATTACTTTTGAAGTAGCTATAAAAATGATTCTATTTTAAGTAAATACTGTATGTATAAATATTACAGTACAAATAATAACTCATGTTTAATGGTGAATTCTCTCAGTTGAGGGGATATGGAATCAGCACTGACAACCAGCAAAATAAATAAAGTACCAACTATTCTTAAAAATTTCTTTCAATAAATGGGAAAAAAAAAAAAAAGTTTTCTGTGACTTAATTTACTGAATGTTTCTCAAGCATTCTTTAAAGTTGTGGTTTTAGGTAGTTTTTTTTTTTTTTTTTTTTCTTTCCTAGGCAGGAATTTGTTTGATACCTTTGTTTCTTACCTTTTTTTCCAGCCACTTTAATTTTGCAGACGCCCTTTATCACCGCAGTGGTTTGATCCCACAGGTCTTTGTTCTCCCACTATGTTTCTTCTCATGTGTTTCTTCCGTCTATAGTGCATTAAGGGCTGAACATGCAAAAATAAAAGAGGAAAAAGACCAAACTGAGAGGGGATTAAGCAGAAAATGAACATAAATCATTATAGAAGTAAATGGAACATTGAGTTTTGTGCATTTTAAGGTTGAAAACAAAATTGTAGACACACATTCATATTATTATTATTATTATTATTATAAATATTATTAATATGTTAATGCCGGATACTAGACTCATTGTCTTAGGGGTTTCTTTTACCATGTTATACAACAGCACTTTCAGTTAATTTCCACTAGAGGGCAGTGTTTAACTATATAAAACCCAGACATACCTGTTGATGGAACTGCAGGTGTTTGGATCCATAACTTCAAGGTACTCTCTGAAGAAATTAGGTGAAAACACATGAAATAACAGCCAACATCCTTCTTATTGCGCATTCCTCTTTTATTTTCATGGTCCTCTTTACATAAGGTGAAGAATGGTCAGAGGTCAGCCCACTAAACCTTGTTAAGGGCACCCAAAGTGGAATGTATAGAAGACAGAATAAGCCTAACGTTAGATCATCTCAGTTATTTAAAGGAATCGACTCGGTATAACTCATCTCTGTTTGACACAGGACGTCACCTTTGAGGTTCTAGTGTGGACATTTCACAAACCCACTATTAATTAAGTCATTTCGGTGCTAGAATTTGCCTATACATCGGAGTTAAAACAGGCTAAAATGAGTCTGAAAGTAAACATTTTGTATTAACCACACCTTTTTTTTTTTTTTTTTTTTTTGCTGACAATGCAATGTGTAAAAACACCAGAATTATGTGATAACTCCGCAAAATGTAACAAAATTTCACTTCATATTGTAATAATATGCCACAATATGTACTATATCCCACTGCATTTTATAATTAAAGCAGTAGGAAGCTGCACTTTTGTTTTCTTTAAAGAATTATCTACTATATTCTGTAATAACCAGCCAAAATGGATGTGTTTTATCTGTGCAGCTTATATTTGTATCAACTGAACCACATTATATGAACAAAAGTATTAGAACACATTGAATTCAGGTATTTCATCATTAACAGCAAAATGTCATAATATTATTTTTATATTGCAATACACTGTAATTACCATTGTTATTTAATCTAGGGCTAATTAGGGTTCATTTTGTTTACACTCATCTAAAATACTCACAAAATGCCTCAGAGTTTGTCAGTGTTGAGAAAATAAGTCTGTCAGAGTTTTTTATATCATTATTTTAATCATTATAATTATTCTACATTTAGATTTCTGACATTTGTCACATTTGAACCTTAAAAAATCAACGTAATCCACAAGTAAGTGGTTTGATGATCTGGTTTTGTCAAATCTCACTCAGGAAAAAAAAAGTTATCCCTTAACCTTAACTCAAAGACCCAAATATACATAAGTAACCAAAACTACTGACTGATCTAAACTGTTTAATACCTGTTGATCCACTAATCCATGTAAATAACACTGGGTTACAAAAAAATGTTTTTTGCAAGTTGTCTAGGTTTTTTCAACTGGATTAGGACCATTTTGCACCGCTAAATCCAAAAATGACATCTGTTTTTCTCAATCAGGTCAGGTTTTTTTTGCTAATTTGATTTTGAAAAATTTGATCTTCTCACCAAATTGATTACATTTTTGTGTCTTTATCAGTTGATTTTTATATAGTTCTCACCCAAAATAGGTTTTAAGAGAAAAAAAAATCATTTGATCACTTGATTCCTGTTAGGTACAATGGTGTATTCACTGCAAATGTAGCAGAATACGTCAGGCTTATTTTTGCAAGATCTTCTAGTCGAAGCCGTTTCATTCACCTGTAATATTAAAAAAAAACATTAATAATAAATTGGCAAAAGTAAAATCTTCAGAACTCGTTTATTGCAAGAAATATTAAATAATTTTGTATCATATGATGTGAAAATGCCCATAAATGTAAGCAAAAATGCTAAAAAGCCAATATGTAGCATAGTTCAGAAAGTTGACCTGATTGAGCAAAATTAATGTGATTTTTGGATTCAGCACACCAAAATTATCCTAAATCAGCTCAAACAACTTAAACAATAAATTTGTTGTTGACCAGTGTAATTGGTGTAAAATACAGTTTGTCATCTTTTCATGCTCATCAGATATAACCCGTTTCATAGTCACCGTGGAAACACCGTCATCTTCTACAACATCGATTGACCAGAAAAATCCATGGAGTTGGATCAATGACAGTGGATGGATACACTAGGTTTATGTTCGGTTAATGATAGATTTAAGCGAAAAAGTCACTTTTTCTCAAGTTTTGTCTGTTTTTGGTATAACACGCCTCAAATATAATCTCAGCACGATGATTAAAGTACATGATCAGTCAAATAAATATAGGAAAATATCGGATTTTCACTGAAAAAAAAAAAAGCAAAATGGAGAGGATAATGATAAATGGTGATAAATCATTTAAGAAAGGTTAAAAAGAGAAAAAAATAATAATTTGGGAACTACCACAAAAGTAGCACTAGGTCTGTATGGATTAATTATTGATTTGACATTTATCGTGATATATATAAACAACTGAACATGAATATTTTTATCATAACAATACTTCAGGGTGAATGCTAAGCTGCAGATGTGATGCATCCTGATATTTTTGTCCATATACAGGGCGGGGAAGCAAAATTTACAATGAACATTTAGTTGTTTTTTCTCAGCAGGCACTACGTCAATTGTTTTGAAACCAAACATATATTGATGTCATAATCATACCTAACACTATTATCCATACCTTTTCACAAACTTTTGCCCATATGAGTAATCAGGAAAGCAAACGTCAAAGAGTGTGTGATTTGCTGAATGCACTCGTCACACCAAAGGAGATTTCAAAAATAGTTGGAGTGTCCATAAAGACTGTTTATAATGGAAAGAAGAGAATGACTATGAGCAAAACTATTACGAGAAAGTCTGGAAGATACTATTAAAGAAGAATGGGAGAAGTTGTCACCCCAATATTTGAGGAACACTTGCGCAAGTTTCAGGAAGCGTGTGAAGGCAGTTATTGAGAAAGAAGGAGGACACATGGAATTAAAACATTTTCTATGATGTCAATTTTCTTGTGGTAAATAAATTCTCATGACTTTCAATAAACTAATTGGTCATACACTGTCTTTCAATCCCTGCCTCAAAATATTGTAAATTTTGCTTCCCCACCCTGTAGTGTGAATTTAACCTCCCAAATATTACACAGCAATAGAGTTGTAGTCCATTCTGAATTCTAAATAGAAACATTAAACCAGCTTTTTATCCTATTTGTCTTGAAGCCACAGTCAAGGACTTCATGTTAAAAGTGGATCTGGAAAAACCCATTCACACTTTTATTTTTAACAGAGTTGACTAATGCAATGGTCTTTTGACGGGGATTCCTCAAAAAGAACTTCAAAAAGCACTAACTCAGTATAAAGCTGTAATTTTTTTTTCTTTAAACAATTATCTACTGTATTCTGTAATAACTGGCCAAAATGAAGACTGTGCAGCTTATATTTGTATCAACTGAACCACATTATATGGACAAAAGTATTGGGACATTCAGGTATTTAATCACTAACAGGATGTTGGAATGCAAAATGTCATAGTATTATTTAAATCAGCTTTTTATCCTATTTGTCTTGAAGCCACGGTCAAAGAGTTCATGTTAAAAGTGGATCTGGAACAGGGTTATGATAGTTTTGGATTTTTCATTATAGTTTAGTTTTATTTAGTTTTGACCTTTTTTTCCTCTAATTCAGTTAGTTTTGATCAGTTTTTAGAGCAGGTTTGTTAGTTTTATTAGTTTTTTGTTTTTTTTCTAAATGCTTAGTTTTAGTTTAGTTTTAGTATTAGTTTTTGTTTTTACCTCTACCAAGGAGGTGATGTTTTTGCCGGCGTTGGTTTGTCTGTCTGTCCCTGTGCAAGATAACTCAAAAAGTTAAGGACGGATTTGGATGAAAATTTCAGGAAATGTTGATACTGGCACAAGGAAGAAATTTTTTTAATTTTGGTGGTGATGGGGGGGGGCACTGGTCTGCCTTAGCGGAGGTCTGCGCTCTCCGAGTGCTTTTCTAGTTTCATATCTTTTCTCTTCTTCTCCGTCGTATTCAAATAAATCCCAGACAGGAATCTGGTGCTTTCTCCCAACTTTAGTCTCCATGTTTCCATGACGAGAAGTGATGGATCATGAAGTGTCATATGGTGCCACTGGCTAAAATAGCTCAAGTGAAATAAATCTATTTTGTATCAGTCTGACATTGACAAAGATGAAAACGAAGGGAATTATATCCATAATTTTTATCTGTTTTAGTTTGTTTTGTAAACACACAATACAGTTTCAGTTAATTATCATTTTTTCTTTTAATTATAGTTTTTATTTATTTCAGTTAACGAAAATGTTTTTTCAATTCTAGTTTTTGTCATTTTTTTAGTTTTCGTTAACGATAATAACCTTGATCTGGAAAAACCCATTCACACTTTTATTTTTAACAGAGTTGACTAATGCAATGGTCTTTTGACGGGGATTCCTCAAAAAGAACTTCAAAAAGCATTAACTCAGTATAAAGCTGTACATTTTTTTTTTTCTTTAAACAATTATCTACTGTATTCTGTAATAACTGGCCAAAATGAATGTGTTTATCTGTGCAGCTTATATTTCTATCAACTGAACCACATTATATGGACAAAAGTATTGGGACATTCAGGTATTTAATCACTAACAGGATGTTGGAATGCAAAATGTCATAGTATTATTTAAATCAGCTTTTTATCCTATTTGTCTTGAAGCCACGGTCAAGGACTTCATGTTAAAAGTGGATCTGGAAAAACCCATTCACACTTTTCTTTCTAACAGGGTTGACTAATACAACAGTCTTTTGACAGGGGTTCCTCAAAAAGACCTTCAAAAGGCATTAACTCAGTATAAAGCTGTAAATAGTCTCATATTTTGACATACTTTATTACAAACTTGCAGGGGAATATATTACATATTGTGCTGAGGCTGTTTAACTATAATAAAGTGTGGTGTTTTTACATACTGCTTTGTTGCAAATGTGACCAAATAAAAGTGTGTTGCTTTATTCTTCAGTTATAAACCCTTCAGCTGTGTCCCTTTTTCCACGTGTTGTAAATATAGGTGCACATACTCACTACTGTACCAGCTACAGTACATCAACGGTCCTGAAATGAAGAAAAAAAGTAAGATGTGCACTTTTGATCTGCCTTTATGTGAAAATTCCAGAAGTTGTGACTGACCTGAAGTAAGAAAACACCGAAAACCGACCAGACCAGTGTTAGACATGCAGAGGTTTAACCATGAGTCATCCCGCAAAAAGCAGCAAAGTTGGATCGAAAAGCTCATCTACGTACAAGCTGGTGTACTACTGCACCTGTTGGACCGTTAAAGCAGTGAGCAGAAGTTCTTTACGGAGTGCAGATGTCGGCTGTAAAACCCCCTCCTCAACCCCCTCTGTCCCTGTGAATGAGGTGAAATAAAACAGCTAGCTACAGCGTTAGTCTAAGTCTCATTTTTGGACATCAATCAAGGCATTCAAGCATTCCACTGTGTATATCACTGAAAAGAAAGCGACGGATAGCCTCTTCAGCTACCATAATAACATGAGTGTAGATAGTAATAGAGAAAACAACAAAGCCCGGCAGTGTACAGGCTTTAAAGTAGAAACCCTCCAAGAAGAGAAGCATTGTTTGTCCTCTATGCAGTGACAGCGCTGTCCTGGTGTCAGGTCCGGTGACTTATTGCATGCTGTCGGTCCTCTTCAACTCATCTGAGGTGGGTTTCAAATGTGGCAGTCCAGCAGTCGGGTCGGGTCGGGTCCAGTCCAGCAGACGGGGTTTGTTTGGTGTCCTCACCCGCCTCCCACAGCCACAGTCAAACACCTCAGGGTCCTTTTCCACCCGCCCCCCGGGGGGAAGCAGCTCTTCTGAGTGCGGGTCCTGCTACTCTTGATCCAGGCCTTGTCAGGACGACTGCATGAGGCCGGTCAGCCGTTTGCCCGTCAGTGACTTCCCCTGCGAGGAAATGGAAGGTTTACATGAGGTGAAGGTGACAGCTGTCAGAGCACCATCAGGCTGAAAGGTTTATACAGGATTTAGAAAGAAACGGGGGCAAAACATATGGAAAAGTCACCAAAAACAATAGTTAATCTCTTAGGAAAATTTTAAAAAGCAATGTATTTCAATGAATTCTATTTTTGTAGGAAATAAAGAAGGTATTAAATATTTTTGTGTAGAATTGATGAAATAAAATATAATTGTTAAATAGAGTGAAAATTTATTTAGCAACTGTAACAAAAGTATCACTGGGTCTTTATGGGTTAAAACAATGGCCACCAAAGTTTTTGCTCAATAAAGCAGTTAAATGTACAGTATTTGTCATGTGTGGTGTCCCATTTTAATTTTGAAGGTATTTTGATGGTATTAAATAATTATAATTTTGATGGTATTAAATATTTTTGTGTAGAACAAAACAACGGCCACCAAAGTTTATGTGCAATAAAGCAGTTAAATGTACAGTATTTATCATGTGTGGTGTCTTTAAAGTGTCCCATTTTAATTTTGAAAAATCATTGAAAGTATCGGTATCGGTATCGGATACAGTGACATCAGCTAAATCGAGCCACTTTTTGGTTAATCGCTTAGGAAAGTTTTAAAAAGTAATGTATTTTACTGAATTCAGTTTTTGTAGGAAATAAAGAAGGTATTAAATATTTTTGTGTAGAACTGATGAAATAAAATATAATTGTTAAACAGAGAGAAAATTTTATTTGGTAACTGTAACAAAAGTATCACTGGGTCTTTATGGGTTAAAACAATGGCCACCAAAGTTTATGCAAAATAAAGCAGTTAAATGTACAGTATTTATCATGTGTGGTGTCTTTAAAGTGTCACATTTTAATTTTGAAAAATTACTGAAAGTATCGGTATCGGATACGGTGACATCAGCTAAATCGAGCCACTTTTTGGTTAACCTCTTAGGAAAGTTTTAAAAAGCAATTTATTTCACTGAATTCTGTTTTTGTAGGAAATAAGGATGGTGTTAAGTATTTTTGTGTAGAATTGATGAAAAAAATATAATTGTTAATTGAAGGGTTAAATAGAAAGAAAATTTTATTTGGTAACTGTAACAAAAGTATCACTGGGTCTTTATGGGTTAAAACAATGGCCACCAAAGTTTATGCAAAATAAAGCAGTTAAATGTACAGTATTTGTCATGTGTGGTGTCACATTTTAATTTTGAAAAATCACTGAAAGTATCGGTATCGGATATCGGATACAGTGACATCAGCTAAATCAAGCCACTTTTTGGTTAATCGCTAAGGAAAGTTTTAAAAAGTAATGTATTTCACTGAATTCAGTTTTTGTAGGAAATAAAGAAGGTTTTAAATATTTTTGTGTAGAACTGATGAAATAAAATATAATTGTTAAACAGAGAGAACATTTTATTTGGTAACTGTAACAAAAGTATCACTGGGTCTTTATGGGTTAAAACAATGGCCACCAAATTTATGCAAAATAAAGCAGTTAAATGTACAGTATTTATCATGTGTGGTGTCTTTAAAGTGTCACATTTTAATTTTGAAAAATCACTGAAAGTATCGGTATCGGATACAGTGACATCAGCTAAATCGAGCCACTTTTTGGTTAATCTCTTAGGAAACTTTTAAAAAGAAATGTATTTCACTGAATTCTGTTTTTGGAGGAAATAAGGATGGTATTAAAATATTTTTGTGCAGAATTGATGAAATAAAATATAATTGTTAATTGAAGGGTTAAATAGGAAGAAACATGTATTTGGTAACTGTAACAAAAGTATCATTGGGTCTTTATGGGTTAAAGCAACAGCCACCAAAGTTTATGCAAAATAAAGCAGTTAAATGTACAGTATTTGTCATGTGTGGTGTCACATTTTAATTTTGAAAAATCACTGAAAGTATCGGTATCAGGTATCGAATAGGGTGACATCAGTTAAATCGAGCCACTTTTTGGTTAATTGCTTAGGAAAGTTTTAAAAAATGTATTTCACTGAATTCAGTTTTTGGAGGAAATAAGGATGGTATTAAATATTTTTGTGTAGAATTGATGAAATAAAATACAACTGTTGACTGAAAGGTTAAATAGAAAGAAAATGTTATTTGGTAACTTTAAATTGTGTGTTTGTTATGTTTGCCTTCCTTTGTTGTATTTTTGGTTTGCTCACTCTGTGTGTATTTTTCAAAATATGGACGAATTGTAATGGTGGATGTTTTTGTAACTGACTCTGAATAAAAAGACTGACAACAAAAATTATTAGACCATCAAAAGTCATCAAAAATAATGGTTATACAATCAAGTACTAACTCCTGTGTGTATCATGTGACTAAAACAGACAGAAAAGAAAACACAGAATTCTTAAAAGCACTGATTTTGTCAGTACAACGCCATAGATACTGATGTAAGAACTGAAGGGATTTTGGTTATTATCAAGAAAACATGGAAAATGTCTCGATATCAGCTCTGAAATTAAACACTTATGAGCTATTTTTGTTATCATTATATTTGCCCAAACAAATGTGCCTTTAGTTGTACCAGGCATTAAAATGAACAAGAAATTGAAGAAACAAAGGTGATCTAATAATTTTTTCTGCAACTGTAGCTCACCCAAATAGTAATTTGAAAAAAAATCTACTAATTTACTGACTATAGGACTGAAGACATTGGAATGCCAGGGTAAGATTTATTGTATATTGAGATTATGTCTCCTGAGATATATGCCTCCTTCTGTTCTCCTGCAAGCAGCTTCTTTGTTTCTGTTTGACTGCTGAAAAATTAATTAGCCCTAGTCAACCAATACCCAATATCTAGATGAACATTTCCCCATAGGGAAGACGCTAAAGCGAAAGAGCAGAAATAGCAAATAATAAAAGGAGTTACATCATGCCTACAGTACAAATGCATATGAAATCACTGCAACGACTGTACAATCAGGCACAGAATAACTGGTTTTCATAATTATTGAAGGTAAAACTGAAATGAGAAAAGACTCATTGGGTAATTATGTTATTTGGCAATTATGTTTTGCCCTGAACATCCAGTCTTTTAACCCCAAAGTGGTCCGCTTGGACTTTTTTTCTTATTTTGCCAATAAAAAGGTTAGAAAATATGCTGTCAGTGAGTCCGTTTGCCCATTTTTCCAGAGCACTTTATTTTTTTCCCATATCTTTCAAAATCTATCAATTATTTACACTTTACTGCATTTTATAATTCTGCTAAAACAGCTTTTTCTCCAGCCTCTAGTACAGGCATGGGTGAAATTACCGTAATGACCCAATAAAGTTTATAAAGCACAACGTCTCAGGTTTGAGAAACCGTTGGAATTTTTCCAATTACACAAACAGTGAAAGAGTTACAACCATTCAAACTGTATATGCGCAGGGTGTGTCAGCGATGACACGTCAGGTTTTAAAGAGTTAATGTGGGATGTGACCAGTGTCAGGGGCAGTAATTGTTTTTTTCCATATTTTTATTGATATATTTTCTTATAATTCTATCCTGTTGTATCACTGTAAAATGTCCAATGGATGAAAAGAAAGAAAAATCAATAAAAAGTGAGTTACAAAAAAAATGTAAATAAAAAAATAAAAATAAAAAATGTAATCAGTCATATCACAGATACTGCAGATACATGAACCCTTTATTCACTGTGTGTGAACGCCTTGTTTTAGCAGATTTGTGGACGTGGTTCAATGAAGCTGTTGAGCTAAATCTGTGCACAATATTAAAAGTTGAATGGTTTACAAGGAACAAAAGAGACTCTATTCATCTAGTTTTTGACTGGTTCTGCTAATCAACAAATTATTAAAACAAATGTGTATTTCTCTAAACAACCTGTCGTCTATAACCACCTAAACATACCAAAGAAGGTGGCCATGACATTAAAAATGTGGCTTTTCAGTCCTTTACATTTCATAATATTTTGTCACATTTAATATGTTGAAAAACTTTAAATAAGAGTTCTTGAAATAGAATTCAGTCGAGTATCATTGTGAGGTTAAACTTCCTGTCATCAGCAGTATTACACTTTAACATCCTTCCACATTGGCGTCACACTTCTTTCCCCCTGACAGTAACTACTAATCTGCAGATAATTACAAATCAAAACGTAGCTTCCCAACAACACAGGATATGACATTTGGTCAACACTATCTAATCACAACAGAAAATCTCATCCAATAGAAGTCATAATACATTAATAATGAGGACACTCACCACGCTGCGGGTGAACTTCTCCAGAGAGGTACGTCGACCCTGCTCAGTTTCAGGCTGAATGAGGAGGACATTCAAGACAAAGGAAGAAAAGGAGTTAGAAATATGTTAGAAATCACATTTGTTTGTTTATTTATTTATTTCCAATATTGCATTAAAATCAAACAACAAAAGAATTATAGGTAATACTTTATAATAAGTACACACTATGAAGCATTAGTTAAGCATTAACAAATATTTAATTCATTATTTATAAAGCATATTTCTGACATGAATACTCAGTAAATGGTTTATAAGCACAGTTACAATGGTTTTACTCATCATTAATAAGCTCACCTACAATATGCTGAACCCTTTCATGCATGAATTATGAGAACTTTGAGGTTTTTTTTCCCCGAGTGTTTTTACTCCTCTTTAGGCATGAAAAAAACAATGCAATTGAAATTTTTTAATGAACCTATTTTTCATGGAGTTACAAAAATGCCCACTCAGCTGGACACCATGCGTTTAATTTTTGAAGAAAAAACCCCCCCATGTATTTAAAACCCATCATCAGAAAGTGATATACAGTGTGAAAACTATGAAATAAAAACATTTTTCATGCTGCTAATCTGATGTTTTCTCACATTTTAACATACTCTAATACTAGTTATAACTAACTTCATGCAGACGATATGCAAAAAAAAAAAAAACAAAACAAAAAAAAAAAAACCTTTTTGATGAAGAAAACTGTTAATTACAGTCTAATAACAATTAGCAATTGTTTTAACACATGTTAGTGCAGATCAGGTTTATCAAAAACAGCAAAGTTACAGTAATGGAATGAATTACAGTTTATGGGATGATGCATAAGCGTCCACTTTGTCGACTCGTATGGAACTAAAACAACAAAACCCATGAATTTACAAGAGAACAGCTGTAGAATAACTGTCCACTGTAGTGACCATTATGCATGAAAGGGTTAATGATTGTATTTTCATACTTTAAAAATTATGGATTCAGCATTTAAACATTTAGTATTGCATCACTTACAAACAAGTTATGATGTGCATTTATGCTTGAAATTACACTATTCAGGCATATACTAATGGTAGGTGAATATGTTAGTGGGTATTTTATACTAACTCACACATTTATTTTCCAATGATGTCTTATAAACAGTTATTAATACAGGAATTCATTATTTCAGGTAGTTATAAAGTAAATGGTGTGAGCTCATCTTAAGTGCGGACTATCTGTGCCATATAAAGCATTTACAAATGACATTTAAAGGTTGGCAATGCCTAAAGACTCACAGAAGTCTCAGTTATTCTAACAAAGGAAACAAAATGCATGATTGAATGATGAATGATTATGATTATGAATGATGAGTAAAACCATTATAACTGTGCTTATAACCCATATACTAATGGCTATTCATGTCAGAAATATGCTTTATAAATAATGAATTAAATATTTGTTAATGCTTAACTAATGCTTCATTGTATGCACTTATTATAAAGTGTAACCAAATTATAAAAAAAGAAAGTCAAACGTTTGAAAAGGAGCGGGATGAAGTTTAACTTATAATTACATTACATTATTTAGTGATCCTCTTAATTAGAGCCATGTAATCGTATTTATATTCATCTAATGGTCCAAATTAAAAATCAGTTCAGGTAAAAACATTTGAGGAGCACGTTCCAATTAACATGGAGAAAAATATATGTATTATTATGCATTCTGCCACTGTCTACTGAAATAACAAACATACATATTCTTCTCTTCAGTGTCTTAATGAAGTCACATTTCATATATTCAGGGTCAACATGAAAAAATCCCAGCACATCCATAGGAATCTCAAACAACTAACACTGGCAAAACATGTTTATCTCCAACTGATGATGTGTTGTTATGTTGTTGTTGTTGTTGTTGTACAGGAAATTATGCATTTTCATTTGGTATATTTTATTTATGCATATGGTTCAGTAGTTCACATCCAACTATGTTCTATTTGCAGTACTTTCTTCTATGTACTGTATATATTTTTAATACATTTTCCAGTGGAGGCAGATATGTGAGACAGACAGAATAAAACGGAGTGACCTGTGAGGCTAAATACCAGATCGGCTTTTTGTTTGACTTAGAGCAAAGCACATACAGTTACAGATATTCTCCGTCTGTTTGTGGTCTGAGGTCAGGACGGACTGCTGCACACTTTGGATTACACTCTGTTTTCTTTGTGGATCTGCAGACAGTAAGTCTACACCCCCAGGTCCATAGATAAACTATCTGCTTCTCTGTCCTTAAAGGTTTGATTTATATCTGGGTTATAGGTGTATTTACACTTTTTAACCAATTATGAAAAGACACACGCTCTCCATCCTCCATTTTGGAACAATGACTGAGTTATGATACATTTACTTTATAAAGGCGTACAATGGGAACTGCATTCACAACCAGAGTGATCAGTCTCCTGTACTGAGCAAACTGTTCTTTTAAACTCATTCCAGTGTTTCCTGTGTAATACGTCCTCTGACTGTTCATCTCTCTTACATGTAATGTGTGTCAAAAGTTCAAAAACAGTCTTATCAGTTTTTATAGACTTGTTTACAGGGTGGGGAAGCAAAATTCACAATATTTTGAGGTAGGGATTGAAAGACACTGTATGACCAATTAGTTTATTGAAAGTCATGAGAATTTATTTGCCACAAGAAAATTTCCATAATAGAAAATGTTTTTATTCTATGTGTCCTCCTTCTTTCTCAATAACTGCCTTCACACGCTTCCTGAAACTTGCGCAAGTGTTCCTCAAATATTCAGGTGACAACTTCTCCCATTCTTCTTTAATAGTATCTTCCAGACTTTCTCGTAATAGTTTTGCTCATAGTCATTCTCTTCTTTCCATTATAAACAGTCTTTATGGACACTCCAACTATTTTTGAAATCTCCTTTGGTGTGACGAGTGCATTCAGCAAATCACACACTCTTTGACGTTTGCTTTCCTGATTACTCATATGGGCAAAAGTTTGTGAAAAGGTATGGATAATAGTGTTAGGTATGATTATGACATCAATATATGTTTGGTTTCAAAACAATTGACGTAGTGCCTGCTGAGAAAAAACAACTAAATGTTCATTGTAAATTTTGCTTCCCCACCCTGTATATGCAACAAACTAGACAATTAAAGAGCACGAAGAGTCATTTTGACCAAACAAATACATGCATGTACAGATACAAGCTTTTCATACTAGTAACTACATTAAACGGGTACAAATATGTGCACATATCACAGCTACAGCTTATAGAACTTATCATTCCCATTGACTTGAACTATTACAATAATAAAAATGTTCATGTTAGCTGATCAGTTCAGTTTAGGATTTTAAATTTAGGTTGATTTTTCTTCCTGAGTGACACTTGAGAGGCTGATCTCATGAAATCGCGTTGTATGTCACGCCAGTTCTTATGGCATTTGGCGTGCAATACGCTGGGGTGCCATTAAGGGTGAATATGGCAAATTCATGGGGCCCAGCATTTGTGGGGGGCCCATAGAGCAGTGGAGGGGGCTCAGTGGGTTAGGGTTAGAAGTTGTGATAAATTTCATGTAAGGTCCGATGTATAATAGAGGTATAGAAGCCATGAGATGGACGTTAAAAGCATGTAAAGTTTCAGTTTATCTTCATGACAGTTATGTTAGCCATGGACCGCACCGCCACGTACAAACCTCCTCCCCCGGTCCGACACATCGACAAGATACTGAATTTTATGAAGGGCCCACAACGTTTAGCTTTCATGGGGCCCATAATTGCTAGCGGCGCCCCTGGTAATACATACGCATTTTCTTCCTTTTGTGTTATTCAACGCCATGTGATCGCGCGTCAATTTACGTCAAGATCTCCGCTTCACATAACCCTAACACCCTAACCCCTAACCCTCAGTTCGTGGTATTTGACGTGGTGTGAACATACATGCGGAAAGCTTATAATGTGTACAGATAATACGCCAATTAAAAGTGGCGTGTATATTTATGCGATTTCATGATATTACGTTGCAGTTGAAGACACTAGATGGTTTCATGTGTTTTAAAATGATCATTTATGGTCAGAATGTAGCAGATATTTCAGAAATCTAAAGACAGATCATTTGAAATAATTCAAATGTTTAAATGATGTCAATGCTGAGTAAAATTATGAAAAGAAAAACGTTTTGAAAGGGTAGATGAGAAAGTAAAAAAAAAAAAAAAAAAAAAAACGAATCCTAAAGAGAAAATAATTGTTCATAGCAATGTTATTTATTGCAGTATAAAATAATCTGACATGTCATTATAGTTTTATAATCCAGCCTCCTTTTAACATTAAAACACCTGAATTCAATGTGTCCCAATAGAATACTTTGTCCATATGGTGTATGTCACGCTCCACCACACAAGTTTCTATTTACGAGAAGTTTGGAGAACATGCTGGGTTTTTTTTTTACCTTTATTCATCCAAGTGAAATGTTGGACAACCACTTCTAATTCACAGTCATGACCTATATACATGTAGGTTAAAACCCTGGAGACACTGATGCATTAAAAACAGTTTGATGGTTCAGTGTTGATACAGGTCAGTATATAAGCAACAGATACCATTTCAACTTCACCTGCAACAAAACCATGACCTGAAACACACTGTAGGTCTAAACTCTATCAGGGTTATATAGAGAGAAAACAGTCAGCCGGGGTGTTATCTATCATAGAACGGCCAGACCAGTCACCTGACCTAAATCCTGGGATGAACTGGGTCAAAAGATCAGAAAAAAGATGCATCTAAGTCTTACTAGAGTCATGGCAAAGCATTTCCACTTCAGTAGAGAAACTAACTGTGCAGATATCAGAGATTCACAGGCTCTTCTTGGTTTGGTTCTGTCAAATCTACAGTCGTGGAAAAAATTATTAGACCACCCCTTGTTTTCTTCAATTTCTTGTTCATTTTAATGCCTGGTACAACTAAAAGTACATTTGTTTGGAAAAATATAATAACAACAAAAATAGCTCATAACAGTTTAATTTCAGAGCTGATATTTAGCTATTTTCCATGTTTTCTTAATAATAACCAAAATCACTTCAGTTCTTACATCAATATCTATGGCATTGGACTGACAAAAACAGTGCTTTGAGGCATTCCATGTTTTCTTTTCTGTCTGTTTTAGTCACATGATACACACAGGAGTTAGTACTTGATTGCATAACCATTGTTTTCGATGACTTTTGATGCTCTACGAATTTTTTCCACGACTGTATCTTGTCTTTTTTTTGAAAGAACCAATATCCATTATGCTTCAAGAGCTCATGATAATTATTATCTAAATCAGAGTTTCTCAACCTTTTTTGAACCACGCCCCACTAACAGCATCATGAGCCTATTGCCCCCCCCCCCTCCCATGCCTGAAAAACTTAGTGTGTGTGTGTGTGTGTGTGGGGGGGGGGGGGGGGGGCAGTACGTAATTCTAAAAGTAACACAACGGACCTATATGACAAGGACATTGGTGGGTGTGGACACACCAGGAAACCAACTTATTTTTTTAATTTAGTACGGGATAGAGTATAATATATAATAACAATGAATATATCTGTAAATCAACACGATATTTTTATTTTATGTTTATGGAATGATGTCTCGTGTCATCTCACGATAATAAATAAACAAATCATTGTATTTGTGATTTAATGGAAAAACCCACATTACACACTTCTGTTTTTCAACATTTGGTAAATAGCAATAAAGTTTTGCACATAAGTCCAATGGAAAGCGACTACTGACTACCTGCTGCCCCCTGAAAACAAATTTGCGAAGGGGGGGCGGGTGGGTGTGTGCTGGACGTTATGCACCCCCCCCCCACTCACAGACCTTAATCCGTGAGAGGGGGGAGAGTATGTGCTGGTTGATTTATAATGTTGTGATGTACAACTGTAGTCGCTAACGCACCCCACACGCATAACCATGTCACTCACTCGCGTCCCCCTGGGAGTGTCTGCGCCCCCCAGTTCAGAACCACTGATCTAAGTGTTCCAAGAGTTTGGACTGAGTTGGGGAAGTTAGTCTTTAGTTTTGCTGCCCCCTAGTTGTTGCTGACCTCAACTGAACTGCACTTTAAAAATTAGTCAAACTTTTTGTGCTTACTAAATTATTGTCTGTTTTAATCTATTATTATTATGTATCTTTTAAACTTGTATTCATTCATGGTGTGTGCTGCTGACCTCTTGGCCACGTTGCCCCTGTAAAACAGATCTTAATCTTGATGGGACTTCTTCTGGTTAAATAAATGTTTAATTTTGAAAAAAGGGGGTGTAAAACTGTTAGCTCTGCTAAGGGAGGATTTTTTTTATTAAAGTTTAACACTAAGTTTTTGTACTGCTATCTTCACATTTGGTGTAAATAATTCCTCATCCTGTTAAATTACCTACTTCGTTGCATATAAACAAAAGGAACATGCATGTGTCTCAGATCTCAATATGGTGTGTATTAAGTCCACACAACATGACACAAACCAACCCTAGTGATGACGAAAAACACACATACTTTCTTTCTTGCCATCAGCAGGTCCTGGTACACGTTGGAGCGGAGGAAGCGTGTATAGCTGTCGCTCTTCATCAGTTTGTAGATATGATCCTGAAGGGACAGAGAGGAAAAAAAACAACACATCTGTGTAATATTCTCCAGCTCAGAGTATTTCTATTTTGTGTAAATATATATATGTATATATAAAATATGCTAATGATGTGTGAAACTTGCCAATTCAGAGTAAACTAAACACAGCAGTCACTGAGGGAGGAGGATGACAGTTTCACATTTCCAAGTAACTGACAGGAATAATATTTTTATTTAACGCTTCCCCTCAGGCCTGTAGCAGAAAGAAATCTGATAGACACCCCCTACCTCTAATACTCCCTCCCCCCGCCCTTTATCTGTCTCCCAGCATACCATATCTTCTAGAAATCACTCAATAATATAAACCCATTAGTTGATATTGCTGAAGCGTGTAAGAAAGACAAATGGGGCAGACAACAGTGTGAGATAGAGTGCTTCAGCTTTGACACTGATCACCTGAAGAGATAAATTAAAAGTGAAATATAACCACTCTGAATGGTAGAATATGGACTATAAGAGAGGATGGGGGTTAGGTTTTGCATCGACAGTTGTATATTTGGCCTCAGTTTGGAAAAGTTTGTATGTGAGAAAAAGATGATGATGCAATGAACTTTAAAAATGCAATAATAAAACCTGATTCTGGGAATGAACAGAGAAAAATTATTATGTGAAGCATTTTTTCCTGAACCTGCTTTATCCTCACTAGGGTCACGGGGGTCGCTGGAGTCTATCCCAGCTACCTATGGGCGAAGGCGAGGTACACCCTGGACATGTCGATAGTTCATCTCAGGGCTGACATACAAAGACAAACAATCACTCTCACATTCACACCTATGGGCAGATTTAGATTAACTGATTAACCTATCAGTGCATGTCTTTGGATAGTGGGAGGAAGCCGGAGTACCCGGAGAGAACCCATGCAGATACGGGCAGAACATTGCATCTTATATCCTGCTGTTGTGCCCTCGGCTTTGTCTGTCAAGCACTTTGTAAACTTTGTTTTAAAAAGGTCCTATATAAATAAAGCTATTATTATTATTATTATTATTATTATGCAAACTCCACACAGAAAAAAGTCATTTCATTTTAAGTAAATTATATCTTAATTGCATATTCCAGCTAATACTGAGTAGTATTTAATAAGCAACAAGCTAAAAAAAAGGGTTTGCATGATTGTTTTTATGATTTTACAAGTAAGACCACTTACTGTTTTCTCTTAAATAACTGTGCTTTCACTGTGTGTGATGGTCTATCTATCTATCTATCTATCTATCTATCTATCTATCTATCTATCTATCTATCTATCTATCTATCTATCTGGGCCCACACTTCAAACAGGGTTTCACCTCACTACACAACTCAATGTAAACCTATAAAAGAAGAATTTCTAATAAATGTAACAGTTTAAATTTAAGATAAGACTTTATTGAACCCACCATGAGGAAATGTAACAGTTTACAGCAGCAATATGCAACACACCAGTGCAAAAGAAAGGCAGGTAGAAATAAATGTTCTTAAAAGTCTAAATACTGAAGTATAAAATTTTAAGATATTTACAAATTCACATAGAGATTGCACATATGTGATATGAGAGTGGTGGAGGGTCACTGTTTCATGTGATATTACAATAATGGATATACAATTATAATATTTTATAACATTTCTACTGTTTGCATTTATGCAGTTCACAAACTCCTCCCATGGGCCAGATTGGACCATTTGGCGGCCTAGTTTTGGCCCACGGGCCATATGTTTGTCACCCCTTACTTAGATAGGTATGCTATGAGGCTAATGATATGTGAGCTCCTGACTATGATCTGCACTCATACTTTACTTCATGTTGTGACTGATTGGACCAGTGTTTGTGTCAGTTCCATCCTCCATTCACAACAACAATAGCTTATTTAACTTAGTCAAACTCTCCATCAGTGCTGCTGTGATCTACTGTCAGCAGCTTGTTATTCTTTATTGTTAGTGATGTGATTAGTTGTGTCTTTGTTGATTTGATGTTACGGAGGTAATTGTTTCCCTCCTGAAAATCAGCCAGCCGCAAACAGCTTTTGTACAATCATCTTGTTTTGTGACAGTAGGCGAAGAGGTGTTCCTCCTGAGTGTATTTTGGTTTGGTCAGTGAAGTTCAGGGTGTGGAGGTTTCAATAGGTCTATTGTTTCCTATTTTACTACTCAGATGAATGGGTAAAAGGCTGAGGATGTAGTTCATTGTTGGGATTGTAAAGCCCCTTTACATGACCATATAAATCTGATAACTGGGAAAAATCAGACAATTATAATAATAGGATGAGGCGTTTACATGCACTTCAGAAAAGTGACAATCTAAAAACCCCAGTTTAAGCATTTCAGTCCATTATTAGTTCAGAATCTGTACATATATTGTGACGGTAGACCCTATTGTCATCTTTGGCTTACATTTGATTAGGGCCACTGGAAAAAACAGAAAGAACATCCAATATATTTTTTTTAGTATTCTGAGAAAAAAGTCAGAATTCTGACTTTAATCTCAGAATTCTGACATTTTTCACAGAATTCTGACTTTTTTTTCATAAAATTCTGACTTTAATTAAAAAAAAAAAATAAAAAATAAAAAAAAAAAAAAAAAAAAAAAAATATATATATATATATATATATATACACACACACACACACACACACATATATAGACAGGACCTTTTTTTCCCAGTGGCCCTAATCCTCTTCTGTACATTTGACTACATGACCTCTGTTTTCTATAATTTTTTTTTTTTTTCACAAGTACAGACGTAAAAGAATTAAACAAATCATATTCATAGGTATTCGTGTATAAAGACAGAATATCAGGGGGAAATCCAGGTGTGGAAATCTAATGTCTGATAATCATAAAATGGCTGTTATCTAATAAAACATATCCAATTATAATGTTTACATGATCACCTAAACAATCTGACAACTCCAAAAATTGGATAAAGATGGATTTTTCGTGTGCATGTTGTGATATTGGGCTGTGCAGTAAAAATACAACTGAGTTTTCTCTGGATTGTTTGGGGGGTTTTTTGTTGTTGTTTTGAGTGACATCTGTCATTCCCATTCTCTCCCTTTGTTTCCTGTCTATGTAAAATCACCTTGTATAAATCTCATGCATAACTTGTTTAGGCGTCTCCCCTTTCCCATTACTATGAATCCCTCTGTTTTCCGTCTTGTGCGTTCCCACCTGTGCGTCCTCGTAGCTGTATCTGCCAGGGTCTTTCAGGTTCTGACTGGTGCGTTCGTAGCTGTGTGAGTCCAGGTTGATGGAGCTTGGTGCACCTTCTGCCAGGAACTCAGTCCAGATATCCTGAGCCCTCTGAGCCACATCCTGCTGGGGCATCCTCTTCAGATCCTGCACCGACAGCCAGAACCTGCACCGAAACATCACATCCACGTTTAACCAGATATGGTTTACTCCTGTCAGCAATGTGATCCATTAGAACAGGGGTGTCAGACTCATTTTCTTTCAGGGGCCACATTCAGCCCAATTTGATCTCCAGTGGGCCGGACCAGTAAAATAATAGCATAATAGCCTATAAATAATAACAACTCCAAATTTTTTAAATGCAAAAAAATAACATTAAATTATGAAAACATTCACATCTTACAAACTATCCAAACAAAAAAGATGTGAATAACCTGAAAAAACAGAAATTTCTGAAGAAAAATAAGAAGAAATAACAAGAAGAATAATTTGATCAATATTATGCCTTAACTTGTGATTTATACATGGGCATTACAGATCAGATCTGCTGTGGTGTCAAAAAATCAGTATTTTAATCAAAAGTATTCAATTTGTATTCAAAGTATTTAATCTGTGTTCAAAAAGTATTTAACCTGTATTCATTTGCATGCCAGAAGTTATTCTTAGTGTAATGTGTGGACTGTACCAGAGCAGCTGACTTTTTTTTCCTGGGAGACCCACAAAAGAACGAACACACGAAGCCATCGAAAGAACACGTGAAATTGTGGAAAGTTACAAAATGGGGCAGGCAGAAAGAGCATGTGAGCTCATGGAAAGTTTTGGCGAACGTGGTGCACAAGAGAAGTACACGCGAGTGGAAATTTTGGACATTCTGGGAAATAATTTACATTTTCTGGGAAAAAGTTTAATATTAATATATGATAAAATAATACTGGAAAGTAGTTGCATATGTGTATTTTCTGACAAATCCTAACTGACACTAAAAAACCATACCCTATCGGAGACAAGCTAAAAAAGGGGGTTTCCGACGTGACTAGATTAATGTTCAAAATATGATAAAAAATGGGTATGGTTTGTAGCTAAACCCAACTTACTTCTGACAATCTAAAAATGGTCTCCCGGGGTGAAAAGTCAGTTGCTTCTGCAGATGTCAGCTCAGTGTTTATCTTTTGTAAGAATAAACACTCCATGCGGCTCGAATTCTGCTCGATCTCCGACTTTTGCCTTGACTCTGTGTGTATTTATTCAATGGAGCTTCACAACCTAGACAGAGCTATAAAGATATAAATTTTCTGAAATATAGTGTGGAAGAATTCCAAAAGGGACCAAAGACATCTCCCATCTGCGGCAGTAAATTTTTCACGACACTACCAAAACACAAAACAGGCAGAACGTTGTTAAAATTACGCTTATTTTTCTTTAGACATTTCAGGTTGTTCATATTTGTTCAGGTTATTGACGTTTTATTATTAAAGGATATTAGAATTTAATGTTCTTTGCAGTAAATCAAAGAGAAAAAATTGGTGATGTCATTATTTACAGGCATGATATCAAATTATTTTTTTCACATTAAACCAAGAGGAAAATTTGGAGTCATTATTTCTAGGTTACTATACTATTATTTTCGAGTTTGACGCCCTTGACTGTTAATATCTTCTGCACTTTGCAAATTCATCCCATGGGCCAGATTGGGACCTTTGGCGGGCCAGTTTTGGGCCCCGGGCCACATGTTTGACACCTGTGCATTAGAAGTACCACGTTGGATAGAATATTCTTACTATGCTTTTGCTGTTTAGTATCCATAGATCAGCTCAGTCTAAAAAAAGCTTTAAAGACTTCCCAAAACCTATTTTCACTGACCTGCTTTCCATGTAACAGGTATGGAGTTTATCTGATGTACTTCATTTTGTATCTGTGGAAATGTGTAGCCTTTGCAGCAATTTTAAAAGGTAAAAAGAGTACTTTCTTTAGCTACTTACTAAAAAAAGGTTAAAAAATACACTTTATTTGGCGTTTGCACAAAGCACTGATTTTTACATTTGAGAATTCAGTGCGTCTACTGCAAAGAACTGTGACAACACAGACAACAGATGAGACAGGCTGAAAAGGTAAAGGGGGATAAACCGAACACATGGGTTTGAATATTAATGGTACAAGATTCTGCAGAGCACAGTCCATAAAGCTGTAACATCTTTATGGAGATGTGCTGCTGCCAAAAAATTCATTTTTTCCCCTAAAAGGATACATTTTAAACTCATAAAATGTAGGTTTATGAGATTTGCAAATCATTACATTCTGGTTTTATTTACCTTTGACACAATAACACTATCTTTCTCTGGAAACAAGGTTGTAATTTCTTGTAATAACTTATAATAAACAAATTTCACATATTCATTTTAAAAACTGATAAGTGACATATTACAAAAAATAAAACAATGTCTTGAAGGGGCTGTATTTAGTATTTCTTCTTTCAAAAACTGTACTATAATATTGCAATGTATTGGACTGTAGAGACATGAACTGAATATATTTACGTCAACTGTCTAGTAGATTTATGTGACTACTAGAGGGAGTAGTGAGTCACTCTGGCGGTCTCCAACATTATAATAATTTGGGATTTTTCATTATAGTTTATTTAGTTTTGAATTTTTCCCTCTAGTTCAGTTAGTTTTAATTAGTTTTTAGAGCAGGTTTGCTAGTTTTTATTAGTTTTCGTTTTTTTCTAAATGCTTAGTTTTAGTTTTTTCATATCTTTTATCTTCCTCGCCGTCATATTCAAATAAATCCCACACAGGATTCTGCTACTTTCTCCTAACTTTAGTCTCCATGTTGCCGGTAGAATGGGGACGAGAAGACGACTCTAAACGACAAGTGACGGACTGTGAAGTGCCGTACGGTGCCGTCAGCTGAGTGAAATAAATCGATTTCATAGGGAATTTTGTCCATAATTTTTATACATTTTAGTTAGTTTTGTAAGCACTCAATACAGTTACAGCTAGTTATCATTTTTAATTATAGTTTTTATTTATTTCACTTAACGAAAATGTTTTTTCAATTCTGGTTTTCGTCATTTTGTTAGTTTTCGTTAACGATAACCTTGCTGGTCTCCCATGGTGAGGAAATCTAACACCGTGGGGCCTTTGACTAAAGTATGAGAAAATGACCAGATGGGATGAGAACCACTGAGAAAGAACTTTTACAGTCAAAGAAAATGACAAATTATTACGTGATGTTATCATCTTTTCTAAGTTATCATTTATTGATCCATGGTTCAGACTAAACTGTGACACTTCTGACCTTGTTTGGATGATTCCAAACAGATCTTTACTGCAGCTACTGATGACACAAACCTATAGAAAACAGAGAAGACTGTGGTTTTACAGCGTTTTCTGTCTAAAAACAGAGCTAAGCTAACAGAGCTATAATGTAAACGATCATCTGAGTGGAGATTACAAAACTGTTATTTTGACTGATTGTCCAAATAAGCAGTTATGAGTATTTGTTTGAAGGACAAAACTTGATGATACCATAATACAGATGTGTGTGAACAGGGATCTTTATACTTTATTCAGTGAGTTGTACAGTCTGTGATTCCATAGTGTTGGTTTGTAGGTGGTTTTGGTCTGAAGTGTGTTCTGGTACATTACTTCTCCCTGATGTTGAGAATTTGGAATATCATGACGGTGGTGGCGCCACAATAACACTAGTAAATGACACTATTGGTGTTGTTGCTATATATTGTTGTGTTGTTATTATCATTATCATTATCATTATCATTATTATAAGACTTATTTTCCCTCTCATCCCCCCTCCCATTCTTACTTTCATTCACACTCCCCTCTTCCCCTTTTCCTTATCACCCCTAATCAGTCTATAGTTGCTCTTAGTTGATCTTTTTCATTGTAATACAGGGTGACACAAAAAAACGGGAACTTTTTAACAATCCAATAAAACCAAGAGTGATGGAAGAAAAATATTTTATTCATAGTAATTGAAACTTTAAAACATGCCATTTAAGAAACAATGATGGAATTTTTATTTTTTTTAAATTACAGGGTGACCCAAAAAAAACGGGAATTTTTGAAGTGCGTATTGGCAGACATGAGCAAGTGGCAGCACTGCGAGACAGTGACCTCGAGCAAGTAAACACACCCCCATTTTAGTAACCATTGGCGGCTGTGCGAGAATTGTTCGGTAACCGTGTGATCTCAAGATTTGGTAACGTTCCCTGGCCCCCTAGCCCGCCAGATTTGTCCGTTTGTGATTTTTTCTTGTGGGGCTATCTCAAAAGTAAAGTGTACACGACTCGACCAAGAACTCTGGATGAGTTAAAACAGAGAATTCAGGATGAAATTCACAGTATCCCAGCTGAGATGTTGCAGCGGTCAATGAGGAATCTCAACAGCAGATTTCAAGAATGCATTCGTACAGGAGGACGCCATCTACAGGAAGTCATTTTTAAAAAATGAAAATTCCATCATTGTTTCTTAAATGGCATGTTTTAAGGTTTCAATTACTATGAATAAAATATTTTTCTTCCATCACTCTTGGTTTTATTGGATTGTTAAAAAGTTCCCGTTTTTTTGTGTCACCCTGTATAATGTTGTCATTGTTGTTTGTCACTATTTTGTCATTGTTGTTTTTGGTTTGTTTATTTGCATTTTTCTTTTTTTGTTTATGTGTTGTTGTTTTTCTGTCCACTATGTCTTGTTAACTGTATCACTAATTTAAAAAAAAAAAGATAATTTGGAATAGCAATACTACATTTAACCCCTTTTTAAGGTATAGACCCACCGTTAGCTTCCAGAATGTCTTCAAAGCTCCTCAACATTGGGCCAAAATCAGCACAGTGTGAGTGTCACATCATTTTCATCCAGTTAGAGCCCACTCCCAGTCGGGTTCATCTGTCCTGTATCTGTCTTTAAAATGACTATAATCATTAAGGCTTCCTCAGGAACACAGTTATGAGGAGGTCATGTCCTGTATGAACCAGCAGAGGCAGCGGAGATCCACTGACTGAGTCCCTCTGATATTAGTTTGTATCTGTATTGATCTGTGGACGGTTCAGCAGTAGACAGAAACACCACTGGGGTCTGCTCCTCACACTCTATATATGTATGTGTGTGTGTTGCCGTTCCAGAAGGTTGCTCATAAAAGAAAAAGCAATTAAAGGTCGGGAAAAGGGAACGAGGTAGAGAGAGAGATAGGGGTGAGGAGTGGGATAGCCGAGGGCCAAACGGCGATAAGGATGTATGCTCTGAGTCTCTCATATTGTGTGTGTTTTTATCTACCTCTGTAGCTCTGAGGTGTCATCCTCCTTCCATGTTACCCACTCACTGTTCATTTCCACACTAGTGTGATTTGTAACCGGAATCTTTCACATCTTTCTTTGTGACTTTATAGATTCTCTTGCTGTGTAAAGCGTTGTTAACCCCGCTGTGGCCCATGAAACTGTGTGTCAGTATAAAGAATAGCTAATATACTTGGACTGTCAATCAAAAAGGGATCACATTACATGCAAATACAGGTGGTAGAAGCGGTTTTCTGTTTTTCTCTCTAGGATGTTCAGCTGAATGTGTACTTAGTGCCATTAAAAACACACGGGTCAGAATAATATGTATGTTTGGAGATATATTAAACTAGAAAATCACTTGGAGAGCACAGACCTCCCCCAAGGCCGATCAGTCCCCCAAATCACCACCAACATTTAATCATTTGTTCCTTGTGCCAGTATCAACATTTCCTGAAAATTTCATCAAAATCCATCCATAACTTTTTGAGTTATCTTGCTAACAGACAAATCTCGATGAAAACACAACCTCCGCCGTTCCTTGGTGGAGGTAATTAATTGGTGAGGGGTTAGCATCATATTAAAGAGGGACGCATTGGTCATCAGAGAATGAATTAAGGACAAATTGTGATCATCTTAACATGTTTATTCAGTCACTGAATACAGGTACTGGAAAGTGTCATCATTCAATACACGGGAAAGTCAAAATCTTACCAAGTGTATTTGTCTCATTTCCAGTCAAAATATCTAATTTAAACTAAGACATAATCACCTAAAGAGTAACTTTTCAGTGAGATATAAGAACTGATTTTTAGAGATCTTGAAAATCTTTTCAAGAAATCTTACCAAGATCATTTTCACTTGTTCCATTGGCAGATTTTTATTGCTTAATTCATTTTTTTTTTTTTTTTTTTTGCTTAATTCAAGCAAAAAAAAATCTGCCAATGGAAAAGTGAAAATTATTTCGGTAAGATTTCTTGAAATAAGATTTTCAACATCTATTGTCTAAAAATAAGTTCTTACATCTCACTGAAAAGTTACTCTTTAGGTGATTATGTTTTATTTTAAATTAGATATTTTGACTGGAAATGAGAAAAATACACTTGGTAAGATTTAGATTTTTTCAGTATACTGGGTGTGTCCACCTCTGGCTTCCAAACAAGCAGTGCAGCGATTAAGAATGAAACTGACAAGTGTCATGATCCTGTCCTAAAGGATCCGATCCAATCTGGCACTCAGACGACTGAATGTACTGCAATGACAGCGCAGACAGCGAGCGACTTCTGTTGTATTGTAAGTTGTGGCATTTTGAGCTGGCAAAAACATTTTGGCGTTTTCTTTGCTGCCTTTATATCGGCTATTGACCACAGCTACAGTTACCAGTCAAATGTGACTCTGTAGAAGAGATTTGACTCAATGTCCAACATTAAGGGATTAGTCCAAACGCTGACGTCACACGTGTAGGGACTGAAAAAAATACAGCTGTTAACCGTGTTACTCATCTTGTGAGCAACATATATAAAATAGGCATCTGAGCAAATCATTTTCTGGAAAATGCACCACATGTTTGGACTGTGCGTTTTTAATGGCGGTACATATACTATCATCATGTGCATGTATGTGTTTTTACTAATTTTGTCGGTTTATCAGTTTTTCAATCTGACATTTTTCACACACTTTTACACAAATGAATGTAAAATTCTGCAGTCTGCTCAGATGGTTAAACTCATTGATATTCTGTTCTGCAGTTCGACTCCTCTGTGCTGATATTGCCTGCCCGTATTCCCAACAGGAATCACCAACGTTTCATTTCATCTGATTTCTTTAAACCGTTTTTGCTCCGTCGTTGTTGAGAAAATTTCAGCCACGTACAGTAATTTGAAGAATGCAGATTTATCTTGGCACGTAAAATGCAGCACATAATCATAATTTCAAGTGAGAAGGTAATACCATGCAGGATCCTTCTGCTTATGTCTCTTGTGTTTGAAGTTTTAGGTTCATACTGTGGTTTTGTTTGTGTTTTCATGACACGTACCTTGGAAATGGGACACTTATCTTTTCCTTCACATGTTTTAAATGTGTAAAACGGCTCCAGTCCTAAGTTGAATGCCAATGGGGTATCGGTTTTTTTTTTGTGTGTGTGTGTTTTCATTTTTTATCAGTACCTGCCTCGGAAACCACAAGAGAAACTGTGCAAAAGCTGCTGCTGATACGGCTTTAATTTTTCACTCGTACCTCAAAGAACAGCAGATTATTTATTTAAACGTTTTATGTGCTTACCGCAGATTTTCAGAGCTAAACTCTGACTCCAGGAACTTGAGGAAGAGATCCTGTCCTGCCGGGTCCTTCAAAGCCTCCTCCAGAGAGAATCCCCACTTCTTCACCCTCTGCTGACTGGGCTCCTTACTGGGAGAGATGGGAGAGGATTCAGAGGGAGATAGGAAGCGAAACCATCCACCTGAAGCGGCTGCAGGGAGCTCCAGATTAAAATAAGATTAGAGGAGATTAAATTACAGCGAGAGGCACGCTGTGGGGAAGGCTGACAGATGAACACAGGGGAAAGGAGAAGACATTCAAACAGTCTATGAGAGGCTGTCGTTCGTCTGATATTGGTGCATAGAATGTTGATGTGAAATCCAATCATTTCAGACTCTGTAGGGAACATTCTGCACCAGTCCTGCAATTAATCAATTCGTCGGAGTTATTAAGCTACATTAGGCACAGTGATTATACGTCTGCAGTAATTATTTTCTGCATAATTCACACAGGCCTAGATTTCAGAGCAAAGTGCAACTTGTTGAGGGTTAAAGCCACTTTTCTCCTAGTGAACAATTCAGCAGATGATCAATAGTTTCAATAGTCTGACAACATTTTGACCAAACACACAGGGATAACAGCAATGAATTAAATCAAATTTTATCTATATAGCGCCAAATCATGGTAGATGGACTGCACTTATTTAGTGCTTTTCCACACCTTTATGGTGCCCAGAGCGCTTTACAAACCCTCATATTCACCCATTCACACACAAACTCATACACCAGTAGGCAGCTGCCACCATGCAAGCCCCTACCTAGGCCCTACCTAGGGGAATATAGGGTTCAGTGTCTTGCCCAAGGACACTTCGACGTGTGGACAATTAGAGAAAGGACTTGAACTGCCGACCCCTCGGTCATTGGACGACCCACTCTACCACCTGAGCCACAGATGCCCAAAGCCTAACAAAAGCTATCTCATGACACTTTACATATAGAGTTGGTCAAAACCAGACTCATTGGCCAGTTTCTAGAAACCCAACAGAACCCTCCAGGAGCAAACATTTGGTGACAGTGGTGAGGAAAAACTTCCTTTTAACAGGAAGAAACCTGGAGTAGACTCCGACGCCTGGAGGATGGTCATCTGCTTTGACTAATTGGGGTTAAAGAGAGAGGGTAAAAGAGGAGAGAAAGAGAGAGAGAGATGGGGGGGATAAGGGGAGACACATGGATGCACAGCAAACACTAGTCGCTTTTCCATTGACCCTCAAATTGCGCGAACACAATTTGCACAAAAAAACTTCCCTAATGGAAAAATGACAATTTCGCCAAAACTTGTTTTTCAATGAAAAGTTTTTGTGTTGGCAAGAGGTGTTTTTTTGGGCATAGCGCAAATGGTATATCATGCAAAACTGCAATGGAAAGACCTGTTTCCGCGACTAGAGTCATGGATGTTGACATATGTGTTTTAAAAGAAACATGGTGCAGTATGTGTGGACACACCAGGAAACCAAATCCTTTTTTAATTTAGTACAGGATAGAGGCGTAATATATAATAATAATGAATACATCTGTAAATCAACACCATATTTACATTTGTTGCCATGTTTATGGAATGACTTCTCGTGTCATCTTGTGATAATAAACAAACAAATGATCGTATTTGTGATTTAATGGAAAAAACGGCATTACGCACATCTGTTTTTTCGACGTTTAGTGAATGTTAGTAAAGTTTTGTGCATATGTCCAATGGAAAAGTGACTAAAGACTCTTCTGACCGTCATAAGGAGGAATGGTTGTGAATGAACGTACTTTAGCGATTATACATTTGATAAAGTATGTAAGAATCAACAATGAACTCCAAACACACACACTCTGTTCTGGAAATATTAAAATTCCTTCATTGTCATGTCATGGTCAAATTAGATCAATAAAAACAGCTAGACTACAACAAGGTTTGTCAGAAGGTCATACAGAGCTAATGCACCAACTATCCTGTCTGTATTAAACGTGAGGTGAATGTAGGTGTAATTTAATGCTATCCTTCGACAAAGGCTTGACAGAAATGTTGATCCCAGCCAGTATCTAGTTCTGCTTCAAATGTGTCTTTTTTTGACACGCAAAAATCTTTTTTGCGTGTCAAAAGGTGTGGTTGCATCAGACAGACAGTTTATTGTTAACTAGAAAAAATGACAAAACTAAATGACAGTTTGACAGTTTCAACATGTCATGGCCTGAATGTGTTTCATTATCTTGCTGACACATCTAGTTGTGACCTTAACAGAAGAATGTGGGTGTAGAAAGAGTATGTGGGTTTGGAGACTGGAACAATACTTGGCGGAGTTTAATGTCTTAAGACTGATTCTTAAAGCTAGATATCATATAACATTTTTGCCATCACTGTATGTTTAACCCATAAAGACCCAGTGCTACTTTTGCAGCAGTTCCCAAATGAATTTTTCTCTCTATTTAACCTTTCTTAAGTGATTTATCACCATTTATTGGAATATTATTTTCTGTATTTTACATTTCTTCAATAAAAATCTGGTATTTTCCCATATTTAATTTACTGATCACATAGATGTTTATAAAAGCTCAGATTAAAGTTAATTGTCATAATATCAGAAGCAGAGAAAAAGGAAGAAAAGGCAACTTTTTCAGAAAATATGTCATTAACTGAACATAAACCCAGTGTCTCCATCCACTGTCATTGACCCAACTCCATGGGTTTTACTGGTGAATCAATGTTGTAGAAGATGACAGTGTGTCCACGGTAACTTCGAAGCCTCTGAACGTCCAAATGGGTCATATCTGATGACCATGAAAAGAAACTGATAGGATTAGTGGATCAGAAGTTGTTAAACATTGTATACTGGTAGATGATTCTGGTCACCAGTGGTTGTTTGGGTCTTTATAGGTTACGGTAATTACCTATCTGTCATTTGTGTGCATTTTTTTTTCTCTGTTTTCGATGGTAAATAGAACAATGGACAATGTTTCCATCATTTGGATGTTTCTTGTTTAATGCTGGATTAATCATATTAGAAAACACCATCTGATGGAGGATTTCTAAGATTTGATCCACTCTCTATCCTCTTGCTCCTTATTGGCTACAACTCCAAGTGGAAGATTCATATTGGTGGACTCATCCAAACAGGGTGGTCTGTCTATTTACCCTGACTTCCTGATGAAGGCTTGATGCCAAAACACTTTCAAATATAGTTGCTTTTATAGATCTAACTTGACCATGAAGTGAAAATAAAGGCATTTTCATTAGAGATCAATCAGTATCGATATGGTCAGGGCCAATACTGATTATAAGTAGTCAAGGAGGCCGATAACCGATATTTGGAGCAAATATTCATTTTCAGTAAAAGTGAAAATATTGGCGTCAAAATTTTGAATAATACGAACTCCAACACTTAACTTCATTTAAATTTGAAATGCCTTTAAGCATATGTTTATTAAACAGCTTTTCAGATTTGCAACATGTTCAAGTTTTTTTGTTTTTTTTTTATGTTAGACAATAGACATCTAAAAAAGGTGCACCCCCCCCATAGTATTATAAGTATGGCGGAAACTGACCTTGGTATTTGCTTTTAATCACAATCTAAACTTGTCCTGCACCAGTAAGTTTGCAAAGATTCAGGAGGTAAGGAAAAAGTAAATGAACGTTAAGTTTCACTTTCACTTCCGCAGACCGAGAGAGGCGCGGCTGCACCAGAGCCAAAATAACCCAGTTTGAAATTGATCTCTTATCGGCTGTCTGATTTTAAAAAAAAAAGGCAGATGCCGATATGTGTCAAAATGCTGAAAATCAGTGCTGTCGATCCTAGTTCTAATATCTTTAAAAGAGAGTCCTTTGTTGTAATTTCTCGAGAAGATAAATGTCCAAATCCAATAAAACACCTCTTCTGAGTCCAACAGATGCTCCTTTTCCAACATTATTTGCAGTAAATGTTGAGGTATTTTAGTTTGCTACAACTACACACCAAAAATAACATGGGACCACATGTCAGTGTTCATTTCATGTCAGGCAGTGAAGATGAAATGACACACGTGAACTGGAGAAGAAAATAAAAAATGGACACACAAGCCGATCATAAAGCATCTGAATCCCATCACGTTGACATGAATGTGATGAAAAACCTCGGCCGCGTTTAAAGAACCGATTCAAAGAAGATGACAGGTTTATTATGCAGTGAAAGCTTTGTTTGTCAAAAAAAATAAAACTATGAAGACAGCTGCTTACAAATGCTCCAATGTCACATTTAACTGCAGTAATAGCCAGTGGCTTTGGAGATTTTCATTCACTGGGAATTGATAAAAAAATCACTAATGCTGTGTGTTTGTGTAAACCTGGTGGTCTAGCAAACAATAACTCATGACTCATTTTGGTTTATTCACATTCAGAGACGCTCAAAGATTTCACAACAAAGCTGGAGGAATTTGTTGTCATTGCAGGCGTACAAATAAGCTTAAGCTGCATCCATAGCAAAGGGATTAGTCTCCTAATGCTAGATTCGATATGATCTGTGATCGGATAGAGTTTGTGTTGTATAGGATTAGAAACGAAGGGAATCAACATGTTAACATAACAAAAAAATACAAAAAAGGACAAATGGAAAAGTGTTGTCCTTTTGAGTAGATGTTTACACAAGATTATTTTTAATTTAGTCCAATTACAGGACGCTTGTACTTGAGTAAAGCAATGTGTATGACTGCATGTGCACAAAAAATAAAAAAAAATACATAAAAATTCAGAAATACAGTACAGTGCAGAAGTCTTGAACCACCCTTACCTTTCTTTAAATATAATGTTTTAATAATAACATAATAATTATTATCCCACCCAGGTGCAGGATTGAATGTTTCAGGCTCTAAGCAGTCGTTGCATCTGTCAATGTCACTTGCACGCTTGTAAAAAGTCTACTGCATGCTTGCTATTTTATCATTATTATTGCTACTTTTTGTCATTTTAACAAACTTGTTTATATTGTTTATATTTTTATCTCTTTATTTTTCTGTTCTATTGGCACATACTGTCTTACACTGTTGTGTACACACTTCAATTTCCCCCTCGGGGGATCAGCAAAAGTATATCTTATCTCATCTCATCTTATAAACATTATTTAAACATAATATCTACAGGGGTTGGACAAAATAATGGAAACACCTTAAAAAATCAACAAAATATAATTTAATATGGTGTAGGTCCGCCTTTTGCGGCAATTACAGCCTCAGGTCTCCGAGGTATTGATTCATACAACTTGTGAATTGTTTCCAAAGGAATTTTAAGCCATTCTTCAGTTAGAATACCCTCCAACTCTTTTAGAGACGATGGCGGTGGAAATTGACGTCTTACTTGAATCTCTAAAACTGACCATAAATGCTCAATAATGTTGAGGTCTGGGGACTGTGCCGGCCATACGAGATGCTCAACTTCATTAGAATGTTCCTCATGCCATTCTTTAACAATTCTAGCTGTATGGATTGGGGCATTATCATCTTGAGGTGAAGGTGTTTCCACTATTTTGTCCAACCCCTGTATTTCTCAGTCTCAAAAAAAGTAAAACAAAATGTTGTGCACAACATTGAAATATCGCAAAAAATATAAACTACGTGACTTCAATAGGTATCAATCAGTATTTAGCGTGAGCTCTGATCCCTTGACAAAAAGTAGCTCAAACAATAAGAAACAGCAGACGTGTGTTGAATTTAAATTAGTTCAGTAAATCTCATAATGTCTGCACAGAACAGTTTAAGATATGTAAAATATGAAGGAAGGTCAAACTAAATACCAAACACTTCAGTCTGTCTTTATGTTCTGTATTTCAGTTGTATCTTGTTACAGACACTAAAAAACAAGTTTGTACTTTAAAATATATCATTATACTCTGACTAAAACAACAAACCTATTTGTGGCTTAAAGCTTATGCATAGTAATATGTTTGATTTATTACAGGACAAGAAATTAATTTAAGGTGAGGTGATGTAGGAGGTGAGTGAAATGTATTTTATACTGAGTGCCATAACCTGCCCTACAGTTGAGGGTTTCAAATTAAATATCGTTGCTGGTCCAGATCAAGTGAAAGTGAACATCAGTGTCAAAAATTTAAGTTTCACCTTTCATTTCTCAAATAGACTAATTTTTTTTAGCTTAAGAACTCTACTTTATGGAACTGTTTACAGAAGTTCAGCATCATTTGTAGAAAAAAAAGATACTAAGTATGATAACTAATTATGTAAAGTTATACTTCTGACATATGTGTAAATGCACTATTAACTTTAATAATAATATTTTTTCTTGCTTGAATAAGTGATATTTTAAGTCTGTGAATCTGTAGGAGCTAATAATTCAACAGTACAAGAATATAGAAAAGTGAAGTACAATCCAATTATTTGTCAAATATGCTCTGCTGTTAGCTGTATATATAACTTCAGTTGGAATATGTATGCTAAATAAAAGTTTATTAGCATATTTGTAGTGTTTTAGTTGCATCAAAGCCTTTTATACTGATACTGAACAAAGTTACAAACTGCCGTCCCTGTGCCACAATATATTTGTGTTCATAAAAACTCATCATTTAAACTTTTTTTTGTCTAATATTGATCACAGTTGTAGTTTAACATCATAGCTAAAGCCCTATGCTTCATTTAGTATTGGTTTCTTATGAGAACAGCATGTTTTGTACATTTGTGTAAAGCGAAAAAAAAAAAAAAATTTAGAGTACTGTGTCACGCAGCAGTAATTTAAGTATTTTTCTGTAAATTGTAACGTGTGTCCTGTGAAAGTACTTCCTGAGACCTATGAATACATTTATTAAACATGGAGATAAGTTAATTAGTTTAAACACAGAGCTTATTGAACATGAAATGTGCCCCTGTGTCACCGCTTGATCTGGTCCTGCCGTCAGGTGGAAACCTCATAAGTCCATTTTTGCTTTTTGTTTTTTGTCATAAAATGATTCTACCGGTCAGTCTTCACGTTGGTCTGATTGTTTTAGAAATATTTAACCAATGAAAAATGTTGAAAACAGCTTTTGACTACATCTCTTAACTCCATTCATTTGTTTAGAATATACATCGTTTTTCCCGTTTCCTGAAAAATAACCATTTTGGACATAAGAGGTTTCCAAAGGACAGCAATGATATGTAACTAAACTTTTGATAGTTTTTGAGTCAATTTTGTTGTAATCAGTTAAAACACTTATTTTTCAACCCTAAATTTACCTAGTGGATTTTACGGTGCTTTTATGCAAAGGTAATTACTCTAATCCCATTAACACAACAGAATAAACTCAACTGTAATAACAGAAAAAGAGAAGGTTTGATCAGTGATTCAACAATCAGTCATAAAATCTGGAGGAAATACAGAAATCCGGCACATATAAACACCATGTTACACAATTTACATCTGTGTTTGGCACATGACTTGCACATTAGATGCACTAAAATGAAGCTGAAGTGCTCACAGTTTGTAAAAAGTAATTTCCTGCGTTGTGGTTTTGTACCTGGCCTCCAGATCCCAGAGGGAGGGGTCATCACTGGTCCATGGATTGGATGGTTCAGGTGCCATCAGAAACGGGTCGTACTCCATGTACTGCTCAGTGTAGCTTATCAGACTGACACACAAACAGAGAGGATGGACAACGAAAGCGTACATTTAATGGTTTGACATTTTGACATTTCACATGTTTATTTCAAACCTGCTACCACATTTATACACTTAACAGACAACGACTGGACAACACATGGTTTGAAAAGGGGATGGACGAAGCATTGCTTTTAAAACTCCAACCCCAAACACCCCACACAACCCGTCAGAACATTTCACTACACCAAAACAAAACAAAACAATACAGAACATTACACTGGTCAACAACAAATTTATTGTTAAAGTTGTTTGAGCTGATTTAGGATAATTTTGGTGTGCTGAATCCAAAAATCACATTAATTTTGCTCAATCAGGTCAACTTTCTGAACTATGCTACATATTGGCTTTTTAAAATTTTTGCTTACATTTATGGGCATTTTCACATCATATGATACAAAATTCTTTCATATTTCTTGCAATAAACGAGTTCTGAGGATTTTACTTTCGCCAATTTATGATTAATGTTTTTTTTTTAATGTTACAGGTGAATGAAATGGCTTCAGCTAGAAGATCTTGCAAAAATAAGCCTGACGTATTCTGCTACATCTGCGGTGAATACATAATAAAAAATAAATACATCCTGTTAGAAAATGATTTTTTTTTTCTCTTAAAACCTATTTTGGGTGAGAACTATATAAAAAATCAACTGATAAAGTCACAAAAATGTAATCAATTTTGTGAGAAGATCAAATTTTTCAAAATCAAATTAGCAAAAAAACCTGACCTGATTGAGAAAAACAGATGTCATTTTTGGATTTAGCGGTGCAAAATGGTCCTAATTCAGTTGAAAAAACCTAGACAACTTGCAAAAAAACATGTTTTTGTAACCCAGTGTTCTAGAACAAAACAGAACAACACAGAACAGTACAGAACAAAACAGAACAATACAAGACATTATAGATCAATACAGAACATTACAATATCACATCCTCACAAGACAAGAACATAAACATAAGCAGGCCCAGACACACTCTGACCCCATACCCACTCCCCCTAATGGCACCCACACTGTTTAGAGCATCAATGTCACTGCATCTCCTCCAAGTACTTCTTCATTATTTGTTTTTTAAACATTCTTTTAAACTGAAAAATGTTTGCACACTCTTTTAATTAATCTGCTAAACCACAGGTGTCAAACATGCGGCCCAGGGGCCAAATCTGGCCCGCCAAAGGATCCATTCCGGCCCACGGGATGAATTTGTGAAATATAAAAATTACACTGAAAATATTAATCATTTTAGTTCAGGTTTCACATTCAGACAAATTCAATCTCAAGTGGGTCAGATCAGTAAAATATGATTATAATAACCTATAAATAATGACAACTCAAACATTTTCTCTTTGTAAATGTAAACATTTTTATGTCATTTTACTGTATTTATACTAAAACAAACTGTAATTTCTCATGAAAAAAAATAACCTAAACAAATATGAACCTGAAATGTTTTAAGAAGTGCAATTTTACCAATATTTTGTCTGTTATTAAATGTTTTGTGTATTTGTAGATCCACTTTGATCTGTAAGTTATAATGTACATGTGTAAATGATAAACTGAAGCATAAAACTGTTAAAATTGCACTTATTTTTTTACAAAGAAATTTCAATTTGTTTCTGTTATTCACATTGTTTTAAAGTATAGTTTGTAGATGTAAACATTTCTATAATGTAATTTTACTTTTTTCATTCTAAAACATGGAGAAAAGTTTGGAGGTGACATCGTCTGTATATTATTATGTTATTATTTCACTGGTTCGGCCCACTTCAGATCAAATTTAGCTAAATGTGGCCCCTGAACCAAAATGAGTTTGACACCCCTGTGCTAAACCATTCCACAGTACTACTCCCCTTACTGATTCAATGCAAGAAATGATTCATGTGACTCAAAAAGTGAATATTATTAGTTATCACTGGTCCGACATGATGCATATTGTGTGTTTTGTTGTTTTTTTTTTGTTGTTTTTTGCAGTGTTTGGTATATTGCCCAAACTTTACACTCTGGAGAGCACCAATTAAATGGAGCTCCATGTGTGAAGTCAGGAGGTTAAAGGTCATGAAAACACAGAACAGAGCAGTGTAACAGTCAGTGGTAATCATATTTTTTCTGCTCTCTGCTGGGAACGGCTGTCAGGACAAAGGTGAAGGTGAAAAAGGCAGGAAAGTGAAAACACTAGATGCATTCAGTGTATAGATACAGTGTGTAACCATCGACTCTATAAAACTCCTCCTGTAATTAATCACCAGATTGTGTTTTTCCACCTCCATGCATTGTTTTTCTCCATCACAATACATTTCAGACCAATTTTAATGCCAATCCTGCATGATTTACGAGCAGCACCTGAATGCAGCATTTAACGCTCTATAACACGCAGCTCTGCAATAGTTAATGAGCCGAGGAGATTTTTTATTTATTCATTTTTGCCGCCGGTAAAAACTCATTGAGACAATAATACGGACTGTCAGAACTCCCCGCTGTGTGCATAAGTTATGAGTCTTATGTTCTTCCACTCTGTCACATATTGATTTATATAGCATGTTTACTGACAGGTTTGTAGATTTGTGGATTGATTCATTCCCAGTAGATGAGTTTTGTCAATAGAAGACGTTTTTATTCTTGTTATTTAAAGCTGCAGTGCTTGATAGTTTTAGTTAAATTGGTCTGAGAGGACATGAGACTTCTGCATCTACTCCTTCGCTGTGTTTTCTGTACATTGTGACGATGGTTTTAGCCAATCACAGGTGTTTTCAGACCAGCAGGGGCTTAAATATACGTCTCAGCACAGAAACTTAGGAAAGTGGTTTCACTTTTGCATGAAATAATATTGATTTAGATTAAGAGGAGAGCACTGTGGCATCTTTTGTCGCTCTGATTTCTCCTTCTGCATCTTTAGGATGATTCAGTTGCATTATTACTGTTTATCAGAGGATATTGGGGCTTCTATCAAACTGGTACATTTTGGGAATTGAACTAATTATGCAAGGCTGAGTGTTTCACAAAAATGACCGCTGTTGCAAAATCACTCATGATTTATTTGTGTTTAAATGGGCAGGTTCCACATGTAACGCAAGTGGACACGATGGGTTACACAGGAAACCTGGAATGAAACTGCGGATTCATAAAAATCCTGCATGTCTGGATTAGAAAAACCATTAGGATCGACAAATTTAACACAGTGTCTTTATTTATAGTGGTATATAAGACCATTTCAAGCCATGTTTTCAAAATTAAATGCGCTGACACCTATAGGTAGCTTTTCCTGTCCCAATTTTGGTCCTATTTTATTTATCTGAGGTCATCATTAGGTACATCCTGGGAGTAAATATGTCTAAATTTCTCTTTTATTATTGGGTCTAAAAAGCTGGTAAAGTGCCAGGTACCAAAATGAACCCAGTTTCATAGAAGCACCCATATTCATCTACAAACTACTACAAATGCTCAGAAAACTGTGGACTCTGTGGACCTGTTTGACACAGAGATACAGAGGTGTCAAACATATGACCCCTGAGCCAAAACTAGCCTGTGGGATGAATTTGTGAAATGCAAAAATTACACTGAAGCCATTAACAATCAAGTGTGTCAAAATCATTGTAGCTCTGGGGTCACATTCATTACATGAAAATGTTTACATTAACAAACTGTCCTTTTACAATAAAATGTGAATAACCTGAACAACTACAAACAACCAGAAATGTCTTAAGAGAAGTGCAATTTAAACAATATTATGCACCACTGTTTTAGTGTATCAAGGAGTAGCAACAACAAATTAAGTTGTAAACTGTGTTGGTTTGGAGTGCATTCTGTCATAACTAGGGGTGTGTATTGGCGAAAATCTGGCGATACGACACAAATCACGATACTAGGATCACGATACAATATATCACGATATATCATGATTCTGTTAACAAGGGAATTTTTTTTTTTTTTTTTTGGGAAGAATTGAATTACACCAGTAATATGCACAAATACTAAACACATTTTTATTTGATCAGAACAGAATCTAATGCAATATCATAAAATCTTCCTCTGTAAAAACTTAAAACATAAACTATGCTTCACAGACATTACAGTTTAAAATCCTGCTCAAATGTTCATATTCTATTAGTTCATAACTAACATCTTAACAATATTTTTGTATGATCTCAACAAAGGAACTAACATCTGCCTCTCTCAAACAGTAAAAAGTGCTTTTAGGATGCTTCAAATACCATTATTTAATAAAACAACGTTAAATAATAATAAATAAAATATAAACAAAAAAGAAAAAGAATAAACAAAAATGAACCTCCGCCATATCTGCATTTGAATAAATATCTAAAAATATCAATTCGGTACTTTTTAATATCGATACAGTATTGTGAAATGAAATATCGCAATATATTGCAGAACCGACATTTTCTTACACCCTTAATCATAACACCAGTACATGCATCCACCTCCCATATGTGTCCATGCTGATGATACTGGACTGTAGGTAAAACACTGGGTCTGAATCACCGTTTTTGATTAGGAGTGTTCTTAATTGAGTGAAATGACCCTGAAGTATCTGGTTTCAGCCATGCTTAGACCTCTTAACAGTCTACATGCAAAGGAATGGAGTTTTAATGCTTCCTTTAGTGTCTCCTTTGGCAGAGGACACACTGGATCATCATTTACGAGAGAACGCTGTCGCACAATTCATCATCTGCCAACTTGATGTTAATGAAAACAAATGATAAACAAGACAGGACACACATTTTCTTCTGCCTCAGCTGTCTAATACACTGATATATGTTGTTCTTTTAAACACTTGTTGGTGTAGAATGTGAAGTTAATGCAGCAGAACCTGTGCTTAGTTTGCATGATTTAGATCTTCATTTTAGGTGTTTTATCAGCTTGTAGGAATATCATTCATTCATTCTCGGCTCCTTTAAACGCCTTAATAAAACTTAATTGTAAACAGTGAATGTGAAGTGGATCTTCAGCAGGCAGAGAGATGCAACTGAGAAAGCGTATCTGAGGATTAAAATGTTCGTAGAAATGTAGTTAGATGGTGTTTTTACTTCCCCAAGTCAACTAAAGAATGACCATGTGCAGCCTAGTGGACTTAGAGACACAATTTATAGCTTTATATATTTCATTATTCTGCACATTTACTTATTATAGTGTTTCTGAAACTGTGGGGCGGGTACTCTGGGGGGGACATACGACAAACAAATCTACCGCCATTGTGATCTGACACTAGACTAGACAAAGAGTTTAGGCTTGGAGAATGGACAAGGATTGGACTGGAAAAGAAAAATGTGACATGTTTGTGTTTTTGCACAGTTTATTCAGTTTACACTTTAATGTTCTGAGATGTGCAACAGAAACAGGCTCATTACAGCCACTGATATTGTTCAAATGTTCATCTTTGTTACCAAAAAGTGCCTGTTGTTCTAAAAAAAAAAAAAAAAGTAACTTTATTGTTATAGTTGAAAGATAATTGGCACATTTCCAATTTTTATTTGGAAGAATCTTGTCTCAGGGAGCAGTCTGGTTGAGTTTATTCGTATTGTTCAAGCAAAAATCTAAGTTATTCATATTTTCCTGCAGAAATGGAGGAGTGCAGTATAATTTAGACCTAAATATATAATATGATGGATATCTATCATTTTGTTTTTCTTTCTCTGCTTGTCTTCCTTTTCACTTTGTAAAGAAATAACATTCTTGATTCACATACTTATGTGTTTTATTTTACTATACAATATGAGCTATTGTGCAACATTATGTACTATCTCAGTGTGCTAGTGATGTTGCACAAGCATATATTACAGAAACCAGTCTTGTAGCATCATTGTAATTTGAACTTTTTCCATCTGTTTGTTTATTGTTTGTAAAGTTGTCATAAAACTTGAATAAATAGGAAAAAAAGAAAAGAAGTTATTTTTAATTTGAACAAAAAATTATTCAAGGAAAAGCAAAAAGTGTTGTTATGATATTGGTGTTTCTTTCAATAAAAGTTATAATTGCACCACAGTTACAATGTTGTTGGGGTTGAGGGGGGCCTGGAGATTTTTCGTCCTCCAAAGGGGGGCAGAAAAAGACTGAGAACCACAGACTTATTATAATAGATTTATTATTTTGATTCATTTGTGTTGATCCAGAACCCACATTGTTACATGTAAATGAATAAGAGTACAACAGACTATTAGTGCAGCTTTAGCCTTTATTTAGGTCTGTTTCTGTTCCAGTTCTGGTAATGAGGACACTTTTTTTGCAGCATTGTCCAAATTCATATCCTGCATTAAACTTCATGGTAAAAATACACAGGGAAAAGTGTGCTTTTATAGTTCATCTTAAGAGCGTAAATGCCACTGGATTCTCTCAGGACCACATCCATAATAAGTCTCCCTTCCCTTAACCCTATGACATTTTTGGAAAAGTGTCTGGGAAAGTGATTAAGAAAAGTACATGTTTTTTTTTTTCTTCTTTGAGGGTATTTTAAAGTGGTCATATTTTGCTAAAACCCACTTTTATTAGTCTTTGGTTCATTTATTTGTGTATTTGGACCCTAATAGTTCAAAAAGTTTGAATTTGAACCCTCCAGGTGTTGAAAAGCTATCATTATATTCATTTTGGCAAAAATCGAGTAAATTTCTACAACCTGTTTTATACTTAGTGCCAATGAAAACGCAACACTTGAATGTGTTTTATTGTTCCTGAGCTGCATCAATATGTTTAAGTTTCACCTGTATAAGATAATCCCAGACAATTTCTTAACAACCTGAGACGGGTTGAGCTATTGTCACACTTGAATGAACTTGTCTGCATTCATAAGACTTGTTTTTCTCATTGTTCAGCAATGAACTGCTCAACTTAAGGAATTGTGGTCAGTTAAGGAGTGGTCATGTTCTGTATGTAAAGGCAAGCTGAAAAGCACGAATATCATTTGCAATAACTCAGCGATGCCTAGACTGACACATGACCAAAGATGCCATGCTATGGGGTTCTCCTGCAGGCCGGAATCTCTGCTCGACAGGTGGCGCGCCGTTTTGGATGCAATGTGTCCACCATAGTCAGGATGCAACAGAGGCATGAAGAAACTGGCTCAACTGCAGACAGACCTCACCCTGGACGAGCACGTGTGACCACGCCACAGCAGGATCGCTACATTGAGCTGCAGCACCTCCGGGACCGCTTTGTGACTTTTGGTTTTGGGGGTCCTTGAGTTTCTTTCTTTATCCTTATTTTTTGTCAACAAATTCAGATGCGATTTTTTATTTTTACTGTATAGAAATGGCCTATGATTAATTCCAAAGAGCTTATGGAATAAAAATCCTCATCGTTTTAAAAAAATATAAGAATCTTCAAGTGTTGCGTTTTCATTGGCACTGAGTATAATTCCTGCTTAATTTGTTATGTCTATAACTAATTACATCACAATGTTTGTACATATAAGGTCAAGGCTTCTGACGAACATTTCTCCGAGTACGACATAATTGTTTATCAGCAGCAGCGGTTGTATTAAAAACTGAAAATATATCCAAACTTTGAGCCGATTACCTAAAATGTTCAGTTGTTGGTTGTATTAACGAACTCAAGTGGCTGAACGGGGCAGAGAAGTACAATCAACAACCTGGAAGGGGGTGGGGTCATTTGCATTTAAAGGGCCAGCGCTCAAAACGACCTTGCTGGTGTCATTACTCAGAAATAGGCTTGAAGATGGACCTGTGGAGTTGAATTAATGAAGAATTCAGACCCAAGTATAGCATTTACAGTTTATGTAGACCACAGGGAAATGTTTTAAAATGCATAATTCCATTTAAAAAAGCTAAATATCACTCCTTTAAAAGATTGTATTTTTCAGGACCTAAAATGCTCTTTACATGTGGACAAGAGGCCCAAATGCTGAAAAATTAATTTTACAAGATATCCATATTGTGTGGACAGGGCAGTGATACCGCACACATTTTTATTCTGAATAAATATGACACCTTGATGACATTTTCGCTCCCTATTTTTTTAGGATCAGGATTGACATCAGGATGTGAAATATTGTAAATAGCAACAAAAATGCAGTTTCTTGTACCTTTCAGCAACTTTGGACATCTTCATACAGTGACGATCTAGTTGAGCGTGCAGGAATAAGATCTGAAACAGGAAAAAACAAAAGTTATTTTCTCTCAAAAATAACAAAAACAGCAGTACAGCAAATACTATGAATATCTTAAATACCACTTTATTATTGTTCATTTACATGGCCCGTGGCTGAGATGATTGGCGGTTTCCGTCTCTGTCAGGGGTATTTTTAGCACTGCTCCTCATAATTAAGACCTGTTTTTCCTTCCTGATACTGTTAGAGGATTGTTAACCTTTTAAGATTTTTTTTAATCAGCCTGTTCATTATCTACCTTTGTCCCGAATTTGTCTGGATTTTGCAAGATTTCCTGCACAATGAGTCCTTGTGGTACATAATGAAAAACAAACAGTACAGGCTACTGATCCTCTGTAATAACTGAAAATGTTTTTTTTTTTTTTTTTTTTTTTAAGTACTACAGCAGATCTGTCGAGCGATTTGTAAATTATTAAAAGGTCAGTTCATCCTGTGGAGAATCTGCAGAATTACCTCTTTCTCCACATCCTCCTTGGTGCCTTTCCTGCTGTGGTGTGAGGGAGTATGGATGGGACTCTGAGACTGGGTTCCCTCCTCTGCCAAACCGTACACTGACTGAACCCATCGATCGAACATGAAAACGCCGAGGAAGAGGGAGGGAAACACAAGATAAAACGTGCGCTGAATATTATTTAGATGAAGTGTGCAAAGTAAAACAGTGGTAAAATCAAGCATTTTGGTATAAAAAAAAAACAAAACTGGCACAAACTGATGATTACAGAAAATCTAATTTAGCATGGATATATTTGAAATTGGTTACTAATGTTCTAATTTCTCAACATCGGGGGGGGGGGGGGGGGGGGGGTCACGTACCAGAACACACTTCAGACTGCCAAAACCACCAACAAATTAACACTATGTATCCACAGACTGTATCACTCACTAAATAAAGTGTAACGCTCATTATTTACACACATTTGTATTAAGATAAGATAAGATAAGATAAGATAAGATAAGATAAGATAAGATAAGATAAGATAAGATAAAGTAAGATAAGATTAAGTAAGATAAGATAAGATAAGATAAAGTAAAAGAAGATAAGATAAGATAAGATAAGATAAAGTAAAATAAGATAAGATAAAATAAGGTAAGATAAGATAAGATAAGATAAGATAAAGTAAGATAAGATAAAATAAAATAAAGTAAGATAAGATAAAATAAGGTAAGATAGGGTAAGATAAGATAAGATGTGATAAAGTAAGATAAGACAGAGTAAGATAAGATAAAATAAGGTAAGATAAGATATGATAAGATAAGATAGAGTAAGATAAGATAAGATAAAATAAAGTAAGATAAGATAAAATAAGATAAGATAAAATAAAGATAAGATAAAATAAGGTAAGATAAGATAAGATGTGATAAAGTAAGATAAGATAGAGTAAGATAAGATAAAATAAAGTAAGATAAGATGAGATAAGATAAGATAAAGTACTATAAGATGAGATAAAGTACGATAAGATATGCCTTTATTATTCCCACAAGGGGAAATTCCAGGTTTACAGCAGCAAAGTACAAATGCATACAACAACAAAAGAAGTGTAAAATCAAAAATAAAGACAACTCAAAAAAGCTATCTATAAAATTTACAGCTGTGCACATGCTGATCATGCCACAGGTTGGAGAGAAAACATGGTACTATGTTTTCGTGTACAAACTATAACTCATACCCACTTATTTTGACAGACAAAATAACAACATGCTTGATTATTTCATGTGCTGCATCTGCTGATAGTTTACATTATAGCTCAGTTAGATTAGCTCTGTTTTTACACAGAAAACAACCACAGTAAAAACACAAACTACATCTGTTTTCCATATGGTTTGTCTTGTCAGTAGCTGCACTAAAGATCTATTTAGTCTGTTTAGTCTGAACTGTGGATCAGCAAACAGTGAATCAAGCAAACATAACTTTATACCTTCATAAGCCTCAGAATCAAACTCACTTGTGTAAAATAAACGCTACCATTTCATCATCAAACTCCATGGTTTTCAATTAGAGCTGTGTCCAGTGGTGAAAACAACACTGATTCCAGTTTTTATCACTTTGATAGTCAGCTGATAGTTAACATTATAGCTCTGTTAGCTTAGCTCTGTTTTAAGACAGAAAACACAGCAAAACCATAATCATCTGTTTTCTATAGGTTTGTGTTGTCAGTAGCTGCACTACAGATCTGTGTTGAATCATCCAAACAATGCCAGAACTGTCACAACTTAGTCTGAACTATGGATCAACAAATCGCAACTTAAGAAAGATGATAACATCACATAATAACTTTTAATTTTCTTTGATTCTAAAAGTTGTTTTTTAGTGATTCTCCTCACATCTGGTCACTTTCTGATCCTTTGATAGCTTTCCTCACCATGACAAACCAACAGAATGACTCTCTACTCCTTCCAGCGGTTACATAAATCCACTGGACTGTCAGTGTCAGTATGTTCAGTTCACATCTCTACAATCCAATACAATGCAGTCTTTGGCACAACTTAAAGCTCTTTATTCTAAGGACTCTACTGATAATTTTAGGCTATTCTGATGTGAAAGTAGAAAAAGTTGGAAACAATTGGAACGTTCCATAAGTTATGGGACCTCTTAATTTTGTATTTTGATAGGCTTGACACCCTCCCGTGACATTATATACCCTGTAAGCTAGAAATAACATGTGAAAGTGTCCCTTATTTATTCATTTATTTATGTTTTTTTGTTTGTTTTGTTTCATGTTTACTGGTAGTTTGCATGTATGTATGTATGTGGATTCAGTTGGTTAAACTAAGAAAAACAATTCAAGACACTGTATCTAAAATGCATTATATATTGTTTTTCATTTCTTGAATAATAAATAAATAAATAAATAAATAAATACATACATACATACATACATACATACATACATAAATAAATAGAATCACCTGTCAAATCAGCTCAGTTTGCCCAAATGTTAATGTTATATGAGAATAATAGTTTTCTGCTTTAAATAAACAGTGATTCTATTAATTAAAAAAAAAAAAAGAAAGTACAAATAGTACATTTGGCCCCTTTAAAATGTGATCTATCTATCTATCTATCTATCTATCTATCTATCTATCTATCTATCTATCTATCTATCTATCTATCTATCTATCTATCTATCTATCTATCTATCTATCTATCTATCTATCTATCTATCTATCTATCTATCTATCATCCATCCATCCATCCAATATAATTACGCATTCCATTATAGAGTTCGATAGAAAAAATCCATCTATATATTTCATGAACTTGTTACTAATACCTTCTTAACTCGATGTGGGTTCTTAAGGCGTCTACACTTCCTGATGTCCATCTCTGTGGTGTTAACACATCCAGGCTGGAGGAAACACGACCATAAAAACATAAAGTTAGTCTGAGATTTCAAGTTTTATTTTTAAGTTGTGGAGCTGAGGATACAGTGGATAGAACTAATCTTACCACAGGTCTGTGAACGTCCCAGAAGGCTCTCTCCTGACTATCAAGGATCTTCCTCTCAGTTTTATCCTTTTTTCTGTCGATTCTGCAGATTACATCAGTCAGTGTAAGAAATCACAGCCCACAGCTTTACTGGATGTAGCAGGTGAATACGGATTGAAGGATAAAAAGGAAAGTGTGTGTCTGGAGTATTAGAATTTCATGAGTTTTTTTAGTGTGCGTTATGCAGTTTGGCATGTTTCCTGCACATTTCCTGGATTATGTGTTCAACAAATCTGAAGTTACTTATTTAACACTGAAACTGTCGCTCGCAGTTGTAATACAGAGCATAGAAACTGATGCGATAAATGAAGTTTTCGCAGTTATTTTCTGAACCTCTGCTCTTTCATGAGTTTTTACATTCACTGTAGAATCGAAATATACAAATGTCATCCATAAAACCACTATAGACCACACATAAAGAAGCAATAAAATGCATATTGCAGTTAAATACATCTACAGATCTAGGTTGGTTTTCAGCCAAAAAAAAAAAACTATTTTATTTCCAGTTAATTTGATTTGTGTTTGGTTTGATTTGTAATTGTCCATATGTAGATCTATGATGTGTTGTCTTTTTATTCACCATTCCCCTAGCTTCTCTATTACTGTCTTGGATTACTGACTGGATTTATCTATAACAGGGCCTGTGACTAAGCTGCTGAAACATTTGATGGAAAATTAAATGAACAAAGCTCTTGAAAGAAGCAGAATAAATCTTTACAGAATATGTCAGTGATGTTCATCCTTTATTTCCAGAGCCTGATTGTATGAGGATATGAGGTCTCTGAGTCCTCAGTTGTGGATCTGAAACATCTTATTACATCCCTCTGGAAATTTTCTAGTCCTAATCGATACCTCAATAAGATTAGTCATAGGTCTAAACCACATGGAGCTGGATTTTTCATGAGATTATCCAAATTATACGTGTCATTTATCAACAGCCAAACAGCTTCATTGTTTCTTCATAATATCTGCAGTGTTTGCTTCACTGACCTCATAGAAATTGTAAAAACTGAGACTGGGATTCATTAACCCTTTCATGCATAGTGGTCACTACAGTGGACAGTTCTTCTCCAGCTGTTCTCTTATATATTCATGAATTTTATTGTTTTAGTTCCATATCAGCCAACACAGTGGACGCCTATGTATCATCCCATACACTGCAATTCATACCATTACTGTAACTTTACTGTTCTGGATAAACCTGATCTGCAGGACAACATGTTTGAGTGTAAATCAATTGCTTGTTATTGTTATTAGACTGTAATTAATCGTTTTTCTTAAAAAGTTTTAATTTTTTGCATATTATCTCCATAAAGTGAGTAATAACTAATATTAGAGTATGTTAAAATGTGACAAAACATCAGATTAGATGCATTAAAAAAATGTATTTCATCGTTTTCACACAATATATCAGTAAATGCGTTTCTTTGTTTCAAAAATTAAATACATGGTGTCCAGCTAAGTGGACATTTTTGCAACTCCACAAAAAATAGGTTCATAAAAAAAATTCAATTGCGGTGTTTTTTTGTTTTTTTTTCATGCCTAAAGAGGAGTAAAAACACTTAGGAAAAAAAATCTTGATTAAGGTTCTCATAATTCATGCATGAAAGGGTTAAACAACCATTACATGAAATAATAGGTTGTTTTAACAAATATGTGGTTCAATGAAGCATATTTACATCATTTAGTGATTAAATATTAACCAGTTCCTGTAGAAACAAATCTATCAATATAAAGGATTTTTTTTTCTGTAAAGTTAATGACATTTTGATAATGAATCAAATCAAATTTTATTTATATAGCGCCAAATCATAACAAAAGTTATCTCATGACGCTTTACATATAGACTTGGTCAAAACCAGACTCTACGCCAGTTTACAGAAACCCAACAGAACTTGCTTTTAATGGTTGTTGAGTCATAAAATCACTTTCTAATCTCTTCATCGTCCCTGTCCACACACATACACAGTGGGCTACAACTAATTGTTCGCAAACCCTTAGGTTGGTGGGTTGATCTCTGGTCAATGGTCATAAATTAATAACTAGATAGACATTTGTAACTTGTAAATATCTAAACGTATTGAAGTAAATCTAACTAAATGTTACCTTTAGAGATTTAGCAGAAATAGACCCATCCAAGAACTTGCTAAACCTAAATTATTTTTTGTGAAAACTGACAATTTTAGAGCACTAGATTAAATTGTTAAATCTACTCCATATTTAGATATACAATGAATAGATCAATGGGGAAGTTTAATGTGGTATGGCATCCTTTTATTTCTTATATAGAACAGCTGACAATGCACTTTGACTTTGGATAATATGTGTACAAAGTGATTGAGTAATTACATTGTAGAACCCTTTAATTTTTTTTTAATTTTTTTTTTTTTTGGACTTGTGGCATGTTATACCTTTGTTATATGTTTGTGTTTGTCTTATTTTTTTGTATGTTTGAAAGACTTAACAAAAATACATTGATTAAAAAAAAAAAATCTACTCTATAATATTATGTAATGAAATGTTTGCTACCATACCTTCTTTAAATACAGTGATTCTGTTTTTTATAAGAACTCTAGATGAAGCTTTAACCTTATATGTCAAGTCTTCTTCTAATAATTTATAGAATGTATTAAACACCATGTAATTATTAATTAAATCTACAGCGAGGACTTGAAGAGGTAAAACCAGATGACCCAGGTTAATGGCATTCATTCCATAGTAGAACTGACCCATTTATATTTTGATATAAATACAGTAGATATGGCTTTGTTTGGAAGGCATCCATATTGTTACCAATTATAAAGCAGATAAAATAAGGTCAAAAGTGTGCTAAGCAAATAAAAATGCTTATATATAACCATTAGCTGATTGAAAATTGTGGCTTTTGACGCTGAAATAAGCAACATAAATAGACATAGATACATTTCAGGATGACACTGAATATAAGTAGTGTCTTGTTTACTTTTCTCTCTCTTTTTTTTTTTAAAGCTTTTCTCCTCTTCTGTTTTTCTTCACTGTACAATTTCTCATATAAGATAAAAGTGCTATGGTTCCATCATTTATATTGTCCTGTGTTTCTAAACAGAAAACAGTGGACCTCTGTGGTGTTCACACTGTAAAGGTGATATGTTTTATGAAACTACTACATGAGGGTTAATGGAATCTGTCTGAAAATGTTCTGTGATGTCTGTTTCAGATTACACTGTATTGTTTATCTTATATCTAAGGTGTAAATGACTGTGTGCACTGTAGTTTCATGTGTTTCTATGGTAACAGAGCACACGTACTTGACCTGGGCTTCAGCCTGCATGTAGATAAACTCCCACTTCCTGGCAAAGGCTCTCTGCAGCCTGGCTAGGTTCTCCTGTTATGATGCAGCCAAAAAAAAAAAAAAAAAAATCAAAAACTTTTAACATTTGCAAAGTTTGAGTCTCACAACAATGCACCTATCCTTTAAGAGGCTGAGCTTTCCTTTTTCAAGCTTGACATATGGATTGATAATAAGAGAAAGATCTGTGCACATACCGCCTCATAATCTGCCAACTCCAGCCTGGTTTTATTCTGCATGGTCCGCTTGCACAGGTAGATGGCTGAAAAAGACACAGAGGGGATCGAAGACCCAGTTTACACATCCACTCATCCATACATCTGCCTGCACCAGCCTCCCCTCTCCCCATGACGGTATAATCGGTTTGAGAAAGCCACCTGTCCACCTTTTTTGTCACTTTAGGATTATGAGGTGGAGTGTGAAGAGGCACTGAGGCCTGAACTTCAGACATGGCTGCATCTGTGACAGGATGAGGTGCAGGAAGTGGAACAGTGACTGAATAATCCTGTTGACTCCTCCACTCAATGGAAAAGGGTACAAGTTGTGCTTCACAGCTCAGTGGAAACCATTTGTATTTATACTCACATATAATCTGATATATATAGAGTCCACACTAACAGGGAGGGTTTCATTAAAAACCAGAGCCAGTGGTGGAAATAGAATAGATTTTTTATTATCTTTAAAATGTATCTCTATTATCACTGTCACAGGAACAATGAAAATTCATTTTGCAGCAAGAAAACAATTAGTGCAAAAAAAAAAAACGACTGTATAAAAATATCACAAAGTACTGTAATGTAAACAATGAACTGAAGCTACAAGATAAAAATTATACATATACTACTAAAGTACTACAAAACTACTAATATATACAAAAAGTTGATGAGAAATATGCATAACAAATAATATGTACATGCAACATAGGATTGCCTTAATTGAGTATTTCTCTTTTGCACTATTCTAAATCCACAATAAGACAGATTCAAAGATATTTTATTGTCAATTCACTAGACGAACAGGACATACAGAGAATACAGATGATGTTTCTCTCTGTTGTGCACGTCTTAACCTTTAAACCTTTCACTGAAGTCTTCTAAGGATCTATAGTTTGACATTCTCTTTGTCTTGGTATTTTAATTTATTTGATATTTTATCTTTATCTGAGTCCAGATCAGTGAGCCTCTGTCAGTACTTGCCCATGTGTATTTGTTACTCTCCTCTGTGTCTGTGTTTTGTTTTGTCTTAATGTTATATAATGCAGATATCCTCTCCTGTTACTGCAGAAAAAAATCCACCTATGGGCATAAATAAAGTTACCTTGACCTCCCACCTTGCTGTTGAAAGGTAACGCAATAAAAAAAAAAAAGCACAAATAGAATAATGATAAAATGATATAAAAGATAAACTATAATAGAAAATAAAGCATAGAAATCAAAGCTATTTCCAACAATGTCAGTAGTGCAGCACAGTAACAGTGATGAAAGGTGAGGAGGTGCATAATGGAATAAAACAGCAGCAGATATGACAATAGTGCAACGTGTAATAAATGCCAGAAGACAATCACTTTATTACACATTGGACTGTTGTTATATCTGCTGCTGGTATACCTGACAAAATACTAGCGCAAAACAATATAAATAGAAACAAAAGAAGGAAGGATAAAAGGGTTTATTGTGGTAACTTAAAGAATACTATTATAACAAAGTGCAGTAAATGACAAAGGGTAGATTAGTACTCATTTCAAAGAAAACACAGCTTTAAAACACACATACAGTTGTATTGAGTATAGCTATTTATTCCTCAGTTTCTGTATTAAGAAAACTCAAGAGATATGTGGAAAAAAAAAAACAAAAAAAAAGGCAAATGCATATGCATCATCATCAAAACATCAAAACTCACACTAAGGTTTTTACTTGACCGTAGTGTTAGGTTGTGGGTAAATAGAACATCACATTATTCTCCTTTACTTATAGGTTTTTTATTTTTTCTATGTCACAATGTGTTTCTAATGCACTTCCTTATTCCTCAAACATAACCGCCCAACCATTAATTGGTCCTCTATGTTAGTTTATATTATTATTCAACAATTTATATCTGTTATACGTGGGTCCTAACTTCAATTTAGTACAATTTCAGAACCATGTAGCAATTTCAACCCTTTTAAAACACAACTGAGCAACCCGGAATGCATCAAACTGCAACACCTACTGATTTCTGTCATGAATTCTCTTAAAATGATAAAGATATGCTTGGTATTGAGAAGTCTGAACCATTTTAATGTTCCCATAAAGACTCAAACATCCACCGTCAACCAAAACAATTTACTGATCTAAACTGTTTAATACCTGTTGATCCACTAATTGTATCAATACATGTAAATAATCAGTGTAAAATTCAGTTACTCAACCTTTCATGGTCATCAGATGACCCATTTGGACGTTCAGAGGCTTTGTAGTTACCGTGGAAACACTGTCATCTTCTACAACATTGATTCAGCAGTAAAACCCATAGAGTTGGATCAATGACAGTGGATGGACACACTGGGTTTGTGTTCAGTTAATGATAGATTGGACTGAAAAAGTCATGTTTTCTTCAGTGTGCTCTGTTTTTGGTGTAATAACCTTCAACTTTAATTTGAGCTTTAATGAACATCTACATGATCAGTGAATTAAATATAAGAAAATACATGAGTTATACCTAAAAATGCAAAATACAGAGGATAATATTAGAATAAAGGGCGATAAATCATTTATGAAAGGTTAAATAGTAAGAAAAAAATTATTTGGTACCTGTAACAAAAGTATCACTGGGTCTTTATGCTTTATACCAAAGTTTATGCACAATAAAGCAGTTAAATGTACAGTATTTGTCATGTGTGGTGTCACATTTTAGCTTTGAAAAATCACTGAAAGTATCGGTATCGGGTATCGAATAGGGTGACATCAGCTAAATGGGGTCACTTTTTAGTTAATTGCTTAGGAAAATTTTAAAAAGCAATGTATTTCACTGAATTCTGTTTTTGTAGGAAATAAGGAAGGCATTAATTATTTTTAAGTAGAATTGATGAAATAAAATATAATTGCTCAGGTCCTACAGCTTTTGAAACATCAGCTTTCCCACATTTTTCAGATGAGCTGGGTTAAAAATCGAGAAAAAAAAAAATTCGGACCCGACACAAAAGTGGTACTGGGTCTTTATAGGTTAAAGTATGGAAAATATAAATAAACATTTGGGCTTATTTTCATCAGTACATACTCCATTGAAACATACTTAAATGTAAAATTCATGTAGAATTACTATTAAGTGTGACTAATTTTTCTTTCTAAAGTCTGCTTTGTGCATTCGAGTGAATGAAGACTCAGTCCATTCAGATATTCCAGTTGAAAATATGAGATGCAAACTAAACTGTTGTATTGCTATTGTAGTGTGTAAATGTGAGCTTCAATTATGTGACGAAGAACCAGAGCTTCAGAATACAAAGGATTTTGTCTAAGACTTTACCGTAGTCTGTGTTCTCAGGCTCCCAGCAGTTGGACGGCCAGAAATACGGCGCCTGAGGAGGGAAAAAGGTCAAAGGATGAGAGTGGTTGACATTTTCCATATAGAAACATTATCATATGCCGTACTGCAGCTGTAGACTGCACAATCTAACAGTGAACACTCTGCAGGTAAATATGTTCTTACAGAGCTTCTCTCAAAAACCAAAGAGGTGACGACAATGTGGACGCGGTTGTTTTGCCGATAAGACCCAACAGACACTGCACATGATTGCTTTGCTAACGCTATGCAAGCAATCAAAATATTTTCATTATCAGGACCGAAAAGATTCAGAACAGCTGAGTCTGAGAACTGTTCCGTTGTAAGAGGCATCCTGGGGCGCTGCAGAGGCGTAGGAGTACTGCAGAAACACAATAAAATGAGAAGCCATGAAAGCTGTAAAACAAACAATGGGAAACAGAACAATAAAGCCAGAAGGCAACCAACAGATGCTCAAAGTATTATTTGACATAGTCTACATGATGTTGAATATCACATTTAGAACCGTGTATTGTGTTTTTCGAAAGGCAACGGAAGAGAAATATTACATAATTTGACTTGTTTAATTTTTCTTTGTGCTTAATTTCTTTGTCTTGCTTGTAATTTTCCATCAAATGTTGATGAATGGTAATTATCTTTATGAGGCTGCTCCACTATGGAAAACACCCCCCTTGCTCCCCTCCCTCCTCCTCTTCATTCTTGTCTTCTTTTCCACTACACGTCAAAGGAAGAGAGCCAAGGTCAAAACAGAGCAATGTGCGCTGCCGTCTGGTTTAATTAAAGCGCCGCTTCAGCTCCGGTGGAGATTCGACTCTCCAACTAGAATCAGTGAATAAGAAGGAAAAAGATGCTACACAGAGATCATCCTAATCTCACCGAGTGCTGCACAGAAATTCCCTGCTGAGGAATCTGAAAACATTGTTTCCTCTTTTTAATTAGGAATTTGAGGATAAAACAGGCTGCCATAATTAATGGGTGACTTAAAAGCCACCGTGTTATCTGCAAAACAGTGGAGGAGGAATGAAATGTCAACGTGGTTTGCTTTCTTTTTGTCCCCTGATGAGACTCCAGTTCAAGCGTACTACTTCACTACTACACTATGTCTCTCTGTCAGGCTTTTCGTTGCCGCCTACTCAGCCTGGCCCAGACCTGCTTCCCTCACTCACTTGATGAATATTTTAACAGATTGCCATTCATTTTTAATAGGGTCATTGGATCCCAACATAGAACTGAAGAAGCTGCAGAGAGCGGACAGGGCCTTTTGTCATCAACATCAAGATTGGTGTGTTGTAATTCCATAACAAAGTGAGTAATCTTCAGCGGCTGATTGGGGTCTTTATTAAAGTACGCACCCCCGTGATTAGATTAACGTTACTGGACTGTGTCTCTAACGTAAATGATTTATGAAGAGGCAGTTTGTAGTTTCACTTCTTTTTATTTTATTTTTTTTAACAAAAGCACATTTTTAAGAGTAAAAAACAAGCCTTTACATAAAAATGCAACACTTTTATGTCATGAATGTGTATGAATACACAAATCTGCAATGGTGGAGTGTAAGTGTACTTAAATTTACACTTCTACTCTATTACATGTCAAAAGCAAATTATACTCTTTAATGCATTTGTCTGACAAAGTTTCTTGTCAGAATACAGTTTTTTACCTCCTTCCTGTGCAGTGAAAACCATGCACTGACTGATATTGATATATTGATATTGTTTGTTCCTTTACAGTTGCAAAGATTCCTCCTCCTTCTTAATCTAAATAAACTCTTTACAACAAGATTAGATTCATGAGAAAGTGCATTGTGAAATCTTAAAACTGACTGATTTGTGAGCTCATAGTTTTATAGACTTGCCTTTATGTGATGTTGTCTCTTTTTAATGTTTTTAAAGTTGAATATTTAAGTTTACCCTGTTTTGGTTATTCACTTATATTGACATACAGTGCATGAGGTTGTTTTATTCCATTCCTTCATTCTGCATTTATCTAACAGCATCATGTTATGTTATTTCTGCTCTCTCCACTACGATACATTCAAAGTTAGTCATGTTTTCATGTTTGCTGTACTTATCTCTTTTATTTTGTTGTTTTCTATGTTTTTATTCTGCTGTTTTGCACTTTTGCTTTGTCTGTCAAAGAACTTTGTAAACTCAGTTTTTAAAGATGCTATATAGATAAAATTATTATTATTATTATTATTATTATTATTATTATTATTATTATTATTACTACTACTACTACTAGCAGCATTGTACCCATGGTGCCATTGTACGATAGCACCCTCCCGTGGTGCAACAGCGGCATTGCACCTGTACGCCCTCCCGTGCTGCAACATCGGGACATCGGACACAGAACGTCTATTATAGCAGGATTATTATTATTATTATTATTATTATTATTATTATTATTATTATTATTATTATTATTATTATAGTTGGCACTTTACAGATATGTGGTTCTCACCAGCAGTAATGCAACAAATATACAGTTGTGGAAAAAATTATTAGACCATCAAAAGTCATCAAAAACAATGGTTATGCAATCAAGTACTAACTCCTGTGTGTATCATGTGACTAAAACAGACAGAAAAGAAAACATTCTGACTTTTTTCTCAGAATTCCGACTTTTTTCTCATAATAATAACAACAATATATATTGGACCTTCATTTTTATTTTTATTTTTTTCCAGTGGCCCAAATCCTCTTCCATATGAACCAGTTGGTGTTCACATGGAGCTAAATTCATTTATTTAACTAAGATGCAGTGATTAGTTTGATTTTCCAGTCAGTGTCTTCAATACTGTTAAGCCCCTGGTTCATTTACAGCAGTACATTACTTCACTTCATGCTCAGCTGTGTGTATGGACATAAATCATTACTTTATTTACCTTCCCCTGAACTGGACAGCATGGGTAAACAGCTGATAAATGAAGCATGAAGTGTGAGGATGTGAAACACCTCATAAAAGTCATATTCTATCGTAGGGGAATCTGTAAAGATTTGGTTTTGCAGATGCAGTTAGAGCTAAGAATAATTTTAGAGCTAAAATGATGGACTTCATTCACTTCCTCTGCTCTTTAAAATCCCATGGAGAGTGATAGAATGACAACAGGATGTGTTTTATGGACATGGGAACCCAGCCATGAACATAAGGGAACCTGGAACAGGAAATGGTGTCATAACCTAATGAGCGGATTGAGAGTTGAAGCTAAAGTATCACAGTTCTGACAGCAGCCATGTCGTTTCTCTGTAGGTCTACATGCAGATCAGTACAGGCAGTAACTGGAGCTGTCAATCACATATTTAACTCCAATACCTCTGTGGAAGAAAACTCTGGTTACAGGGTGGGGAAGCAAAATTTACAATGAACATTTAGTTGTTTTTTCTCAGCAGGCACTACGTCAATTGTTTTGAAACCAAACATATATTGATGTCATAATCATACCTAACACTATTATCCATACCTTTTCAGAAACTTTTGCCCATATGAGTAATCAGGAAAGCAAACGTCAAAGAGTGTGTGATTTGCTGAACGCACTCGTCACACCAAAGGAGATTTCAAAAATAGTTGGAGTGTCCATAAAGACTGTTTATAATGGAAAGAAGAGAATGACTATGAGCAAAACTATTACGAGAAAGTCTGGAAGATACTATTAAAGAAGAATGGGAGAAGTTGTCACCCCAATATTTGAGGAACACTTGCGCAAGTTTCAGGAAGCGTGTGAAAGCAGTTATTGAGAAAGAAGGAGGACACATAGAATAAAAACATTTTCTATTATGTAAATTTTCTTGTGGCAAATAAATTCTCATGACTTTCAATAAACTAACTGGTCATACACTGTCTTTCAATTCCTGCCTCAAAATATTGTAAATTTTGCTTCCCCACCCTGTACATGTGGTTCGCATATAAACAGAGTCAAGAGGTGATGCAGAAGTGTCATTTCCTCTCAGACCTCTAAGGAGTAATAATCAAATTTATATGAAGTAGGAAAAAAAGGTCACCAAACCTTTAGTCAAAACATTAAACATGAATATTCTAATATTTCCCCTGAGTGACCACAGAGTTTCAGTTTTATTGTTAACTGTTTAACCAGTGTACTAATATAGGGGGTGGGTAAAAGTTATGGGCACCCCATGCATCTATATTATAAAAGCCAAGTGGCCTCTGAGTGTGTGTGTGTGTCTGGGGATTCACACAAATTCCAGAAAGAGCTGATTGCTGCAGTTTGGCATACTAATGTATTTATGGTCAAGGAACAGACTAGCAAAAATGGCAAGTTGATAGGACCAATATTTTGGGAGATATTAATGATGTAGCAAGCCACACTGATTGCATTGTGGGGATGGTTTGTGCTGAGCCATGTGACTTGCGTGGGTTGCAGTGTTGCTGAGTCATGTGACAGTGCGCTACTTTGCACATTGAAAATATGCGTTAAAAGCTAGTTCCTCTTATGTGTTGTGTAGTCATGTGACTCATGTTGTGCCTATGGGGGGAGAGCAGCTGATTTGATTGGGTGGAGGGAATGTTTTAGTTTGACACCATGACTTAACGGTCTGTGCTGCTGCCACAGAGTCTGTGCAGTTTTACATTCATGTTGTTAATGAAAGTTTATAAAACTGTCTTTTTGTAGTGGCGCAGTGAATTAGAACTTGAGAAATACGAGCCAAGTTTTCTCTCCCTTGACTTTAACCTATTGAAACGTCACAGTAACTTTAGAATACAACAGCCTTACAATCATGTTGCTATGGTCAGAATGTTTTGGCGGTGACTGCTGGACAAATGCGGTAAAGCATGCACGAATACGCAACAGCATTAAAGCTACCACATCTAGAACCCTTAGATCATAGAACCCATAGATTTGGGGTGGCCATAGCTCAGATGGTAGAGTAGGTCGTCCAATAACCGAAGGGTTGGCGGTTCGAATTCCGCTCTGTCCATGTGCTGTTGTGTCCTTGGGCAAGACACTTCACCCTCCTTGCCTTCAGTGCTGCTACTCACACTGGTGTATGAATGTGTGTGAATGTTTGGTGGTGGTCGGAGGGGTCGTAGGTGCGGACTTGCAGCCACGCTTCTGTCAGTCTGCCCCAGGACAGCTGTGGCTACAAATGTAGTTTACCACCACCAGAGGGAGAATGTGAGAGTGAATGAATAATGGATCCTCTGTATTCGTTCATAGAAAAGCGCTATATGAATATAATCCATATTTCTGCCCTCTCCACTATGATACATTTAAAGTTAGTCATGTTTTCATGTTTGCTGTACTTCTCTTTTATTGTGTTGTGTTGTTTTCTGTGTTCTGCTGTTGTGCACTTTTGCTTTGTCTGTCAAAGCACTTTGTAAACTCAGTTTTTAAAGGTGTTATATAGATAAAGTTATTATTATTATTATTATTATTATTATTATTACTACTACTACTACTACTACTACTACTACTAGCGGCATTGTACCCATGGTGCCATTGTACGATAGCGCCCTCCCGTGGTGCTACAGTGGCATTGCACCCGTACACCCTCCCGTGCTGCAACATCGGGACATCGGACACAGAACATTATTATTATTATTATTATTATTATTATTATTGTTATTATTATTATTATTATTATTATTATCATTATTATTATTATCACTATGGGTCAACATGCTAGTTTGTGATATACAGGGTTATTCAAAAAGAATGAACCGATTTCATTATGCAATATTTTAATAAGGAAAAGCAATAGAAAACTCCAGCCAAGTCACAAGTATTCCACTCACAATTAACTTTTATTTCCTGTCTTACAAGTGTTCAATGTGGCCACCACCTGCAGCACGGGCAACATCAATGCAATAAGAGTATTCCTCCCAGACGCATATAAGCATATCACAATCCACTGAGTTGATATCCACCAGTTGACGCGACTACAGCACCTCTGTGGCAGCCATTCAAAATTTAGTAAACTCCTCTTTTAAATGGTCACTGACTCATTCCAAAATGATGCTCGAGAGCTGAAGCAATACGTCATGAAATCAGTTCATTCTTTTTGAATAACCCTGAATTGCATAAAGTACCACTCCTGAATCACTGAACTCTGCCAAGTATTCTTCCACTCTCCAAACCCACGTTCCCTTCTGCACATTCTCTGTGACGTCAAACCTGGATGTTTCAGCAAGATAATGACACATCCAGGATATGACATGTTGGAACTGTCAAGAATTGATTAAACCAAAAATAATAATTTGCATTTGTTTGTGTCTGTCTGATGCAGCCACACTTTGAAACACAAAAAGTATATTTTCCACAAATATTTCAGATAAAGGTAAAATTTTAAGGGTGTCTGAACACTGTAGCTCTCATGAGTGTCCTCTGAGTTCTACTCACCTGAAAGCGATAGAAGGTTCCATCATCTTTAAGCGAAAGGACGTGGTCTGAGATAGGGAAGAAGTACCCCTGAGCTGCAATCAGAGTCCCAATGTGCATGGCCTCCGCTGTTAAAGCAACAGAAGAAGATAATGTAATCCAGAAAAGAATTAAAGACATGCACATCTGTCACCACACTTAAAAGTATGTTTAAAACTAAAGGTGTTCAATAAGTATAAAGTATCTGGATAAACTAAGCCAATTATCAGTATGAATCTAAGATTTTGCTTAGATTATATTATTTGTTTGTCTATATTATTGTTTAAAACATCTTGTTATCTTGTTTTGTTTCTGCAACTTTCCTTTTTGTAAATAGGGTAGACATAAATAAGCTGTTGCTTCTGCTTACACCTTTTCGCCCATGTTTAATATAGAAATCCAAACTGTATGTATGTATATATCATGTTTTGTTAAATGGATGAATAAATTACTCACTTAAAAAAAAAAGTCTGAATATGCTCAGCAAGAACAGATCAGGAAATACAATTTTTCAAACATTTACAAATGGAACAGTTTGAAACTAAATTAGTACATTACACAACATAATACATCAGGTTTCTGTTGAGGTATAAGGGGCCTGTTCTGAATACGTATAGGATTGAGCCCTGAGGTAGTTTCACTGAGATATACATGTATGACTCAGGAACTGACTCAGTGTCCAAACCGTGGGCTTCTGCATTATAACAACAATAAACACTGCTCTCACCACCTCCATGCCTCAGGTCAGGCCTACTGAGCAATGAATTTAGGAGGAAACTAACCAATATTCACATTTTGCTGCATTTAGTTGCTATGTTTTCGTTATTTGTGGGTGTTTTTAGAGCAGATGTTAAACCTAGAAAGGGTTCCACACATTGAGATTTTTTTATATACGGATGCATTCAGTATCACTGCTGGCACTACATTTAGTACATGACTGTATGTATCAGCTTTAAGAACATACCTGGATCCTCAATAGACAGGTTTTTCATCAGCCACTGTACAATATCAGCACCTGAATCAGACCAAACAGATAAAAACAAAACATTTAGAGTCAAAGAAAACATAAGGGGATGATTTAACCCATAAAGACCCAAACATCCATCACCAACCAAAACCATCTACTGATATAAAATGTTTAATACCTGTTCATCCACTAATCCTATCAATACATGTAAATAATTGGTGTAAAATACAGTTAATCATCTTTTCATGATCATCAGATATGACCCATTTGGACGTTCAGAGGCTTTGTAGTTGTAGAAACACCATCATCTTCTACAACACTGATTCAGAAGTAAAACCCATGGAGTTGGATCAATGACAGTGGATGGAGACACTTGGTTTACGTTCATTTAATGATAGATTTGACTGAAAAAGTGCCATTTTATGGAGTTTTCTTTGTTTTTGATAAAATAACCCTCAACTTTAATCTGAGCTCTTATGAACATCTACAAGATCAGTAAATTAAGTATAGGAAAAACCTGATTTATACTGAGAAAATACAAAATACAGAGGATACTATTATAAATGAATGATGATAAATCACTTAAAGGTTGGATATAGGGAAATTTTTATTTGGGAACTGACATAAAAGTAGCACTGGGTCTTTATGGGTTAAATAGAATAGAATAGAATAGAATAGAATAGAATAGAATAGAATAGAATAGAATAGAATAGAATAGAATAGAATAGAATGCCTTTATTGTCACTATCCACATGTACAATGCGATTTAAAAAGTAGCTCCTTCAGTGCAAACATATGCACAGAATAAAAACGACAGATTTCAATAATAAATAAATGCATGTATCCTGAGATAAAATAGTTAAAATAAGTAGCAGCAATGATGAAGCAATGATGGAAGGGGAAGCAGTGAAGTACAACTAACTTTAAATATGTACAGTTTATTATCTTTTAAGTCACTTGCCCTCAAAATAATGGATGGAAAATACCACGTCTGACTTTTCACAAAACAGATTGTGTTTTATTATTTACCTTGAAACTAAAAAAACTTTGAAGATATTGAAAGTAAAAATAAGTTACAAAACTAATCGATAATCCTTCAAAAAAAATAAATAAATAAAGGAAGGAGCCTGTACAGCCTGCAGAGATGTTCATGTTAAAATATTCATTCATTCATTTTCTGAACCCGCTTTATCCTCACTAGGGTCACGGGGGTCGCTTGGAGCCTATCCCAGCTACATAGGGGCGAAGGCGGGGTACACCCTGGACAAGTCGCCAGTTCATCGCAGGGCCATGTTAAAATATATTGGAAAAAAAGAAGAAAAAAAAAACAAAAACAAAAAAACTAAACTAAATCCTCTTTTAACCCTTTCATGCATACTAGTCACTACAGTGGACAGCTATTCTACAGCTGTTCTCTTGTATATTCATGGATTTTGTTGTTCTTTTCATTGCTTTGTTTTGTTTTGTTTTTTTTACACATACAGTATCTTTAAGTTTTAAGACACCACATATCTTTTCTGACATGAATTGGTAACATTATGTAGATCTCTCCTGAGCATAAACCCCCAGAATCACAAGCCCTCCCCATAGTTCTCATACAATTTATCACTAAATTCATGTTTCTGTGCATCAAAAATTAAATGTGGTGTCCAGCTGAGTGGACATTTTTGCACTTCAATGAAAAATAGGTTCATAAGCAATTTTTTTTTTTCATTATTATTTTTTTATGTTTTTTTTTTATTATTATTATTATTTTATTTTATTTTATTTTTCAGAAGAATTTTTTCAGTCGCATTGTTTTTTTCATGCCTAAAGAGGAATAAAAACACTCAGGAAAAAATTTTGATTAAGGTTCTCATAATTCGTGCGTGAAAGGGTTAAAGTACAAATAACTGAAAAAGGAGCTTTGTTTTCTACTTTACGATCATCTAGAGACGGTCCAAAGTGCAATACTCAGTTACATTCCTCCACTGTATTAATATTTTATGTAATAAGCATGATAACGCTGGATGAAAAGAAGCAGATTTGCCATGCAGATGTGTTTTATCAGCGTCTCAGGGGAGGCCGTGTTTAATTCTCTATCATTCATTAGTTTCCTTTCCCTCGGCGCTCAGCTGCAAACATTAGAGCTGTTGTTCTGCTCATATATCTGCTGCTGTAATAATCGCGGTTATTGATATGCTTTGCTTATGGCATACTGAGGTAATGCATTTTCCATAAGTGCGAGGACTTGGAGGAAGGGCTGAATGTTAATAGGCCTTCTCTGTTTCCATCATTTGCTTGGGGTGTGTCATAAGCACCTGCTGCGACTCCACACTCAAGTGATTTCAGTTTTCAACCAAAGCGGCTACAGCTGACAAGTCTCTAACTGCAGGTTTTTATTTTTCTACTGGTGCAAATGTACAGACTTTGTATTCCCCTTAAAAATGCTTTCACATGTTGACACCTAGCAGTTGGTGGTAGATTACCTTGCTTGAGGGCACCTTGGCAGTAGGAGGACATATTATTCATTCACTTTCTTTCCCAAACATTTAATTATATGTTGTCCTCCCACTTTCCCTCCAGCTATTCACTTATTCTCTGCTGATTCAGAGCAGGAGAAACAGAGCAGCAGCCTCGATAAACTCAAAATGAAACACACACATACACACACACGCCATGTTTTGGGTATAATAAACACTATCACTGCAATGTGAGTTTTAGCTTGAGGTTTATCCAACACTGGGACTATTCTGATCACTGTTATTACCATCAGACTCAAAGATTACTGCGAGGCAACACCAGTTTTTGAGGTGTAGCTGAACTTTATTTAACTTTGAAAATGGTGGTTGTTGAAGGGGTACATTTCCAAAAACATGTGGTTTTCAGATTAATTTAACTGGGTTGCCAATTAAATAAGCAGAATATGATCAATAGTCTTTTGAGACAGAATCACACCACACATACTTGTTCTGATAGTAGCACTGAGAAACAAAAGAAAATGTTATTATTTATTTTATTTTATTTTTTTTAACTTGTCTTGTCCAGCATCATAACAGCAGAATGGTGGTCTTACTGCCTTATGGTGCTGAACAAATTTGCTTTGCCAAGGGAAACTTCATAAAGTATATGAGGCTCCCCTTGATATTCTACTGTCTTTATTTTGAGTTTTTTTTAACCACATTTCGATGCTGGGCCTGACATGAAGGAACAGGGGTGAGGAGAAAGATGGTGGAGAGGAGAAGGAAAGAGTTAATGGAGGACAATAAGGAAGAAGAAGGTGGCAAAGACCCTCACAAGAAAATATCAACAATACTAACAATAACAACATGGTGATAATTATAATGGTAACTATAACTAGAACAAGACCTGAGTAAACTACGCAGAAAGACGAGGAGAAAAAAAAAACCAATTAAATAAAATAAGTAAAATAAGTAAGTAAAAAAAGAAAAATGTTAATATTGTTATAAATAATAGTAATAATAATATTAATTCTAACATTGAATCAGCCTAATATGCATTCATTGTTGTTTGTTTTACTGATGAGGAGGAAAAAATGAGCTGTTATTTCTCCTAAATGCACTTACTCAGTCAAATTTAAGTATTTAAAATGTGTTTTGAAGGGAAATTAAAAAAAAAAAAAAAAATAGATACCTGGTTATGTTGCTGACTAAAAGCATTACACCATAAAGTATTTCATATGTGTTTTCAATAATGTGCATAAAATGATCTAGGGCTGTCAATAGGTAAAAAACAAACAAACAAACAAACAATTAAACACATAATTTGCAATAATTAATCATGGTTATTTGCATTCATCTTCTTAGGACTGAAGCTTGTAATCATGTATATTTAAATGGTCAAATTGCATTATTTATGTGTATGTATTATGTATGCAGAATACATTAGATCAAACCCTATCATTGAATCTAATGTTTGCACCTTTAAACACAGATTTTCTCCTGTGAATGATTTAAATAAAACCATCAAAACAGCAGCCAGGAGGACATATTTGTAATAAGAATAAGAAATAACAATAAAACCAACGTACAATTTTAATTTCCATCAACCATCAAAACTATGTAATTTTATATAATTGTCATGAAGGTGTTAATGTATTATGAGCCCTAATATAAATGATAATTGGCAACAACAGTTTAATAATTTCCACAATGGCCCAGTAAACGTGAAAAAATGAGTCACTCTGCTTAAAGGTCAAAATAATGAATATTTCCACCGTATTTGACTCCGCACACTCTGCTGGGATGCGTCGGTGAATAATGTGTTCATCATACAGAGAGGCTTTGACATGTGTTAACCTGTTTGTACATCCATGTGTGGCTGTGAAATCATGCAGTTACTTCTATTTTGATTTATGTCGGACCATAGACTGTAAAACATCTGTGTTTCTGGGATGTGCTCTGATGGTCAAGTGAAAGACAGTTAAAAAAAAAAAAAAAAAACAGGACTGAATTACAAATAAATACATCCACATATTAGCACAAACTGCAAGTATTTGTCTGACACTGATCATAGACAACATCCCTTCCAGTTGGACCACATACAGTCGTGGAAAAAATTATTAGACCACCCTTGTTTTCTTCAATTTCTTGTTCATTTTAATGCCTGGTACAACTAAAGGGACATTTGTTTGGACAAATATAATGATAACAACAAAAATAGCTCATAAGAGTTTAATTTAAGAGCTGATGTCGAGAAATTTTCCATGTTTTCTCGATAATAACCAAAATCACTTCAGTTCTTACATCAATATCTATGGCATTGTACTGACGAAAACAGTGCTTTCAGGCATTCTATGTTTTCTTTTCTGTCTGTTTTAGTCACATGATACACACAGGAGTTAGTACTTGATTGCATAACCATTGTTTTTGATGACTTTTGATGGTCTAATAATTTTTTACGTGACTGTAAGGCTCTTATTTAAGAACAGAATTGCATTACAGGCAATGACAAGTAATTTTATAATTCCATGCGAATCGTGTCGTCATTTATTTAATGTTTGCCAGTTTAAAATCTGTGTTATCAATAGTGATCTCGTGTATCACATGCAACAAGAGATGCAGGTGTGTCAAACAAAATTAGTTGTTGCTGCATTATCTTTACCATAAACTGCAACTTTTTGAATGCGGAAGATTTTATGTCAAATAGACAAATACCACCATTAAAACAGGGCCAACAATGATTTGCCTCTTATTAGCATTGATAGTTTTTTGTACGTCAGCAGCAACTAATACTGAGTTTATTTAATTTTTCTTCAATAAATCATAACTTTAACACATTAAGTTTAACAGTCTTAAAATGAACCATTTATCAAACTTAGACATGGTTCATCAACTCACAATATAACACGTAGTAAATATGACGTAGAATTGGCAGTAACAGTAGTCATAAATTCATCTACTGAAATTTGTTTATGCGTAAATTCAGGCTTACTGTGAAATGGGTTGTGATGATTTGTACGTTTTTAATAATGGTTCCCCAGAAAGAAAAAAAAAGGTTTATGAAAGACTGTTTATGCAGATGTGTTTAATATTGTCTCGAAGTAAATCCAAACACACAACTAAATCAGAATCAGCTTTGTTGGCCAAGTGTGTGAACATATACAAAGAATTTGGCTTCGGTTTTTCTTTGCTCATGACATACAGTTTCAACATAAACCCAAACATACTTGAACATACAGGGTGGGGAAGCAAAATTTACAATATTTTGAGGCAGGGATTGAAAGACAGTGTATGACCAATTAGTTTATTGAAAGTCATGAGAATTTATTTGCCACAAGAAAATTTACATCATAGAAAATGTTTTTATTCTATGTGTCCTCCTTCTTTCTCAATAACTGCCTTCACACGCTTCCTGAAACCTGCGCAAGTGTTCCTCAAATATTGGGGTGACAACTTCTCCCATTCTTCTTTAATAGTATCTTCCAGACTTTCTCGTAATAGTTTTGCTCATAGTCATTCTCTTCTTTCCATTATAAACAGTCTTTATGGACACTCCAACTATTTTTGAAATCTCCTTTGGTGTGACGAGTGCGTTCAGCAAATCACACACTCTTTGACGTTTGCTTTCCTGATTACTCATATGGGCAAAAGTTTCTGAAAAGGTATGGATAATAGTGTTAGGTATGATTATGACATCAATATGTGTTTGGTTTCAAAACAATTGATGTAGTGCCTGCTGAGGAAAAACAACTAAATGTTCATTGTAAATTTTGTTTCCCCACCCTGTAGACCTTATACAAACAAACATACGACTAGAGACAAGAACAATAATGAGTTGAGATTTACAGTGGATTTGTAATGTGTACAGAGTGCAAATTGGAGTTTTAAACAGTGAGTGGATGTGTACAGGGATCCAGTCTATTAAAATTTGTTGTTTCTATTACAGAAAAGAGCAGTAAGAATCATGTACATTGTTAATTTCAGGGAACATACAAATGAGTTGTTTATTAAATCAGGATTGTTTAAGTTTAAAGAATTGGTCGAATTAAGGACATTGCTGATTGTGTTTAGAGCGAGAAACAGACTTTTGCCTGCAAATTTGCAGAGATTCTTTGTTTTAGTATCAGGATGAAGAACATAGAAGGAGGTTTAATTTTAAACAGCAAAGGGTACGGACTAATGTGAAGAAAATGTGTATTTCTGTTGTGGGTGTCAGGATGTGGAATGCTTTGGCAGTGGAAGAGAAGAGCTGTACAAATATTTTTCAGTTTAAGAGTTTGTATAGGGAAAGAATAGAGAAGCTTTATAAAAGCATGTAATAACATAATTCAACTTAGGGATGTTGGATTTATTTTATTTGCATTGAATATCAGGTAAACTGTTTACTGTAATAACTGTAATGGCAATGTATCTGATGTAAACAGATGTTTCAAGAAAGGGGCAGGTATTATAAGTTTTCTTCATCCTGCTCCTTTCCAATCATTTAGATTGGAACGAATGAATAAAATGAAATGAAATAAAAAATATAATGTTTATATTATTTACAGGGTGGGGAAGCAAAATTTACAATGAACATTTAGTTGTTTTTTCTCAGCAGGCACTACATCAATTGTTTTGAAACCAGGGTTTAAAACTCCAATTTGCACTCTGTACACATTACAAATCCACTGTAAATCTCAACTCATTATTGTTCTTGTCTCTAGTCGTATGTTTGTTTGTATAAGGTCTACAGGGTGGGGAAACAAAATTTACAATGAACATTTAGTTGTTTTTTCTCAGCAGGCACTACATCAATTGTTTTGAAAACAAACATAAATTGATGTCATAATCATACCTAACACTATTATCCATACCTTTTCAGAAACTTTTGCCCATATGAGTAATCAGGAAAGCAAACGTCAAAGAGTGTGTGATTTGCTGAATGCACTCGTCACACCAGAGGAGATTTCAAAAATAGCTGGGGTGTCCATAAAGACTGTTTATAATGGAAAGAAGAGAATGACTATGAGCAAAACTATTACGAGAAAGTCTGGAAGATACTATTAAAGAAGAATGGGAGAAGTTGTCACCCCAATATTTGAGGAACACTTGCGCAAGTTTCAGGAAGCGTGTGAAGGCAGTTATTGAGAAAGGAGGAGGACACATAGAATAAAAACATTTTCTATGATGTAAATTTTCTTGTGGCAAATAAATTCTCATGACTTTCAATAAACTAATTGGCCATACACTGTCTTTCAATCCCTGCCTCAAAATATTGTAAATTTTGCTTCCCCACCCTGTATGGTGGGTTTATATGGTAATATGTACAGAGTGCAAATTGCAGTTTTTTTATAGTGAGTGGATGAGTACAGGGATCCAGTCCATTAAAAATATATGTTTATGTATATATTATTATAGTGCAAATTAGTCTGAGTTTTATACGTAGTGCAAATTAGTCGGTTTTATACAGAGTGCAAATGTGAGTTTGTGAGTGGGTGAATTGGAGTCGGGGGGATACTGACATTGGATGGCTAAAATAAGTAAGGCTTCCATTTACACAGTTTTTTATAAACAGGATCTAAAGACGGGCATGGACTCCCTTTGTCTCTGTCAACCTCACACACCTCTGTCACTGTCAGCCTTTGGCATTTCTCTCTCTTTCCTTTGTTTTCGTTTTCATTTCTTACCTGTGACAACACTGGGGATTTTGGTCATGAAACTTTTGACAGTTCTGATGGGAACACCCTCCGTCTCATCCTGGATGTGAGTGACAATGTCCTCAATCTGCAGAAGAACAAAGATAAAAGACAGACAAACAGGTGAAAAAACTGTTTGAATCAAGTAAAACTTCACCAATATCCATTTAGGCAAAGTTACACCATTAATTTCTATGAATTAAATGTAGATTTCAATATAAATTAGCCATCTGGAAGCTAGTTTTCATCTGCAAAAGGAAAAATATCTAAACATATAGTAAGAATCAGTCTTCAGCAGGTTAGTTTTGTGAGAAAATCTTAAGTCTGGATCCAGATCTACTATAGATCTGCAGGATCATGAATATTTTAACAGGAAATCTGATGGTTGGTATGAAAGAGGAAGAGAATCTCATAACAGAGTCAAAGCTTTCTTAATTCCTTAATGTCTCCATAGATATATATAAAAACCATTAGTCGTCATCTGTAATGGACAAGTTGAAACTATCAGTACATGACAGTGTATCTTTGGACGTGACCTAACATCAATTTTGGGTAAACAAACAGAAAATCTCTATCTCTAGGACTATCTACTCCTCAGTTTGCAGCCACAATTATGTGTGTTACATTATAAGAGTAAGTGCAAATTAAATGTAAAACACTACCCACTAATGGTGATATTAACCCATAAAGACCCAGTGTTACTTCTGTGTCAGATCCCAAATAAAATGTTCTCTCTATTTAACCTTTCTTAAGATTTATTACCATTTATTATAATATTATCCATTGTATTTTTGCTTTTTTTTTCAGTCAAAATCAGGTATTTTCCTATATTTAATTCACTGATCATGCAGATGTTCATTAAAGCTCAGATTAAAGTTATGGTTCATTATATCAAAAACAGAAAAAACTTAAGAAAAAGTGATCTTTTCAGTAAAAAAAAAAAATAATAATAATAATAATAATAATATAAAATGTTATTTATAGGCACCTTTTAAGACACTCAAGGTCACTGTACAAAGTTGTTAAAATAAATAAAACAATTAAAATTACACACATACAGTACATATATAAAACACGTACAACTGGCAGCAGATAATAGTGAAATTATGGAACAGAGTAGGCCTGTCTGAATAAATAAGTTTTAAGATGGGATTTGAAGGTGGTAACCGAATTTTATTATTAATTATGAAAATATGTCATTAACTGAACATAAACTCAGTGTCTCCATCCACTGTCACTGATCCAACTCCATGGGTTTCACTGGTGAATCAATGATGTAGAAGATGACTGTTCTCTCGTTCACTACAGAGCCTCTGAACGTCCAAATGAGTTATGTCTGATGACCATAAAAAGATGACAAACTGCATTTTGTGTGAATTATTCACATGGATTTTTTAGGATTAATGGATCAACAGATATTAACTATTTAAGATCATTGGGTGGTTTGGGTCTTTATGGGTTAATGTGTAATATGTAGAGAAAGTGGACAAACAGCGTCATGTGTTCATTGAGTTAAAATAAAATAAGGATTAAAGGTAGTACGATACATCAGTTCAAGTTTTTTAACTCCACTGTACAGATGTTAAATATGTGTCACCTATAAATCATCATTTCAGAGTACAGCTGGCTGTTGTTTTGATTGCCTGTTGACACTCACTCTGTACCCAGATGCTTTTTTGCCTGTGTCAGAGAGTGGGAAGTGAGAAGTTGGTCGCTTTGGAGACAGCTATCGCAAACTACCACACAATTCTGAAGCTATATATAAACCCTGTATAAAAAACAAAACAAAAAAAAAACATGTCAAATAACAAAAGCATCATGTGCATGAAGCTCTGGGAAAAAAAAAAACACTTTGAACCTCATGTGCTTCTGGTACCTATGGCGAGTGTTCCTGCACATATGTCCTCATGCTGTGTACATTCTTCTGAACCTTTTAGCCGTACGTGTATATTTATAACATATGAGCTAGCTGACAGTGGAGCACAATTTCAGCAGGCACCCACGCTGGGTCAAACTCGCATGACTGCATGACTACATCCACAACAGACTCGCATTGTCCTTAATGTACACTCCTTTAAATAGATGCAACACACTGCAATCACAATACATCCGGTAGAAAGCTCAGTTCTGGATGCTAACGTACAAGACATATATCTTACTTTGTCCGTCTTGTCCATATTATTAGGTTACACATTACAAGTCACCCTGTTAAAAATGTAATACTTTATGATCATTACTTCAACTGTTTTAGTCGGAATAATGAATCTTAAAAGCCTTAAAAACATCAGCTTACCAGCACTAAACACTGGTTACTGTTCAACCTTTATTTATACTGTAATATGAATGACTGGCAGACAAGAGTCAGCACAACTTCACACAAGAGATCCTGTCAAAAACATTCAAAATTTGAGGGCTGTTGCAAAATGAATGAGCCCGTCTAGACATAGAAACAGCAGCAGACATAGAGACAGCCTTTGCAAAACTGTCCCAATGGCTTTGCTGACCTGCATTGTCTGGAAAACTGCCAAAAGCAGACATTCCTGCATAGTGAAAAGACTCAAAACAGTAGAATGTTATATCCTACATCCTTGGTATCCTAAGTTTTTTTTTTTTTTTTAAAACCCATATAGACCCAAACATCCATCGGTGACCAAAAACATCTTCTGATCTAACCTGATGATTCACTAATCCTATCAACACATGTAAATAATTGGTGTAAAATACAGTTTGTCATCTTTTCTTGGTCATCAGATATGACCCATTTGGACGTTCAGAAGCTCCGTTGTGAAAGTGGAAACACCGTCATCTTCTACAACATTGATTCACCAGTAAAACCCATGGAGATGAATCAATGACAGTGGATGGAGATACTTCATTTTTGTTCAGTTAATGATATATTTTGTTGAAAGAGTCTCTTTATCTTCAGTTTTCTCTGTTTTGATATAATAACCTTTGAATTTACCTTGAGTTTTTGAGAACATCTAAATTAAACAGAGGAAAATATATGATTTACAGTGAAACATGCAAAACACATAGGGATAATATTATAATAAATGGTGATATATCACTTAAAAAAAGATTAAATAGAAAGAAAAATTCATTTGGGAACTGCCACAAAAGTAGCACTGGGTCTTTATGGGTTAATCTGTTAATTAAAGTGTAATCACCAGCAACTGTGCTTTAAGTGCGTATTTTTTCATTGCAACAACAGATTGTGATTTAATCACATGTAAATAGGTAATTATTTACATAGACACACATATTCCACTAATAGTTAGAACATCAGCCCAATCAGAATAAAAATGCCTCATTTAACCGACTCAATCAAAATAGACTGGTCTGATCAGAAGGGATTTTCCACTGAACTAAGAGAGATGGTGAAAACCTCCGATAATCTCATTAAATGGAAAAATATTAGGCATGGAAACAATCTGTCTGATGGTTCCTCTGTTTCAGTACATGACTGACACACACTGGAGGGACATTATGCAACATGACAGGTTTACACTTCTATTGTTTTACCTTTTGACTGTTGAAATGAATGAAGTGTAAGTCTGCATCTCACAAACTCTGTTATATTTGTCCAAGAGGATAGGTGGCTTGCTTTGTGATTTGATTAATTGATTGACTTATTTATTTATTTAATTTTGTATGTGTGTTTGTGTGCGTTCTGTTCTGTATAAAAAAACAATTCCTATTGTTTTGACATTTTTATTTGCACTACCACTGTAAAAAATTCAATACAAAAATAACTGTGGAAATGAATGAATGAATGTTTTTAATGTTCGATAGAAAAAGAAGAATCTTAGATCACAAAATAAAACAGAAAAGCCATAACATTTCTAAAAGACATCATTTGGTGTGTGAAACCTTGGATATAAAAGACAAGTAGAGGAAATTTAAACTCAAGTAAAATCAGGGAAAGTTCTTTGATTAGAGTATGTCTTAAGAGATGTGATTAATATCTAATGATTTTTTTTTTTATATCAGAATGATCCTGAGAGGGGGTGCCGACTGAACCGTAGTAAATCTGCTGCAACAAATCTAAGTAGAAAGTTCTGGCACATCTTCACCCACTTCCAAGACGTGTATGTAGGAAGACAAAAATATTAACTTATTTTCCTCTTGGACTGTGTTTCAGCTTGTAGCCTTCATTTGTGGCCTGATCAGTGTGTGGATATGTAAGATTTGTTGTTTCCTTGGAGATTTTTTTCCCCTTCTTTTCTTATTTTAATGCAGCTGGTTATGTTTTTCTGATGACCCTGATTAAGACCACGAGCCATAACAGTACATTTAAGTTAAATAAAGTTATAATATACACCAAGTGCTGCTGGAGTTCTTGACTTGATGCAGAAAAGAATATCATGGCTTCACAAAAACAAATGTATTGATCTTTGAGTCCTTTTGCATCTTCATACCAATAGCACAGAACTACTCATAAAATCTTGACATATACTACATATGAATGCTTAGAAGTTACACAAGTGGTTCCCAACCTTTTTTGCTTCGTGACCCCATTTTAACATCACAAATTTCTGGTGACCCCAGACATTCAAAACTGAGACTTTTATTTTTTTTGCTAAAATTAATTTGTTTTTGATCATGTAAGAATTTGCTATACTAAGTTGCAAATAAACATTAATTTTAGATGACATTTAGGCTAGATGGAGGATCCCCGTCACCCATTGGTCTCTGATTAAAGCTAATAGTTTGTGATTTGCCCATCACCATGTTGGATTTTTTGGAGATGGAGGTAATCATATTCGGACAAAGCGCTAGGAGTCTAAGCCATCTGCAAGTGGTCATGGGCAGGCTAATGGGGCGGCTGTGGTAGAGCGGGTGGTCCAATAACCGAAGGGTTGGCGGTTCGAATCCCGCTCTGTCCTAGTCAGTCTGTTGTGTCCTTGGGCAAGACACTTCACCCTCCCTGCCTCCAGTGCCACCCACACTGGTGTATGAATGTTTGGTGGTGGTCGGAGGGGCCGTAGGCGCAAATTGGCAGCCACGCTTCTGTCAGTCTGCCCCAGCTGTGGCTACAAATGCAGTTTGCCACCACCAGAGTGTGAATACGAGGGTGAATGAATAATGGGTCAATAATGTAAAGCGCTTTGGGTGTCTAGAAAAGTACTATATAAATCCAATCCATCATTTTTATTATTATTCATTAATGCTAAATGCTAGCTTACAAGACACTAAAACAGTAAATTTCAAGCACTAAAATATGTTAACATTAACAGAATAAAATAAAAAGTAACTGTGAAAGTCTGACTATGCAGGAAATCATATCAGAGTCTATTTGACCTGAGATTATATCAGTAGTTCCCAGCCTTTTTGTTTTATTTTAACAGCACAAATTTCTGGCAACTCCAGACATTCAAAAGAGAGACTTTTTTTTTTGTTTTGGCTAGAATGAATTTGTTTTTGATCATGTAATAGTTTGCTATACTATGTTGCAAATAAATGTTAATTTTAGATGACATGTAGTCTATATAATGTATGTTTTTATGGACTGAGGCAGAAAAGCCAGGTGTAGATTACTGCACAAAGTGAGAATTTTATTGTCCTTAGTCAGGATATGTACAGTCAGTCCAGCTTGGATTTACAAGGCTGACAATTAATACTAAACAAACAAGTACTCAAACTATGAATTTTGAAAGAGCTGCAGCATCTGAAACCGACCACAGTGAACATTTGACAGATAAACAGTACCACAGTGCTTCAGTTTCAGCTTCAGTTTGTCATGTCTTTTATGTACTGTGAATGTCTCTCTAAACTCACCATATATTTCTTATTAGTAAGGTGTTTTTTTTTTTTTTTATAAATTACTAGAAATTTCAGGTGACCCCATCTGAATTCCTGGCAACCCCAAGGTAGAAAAACACATAAAGCAAGGAAACAGGGCTTACATGACTGAATCACTGTATCACCTCCAAATATCATCTGAGGTCATGGCAAAAAGAGACTAAATATTTCAATCCTTTTTACACACTTAGTGCCTTCCTCAAGGATGTAATGACAGCAGATATTAAAGAAAAGTGTAAAAAGCAGTACTATTCCCTCTTCAGGCAAAGAAGTTCCCAAAAATCCTGGATATTCAAACTGACAGGCCTTCTGCTTTCCTGCTTTCACCTCTCGGGCCATCGGGCTGTTGTCACGAGTCTCCTCTCTTGTTGAAAGATCCTGGCCGTCCGCCAAAAGCAAGGGCACCGGCAGCTCTGTGCTCCACATCAAAATCAATATAATAATATGATTCTAACAAGACCTTGATGGTGTGTGGAGACAGCTGCTGGAATGACTTTAATGGCTTAAGCTGTCATGCACAGTCGACTTCTGCCCCACTAATCAAAATGGGTTTTCACAGCAGGTCTAATGAAGGTTACAAAAGCCGTAGAAACCATAGTTTTGAGGCGGGAGGTCAAAAATGTGATTTCTGAATGAGAAGCAGCATCGAGTTAAAAAAAAAAAAAAAAAAACGTTTCTAAGCATGTGATTTCTAGAAAAAAACTGGTCTTAAGATCCATTAGGAAGGAGCTACTACATGGTTTCATGAGTAAATGCCAGGTTCTGTCCACTCCACTCTCCACCACTCAGCAAACACAATCAGTCATTCATGAGTATAGTGTAGCTGTCCCAAGTACTTTGTGTAGCTTACTATACCGTTTTTGCCCAAAATAAAATATTAAACGTTTAAAACCCCTTTAGTCTGATCCTTGGACTCCAACTTTGTCTATGATGTGGTCTCTTTTTCTACAGTCACATGACTCAGGACTGCAATGTTTTGTGTGTAGCTTATTTTATACTATGTCTTTAAAACAGTGTAAATCATATTGAATCCACACTCTATAATGCTGATGTGTGTCACTTCTATATGTATCCTGTTTTCAATGTGACCTCAGTCTTAACAGTCAGATCAGAACTCATTTGACATCATTGCATCATTTTAAATGGAGATTCATCACAATTCTGCATTGCAGGGACTAACATGTTCTAAAGTTGTTCACATGCAACATATACATTCATTCATTCATTTTCTGAACCCGCTTTATCCTCACTAGGGTCACGGGGGTCGTTTGGAGCCTATCCCAGCTACACAGGGGCGAAGGCGGGGTACACCCTGGACAAGTCGCCAGTTCATCTCAGGGCTGAACATATAGAGACAAACAATCACTCTCACATTCACACCTATGGACAATTTAGATTAACTGATTAACCTATCAGTGCATGTGTTTGGATGGTGGGAGGAAGCCGGAGTACCTGGAGAGAACCCACGCAGACACGGGGAGAACATGCAAACTCCACACAGAAAGGTCCCACCCCCCGTCGACTGGTGTTGGAATCGAACCCAGGACCTTCTTGCTGTGAGGCACGAGTGCTAACCACTGCACCACCGTGCTGCCCCCGCAACATATACAGTCGCAGAAAAAATGATTAGACCATCAAGTCATCAAAAACAATGGTTATGTTATCAAGTATTAACTCATGTGACTAAAACAGACAGAAGAAAACAAAGAATGCCTAAAAGCACTGTTTTTGTCAGTACAATGCCATAGATATTGATGGAAGAACTGAAGTGATTTTGGTTATTATCAAGAAAACATGGAAAATGTCTAGATATCAGCTCTGAAATTAAACTCTTAGTTGTACCAGGCATTGAAATGAACAAGAAATTGAAGAAAACAAGGGTGGTCTAATATTTTTTTCTGTGACTGTATGTGAATGCAGCAGGAGAAATGAGTCCAAAACATCATATATATAATAATATATATGACAGGAGGCTTTCGTTGCACAGTGAATATTGATAATACTGATTAATAATTCCCACTTTATTTTAAAAGTAAGGCTTTGAATACAAAACAGTAGGGTATTTTCAGCGTGTGTATTAGTACTAGCTTAATATTAGTTTACCATGAAAAGATGAATAACTGTCTTTTACGCCCATTATTTACATGTATTGATAGGATTAGTGGATAAACAGTTTAGATCAATAGATGCTTTTAATCAACAGTGGATGTTTGGGTCTTTATGGGTTAATATTGAGTAATAGAACAAATTAAGTAAAAACCTGGCCAAAATAGATAGGTTATGTTTTTGTCTCAATTATATGTCAAATAAACACTTTCCAAAAAAAAAAAAAATAGCTGAAAGCTATATAACTCACATGTTATTAAGTTATTCACATGCACCATATACAGTCACAGAAAAAAATATTAGACCATCAAAAGTCATCAAAAACAATGGTTATGCAATCAAGTACTAACTCCTCTGTGTATTATTTTTTCCATGACTGTATGTGAACGCAGCAGGAGAAATTAGTCCAAAACATCACATATATAATAATATACATGGCAGGAGCCTTTTGTTGCACAATGAATATTGATAATAATGATCGATAATTCACACTTTATCTTAAAAGTAAGGTTTTGAACACAAAACATTTACTTACAGTGGAGTATTTTCACTGTAGTTTGGTATTAGGTTACAGTTGGGAATAATCTGAATACTCTGAAATCATTAGCCACACAAACTAACTAACTAAATGAATGAATGAATGAATGAACACATATTTCAGAAAAAAAATCATTAGGATTAAGCACTAAGCATGAGTCACATTATTAAATTATCACTGGTACATACTGTAGCTGCACTGTAAAACAGCTGAAATAACTGAAAATATCCAGAAATAAATGCATGTTTATACAATAGATGTATATATAGTGACTTGGGGATATAAGAAACAAAGGTTGGGGATAATAATGAGGGGCCCAGTGGGTTTTCTAATCGGTAACATTCTATTTCCTGTGTCTCTGACGGACAAGCTGCTGTGCGTATGCTTCAGAAAATCTGGGACACCAAGGCCAAAAACATCCCATGGGAGACGCCAAGAGAGAGACAAGAGAGGCCCCGCAGCATGTTGGGCTTTGGCTATCAGAGATAGGCCCCTGAAAATAGAAAAGAATTGGTCCAGGAATGGGACAGACAGGGATTTCACAAGGGAGCTCCAGATTACTTCATATTCAACCTCCACATGTCTACCACTGCCCAAACACAGATTTATGACAAGGCACGGAGCAGCTGCAGAAGGTCTGAGAACTGGAGCAGATCTAGAGACTATAACAGACCAGAAGACTACAATAGACCAGGAGACTACAACAGACCAGGAGACTACAACAGACCAGAAAACTACAACAAACCACGAGACTACAACACAACAGACCAGGAGACTACAAAAAACCAGCAGACTACAACAGACCAGGAGACTACAACAGACCAGAAGACTACAACAGACCAGAAGACTACAACAGACCAGAAGACTGCAACAGACCAGAAAACTACAACAAACCACGAGACTACAACACAACAGACCAGGAGACTACAAAAAACCAGCAGACTACAACAGACCAGGAGACTACAACAGACCAGAAGACTATAACAGACCAGAAGACTACAACAGACCAGAAGACTACAACAGACCAGAAGACAACAACAAACCAGGAGACTACAAAAAGACAGCAGACTACAACAGACCAGGAGACTACAACAAACCAGGAGACTACAACACAACAGACCAGGAGACTACAAAAAACCAGCAGACTACAACAGACCAGGAGACTACAACAGACCAGAAGACTATAACAGACCAGAAGACTACAACAGACCAGAAGACTACAACAGACCAGAAGACAACAACAAACCAGGAGACTACAAAAAGACAGCAGACTACAACAGACCAGGAGACTACAACAAACCAGGAGACTACAACACAACAGACCAGGAGACTACAAAAAACCAGGAGACTACAACTGACCAGGAGACTACAACAGACCAGAAAACTACAACAAACCAGGAGACTACATCACAACAGACCAGGAGACTACAAAAAACCAGGAGACTACAACTGACCAGGAGACTACAACAGACCAGAAAACTACAACAAACCAGGAGACTACAACACAACAGACCAGGAGACTACAAAAAACCAGCAGACTACAGCAGACCAGGAGACTACAACAGACCAGAAGACTACAACATACCAGAAGACTACAACACAACAGACCAGGAGACAATAAAAAAACCAGGAGACTACAACAAACCAGGAGACTACCACAGACCAGGAGACCACAACTGACCAGGAGACTACAACAGACCAGAAAACTACAACAGACCAGAAGACTACAACAGACCAGAAGACTACAACAGACCAGAAAACTACAACAAACCACGAGACTACAACACAACAGACCAGGACACTACAAAAAACCAGCAGACTACAACAGACCAGGAGACTACAACAGACCAGAAGACTACAACATACCAGAAGACTACAACAGACCAGAAGACTATAACAGACCAGAAGACTACAACAGACCAGAAGACTACAAAAAAACAGGAGACTACAACAAACCAGGAGACTACAACAGACCAGAAGACTACAACAGACCAGGATACTACAACAGACCAGAAGACTACAACAATTATTACTACATTGAAACAAGGATAGAAAAAGCACTACTAACTGTTTGACTGATAGTGGCAATCAAAGTACACTTAATGTTTATTGTCATTAAAATGTGTGGGTGTGTGATTTCAAAGCTGTTTGAGAGTTCTGACTTGGTTTGAAGGTTAATGTTTAACCTTCAAACCATGTGGTCTATCCCACCTCAATTATACTGCTCACTAAGGTTGTGTTCATTTATTGTACACACTGTTCTACTTGTTAGACATTAAGTTGTGAAAAATCATCTCCTGTACCTCCACAAACCATTCCTGAATGAAAGTGAAACTACACATCAAGATTTTTTTTTTTTTTTTAGCTTTAAATCGAGTCGTTTGACAAGACTGTGGGGAAATGCATCGACAATGGTGAAAAGGCATGTAAATATTGGTAAATGTGTGTAAAAAAAACTACAAAAAAACCTTCATTTTATAGGTGAAATTAGCTGTTTGGCCTTTCTGAACCTTGAGATAGGGTTGTACTAATGTTCAAGTCTATGTCATAAAATATCTACAGTATATTGCAAAAAAAGTCAATTTTGCTGCCTCTTATCAGAAGTGTTCAGTCTTGTCCTTCAGTCAGATTCTGCCAAACCTAATCCATTTTCTAACTTGCACTTGACGCCTTTTTAATCACCCTATTCTGAACCATCAGACTCACACAAGGGCAGTGATCTCACCTCATAAAACCCCTGCCTCAACCAGTTCATATTTTTGTTGATTTGAATCTGAACTAACATATTAAAACACCACAGCGATGTGAGCTGCAGAACTGCTCTTTTTGTCATTGAACTCTGGCAGGTTTATGAGGCTTCAGAGCTTCAGTTTTTTCTAGGAAAGGACCACATGAAGGCAAGAAAAAGCAATGAAAATATTCTAAATATAGTACACACTTAAAGAGATATTGATTCTTAGACTGGCCCATTTCAGGTGTTAATATCAGTAAAAAAGATTTTGGAGTCTCATGTGGTTCTGCATTCGTGTCTTCTGATTCTTTGTCTCCTATCCACAGCCTGGACAGTCCAACACAAATCATCTCCATCTGAACTTCTTTCTGACTTCATACCAATTTTCAGAATCATAACGTGGATGCAATTAGATTACAGTTACCATTACAGCAACAAATAATTTTGTGCATGTTTTATGCAAAATTCCTGAAGATAGGTTTGTTTGTTTATTTATTAGTTATGTTTTAATTCCACTTATTTGTAATTTAACCCTTTCATGCACGAATTATGAGAACCTTTGTCAATATTTTTTTTCTTGAGTGTTTTTATTCCTCTTCAGGCATGAAAAAAGCAATGCAATTGATTTTTTTTTTTTTTTTATGAACCTATTTTTCATGGAGTTACAAAACATGTCCACTCAATTGGACACCATGTGTTAAATTTTTGAAGCAAAGAAATATGCACTTAAAACCCATAATCAGAAAGTGACATACTCTGTGAAAACTATTAAACAAAAACATGTTTAATGTAGCTAATCTGATGTTTTCTCACATTTTCTCATACTCTAATACTGGTTATTACTCATTTCATGGACATAATATCCTCCTGAGACCCAGGAAATTGTCAATTTTAGCTTTTTTACATTAAAAAATTGTCTTGATTGGAAACTGCATAATGCAACAGTTTTTTCAGATACATTTTTAAAATCATTTTAGTTATTGATTGTTTTTTTTTAATGGAATGTCCTTTGCAATGAACAGTATTTTTTAAGTTAATCTGTCAAACTCTTGTCCCCTACAGAGGACAAAATGTATTGCTAGGTCTCAGGAGGATATGCAAAAAAAAAAAAAAAAAAAAAATCCAGAAAACTGTTGATTACAGTCTAACAACAATTAGCAACTGATTTACACGAAACATGTTACTGCAGATCAGGTTTATCAAGAGCTGCAAAGTTACAGTGATTGTATGAATTGCAGTGTTTGGGATGTTGCATAAGAGTCCACTGTGTTGACTGATATGGAACTAAAACAACAAAATCCATGAATATACAAGAGAACAGCTGGAGAAGAACTGTCCACTGGAGTGACCGCTATGCATGAAAGGGTTAAGCAAACATACCCCTGCAATTTAACTTGTCTGAAAGGAAATAGTGGCTATTTTTTTGCAAGCTAATGGTTAATACAACTTCTACTTTACACAAGATGATCTGTTGCATTTAGGGGACTGCTTAAACAAACAGAAACTTAAAATATTAGCTCTGTATGAGAGGATTTCAGTAATTTGTTCACCACATGTATTATACTGTGACTGTGAGAAGTGACAGTCAGGGGTTAAGACTTCCAGAGTAAGGGCAGTACATTCAGTAGTGATGGTGACCTGTAAAATAATTAACCCATAAAGAACCAAACCTCCACTGGCAACCAAAACCATCTATGGATCTGCTATTGCTATCAGCACATGAAAATAATTGGTGTAAAATGCAGTTTGTCATCTTTTCATGGTCATCAGATATGACCCATTTGGATGTTCAGAGGTTCTGTAGTTACTGTGGAAACATGGTCAACTTCTACAACATTGATTCACCAGTAAAGCCCATGGAGTCTGATCAATAACAGTGGATGGACACACTTGATTTTATCTTCAGTTAAGGACATCTTATCTGAAAAACTCACTTTTTCTTGAGTTTTCTCTGTTTTTAACATAATAACCCTCAACTTTACTCTGAGATTTAATGAACATCTATATGATCAGTGAATTAAATATAGGAAAATACATGATTTACTTAGAAAAAATGACAAATAAGGAAAGTAGTATTAGAATCAATGCTGATAAATTACTTAAGAAAGGTTAAATGTAGAGAAAAATTCCTTTGGGAACTGCCACAAAAGTAGTACTGGGTCTTTATGGGTTAGAAGTCCTTCATCTCAGATATACAAATAACCTTTTACAGTAACTTCCTGTTTTGGTAAACTGACCAATTTGGGAACACTGTACATGTAGATGCAGGTTAAGCGTTGAATGATCTGCAGACAAATTAACATATTCTAAGCATTCAATACACTGAAAAGAACTGATTTACACATTACTCAGGTGTTTTAGGTATGCATGATCTAACAAAACCAGTATGTCAGTAGTACTGATCAATGATATAGAAACACACAGTATTTGTGTGATTCATATGTGATGCCTGACAGTAGCTGTGCTGTGTTTTTGGTTGTATATCTACAGTCACAGAAAAAAATTGTTTGACCACCCCTTGTTTTCTTCAATTCCTTGTTCATTTTAATGCCTGGTACAACTAAAGGTACATTTGTTTGGACAAATATAATGATGACAACAAAAATAGCTCATAAGAGTTTAATTTCAGAGCTGATATCTAGACATTTTCCATATTTTCTTGATAATAACCAAAATCACTTCAGTTCTTACATCAATAGTTATGGCATCGTACTAAAAAAAACAGTGCTTTTAGGCATTCCATGTTTTCTTTTCTGTCTGTTTTAGTCACATGATAAACACAGGAGTTAGTACATAACCATTGTTTTTGATGACTTTTGATGGTCTAATAATTTTTTCCGCATCTGTATAATATATATGTCGAGGCCCAAAACGGAATCTGGCCCGATTCTGAATCGGGCCAGCTCAGAATGGAATTCTATTCTAGGCCGGCCTAGAATGGAATCCTGCTGCTATAATGTTATTTTTATACCATGTTTAATGCAAATGATCTAAATTATTACAAAAATCAATACATGGAATTTGCAAATATGTGAAAAAAAAATGAAACAAACAACATTTTAATTGTAAACTATAATACACTTTATTTACAAATAGAACCTAGTGGTACTCCCCACCAATATATGGTACAGTGAAATCGACGGAAATTGACAATAGTTACTCAAGGTATGCAAGACTGAAAATGTAAAATTATGACAAATTATGGAATTATGGATCATTTGCATTAAACATGGTATAAAAATAACATTATAGCAGCAGGATTCCATTCTAGGCCGGCCTAGAATAGAATTCCATTCTGGGCCGGCCCGATTCCGAATCGGGCCAGATTCCATTTTGGGCCTCGACATATATATGTGTGTGTGCTTGTGCAGTATCATGAGTGTGTCTGTGTTTGTGTTTCTGGCACTCAGTGTGGCACAGCGGGAGCAGATTTCATCAGACTTATTGTGAACTGCTCTATTAAACACCCTGTGGGGTGGTGGACTCCTGATTATAGTGGTATCACCATCAGCTTAGCATGGACCAGCAAGTGGGCTGGCAGGGAGGTGGTTTATGGAGACATGAGGACGATGCTGTTGATTGTGGTTTAATGATCCCTTTGGGCAAATACGATGGACATTAGCTTATACTCAACAGAAACATGGATGCCATTCTTTCAGGCGTATTTCTAGTGCCAGACAGGGGTTTTATGTGACAGTAAAGGAGACATTTAACATATTTCACAGCTCCATAGGGCCATAAATGCAGCACAATGCAGAAAACAGCATAAATTTCCATCTGAAATATGGTGAAGCACAAATCTACAGAAGTAAAATAATATGTATACAGTACATACAGGAGCTGACAGGAATTTCAATTCCTATATCCCAATAGGGTTGAAATCAAGAGCGGAGACAATAATACGTAATATATTAGCTGCAGTTGTGGAATTCCATCAGGATGTATGTATATGTTAAACAGTGATGCCACATTTCTATAATGGTGTTGCAAGAATTACTTTTCACTTTGGATACAAATATGTATCTGCACAAGGAACACAAAAGATACCCAAGAATGGAGAGACAAGAGTCAGACTTACAAATACATAAAGTTGGAATAATTTTGTTTTCAGACATATTCCTTTTTATTCACATCAGTAATCACCTTTGACCAGGTACAATGATTACATAACCACTTCCACTTCATTTATCAGGAATAAATCACATTGTCATGAGAAGAGGTTAAAATATTTGATTCCAATGTTATGGGCAATAGTATAGTGTCTATCCTCCCTGGCAGTGCATGAGGTCATCTCAAAAAACATCTTATTGTGAGTGTGCCTTAATGCTGTGAGAGTCCATCATTAGCAAATCAGTGGGTCCATAAGAAAGAGAACGATTACAGTAAATCAGAAGATAACTGGTTTTGTATGTGATCCAGCGTCTGTTCATCCAGTGTCTATGATGTGAAATAGAATTGTTGGAAAACTCTATAAAGGATCAATCTTTAGCATCAGTGGTGTCTTAACTTATTTTGCAACAGTTATGATCAAAGCTCTGCAACAACTGTTAAATCCTGGAAAAAAAATAAAGTAAAACAATTTCTTCTGTCTAGATTTCTGCACATCTAGAGCTCATTTAGCAGTGCTAAACATGCCCAAGAGTTTTCAGTTGTTGTGGATTTAACATTTATTGAACTTGAACTATGTTTGTGTGCTCCTGGCCAATGACAAGACACAATTAGACATCAGTTTTTTAGAAGGTGCAGAGAATAAAGACTTCCTGAGGCGGACCCGTCCCTCCATGGGATGTTGCCACAATAACACAGCAGGACCCACCACCTGGGATGCATGCATACCAGGCATGTAGAGGAGGCCAACAAAAGAGCATTTTTATTTGAAAAACAGCTCCCTTTTGACATCCTGATCTTGAAACTGAAGTAATTAGCCTTTCTGGGAACAAAGAAAAAACCTGTAGGAGAGGAGACCAACAAGGTCATGGCTGTGACTATAATAAAGCAGGTCTAAATCCTGTAGAGACAGTAAATGTCAGCGATGGCCCTGAGGGTGCTGTTTGTGCATAGATACCTGAGTAACACATTTTGAGAGAAAAGAAAGAAATTACCTCCTCTGAACCACAAAGCTCCAAGCCTTCCCCACAGTGACAGTTTAACACGCTGCCAGATCGATCCCAGACTGGCTGAAGGCCAACAACAAGCAGCACATGACCAGCATCAAATGCAAAGGAACCTTAAATCTCCTCAGACATGACAATCAACACAGTAGCTCCTGAACCACAGAAAACAAATTAGACAAAGGGTCTGAAAAAATGTATAAAAAGAAGCGGCAAATGTTTAGTTTTATTGTATTATATTGCAGTTAATGCAGCACATACGGTTAATTTTACTCACAATTATTCACAAACCGTTTGTGACTTTGCCCCTTTGTGGATTATGTCAATAATTGTCTTGCTTCAACGACTCCACAGCTGCAGCGATAGGTGTCATTTACATTGAGGACACAGAGGACATTTCCCCACTGTTTTCTCAAAGGGGCAGTTTCTCCCTTGTCACTCAAATGTTATCAAATAAAAATACTTTAGGCAGAAAAAAACAGGGTTTCTGCAGGTCATTAAAAAGCATCTAAAGTCATTAAATAGATTTTGTGAAAATCAAGGCCTTAAATGGCATTAAAAAGCATTAAATTCGATGTCCAGAGGTATTAAAAAATTTAATACACTTAATGGAAAAAAGCATTATTGTTCACAATGTATTTTGATTATATAAATATTTAATCATTTTGATAGGAAGTACAGTGTGATGATTGACAGGTGGAACCCTTTAATGGGCTCTATGCACAGCCCCACTTCTTCCTGAACTTCAGGTGGGTGCTTTATTTCCTGTCTTTGGTTATTGGACACACTGATTAATCCAGGTATGCCCAATTAATCAGTAGTCACAACAAGAAGTAGCAGACACACCTGGATTAATCAGTGTGTCCAATAATCAAAGACAGGAAATAAAAGACCCACCTGAATTTCAGGAAGTAGCGGGGCTGTGCATAGTGTCCATTAGCTATTGTGTATTGCCGATACACAAAGTCACAACACCAGATGCTTGGAATGAAATGTGCTGTGAGCGTGCTCATGTCGTGGCAAAAGAGTGGAGGGAATATTAGCAAATGTCGGAAAAATGGGAAAATGCAAGTTTCAGCAGAAGTGATTGGAGGAGGAACTATTCAGAACCTGGTTAAAGCCTGTCGACGGTAAACTGACATAAAACTAGGGCTGTGTATTGGCAAGAATCTGGCAGTACAATACAAATCACAATACTAGGATCATGATACGATATCACGATATATCATGATACTGTTAAAAAGGCAATTTTTTTTGTTTGTTTCTTTTTTTAAAATGATTATTTCCTGGAAGAACTGAATTACACCAGAAATATGTACAAATACTAAACACTTTTTTTTTTTTTTTTTTTTTAATCACAACAGGATCTAATGCTACATCCCAAAATGTTCCGGTGTTCAAACTTAAATTATGTTTTACTGACATTACAGTTTAAGATCCTGTTCAAATGTTCATATTCTATTAGTTCGGAACTAACATCAGAATATTATTCTTGTCCCAACAAAAGAACTAACATCTGCCTCTCAGACAGTAAAAAGTGCTTTTAGGATGCTTCAAATAACCATTATTTCATTAAAAAAAAGTGTTAAATAATAATAAATAAGATATAAACAATAAAGAAAACCAAAAAACAAAAATGAACCTCTGTCATATCTGCATTTAAATAAATACCTGAAAATATCGATACAGTACTTTTTAATATCGATACAGTATTGTGAAATGAAATATCGCGATATATTGCAGAACCGATATTTTCTAACACCCCTACATAAAACTATATATAAAACTGTATCTGCAGTTGGAAGTGGGCATTAAATTTGTTTAAAGTGGCATTAAAAAGCATTAAATTAGATTTGCTGATACCCACAGAAACCCTGAAAAATAAAAGGCAAAAAAAAACAAAACAAAAACACACAACCAACTGTTTTCCCACATTTTTTTCCTAATCATTTTCTAAAATTACTCAAACATGCATGTGATAATCATCAACAAAAAAATCTTCTGAAGTCATGGTCATTTTATTATTCAGTATTATCCCCCCACCTGTTTCTATTTTGCATCATTTCAGGGCAGTGGTATGAGATAGTCGACCATAGATGAGACATTTAAAGTGCTCATTGACACTGTGTTGCAGCTGTGAATGTAGAGTTATTTTGACACTTATTTTTTTTTATTATTTTATATATTATATATATATTTTTATTATATATTATTGTGCATTTGAATTCTGTCACTTTTGTACTATCTTAGTTTATGCCTTTCTTGATGTGCTCTAATTCGGTGAAATTATCTACTGTGAATTGGCCTAAAAATACATATACTGAAGACCATTTAAAACATATTTTCTGATGTGAGACCTCTACTGTATATCCCCAGCACTTTTAACCCTTTCATGCATAGTGGTCACTACAGTGGACAGCCAAAACAGTGGACACTTATGCATCATCCTAAACACTGAAATTCATATCATTACTGTAAATTTGCTGTTCTAGATAAACTTGATCTGCAGTAACATGTTTGAGTGTAAATTAATTGCTTATTATTGTTATTAACCCTTTCATGCATACTGGTCACTCCAGTGGACAGTTATTCTCCAGCTGTTTTCTTGTATATTTATGGGTTTTGTTGTTTTAGTTCCATATCAGCCAACACAGTGGACACTTATGCATCATCCCATACACTGACATTCATACCATTACTGTAACTTGACTGTTCTAGATAATCCTGATCTGCAGTAACATGTTTGAGTGCAAAAAAAATGCAAATTGTTATTAGATTGCAATTAACAGGATTTTTTTATTGATTGATTGATTGATTGATTTTTTGCATTTTTAAACAAAAAGTTTTGGTTTTTTTTTTTGCATATTATTTCAATAAAATAAGTAATAACTAGTGTTAGAGTATGATAAAATGTGAGAAAACATCAAATTAGCAGCATTAAAATGTTTTTATTTAATAGTTTTCACATCGTATATCAGTAAATGCATGTTTCTTTGCCTTTAAAATTTAACACATGGTGTCCAGCTAAGTGGACATTTTTGTAACTCCATGAAAAATAGGTTGATGAAAAAAATTAAATTGCATTGTTTTCTGTTTTGTTTTGTTTTGTTTTTTTTTCATGCCTAAAGAGGAATAAAAAAAAAAAATCAGGAAAAAAAATCTTGATTAAGGTTCTCATAAATCGTGCATGAAAGGGTTAAACAGAACCTGAAACCTTACTGGCTCACAGAACAAGACGAATTCGCAGCCAACAGTGTTCAGCTTTTTCACATTATTCTAATTCTTTGAGGTACACTTGTAACCACATGTAAAGCACGTACTCTGAAAGCTGTTTTCCAAATGTCTATTTTAAGTTTCATCCATGGCAACAGTAGCAGTGTGTGGTCAGAGACTGAAGAACAAGCACCAGCAGAAGGTTTAAACAATAAATAAATAAATGAAAAAATAAACATAAGGCACAGAGAAATTCCTTTGCTCACAGTGATATTTTAATTGCTTGGTTAAGTGAGCCCAAATAGAGTCAGTAAGAATAGCACATTACATCAAGTGTTCATTAATTTGCCTCACAGTAAGTATGCGATGAGACTTGTAAAGGGAGTATTTGGTGATTTGATTCCTTCCGCTCCAGTACATCTGCATATTACCTTCACAATCAAGTGCAGAGACATCACACTGATTGCAACATGTTCCTCTGAGCTTTAAGCAGCTCTTATGTACCGACAAGCTTCACTCACAAGTACAGTCAAGTGACAACAAAAAGAACGGAAAGAACTCGCTGCTGTTCTTTAGGGAGCCAACTCCAAAATTTCAATGAAGTACTTAAGAGCATAAGCCTAAAATTAAAATACAATGACGCCAAGTAGACGTTCTAAACCCGATTAAAGCCTTATATGCAATATTAAAAAAAAGCACCGACACCCATCAAATGGTTCAATGAGGATCAAGCACACACACACACACACACACACACACACACACACACACACACACACATATATATATATATATTATAAAAACTGCAACATTATTTTTTGGTCCTGTATGAAAATTAGAACTTTGTGGAAAGATGTCAGAATAAAAATAGAACAGATTTGGGGTTTTAAATTAAAAATAACCTACTTTACCACTTCTGTTAGGAGATCTTCCTGATGATTACCTCCGCCAAGGAGGTTATGTTTTTGCCAGGGTTTGTCTGTTTGTTTGTTTGTCTGTCCGTTAGTGTGCAACATAACTCAAAAAGTTATGGACAGATTTGGATGAAATTTTCAGGGTTTGTTGGAAATGGGATAAGGAAGAAATGATTAAATTTTGGTGGTGATCGGGGGTGGGGGGGCCCACGGGGGGGGGGCACTGATCAGCCTTGGCAGAGGTCTGCGCTCTCCGAGTGCTTCTAGTTTTGTTTCTGTTTTTATATGTTAACTTGCTTTATTTATCTATTTTTATTTTGATTTTCATGTTTGTTTGTTTTTTTTTTATGCTTTTATTAATTTTTATTGTGCTTTTCGTCTTCTGTACAGCACTTTGGTCCACTGTGATTGTTTTAAAGTGCTTTATAAATGAAGTTTAATTGGATTGGATTTGACAATAAATGACAAATACCTTCTAAAAATCTTTGGTGCTGCAGCAAAAAAAAAAAAAAAAAAAAAAAAAAAATCGCTTGTAAATGTCTTCACTTGATCCACTGGTGCTTGAGGACTAGTGGAAAATTGTAGATGAAATTCACAAAATGGAGAGATTGACATTTATGCTGAGGCTGCAAGCTGAACTTTACATGATAAGGTGGGGCAAATGGATTGTTTTTTGTTTTTTTTTTAAGTACAATTGATGTGTGGTTTGTCTCGTAGTCCTGTGGAGTGTTAGGCAGACTGCTGCTCTAAAAATTTTGTTGTGTAACTTGATTGCTGTTTCATAGCTGTAACCTAAATTAAGCCTCTTGGAGTGTCCAAAAAAGTGCTAAATAAGTGTGATGTATTATTATTATTATTTTAAAATTATCTTTGCTGTTGGATTGTGACTATTGTCTATTGTCCATTGTTGTTTGTTGTTGTTATGTTCTGTATGACAAAATGATAAATAACTAATAAAAACTAAGTGTCAAAAAAAAACCAAAAACTGCAACATAATATATCAACAATTAGTCAGAAAACTATTGGTTCATACGTACATCAAGCAATGATCCCAAGAATGTGACCTCTTTATCCCTTAAGGGTCTGAGCCTATTTTGGCCATTTTTGAGTAGTTTTGATTTTGCCTTTATATACTATATAAAGAAATGTTTACTGTACCCATCTTTGGAATCTTTTTTTTTTTGGCACAACTTCATCTACATCATCTGTCTATTGTTTTTTCACTTTAACCTACTATATCAACATAAAAGGACAAACAACACATAAAAAAATATAAAATCCGATTTGAAAAATGTACATAAATTATTGCATAAATAACACAAAGATGCTTAACGAATCTTTTCAAAGGCTTTAAAAGTGAATATTGGTTCCAAATATTAGGTATATAAAATCAAAATTGTAATATATAAAACTATACTCAAATATTTGACATAAAAGTATACACTACAAACAAAAAGTTACGGATATTTTTAATTTTTAGGCTTTTTTTTTTCCAGTTGGGATTCTTGCACAGTGCTTTTTACTTTTTTGTGTGAATTGAACTGAAACCCATTTTTTAAATGACCAGGTATAGTTTTATTTACAAATGGAAAAAATTACCAAAAAAAAGAAATATCCTTAACTTTTTGTTTGTAGTGTATATTTGCATAGGTGTTTTCTCCAGTTTTCTCACCCACTCCTCCGGTACTCCCAATTTTCGCATCCGGTTCAGGTAGGGGTCATTCTCATCCTCACCTGTAATGCTAATGCAGTCTGTGTATTACAATCCGCAGATTTGGCTATTTTTGTCCGTTTTGAAAAGGACAAAAAATGACAAAGATATGGTAAGAAATATTACCCCCACACACACACCTCATTTTCATACTTTTATTCATGTTTGTTTGCTCCGGTTTATAATAAAATAAAAAGTGGGAGAGTGTTTCAAGTCCGCACTTTTGAATGCAATTGTCCCCAGTGGTCTACGTGACCGACTTCCGACGCTACGACGTGTTGAAAATGTCATGTGATTCAGTCACGGGGCTGTGACCGCGGACCCCTAAGGGTTATTTGGAATATACTATAAAAACTCATTTCCATTGTAAACGACAAAAAACATCTCACTATGGAGAAAAATGCATAATTTTGACACAAAGACTAGGAGTTCAATAAGTGATAAAAACGCTGCAGATTCACATGACACTACAAACAAAGTTTCCCATGTATGTAGATCAAGCAGCGCTGCCCAAGTTGGAATAAATTCTGAGGGGAAATATGATATTTTCACTTGAAACATAGATGCTCATCTCTACAAAAAACACAAATAACATCTTGCTATTAGATGTTAGATCAGATTAGAGGTTCGGTAAGAGATAAAAATAAGCACAGTATAAACACTGCAGGTCCATGTGACACAACAAACAGAACTGGGAGCGAAAAGCCTCAGTTGAAATACATGAAAGAAAACCTGCACGATAATGCGTTTCCCTTTTCATGGACACCCATTCAAGGCCAAAAACAGGAATATGCACAAGTCTTAGTCCTGCTTAGCTATGTTGGTTTTACATCATATCCATTTCTCAGTTTCTTTGTTAAAATATGACAAAACACAGAGGGGGATATTGTGCTCAGAATAAAAACCCACAAAAACAGGAACTACAGGGTGTCCCATAAGTCTCCATACATAGGAAAAATAAACGTTTCTTGACATAAACCATTTTTATTTATATAACATGCTCTATATAACTGCCATTTTGTCGGGAACACATTTCAATGCGTGTCCTCCACTGCTGAAGAACTATAAAGAAGAAATATAAAGAAATACATGTTAGAACCATATATGTATGGAATGTATTATGTCTCCTATGTATGGAGACTTATGGGACACCCTGTATACAGCTTCTACATGTAACAGCCAATATTTAGTGTGATCTCCCGCGACAAAAAGTACAACAAACAATAAGAAACATTAGTTGAATGGAACCTGATGTAAAACACTAGAAGATTAGTTCCATAAATCTCATGTCTGTGCAAAAGAATTAAGGAAGTTCAAATCATGACATGTGTCCTTACACAGCGCAACACAACTCCACCTTTGTTTTCTTTTTGTTTAATTGTTTATGCCTGCTGAGTGTCATACCTTCTAATATTATTGCTTTTATTTATTTTTTTTTAATTTATTTATTCATTCATTCTCAGATTGGGATGCATTACCTGGGAAAGTGTAGGGTGGGGGAAGGATGGGGTGGGTATTGTATTTATGTTGTGTGGAAAAAACCAAAAGCATTGTTTTTTCTTGTATGACTCTCACCTTTTTTTATTTATGTAATTATTTTTTTTTAACCTTAATTCCAATAAAAAGAATGTTGGAAAAAAAAAAAAAAAGAATTAAGGAAGTTCATACCCAACACTGGATATTTCAGTCTTTTTTTCATTTTTTGTGAAATTCTTTGTTTTTTAATACCTTTCTGCAGTATATTCCAGTTGTATCATGTTATGGAGACTGAGAAATACATTCAAACATGATTATATATCATTATACTTGGATCAAAAAAATAATCTTATTTATAGCCAATTTTTTTTTTTTTTTGGACAGTACTGTATATCAACACCGTCTTTCACAAATCAGCTTTATATGTAAATAAACTGAAAACACAAAGAGGTTTTGTTAAAAATATAATAAAATCCTGGTAATGGAGTTTGAATCCTGGCTTGTTAATAAAAAATACTTAAATTAAGGTTAGGAAAATACTTCCACATTAAGAACTTGCTTGATTTTAATTTTAATGCTAATTTTAATGTATGATTTTAGTATAATTAATGTATTTATTTTATTCTGTGAATGCATCTCACAGAATAATCATGTTTTATCTCTGATGATTTTAATGTTTTTTTTTTTCCCTCCTTTTTCGATGTCAATGTAATGTCGTGCTTTTGCTGTGATTTTTTTTATGCCTTTGTAAAGCACTTTGCGTTTTACCTTGTGTATGAATAGTGCTATACAAATAGACTTGCCTTGAAGAAAAGATTTGGTTTGATGAGATTTTTTATTACATTGTTCTTACAAGTGCTAGCAGTGCTTAACATACATAAGTCTCATAGGTAGTTGGTAGTTCTGTTGGTGGAAATATGAACAAATCCGGTTGCGTATGAACTTACATTTACGTTCATGGTTGAGATTTTTCTTACTGCAGCTCAGATTTTTTTTTAGTACCATATGAAGATTATTTTTGAGACAGCGTTACATCTACAGCAGTCATCTGTTACACCACACACTAAACTGTTTCCCCGTAATCATTAGCCAAAAAAAACAAAACAAAAAAACATTACAAGCCCATCTCTAAAAATAAATGTTTATGAATGAAGCTCCTGAGATTCCAAGCCAATCGCCGGCTCACATTCGTATGTTAAATAGACTCAACATAATCTGCATTTCAGGTCAGTATCGTGTACACGTTTTCTGGTTCAGGTTGTTTTCAGATGTGACATGTTCCATCCGAAGAGACTCATTATCCCAATATCCCCGACGTCTGCTGTATTTTATATGACCAAATATTCAGAATCCCTCCCAACACTTTGTGTCTTCCTAAAAATAACTCATTGCCACTCCTTGAAATGGAAAACAGCTAATTTCATATCATGCAGCTCAAATTAGATGGTGTTTTTAGAGAGTCTATTTAGTATTTAAGTGAATAATAAGCCGTGTCATTATTCGTAGAGCTAGGTCTACACTGATAACTGCCATGAGGAATGTCTAATTATTATGTCTTTCAAGCTTAAAGGCTAGTTTTTTGGGTTTTTTTTAGTTATCTATCCTTTATTTATTCAGGACGGTACCGTTGAGATACCAGTTCTTTCATGGAGTCCAACATAAAAAAACAGCTTAACAAATTAAACACACCAAGCACATAAAAGCAACATAGGAAAAATAGAACTAGAAGTCTAAAAGCAGTAAATAAAGTAAGACAGACATAAATAGACCATGCAGTGACATCCACAACTCACACCTCTCTACAGAGGATTATGCAAAGTAGTAATGTGTTCCTTCAACAGCACATAAAATACCTTGAAATGTTTTGAAGGAGGGAGTGTTTCAAGTGAAATGATGCAATTTGCAATTTATTTAGCTGTAAAAGACGTACCATGACAAGTAAAGGTCCAACGGGAGCTGATACGTAATGTTACTTACTAAAAGATTAAGCTACAAATTAAAAAGTTAGTGTTTTTGACAAATTAGTTAACATGCCACACCATAAAAAAATTATATATCCGCATTTTTTTTGGGATCTTAACCCATAAAGACCAAAACATTCACCAGCGACCACTGGTATAAAATGTTTAATCCCTGTTGATCCACTAATCCTATCAATACATGTAAATAATTGCCGTAAAATACAATTTATCATCTTTTCATGGTCATCAGATATGACCCATTTGGACGTTCAGAGGCTTCGTAGTAAACGTGGAAACACTGTCATCTTCTTCAACATTGATTCACCAGTAAAACCCATGGAGTTTGATCAAAGACAGTGGATAGAGACACTTATTTTATGTTCAGTTAGCGATATATTTTGCAGAAAAAAATCATCTTTTTCTCCAGTTTTCTCTACTTTGGATATAATAACCCTCAACTTTAATGTGAGCTTTAATGAACATCTACATAATCAGTATATTAAATACAAGGAAATACCTAATTTTCACTTATAATTGCATAATACAGAGCATAATATTAGAATTAATGGTGATAAATCACTTCAGAAATGTTAAAAAAGAGAAAAAATAATGTTGGGAGCTGCCACAAAAGTAACACTGGGTCTTTATGGGTTAAACTATATGCAGTGTGAAAATACCATTAGTGTCAATTTGCCGGATTTATGATATTTGTCGCATAAATCTGATATTTATTTATTTATTCATTCATTCATTTTCTGAACCCGCTTTATCCTCACTAGGGTCACGGGGGTCGCTTGGAGCCTATCCCAGCTACACAGGGGCGAAGGCGGGGTACACCCTGGACAAGTCGCCAGTTCATCGCAGGGCTGAACATATAGAGACAAACAATCACTCTCACATTCACACCTATGGGATATTTAAATTAACCAATTAACCTATTAGTGCATGTCTTTGGATGGTGGGAGGAAGCTGGAGTACCCGGAGAGAACCCACGCAGACACGGGGAGAACATGCAAACTCCACACAGAAAGGTCCCACCCCCCCGTCGACTGGTGTTGGAATCGAACCCAGGACCTTCTTGCTGTGAGGCACGAGTGCTAACCACTGCACCACCGTGTCGCCCTTATTTATTCATTTATTTATTTATTTAAATAAATATTTATTTATTTATTTAAATAACTAAATAAATAAATAAATAAATATTTATTCATTTATTTATTTATTTATTTATTTATCGTGATGCAGATAACAAATTCAGACAAGATCATACAAATATGCGTATCTGTAAATGATCAGATCTTCCTGTATTCTGTCTGTAAACATTATGGATATGTGACATAAATAATCCTGTATACGATTTGCTCTTTCTTGATATTAGTCCGATGTGAAAGAAACAACATAAGAGACAACATGAACAAAAAACAAGTTCCCCCCAATTATAGTGTAGTGATATTTGAAGACTTGTTAAAATCAAAGAAGGAAAAGAAAGGAACAACAAAGAAAGAAAAATCCTTGCCCTGACTCCCTTCCAGCCAACCTTGCTCCTCTTGTCTCTAATTAAACTGATCAGTTCAGTTACTTTAATGATTAGACCTTCATATCAGTACTTGTTAACAACTGTTTGAAACTGTGTCCCACTGGGATTTAGTTTATTTTTCTTTGTGCTGTTTGTATTTACTTTTACAGATGTAGGTCCCCTCTTCTCTATAATTTTATGTAATTTCCAATTCATTGTGTCACATTTCTTTCTTTCTTTTTTTTTTTTTCCAAACTATAAAAGAAGGAAAAACATCTAGAGTTAGAGCTTTCCAAAATAATTCATAATCCCAACATCAAAACTGGTAAGTAAAATAACATTGGGGCATTTTATGATTTTGCAAACAAAGTAAACAAAATAATCCCAAACAAGTGGTACCAGGCACAACAAACCCCGCCCCTCGCACGTATTGCATCTTATTTTGGCATCAATCCAGCTGATGTCATCGTGTCTATGAGTATGCTGATGACATCATATCAATTGCCTCTATATATGTGCCATGTTTGAAACAAATTGAAACAAAATTGATGTTTTTATAGACATTAGAAATTTCACCCATTATAAGTAAATGAGAGAAAAAAAAAGATTAAAAAAAAAAAATCATGACACATTTGAACTCTGGCCTACTTTTCTTAAAATGTAACCACATCTATTCTGGATCACTGGCAATCTATAAACCCAATTTGGTATGAATTCAACCAATAGTTTTGTCGCTACAGACATGTGAAATTTTGTCCATTATACATAAATGGGGAAAAAAAAATAATTTAAAATTCATAAGAAATTGAACTTTGACCTACTGTTCCCAAAATGTTATGACATCTATTCTGGGTCACTGGCAATCTATAAACCCAATTTGGTATGAATTCAACCAACAGTTTTGCTGCTAGACTGTTAACAAACAAACAAACAAACTGAGCCAAAAACAATACCCCTTGCCTCCTGTTCGGTGGGAGGGGTAAAAAGTTTATTGCAACATAAAAAGACATCATAATTTATCAGTATTGGTTTATGGCTCTGATACTTTCTCAAGTATCATGCCAAATTAGATTTATTCTGACTAAATGTATATAGCATTGTGTGATCGAAGAAAAAAAACCACAGAAATTCCTTGTGTGTGTACATTTGTATGTAGAGATAGGGAGTAAAATGATCACACCACTGAAAAACAATGTATATCATGAAAAAATTTATAAACTACCGTCATTCATTAATACTCACACTATGTAAAATTATGTAAAATATGCTCCAAATCTCCAAAAGCATATGTAGTGTGTCATAAAAACGGCTTTTCATTATCAGTCTACTCCAGTGTTTGTGTGAACATGGAAAACAGCTGGAGGCATCCCACACCTGTTACAGTTCATTTCATATCACATCTGCTTCATGGAGCAGAATGTGTAGGTGGGAATGATTAACATATGCCGAGCAAAAGCTAGAGAGGCGCCCTAATTGTTCTTTTAAAGGAGCCCACACATAAAGTACAGAATTAACTACTGTTTTTAGTGGTGTTTCATGGATTGGTTCACTTATAGACGATGTTATTGTACCTGTTCAGCAATTTCCATAGAGCGTGTACAGTTCAAGGTTATTTATAGATTACCGACAAGATGATAATAACAAAACGAACCAAGAGAAAGTGAAATAAACTACATTAAAATAGTAGATATGATAAAAAAAATAATAATAATAGCAAAAGAAAAGGAGGAAAATTATAGATACCAACCAACTTTGAGCAGTGCTGGATGGAGCGGGTTGAGAACAAACAACACTGAAAGCGTATAATCTTGTTTGTAGAGTGGGATCATCATAGACACAATTTGGTAGAATGAGCTTTTTTAAGCTGCATTACTTAAAGCCAATTATGACAATAAATGTAATCCTCTTTGCTGGAGAGAATGTGGGTTAATAGGAGATTTTTTCCTACATTTGTCTGGATTCTCCTTGGTTACAAAATTATAGGGAGGAGGTTAAAAAGGAAAGAAGGGGAATTTGACAGATCATTAGAATCAGAACAGATTCTCAGTAATACATTTTCAACTTGTGTAAGAGTTTTGAGTTACTAATCCAAATGATTACTGTAAAGGGTTTAGTTTACTTAAATGGACTGTATGTAGCATTTCCTGTTTGTACACATCAGTAATCACCTTTAATCAGGTACAATGGTAACATACTGAGTCCTAATTACACTTTATTTATCAAAAATAAATCACACTGATGTGATAGGTTGTAGTAACATTATATGCCTTACATAGGATCACAGCAATTCAGTTTATTACAAGATTAAGATGTAAAAACAGTAAAACAGCTAAAATGTTTGCAATAAATTTTATTTCATATTAATTCACATAAGTCTTAAAACAATAGGAATATAGTTAAAATGTTCATGTTACAATAATATCTTTGCCATTTCAGATAAGGTAATCTGATCCACTAGCATGCCTGAAACTATCTGGGGTTGATTAGTTGTGTCTTTATTCACCTCTAGAGGGATCGCGCCATTTCTCCTCATTGTATTAAAGTGCACACTGAGGAAAACAACGATAAATCACTCGTGTGATTCTATCTCCCCTGTTTTCAGGTAATTGCGGTCAACTGTGATTATATTGTGAAATGTACTTTGTTGAAGCATAAAACTGTTTGTTTGTTATAGTTTTTGCAATGCTAAGATAAGTTTTATTGTTGTTAACTGTAACTGTACATTATCATACAATGTGTTGTGAGTGCACTCCGCCATCTTATGTCCGTACATGTTTGTGGCGCTAATATATAAGGCTAAAGTTACACAAGTTTTGATGCTGTATACGTAACTGTAATTTTATTTGTTATATGTCATTATTGTGATTGCATTAAAGTGCACACTGAGGAAAACAACGATAAATCACTCGTGTGATTCTGTCTCCCCTGTTTTCAGGGGTGCAACACTGACACAATCATTTCACGAGAAGATGTTAAAAAAAGCAAAATTTTAATTCCAACTTTATGGGCTATGGTGTATTGACACTAGTTTTTGTGCTACATATTTAGTGGCCTACGATCATTTGTGAAAGACTTATGGTAAAGCCATAGATGTTAAAAAAGACATAAAACCACTTTGTAAAATACAATGGAATGAAGAGAATAACATATCGCTCTATGAAAACAATAAAGTAAACTAAGTTTCCATGTATGAAGTTCAGAAACCAAATCGCTCTATTAAATAATGTACAGAACAAACTGCACTATTGCATCACTACTCATTGGTGTTTTGAACCTTTTTTTGCCCAGTTTTCCTTAAAATATTAGTCTTGTATTGTGTCACGTTATTCCATTTCTGTTCCATACACTGGCTACAGAAAAAAACATTAGAATCCAGCAGCAGCGGTGGTTTATGAATCTATGTCTGGTAAAAATGTCAATACAAGAGATGCTGTACTGATGTAAAGACGACAGACATGGTTAGTTTCATTTACAGTGTAACTTTTATCCTTTTCATACATAAATTATGAAAAAAGTATCTAGATCTTTTCATTTTTAGATTGATTTTAGTACTCAAAATTAGGCTAAAGTTGAAATCCGTTTAGAATTTTTTCAGAAATATGGTTTTATTGAGAAGATATTTAACCTCCTGAGACCCAGGAAAGTACAAGTTTGGGCTTTTTTTTTTTTTTTATTAAATAACTGCATACATTGGAAAGATCTTGATGCAACAGTTTTTTCAGATAGATTTTTTTTGGTATTTTTATTGAATGTGGACAATTTTTATTATTATTTTTATTTTTTACATATAAAGCTGAGAAACTTTTGGACAGAAAACCCACAGCTGGGTCTTAGGAGGTTAATTTTATGAGATCACAGAGCAGTCCAAATTCTAAAACTAAGATGATCCTTTTTTTTTCATTGTATAGCTTACGGTCTACGGAGACTGCCTCCATGTGGTTTGGAGAATATTACCTTTATAACGCTTTGGAAAGTGAGCTTAAACTATGAGTCTACAAATGTGGACATCATACATGAAAGGGTTAAACATGCTTGAACGTGTGTGTAGATGTGTGTACGGTATAAAATGTCATCTGAGGTAAAAGCGGATCCTTCTGAGACCAGGTTTTTGTCTCAGTGGGACATGTTTCCTCTTCTGCAGCCCCTGAATCCCAGCGCTGTATATATCACATCATCCTCTGGAGAACACATCAGTCATTTTGAGTTCTGGGATGAGACGACAAGGGGTCAAAGCTGAACTAACACTGGGCTTTTAATCTTTAATCCACCCCTCTCCATTGTAGTCCAGTAGACTTTCTATTGACATGACAGTCCGTCACATCATAATCCTTCATTTTTAATATAAACATGAGGCACACCTTGACAGTGAATCCTCAGAGGCTTGTCTCATCTGTTGTCAGAAATTACCCTCAACAAGAGGATGATTTTATGAAATGTTTTAGAATCATGAATGTACATTAAAAGATCTTTATGCGCTGGAATCATAGAGGAAAACCATATATGATCTACGCCTTCTGTTAGTGTAATAAGAGGGTTTGGAATATTAACACTTTCATGCATACTGGTCACTACAGTGGACAGCTATTCTACAGCTGTTTTCTTATACATTCATGGATTTTGTTGTTCTTTTCGTTTTTTTTTTTTTTTACACATATGTTAACCAAAGTTTTAAGACACTACATATCTTTTCTGACATGAATTGGTAACATTATGTAGATCTCTCCTGAGCATAAACCCCCAGAATCACAAGCGTTACCCATAGTTTTCACACAATTTATCAGTAAATGCATGTTTCTGTGCATCAAAAATTAAACGCATGGTTTCCAGTTGAGTGGACATTTTTGCAACTTCATGAAAAATAGGTTCATAAGATTTTTTTTTCATTATTATTTTTTTTTATGTATTTTTTAATTTTTTAAAAATGATTTTTATTTTATTTTATTTTTTTTAAATTTATTTTTCAGAAGAAAGTTTTCAGTCATATTGTTTTTTTCATGCCTAAAGAGGAATAAAAACACTCGGGAAAAAAATTTGATTAAGGTTCTCATAATTCGTGCATGAAAGGGTTAATACTATATATAACCCCTTTAATGTGGACATCATTTCCTGGGAAGCCATATATTGTTTTTATTATTATAATTTTTTGGTTTTGTTTGTTTTCAGTTTTTACCCATTTCTTTATTATTTTATTATTTTCTTAAAGGTGGGGTGCAAGATGTTTTCCTGGAGCATTTTTTACCATATTGCTTAAAATCCCCTTCACAGTCCGATTACAACCAATTAATTAAATGCTCTAACACAAAAATTAAAAAATTTAGTCACCTATGGAATGGTCAGGACTGAAAAAAAAACCTCCAATCATTTTGAGCGCCCAATCGAAATGATTGAACGGTGATATGTCTGTCAAACTCAACTGCCATTTGTACTCTGGAGGCGTGGCTTCGGGGGGGTGTCTGAAAAAAGGGGTTTGGACTTTTGAACTGAGGTTTTTTCAAAATGTAGCTTGCTTGAACCAATTTTTCTAAGATCTCATACCCCACCTTTAAAGAATCAGTAAATGAGTTCATAGAGAAGATCGATTCAACATTTGCATCAAACTCTTAAAATCTTACCACCTGAAACAAGAGTGTGTTACTAAAGAATTTTCATTCATTCATTCATTTCATTTATTTCGTTCATGGTTGTGCATTTCAGCAGACATTCAATTATCATCAGGTGAACAAACATGTACACAGCCGTGCTCGAAAAGGAACAGGATGAAGAAAATCTTATATTTCCTGCCCCCCTCTAAATAATAATGGCCTTAATGGTTAGCTATTAAGTCATACTGTATAAAGTCAGACAAACCAAACAAAAATCATCCAAAGATGTTACAAAATGAAAACAAAACCAAGTGCAAAACTGCATGCCTAGGAAGTACAAAACAAACAAAACATAGGTCAATATATACCTGACGAAATGATGCAAAACCATTACAATACCAGGCCAAAATAAGTAAATAAATATGTCACAAGATGCAAAAACAAATAGGAAGCAAAATGTAAAAACTTAGAACTGTTCATATAGTCTCATTGTTCTCATTGTTGTTTTACATAAGAAACAACCTGATCAACTAAACACATTAATGTTAAATATTATAAATTCAATGCTTATCGGATGCAAACGAGTTTCACCCTATTTGTCCCTAAAGCTCTGGACAAAATTCCAAGTGGATAATGAGCTTAAATATGCATTAAAAATTATCTGTGTGAAAGACTCGTTATTAAACTTGCTGCGGGGCACTAAAGTATAAAATGGAGAGAAAGGAGAGGGCTAAACAAATTATAGTGCAGTGTTATTATAATGAAACGCAGATGAAAAACCCAAACAATGCTGCACTCAGCTGAAGATATTTATGAACTCCAACCTTTTGACAGTCTGGTTTTCCTTCCAGGCTTTCAGGAGTGTTTATTTTAAATGCTCAGTACGCCGAATTGTGCGATTAATGTCTTTTCGTAAAGCTTCCAGCTAATAAAGGCACAAAGAAGATCGAGGTAGGGGACTTCTTGGCCAAACATTAAAGAGTGAGTGCCTGTCAATGTATTTCAGCAGTCATGCTGGGAAATAATGTAGAAAGTGATTCCATTAATGGTGAATGCTCTTAAGTGCACCACAGGGAACACTGCAAGTGTTTTTCAAAGACTGGGCCAAGCTAGTTTTTAAACTGCTCTTTTTTATTTTACCAACAACTGTTTCTCATTTTATATTCATATATTTGACTGTATAGCGTTTCCTTCAATCAGTGTTTTCAATTGGCAGAGTTGACATGCAGTTGAATATCATGAAACTACAACTGTACCAGGCGTATTAAAGTGGAAGTTTTGAAAAAAGGGGGTACTTGGAAGAAGCCCAAAGGATACTTGAAAATTTTTTCGAAAAATACAGTAAATAAGTCATCATGTACCGAATACAAAGTAAATAATGAGAAATAATGCTGAAATATAAAACACAATAAATACATTCATTTAATAGTTTTATTGTCAATCATGTTGTTTAAGCTGTGGTAACATTTTAAGAACATTTCTGTTCTATATTATTCAAAATAAGTTTGAGTAGCTAAGTAATTATTTTTCGTTGATGAAAGGTTCATTTATTAAGCAATGACCAATTTATTTATTTTTCTTATCAATGAAAAGGGCACTTTGTTTATATATTGCACACAAAATTTACTTTAAAAAAATGTGTTATTTTTATATATTACAGTTAAATATATGTTGTTTGTTTACAACGTTTTGAAAATACAAACAGACACCTTTGGCACAGGAACAAATTCTGCCAAATTTTCAATCAAAAATGCTGAAGCAAGAGTTGGGGGTACTTGGCTAAAAAAGTATATTTCATTGGGTACTCCACTGTAAAAAGTTTGAGAACCACTGACATAAATGACATTTTGGAAACTAACAGATCAGAGCACAGCTGATACTTATAGTGGTGAAAATGTCAAATGCTGTAGTCAAATTTTAGGCAGAGGCCAAAATTAGATTTCTTTGCCAATTGTTTTTCTTGTTTTTTTTTTTGTTTTTTTTTTCTTTACCATAGCAACATCAAAAGCAAAAATCCCATGAAATTCTGTTCAATTCTCACTTCCATATGTGCACCTAAATCATTTACAGATCTGATTTGTTGTAACGTGACTTCTACCTGAACAGTCTAATCCAAATTGATTCATTTTGTTGAATCTGTCAAACCAAATCCACTTGTGAATGCAGCTACGGTGCTGACAAATGTTGTTAAAAGTAACCCTGACATCCTGACTCTGGGTGAAATCCAGCGTCAGTGAACCCATTAATGTTATGATCCCACCACTCCAGCTCTGACACCACATCCATACTAACGCCAATGAAAAGTCGACTCGTTCTCCTCATCTATTCGTGTATTTGCTGGATTCCACTGCACAGCAACAAAGGCATTAAATTGTAAATGCCAACCTTAGTGGCCTATATTACTTAAGTATGACTGCATGTGCTTCATTATTGACTTCATTATTGTTTATTTATGCATACAGGTCAGGTCAGAACTAAGACAATATTAATAAACCATAAAAGACATGTTTTCTGACATTCTTTCAGTTGGTGCCACTGGTTATTTTTAAAAATGTAAATAAATATGGTTCTCAGCACCGTTAAAGAAGTACAACATGTGAGTGCAGGTGTAGTGTTCTTGTTCTGACATCACATATATTGGATACTGAATATGCCTTATTTATATTGTCATTAGTCGCTTTTCCATTGGACATCAGCGCAAAACTTTACTGATATTTGCTAAATGTCGAAAAAACAGAAATATGTAATGTTGGTTTTTCCATTAAATCACAAATGCGATGATTTGTTTATTTATTATCGCGAGATGACACAAGAAGTTATTCCATAAACACCGCAACGAACATAAATATCACATTTATTTACAGATATATTTATTATTATTATTATTATTATTATTATTATTATTATTATTATTATTATTATTATTATTATTATTATTATATATTAGCCTTCTATCTCGTACTAAATTAAAAAATGATTGGGTTTCCTGGTGTGTCCACACATACGCGACATGTTTCTTCTTCTTCTTTGCTTGTTGTAACATCTGTTAACATCCAGTTTTTTCACCTGACTCTAGCTGTGAAAAAAAAAGTCTTTCCATTGCAGTTTTGCGTGACATACCATTTGCACTACGCCCCAAAAACCACCTCTTGCCAGTGCAAAAACTTTGAATCAAAAAATTAGATTTTTGGCGAAATTGTTGTTTTTCCATTAGGTACATTTTTACGTGCAAGTTATATTTGCGCAATTTGAAGGTTAATTGTAAGGTGATATTTGCTCTAATTTAAATTTCAAAAAAAAAAAAAAAAGAGTTAAAAAAAGTGAGATACAATTCCAACCCAAAATTTAAGGAACTACCCCTTTTGGCTGTGTTAAGATAGAGATTTTTCTAATCTTGCCAACAGACAAATGAACAGGAGTGATAACATAACTTATCTGGTGGAGGCAATACAATAGTAATGTGAAATAAGAAAAAAACAAATATCTGATTTGAGCAAAACAGCTTGAAACATGCACATAGATGAGAGAGGAAAAAGTCAAACGAGGCAACCACAGCAACTCAACTTCATTTTATGGACTTTTTCCTTCATTTCCTGCTCTAGAGACAACAGAAATTAAACATGAACCAAACAAACATAAAAATATGACTCACAAAGTCAACACCAAATTTAAGTAATATCAAATGTAATGTGTCGGTAAAAGCGGACACAATGTAGAAGGATAACAGAGTGGAGAAAGGAGCTGCACATGAGACGATACTCAGATATTCTAGTAAGAGATGCATTGGTGTCAGCTGGGAGCAGAGGGTTAGCCTTTTCAGATAACACTATGACGTGATGACCTTTAAAATTAAAACTGACTTCAGAATGAAGGCAGTGGAGCCGTTTGATATCCTGATATAATGACCGTGATGTATTAAACATCACCAGTTATGCTGATGAGGTGATTAAAGCAATTAAAAGATCATTTTAGACCAATGTTGCGTATACTGTTAGCTTACAGTGGAGTGTTGTGGTGCTTTAGTGTAGGAGTGATGTTTCCATGTTGCTTTTCTTGGTGTTACTAAGTATTTGTGTCCCACAGGCATTGCTGTTACAACACCTATTTTTCCTCAGGGTATTGTAATATATGCCATCATAGTAAATATCCTTTTCATATTGAAGGAAATTCATCATTTGCAATGGATTCTTAGCAGCATGAAGAGGCCAACTATGATATGGTGACCTTTTGCTGAAGTGAGCGATAATAAGGTTCCAGTAATGAATCTTCGCTCTGACAGAAATTGTTTAATAAAATCTAAGCACGTATACTTGATGAACATGCACTTCCATAAGATTACTGCAGTAAAAAATACAATATTCAATCTAATGCTCCATGTCACAAATTAGCATGTTTCCCCATTCTGAAAACTGGATTATTGCACCAATCTGGAAAAGGTCAAATTAGTAAAATCAGAATTATTAAACACAGTGACTTCAGTTAGAATATGTGTTAATGTGTGACCGACGCTTACATACACACCGTCTTATATGCACACACCTAATGAATTGCTGTTCTTCCAGAGTGGGCGTAATGACTCATAGCGGAGATGGTGAAGCCGTCAGCCTGCAGACTGTACGGGTTTATGTCTGAAGGTCAGATACGATGGCTCTGTGACACTTATGATGAGTCTTACTGGTTTCAGCCCAGTGCTTCTGGCAGAAGGGTGATGTGACTATTAATGGAAGTGTAATGACAACAGGATGGCTTTGCTACAGTTGAGTGCCGGTGCATCTCTGCCTGTCAGCTGAGATCATCCCGGAGCAATTTATGAGGCCAGTCAGGAATCTGGACCAGAAAGTGAAAAAGCCGGTCCACTTTATGTACATGAGAAAAATGATATGGTTTATTCTACAACATACATCCAATCAAAGCATCATCTAGAATCTCATGTCAGTTATTGAATGTATTATTATCGTTCGACTGATCTCCCTTTCACGCACAATAGTTGTTCCATTTTCTATTATTGTTTTTTTTTTTTGTATTGTTTTGTTTTTTTCCTATGTTTTGTATTATGTTTGTGTCTGAAATAAACTAAACTAAGTACATCTGAAAGCAGCATCACCGTTGAATTGAATGCAACTTTTCTACAGGTTTTGTGGATTATACATGGGATCACATCAGTGTTTTTCAACCTTGGGGTCACCTGAAATTTCAACTGATTTAAAAAAAATGTTTTTTTAAAAATACTAAAAAATATTCTTTAATGATTCAATATATATTTCACTATAATTAAAATGCCCAAGTTTTCCTACAAAAATCAAGTTCAAATAAAATGCAGGATAAAATATCTGAGAGGGCATATCTTGATTGACCTGAGAATGTCTGGGGTTGCCAGAAATTTGTGATGTTGATTGTGATGCCAAAAGAGGTTGAGAACCACTGCATTACATAATATTTTTCTATATCTTGCTTTAATTTTCTGAAAATCATGGACATACAAACTAAACTGCTTTAGACATACATGTGATTTCTATTGCTACAGGTCATTTCAGTTTCAACCTTGGGGTCGAGACCCAGTGTGGGGTCGCCTGGAATTCAAATGGAGTTGCCTGAAATTTGTAGTAACTGATTAAAAAAGGTTTTTTTTATTAAAAAAAACCCCTTACTAATAAAAAGTATATGGCAAGTTGAGAGAGACAATCCCAATCCATAAAAGACATGACAAACTCTGAAGCTGAAACTGAAGCACTGTAGTACTATTTATCTGTCAAATGTTCATTGTGGTCAGTTTCAGACGCTGCAGCTCTTTCAAAATTCATAGTTTGAGTTATTGTTTGTTCAGTATTAATTGTCCTCCTAGTAAATCCAAGCTGGACTGACTGTACATATCCTGACCAAGGAAAATAAAATTCTCACTTTGTGCAGTAATCTACACCTGGCTTTTCTGCCTCTGTCTATAATAATATACATTATATAGACTAAATGTCGTCTAAAATTAACATTCATTTGCAACATAGTATAGCAAACTATTACATGATCAAAAAGAAATTAATTTTAGCAAAAAAATGTCTCCATTTTGAATGTCTGGGGTCGCCAGAAATTTGTGATATTAAAATGGGGTCAAGAGCCAAAAAAGGTTGGGAACCCCTGCAGTAGAATGACGAAAAAACATGGCTTTATGACATTTTGAAGTGGTGTGTGATCATAGGAGATGCTGATGAAAATGTCACTCAGGCTGAAATCATGCTTACAGATAAGGTATGTATTAAAATTGTATTCATATTATTGACACTATATTTATCGAACATATATTCAAATCATGTCATTTAAATGCATAGTGCATATTTTCTGCTGCTATAGGCAGAAAAGAACAAGAAAACCTCTGGTGATCTGCCGCATATTGCAGAGCCATCACTTAACTTACTACCTTTAACAATAAAAACCCTAAATATATGCATGGAATGATTAAACCTAGTCAGTCAGATTTCACTAAGAACTACTCAGTAAAATAGCTTCATTCACATCATGGTTGGTGATGAATGTTCAAGTTTTATCACGTCATTCTAATACAATAGCTACAATTATACTGTTATAAACGCTAATACATGGATGGGCAACCAAATCACAGAATGTTATAGTGAGTACATTATGGATTTTTCTGGACATGCTTGATGTCTAGATGTTTTCATGTGTAAATGCTATTGTCTTAAATTATAATGAAATAGCTACAAGGAAATGGTAAAGGATATGTTCTGGTATCCTATCTGTTCTGCCCACTTTGGATCAATTTTGAAAATAGGTGTGTCTGGCTCAGTAAAATGCATAATTATGTCTTGAAAATAATTTTGGACTATGTTCAGTGATGCATGACTCAGTTGCTGAAGCAAAACAGTAATATCAAGCATCTCCAAAATGGATCCCCTTTAGCCTGATAATGTCTGTAATACTAAGAAATAAAACCATGTATGGGAACAAAAAGTAGATGTTACATTTATTAAGCAAAAAAACTATTTCCTTTTCATATTTCTTTAAGACATGTTTAGATGATCAGTTGGGATATTACATTCACTTCTGCATGTAATGTATAATTTTAATTTGCCTTAAAAATGAACATCTTGCCCTCCTCATAGATTCTAAAGCTTGATATATTTTATGCATACATGTAATTTGTTCAACATATTTCAAGCAACAGAATCTACAAGGTGGGCAAGAATGTTATTTTAGATTTTAAAAGTCAAAACTAATGATTTTGCTGTATTTTCCAACACGATATTCAAATGAGTTCAAGTCAAAGGTCATGTTTGGTCATTATATTTAGCTGGATACGTATTAAAGGCACTTTATAAGTATTATATGCATGAATGATATACAAGTTGATAAAATTGCATAAGAGCTTTGATGTAATTTTTAGGAAATATTGCTGGTGCAAGGTGATGATAAATTGGGGTGAGTTAAGCTGCTGCTGTAGTTTAGATAGTTGTAGAATATCAATATATGGCATCATAAGATGGATCCTTTTTGGAATCAAAAATTCTAATATTTTTGGAGTAAGTCTATGAAAGTGGACCAGGTAGGTACAGAAAGGAGACAAATCCTTATGATGTATATCATAGAAAGTTGGTTAATACTATATTAACTTGTATTACCTACAGGGGTTGGACAAAATAATGGAAACACCTGAAAAAAATCAACAAAATATAATTTAATATGGTGTAGGTCCGCCTTTTGCGGCAATTACAGCCTCAATTCTCCGAGGTATTGATTCATACAACTTGTGAATTGTTTCCAAAGGAATTTTAAGCCATTCTTCAGTTAGAATACCCTCCAACTCTTTTAGAGACGATGGCGGTGAAAATCGACGTCTTACTTGAATCTCTAAAACTGACCATAAATGCTCAATAATGTTGAGGTCTGGGGACTGTGCCGGCCATACGAGATGCTCAACTTCCTTAGAATGTTCCTCATGCCATTCTTTAACAATTCTAGCTGTATGGATTGGGGCATTATCATCTTGAGGTGAAGGTGTTTCCATTATTTTGTCCAACCCCTGTATATTACTAAGTGACATGGTCTTCAGCTCCAAAATGAAGCCTATGCTGAAGTATCTTCAGGTGCAATACCACTGACAGCCACTAGAGGCTGCTCCAAAACACCTCGAACCTCTGTAGACTTGAACTGACTATCTAAAAATACTCAGTCCATTTTTCCCTCAGGAGTCATTCTGGACCGATAATTGTATTTGGAAATTGTCGTAAATTATCTGATGGATCCATAAGTAAGATCTCAGAATGATCTCAAAAGCTTTGATTGACAGGTGTGTATATGATGGCTCATTTTCCAATGGACTGAACTAAAGCTGTTTTATTAGCGTATTCAGAACTCAGAGAGTGACGAGAGTTTGCTTCCAACGCATAATTAACATTCATGTCAACAGGCTCTAATCCCCACAAGTTTAAAGCAAATGTTAATGCAAGATCATGAAGGTTAACTGGAAAAAACATCAAAAAGTCTCAATGTGCCGTCGTGAATTTAACAGAGCCCTCTATCCGTCAATCTTTCCATCTATCATCTCTAACATCCATCACTATAACCAGACGATTTACACTGCTTCTATTACTTTCTGACTTTGACAAAGTACAAAAACTGCTGTGAGAGGTGTCCTAGGAATAAGAAAGACACAGCGAGAGACATAATAATCCATCATAGCGAATGCAAAGCCAATCTGTCCAAGGTGTAGGCAAGAGTAGTGTAGTGTGGAAAAGATACAAATCAGTGTTCATGTGTTTAATGGTGCATATGACCACAACAACCTTGACAAAAGTAAAGCCTCAGGTTATTTCCAAGTTTGTGTGTGAAATCTGTGCATTTTCATTGATATCCAGCTGTGCGTATCTGATAGAATTATAGATATAAAGACATATGTGGCATTCAGGTCAAATATATTTAAATTTAGTGGCCAAGGAGTGAACAGACTGTAAAAATTAATTGGATGGAAAGGGTTTTGACAAGCTTCTATTAGTTTGGCTGCAGGAGGAGCAGGGATTACTGCCTTAACCTCCCTCAGTGACACCTGCTGCAGCGAGGACAAGATGCCCTTAGGCTACGACGCACCACAGGCCCCATGCCATTCTGCAGCAAGACCCTGAATGTTACCTGGACGTGAGCTGTGAGTTGGCTTTTACCACCTGCTCTCTCTCTGATTTCCACACCACTACACCTTACAGTTGCAGAAAAAATTATTAGACCATCAAAAGTCATCAAAAATAATGGTTGTGCAATCAAGTACTGACTCCTGCGTGCGTCATGTGACTAAAACAGAAAAGAAAACATGGAATGCCTAAAAGCACTGTTTTTGGCAGTACAATGCCATAGATATTGATGTAAGAACTGAAGTGATTTTGTTTATTATCAAGAAAACCATGGAAAATAGATAGGTATCAGCTCTTAAATTAAACTCTTGTGAGCTATTTTTGTTGTTATCATTATATTTGTCCAAACAAATGTACCTTTAGTTGTACCAGGCATTAAAATGAATAAGAAACTGAAGAAAACAAGGGTGGTCTAACAATATTTTCCGCGACTGTATGTTTAGCTACTTAATGACAGCATTTTAGCGATATTGAATATGTAAGTCATCGTCTCCTAAGATGAAAACAGAGGATTTCAGCAATGAATGAATGAATGAAAGGGGATCCACTGACACAGAGCCTGATTACATGACCATAAAGGTGAAGACACACCAACCCGATTTTTGGCGATTGCGCAGTCTGGCGAGGTCGGTGACATGAGTCTGGTTTGTGTGTTCCCTGCGATCGGCCATCGTTAATGCCGTCACCAGTCTTTTCAGCCGATTCAACATGTGTAACTGGCCACTACCCGTCGTTCAGTCGGGCCAGTCTGATTGGTGGAGGGATAGCCTTTGACTAGTGAATCAGTGAACGAGAAGTTTCCATGTGAATACAGCTATGCCAAGGTACTTCACACTATTATTGTCTTCTATAACAGACCATTCACTGCTCATATCGTATCTGAATGAGTGCCGGTCAGTGTTGCCTGTGGACTTCATTTTATTCCATGAAGTGAACACTGTTAGCATTGTTAGCATAGTGCGATTTCTCCTTAGTTTTCACCTGTGACATCTTTCTTCTTCCACAAGAAGAAGACTGACAGCTGACATTGCCAGTATCTTCTTATTACCAGCCATCCATTCAACAATTACAACAACAACAACCCTTCTGGACTACTCAGCACTCTCTGCCGACAACAATGACTGACGACAGCGAGCTCTGTGTTTAGAGAGATGTTCCGTCATTTTCTGGTTTTACATCTCGCGCAAGTGCAGAACGTACGCTGCAGTCGGTAGTCGATTTAGTATGTTCTTCACATTTTTAGTTGGGCTACCTTTTCTAGCAACGATCAACAGTTGGGTTGGTGTGTCTTCGCCTTAAAAATCCAATAACTGGCAGTAATCAGATAATCATAATAATCACATCTGATGGGTTTACATGCATGTCAGAAATGCAATAATCGAAAACCCTGGTTTAGACTTTCCAGCCCATTATCAGATTTCCTTCAGAGTATGTACGTAATGATGGTAGACTCAAACTTCTTACTATTGTCTTCTGCTCACATTCGACTATGTCACTTTCTTCTTTTTGACACATGCACAGATGAAAAAGAAAGAAATCAGATTATATATATGCAGGACGACATTGGGGTATTGGGGAAGAAATCCAGGTGTGTTAATCCGATTTCTCATAATCTGATCACTGCCATTACCTGATAAAGCATATCACATTATACTGTTTACATGATCACTTGAATAATCTGATAACTCCAAAAATCAGATTATGACAGAGTTTTAGTGTGGATGTAAACAGGCTCAGTGACAACATGGCGTCTCTGTTCAGGATAAACAGCTGTTTCAGGTGTCTGGATATATTTTTAGCCACTCCTCAGGACAGCTTTAAAAGTCTGCTCTTGGTTGTTTGTTGAATTACTCCAATCTCATTAATGGGAGATGGGCGCTGGCACTGAGGTCTACTATGAGACTTCAGCTTTGTCCAGTGTTCTGCTGATTGTCCTTTATCGCTGAAGGACAATCACAAGCTGGAGAGTGTGTGAACAAAACGTCTAATGTTTTGTCATGTTTGTCAACCCTGTTTTAAGTCAGATGATGAGATTTTAGTTGATAATTTATTATTATAGGCAGAACTGCAATTAAAGATGTAACTGACTTCCCCCATTAATTTAATAGGATAAGAACAGTCATTCATTGGCATGGTACATGGGTTTTTAAGGTTTTGTTTGCAAAAACTGAGGCAAATGACAACTGACACTAAAAAGCACTGAGTTTAATAATTTAAATAGATGGTTAGTGGTGCCAATTCTCTATTCTGGTGTTCTAAAATCAAAAGTATCTGATTAAAGAGCACTAAAACCTTAAATAACAGTGATGAAATGTCAGTTCCATGCATCTGTCTTCATGCAGGTGATCAGAGATGATTCTAATGATTATCCAACATTATCACAGCCAGCTTGAACATCACAATCACACAATTATGCTAAATTATGACAGACCTACATGGGTTTGACAACCTTCTCTTACTTTACTTGACTTATTTTACACAGTGTACTTCTTTGTGTCATCAATAACAACCTCTCTCAATATATTACATCTTAGATATGCTGAGGGTAAACTGCAAAGTTGAATCTCCTGAGTGCAGCAAACAGAATCTGATCTAAATGCATTATACACAATATGTGGTTTCTTGTGTGCAACCAGCTGTTTACTGTCATACTGAGTGTCAGCTGTAGCTGAATAGAAATCAAATCCCATTCAGCAACAGAGCATTTGTTCTTGGCTGCACAGCCCTGTGCTACAATTCAATATATGTGCCGTCACTCCACATTATAAGGGTATGCTGCACTCACAACCGATATCTATTACAACTGTGATAATGTAAGTTCATGTTTCCACTTTGTGAGTTCAGCAAAGTAAAATATAAGTGATGTCAAGTGTGTTCTTTATAGAACAAAAACATGTTGTTGTTTTTTTTATTACACCTAAGAAGAAAAGTAAGTAATTAAACAGACAGCAGAAATGTTGGAGGGAATGTGGAGAAATTGATGTAGATCACACATGTTTTTTGGAAATGTGATAAAATAATTGGGTTTTGGGAAATGGTGTGTAGAGTACTCAAACAAATAATGGGGTATGAGATTCCAATGTGCTGTTATGTTCTTATATTTGTAACTTATCTGATGGAAATGTGGCAGTAAACGACATATACTTGGTTAAGATACTTTTGGTGGCTTGCAAAAAAGCTGTTACAAGGAACTGGGGAAGGACAGAACCACCAACACAGGACCAGTGGATTGCAATTATTGATGGAATATATACAGTGGAACGGGTGACTCACAGACTGCGACTATGGGAAACTGAAATGGACAAAAAGAGGAACAAATGGACTGTTTACAGAGCTAAGAATGGTGGAAAGACTGGATAAAGGAAATGTGTTGAAATATGTGTAATGTACCCAAGCAATGTTGGTTTGTTCATCTTTTATTGTTTTGTCAAATATACAGTATGTGTAAAAAATTTCAATAAAAACTTAAGTGGAGGAAAAAAAGAACAAAAGCATATGTGTTTAAGTGTATCAGCTCATATTGAACAGGGGATATCATTTACCAGGCTACCACATGTACAATGCCCTCCATAGCAGGTTGTTTATTTTTTATGTTGACAACTAAAATAGCTGTCATTACGAAAAGAAAATGATCAATTCCTGAGTTTGAGATGTTGAGAGGTCATAGTTCTCATAAAAACTTAGTGATTGAGTTTCCTGGGTGGCAAAGGGCCAACTGGCCGCAGACAGCCCAATGTGATCTGAGGCCAAACACTCCCTGGGCAATAATCAATCCAGACAAGTTTTCATTGCTCCCAGCGAAGGACACAAACAGAACTGACCTCACGTCTGCCAGAGCTGCATCCATACCTGGCAGAGAGTAATCATCGCAGGGGGAGGCTGATTACTTTCGGTTCTCCATGATCACCCATGGGAGTCCTGCCATCCAGTCTGCCCACAGCAAATTATGTCATTAATCCGGTATCAAATAACACTAATCCACCTGTTTCCTCATTAAACTACACAACAGAATATTATCCACAACAAACCCTAATGTTAAAAAAATAAATAAATAAATCGTAGCATTTGATCTAGTTAGGTTGTACATCGGACTACAATTTTGTTACTGCACTAAAAAACTAAATTCCTATGTTCTGCTGCCATTACTTATGTAGGCTGTGTCTGGATATTTGACATTGGTTGGTATGTAGATTACGGTGGCCCAGAGGTGCAACAGGCCAAAAAATTATCCACTAGACGAAAAAAATTATCTACTACAAGAAAAAAAAAAAAGAGAACAGCCTAAAAAAATTTTCCACTAGATGAAAAAAATTATCTACTACAAGAAAAAAAAAGAGAACAGCCCAAAAAAATTATCCACTATAAGAAAAAAAAGAGAACAGCCTAAAAAAATTACCCACTAGATGAAAAAAATTATCTACTACAAGAAAAAAAAAGAGAACAGCCTAAAAAAATTATCCACTTGATGAAAAAAATTATCTACTTCAAGAAAAAAAAGAGAACAGCCTAAAAAATCATCCACTATAAGAAAAAAAAGAGAACAGCCTAAAAAAAATTATCCACTACATGAAAAAAATTATCTACTACAAGAAAAAAAAAAAGAGAACAGCCTAAAAAAATTATCCACTAGATGAAAAAAATTATCTACTACAAGAAAAAAAAAGAGAACAGCCCAAAAAAAATTATCCACTGTAAGAAAAAAAAAGAGAACAGCCTAAAATAAATTATCCACTAGATGAAAAAAAAATCCCCTATAAGAAAAAAAAGAGACCAGCCAAAAAAATTATCCACTAAAAGAAAAAAAAAGAGAACAGGCAAAAAAAATTATCTACTAGCCCAAAAAATTATTCACTATAAGAAAAAAAAAAAAAGAACAGGTGAAAAAATGTATCTACTATGAGGAAAAAAAAGAGAGCAGCCCAAAAAAATATCCACTATAAGAAAAAAAAAACATCATCCACCTTTTCAATTACGGGGGTGCTGTTTACCCGAAAGGTGTCTTGCTTTAAAATTAAGACCACCACAAAAAATAAAAGGATAGGCTGAAAAATTTTAAGGCTTTCGGCTAATGTGGCTAATGCTAAGGAAGTACCCCACCGGAAGTGGAGGTCGTGCGCTAAAAAATAAAGTTATTTTAAAATATAGGTATTTCCATTAATATAGTTTGCAAAGCAGTTAAATGATTAAATACGGTTCCAGTGTCTGCTCAAGGTTAGGCATGGGCGTTAAATGGTTAAGGTTAGGTTGGGGTTAGTTTTCAGTGGTAAATGGCCCTTGTGTGCACTGTGTGAAGGTTCGTTGCTAAGCTAATGCTAACGCGAAAAGTTGACCGCAACTTTGTGTTATTTTATTTTGAGAGGAGGAGAAGAGGAGCTTCCTGTGGAGCTCCACTATCATGGCATCGCCCATTTGTTTGCAGGTAGACCTCTCCTCCTCAACTCAAACGGAGTGTCTTTACTAACACTAGATCAAGAAGGACATTTTGTGGAGATAAAGATGTGTGCCGTGGTACCGCAGTGCCTCGGCACCTGGCAACGAGCTGAGCTGTGGTACCGAGCCATGGTACGCGGTGCCGTGCTGGGGTACCTGGCACCGAGCCGTGGTACTGCAGTACGTCGCGGCACCAGCCGAGGTGCCACGGCACCTCGCGGCATCAACCGTGGTGCCGCACCAGCCGAGGTGCCACGGTACCTCGCGGCACCAGCCGAGGTGCCACGGCTCCAGGTGTCGGTGCCGCAATATGCACTTGCTGTCTCTCAACAAATGGGCGATGCCATGATAGTGGAGCTCCACAGGAAGCTCTTCTTCTCCTCCTCTCAAAATAAAATAATTTTAGAACTTCTTGTAGCGAATATTCATCAAAAATGATGTTGAATGTCAGGCAGTTGAACAATTCAACACCGTAATCACACAATTGTTTACTCGCACTGGTAGTTCACAAAGTTGCCGTCAACTTTTCGCGTTAGCATTAGCTTAGCAACGAACCTTCACACAGTGCACACAAGGGCCATTTACCACTGAAAACTAACCCCAACCACACCCTAACCTTAACCATTTAACACCCATGCCTAACCTTGAGCAGACACTGGAACCGTATTTAATCATTTAACTGCTTTGCAAACTATATTAATGGAAATAGCTATATTTTAAAATAACTTTATTTTTTAGCGCACGACCTCCACTTCCGGTGGGGTACTTCCTTAGCATTAGCCACATTAGCCGAAAGCCTTAAAATTTTTCAGCCTATCCTTTTATTTTTTGTGGTGGCCTTAATTTTAAAGCAAAGCACCTTTCGGGTAAACAGCGCCCCCGTAATTGAAAAGGTGGATGATGTTTTTTTTTTTCTTATAGTGGATATTTTTTTGGACTGCTCTCTTTTTTTTCTCATAGTAGATAATTTTTTTCACCTGTTCTCTTTTTTTTTCTTATAGTGAATAATTTTTTGGGCTAGTAGATAATTTTTTTTGCCTGTTCTCTTTTTTTTTCTTTTAGTGGATAATTTTTTTGGCTGGTCTCTTTTCTTTCTTATAGGGGATTTTTTTTTTTCATCTAGTGGATAATTTTTTTTGGGCTGTTCTCTTTTTTTTCTTATAGTGGATAATTTTTTTAGGCTGTTCTCTTTTTTTCTTGCAGTAGATAATTTTTTTGTCTAGTGGATAATTTTTTTAGGCTGTTCTCTTTTTTTTTTTCCTTATAGTGGATAATTTTTTATGTCTGTTTTTCTCTTTTTTTTTTCTTATAGTAGATAATTTTTTTCATCTCGTGGATAATTTTTTTAGGCTGTTCTCTTTTTTTTCTTGTAGTAGATAATTTTTTTCGTCTAGTGGATCATTTTTTGGCCTGTTGCACCTCTGGGCCACCGTAGTAGATGGATATGCATCTAACATCTAAAAATAATGCATGTTACAAACCTTATGTTGTCATATTTGGTTTTGTGTGTTTCTTATTCAAGTTATTCTTACTTCAAACCTCCCATTTTTACTGTTAAACGTCTGATATATATCTATCAAATAGTAGCTTATATATATATTTTTTTGTTAATTCAACATTTGGCAGTGAAGCTAAACATTATCAGACCAATCTTTAGGTTTTTAAATAACTTAAATTTTGTGTCATTTCCCAAGTGAACCAATTTACTAGTGAAAGCTGGGTCTAATAGGTGCTCTGATGGTTTGGTTTAGGATAGTGCTAAAATACTTAAAGAGTACTCAAATATCTAGACGTAAAATTCAATGTAATACCTACAAGTTTCACAAGTTACTGGCTAATGTTAGCTGAAATAAGTTCAATAACAGCAACTGTGTTTACCAACTTTATTGGATTATGTTTAAGCACAGTTTGGAACTCTCCCAGATCCATAAATTTGTATATTTGTTTTATAAGAACATTTTTATCATCTATTTTTGTAATTAGTAAAACCACAGATGGGGATTTATTCAACTCACTTTTCCATTTTCCCATTGAGGTCAGTTCTATTATTGTTTTTTTCTTTAAATTGATACTAAAACTGTTTTTAATTTGATTGAATTTTATTGATGAAAATGGCTAAATTTGCCACTTTTAAGATCGCTTAAATCCTTCTCTGTCTGACACGTTCTATTAAGATTTGTGTGGCTTATCTAATTTTCAGAAGCTAAAACTTAATGATTTTCCATGAACTGAAGCCTGTGTTTGAAACCATCCGATTCATTTGAGAAAATGTCTTTTTCAGTAACTGTTCTTTTCACACTGAATCTAAACTAGACCTGAAGTTCCACAATAATACAAGTGGTCTTTCTGAACAGGGTGGCTGCAGAATTTCTGCTCATCCTTTTGTCAATGACATGTTCAGCCCTTCTCAAAAGTCAGATTGGAGGTAAAAAAAAAAGTCTTATAATTCATCCAAAAGTCCAAACCATAATTTATTCTGGACAAAGATCAACTCTTTACAAAGTGTCTCTTGCAGTTTTGGATTCAAATCAAAGTAAAATATCCAAAAGTCTGGATGAAATTAGTTGGTGTAAAGTCCCCCACTGCTGACATAATAATTATATTCATCACATATTTGGCAATATTGTTCAACATCTCTGTGAGCTGGTTCATTTCTCATCATCATTAAGTATCCACATATTCACATCTCTGAATTGCTGAAGACTTTTGTGGCATTTTACACCAAGTAATTCATAACAGCAATACAGATGATTGAATTCACTTTGGCAGAAAACCTCTGAGCTCCACATGCGTCTCATTGTTTGTTATTTTTCATGCTATTAAATTACAGTATATGAGTATTATTTCAATAGATAAACAACACTGCCAATGTCACATACCTAATATTTATTAACCTTTGAATTCCTGATACAATTAATACTGATGATTCTTGTTAGTGTTTTACTTTTGGGATGAAATAGTGAAAGTACACTTAATAAAATATCACTTTAAATCAGAGAAGGCAGCGAGGCAAAGAAGCACTTGGCATTTCCTTTCATAGATGAGCCCGTGCCCATTTCAACTTCATTCTTAGTTTGTCAGAGAAATCCATTAGCCTACAATTTACTGCCCTCCCGCTGCACTGTCAGAGTGAATAGGGACGAGTACGTGGGTGTCTCTGGAACGGCACTCATTAAAATCTTTTTATCTTACCTAACACTTCAAGGCTTCAACATGAAATAGCACAGACAGAAGAAAAGAAAGATTGTTCAACTCTTGAGAGGCATGCCAGGACTCTTTCCAAAGCTTTTTGGGATCTCATTAGAGCTCTCAAGTCTGTCAGAGTCGCAGAAATTCATGTGTTTTTGGTGACTGACTGTCTATTTGTGCATATGCCATTTCAACCACAATATGGGTCCAATCAAGTGGAAACATGTGGATACATTTTGTGTTCAACAGTCTCTGTCATGTAAGCAGAGTAACTTATATGCATGTATTATATATATTTGAGTAGGTATTTATAAGCACTTTAACATTATGTATAACAACATTTGGGAAGATAAAATTTTTAGGTGAAAAATGTCAAATTACTGTTCTGTAACGTGGACTTGAAATGGACAAATTAGAGAGAGAGCGAGAGAGAGAGAGAGAGAGAGAGAGAAAGAGAGATACTGTATTAATCCCAAAGAGGAAATTCAAAATACGGTCACCGTTCCACAGAAACAGTCATACCACATCAACAATAAATAAATAAATAAATAAATAAATAAATAAATGCAGAGTAGCAGAGTATAAGCAGCTAAGAATAAGTTAGATCAAAAAGAAAGCAGTATTAAAAGACAAAATGTGTTTTCTACCAAACACAAACATAAAAGCTTAAAAACATAAAAAAAAACCCGCGGACAGAAGTATTCTGGAGCTCCTACCTCCTGTACATCCCCACCCAGCTACTCCTCCTCCTGTCTCCTCCCACCTTACCAAAATGTCAGTTCAATTGCAACTTAATTTTAATTACGACATTTTTGTAATACCAGGTGATTTAATTTATAGAATGTGTTTGAACCACAAGAATGTCATTAATTCTCATTAAGGTTTATGCAAACATTCAAAACATGCAGGTCTTGACTGAAATTGATATCAAATAGGACAAAATCTTTTAGATATTATGTTCAACTATGCTGAAAATAAATTTTGGAGTAAAATATTGAAAATTGTGTTTTATTGATATGAGAATGTAGTAACACGTGGACAGGTTGCCATAGTAACACATGGACAACTCTTTACCATTGTATGCATCACCAAAAATGTTGACTTGTTTTTTAAAACAACAAGCCAGATATAATCACAATGCTTTATTTTATGTGTTTAATACTAACACAGTGTTGTTTACAACTTGTGGTGGTCCATTCTGACCATACTATTATAATAATATATAATAATACAATAATAATAATATAATAATTACAAATTACAAATAAAGAGTAATTTCTCTAACAGTTCACAGACAGTGTTTTTAAATGTGACAGACTGAATACATTTTCAAATTTTTTAGATATAATTTTTAGCATCAAATTCAACCTATATTTTTTATATCTGAGGCATGGCTTTGGTGTAAAAAGTACAATTGATAAAATCGGTTGTATTTTTTTTCTACTAGTGTTATTTTAAAAAGGATAACAGTTACCTAAAATAGAGATCTTTAGCTAAAAAATGAACCCATTTGATAAATGATATGTGCAAATTTACTTTTACATGTTGTTCACTTTCTCTTAATCGAACCCATGTGTCTGATGTCTGTAAAGCAATGTAGTAGTGTTTCCTGTTATAGTGTTACTAGTGCAGTGACCCATGGGGAACCATGGGTTCTAGATCCTCTGATACAGTTCATTCCTTTACTTTCTTGGTAAATTCCCTGGTATTTTCAGTTGAATAACCTCTCAGCTGGCATGTCTGTTTCTGCACATGAAATTTGGCACCATGGCAACTGTTTATTTGTTGCTAGGTACAGTAACCCACTTAAGTGATGATTCTATGATTCTGGGTGATTGTATGGCTATTGTATTATAAAATTACTAATATCTCCCAAAATATTGGTCCTATCAACTTGCCGTTTTCACTAGTCTCTTCCTTGACCAAAAATACATAAGTGTTCCAAACTGCAGCCGTCAGCTCCTTCTGGATTTTGTGTGATGCCTGATACACACAGACAGAGTCCACTTCCCTTTTAAAAATACCTGGTTAAGTTTGTTTTATCTCCTCAGGTTTTGTCTCTAAAATGTGTTTTTGAAATGTAATAGACCACAGATCACTAGTTACCCACTAAAAAATGCAATAAAAGATCCAACCAATTACATTTCTTTAAAAAAAAAAAAAAAGTTAAATTGAGCAATGACACTGATAAATCCCATTAACTCATTTCAACCAGACCATGGACTAAACAATGACTACATTACTTCTGTAACTGGAGAGGGAAATATTGTTGAATAAGCCAGGACAGGCTCTGGCACCCCTGCGACCCTCTCAAGGACTAAGCGTTCAGAAAATGGATGGATGGATATTGTTGAATATTCAGCACTGAAAGGCATTTGTGTTCAGCAACATGGCCTCCCACCTCGGCGCAGTCGGCAGTCATGGCAGACACAGAGCAATGTGCAATGATGTGATTAGCAGGCAATGAGTGGTGAAAATCCAAACAAGAGAACCAATCAAAAATGCCACTCAACATTTTGGAGTGCTTACTACCAAAGGAGTGGAGCCTGTCTAGTGGCTCCATGTAAACCAAGCTCCTGTCGTCAGTGTTGCATTTGAGTTAGTCACAGGTGCCTGGCAGAATGATGTTGTGAAATCTGCCAAAAGAAAGCATTCCTGCAGAGTGAAAAGAAGCCAAGTAAGAGAATAACTGTTTTTTTTTTAATGAAGTGGCTACTGACACAGTACTGTGGCACGAAATATCAGTTTGTCTATTACCACAGAGTCAATCAGCACCCTTGTTATGTCATGGTTAGACTGGTAACATGTTACATCCTGAAAAGTACCAAGGTAATCAGAGAGCAAATAGGTCGGACTGAGAATCAGCAGAGATTTAACTCAGTCATTAAAGGTTCAGACTGCAATGTGGACGACTCAGGTTTGATGCCTGGTTGAATTAGGATTATTTATTTTCTGCAGATTTTCAAACATCGGTGGGGGGGGGGGGTGAAAGGGTGCCTGTAGTTAAAATCTGACATTGATATAAATCAGCCACTGGGACAACGCTCTGAGTGCAGAATTTGGACCACAGCACTCAGTGCACAACTGACAATGGACCGACACAGAACTGACAAGTCACATGGCACACTGCTGCATCTAACATGTAGCTCCGCCCACCTTCTTCAGCCTCAATGTCACTGATTGCACAGAACAAAGAACAACATAAAACAACAACAGAGTATTTAGAACAATAATTCCTATTCTATACTATATACTATCACTTATTTCTCGTTTCTTCCACCAATTCCCACAGTACTGTGGTAGAAAAATGCACTGAAGAATACACCATATATCACCACAGTACTGTGGCAACAAGAGGATAATGAGTTCATGGAACAGTATCCATGACTGGCTCTAGTGCAAATGCTAACATTTGATTGGCTCTGTGGCAATAGTCAAACTGAAATTTCATCCAACAGTACTGTGGCAGTAGACATTGTCTTTTTTTTTTTATTTTTTATTTTTTTTATATCTTTCACTGCAAATAATGTGTCTCATATAACCCCAGTGGAATCATCAGCATCATGACTGGTAAGATTAACTTACTTTATTCCTCCTCAGTGATTCTTATGCATTGCAATTGATAATTTAAGTATGTAACATTGTACAAAAAGGTGTGATGGGCCTCCTTAAATGGAGGAGACAATCATTGCACACTGTTAATCTAAATCAAATCTAATTTTATTGATATAGTGCCAAATCATAACAAAACTATTACGTTCTCTTACAGAAATTGCCTCATAACCTCTGTTTTCTGGTTAAACACAAAACTTATGCCCTTTCTATACACTAACATGGGCATTTTTCTAAACTGATATTTTCTTCCTCTATTAAAAAAAGAAACTCTTTCCACATGACCTTCGTCTTACAAAATCTCTGTTGGCACAACAATACCAAAACAACTACAAACTGGTCCAAACACTTAGATTAAAGTCTCTGTGTACATATTATAGTGTGTTGATATTTTATCTTGAGTATTTAACTTTGCACTTTAGCCAAGAACTACCTGCCTAAACTTCATTATGTGTATACATAATGACAATAGAAATTACTGAGTTTGTGTCCGCTTCGTCGAATACTGAAGTACAACAAAAACAATGGTTGTCTGTCATGAAGGTGAGCAGCAGCAACAAGTTATAAACTTCAGTTACTTTAAGTGTTGGTTCTGGTTGCCAAAGTGTATTCTTTATATGATGTGGATTTGTCCAGAATACCGGTCTGGTTCATCTTCCAAAGGTATTCAGTCTGACCTCTATCTACTGCAGATCATACACAGGTTTATACACACAGGTTTGATGTTTCAGGTGCAGGTTTATTACATCAAGAAATTGAAAAAGGCAAAAAGGTCATTGTTTTCCAATCTCCCTGTTTTTCCTGTTCATACAGATACACACAAACCAGAGTTTTTAAATAATCTTCAGTTTGTAGATGCATGTGGACAAGAGATACAAACATAGATAATGTAACATACGTTGTGCAAACTATCCACATTAGTGTGGATGAGGCATTAGAATATCAGGTGACAGGACATTTTAACATCTGTTATTCCCTCTGTAACTGAAAAAAGTACATTATAGTGTGTGTGTGTGTGTGTGTGTGTGTGTGTGTGTGTGTGTGTGTGTGTGTGTGTGTGTTTAAACGGTGTTTATTGTTGTACATAAATTTTTCTTGAAAAACAGATTGAAACTGGCCATCTTAAATATAGGATTAAATTAAAAGTAAAAATGCTTCACAACACTGTTTTCTGATTACGACTAGTGTAAAGGCCTCTGAACTGCATGCAGCTATGGGACCTTACTGTAGGAGGATAGTGTGGGTGCTGGGAAACAGTCTTGGTTATTTCTGCAGTTAAAGTCATAGCAAGATCTGAAATTGCAAGATTAAAAGAATAGAGAAGGATGAAGTATTATAAATAATGGAAAATGTAAGTCAATGCTACCTTCTTATCCACACATGCATACAGATTAGCTCACACTCACATGCATACACATAAGTTTGAAAATTATTGTTCTTTAAACAAAATAGCTTCTTGGGTTTACATAATATTTTTACACACATATACTGGCATATGCATGAGCCCACAGGATTTGTCTTTTTTTCTCTCTTGACAAAACAATCTGTCAGACCTAGCCACTGTGGAAACATGTTCAGAGCGAAAGCCTAGCCTTTTGTTCCAACAAAAGAGTCAGAATTAAATCAATCCACACACAAACCTAAAACCCTGGCTGGATGTCATTCAGAACATGAATCAAATGTTCATTTCATATTCCCACTGATCAGTGCAGAGCAGAGCAGTCAGAGACTCGACTCTGTTCTGTCGGATATGATGCAGATTAGACCTGATCAGAGCTCACTTGCAGTATTTAAAAGGGGATATTGGTCTATAGTGTCCAAGTCCCCTGACCCCCACCCTGAGGAGCAGTTCACAGACTGCACAACAGGGAGGAGAAGATCTAAGAAATGGGGCAAAAGCTCAGCTCTATCTGGGAAGAAAAGCTCAAACTTCAATAGCTCTGGAGGAACTGCTCTCTGACTCCTCATATCTTTTCTTTCCTTCGCTTTTTTCACTAAAGCATTATTTCTTCTGAAGCTCTTGAAGTCTACGTACAAAAGCAAGTTAACCAGAAACTCTTCTCATGGCTACTTGGCCACCTCTTGCAGGATGAAAAGGTCCCTGCAGCAAAACAGCTGGTGTGGATCTGGTGTGAACAGTCTGCTTTTACACCATCTGTCAGACATCACTGTTCATCAGTACACTGTGCAAACACTGCAGTGCTCTCAACAGAGACTCAAGGCTTTCTAGTGTAGAAGGAGATAGATCATCTCTTATTCACTGTCTATGGGAATGTCCAACGATACAAAAGATTCTGGAATGAGGTTATCAACTGTATGTCTGAGGTATTTAATGTCAAGATTCCATAAAATGTGGACCACATGAAGTAACTGGGAAAATATCTATATCTTTTCAGCGTGTATTCACAAGTTTGGAGGTTGTTTAATACAACAAAGGAGCCTTTAAAAAGATCAATATGTAAATAGTGAATGAGGACAACAATATACAGGGTGTCCCATAAGTCTCCATACATAGGAGACATAATACATTCCATACATATATGGTTCTAACATGCATTTCTTTATATTTCTTCTTTATAGTTCTTCAGCAGTGGAGGACACACATTGAAATGTGTTCCCGACAAAATGGCAGTCATATAGAGCATATTATATAAATAAAAATGGTTTATGTCAAGAAACGTTTATTTTTTCCTATGTATGGAGACTTATGGGACACCCTGTAGACTGAAGTTAGGGCTGCACAATATTGGAAAAAACTGACATTGTGATTTTTTTTTAACCCTGCGATACATCTTGCAATATGAAAAAATACTCAGGAGGATATAATAGCTGTGTGGTGCCGACGTAAATGGTCAAACTGATTACCTCCACCAAGGCGGTTGTGTTTTCATTGAGGTTTGTCTGTTTGTTTGTTTGTCTGTTAGCAAAATAACTCAAAAAGTTATGGAAGGATTTAGATAAAATTTTCAGGAAATGTTGATACTGGCAAAAGTAACAAATGAGTACATTTTGGTGGTGATTGGGGGGGTGGGGGGGTGATCTGCCTTGGTGGAGGTCTGCGCTCTCTGAATGCTTTTCTAGTTTTTGATGACTTCTGATGGTCTAGTATTTTTTCCACAACTGTATTTACAGCTGAGCTACAGTCCTACTATGGCATTGTTTTTTGTTTTTTGTTTTTCTGAAATATTCTTATATTCTGAGGCAACATATTTTTGGATTTTTCTTCCAGCAGGGGGGCGATTTTTTGTTTGTTAGCAAGATAACTTAAAAAGTTATGGAAGGATTTGGATGAAATTTTCAGGAAATGTTGATACTAGCACAATGTTAACGTGTTCTTTTGTTGAAAGCTCCAAGAAAAAGTCCAGATTCTTTTAGGTCTTATTTTTATAAATTTAACTTGGCTTATCTGAACACAAACAAAGTACATAGAATAGTACTCAGCACTGAGGATCCAAACCCCAACCAGGGAAATGGATCCAGACATTCCAATGCACATCACTTTTATTATCCTTGTAACCTGATCTTCAAACTATGGGCTAAACCCCTTGTGCTAAGTGGGTTGGGTCACAGAAAATGGACTGGTGTCATCTGAGCCTAAAGTCAAGCAGATGTAAAACCCCATATTGACAATGTTTACCTCTTATGTCTTGCTGTTAATGATTGTCTGTGGACATGTGTATTTAAAAGTGTGCATAAGATAAAAAGTCCTGTGATTATAAATCTGTCAGTTCAGTATGTGACAGAGACATGACCTATCCTAAAAACTTTAACATTAACCAATGACACAAAAAAAATCTAGTGACACAAAGGAATCCTAACTAATACTGACTAATATGTGATTAAACTTAAGAATTCAACTATCTAAATTAAAATAATATTTCAATAAGTATGATTATATTTTGGTGGGGATTGGGGGGGGGGGGGGGGGGGGGGGCTGATCTGCCTTGGTGGAGGTCTGCACGCTCCGAGTGCTTTTCTAGTTAGTTGCGTCTCCTCTTGTTGTGGCAACAGATGCAAGACACTATCGACACAGGACACGTTTCAATATCATCCTTCTTGTAGCCAAAATAATTCCAAGAACGATTGTGATTGGTGGATCGCTGCGTGCAGTGTGTGTCAGTTACCCTTGAAATTAGATGCGATCACATTAAGTTCATTTGCCTCCTACATTGCAGGACCTGCATGTAACTATTGCACCCACGTACATCGCGATGTCGATGCTCAAACAATTTACTGTGCAGCTCTAATTGAAGTACCTGTTCAATGGCGACTACATATATTTTTACAGCTGCGTGTCATCATTTAAACTGCAGTAGATATTTACTTTTGGCAAAATACAGTATATTAATAAAGGATAATCACATTCAAAGCAGTAATGTTCTTTTTAGACTGAATGAAAGATGGTTAAAGTCCCGGAACAGATTCATTAACACAGTATGCCGTCTTTATTACATCCTCTAAGGTCCAATTAGAGCGGAGGCCAAGCTGTGTTCCACACTGTACCTGTCCGACTGAAATGGAGCTACAACATCTTCAAAGGATTCATTCCTCTTAAATCTCAAGTGGTTTTCAAATTAAATAAACTGAAAAAATATCGGTTGGGTTAAACAATGATGAATCAATTTGAATCTTGTCAGTGTGTTTCAGGGTACTAATTTGCTGATCTATAGTAATAGGTTGGATGAGCATCATAAAAATAATACATTTTAATTGGTCTCTTAGTTTCAAACATTATTTCATGACTTTTTTTTTTGTCTTAATTAACAATAATGACAATAGATACTTGCTCATATTGGCCTGGCAGCTTCACACCTGGGGAATGTTCACAAAACAAGAGTAAATGAAGATTAATTAAAACTGCTATTTTTAAAGCCTTGTGCTTTCTATAGCCACTGTCCATTCAAACCACACCTGTCACATGACAACAAAGACAACAATCCACTACTTTCCACTGAAAATAACCCAGAATTTAACCCTTTCATGCATAAATTATGAGAACCTTAGTCAAGATTTTTTTTTTAGTGTTTTTATTCCTCCTTAGGCATGGAAAAAAAATTGCGATTGAGTTTTTTGTTTTTTTTTTCCTCTCATGGAATTGCAAAAATGTCCATGCATTTAATTTTTCAAGTAAAGAAACGTGTTTAAAACCCAATATCAGAAAGTGAGATGAAAACAATTAAATAAAAACATTTTAATGCTGCTAATCTGATGTTTTCTCACACTTGAACATATTCTAATGCTAGTTGTTTCTCACGTCATGGAGATAATATGCAAACAAAAAACTCTGTCTAACAAATAATTAATTTACACTAATGCATGTTACTGCAGATCAGGTTTATCAAAACAAGCAAAGTTACAGAAATGATATGAATTACACTGTATGGGATGATGCATAAGTGTCCACTGTGTTGTCTGATATGAAACTGAAACAACAAAATCCATGAATATAATGAATGAATGAATGAATGAATGTTTTATTTCAGTTAAATACAAAATACAAAACACCTACATATTAAAAAAAACAAACATAAAATTAACACATTTTGTAACTGAAAAAGGAAGAAGCTGAAGCCGGAGGCTTATTTCTGCTTCTCCTATTTACATCCTTAGTCCATGTCCACACCTTAAGTTGCAGCAGATAAATACTTAAACTTAAATTATACTACATTCAGTGTAATAAGTTATTTTGTAATCATATTACTTTCATAGCCCTTCATAATTTGGCCAATTAAATTCTTTTTGAAACTCAACAGTGAGCTACACAATTTCACTTCATCCTTCAGTTCGTTCCATAGCTTGACACCAATAACTGAAACACTGTGATATTTAACATTTGATCTTACTTTACATTTTTCAAACACAAACATCCCTCTTAAATTATAATGTCCTTCTCTTAACTTAAAAATTTTCTGAATACAAAAAGGAAGGTGTTTACTTTTAACGCGAAACATAAATTCCATTGTTTTTAAATATACAATGTCAAGAAATTTTAGTAAACCAGATTCTACAAAAAGTGGATTACTTGATTGGAGATAACCAGCTTTGTTTATGACTCTAATAGCTTTTTTTTGGAGTTTAATTATTGGGTCTAAATTAGTTTTATACACATTGCCCCATATTTCCACACAGTATGACATATATGGCATTACAAGTGAACAATACAACATATGCAAACATTTTTTGCTTAACAAGTCTCGAGTTTTATAAAGAATCGCAACAGCTTTGGACATTTTGCATTTGATATAATCTATTTGTGGTTTCCAACAGAGTTTATGGTCAATAATCATGGTCATAATAATTATGGTCATAATACAAGAGAACAGCTGTAGAATAACTGTCCACTGTAGTGACCAGCATGCATGCAAGGGTTAATTATCTCACGTACTGGACTGTAGCAAGCAAACCTAATTTCTGGCAGACAAAAGGTATTGTAACTAAACAAAAACGGCACAAAAAGTAGATGAAAACTGGCTGATTATAGAGGTTGACATAATGAAGCATGGTGTGTGAAAAATCTCATGCCAAATAACACGTGTTGGAAGGATTCCCAGGAGAATCAGATGTCTTACAAAGAGGGTTTTATTGAAGCGGTCTCTATTTTGACATGATTTAACACCATCTATGCTGTTCATTTCTAAAGGTTACTTTCCTAACAGGGTTCTTGGTAGTTCTTCTCTGGTTTAGCTCAGTCTAGTTGAACCGAGAAGAACTACCCAGAGGAATGATGACCTGGGCAAATGAGAACCTACAGAGACAACCTCCTAATTGGGGTGTTTTTATACTCTACACGTCTAGATTTGTCCAGGTCTACATATCCAGATATCCTTGGTAATAGTGCTTGTGTACTTGTGTGAGGTCTTTCTCCTAAAATTAGACCCTCCTTGATTCCACAGACAGACACAACATCAGTACATTCTTAAACTGAGGCATGTCATGTGAGTTCCTCCACTGAAACTCCTTCCAACGTAGAGTTATTTCATTCAGCAATGCAAATTACAAATGTTTTTTTTTTTTTTTTTAACCCCATAAGTTACTTTAACCCATAAAGACCCAAGCATCCATTGTCGACCAAAATCACCTACTGATCTAAACTGTTTATTAACTGTTGATCTCTAATCCTATTAATACATGTAAATAATTGGTGTAAAATGCGGTTTGTCATCTTTTCATGCTCATCAGATATGACCCATTTGGATGTTCAAAGGCTCCGTAGTGAACGTGGAAACACTGTCATCTTCTACAACATTGATTCACCAGTAAAACCCATGGAATTTGATTAATGACAGTGGATGGACGCACTTGTTTTTTGTACAGTTATTGATATCTTTGCTGAAAAAGTCACTTTTTCTTCAGCTTTCTATGTTTCGGATATAATAACCCTCAACTTTACTGTGAGCTTTTATGAGCATCTACATGATCAGTGAATTAAATATAGAACAATACTTGATTTTCACTGAAAAGTCACAAATTGCAGAGGATAATATTACAATAAATGTTAATAAATCACTTAAGAAAGGTTAAATAGGAAGAAAAATCATTTGGGAACTGACACAAAAGTCACACTGGGTCTTTATGGGTTAACACTGCAGTCCTTAGAGGGCGACTGGGAATGGATTTTTACTCCTGTCCAGTTCTAATCTCAGTATTTACCAAATTAACCTAACCCAAGACACCATTCTTAGCCCCATTTGTACCTGACCAGTACAACCTGAGGGTCATGGGTAATTTGGAAATTAACATCTATTTTCATACATTACATTCACTCGGTCTTTTGTTCAAATTTACTGACACTATTCCCTTGTTCTAATGCATTTCTACCTGAAATTTCATCCCCAAGCCATATTCCATGGTTGAGTAAATGTGCAGAGGAAACAAAAAACACTACAAATAACTCCAAATACATAGATGTTGATTCTCAATGGACTGCCATAATTACAGGACATCTGTGTTTCCAGAAATGTGGCTAAAATAATGTAGCCTAAGGTAATTTGCAGTTGAATATGTTATTAAATAACAGACATGACAGATTTGCATGGTATTAAGATCACAGATGATATTACCAGTTATTAACAGAGTTCCAGAGGTGATACCAGCCCTGTGTAAATAGTACTTAAAGCCCACAGGACTTGAATTATCCATGAATATCTGATCATTTGTTTAAAAAAAAAAAAAAAAATGTAGTCTGCAATTTGCATTTTGATTCAGTCTATTTCCTGGTTGAAGAGGCTGCGCTGGTCATGATAAATGAAAGCTTTACATGGAAATTCAGGAAGGTCATGCTGTGATATTTTATGTATTTGTATACATTCAACTGTACATATAAAAACTGAAAGGGTTTTATCTGCACTCTTCTCTTTTACTGTCTTGTAATTGATTATTTATGTTTTATTATAATTTAATTGTAATTGTGTATTTTTAATTTGTCTCTTTTCCATTTTTGTAAAGCACTGTAAATTGCCTTGTGTGTGAATTGTGCCATACAAATAAATTTGCCTCGCCTATAGATAGTGTATATGTATGTATAGCATGGATATCCACTGACAGAGCAAACTGAAATCCTTCAGAAAAGCAACTCCTCAAAAGATGATGAGATGGATGACAGGCCTGGCAGCTGCACTAGGGAACATTTTTCTAGATATCTGTGAGCTGTGAGCCTGCCTTTCAGATCACAGCCACAGGATAATGTCAGTAAATTGGAGTAAAAAACAGACCGTGTGAATAAATGACAACGAAACACAGATGTAGGGGGTTATTTTCTGAATCACCAGAACTCCGCAGGTTATACTTGTTCCATAAAAATAGGGCTCAAGTTGCATTTTGCGCCATGTGTCTGCATTTAGATCTTTTAATAAGCAGTTGCTCTATTAATAAGACTTCAGGGTGAGTAGCTTTGATATGTGTTGTGTCACATTTTGATTGACAGGTATGATTGACAGCTCATTTGCCTGTCCAGTCAGACTAAGGAACTATATACAATAGTTGTGGTTAATAAGCTACATAAACAGGACAGGAAAATGACTTGGAAATTTGTTGAAAGTTTACCATTTTACCATGTCATTAAGTTAGCGTTTAGCATTAATAGCTAAATATGGTCACTTCAAGATGGCAACAGACAAAATGCATAAAATATTATTGTAATGAATTAATACAGACTATCATGATTAGGAGATATTATCCCATTTATTAATCATTGTATTTGTAGTACACACTTCAAGTGCATATAAATATTATAGTTTATATTAAAAACTCGTTATTATGCAAATCTGATTGTGTGACTAAAAAAGTGTATGTGAATGGTTTGTATGGATGCTTTGTGTTATTGGAAAAAATATACAGAAAAAATGTGTGTTTACAAAGCAAAGGAAGAGGAATTAATGTCATTATTAATTTGTAAAAAGGGGGTAGGAGTTTATACGTTATACTTCTTCCCACTTCTTTTCGAGCGCTGAAAAATTTTGTTTGACCATGTTGTATGGTTCTTTGTTATCTGATGATTCTATGTGCTCGAAATAAAACTAATCTAACAAAATGCAAATTTCTGGCTGCAAAATGACACGTCACGGTGGCTCTGTCTACTTCTGACAATAAACTATGTCATCAATCTTTGAATATAATGCACTTGTCAGGTGAGTTGGTAAGCAGATGAAGGATGATAAAGAACAAAAAGAATGCTGAAAGACCACTGAACTACTAGTACAATGTTCAAAATACTGAAAATTATTGAATGAATGTTTTATTTTGGACATATTTTGGCATGTGCACTGCTGTAAATTATATCTGTAGCTTTTTTGGATTTGTCTTTATTTTTGATTTTGCTCTTTTTCGCTCTATGTGCACTGTTTGTGCTCTACTCTTTGCTGCTGTAAATTTGGAATTTCCCCTTGTGTTACTAATAAAGGAATATATTATCTTATGTTATAAAAAAAAAAAAAGAAACTCACAATATAACCACCAACAAAGCAAATGCACAGAGCAAATTATCAACAGAAAACAACCAACAAAAAAAAATCCATCCTATTATACCAAAGAAATACTTCATACAATTTTAGTGATATTTACATATATGAAAAGGAGTGGGAAGAAGTAAACACTTATTTAATCCCACCCCTTTTCCCCAACTCGTTTATTACAATATTTCAATTTCCTGGCATTAGTCTAAGCTGCAAGTACATGGTTAGTCATAGCCCCAGCACAATGATCACCCCAGTAGAGGAAGAGGAAACCAATTTAATTCATATTAAAACTACTTAAAAAAGGAACCTGTTGTGTATAATTCAGTTTACTACATATTATGTATTAGTTGTGGTTGAATGCTAGAATTAGGAAAAATGTATTGTTTGATTCTTGTATTAAGTTAGTGATAAAGGTGTAAAAGCACTTGAGGGGTAGGATTAAATAAGTTTATACTTCCTTCTCCTTTTCAACCATGCAAAATTCAGACCTATAGCTATTTTGTTTTTGTCTTATTTTGCTTTGTTTTGTTTTATTTTGTTTGTTTGCATGTTCAAAATAAAAAAAATAATAATAAAATAAATTAACCTATTCTTACAATACTATGATTCCCATTCTGTTGGTGGGTCAAGACACTAATGACCCGTCAGAGAGTGAACTTTAATTGATTGCCATTCCAACATTTATTACAATATAAAGTAGCTCCTTGTTTTGGATAATGCTCTATGGTCCAACTAAAGCAAAAATTAATTTAAAAGTAAAAATATGGGTCATTTAGCAACACTAATCTGTCAAATTGTCTCTAAAATATCCTGTCAGAAATATTTTTGTTTTGTTTAGATTTTAACTTTTAGTATTTTTGTTTATTTCTTCTTTTTTCTTCTGATGTTTAAAAATCATCCCTGTGTTGTGTATCTGTAAGTTTATATATTTGTGTGTTCCTTCTGTAAAATGTGCCTTAACTTACTGTAAAAGCTTCTGTTGAAAAAAAACAAAACAAAACAAATCTTAAAAAAAAAAAAAGTCCCGTCAGAGAGATTTTGAATATTGTATTTTGACCCTGGTCTGTTTCAGTTATAGGATAAATGTTAAAATTGACTCCCACCTGACAGGAATCATGTGACCAACAGAATAACCACACAAAAACGTCAGCTTCCAGCACTTCTGAATGTGGGCTTGAAGGGGATGTGTCTTTGGAGGTTTCCATCTGCACTGAAACTCCACAGAAAAGACCATAGATCTGAGGAGGGGGATTTATTTCACAAAAAGAGGCATGCCATCAATGTTTCTGTCCACTCCGGATACACTGGCTCAGCACTTCTTCAGCTTGATGCATCTGAACCAAGGAAAAAAAACATAGTCTGGAGGCAAACAGACTGTATTACCTCCAAACATACTAAATATAGATGACATCCACTCATCTGGCATAAAATAACCAAAGTGCCTTGAAGTGATACCCAGATTTCCTGCATTTACATTCAAGCTTCTTTGAATTCGAGAGAAGTGAGGTTTTAGCCTTCTAACCAAAACAGACAACAGACAGCTTTATCTGACGATCAGGGACAGAGGTGAGAGAAAGCAACAAATGAAGACGATCCATTTATTGGGCTGGTATTCAAAGTGCAACAACATCAGCACAGGTTTCTCCGCTGAACAGACCCCATATTTCAGCCTTACATCGAGGACCGACATCGATTGCCGAGGTGGTCCCCCCCGGGAGCTGCTGGCCTGATAGATAGCGGAGGAACCAGACATCATTCCTCCAGACTTCTGTATCCTCGTGGGTCCAGGACAGACCTATTCATCTCAGAGCCTTATTCTTCTTTCTGTCAGGCTCTGAGGATGAATATGGCCACTGGTTGTGCCGATGTGGAGATCGTTCAGCCCTGGGCTTCCACTGCTTTTAAGCCGTTCCTAAGAGCCCTCAGGCACGAGAGCATACAAGTACACACTTTGGTAAAGAATGAGGGAGAAAACACTGTTAAAGCTAAGGCAGGAAATCACTGCAAATGGATGTGAGCTGGCTTGAGGATGCACAACCCAACCCAACAGGAAGTATACATCACAGAAAGAAAGCCCTCTTCATGATGGTTCATTGTGCTTTTTAACCCATAAAGACCCAGCGTTACGTTTGTGACTGTTCCCAAATAAATGTTTCTGTAGATTTAACCTTTCTTAAATGATTTATCATCATTTATTATAATATTATCCTCCTCCCCAGAGTTCAACCTTGTTGGAGAGAATGTGGAGATGTCAATGTAAATCACCTACATGTCTTTTGGTTCTGTCCTAAACTTGCATCATTTTGGGATAATGTATATTCAACAGTTGTCAGTCTGGATCTTCACCACAAGCAAGGCCAAAATATCCACAGTTTTAAAGCACTTTACAAACGGAAGGTCCGGTCACAGTACAGGGAGGGCGGAGCTTATTGTTAATTGATGGGCCATTCCTGTAATATACATCAGTTTTCCTCATCTGTTTTCTATCTGTTTACATTATTAGAACTCTAAACAGATGTAACTTCATCATTAAGGAAGCAAAAGTCATGTGTTATATTGTATAAATGTGAGATGGGGGTGGGATTTAATAAGTTTTCTTCTTCCCACTCCTTTTTGACCAATACATATTGAATTTATTTTGTTACTGCTAGTGTACATGGCAATTGCTATTTTATCTTGATCGCCTTTGTTTATTAATGTATTTACTCTGCCATCAGTTCCTTGTACACAAAAGATGTTTGATTTTTTTTCTTCTGCTCAAAACAAATGAATGAATGAATGGATGAATTGTTAAGATACTGAGTTATGCAATCCAAAAAACATGTTTGGTGATGTATTTTGGATATATTATTGGTAATAATGTAATCAAAAATGATAGATGTTTATTTAAAATGCTATAAGCAGTCTGTAAAAAGGCTAGAACCAAAAAAATATTGCAGATTAGAACAACCTACAATTAACGACTGGCTACAAATTGTGAATGGAATATTTGAGATGGAGATTCTGATCCATAGATTGAAGACTAAAGAAAAGCAGTGTCATGATAAATGGGAGAAAGGGACAATTTTCATTTCAACGTCACATTACTAAAACCAGTTGTTAGTCACAAAGGTTTTTTTATGGTCAATGTATCCCAAATGTCCTTCATGTTTGTATTGTACAGAATTCAAGCAATAAAGTAACAAAAAACATTGTCCTCAGTATTTTGCATTTTTTCAGTCAAAATCATGTATTTTCCAATATTTAATTTACTGATCAAGGTTCAAGGTGACTTTATTTATACCCGTGGGTAGATTTGTTTTGCAGCAAGCTCTCGCTCACTGCTGGTCGCTGCGTGCGTGTGCACCCAACACAAATCCTTCGAAAGAATTACAGTGAAGATAATGCAAGCACATACATAAGACGTAAGACATTATAAACACAGTACACGTGGTCACATGATGGAACTTTTTCAATGGATTTGGTTGTGGGAGGAGGACAGGAAGAGAAGAAGAATGTTGTGAGGCAGATGGAGATGGGGGCGGGGGGGGTTAAATGCTTGTATGTGGTGAGTCCTTGAAAGTCTGTGTATGAAAAATAAGAGGCTCAGACTTCTGTCCTTTATCAGTTCATTCAGTCCTGAGTCTTGACCTTGGAAGGATGTTTTGACTGCGAAGGAACAGATTAGACCAGAGTGACTCCAACTGCTTTACCAGCTCCCAGGAGAAACAGAATTAAACGAGGAAAAATGATTTGATTTCTGCTTAATTTAGTTATAACTTAATTTTTGTTATAACTGGGCCTCAGCATTAACTCCTCACTTCAGAGCAGGTAGATCCACCTGCACAGTTTGTCCTTTTCCCTCAGTCCCGCGAGTTGCCGGAGCGCATCCACGGTCTGTCCAGTGATATAATCCAACTTTTGTGCGAGTCCGCAGCTCGTCCAGCCAGGTCTCACACGCAATCGTCCGACTGTGTCACCATCCGCTGTCAATAACCGCTCCAAAGTGCTCCTTAATTTCGATTGACAGCAGAGGGGTCTGTATGTGTGCTGCTGTCTTTCCAACTTTGCAATAAACCAGGGCAACTCCAAGACCAATTAGAAGGTGTCCCGTTATCAAAAATCCAAACAGGTAAATATCAATATCCTCCACCGACAGAACCAACAGCAGAACAGACAGGTGAAAAAATTCTTGTCAATTGCGCTGAGTGTCCAGTTGATCAATTCCATAATTTAGTTGTTTGGGAATACAGCAAGCAGGGGATCCAAAGACAAAATCAGATGAGACACAGAGGCAAAAGCAGGAGAAAAAAAAGAGGAAGGCAAGGACGACTCAGAAACACCTCTGCTCTTGACAGAGGACCGGAAGGAAGGATCATGTAGATGTTCATAAAAGCTCAGAGTAAATTCAAAAGTTATTGGAATAGAAACACAAAAAACTGAAAACGTGACTTTTTCAACAAACTGAACATAAAAACATGACTTATCAAACTCCATGGGTTTTACTGGTGAATCAATGTTGTAGAAGATGACAGTGTTTCCACAGCAACTACGGAGCCTCTGAACGTCCAAATGGGATCATAAAAAGACGACAAACTGCATTTTCCTCCCATTATTTACATGTATTGATAGAATTAGTGGCTCAGAAGTCATGAAACATTTTAGATCAGTAGATGCTTTTGGTCACCAGTGGTTGTTTGGGTCTTTATGGGTTAAGAAAAAGTACGAATGGGGAACTATCATACATGATACTGTCTTGTATGACATTTCTATGTCTAATTTTGATGTCTTGTTTTTAAATGACGCAGTAGTTCAGGCTGCAGTACCATTTTAGCTAAGCTTTACCATGGACCAGTCAAGCCCCTGGCCACTCATAAACAAGTTATGCTGCAATTAACTAACTGTGGTGAAGCGATAATGTAGTCATTACGCCATACTCAAACAGCACTGGAAAACCGCCTCTACACTACTCATCAAATCTGAAAAGCCATTACACAAAGAGCCTGAAAGGATATGGAGGCTGTAAGTGTACAAACTATACCACGGCTTTCAAGGGGAGGGGCCCACTGCTGTTTTCACTTTTATGTGGTAAAAAATACGAGATCCTGCAATTATTAAGCCTTTGATTCATCTTTTATTTATCATTATTCCCATTAATAAGAATACAAATACTAAAAAAACTGGTGAAATCTTTTAGGCGGCATGGAGGGTCACACAAAGAGAGACATTTTACTTCAGTAATAATGTGCCCATCACTAGAAATTGAAAATACACTGTTGTTGTCAGACACGTACATCTTTTTATTCCTATTTCTACACATCAGGAATCACCTTTGATTCGGTGCAGTGATTACATGCTAAGTCCCAGTTACACTTTATGTAACAAGAATGAATCACATGGTCATAATCATTTCATTGCAACCATGTATTCTATGTATTCTTACTGACTATGTCCATCTTTTTATGACCAGTGTACCAATCTTCTGATGACCAATTCCAGTCATGTCAAAAAGCTGCACCAATGGTCTCCAGCTGACAGTGTTCAACCAACAAATCTACAACAAGTGCGTCATGCAATCATGTTGAGGACTGTTTCCAGAACCTTGATGAATCTATGCCATTATTAACTAAGGTAAAGAGAAGGCAATGGGGTTCCAACCTAGTAATATATGGGCCATGGCTCAGGAGGTAAAGGGGGTCATCCAAGGCAAGGCAAGGCAAGTTTATTTGTATGGCACATTTCAGCAACAAGGCAATTCAAGGTGCTTCACACAAGACATTGAAATACAAGGGAAAAAGAAACACATTTAAAACGTTAAAAAGAAACATGTAAAAGGTGATTAGAAACAGCAAGTAAGAAAACAACACATAAAATCCAAAAATATAAAAACGCACACACATATTAAAGTAAGAGTTGCAGTGCAGAGTTTCGATGCAGAGTTTCGAAGGAGAATATAAAATTTAAAAAGTCAAAAGCCTTTTAGTCAAATGCAGCAGTGAACAGGTGAGTCTTTAACCTTGACTTAAAAGAACTCAGACTCTCAGCAGACCTGATATTTTCTGGTAGTTTGTTCCAGATATACGGAGCATAGAAACTGAACGCTGATTCTCCATGTTTAGTTCTGACCAATAACCAAAGGGTTGGCAGTTTGAATCCCACTCTGTTCTAGTCTGTTCTAGTCTTTGGATACTTCACCTACCTTGCCTCCAGTGTCACTCACACTGGTGTATGAATGTTTGGTGATGGTCGAAGGGGTCGAGGGGTCGTTTGGCACAACTTGGCAGCCACGCTTCCGTCAGTCTGCCCAGAGCAGCTGTGGCTACAAACATAGTTTAGCACCACCAGAGTATGAATGTGTGAGCGAATGAATAATGGATCTTTGGGTGCCTTGAAAAGTGCCATAGGGTGTACCTAATTTAGTGGCCGGTGAGAGTATCACCTTGAAAAGGAAAATCCATAGGTATTTTTTTTTCTTTTGTAACATAGTCGATAACAAAATATCATGCTTATCAATATGTATAAAAATTTACTCAATAAAAGTATTATCTTGTTTTCTTAAATATTTTGTCATACATGGCTAAGGATTGATGATTACCAAGTAATAAAATGTGGATGTTGTCCACGTCAAAGTTCATCTGATTATGTGAAGAGATGATGTGATATGACACCAAGTTTAGGTGCAAATCTGTCAAGACTGAGAACATCTGTGAGCCGAGTGTATGTAAGAAGTAAATCCATCTTGTCTGATTCTCATAGAACAGGAACAGCTTGTCAGACTCTCATCAAATTTGTCTCTAAGTGGACATAATGTTTTAATTCAGTACACTAAACAAATTTCAAAGTTTCAACGATGTATCTCAAAAATAGGAATATTGTGAAAAAGTTCATTATTTTCTCTGTGCTATGACGACATGGAAACTAATGAATTTTTTTTATGTCCAACAACTCATAAACAGAAAAACTGTATTTGAAAATAGAATAGTACAAGTTTGAGTGAATCATTTTTGATGCAGTATAAAAAAAAAATGAATCTTTCAGTCTGATCCAGTACACAATACACACTGAGGCACAGAAGGTTATTGCTGAAAGGGCTTGCTGTTCATAATGTGTTGTGTTAAAGCATATTCATGGAAGGGGGAGAGTTCACAGGAAGAGCAGCGTGGTAGGAAAAGGTGAAGGGATGACTGCAGCCTTGAGAAGACTGTCAAGAAAAACAGATTCAAGAACTTTACAAAAAGTGACCTGAGGCTGGAGTGCATCTGGAGCCACCGTGCACAGTTGGTCTGAAGTCCTGTTTTCAGATGGAAGTACATTCTGCATTTCATTTGGAAATCTAGTTCTTAGACTAGATGAAGAGCTGTGAGGCACAGAATCCACACAGCTTGAAGTCCAGTGTGAAGTTTCCACAGCCAGTGATGATTTGGTGTTGGCCCACTGTGTTTCATCAAGTTCAGTCCAGTTGTTCACGCTTCTGCTCACAAGTTTCATGGAGACGCTGGGTTTCATTTCCAGCAGGACTTGGCACCTGCTCATAGAATCAAAACTACTAAGAAGTGGTTTATACAGTCGGGGAAAAAATGATTAGACCACCCTTGTTTTCTTCAATTTCTTGTTCATTTTAATGCCTGGTACAACTAAAGGTATATTTGTTTGGACAAATATAATGATAACAAAAACAGCTCATAAGAGTTTAATTTTAGAGCTTATATCTATCTAATTTTAATGTGAAATGCTGCTGTAAAATGGACAACCTATCCTTGATATGTACTGCAATTTTGTGTTTTGTGTAGGAATTTAGAGTAGGTTGAAGGATGGGGGAAGGGGGCAGGAGATTATAGTTAAACTTCAACCTGCTCCTTTTCAAATGTTGGACTTTCTTTTACATAACCGTTTTGTTGTTTGATTTTAATGCAAATTCGAAAAAACAATTTTCCATGGTTTTCTAAATAATAACCAAAATCACTTCAGTTTTTACATCAATATCTATGGCATTGTACTGACAAAAACAGTGCTTTTAGGCACTCCAGGTTTTCTTTTCTGTCTGTATTAGTCACATGATACACACAGGAGTTAGTACTTGATTGCATAACCATTGTTTTTGATGACTTTTGATGGTCTAATAATTTTTTTCACAACTTTATTTACAGCTGAGCTACAGTCCTACTATTGCATGGTTTATTTTATTTCATGAAATATTCTTATATTCTGAGGCAACATATTTTGGATTTTTCTTCCAGCTATAAGCCAGTCATCAAAATCAAAACAAAAAACACTTGAAATATATCAGTCTTTGTGAAATGAATCCAAGTGTCCCAGTTTGATTTAATTTATGGAAAAAAATATTATACATATATATATATATATATATATATATATATATATATATATAATATATATATATATATATATATATATATATATATACACACACACAGACACACAGGGTGGGGAAGCAAAATTTACAATATTTTGAGGCAGGGATTGAAAGACAGTGTATGATCAATTAGTTTATTGAAAGTCATGAGAAATTATTTGCCACAAGAAAATTTACATAATAGAAAATGTTTTTATTCTATGTGTCCTCCTCCTTTCTCAATAACTGCCTTCACACGCTTCCTGAAACTTGCCTAAGTGTTCCTCAAATATTCGGGTGACAATTTCTCCCATTCTTCTTTAATAGTATCTTCCAGACTTTCTCGTAATAGTTTTGCTCATAGTCATTCTCTTCTTTACATTATAAACAGTCTTTATGGACACTCCAACTATGTTTGAAATCTCCTTTGGTGTGACGAGTGCATTCAGCAAATCACACACTCTTTGATGTTTGCTTTCCTGATTACTCATATGGGCAAAAGTTTGTGAAAAGGTATGGATAATAGTGTTAGGCATGATTATGACATCAATATATGTTTGGTTTCAAAACAATTGACGTAGTGCCTGCTGAGAAAAAACAACTAAATGTTCATTGTAAATTTTGCTTCCCCACTCTCTCTCTCTATTTATTTATTTATTTAAACATTGCTTGAATGTGAGTTTAGACAAACTGTGAAATTCTGTATCATTTTTCATATTAATAACATTCATACCTGGCTCAGGCATTAATAATTTTAATTCCATGCATGATCCATGATGATGATGACACAGTGAATAGAAATACCATACTTAATGTTTAAAGACCTCCTAATATTCAGGTTTCCTAAGGCGCTCCCTGGAGGTAATGACAAAGGGTTGCAGGAAAAGGTAAATAAACTTCTCACAGAAGTTAGGACACTACCTTTCAACCTCTCTGTTGCTCTCTCCCATTTTCTGTCTCCACAAAAAGATGCTTTTAATAAAAATAGAGATAGGCTGGAATGTCAAGTGCAGCAGATGAAGCTCCATTCATTGCTGCTGAATCAGGCTTGAGCAGTCAAGGAAAGCCGCAACGTTTGAAAGTCATTTCTTTTTCGCGCAGCACGGAGGGAGATAGCAGCATGCCATTACCAGACACAAGGAACGCTCTGGACAGTTATTCCTTGGGGCATTGGGGAGGAAGAAGATAACATACACACACACTTTCAATGTCTGTGCACACACTGTCTATTTGTTGCTGCGTAAAGCACTTTCTGACAGCGTGACAGTGTCAAAGTGAAAGAGATGAATGAAAATATATTTGATTTCAAAGAAGAAAAAAAAAGGGGGCCTTGGGCTTAAAAGTGATGTGTCGACCTGAAATGAAACAATAAAGAGGGAAAAGTGGTGATGGTTTGGACCAAGGTTTTATCGTCATTACAGAAATCAAATGCAAGAAAACAATGGAAAAAGTTGATGCGAGGCAAAATAAGGATACAAACAAGACTTTCCATAAAAAAAGTAATTAATTTGAACTGTTTTGTGCATTTGCAAAGGTACTTACAAAACAAGAGAGAAAACGGCTTTAGTTTTGTGTTAGTATCGGTCTTTTATAAATAGTTGTTTATCTGTTCTGAGTGAATACAGCTTTTATAATTACATGATTCTGGCTGAGTTTTTACTACAAAGTACTTTTCGTGACCTTTTGAGTCTCATACCTGCCAAACTATGAAAACAGACTGAATCAAATGCTGAAACTTATCAAAATTTTACTAAAATGAAGCATTATGATGAAAAATAACCTAGTTAAACACCCCCCCACCCCCACCCCTTTAAAAACAGATTAAACTGAAATCAAACAAAACGTTGAAAAGAAATAAAAGACAGAGTGAAAACTGTTCTAATCTTGGTTTGAACCAAGTACAAGCTGTTAGAAAGCCTTTTCCATACCATCTCCCAGATGCAGGAGCTGAATGCAATATTGAACACAATGCTGATGGAGGGGAGAGTAATTTCACTCATCCCTTAAAGCTATCAATAATTTACCCTCGCGTGCAATGACACACACATGCGTGGGGAGAAAACGTGCATCTAACATGCCAATTATCTCCCAGAAATGTGGGACTAAATGGTCTGAAAAACATAAGCAGAGTGAAGCATTTCATGTTTTTCCCCTCACAGTTGAAAGTCTGTAGATGGTACATGCAAAGTACAAGACTTAATATATTTGTAAGTCTTTTTTCAGATCTTTGCAGGCTTTTTCTGTAGAACAAACCCCTGGTGTACTCAGAACTATCTAACAAGACCACTGATTAGTAAGTAAATGCTGGAGCCTGTGGTGCATAGTGCCATATAGTATGAGAGTGTTATTCGGTTCAATGGGTTAATTAGACCGCTGTGAACCACCAGATGAAGCAGCCCCTTTGAAAAATGGCCGCGTTCGCAGATCAGCAACCACACACACACGCAAAAATACCATAAACACTACTCTACCAATGCCAAACACGCATATACACACTACATACATTACAGCAACACGAGGTGCAACTAAACAAGGGTCAAGGCCATTAGAGGATCGATGTATCAATAGACCCAGAGTGCAGAGGGGCTACACATGCTCAGTAATGCAAACTCAAGAAGCATTTAACAAGCATCAGGAAAGGAGCGATGTCTGCTCAAGTCTGCTCACACTGGTGCATGGTGTGATTGTATTCACGGTTCATTCATTTGAAACACTAGAACCACCAGAAGTTACTACATACTAGTAAGTAAGTAAGTAAGTAAAGCTTTATTTATATAGCACTTTTTAAAACAACATGTTACAAAGTGTTTCACATAAAGGAGAGAAAGATCAAATCAAATCAATCATACTGCAACTAAAATAGTCAAATTTGCCTATGCACGAAAATTCCCTTTCATTGAATTAAGCAATTGCCTTCACTAAAGAATGCCTTAAGTGAGAATATACCCATTACCTTTGTTGTGGAAAAATAATACTCTACTAATTCGTCTTCAAAAAAGAAGGGTCAGTTCAAGCGTTGTGTCAAAGAAATCACTTTATTTGGAGCTCCATAGAAAAAGATATCACTCAGACAAGAGACTGAGACGGTCTGAACCCAAAAATACAAATCACACTGTAGTCTTCTGTCTCCCATGAGAAAATTATGATGTGTCGAAAGTGTTTTGGTTAGTGCCAGGAACTTAGAGATAAGACCCCTGTAAGAAATGTTGGTTTGGCCTTCTACTCTGGACAAAACACAAAAGAGGTCAAAACTGCTCTAGTATACACAGTGACATGAATATATCTGAAATAAAGTTAGAAGCCTATATGATATATGAAATATATGAAAATATATATGAATATATATGGATATAAGTAATTTTGCCATTACACCTTTATAACCCACCCCACCCCCTGAAGGGGAGGCAACGGGTTTTGTTTTTGGTTCAGTTTGTTTGTTAACTGTCTAGTAGTAAAACTATTGGTTTAATTCACACCAAATTGGGATTATAGATTGCCAGTGACCAAGAACAGATGTCATAACATTTTGGGAAAAGTAGGTCAAAGTTCAAATTTTTTATGAATCCCCCCCCCCCCCCCATTTACTTATAATGGGTGAAATTTCACATGTCTGTAGCACCAAAACTATTGGTTAAATTCATACCAAATTGGGTTTATGGATTGCCAGTGACATAGAATAGATGTGGTTATATTTTGGGAAAAGTAGGTCAAAGTTCAAATTTTTTATGAATTTTTAAAATATTTTATTTTTTCCCTCATTTAATTATAATGGGCAAAATTTCACATATCTATAAAAACATCAATTTGGTTTCAGTTTACTTCAAGCTTGGCACATATAGAGTGGCAGTTGATATACTGACATCAGCAAATGCATAGACATGATGACATCAGCTGGATCGATGGTAAAAAAAAACAGCAGCAATACATGTTATGGGCAGGGTTTGTTGTGCCTGGAACCACTTATTTAAGTTTGCGAAATGACAGTGAAAATGTATATCAGGAGAAAATATCAGCGTATTACAGTGCTTTATATGTCTCTTATCCATTGTAAACGTCATGAATTATTTGATATATAATGCTGTTATCAAAAGATGTATTTTTTTTTTTTTTTACACAAATGATGCAAAATAAAATGACAAAAAACAATCCCTATTTATGCCATTCTTTAAAGCTGTGCCTGAATGTTTGACTATTTCAATGCTTCATTAACATGTGGACATGTAGGTTTCAGTGTCAGTAAATGAACATTCACCACAGTAGAAAACAACAAGGTAATCCTGTACAGGCAATCTTTTAACTTCAACAGGAGTGGTGTGTCCTGTCACACAAACTCTATGTTAGAATAGGAGTGTTGTCTTCAGCCCACTTTTCCAGTATTTACATGGACCTGCAGGTTTATTTCCATCTGTGTCCAGTGATTCTTCAGTCTGTCAACACTAAAGGTTTTTGGTGCCTACCTCCAGACCTCTGTGTGAAAGGTTTACTGACGTATAAAGACACTGTCGGACTAAAAACACGTCTGCATCACATTCAGCTGCAGATGCTGATGCCCCTGACTTTATGTCTGACCTACAGTGAATATGGATCTTAGCGTCGGAGATGAAATCACATTGGTTTGTGTTGAGGTTTATCATCTTTACCCTACGCTTCATCATGTTATGTATTATTTAAATGTTTGTCGAAGCCGTGGCGCTGGAATGAATATGGGCCTGTGAAAAAAATCAAAGATAGTGTGAAGATTGTATAAATTATTTGTCACTCCCCTTGTGGGGCATATGGGGTGTGAAAACTAATTTATATCACCGTGAAGCTTCGAATATGATCCATGATAAAAGGCATTTACGCCAGCCTGACATTTCTATAGGGGTGAATCTGATCCAGTAACTGTTACAGGCATAAATAACCAGATTTTTCATCTGGATGTGTGCAAGTGTATTGAACAATAATAACCCACATATAGTAGTGACACACTGGTATCTGTTCCATTACAAAAGCCTTACTGCTAAAACCCCCTCATATCTCTGCTCAATGCTCGACAACTGTAACAATACTCATCACTTATGCTCTAGCAGTGTTATCAACCTGTTCATCCCTAAAACCTGCACCTCCTTTGGCTGTTACTCTTTCCAGTTTGATGCTTACAGTGACTAGAACCAGGTTTTTTTGTTTGTTTGTTTTATTGTTTTATTTCAGTCTGAAGAACAAACAGTCCACAGATCCATCCAATCAATAGATCCAACAATCACTCCTAGAAATGAAAATTTATAACACAAACTTCACTAATTAAGTAATCAAGTTATACAGTCAGACTGAAAAGGAGTAGGCTGAAGCTTTCTGCTTCTTATGCCTACCCTTTATATTGCTGTGACTTGGTAAGGTCATCATCATGAATAAACTAGTTCTCAACTGACCTACCTGGATAAATAAAAAGGTATAGGTAGGTAAATACATTTATTATCAAAACTGTTAATTAATGATAATCAATTAGTCAAGTACAGGGGTTGGACAAAATAATGGAAACACCTTAAAAAATCAACAAAATATAATTTAATATGGTGTAGGTCCGCCTTTTGCGGCAATTACAGCCTCAATTCTCCGAGGTATTGATTCATACAACTTGTGAATTGTTTCCAAAGGAATTTTAAGCCATTCTTCAGTTAGAATACCCTCCAACTCTTTTAGAGACGATGGCGGTGAAAATCGACGTCTTACTTGAATCTCTAAAACTGACCATAAATGCTCAATAATGTTGAGGTCTGGGGACTGTGCCGGCCATACGAGATGCTCAACTTCCTTAGAATGTTCCTCATGCCATTCTTTAACAATTCTAGCTGTATGGATTGGGGCATTATCATCTTGAGGTGAAGGTGTTTCCATTATTTTGTCCAACCCCTGTAGCTTCAACTAGAGCTTCTGAATTAATTTGTTGTCGACTTAATTTAATCAACTGCCCTTTTAATCGTCGATAACCTGAGTAATTCTTTAAGAAATAAAAGTCAAAATTTATTGACGATGATGATTTGCAACATAACAAACTCACAGACTAAATTCATCTCCCAAAACTAACCTTTTGTTGTCCAAGACTGTGTCAGATCCTATTATTATGGTGGAAAATGGTGGACTTTCTCACCATTTTATAGACCAAACAACTAATCAGTAAACTCAGAAAATAATCAACAGATGAATCAACAGTGGAACTAATCACTGGCTGCAGCCATGGTTTCAGATTTGTTTTCCCCTTTGTTTTGCAGCTGTGGCACAAATGTCCTCTAATCCTCTAAAACTTATTTTATGAACTTTCTCTTTAAATAAACATGTGCTTTTATGTTTTAGTCCGTCCACAAGCATTCAGTCTGTTCTTTTTAACAATCACTGGAATACATTTGTCCAATTAAACCAATTATTTAACATTTCAAGCATCTAACACTGCACTGTGAACAGAGTTTAGATGGCACTGACCCTCTCCCTCACGTCTTTTATTTCTGCCTGAGAAAATTCCCAATATGCAACTGTGTATTCATGTGAGTGGACTGAAGTCAAATAGAGTTTTTCAGAACCACTTTCACATCTCAGCTGCTTCATGACTGACTGCGATGGCAAACGCTGAATTTTTGCTTTTTTGTTTCTTTGTCAAAATCTCACCCTGCCAATTACTGCTGGATTCAAAGTGAAGAAAAGAAAGAAATGAGCCAGGCCACTCCATCTCCATCACAGCAGGCAGCCGCTAAATTGAGATGAAACACACCAAAGGAGAAGTGTATGCAAAATCATGTCAGTCCGTTTTTCAGAGCCATCCAATAATATGTGATTGTTTATGTGCTGGCATGGGCTTTGGCCATTAGTGATAGTCAGGAGTAGATGAGCCTCTTTTTAAAACTATTCTACAGAAATACTGTTCACCTCCAGGGAAATATCTGTTCATCTATTTGAACAGATATTTCTATGCCGTTTTATGGCTTTTTATTGATTTCAGGAGTCAGTGGTCGATTAAAAAAATAAAGCAATTTTACCGAAACAAAACGGTATCACCCACAGTTGCATAACATCAAACAAAGACAGGAATGTGTGATCTGTCTAATATTGGTGTCTAACTTTTCCACAATGGTGCAATCTTACAGTTTATACTTGGGATTGTAAGATTTGCTGACTTGTATTAATGCATTGGCACAAAAGTTCAAGGTGTTAGTGTCCTGATTAAAAATGTTTGGATCATATTAGAGGTCATTTAACCTAAAGGGGCTATAAAACATGACCTAAAAGTTTTATTACTATGTTGAGAATAATAAATAATATCCTGTCCAAGATGACAATATACTGTAGAGAAAGTTCATTCTCATTTTATTGTAGCTGAGGTGAAATCAAGATTTATCATAAACATTAGCAAAATTCAATTTATTTCCATATAACGCTAAAGGAGTGATATATTGCTTTTTAAAAAAAATGGAATTATGCATTTTAAAATATTACCCTGTGGTCTACATAAACTGTAAATGCTATGCTTGGGTCTGAATTCTTCATTAATTCAACTCCACAGGTCCATCTTCAACCCTATTTCTGAGTAATGACACCAGAAAGGTCGTTTTGAGCTCTGGCCCTTTAAATGCACACGAGACACTTCATGCCCCCCCCCCAGGTTTTTGACTGTGCTGCTCTGTCCCGTTCAGCCACTTGTGTTTGTTAATACAACCAACAACTGAACATTTTAGGTAACTGACTCAAAGTTTGGACATATTTTCAGTGTGGACTACAACCGCTGCTGCCGTACTCGGAGAAATATTTGTCAGAAGTCTTGACCTTATATGTGCAAATGTTGTGACATAACTAGTTATAAAACGTAACAAATTAAGCAGGAATTAAAACAGGTTGTAGAGATCCACTCAATTTTTGAACTATTAGGGTCTAAATACACAAATAAATGTACCAAAGACTAATAAAAGTGGGTTTAGATAAATATGACCCCTTTAATGTTTTGACAAAGAAGTTCAAGGTGTGAGTGTCCTGATTAAAAATGTTTGGATCATATCAGAGGTGGGGGATTTGTGCAAGTAATTTAACTTAAAGGGGCTATAAAACATGACCTAAAAGTACTATTATTATGTTACGACTAATAAATAATCTCCTGTCAAAGCTGTCAATGTTTTGTAGAGAAAGCTTATTTTAGCTGGGGTGAAATCGAGATACATCATTTGCATCAGCAAAATTCCATTTATTTACATATAACATTAATATAACTTTAAGATGACTGTATACTTAGAGATGCAAAAATCAATAATTGCACAAAAAATGGGATCTCAGATAACAATCAGAATTTAGGATTAAGACTTGTAACAGTGGTTCCCAACCTTTTTTGGCTCTTCACAAATTTCTGGCGACCCCAGACATTCAAAACTGACACTTTTTTTTTAGCTGAAACTAATTTGTTTTTGATCATGTCATAGTTTGCTATACTATGATGCAAATACACATTAATTTTAGACAACATTTAGGCTATATAATGTCTATTACTATGGGTGGAGGTAGAAAAGCCAGGGGCAGATTACTGCACAAAGTGAGAATTTGATTTTCCTTGGTCAGGATATGTACAGTCAGTCCAGCTTGGATTTACAAGGCTGACAATTAATACTGAACAAACAATAACTCAAACTATGAATTATGAAAGAGCTGCAGCATCTTAAACCAACCGCAATGAACATTTGAAAGATAAACAGAACCACAGTGCTTCAGTTTCAGCTTCAGAGTTTGTCATGTCTTTTATGGATTGGGATTGTCTCCCTCAACTCACTATATATTTTTTATCTGTGAGTTTTGGTTTTTATTTTTATTGATTACTAGAAATTTCAGGTGACCCCATTCGAATTCCAGGCGACCCCACATGGGGTCCCGACCCCAAGGTTGAAAAACACTGACTTACAATGTAAATGTAGCCAAAGTAATGCAGAGTAGAACCACTGAACCAGAACAATCCTCACATGAATACAGCACCCACTGATCATCACACACAGCCTCTTCAGACTTTGTAGCAGTTTTAATAATCAGACACTTTAAACACAAGATAATTTAATATTCTATAACACTGTAATACGTCTTTAATACTCTAGTAATGCATGATCTTCCACTGACTCACACATGTTATTTTTTTAGCTTTCATGGATAAAACATCATCTGAACCATGGATTGGTCTGGAGAGTATTTTATACCCTTTTATTGATAATCAATAACCATCAGCGCCTGCTGTTGAATTGTGGTCATTATAAGGTGATGAAAACCTGATCTATTTTCACTGTAATTAAGCCGACCATTGAACGGCCACCTGTTTCATCCTCATCTGATCACTATTGGCTCTCACTGGGCCGACTGCAGCCAGAGGTCTTCATAGTCTGATTGATTATCATTAATGGCCCAAAGAGACTGAAAAATTTCACATTTTTCCTTTGAAATGTAACGCTTTGCTGTAAAAACACTGTGAGGAAAACTCAGTATATTGCCCATTATAAAACCTGCCTCTACAATAAAGCTCATATTATTTTAAATCTTATTGCCATATTAGCACTAATCCTGCTGCATGTCGAGTCATTTACCTAATATACTTTCCTATATTTGCAGACAGAATGGTTACTTGTTCAACTATAACAGTGGAAGAGTGAAATCTCATTTTAATATAAGTAACAATAAACAAGACTCCACAGATATTTGCCTTAAATGTCCAAAATTACATTGTCTTTTGAAAATAAGTGGTCCCTGCTGTTTTCAGTGTGACTGCTATAAATATTGGTTAAGTTCACTTTGGGGGGTCATTCTGAAAACTGCACTGATGACAGAATCTTTTGTGCTTTTATGGGAAAGTGATTTCTAACTTCAAGGTTATAGCAACAGAAAAGAATGGCTTCTAAGTGAAACACCTCCTTATATTAAGTCCCTAAAATATGAACAAAGAAGGAAGTGAAAACTCTGCTGTTCTCTTCAATGTCACATCTATCCATCTATAAATAATAATATAAGTTTTTTAACTTGTTCATCATCATCTGTATAATTTGGTTAAGACTAACCAGACCCATTTTAATCCTGTAAAGCCTAAATCATTAAATCACTGACAGAAAATTCCAGTTTTTTGAAACTGGAGCCTTTATTGGTCCTTCTGAACAATAAAAAAATTTTTTTTTTTTTTTTCAAATATCAATTTCCGTGCATGAGTTTCAATTTTGTATCATATTTGATACATCAGGTCTAAATGCTCAAATATTATTATTTCTGAACAAACAAAAACATAATATAACACAAACATGTCTAATTCCTTTTCAAAATTGGCAAAGTTCTGCCTCCTTCCTCATTAATGACAATCTTTGAGTGTCACTGGAAAGGCCTCTGGTGAACGAATTCCTCCCCCCTGGTGGATTTCTGTGTATTGCATGTATCTAATTCTATACATCAGGTTTTTCAAGAAAAAAAAAAAAAAAATCACACTGATCATGTAGAGGGCTTCAAAACTCATGTATCAAATATGATACATTTGGTGTTAGAGGGTTAACCCTTTTTTACCCCGCCCCCATAAAGGGGAGGCAAAGGGTATCATTTTTGGTTTGGTTTGTTTATTTCTTTGTCAGCTTGTTTGTTAACACTTTAGCCGCAAAACTATTGTTTGAATTCATACCAAACTGGGTTTATAGATCGCAAGTGACCCAGAATAGATGTCATTATATATGGGAAAAGTAGATCAAAGTTCAAATTTTGTATGATATTTAAAAATCTTCTCATTTACTCATAATGGGCAAAATATGTGGGAGGGGCAGGGTTTGTTGTGCCTGGCACCACTTGTTCCTTTGTTTGTTTGTTAACACTTTAGCAGCAAAACTATTGGTTGAATTCATAAAACAGATTTGAAAACCTTAGAGTTAAAAAGCACTAGTGTCATACCCATTCTCAGGGAAAAGAAGGCACATAAGGATACACATGATTCTTCCTCTAGTCCTCTAGAATGACTAGTTAAATGAAATGTTTTCATGTTTAACCCATAAGACCCAGTGTTACTTTTGTAGCAGTTCCAAAACATTTTTTTCTCTATATTTAAGTTTTCTTAAGTGATTTATCACAATTTATTATGACATAATACGCTGTATTTTGTGTTATTTTCAGTAAACATCAGGTATTTTCCTATAGTTAATTTATTGATCATGTAGATGTTCATTAAAGGTTAGATTAAAGCTGAGGATTATTATATCAGAAACAGAGAAAACTGAAGAAAAAGTGACTTTTTCTGCAAAATCTGTCATCAATTGAATATAAACCCAGTGTGTCCATCCACTGTCATTGATCCAACTCCATTTTTACTGGTGGATTTTACTGGTGAATCAATGCTGTAGAAAATGACAGTGTTTCCATGGTAACTCCGGAGCCTCTGAACATCCAAATGGGTCATATCTGATGACCATGAAAAGAGGAACAACTGCATTTTACACCAGTTACTGACATGTACTGATAGAATTAGTGGATCAACAGGTATTAAACAGTTTAGATCAGTAGGTGGGTTTGGTCGTCAGTGGCTGCTTGGGTCTTTATGGGTTAAAGGCACTTTCTGTTGCACATATGAGTGGGAAACCCATCTCATGTGCAAAAGCTGGGGAAAAAAAGTTTAACATGCAATTAAAAATGATTTGGTTGAGCTCTTTCATTACTTCAACATGGACCTCGGGGCTTAGTGTTGTTTTGGAAACAGAACAGCAATTGCCTGGAAATAAACATGGTCCTTAAGGCAAAAATCTGTCAAAAATTCTCTCAGTTAAAGACTTAAACATGATAAACGGCAAAATTAACCCATAAAGACCCAGTGCTACTTTTGTGGCTGTTCTCAAATATATTTTTCTCTGTATTTAACCTTTCTTAAGTAATTTATCATCATTTATTGCCCCGCTCCCTGAAGGGGAGACAATGGGTATTGTTTTTGGTTCAGTTTGTTTATTTGTTTAACACTCTACCATCAAAACTACTGGTTGAATTCATACCAAATTGGGTTTATAGATTGCCAGTGACCCAGAGTAGATGTCATTACATTTTGGGAACAACAGGTCAAAGTTCAAAATTTTTAGGAATTTTTAAAATCTTTTTTCCCCCCATTTACTTATAATGGGCAAAATTTGTCTATGCTGACATCAGCACACACATAGACATGATGACATCAGCTGGACTGATGCCAAAATAAGCTATAATACGTATGAGGGGCGGGGTTTGTTCTGTTTGGCACCACTTGTTCTTCACTAATTTGCCTGATTTCCCTAATATATCATGTTCTAAACTCCTACTTCACTGCTCACACTCTTCTCATTTCGTTCCTGTTTGTATGCATGTGGGAAAATATCTCTCCCTGTGTCTGTACTGGTAAGTCTAGCCCCAGTATTACTTGGATCAAAACCAATTACTGAGGTATTGCTGACCACAAATGAATGCTGCAAATGCAGGTAGTGGAGGAGATGGCCCCGAAAAGCCTTTCATCCTGAAGGTTTTCTGCCTGATTTTGGGCTTAAACCTCTGCAGCAGCTCATTTGAAAATGTCTTTATGTGACAATTTGTCAAAGTAAGAAAGGCTCATCAGCAGCGCATCAGTATACAGCATAATGAAAACCCAATTCAAGCCCTGTGTCTGAACTATTTTCCAACTTCCAGGGAATTGAATTATCTGTCATTTAATGGACATGAGACGAAAGATGATGAGGAATCTATGAAATGCACCAGAGATAATATTGCATCATCTGTGGAGTTAATATGGTAATACCTTATTAGTGGAGTTTGGGTATTGGATGCCGAAAGAAAACACAGCACATCAGGTCTTATTGAGCCCTACTGAGCCCTTCTGTGCAGCAATTCTCCCAAATCCAATAAACATAATTTTAAAAAATTATTAAAACATTCTTTTCCAGGCAATTTTAGCAAAGTAATGGAGGTTTTTATTCCTCCTCAAGGAGAAAACACAAACTGTCAACTACACAATTACAATTTTGTCACAAGGGTCATAGTTCAGGGCAAGGTTATAATAGTTTTAGGTTTTTAATTATAGTTTAGTTTTGACTTTTTTTTTTTCTTGCTAATTCAGTTAGTTTTAATTCGTTTTTAGAGCATGTTTGCTTGTTTTTACTAGTTTTAGTTTTTTACCTCAGCCAACAAACAGCAGAGGTTATGTTTTCATCAGGGTTTGTTTGTCTGTTGGCAAGATAACTCAAAAAGTTGTGGACTGATTTTTTTTAAATTTTCAGGAAATGTTGATACTGGCACACAAGGAACAAATGATTAAATTTTGATGGTGATCGGGGGGGTGGGGGGCTCTAGTTCTAACTGCTTAGTTTTAGTTTAGTTTTAGTTTGTCATATCTTTTATCTTCCTTGCTGTCGTATTCAAAGAAATCCGATACAGGTCTCTGGTGCTTTCTCCCAACCTTATTCTCCATGTTTCCAGGAAAAGCGGGGTCGAGAAGCCGACTCTAAACAACAAGTGATGAGAAATGAAGGACCATGTGGTGCTGTCAGCTAAAATTGCTCAAGCGAAATAAATCAATTTCATATTAATCCGACATTGACAAAGATGAAAACGAGGGGAATTTTATCCATAATTTTTATAGGTTTTAGTTAGTTTTGTAAGCACACAATAAAGTTTCACTTAGTTATTGTTTTTTTCTTTTAATTATAGTTTTTATTTATTTCAGTTAACAAAAGTGTTTTTTAATTCTAGTTTTCGTCATTTCGTTAGTTTTCGTTAACAATAATAGCCTTGGCTCAGGACAGCCTCTGACACATCACCTCGAGTAGATAAGGTCAAGAACTCAAGGTCAAAAGCACAGCAGGAGACAGAAATGAAAGAGTAAAAGTATCGTGCAAAATAAACAGCAGCAAACATGATACAGTATGTGCGATCATCAAACCTTTTAATTTGCAACTTTTTTTCAATCATTCAAAGAGCTTTCCAGTGAAAAAGTAAAACATATGAAAGCTTACAAAGAAGTTATGAGTCATCCTAAAAGTTTTACATGTTCCTCTTAGACTGATAGTCAAAGCAGAAAATATTCCGTAATAAGAGGAGAAGACATTCCTACGTGTGCCTGCTTTCATTTTTCCATGCTGTAATTCAAAGAGCAAGTTTTCTGTGACTCAAAGTAATGTGTGTGTTCATGGAGGCTGAGATATAGAAAAGTGTATCTATGTAGGAGGAAGAGCTTCAATTATTTAAACAGCTCACTGGAGCTCCCCCTTTCCAAACATGAGATGTAATGTAAGTACATATCCAACTGCCAGCTATTTGAAATTATCAGATAATGTCAGAGATTACGAATAGCTCTTTCCGCTATTTTCCACCTACAGTACACAAATTTGTTCTGACTAAGAGCCAGACTCCACAATGCACATCACTGGTGTATCCTCAAATATCTCAAACATTTAACCAGGGGTATTCGCTAAGGAAAGATGAATAAGAAAACAGTTATGTGTGAGTTGCCTACACCTACATCTTTTCCTGCATCTCTGCATGGTACTTAAACTTTCTATTGTTTTAGGATCGGCTCAATGCATAAATGAACTGCATAGCATTTGTGTATTGCATCAAGGCTTTTTGAATTTGTTAGGAACCTCTATTTCAACAAAAAAAAAATAAAAATAAAAAAAATCACGAAATTATGAAATACTCTGGTTGAAATTATGACCTTTGTGTTGTTAGGGTTGGGATAAGATGATAAAGCAATAATTAGAAGCAAAACTGAAATAAGTACTCTATCAGCCAACACACTGACAGCCAGCTCATCTCCCAATCATGTGAGCTTTTGGGGATCCTCATTTTGCCTTGTTACCCAGTATATCTGCACGAAAACAAAACAAGCAAAGACGGGCATGTCCACACATATGAGGTCCATTCAGTATAGAGTTGGTGACTTGCAGAGCGCACATCCACGGGTGTACTGACAAAAAAAAAAAAAAAAAGGCCCAGAGATTCACACCAAAAATGTTAAAACCAATAGTTTCATGGATAAGGAAACCAACAAGGTAACCAAGAGATGAGAAACAAATTGGATGATAGATAATGGTTTTTAGTGTATTTTACAGCTGATTTAAGACATGGGTCAAAACCGACCCATTAACATAAGAGATGGTAACAGAAAGCTAACATAATAGGAAGGTTAAAGGCACACACAAAACACAGGAACCAATCTTGTTTAATGTTTTGACACAGAATGTTAAAATTATGGGGCAAAAACATCAGTTTTATCTGGAAGCAGGTCAACTTTTCTCAGCTTTTGCTTTGAGGATAAAGGCATCAACAATTTACATTGTGCAGAGCAGAACTAACATCACCACAATAATGACACATCTGCTTGTTTGTGTTCTAGACTTATCTGCCTTGTACTTGTACTCTGCTGGAATACAGGCAATTTTTTTCAGTCGCACACTGGCAGAATTGGCATTTTCCTCCCTTCTGCAATCTGTGCGTTACCATTTTGAAAACGTCCCCTCACTGAGTGAAAGAACAGCAACTGTACAGTGAAAATAGCTAGTCACCCCAGGCTGGTGAATAGCTTATGTCACGTAAATGTCATATTAGTTAAATACAAGAGGTGGTCTTTAACGAGGCTACAAGGCCAGTGACCAGAAACGGGTTCATGGTCGAATAGTTTACAGTACTCATTAATAAATTCTCATTTCATTATGTGAACCATAAACACTTGAGACTTGGCTTAAAGGTGCTAAAATGTGTTAAAGGTGCAAAACTGAAAAAAAAAAAAAAAAAAAAAATTATCAACAGAACACTAATTATGTAAATGTGCTGGATTATACAGATGTGCGCCAAGTGTATTTACGAGATTTACGTCACCACTAGAGGGAGTACTGAGCCATGGTGAGGAAAACTAACGCCATGGGGCCTTTGACTGAAGTGTCAGAAAATGACAAGATGGAATGAGAATAATTAACAACTTAAGAGTCAAAGAAAGTGGCAGAGTGATAAAAGCTAGAAGCATTGTTCTTGCTTTCACCACTGGCTTATGTTCAATTAATGAAATATTTGCTGAAAAACTCACTTTTGCTTCAGTTTTCTCTGTTTTGATATAATAACCTTTGAATTTACTTTGAGTTTTCATGAACATCTAAATTAAACATGGGAAATTAAATGTAGGAAAATGCATGATTTACAGTGAAAAATGCAAAATACACAAGATAATATTATAATAAATGGTGATAAATTACTTAAGAAAGGTTAAATAGAGAGAACAATTTACTTGGGAACTGACACAAAAGTAGAACAGGGTCTTTATGGGTTAATGTAGAAGCTTTCACAATAAAAGCCCTTTTAGACAGTCACAGGGAGCATTTGCTTGTTTTAACACCTCAGTGCAGCTAATAAGATCAAAACGACAACATAATCAATTCTGAGAAATAAAGGCCTGCCTTCAGTACAACCATGCAGGCTTATTACCTTCTGCAGCTGAGATAAATAAAGGTCTGTGCCATTACTTGTAGAAAAAGTGGAACCTGCACATATGGGTGAAAATGAGCTCATAGTGTAATTCTGACATATTTACTACACTGATACAAGACTGAATTGCAGATTGATATGCATCATCCCTGGAAAATACATGAATAAAGTGTTTTTCTAATGGAAATCCATAGAGGTTTTTACCTTGACTTTATGCATAAAAAACCCAAGAGTAAGATAAGACACCGGAGCATAGGTATTATACGAGCACTCCAGATGATGAAGTCCATAATTTTTCATGAAGAATGAGCTGATGCAAATCTATTCGGATCATTAATATCAAATTAAAATCATTAAACAAGGACAGTCTCTCTAAACACAAGGGCATCTTAGTGTAATGCATCATTAACTCATCAGCTCATCACTTAAATATCAACACGTAACGTTAATCTTCTGTCGGTAAAATGTCTCCTCCTCTTGTGCTTGCCATTTACTCACCTGCCCTGCTCTTTGTACTCGACTCCTGCTGCTGTGTCTCACTGGCTCTTGACAAGCAGCATTTCTTCTCAATTTGATAGGAGGCAGAGGAATATGTGTGACAAGGAAGGAGGCTTTAAAACTGAGGGTGGGCACAAGCCTGTGTTTCACCAGAGTATCACTAACAATGAAACAAACCCTGTCATTTGCAGCATCTACACAGTCTCTGGAGCAGTGACCCAGGGGGCTACAAGCAGGATGGGAGGGCATTTCTGGTGGGCAACTGGGAAATTGACTGTCTCATTATAGCAAAACATTCAGGTTGTGCTTAAAAGGAAATGACAGGTCTATTTACCATCAGTGGAAAAAGCCTCGAGACATTATACACACACACAGACACACACACACGGTCATATATTAACAACTGCATGTGCACGCGTGTGAACCAGCGAACAACCTTTTCCCTCATGCAATACATGTAGCAAGACAGCAATGTAATAGGATTACTTCATTTGTCAATAGCGTGTGTCAATTGCCTTGAGAAGCTGGATGGATTCACCCTTTATTTACCATTGATTCTCTCCAACCTAATTCCCCAGACCAATATGCCTGCTTTCCTCAAATTCTGCCATGCCTCGCAGCATTTTAAAAAGCAGAATGTGGCAATGCTGAAAATGTTTTCTGTTAGCTGGTGGTTCAAGGTTGATGCGTAGATGTATGATAAATCCATCCCAGGAAGAATGTTGATGAGAATCGACATAATGAGGCCAGCCCTTCCTATGGATAATTAGATGGTGGAGCCAAGAATAAACTATAGGTTGAGTATTTACACGACACCAGAGTAAAGTTCATTTCTGACAGGTATTATCAAGTGTCTGTGCATCAAACTCTAAACTACAGCATTTCAACGAGAAACATTAAGAAACAGTGGAACTAGGTCTAGTTTTTTGATGATTATTAGCGATATTCGATACCACAGATTTCCTTTCCGATCCGATACTGAGAAAAATTCAGGTTGGTATCGGCGATATCAATCTGATACCGATACTTTGTACAAATGCACTTAATGTCTGGAAAATCTTTTTTTTTTTATACGTATTTCAAATCATAACTTCATAAAGAATACAAGACATGAGAGTAATTAATGTTTAATTATTAAGAACTATTATAAAAATGAAAACTTGCACATTAATTCACGTTACATGAATGTGTTAACATGAAATGGAGCCAAGAATAAACTATGGGTTGAGTATTTACACGACACCAGAGTAAAGTTCATTTAGGACAGGTATTATCAAGTGTCTGTGCATCAAACTTTAAACAACAACATTTCAAAAAACCTTAAGAAACAGTGGAACTAGGCCTATTAGAAGATTTTTTGTGATGATTATTAGTGATGTTCGATACCACAGATTTCCCTTCCGATCCGATATCGAGTAAAAATCAGGCTGGTATTGGCGATACTGATACCTGTAAAAATAAAACATGTGATATGTAGTATATAATCTTGTAAGAAAAATTGGGGAATCTACACTGTAAACCCAGAATTTGTATTTACTAAAATGCTTTAATTACAATGCACTTAAATGATTTAAGTTTTATGATGTTACTTTAAAATGTTCAGTATATTCTACTAATTTGTAGACATAGTTGAAAGTACGAAAAAGTTTAAGTTGAATGGAATTAAATCACTAAGTTTTAGTCATGACCACACCTTTTTATCTTCGCATTGCATTGTGGGTATTGGGCATGTTGTTGAAAATGTGTTATTTTTATGTGCAGGGGTTCAGCAGGGTTGTGGTGTTAGTGTTAATTTGGATTTAATGTGTGTATGGCAGTGTTTATTGGCCTTTTTGTATTTCTGTAGAGTTGCACCATGAGTCAGAGCCATGGGAAGAACAATGGCTTTACTGTTCATCTGAGACTTTTATTGCACAATGGACATCTTAATCTCTTGACAAATTAAAAGCACTTCCGGTACTGGCAAATGACATTGAATTAACTTCCATTCATGCTACAATATATTAAATTGAATAATTTCATAACTATTTTGGTCAGGAATAGGATTTTGAGTTTGATTATCTTAAAAAATGTTGTTTAATCAATGATAAATTAATCTGGCTGCAATTGAGAAAATTAGTCAGTGTAACCTAAAATGCTAAGTTGAATGGTTGGATGGTGGGGTTGATTTTACAACAGATTTAAAGTACAAATAACTTGTCTTTTAGTGTTTTCTGCTTAATAGTTTAAGTTCAATACTTTTAGCATTAAAGTTGAACCTACTTAAACCAACTGATTAGTCGATCATTACTGAAATCATTTAAGTGAAAGTTGCCTCAAATTTTTTGAGTAAACTCAAATTATCCGGGCTTACAGTGTAAAAGAATAGAATATTTGTTTTTTTCAGGTAAATTCAGTTAAAATATAACTTGGCCATTTGTGACATGAAAATATAGTATTAATTGTGATGAAATTGGACATTTTTGACCTGAGAACATAGTTCATATGACCATCAACATGTTGCAACAGAACTGAAATCCTGTAAATTTGCATAACTTGCATTTACCAACACAAAGTTCCTTTGGGGATTCACTTATATTGATTTCTTATGCACAAAGACATAAATAAGACCTCTAAGCAAATTTTAGATGATCTGCATATGTATAGCTGTAAATATAAAAAAAAATATATTAAAAAAATACAGGGTGGGGAAGCAAAATTTACAATATTTTGAGGCAGGGATTGAAAGACAGTGTATGACCAATTAGTTTATTGAAAGTCATGATAATTTATTTGCCACAAGAAAATTTACATCATAGAAAATGTTTTTATTCTATGTGTCCTCCTTCTTTCTCAATAACTGCCTTCACACGCTTCCTGAAACTTGCGCAAGTGTTCCTCAAATATTCGGGTGACAACTTCTCCCATTCTTCTTTAATAGTATCTTCCAGACTTTCTCGTAATAGTTTTGCTCATAGTCATTCTCTTCTTTCCATTATAAACAGTCTTTATGGACACTCCAACTATTTTTGAAATCTCCTTTGGTGTGACGAGTGCATTCAGCAAATCACACACTCTTTGACGTTTGCTTTCCTGATTACTCATATGGGCAAAAGTTTGTGAAAAGGTATGGATAATAGTGTTAGGTATGAGTATGACATCAATATATGTTTGGTTTCAAAACAATTGACGTAGTGCCTGCTGAGAAAAAACAACTAAATGTTCATTGTAAATTTTGCTTCCCCACCCTGTATGTTTTATCTGAAAAATAGTTTCTCTTTTATCGCAGTAAATATGTCTTTTTAAAATAGACCCAAAGTGCTTCCAAACTTGCTTCATAACATTAGTCTACATCTGATTTGAATTTTTAGTCCTGTTTCTAGGTACCAGTTTCATAGAGGCACCCTACTATAAGGCTGAATGATGGGGTTGATGCAGTGATGTGTATTGCTGAAGTGGAGAAACCATCACATTGCATTTCCATAACAAAGGAACATCGAGTCTCAACCTGAAGCTTTTACTAACCTACTGACCTTCCTCTTTTAGTTAATCAACTCTATTTCATGAAGGAATGCTCATACGTATTAATAATGCATTATTCAACACCGAGACTTGTTGTTTTTGTTCTCTGGTGCAAACTGGTGGTTGGAGTGCAAACAATAACAAGTGAACCTCTTGCTGCTCTTGCTTAATACTCCTCATGAACCCAGGGGCTCCGGTATTTGGCTGACTCAGCTTTGAACATCCCTCCTCTGAGAGCTCAGTAATAATTGGCAAGTAAGGCTCGCCAGTTAAATTAAACTTCTTTTAGGCAGATGAACATTTCAAACATTGAGGATCCACTGAGGCGTCCTTGAATATACCGCTAAAAAAAAACAATTAGACCAGGCTGGAATACAACAACAGGCGTCGAAAACCACCCAGAAAAGCTTTTCCACAGCAACATCCTCCAACACATCGTGACTCTAAAGGAAAATATTAAAATAAGCTCATATCAAATTTAACTTAGCCTCTTCCTGAACCTGTTTTGGCATTTGTTGTTCCTTTTCACTGAGCTCTACATGGCTGTTTACTACTATTGTATAAAAATGCAGAGAAGGTGCAGGTTACATTGAAAACAATATAGCAGCATGTGCAGCAAGAGTAAAACTATTACAATGAGCAGAAAAGAAAAGGAGCCGATTTACATTTTCTGTGTGGCATTTTATTTCACCTGATTACACCCCGGATGATAATTTATTAAATACGCCCATGGATTCCTTTTTGATTACGTTTCATCTGTAGCTCGGCGTCACAGGAGCACACATCTGACACTACTGTTCAGTGGAATTTGGGGATGTTTGTGGAATTTAGGCACAAGAAAAATTCTGAACGTTATTGTGATTGTGATAAATTTAAGATTTTAGTTTTCATTTATGGTTTGATTGTAAAATGGTCCTGCTTTATACACTAAATAAACTCTTTAACCCTCAATGATATAAAGTGCATCCAGCAACATTTTGAAACACGAATACAGATATAGGTGTCGATTTAGTTGGAATATTTGTGTTCTCTTTTGCATGACCAATTTTAGACCAATAAAAGGATGTTGACTGTTAATGTTGTTATATGAATCTTTTTTCCAAGACTTTTCAACCTTTTTCAATTTCCTTTTTTGATCTTTTTCAAGAATTTTCATTATCAGCTAGAAAGCATTAATAAAGAACATTAAAATCTCTGATCCTAACCCATAAAAAATATTTACCTGAGGTTTTGGAGCTATACAAGCTGATTTGGTCATGTTTTTTTTTAATTAAGATCAGATCTATCTCATTGTCCTCAGAATTATTGCTTGTGTAACCAATGTATAAATTTAGAGTCTTATATTTCACCAAATCCACTTTTACATGTTTGATCATATTTTTATTTTCTTATCACTCTTCGATGTGGTTGTACTTATTTTTTTGCATTCATTTTTTATTATTTTGGTAATTTATATTGACAATAAATCTGCTTGTAAATGTTATTTTTACTAACTGTTTATTGTCAGATGTGTCTGTTATATGTGTTTTAACCGTGTAATCCTATAACTGTGTGTTGTATTTGCTGCTGCCCATGTTGACCAGGACTCCCTTGTAAAAGAGGCTCTTAACCCTTGAGTGGTGTTCAGATTTTTGTTATTCAGCCAGTGTTCTTGGGTGTGGTGGTCCTGCTACATTTGTGGGTTTTTAATTCAACTTAATCAAACAATTTTATGCTAAAATACTCAACAGATGTTTACTTCATCCCAATTTCTAGCAACCTAAAAAGCCTTTATGTTTATTATTTGCCTTTTGCCTTTCCTAGATCACATCTATGAATTAAAGTGCTACTCGTTTTTTGTTTGTTTTTTTAATAAAATGTGATATAATCAAGATATGAGAGGGAAAAAATTCATTAAAAAATAATTACTCATCATTTGTCTTTTAATAAAAAATGAGAACAGGTCCCACAGACCCAAACACCATACAAGGGTTAATCTTAATGGGATTTTTCCTGGTTAAAGAAAAGTAAAATTAAAAAATAAAATTTAAACACATTGAATGACCCCCAACCTTACGTTAGATCTGCTCCATCATCCTTACTTGGCTTTTGTACCCTGATGTAAGGCTTATGAGTGTTCCTGTTTGTAGTGTGTTAAAATGTGGTAAAAATATTAAATAAAAAGGTGCAAATTTTGCTGCATTATATGTAATATATTGAATTACTGATCTTAAGTTGAGCTGAAGTAGCAGACAGTTTTTTACTCCATTTGTTGTGTTCTTCCCTTGTTTTTAAATGTGTGCTTGTGGAAAAATGTACCAATATTTATGTATTTTACACTCCCTGTGCCCTTTTTTGTATTCCAAATTGCTCTATGAAATACTAAAAATTGTCACAGATGGAATGAAAATGTCACTTAAATTTGACAAATGTTATGAATGCAAATGATTTTATTTTATTGAACAGTTTTGCTTGTTTTGTCATTTCATTTATTTAGTAGAAAATCACGTAATGAAGGTAAATGCTCTCACTTGGTTTCCAGACACCATGAGGAGAGGTGTGCTTGTGGAAAACTGGTAATGAAAAGTTGCTATACCAATTTTCATGTGTTTTACACAGAGTAAATCCCCCTTGGCAAGGTAGAAGTTGTCCTTGTCTCATTACCAACCATTCACAAACAACACAGAGTTTGAAGCAACACCAGTGTGTCAGCTCAGCGCACTGTGGCTACACTTGAATCCCTGGGCAACATACACGTTAATGCAGGAATAACATGAACCAAAAACATATCTAAAAAAACCCCTTCATATTAAACACTGTTGTCCATAAAGTTGGAATAAAATATTTTTACCTTTTCTCATGAAATAATTGTGATAATGTGATTTATGCTTGATAGATAAGTAGGTAATCATTACACCTGGTCAAAGGTGATTACTGATGTGTAATGAAAAGGCTGGTCATTAAAAAGCATTAAATCAATTTTATGAAACTGAAGGCCTTAAATGGTATTAAAAAGCATTAAATTTGATGTTCAGAGGCACTAAAAAATTAAATACACTTGATGGAAAAAAAAAGCATTGTTATTCACAAATTATTTTGATAATATAAACATTTAATAATTTTGATCGGAAGTATAATGTGATGATTGACAGGCAGAACCCTTTAAGTGGCTATTGTTTATGGCCACAACACCTGATGCTTGGAATGCAACATGCTGTGAGCGTGCTCATGCTGTGATGAAAGAGCAGAGGGAATATGTATAATAATGTGAAATGCTGTGGGTGCCTCAAAAAGTGCTATAGAAATCTAATCCATTATCATCATCATTATTATTATCAACAAAGGTCAGAAAAATGGGAATACGCAAGTTTCAGCAGAAGTGATTGGAGGAGGAACTGTTCAGAACCTGGTTAAAACCTGTTGACGGTAAACTGACATGTATATATAAAACTGTATCTGCAGTTGGACATGAGCACTAAATCTGTTTAACCCTTTCATGCATGAATTATGAGAACCTTAATCAAGATGTTTTTTTTTCCTGAGTTTTTTTATTCCTCTTTAGGCATTAAAAAACCCCCAATGTGATTGATTTTTTTTTTTTACTCAACCTGTTTTTCATGGAGTTACAAAAATGTCCACTCAGCTACACCATGAATTTTATTCTTAAAGCAAAGAAACATGTATTTAAAACCCAATATCATAAAGTGATATGAAAACAGTGAAATGAAACCATGTTTAATGCAGCTAATCTGATGTTTTCTCACATTTTAACACATTCTAATACTAGTTATTACTCACTTCATGGAGATAATATGCAAAAAATAAATATTAACAATTGATTTCCACTCAAGAACAGCAAAGTTACAATAATGGTATGAATTGCAGTTTATGAGATGATGCATAAGTGTCCACTGTGTTGGTTGATATGGAACTAAAACAACAAAACCCATGAATATACAAGATTAAAGCTGTAGAGTAACTGTCCACTGTAGTGACCACTATGCATGAAAGGGTTAAAGTGGCATTTAAAAGGGCATTAAATTAGATTTGCTGATACCTACAGAAACCCTGAAAGAGGAATGTGTCTAAAAACAACATTATGGGCAACAATGTAATAAACAATAGTATAAGTAAAAATACTTAAGTGTGGTATCCTTAAGGAGCTGAATACTGATTCTACCACTGGTTTAAGAAATGTTGATACTGCACATATTCCCTCACATGAAGTAAAAATGGAAACGTAATTATATGAAGACACTTACATAACACAGAAGACAAAAAAAAAAAAAATCCACCAATTAGGCCAAAATGGCTTAGTGTACTCTGACAGGCAATCCTCCTCTTCCTAAGTCAGACAGAGCTGCTGAAGACACCACATGTCATAGCAGTGGCACCGTGAGCGTCACACACTGCCTCCAACTCTAAACTTCAACTTTGCCTTTTGTCTGTGAGCCTTAAGGTGTGGGTCATTATCCCGCAGCTGTCCACGAAGGCTGGTGAAAATGTGCACATTCAGTGGGTGAGGTTACATGGAGCCGAGCATCCCAGGTATGATTGGGCTGTTGACTTATCCTGCTTTTGTGCTTGACATGTAAACATATATGGTTTCACAGACGTGGTTATGTTGCCATGTATGGAATACTCCAATAGAAACCAGGTGACTGTTGCAGTATACATATTTTTGTATCACGTTACTGTTATTGTTGATTAATCTCTCAAGTATGTTTACAATTAACACAAAGGTATAGAAAAGTGTGAGAAAGAAGAAAAATACATTTTAAGAAGCCAAAAATCAGGGAAACTAGACATTTTTCTGATTAATAGTATTTCAGACATTTTCCATAAAAATGTTGCAGCTCTAAACACAATAGTGGCAACAAATTTGTCTTACATCAATAATAGTCTTTTGATTTGGGAGAGATTTTGTATATACTACCAAAGCAAAATGTGATGTAAGTCTGTAACAAAGAGGCTACAAACATTTATACTACATATATTGTCTGTCATTATTTGTTAGGTTATTTACTTTCACAGCTGTTTAAAAATTCAGAGGTGGTCTTGGGGATGGGGCGGGGGGGGGGGTCTGGGGATTTGTGTTAAGGGGAAACCCATACAATGTTGTCAGTTCATGTCGGAAAATATATGTAATGTATTATAACCTTAATAAAGATATGTGTTAATAAATAATAAATAAATAAATAAATATTATTGTTTTTTTTGGTTTTTTTTAAGATGAAAACTACAGACCAAAAAAAAGAGGGAGGTCTGGCTTCCTTTGGCCTCTGGGAGAAAACGCCACTATTACTTACTGTTATTTGTCATGTATGTGCTGCCTGTAAATACAATCCCTGTCATGACTGCGCGATAAATCCTGAAAATTAGGCACAAATGCATCAGTTTGTATTGCATTAGTCAAAGTCTATAAGCTCTCCTTAGGTTATTACTAAGCCTTTACCACCCAGCGCTGCTTATTATTGATCAGCTCTGATGGATATCGATGACTTGCTTTCAAAGAGGTTCGACTGTCAGTCAAACCATCTGAATCTCTGCACCGTCTCAGCTCTATGAAATATTAACAACAACAAGTAAAGGCCAATCTCATGGATCAATGCCTCTTGGTGAGTGAAGTGCTCAAAAGTTTGACGAGAGGAAACCCTACATTTCTGGATCCTTGAGATGATTCATCCAGTCGTTGCCTACCGGTTTCATAAAAGCACCTTTCTGTTAAGCAGAGAAATAAGTGAAGTGCTTAATCATCCACGTCACAGACGAACGAAGGAGGAACATTTTCTTTCTGCACTTTCCACCTCCAGCATGATAGAGGCTTCTTATGATTGTTTTATAAATCTTTACCTTGAAATACAAGAAGTTGCACAAAGAATAATAGCCTTAGTGGCTCCTCTCCAGCTGGGATAACAATGCAAAAGATTAGAAGAATGCCTTTGGACCAGAGCAGCAAATTAGCCGATTCTCTATAAAGCTGCAGCAGTTTGCCTTAAGGGTTACATGGAAAGGAGATAAGGGATTACACAGAAGGTGAATTAAGGAAATTGAAGACTCCTCTCTGTGTATATGAATTATAGAGTAACCAGAGAAAGAAGGATGGAGCTATATGGAGAGGAAAAAAAAAATCAGGGGGAAAAATAGAAAAGTGATACATAAAATAAAGAGGGACCTGGTTCATATAATTGAAGGAGCGCCATGTCCTAATAGATCAGTCTGATGGTCTCATAGAGCAGGAAACCTCCACTGATGGATGGCTTGATGTCTCCATCTTAATGGGCTCTGTTGATAGAGGCGGCTGAGAAGCAGGATCTATAAAATCTATACTTATTGGGAATGTCTAAACACCTTGTCCGTCTTCTCTTTTTGGAATTAGAGGGGAAAATAGCCTCAGAGGGGGAAATCACTCCTGTATATCTATTCTGACAGATTTATCTACAACAGAGTCTCTTATTCATCAACATCTCGACTTGTTTATGTTGTTTGCTTTACTGGCTGAGCTGGTATCTCTGCCTACTTCACAATTTCTTCCATTCTCTCTCCACTTGACACTGTTGGTATGACATGAATTCCAACTACATTAAAGAGCAAAGACATCAGAGGAATGCAACACCGCCAATGTCAAAGTAACACCACCACACTGACATCAAACAACAGCATTTATTAAGAAACGGTGTTCTGTTTTCATCGATGCTACGCTTCTACTGAGGCGTGCATTTAATGACTCTCCATCAATTGGAAAAGAAACTGCACCAAATAGATGGAAGAATGGGAATGAATGTTCAAGGGCAAAGTTTTTAGTTTACTGTCAGGGGGACATGGCACAAGAAAGTCTGACAAGCAATTCCTGAAGGGACTGTGTTACCAAAAATAGTGTGGTATTAAACATTTACTACTTTTGTTAAAAACATATTAAAAATAGCATTGCCATTTTCTGCAGTGGACACAGTTCTAAAATAAAAGAATGGATTCTGACACTGCACCATTTCCTTTAGATGGGTGAGTTGAGTTATGAAGCTCATGAAGATATTTATTTAGTATGTTTTCTGCTTTTTGTTGATCCACAGTTCAAACTAAACTGTGGCAGTTCTGACCTTGTTTGGACGATTCCAAACAGATCTTTAGTTCAGCTACTGACAACACAAACTGTACAGAAAACAGAGGTGATTTGTGGTTTTACTGTGGTTTTCTGTTTAACCCATAAAGACCCAAACCTCCACTGGCGTCTACTGATCTAAGGCGTTTAATAACTTCTGATCCATTAATCCTGTCAATACATGTAAATAATTGGTATAAAATGCAGGTTTTCCATCTTTTAATGGTCATCAGATATAACCCATTTGGACGTTCAGAGGCTCCATAGTGAACATGGAAACACCGTCATCTTCTACAACTTGATTTGCTAGTATAACCCATGGAGTTTGACAAATGACAGCGGTTAGGGACATTTGTTTTTATGTTCAGTTATTGATGTCTTTGCTGAAAAAGTCAGTTTTTCCTGTTTTAATGTTATAACCTTTGAATTAACTCAGTTTTCATGAACATCCTAATTAAATATAGTATATTAAATATAGGAAAATGCATGATTTGAAGTACAAAATGCAAAATACAGAGGGTAATATATAATGAAAGGTGATAAATCACTTAAGAAAGGTTGACCAAAGAGAAAAATTCACTTGGGAACTGCCATAAAAGTAGCACTGGGTCTGTATGGGTTTAAAACAGAGCTATAATGTAAACTATCACCTGATATAGTATGTGAAGATTATGAGACAGTGTTACTTTGAGTGACTGAAAATAAGCTGCAATGACTTTTTGTTTGAAGAGCAAAACTTGATGCCACCAAAATACAGATGTGTGTAAACAATGATTCCAAACTTGTCAATGAGTGATACAGTCTGTGGATACATAACACTGGTGGTTTTGTAAGTCATAAGTGTGTTCTTGCACGTGCCTTCCCTTACTGTTGATAGTTTGGAATATCAACACTACATAGAACCACTTTAAAGCTGTGTATGACTTTCGTCACTGACCTACCGGCTCTGTAAACAAATGGTTTGTTTATGGTGGACTACACTCTGAAATTGTTCACTGTGGGGGAAGAGATTCAATTGCATATTTATGGAAAGACTTACAGATTCGTGATACTTAGGCTATGACTTGGGTTTTACAGATAAAAAATTGGTGACGAAAGTCATGCACAACTTGAAAGTCATTTGATGGTGATTAAAAACAGTTACTTCCAACGTAAGACAATGCATTCCACCAAGAGATGTGCCACTTTCATTTACAATCTCAGCTGGTTTTGAGAACATTGTCAAGTCTCCATCAGGGCACTGGTGACCCATCTAGGACCAAATGGAGGTAGAGGATTGTCTTTAAGCAATACTTGAAATAATGTCTATGGGATGTTTTAACCTCACAGCCGAACATTAAGCCTGAAATTCAGATGTTAGGACAAAATTAAGCCTAATACATGCATTTTGATCTCTCAGTTCTTTTGATAATGGCTATCACTAAGCAAAAGTTCATTTGATCTTTAAACTTAACAATGTTTCCTGGAATCTAGTTATTTTATTGCTTCAACATATGGGATTCAGACAGTGAACAACTCCTCACTATTGGGGTAATGCAAAAAGTAGACATCCGTCAATGGCATAGGTTTCTTTACAACCAAATGAAAACAGTGAAGATGTTTGTAGCAAAACATAATTTGGGTTAAACTGCATTCATCTCAAAACTGAACATATAAAATGACAAAAAAAAAAAAAAATGCTGAACATAACACATGTATCATTTCAGGCTGTTTTTTCTGTTATTTTCACCATAGAAAAACCATGCAAATATTTCCTTTCTGTTGTTTAGCCACTCACAGCACAGCAGATAAGATTCCTGATCTCAGTACAATATTAAAAAAGTCAACAGTCTCTTAAAGCACGATATAAAAGATACATTATACTTTATACGCATTACACCAAAAGGTCAACAGCGGCAAAAGCCTGCAGGTTGTTCACCCAATATCAACATCAAGTTATAACAGGAGATGCCCATTGTTCTAGCCAAAAACATTCCATGTCATTTCATCTTCTCTGTTGAAATGCCAGCGATAAATAAAACAAAAGACATACATGAGCACACAGCAGCAGTAAACCAGAGTGTGTCCCTGCTCTGCTGACTCACTGCTGTGGTCACGATGCAGAGTGAACAGATACTGGTGAGTCAAAAGAAAGAAAGAGGAGAAGAGTAGAGAAGTGGTGAGTAAATTCACGTATTAAGTGAATTCAATTTGGCTTTTAATAATGAGGATTTTTTTTTTTTAAGAAAAACAATTCAACAGAATCATTCATCATATTCCATTCAACACATTTTCATTCCTTAATTACAGAATAGGTTGGTTTCCAAATACTCTCTAAATGACAAATGGATAATATGCAGACACAAAGTACAGTTGATATTATAGAGTAAGTTTAGGTTCAGGGTTAATTAAAAGGGTAGAGAACGGACCAAAAAAAAGAATATTATATGACCATTAGAAGTGGATTTTTAAAGTCTGGCATAATAATGGTTTGGAGGAGGAACATGCCGTTAGATCAGGGGTGTCAAACTCATTTTAGTTCAGGGACCACATTAAGCCAAATTTGATCAGAAGTGAGCCGTACCAGTGAAATAATAACAGAATATATAAATAATGTGAACTCCAAACTTCCCTCTATGTTTTAGAGCGAAAAAAGTCAAATTATACGATGAAAATGTTTACATCTACCAACTATCCTTTAAAGGTCCCGTATTATGCTATTTTTCAGTCACGTCATATAGGTCTCAGAAGCCCAAAAACATAGTATTTAAATTTGTTCGCCCCAAAATCATCCTTTTTTCGGAGTTTCAGCGGTCGAAAAAGTCACTCTCACCAGCCCTCCTCAGAACAGGCTGTTTCTGGGCCTGCTTCCGGGTATGCAAATGAACGCATCTGTCCACGCCCACTCCCCCTCCCCTCTCTGGGAGAGGACGCGGCTTACGCTAGCGGTACTACGCGCTAATGTTGACTGTGAAGCCATCATACACATGTCTCAGACAGAACGTCTTTCCAAACACTGGCTTTCTTTGCCTTGAGGCGTGATTGAGCCCCGACGGAAAACGGCGGTGTTGTGTCGGGTTCGTGGACCTGACACGGAAAGACGCCTGCCACCACTAATGCAGGCAGCTACTAACAAGCTTGATGCTAACTATAGTGATGCCAACCACAAAAGGCCCGTGTTCAAAGTAGTTCTGTTGAATGTCTCTCGATATTATCAGCTCTTGCATGTTAACGGGGACGCAAACGTTAGCAGCAGTAACCGAGCTATGTTAGCTGCCATGTTAACGTTAGATGTACACATCAACAACCACCAGCTTATCCGTAATGTAGGGTTATGCAGTAAAGATACAAAAAAATGATAAGAACTTAAATCTCCCACACTTGTACTTGGGTCACGAAGCGTTGGTACTGCGTCCTTCTTGATTTGGAGTCTTTGTGCTAACCCGGAGCTGTATGGGCCCATGTTAAAAAACACTCGTCCGTGAAATGCCGGGCACACACATACAAGCGTTTGGGAATGTAGTTTGGTACATGACCATCAAAGATAGAATCCAGACACTTTTTACGGAGAGGCTCGGAAGTGGGGAGCAAAAATAAACTATCGTGTTGGTGTGTGCAGCCAACAACACCACAACTTGCGTGTCTCGCCTTTGCCATGTTTGTTGTCCAAGAGGTACTTTGCCAGGGCGGGGCTCGCTTTGCCAGGGTGGGGCTTACCTTTTCATGCAGGGTGGGGGCACAGTCAGGGGGAGGAGTTAAATCCGCTTATGTTGTCATAAGTGGACCCAACTCAAACTCGGCCGTTTGAGCAGGCATTTTCACTAAATGTGGTGTAGCAAGGCAGGGAGGAAACAGACAGTTTTCAAATTCGAACCTCATAATGAGGCTACTGCAACACACACTACTATAAGAAAACTTTCACAAAGTGAGATTTGCATAATATGGGACCTTTAAAACAATGTAAATAACCTGAACTGAAAACTAAGTGCAATTTTAACAATATTATGTCTCAGTTGATCATTTACACATTCACAGTAGATCAACAAATACACAAAACATTTAATAACAGGCAAAATGTTGGTAAAGTTGCACTTCAGACATTTCAAAATGTTCATATTTGTTCAGGTTAGTCGTGATTTTATGAAATGATAGTTTGCTTTAGTGTAAATACAGTAAAATTACTTGAAAACGTTTATATTTACAAATAGAAAAATTTGGAGTTGTAAGTATTTATAGGTTATTATGACAGTATTTATCTGATCTGACCCACTTGAAATTAGATTGGTCTGTATGTGGAACCTGAACTAAAAGGATTAATATCTTTAGTGTAATTTTTGCATTTCACAAATTCATCCCAGGGGCCAGACTAGACCCTTTGGCGGGCCAGATTTGGTCCCCGGGCCAGATGTTTGAGACCTCTGCATTAGAGTATTAGTATGCTATTAATCTATTGTTGTTGTTGTTACTTTTCTGTTTTTGCCTGTTTGTTTCTGTTTCAGGGTCTGTATCAATGTTTGTTTGTGTATAACCTCTGTCCTCTTCTCCCATCAGGTAATATTGGCACAGTAATAAATAATTAAATCCAACGAATTGGAGGAATTGATCTAAGGCTTAAAACCCTCTTAAATCAAAACCGTCGTGTAACTTGTGGCACCAGTACGTATATATTGGAGGCCAAATTGCTAAACAGGACAGGTTAAAACAAACAAAAACCAACCAAAAAAACAACAACAAATAGAGTATTAATTGGCCTATAATGATATTTAAATGGGTCATATTTAGCACTGATATTCCAAACTCTGAACAACAGGGAAAAGTCACACACTACAATGCATGTACAACTATCAAAACCCACCACTGAATCAACACTATATATCCACAGACTGTATCACTCACTGAATGAAGTATAAAGCTCATTCTGTATTTTGGTATCATGAAGTTTTCATCTCCAAACTAAAACTCACTGACAGTTGGTCAAAACAACAACATAATCTTTATGTGCTGCGTCAGCTGATAGTTTACATTATAGCTCTGTTAGCTCTGCTCTGGTTTTAGACTGAAAACAGCCACAGTAAAAGCACAAATCACCTCCGTTTTCTGTAGTTTGTGTTGTCAGTAGCTGCACTAAAGATAAAAAATTAGCAAAGAAAATAACATCACATAATAACTTTGTACTGTCATAAACCTCATATTCAAATTCACCTGTGTAGAAAAAATGCTGCGATTTAAGCATCTGACTCTTTTCAGTTTTGAGCTGTGTCCGGTGGTGAAAACAACAGTGTTTCTAGCTTTTATCACTGAATCAAATGATATGAATAAATAAGTCAGATTGTTGCCTCAGAAGTCTCCCCATGCAGCTTCTTAACCCATAAAGACCCAAACACCCACCAGTGACCAAAAGCATGCACTGATATGAAATATTTAATACCCATTGATCCACTGATTCAATCAATATGTTGAAATTATTGGTGTAAAATACAGTTTGTCATCTTTTCATGGTCATCAGATACAGAGCCGTCGGGATGACGTAGGCAAGGTAGGCAGCTGCCTAGGGCCCCCTTGCTGAAGAGGGCCCCCGATGGCCGCATGGTCATTTATCTGTACAACTTATTAAAAACCACCCATTGTAAACAAACCACCACAGTGAGGCAGCACTAACCCTCTCCTGTACTGTTTTGTGACTGGGCCCCCCCAAACAGGAGGGATTCCCCCTATGCAATGACAAACGCTATGAGGGTCATGTAGAAGTGACATCCGCCCTCGCGCACCCCCCATCACACCCCCCACTTGCTGTCAGTGGAACAAACGGTCTGTCCACACTGAGCACGGCAGCCCAAGCATTTAAAAAGAACATCAGTGATGAAGCGCTCCTACCCTTCAGGGTTTGAAAAAAGACAAAAAAAGAAAGAAGAGGAAAAATGCCAACGACACAGCGGTAAGTATTAAGTAAACCATTGTTTTCTCCAAATAGGCTACAACTGTGTAATATGTTTGAAAGTGTGCGAACAAAAGCCCTCACATCAGTGATCAAACACACAGATAGATGTTAGCATGAGAGGGAGAGGATTCAGTTCAAGAACTAATCATATACACACAACACAACTGTGTTCTGTTGAAGAATTTAAGGAGAGAAGAAACACAACTTCTCCATCGCCCTTTTCTACCGTTGGACAGCGTTCCAAAACTTCTTTAGAGCTAAATAATTTGGATGTGGAGGACCGAAGTACGACAGCATTAACAGTATTTAGTCATGAAAAGCCCAAAGCTAAGCCTACTGAAGTGTTTTCACTTACTCTGGACGGTTGTCTGCTCCTGCTGCGGTCACCCACACAACTTTATTCCAAACAAAATCGTCTGCTCCTATGAATCCCATCCAGTTTGGACAAATAATCCATCCAGTTCAGTGGACATTTTTGGTTAGCTAGCAATTTCCGTTGGTGATCTGTCCATCCCATTAGGAGAAAAATGTCCCTTTTCCATTGCGTTTGTCCGTCTCATCAGTACGTCTGTTCCTTGTGTGTCAGCTGGTTTAGGCACAGAAGAGGACTAGAGTAGGACTGCAGCAAAAGTTTGTATTTTCAAGCCAACATTTGTTCGAGTCCCTCACATCAGCTCTGTGCCCTCACTGTGGAACTGAGTTGTGTTCACGTTCAAGGAGGCACACATAAACAATACATGAGGCGTTCAGGAACAATTAGAATAATTAGGAAATTACAACACTGTTCAAAATCGTCAAATATTCAGAATATTCAAATACAACATCCAAAAAAAAAAATAATAATAATAATGGCAGTGTCTGTGAACCATGTCTGTGAACCATGTAATCACAAGCCTACATTTTAAACTCTGTAATTATCTATATTTCCCACACTTGCCCATCAACACATCACAACACTTTGCACCATGTGCTCAGGTAGTTTTGCCGATGAGGTCTGACGTTACATTTTGGTGCATTATGGGAAGTGAAGTTCTTCTCCTGCAAAGTTACTATCAAATCCTCCGCACTTTAATCATATACTTCTAGAATAAGGACAAAAGTAAGCCTACTCACCAAATGCCTTTTTGTTGTTGTTTTTTTTTTTAGGTGCTTTGCTTAAATTTCTGTCAGCGCCAACTGATAGTGACAATGCCACCTCCTCACAAGCTGAAGGTATTTACCAGGCTACATGGAATTAGTAACATCACAGTCTAGGGAAAAAAATCTTATTATTAAATCTATCACAATCAGTACTAATTGCATATTATTATGTAATAAATAGGCCTAAAAACAAAAATAATAATAATAATAATAATAATAATAATAATAATAATTTAAATAATTTTATTTGTTTATCCTTTTATCGTCAGTAGTACTAGTACTAAATGCACCAGAAAACAGGAAATCGCATCTGGATTTTATTTTTCTTCTTCAGCGATTCAACCACCACATCTTCATGTATTAGGGGCCTCACTTTACTTTCTTGCCTAGGGCCCCCAGATATCTTGAAACGGCCCTGATCAGATATGACCCATTTGGACGTTCAGATGCTCCATAGTTACCGTGGAAACACTGTCATCTTCTACAACATTCATTCACCAGTAAAACCCATGGAGTTGGGTCAATGACAGTGGAGGGAGACCCAGTTTATCTCCAGTTAATAATATATTTTACTGGAAAAGTGAACATCTACATGATCAGTAAATTAAATATGGTCAATTTTCACTTAAAAATGCAAAATACAGAGGACAGTGTTATAATACATAGTGATAAAGCATTTAAGAAAGGCTAAATATAGAGGAAAAAATAGTTTAAGAACTGTCACAAAAGTAGCCCTGGGTCTTTATGGGTTAAACCCCAACTGTTCAATAGAAACCAGTTCTTGTGCCTTTTCCACCCACTGGGGGTTACCTGACCAGGCACTATGAACACACTTAATGAGAGCAGCTTCAATCACATCTGCTTTGCCCAAGTGCATTCACTGTTTCTTTGAGAGAAAATGAAAAGTACACATAGCACCAGGCACCATTATGTGTATTTTACCACACAGCTTGGATAAAAAAAAAAAAAAAAAAAAAAAGAAGAAGAAGTCTCACAATCTAATATTTCCTTGAACCGCCTTTAGCTTTAATTACAGCACACACTCACCAGGGGATTGTTTCTATAAGCTTATGCAATGTCACAACATTTATTTCTGCCCACTGCTGACCTCATTTTTCACCAAGATCTTATATTGATGACAGGAAAGTGGGGCCACTGTGGAAAGTCTACTCTATCACATCCCACAGATTCTCAATAGGGTTCAGGTCTGGACTCTGTCATAACCAGTCAATGTATAAATGATCTCTCATACTCCTTCAACCACTGTTTCACAATCTGAGCCTGATGAATCCTGCTGTTATCACCATGGGATATTTATGTGCCACCAGGGACTAAAAAAAAAAAGAAGAAATATGTTCAAAACCGATTATTCAATATATTCAGGTTCAACTGACCTCATTTTATAGACACATATAAACGTTGCTGAATGTACACTTAAACAACCCCAGATTAGAACACTCACCACACAGGCTTGTACTGTTGGCACTAGGCATGATGGGTAATCACTTCATCCACCCCTCTTCCCACCCCAACAGACCATTACTCTGGAACAGGGTCAGTCTGGACTCATCAGATCACATGACCATGGGATACATCCCCTGATATTATTGTTGAAGAAGTATGAAGCTTCCAACTACATTGGTTAAAGTTAAAGAACGTGTTGCTGCTGAAACATACCAGTCACTACAGTTATGATCTAATGAAAGGATTTTATCCATTTGCTTAGTGAAATCCAGGTGAGAACTTCTTTTTTGGGCCAGGCTTTGAATGAGCAAATACTTAAACAGTATTTGTGTGGACATGGGTCTGTCTGGTCTCCTGTTTATTTTAAATCCAGCTTTTCTACATGTGGTTCACATAGTACAGTGGGTTACTCATTCATTTCCATATTTTACATAGCTTTTTATTGCTTTAAATGAAATCTGTTCTTGAACTTTTATGTTGCTGATGACTGAAAGTTGTTATTCACCCCGCCCCCCAAAGGGGTATTGTTTTTGATTTGGTTTGTTTGTTTGTTTACACTCTAGCAGCAAAATTATGAATTGAATTCATACCAAATTGGGTTTATAGATTGCCAGTGATGCAGAATAGATCTCATTACATTTTGGGAACAGTAGGTCAAAGTTCAAATTTTTTATGAATTTTTAAAAATCTTTTTTTTTCTTTTCTTTTCTCCCATTTACTTATAATGGGCAAAATTTCAAATGTCTGTAACAGCAAAATTATTGGTTGAATTCAAACCAAATTGGGTTTTTAGATTGCCAGTGACCCAGAATAGGTGGGGTTACAATTTGGGAGAAGTAGGTCAAAGTTCAAATTTTTCATGAATTTTTTAAAATCTTTTTTTTCTCCGTTTTACTTCTAATGGGCGAAATTTCACATGTCTATAAAAACATCAATTTTGTTTCAATTTACTTCAAACTTGGCACATATATAGAGGCAATTGATATGCTGACATCAGCACATGCATAGACATGATGACATCAGCTGGATTGATGCTAAAATAAACTACAGTATATGTGAGGGGCGGGGTTTATTGTGCCTGGTACCAGTTGTTAAACAAGAGATATGAATATGATCCTGAGTGTGTTAAATACACATTTATTAAACACTGATATTAAAAAGGGATCAAAACCTAAATGTGTTCAAACTAAAATATCCAAATGTAAATGTCATTTTAGTTTTCACTGTGGAAGTTAAATAAAAATAGCTGGTTTTGTAACTTAGACATTTTGTGTGCAATCATGATGCACGGTCAGTTTTTCATTGGAGTCATCTATATTTAGTTTGAAACGCTTACACTGCCGTTTTATAAAATTAAACCAACACACATACTCAAAAAGTGGGTCATGACTTGATGACTATGAGGAAATGTGGATCTCAAGGCCACGCTAGATGAGAACCACAGCTGTAATCTATAAACAATCTTTAATCGATGTTAACTGCAAATGAGCTTCATGTTTTTGAATATATTACTCTTCCTTTTTCTGCTGGTGTGAAATTGTAACACAATCACATTTGAACTGGATGAGGGTAAAGCAGGATGGGTTATATAAGGTGAGCAGGGAGTCGCTGGCACAAACTGAACACTGTACTTGAGTTACACACATTTGCATAACGCCAGCTCAGATTGTATCGCAATTTGTCTGTTAATCATGGATGTAGAGCCGGAGGACATCTAAAAGACAAGATGCAACAAAATAAATTACATTTTAATGTGTTCTTTAATGTGCATAATGTCAGGTGTGAATCCAGCTAAATGAGATGTAGCCTCAAGGAGAAGAACAATTATAATTTTCTCATCTTGCTGTAAAAAAAAAAATAAAATAAAATAATCCCATTATATTAGGATTGTATGAGGTTTATGTCTCTCCTCTTTTGTAGAATTCCTGTCCAAAAAACTGCTGTTCCTCTGTGTCAATCATAAAACATCAAGTAGGACACACAATTTCACTGCAATTTAAGCTCCTGCTGGAAGGTCAGCATCACAATTCAGCTGAGGGGAACAAAGTAAAATGAAAGCCATTAAACATATTATAACCTTCTGTCGCAGAGCGGGAGAGGGCTGGCGTCAGTCTTTGCCAATGTGTTTATCTACCAACAGAGCGTGTGGAGAGAGAGTGTGGCAGGTGGTACCGTGTGTGTGTGTGTGTTTGTTAGGAAGAAAAACAAATATAGACAGTACATGTAAAAAGGCTTAACCTGCAGCACTGCACATGAGCTCAAACACATGACTTAGAAATGTTATTACCTGAAAAACATTGCTAACAGCTCTGCTCTAGTTCTTAATTAAAACAGATGACATTTACACGATTTCCTTCACATAATGGGTCTGTGTCATGCATTATCTTTTTTTTTTTTCTTTTTACATGTGACTAGAGAACTCATTTCAGTTTGATGTGGGATGAGTTTACTCAACTGTCTATAAAACCTAATGAAACCGGCCTCACATGCAACACAGAGAAACCCCATCCCCACAAGTGAGCTGAACTAGTGTAAACAAACCCACCTTAATGCGGAATCAAACATGGAAAATGTCGGTGGCATCGAAATTAGGAATTAGGAAAGTACTTAATTCCAATTTGTAATCTCTTACATCCTTATATTAGTTAAAAAGTCATATTTTTGACTGTTTGCACTGAATTACACCTGTTTAAATGACCCAGATTGCTGCTAATGTCCCTGTCTATTTTATGTTTATGTGATTTTTTTTACTGTTTTTATTGTGTTTTATTGTTTTTATTGTGTTTTATTGTTTTTACTGTGTTTTATTGTTTGTTTATTGTGAACGCATGTGTAACTGCTGCATAACATTTCTATTTTTATATGAAAACTAATGATGAGTCTGATTTATGTTCTATGTAGCATTTACTGTTCAAGACATACAGAATACGGCAATATTCACATTTTAGCAACAACTCGATATTATTTTTTCAGGTTTTTTTTTTTTTTAACACATAGCCTATTCTCTTTTTCAGTCAGCCTTATGCACCCAATGAGTTACCTGTTTGTGAAGCTGAGTTCAAGATAGATGCCCAAAACAAAACAATATATTTCTGGTAAGAAGAAGGGATACATCTACTTTTATGTGAAAGACTTTGGGCCTGTTTACACATACTGTTATTTATGAGTGCAAGCATCTTTTTCCACTTGTCTCCAATGAGGAGAAAATATATGCAGTGGCTGAGAGAAAGGTGCTGTGCCCAGCATCTTGTATTTGTTGTGCTCTTTTTTTTTTTCTCTTCTTTCAGAGTTCTTCAACTTGGAAAATCTGAAAGATGCTGGTGCTATCACTGCACCTGGTGAAGCCGGACCTGATAACAATGTTTTGACCGCATCATCAAAAACTTAGAAATCATCCCAACAAAAACAGGAAAAACTTAATTTGCTTTGAGCACCCTACATATTTAAGATTTATGATACAACAGGGGCCAGATTTATGAGATATTGTCATAGAAACTAAACCAACACTTCATGTGTCTGTGCTATATGAAGAAAGACAGGATTATCAACAGGTTGCTGGATGTAAAGCAAAGCCAGTGTATAGAATAGAATAGAATACAATAGAATAGAATAGAATACAATAGAATAGAATGCATTCAGGTTCTCTAAAACATCATTGCTGTTGCCAAGTTTCCTCAAACATGACCTGCACCTGCTTTAAGCCTGTTCTCTTTTCTTACACACTAGGGGGTCTTTATTTCTAAACTGATTCCCGTTGGAGAACATTACTGGCGATGCTCTCTGCTTGTTATTTTAAGAGGATATTCAGTCTTGCAGCAGCAGGAAGCAACCAAAAGAGCAGAATCACTCCTTAGCATTTAATGTGAGCATTCCTAGTGGAAAAGCAGCTTGAGGAGATGGGTTCATTCACAGATCTACCCTCTCTTACCCTTCATTCACCAGTTCTAATCCAATCAGGCTCTATCTCATTCATAGATTGTCCTTGTCCCCATGAGTACCAGCCGTCCTTATTTGGATGGGTCAAACTCAAGATGAGGATACAATAATTTTAACCCCCATAACTCGACACACACCGAGCAGCTGAGTTTTTCTTGGCTCTGTTCCCAGTGGAGCTGAGACAGAGTCTGGCCTACTTCTCACTTTACCACAGAATTATTTTGCTACTGCTCAAACAAAAACTGGAGAATAGGAGATGGAGAGATATGTGGAAAGAGCAAGAGGCAGGGGACAGCGTAGGAAAAAGAAGAGGCGAGGAGGGAAAAGGCAAACATGACTTAAAAATAAAGAAGAGCTGAAACAAAGCCAACTTGTCTATTAAATATGATTCTTATTTATACAGTTCAGTACTTGTATAAAACATCTGTGAGATTTTACACTAAAATTTCCACTAAAAGCATTTTTATGGTAATGTTTAAGCCAGGGGTCTGCAGCCTTTAGAATCTAAAGAGGCAATTTTGACCTGAAAGAGAAAAAGACATATGAATAATATATTTACCCACGAGGCGGCTACTCTGGCGTCACCCATTTATGATTATTTGGCATTTTGCTTTTCCATTAAAAAAATAATGTTTGATGCATTTATGGAATTATGCAACTACAATAAAGAAAACAGTTGAATATTGTTATTTCTGAAAGACCAAACTCAATCAACAAGAAAGAAAAATCTGGTTTTGTTAGAAATGTACAATAAACAAACATAAATTGAGTTGACATAGACTTTTGTAAATGAAATGTTAAAAATGGATGTTTTTGTTCCATATGTTACAAATGAATAATGTGAGAGTGGCTTTGAGCCTGCAGCTTTGGCAGCAAAATGCCCAAATGTTGAAAAATAGTTGTCATTTGTTTCCATTTGTTCCTGATATTACTCAGACAAAGTCACATGGAGGCAACTGCAGAGACTGAAGAGCCTTGGTTCAAACAATTCAAAGCACTTGGAAAACGTTAAACGGTAAAAGTCTCCTACATGTTTATTTTTCTACATTTAACTAAAATCACAATGTTTCTCTAAACTTACCCACTTAAGTGTTGACAAGGACCTGCTTTAGGAAACGAAAGCTCAAGAAAAACCAAAGTATACAAACATATCATTTCTGTGCAAAAGAATAAGTATTACAGACTAAAATACAACGTTTTTGTTACCCCCATCCCAACTTTTTAGAGACTGGTCACTGCCATTAAATCCAATACCAGTTCATTTCCACTTCTACAATTCTCTCTCCCATTGATTTTTAAATCACGATGATTATTATTAGTATTTTTTTTTTTTTACAATGGTTCTGTAAGACTGGACAGGCACTTCAGAAATGAGATTTTCTTCTAAGTAACTTGCACGGGTAAGGTAAGGTAAGGTAAGGTAAGGTAAGGTAAACTTAAATGTCCCCTAAGGGAAATAGTGCAAGGGGGCATGACAAGAATAAATAACACTAACCATACTATGACATGGCATCCTGAAGCATGGGACATTATACAGCACCAACAGATAAGTAAATAAGACTACTGCACAACCCTAAATCCATACCAAAATATGTAAAAACATCACAAGAATTAAGAGCCAACGATGTGATTAAAAATAGTATAAATAAAAGATGAGACACCACCATCAATAAATGGTAGCAGTTGTTGGACCAGCATTCTTTCTGTGCTGTCTTACAGCAGAGTTACAAAGCTTTTCCAGAGCCTAAGATGATTTTCAGCACCCTGGAGAGCGACTAAGCATTTCAGCACCCTGGACAGCACACCCACTGAAGGGGTTTTATCAGTGGTGCCACTAAAACCAGTCTAGTTTGTGACTCTTCAGTTACTTTTTCCCTTTCTTAAAAATGTATGTTATTACCCCACCCCCCTGAAAGGGAAGCAAGGGATATTGTTTTTGTTTTGTTTTGTTTATTTGTTTATTTGTTAACACTCTAGAAGCAAAACTATTGGTTGAATTCATACCAAATTGGGTTTATAGATTGCCAGTGGCCTAGAATAGATCCCAATACATTTTGGGAATAATAGGTCAAAGTTTCAATTTTTTATGAATTTTTTTAATTTTTTTTTTTCCCCATTTACTTATAATGGGCGAAATTTCACGTCTGTATCAGCAAAACTATAGGTTGAATTCATTCACAGTATTCTGAAATTCTGAGCCAATACTGACCTGTAAAATAACACATAGCTGGTCCTGAAGTTATTCTTCATGTATGAAGGAATCAGTACAAAACACTAAGAGCCAGATCCTAAAAGAATGGATTGTGCAGGGAACTACATAGCATTTTCCACTGTAATCTGCAAAGTTTTTACCCCACCCCCCAAAGGGAAGGCAATGGGTATTGTTTTTGTTTGTTTCTTTAATTGTTAACACTCTAGCAGCAAAACTATTCATTGAATTCATACCAAATTGGGTTTATAGATTGCCAGTGACCCAGAATATATCTGATTACATTTTGGAAAATGTAGGTCAAAGTTAAAATTTTTATGAATTTTTTAAATCTTTTTTTTTCTCCCATTTACTTATAATGGGTAAAATTTCACATGTCTGTAAAAACATCAGTTTTGTTTAAATTTACTTAAAACTTGATATAGAGGCAATTGATATGCTGACATCACCCCACACATAGTAACAAAATAAGTTACAATCTGTGTGATGGGCGGGGTTTGTTGTGCCTGGCACCATTTGTTCCATTTTTTTTGTTTTTCTGGGGAAAAAAAATGTTGAGGTTTATACATCAATGCATTCTGTTTTTATGAAGAATTTTCAAAACATTACAACTTTTTTTCTCCGAATTGGGATTGTAAGAGTGTATGGAATACATGTATTTGGCTATAACACCTGTAGAACAGCATTTACAAAACTATAAATAAATAAATCTGGTAAGTACAGTAAGACAGCAATACAAAGAAAAAACAAGAGTATACATCTGACGTACATGTATTATCCATTATGTATTAAGTTTTGATTGCGTTTCAGAGCTGCACAGTTTGCTAATACTGAAAAACAAATCATCATCTGCTTTGAACATGCTACTCTAGAGGTGTATTTTATATTAATGTGTCTCAGAGCGCATCCTGATGGGTGGTCTTGTTTATGGTGGAAGCAGCACCTTCCTCATCACAGTGGTCCCTCAAGACCCTCCTCATGAATAATTTGTTCTTTTGTGCTGTAAAAAAATGCAGCAGTACATTTTTTGTGGTATGCACTGTCAAATACCGTACAAAAGGTGATGATCTCTGTAATGTTTCATTTACGCTCATGTTTTTTACATTTTATGCTAATTGCGAAAATGGAAAAATAATGATATTAAGATTTATGAATGTGATAAAATGCAAATGAGGAAGAATATTAAATGGGAAGGATCACTGCAGGATTCTGATCTGCCCTTAAGCGGATCAATATTGTCAACTGATTGTTATTCATGTCGTTCTCAGCTTCGTTTACTGTTGGAAACACCGACTGAAATCCAAGGCGTTTTTTAAAGATAAAAACAGTCGCAGTGAAGCTGAAGCGAGCACAGAGGATGTGAACCAAACAACAACTCATCCTGGTTAAAAGTAAAGAGAAGAAAGGCGTGTAGCTAAAGATTGATTGGTACGGGCAGAATACGAGACAGAGCAGAATGAGAGGAGACGCTAATGGAAAAACGATGTGTGGTCCTGCTTCCATATCATCCATCAGTTAAGTGTGGGTTGTCTTTTCTAGTCGTATGTGGGGGTCTGTGTTTTTGTGTGTCCATCCAGCTTCTCTAATGGACCGCAGGCTACATGGGAAGCGTGCCTGACAAAAGTTCACATTCATTAATCATAAGCTGCCACTTGGCGCTGCAACCTCTGCTACCTTGGTTCCCTCCGTCCCCGAGCCTCGGCAGACACTTGGGTAAAGCCCCATTATCTCTCATCCACTTCATCCAACACACAGCGCCGGACTGGAGCATTACAGCGTCTGCTTCATGCTCCATCCAACTGAGGCCAAACACAGCCTCTTCCTGCGTCTGGCACTGGTATCTGGTGTTAAAAAAGCGTTACCGGGCGTACAGTAATAATTGCATTTTTATGATAATTTCGCTCTACAGTGTGCAATCAATAACCCAAAAACGCAAACGATGGAGGTGTTCAGGAGTTTGTTTTCCTCAGATTTACTGCCGTTACGTAATAAGGTACTGCGTTATAGATGTAGAGCTTGTTGAAAGACAGAAAAATGTTCATTACCACACGCTGCCATCCATGTCATCCATCTCATCATCCTTTGAGACTTTGTTTTTATGATGGATTTGGGCTTTCGCTTTCTGCAAATGTGCCTCTGTGTTGCTGTGAAGCCAGAATTCTGTCATAACATCATTTATAATTACTTCTTTAATTTTCATCCACAAAAAGAGGCAAAGTAATGGCTTTGAGGAAACGAAAACCTTGCAAATCAACCCCAATTAGAGAGACAACACACTAATATTAACAGATGGCTTTTGCATTTGTTATGTCCTTATGGTCCATAATTTGCAATGGAATTTTTACGTTAATTATGTACCAGGGAGGTTCGTGCAGGATTCAGATCACAAACAACCTCCATAATTACTACAAATTACCGAAGTTTCCCTGGTGAAACTAGTCCTATGCAATATTATTTTTACAGACACAGTATTCCAAAAATCTAAGCCAATACTGACTTGTAAGATAACAAATAGCTGGTCCTGAAGTTATTCTTCATGTATGAAGGAATCAGTACAAAACACTACAGGCCAGATCCTAAAAGAATGGATTGTTCAGGGAATTGTGCAGCGTTTTCCACTGTAATCTGCAAAAATTTTTACCCCACCCCCCAAAGGGAAGGCAAGGGATATTGGTTTTGGTTCAGCTTGTTTGTTTACACTCTAGCAGCAAAACTATTGGTTGAATTCATACCAAATTGGGTTTGTAGATTGCTAGTGACCCAAAATAGATGTCATTACATTTTGGGAATAGTAGGTCAAAGTTCAAATTTTTTATGAAGTTTTCAACACCCCCCCACCCCCACTCCCATTCACTTATAATGGGCAAAATTTCGAATGTCTGTAGCAGTAAAACTATTGGTTGAATTCATACCAAATTGGGTTTATCAACTGCCAGAGACCCAGAATACATGTCATTATATTCTGGGAAAAATAGGTCAAAGTTCACCTTTTCTTTTCTTCCCATTTACTTATAATGGGCAAAATTTCACATGTCTATAAAACATCAATTTTGCTTCAGTTTTCTTCAAACTTGTCACATATATAGAGGCAATTGATATCACTGGTCTACAATTTTTTTTAGAAATGATTTGCTTCAGAGATTAAATGTGCTAAATGTTACGTATTTTAATAAGATTAATTGGAAAATAAATGACAAAAGTGCCGGTTTGCTGATGTTTTCAAGGTATATGATTAAGTGTTATTACACACATATATTGGTTTATGTACATTTATATAATAGTTTTATAAATCTTCCACTAAATAGAACCTGTAAAGTGAATGTATTCTAATGTGCAGACAGTGTTTTGAAGTAGATCTTGTAGCTGTGAGACAAATATTCCTTTTGAGTCAAACCCATTCTCGCGTTAATTCTTGAATTTCACATTTTGACCCAAGGCTGTATCTTGGAAAGTTCAGCCAACCAGCATTTTTTACTAGATTTTTCTGTATCAGTGACTCTCATGTGGTAAAATTTCATTACTTTTATTCTGGAAGCATTTTCCTTGTAGACCAGTGTATGCTGACATTCGTACACACATACACATGATGACATCAGTTGGATCGATGCCAAAATAAGCTGCGACACATGCGAGGGGTGGGGTTTGTTGTGCCTGGCACCACTTGTTAGTCCATTTATTCACAAAGGTTTTTGTGCTAATTATACAGGGTGAGTCAGAAAAAACGCTCTTTTCATTTAAAGAAATTGTACCACTGAAATGGAAATGCTTATTTTTCTTTTGATTATACAGTCATATTGATGTGGTTATTGAGCATGTCTGGCGATTGAATCATTGATTTATGGCATAGCATAACAGAGGGAATGTCCATTGTTTATTGTGCACCAAAATATCTGCCAACACAGTTTATGCCACCGTGAATGAAATTGAAATTGTCAACCATTACAGCATGTTTACTCGCCATCAAAATGTTTTGTCTCAACGAAGTCGTCCGGCACGACCTTCAACCTGGCTACCATTCAGATTGATGCAAATCTGTGCTCGTTGTCGCATCTCTAACACAGCTCTTCTCGCCATTCGTGTTCGTCGTAGGGCTTGGATTTCAGCCGTGATGCGATTTCGGAGTTCCTGAAGAGTTTGTGGAACAGTCTGATACACACGGTTTTTAAGATACCCCCACAAGAAAAAATCAAGGGGGGTCAAGTCCGGGGATCTAGGTGGCCACTCTCTCTCCTGACCCAAACAGACAACTCGATGAGGAAATAATACCTGCAATCGCTGTGGTCTTGCCATGGTGAAAACTCCCTGGGCACTGTCATGTAGGCCTATGTCCTGAGTGTGAAAGCAAAGCCCCGACTCCTGTAATTGTTGTCAATTTCAAGTTTGTTCACTGTGGCATACATTGTGTTGGCAGGTATTTCAGTGCCCAATAAACAATGGACCTTCTCTCTCTTATGCAATGCAATAAATCTATGACTACATCACCAGACATGCTCAATAACCACATCAATATGACTGTATGGTCAAAAGAAAAATCAGTGTTTCCGTTTTAGCAGTACAATTTCTTTAAATGGAAAGAGCGTTTTTTTCTGACTCACCCTGTATACAAGCAAAAACACACAAAATTTCTCACCCAAGTACAATTTGCCATCGTTTTCGCATCAGAGTTTCAAATATTTCCAGGTGTCACTCCCTATTACAGCACACTGATTGGTCTATAATGAAAACAAGATATACCCGGTGTCTTTAAAGTCCAGTGACATGCACACAGAGCTCTGCACAGTCAAACCAACATTCATTCTTTTATAGTATTTCACATCTATATGGCAATACCCATCATTGTTGAACTATTATTGTAATTCCAGCAGATCGGAAAATGTGTCTGATAAATATCTTACACTTTGTGTCACTGTATATTTCTGAAATTTTGCAGAAACATTAGTGGTGATGTTGTATTTGGCATCTCAGCTAAATGTGTCACCAACCTCTCCAAACTCCAAAAGAGGCTGTGCACATTCACACAGATATACCTTCATTAACAGCAGATCAGTGAGGATCTGACAACCATTAATACTGTGTGTTCTGCAGCTGTTATACCCAGGGATTATCTGGTAATAAGGATATATGAAAATGTAATAAAGTGGTCTGAACACTTGCATCACTAAAAATGAATTCAATATTGTTCAGGCTTCAAGATTTGAAGAAACAGAGCGATGCAGAGAAAGGCAGTGACTCAGATGTGAGGATGCTCACAGTTAACACCAGCTTTTGGCAGACAGCATTTGTGCCAGAATTTGATTAGGTGTGTATAGCAGTTTGTTTTGCTCTTTTGTGAATTGGACTTTGATTTATTATATTCTTTTGATCATTATTATTTTATAATGAGACCTACTTATATACATCCATGACCGTTTAGTAGCACAGTTTGCAGTGACTAACTTTAGCTGAAATGCCTTACATTGTTTTCAAGCCTTTGTCTCACTCTGTCTCTACTCTTCTTTTTTTTTTTTTTTAACTTTAAATACAGCACAGAATCATTGACCATTGCCCTCTGTAAGGACATCTTACTTGTCTATTGATCTGTGCAGATAGATTTCTACACACAGCTCAGACTGATGGAACAGTAAACTTTGGAACACTTGGAGTTTTATCTGCAACTGGGAAAGATTAACCACTAATTTTATATGAAAACAATAGGAAAAAGCGGTATTTCTTTTTCCTGAGTAGTTTTGTGTCGTGTGTTGTGTGTCACTAAAATAATCTAACGAAGCTCACTGACATTCTCATTAAGACTCACGACTGATAAATGTAAAAATACTGGGAAAAATTGAATGTGTATGTTAAGCAAAGAAATTTTTGAATCTATATAATCCTATACTAATTTAAAATACTGAACCCGTCTGTATTTTGTTTGTCTAGAGTTTGAACCTTGATGCTCTAATTGTTGTGGTCTGTCTTTTTTTTTTTTCATAAAATGTGGAGTTAAAAATAAAGTAAAAAAAAAATAATAATAATCTAACGAAGCTCAAATCCTGCAGCCTCATTATTTATTGGAAACATACGGTGGGTCTGTATTCAGGACCATCCTGTCCCAGCTGGAGGACGATAAGAGAGTCTGCTTTGAATGGACTGTACCTCTGCTTCATTATTTCGGCTCTGTCAGCCTGGTTGGCTGCTGCAGGTGTCACCACGCTGGACCGAAGCAGCTCGACAGTGCATTAGCACAATAATGGCTGCAGGTGTATTTATTCACCGTTGAGCTCGACCTTCCATCCAAATATCAACACCTCTTTAAATATATTCCACTCTGTAGAAATCTGTTTCTCTTTCAGTACTTTTCTTTGAATAATTGCCTCTGAATGTGTGGAGTATGTGCGTGTGTGTGTGTGTGTGTGTGTGTGTGTGTGTGTGTGTCTCCTGCATGTGTGAGGATGTTCGGACTCAAATGTTTTTTTGTGCCGTTGTAACGTTTGATGTGCAGCCCTTTGTAATTTCTGCCAAAAATTTGATGAGAGATGAGGTTGCACTACATCTCATTACAGCCCAGAGAACGCCCGTGTCATTGTTTTCCTAACAAAACAATATGTTAATCCCTATTACACCATGAATATCTCTGAGATTAATTAGGGATTAAACAATTTGCTCTCGGGACAAGACCACTGTGTGAACAACAAAGAATTATGGTGTTACAAAACCAGATAAACAACACACTGCCCGCTTATTGAATGTTCCTGCCGATGCTCATTATTTGCCGTGAGTCACTATGTGCATCATAAATCCTTCTCACACATACACACAAAAATACACACAAAGTATCTCCACTACAGCGGTGTAGGAGATGAACACTGCAGCGAACAATAGATTTTTAATAAATGGTGCATGTTAGTGCCATGTATGTGTGTGACTTTCTGGTATATGTGTTTAAGTTCATTACAAAACAAGTAATAAAGCTCAAGTTGAAACCTGCGTAAATATAGCATCAAGCATATGATGAGATGACATTTTTCTGTGAAATAGTTGACAATATACCTTTGATATCACTTCAAAACACTTTGGTGGACTGTTTTAAATGCATATTTATGCTGTTCCAAATTGTCACTCTATGAAAATGTTTAGGCCAGACTTTTCAGCAGTGGTGGAAGACGTGCAGGTCTTCATTTGGGGTAAAGAGAAGGACTATTTGGTGATAGCATACAATGATAACAATTATAGTATAAAGATAAATAGTATAGTACAGTATAGTATAAAGATAAATAAAACAATATAATTTTATCTTCTATGCATCAACACAGACACAGGGACATGGAAGGAACTAAGAGCACTAAAAAGTGGAATAAAAAAAAAAGGCTTTTTAACTGTATAAGTAGAACAGGGCAATATATATAGCTCTGGAAAAAATTAAGAGACCACTGCAATTTCCTCTGAAATCAGCATGTGTGCATGTGTGACAGCTATTCCATTCCTGTATCTGTTCAATTCCAACACAAGCACACCTTCATCTTCAAATCCAAACTCAAAACCCATCTGTTTAGGACTGCTTTCTCTTTGTGACCACAATTGCACTGTCCAAATTTTAACCTACCTTTTGCTTTTTACTCTGTTTTATTACTTGTTTTATACTCTGCTGTTTACTGTACAGTGTCCTTGAGTGCCAAGAAAGGCGCCTATAAATAAAATGTATTATTATTATTATTATTATTATTATTATTATTATTACCTTATTCTACTTAATAAAAACCTGATCCATGTCTTATTTAAGAAAGAGAAATATAATAAACACCACTACTGTGGCATCACTATCTTCTTACAATAGGCAAAAACAGTGCTATTAGTACCACAAAAGTAACTGGAATCAAAAAATAACTATTGAAAACTACTGGACTTCTGCTCTGACAATGTTCCCAAACTCTGAGGACTGGTTCTTCCATCAGGACAATGCTCCTGGCCTCAGCTAGGTCAATAAAGGTGTGGACGATGGACCACCAGATGAAGACCCTGTCATGGCCAGCCCAATCTCCAGACCTGAACCCACTTTGAAAACTTCTGGGGGAAGATGGGGGGACACAAGTCATGGAACATTGCTGAGCCTCTTGAATTTCTCTGCCAGGAGCTGCATAAAGTCATCCAACAGCAATGGTGGAGAGCCAAGACATGTGAAAGCTGTCATTGAAAATCAGGGTTATTCCACCAAATATTGATGTCTGAACCTTTCACAAGTTACAACATTAGCATTGTATTGTTTAGAAATGAACATGAACTGGTTTTCTTTACATTATTTGAGGTCTGGATCTTTTTGTAATTTTGACCATGTGTCATGTTCTGTAAATACATGGTCTAAATAACAATATTTTTATTAGAAATTTGGGAGAAATTATGTATGTAGTTTAGAGAATAAAACAAAAATGAGAAAGTGATTATTTTGCAATGGTGTCTTATTTTTTTCCAGAGCTGTATATAATTATTTGGATTAATCAAGGTTTTGCTGTCTGAAAATTGTGACGTCATTAGATGTTTTCAGCAGTGTCTCATCGTATTTTTACTTGTTCTTGGAAAAACAGAACTAAAGAATTTATTTCAAGACCACAACTGCTGGGACGTCACTAAACTGCCTGCGCATCGTCTGATTTATTAGACGTCCTTACTTTGATAAATACACTACATTTTACTCTGTCCGTCCCTAGTGTTTTAAGTGTCTTCTCTCTGTGGTTCACTCTATCAATCTTTAACCCCCTTTGGGTGTTGGACACTTAAGAAAAACGCACATTTAGCTCCTTTCTGTTGATGTTTTCATCATAAAGTTTTACAATAACAAACAATATCTCCTTGTTTATGCAAATTTAGGCTTGTTAATGCCCTGCCATGTATCTTGGCAGTCTATACTACACTAGTTTATTTTTGATATGTATATTACTGCTAAGAAATGGATAGTTTATTCTGATTTGTGTATTATTGTCATGAAATGGACAGAGTTTATTTTTGTTTTTGATATGTGTATTATTACTGCTACAAAAGGGACGGAGGTTATTTTGATATGAAACACTGTTGCAAAATGGACAGAGTCTATCCTTGACATGTTTAGCCTTTTTGTGTTTTGTGCTTCGTCCGAATTTAATCTGATTTGTGTAGGATTTTTGAGTAGTTTGTTTATGGGATCTGACATGGGAATTTAGGGTAGGTAGAAGGATGGGGTAAGGGGGCGGGAGATTATAAATTCAACTTCATCCCGCTCCTTTTTGAATGTTTTCCTTTCTTTTTATACAAATCTTTTTGCAGTTCGGTTTGAATGTTAGATTCAAAACTAGAAAAGGACTTGGAGAGCGCAGATCTCCGCCAAGGCAGATCAGCCACCCCATCATCACTAAAATGTAACCATGTGTTCCTTGTGCCAGTATCAACATTTCCTGAAAATCTCATCAAAATCCTTTCATAACTTTTGAGTTACCTTGCTAACAAACAAACAAACAAAAAAATGTCTGTTCCACCCCCCCACCCCCTTCCCCCTGATCACCACCAAAATTTAATCATTTGTTCCTTGTGCCAATATCAACATTTCCTGAAAATTTCATCAAAATTTGTCCATAACTTCTTGAGTTATCTTGCTAATAAACAAACCAACCAACCAACCAACCAACAAACAGACAAACCCTGATGAAAACATAACCTCTGCTGTTCCTTGGTGGAGGCAATAAATAAACAAACACACACTATTACTTTAACACTGAAATTTAGCAGCATAAGGACTGTGATCAGGGACATAAAACAGTTTTTTTATGTTAAGGATCAGTAGAGGGTTAGAAGCCACTGGTTTAATATTTTATTTTATATAATATTATTCTGTATTGTTAAACCAGGTAAAATGTGGTTGGAGTTTCAAAACAAACACATAAAAACCAGGTCTGTGCATATGATACAAGCATAAACACTCCTCACATTTCCACTCCTCACATTTCCACTCCTCACATTTCCACTCTGCCTGAATACTGTCCTCGAAGCACTGAGATGTGACAAGAGCGAGCTTGACTTCATCTTCAGTCCATTCTCCACTCTCTCGTTGACTTTTCAGACTTTGGAGACAGGGACGGCCGCTGATGTCTCCTTTGAAGGGTCACTTTGGACACTTGCAGTCTCTGTCCTGTCTCTTACCCTCTGCCCTTTTCATCAAGAAGAAAATGTCAGAGGAAAAAAAATATAATAAAATTTTAAAAATGGAACAGCCACCTTGACAATGCCTGAACTGCTCATGACAACTGAGGAGAAATAAAAGCAAAGCACCACTGACTGGTATGAAATAGCTCTAAGGAGAAACTGCACAGCTAGCCAAAAAACTGCATTTTTTTCTGTATTTAAGAGCATTTTCACACCTGAAAGTCTGAGCCAAAGTGCAAAACGAGGTTTATACTGAATGCATTTGGTCTGCTTTGTGGTAGAGTGACACGTTCTGCCATCATCTAAAAACAGCTTCACCTCAGTTTAGCATCTTCTGTTTATTTTTTCCTCTTCTTCAATAGCTCAAAAGTTCAACATTTCCAAGGAGCTTTGTGTAATGCCCATGAACTGCACCTTGGTTCAGTTTGACCAAGACTTCCAGAGGTGTTTGGTCGATGCTGTAGGTCAGCAAAGGTTTGACACGCAGTCTGGTTCTAAATAAACTCCAAAGTCTCAAAGTCTGGACCAAGTGAAGTAGGTGTGATTATGACCTTAGTGCTCATTAGGACTGTGTAATGTGGTTAAACGATCATATGAGGATTCCGTGATGTACAATCTGAGTCACATTTTTCCCACCTCTTACAAAATGTAGATGAGTGATAACTAAATATAAATTTTACTCTAGTTTCTTCTGATTTCTGGAGGCTTAGAGTGTGTATGATTGCTTTTGTTGTCGTTATATGACTTTAAACACCAATCTGGACCAAACCTATTACAGTATTGACAATATTTCCTGAGAAATATAGAGGTAAATTCTCCTGTCAGGGCCCTTAACTATGGTGCTGACAAAAGTTCATCCACAGGTTTTCTTTTTGGAAGCCCTCTGCTCTCAAAATGATGCTGCTTATTTGTGTACATTAGATTGGGTTAAATACAGAGGTCTGATTTCCCAGCAGTGATATTAAAAGAGTTCATCTTCAACACATGTAACTGCATTTTCTTGTTATGTTATGAAAATAATAAAAAAGAATCTTGGTTTTAAAAAAAAATAGAGTTAACCTTAAAGGAGTGATATTTTGCTTTTTTAAATGGGATTATGCTTTTTAAAACATTTCCCTGTGGTCTACATAAACTGTAAAAGCTATGTTTAGGTCTGAATTCTTCATTAATTCAACTCCACAGGTCCATCTTCAACCCTATTTCTGAGTAATGACACCAGAAAGGTCAATTTGAGTGCTGGCCCTTTAAATGCAAATGAGCCACTTCACGCCCCACTCCTCCAGGTTGTTGACCGTGCTGCTCTGTCCCGTTCAGCCACTTGTGTTCATTAATACATCCAACAACTGAACATTTTAGGTAATCGGCTCAAAGTTTGGACATATTTTCAGTATGGACTACAACTGCTGCTGCTGACAAACTGTTATGGCGTACTCAGAGAAATGTTCGTCGGAAGTCTTGACCTTATATCTGCAAAGGTCGCGACGTAACTAGTTATAAAACGTAACAAATTAAGCAAGAATTCAAACAGGTTGTAGAAATCCACTTGATTTTTGCTGGAATGAATATAAAGATAGCTTTGCAGCACCTGGAGGGTTCACATTCAAGTTTTATGAACTGTTAGGGTCCAAATAAACAAATAAATGAACCAAAGACTATAAAAGAGGGTTTAGCAAAATACAACCCCTTTAATTTTACCCTTTAATATCTAGATGGAGTAAATAGGGGTCCGCACTCTCCTATACTTATGGATTTGCTGCACTGTTTCCATTAATTACCTAGATTGCAGCAGCTTAATTTGCCCCATCAGAGTTGTATGATGGATCAAAAACGGTTTTGAACTAGTTTGACTCTAAAGCATCTGCCTGAATCAGACTCACTTCACATCAGAGAGCAGACAGATGCTAAGAAAGAAAGTAATGCTATAAACAGACTGAAATAAACTTACTAGCCAAGTAACATGTGATGCAACGTGAATACAAACATGCTACAAACCCTAAAGTGCAACGTCATGTGTAAAATACTGTAACTGCACTGATAAATGGTTCAATTAAAATTAACGTTAGCTAAGTAGATAATATGAAGCATTAATCACAGTCTCAGATTATGAAATCACCACCCAAAACTACACTGATGTACCATAAAAGTAAACTCAACATGTGAACATCAAGAGATATCAGCCATTATCCACACAAGTCTTAACTTAATAAACGATGGTGGAGTAGTTTCCACCTGCTCACAGGACTGTTTTTGTGCATGTGGAGGAGAAATGTTGAGTCTAGACCAGAGGTGTCCAACTCATTTTAGTTGAGGGGCCGCATTAAGCCAAATTTGATCTGAAGTGGGCCAGACCAGTGAAATAATAACAGAATAATATATAAATAATGCCAACTCCAAACTTTCCTCTATGTTCTAGAGCGAAAAAAGTAAAATTATGTGATGAAAATGCTTACATTTATCAGCTATCCTTTAAAACCTGCCTGTTAAAGGGAAGTTTTTCCTCGCCACTGTCACCAGTCACAAGTGTTTGCTCCAGGAGGATTCTGTTGGGTTTCTGTAAATTGACTTAGAGTCTGGTTTTGACCAACTCTATATATAAAATGTCAAGAGATAACTTCTTTTTGTGATCTGGCACTATATAAATAAAATTTGATTGATTGAGTGATTTAATTGGTTTTCCCCTGTAAGTCGCTTTGGAAAAAAGCGTCTGCCAAATGCGTAAACATAAACATAAAACAATGTGAATAACATGAACAAACTGAAATTTCTTACAAAAACTAAGTGCAATTTTAGCAATATTATATCTCAGTTTATCATTTACACATGTAAATTACAACCTACAGATCACAGTGGATCAACAAATACATAAAACATTTAATAACAGGCAGAATATTGGTAAAGTTGCACTTCAGACATTTCAAAATGTTTATATTTGTTCAGGTTATTCACGTTTTTGTGATATTATACTTTGTTTTAGTGTAAATACAGTAAAATGACATGAAAACGTTTACATTTATAAAGAGAAAAATTGGAGTTATGAGTATTTATAGGTTATTATGACAGTATTTTACTAATCTGACCAACTTGAGATTAAATTGGTCTGTATGTGGAATCTGAACTAAAATGATTAATATCTTCAGTGTAATTTTTGTATTTCACAAATTCATTCCAGAGGCTAGACTGGACCCTCTGGTGGGCCGGATGTTTGAAACCTCTGGTCTAGACCGACGCCATAAATCTAAATGTTCAATGTAAGTCATGTCGCTGCCAAATATAATATAATAAAAAAAAAAAAAAAAAAAAAAAAAAACAGTTGTAAATCTGCTTAAAGACAGTAAAAACCTCAAATTTTAACTCAAATAGTTGGTGTTGCAGCTGCATTTTTCCCCTACATGTTTATGAGGTAAACTGAAGAACAATTACAAGCAAATTTCAAAGACTTATACATGGAAGATTAAAAATTAAACCTGTTTTGAAAGAGTTCATTTGTGTCCAGCCCTAATTCAGAAATGTGAATGTAAAATACAGCACTTTGTATAGTATGACCATCAGACTAAAAATAGCACCGAATATTCACATTATATGCCCTGCCAAGTTCACTTCACAAACAAACACTGGCGCACACTCGCAATATTCATGCTTTCATGCCCACAAAGTCCCAAATGTACCTACAGATCTGTTGCAGTCACTTTAATTCATATGAACCAGTGAAAACCAGAAGTGTTGACAGAGAAGCAAGGCCAAGCGGATTTCTCTGACACATGCTGTCGGATACAACCAGAGCATGATAAATACACTGATGCCTCAATAGACCTGTGAAAATGGATCGTCTCTATGTTATCCGGTAGCAGAAAACAAGAGAACGTGCATTAAAAATAACTTCTGTGGATCAGAGTCATTGGAGTGAATCTGGGTGTAAAGTTGTTGGAGCTTCTGGCTGTGGTCCTTTCTCGTCTCACAGCAGATATTCTTCAGACTTATACAACTTTTAGTCTGTCTTGTTCTGCAAAAATTATCTCGAAGAAACACTGGATCGACTGCAGTTGGCTGGTCTGACTTAAGGGAGGATTAAACACACTATTTTGGATCTAAAAACATACCAAAGAGGTTCCTGCTTTGTGCCAATTAATCATTCAAACCCAGAAATACCACAGTGAAAGAGTGCAGCTGTAAGTGTACACTGAGGAGGATTACTTTGGATTAGAACTGAGTGATACAGGAACTCGGTGGGGAATCAGGATGTCATTATTTCTGCGGGCCCAGGGGATACTCCCTACTAAGGACTGCTGCCACTTTTTCACTGCCAGCACCAAATATCGTCCCCCATCCAAGTTCTGACCAATTACTTTTAATGAATTACCAAGAATCAGCGAGGGTAATTAGACAAAAATGCAATCTAATGAATTTAACTGAATCCCTTCCATGGAAAGTGAACATTTAATGGCTGTCATTGACATCATTTTTTTACCACAACTGTGCTTCTTTACAACTTCCAGAGTTGGTTTCCCAACATGGCAGATGTTAGATGTTCCTGCCAACAGCGTGTGAAATCAGAGCAACCAAAGAGACTTCAAACTAGCATCAGACAATTCTCATTGTACTGCCTCTGTTTATAAATACCCTGCTGTTCGTACTGTTGCGCTTGTAGACCTACTTTTGCATTTACACTGATCAATAATGTTACAACCACTAACAGGCGGAGTGGTAAAAATGTTGATGATCTCATTTAAATGGCACCTCTGTGGGTGGGACATAAGTCAACATTAGTCTTCAATGTTTTTGTGCTGGAAAGTGGACAAATGGGCTATTGTGAGGATCTGAGTGACTTTGACGAGGTCCAAAACATCATATGATGATTTCACAATGTACAATTTGTTACTCACCTACATCTTATATCAGTGTTTTTCAACCTTGGGGTCAGGACTCCACGTGGGGTTGCCTGGAATTCAAATTGGGTCGTCTGAAATTTCTAGTGATTGATAAAAATAACCAAAAAATTACTAATAAAAATGTATGTGTTTTTGAATCATGGGGTTGGGACCTCATGTGGGGTTGCCTGAAATTTCTAGTATCTGATAAAAAATAAAAATTACTAATAAAAAATATATGGTGAGTTGAGAGAGACAATCACAATACATAAAAGACATGACAAACTGAAGCTGAAACTGAAACACTGTGGTACTCTTCATCTTTCAAATGTTCATTGTGGTCGGTTTCAGATGCTGCAGCTCTTTCATAATTTATAGTTTGAGTTCTTGTTTGTTCAGTATTAATTGTCAGCTTTGTAAATCCAAGCTGGACTGACTGTACATATCCTGACCAAGGAAAATAAAATTCTCACTTTGTGCAGTAATCTACACCTGGCTTTTCTGCCTCCGTCCATAATAGTATACATTATATAGACTGAATGTCAACTAAAATTTATGTTTATTTGCACCATAGTATAGCAAACTATTACATGATCAAAAGCAAAAAAAAAAAAAAAAAAAGTCTCTCTTTTGAATGTCTGGAGTCTCCAGATATTTGTGCTGTTAAAATTGGGTCACGAGCCAAAAAAGGTTGGGAACCATTGTCTTATATATTTAATTCAGTTTTACTTTGGCTGTGTGTGATGGCTTTTGTTGTTGTTAACTGATTTTAAACTCCATTTTGGATCAAAAGTCCTACAGTTTTGACAATATCTGTTAAAAGAAGAGGTACACTACCAGTCAAAGGTTTGGACACACCTGGTTTTTCTTCATTTTCATGACTATTTACATTGTAGATTCTCACTGAAGGCATCAAAACTATGAACACATATGGAATTACGTAGTTAAAAAAAGTGTGACATAACTCAAAACATGTTTTATATTTTAGATTCTTCAAAATAGCCACCCTTTGCTTTGCGCATTCTTGGCATTCTCTCGATGAGTCTCATGAGGTAGTCCCCTGAAATGTTTTCCAACAGTCTTGAAGGAGTTCCCAGTGATGCTGAGCACTTGTCGGCCATCTGCGGTCCATCTCATGTCATTTAAATGAGAAGGTGTGTCCAAACTTTTGACTGGTAGTGCAGATATAGGTTATTTTGCCTGTCTGTACCCTTCACGAAGGTACTGATGAAGATCTGGAGTTGGTCTATAAGCACTTTCGATAACAGTTCAATGGCTAAAGTGCTCCTGCTAATCGTTAATGCTAATGTTAGGTGCATTAGAATCTGTCAAATGCAGAGACTGAATTTCTCTGCAGTGATAGCTATGTGACGAGGGCTAAAGTGGAATGGCCAAATGACCAGATCAGAGCATCTCCAGAACTGCAGGTCTTGTTGGATGGTCCTCTTCTGCAGTGGATCCTACCAAAGTGTCGCTGGATCTAAACCCAATCAAGCATCAGTGGGAACATAGCATTATTACCACCTGCTTCACATTACTCAGGTCCCCCTTTGCTAAAACAGATCTGACCTAAGGCTGGGCTCCACAGGGCCTCTGAAGGTGTGCTGTGGTATCAGACAGAAAGACCTAATCAGCAGATCCTTTAAATCCTGTGAGTTGCAGCATGGGGCCTCTATTGGATTGGATTTGCTTGTTCAGCACATCTCACAGATGGTTGATTGTACTAACAACACTGTCCTTAGACCACTATTGGTAGGTACTAACCACTGCAGACCAGGAACAATAAGACCTGCAGTTTTGAAGATTTGAAGATGCTCACAATACCACCTTTGACAAAGCTGCTCAGATCCTTATTTTGCACATTTTGCAACTTGTAAAGCTAAAATATTCACTTTCAGCCTGATATATTTCAGCCAAAGAAAGGTGCCACCAACAAAAATATACATTTTTATCACTTCACCTGTTAGTGGTCATAATGTTTTAGCTGAATTAAAAAAAAAAAAAAAAGTATTACAGTTAGTATTGTTTAATTAATATAGTTGCGATTTGAAAATGTCCTAAGGGGACGCAGTGGAGATTAAGAAACCTGATGTAGATGAAGATGTAGTAAAATTTACAGAATGCAGAAAGAGACTGCCTGTTGTACTTGAGTGAGTCTGTACTACTTTGCCAGAAAATCAATTCTCAGGTTTATGGTTTCTTTAACTTTTTACCCTGCCCCCCCAAAGGGGAGGCAAGGGGTATTGTTTTTGGTTAGCTTTTTTAAAACACTCTAGCAACAAAACTATTGGTTGAATTCATATCAAATTGGGTTTATAGATTGCCACTGACCCGGAATATATGTGATTACGTTTTGGGAAAAGTAGGTCAAAGTTCAATTTTTTATGAATTGTTTGAAATTTTTTTCCCCCCATTTACTTATAATGGGGACGAAATTGCAAGGGTCTAAAAAAATAAATTTTGTTTCAATTTACGTCAGACTTGGCACATATATAGGAGACAATTGATATGATGACATCAGCTGGATTGACGCCAAAATAAGCTACAATACATGTGAGGGGTGGGGTTTGTTGTGCCTGGCACCACTAGTTTTATTTGTTGTTTTTTTATTTTTTTTTTGTAGTAATGTCATAAACACCCGCATATGATTGTGTAGTAGTTATTAGATGTAGGAGTACAAATGCAGTATGGATAAGTGACTGTATAAATGCTGTTACATGGTAATAGAGGGTTGTTCGAATGAGGCTACAGACGGTGCAGCAGAATTAGATTTTCACCAGTGGTGGGCTGTCAAAATCAATATTATACATTGTTTGTCATTTTAATTTGTTTCAGTTTTGTGGATATAATATACATAACATGGATACAGAGGCTGAGCAGGGATTTCCTATATTAGGAATGTCATTTAAATGCGTCACAGCCATGGCTAGTTCTAATGACGTCTCTGGCCTTTAGTCAAAACCCAACACTGCAAGGGGATTCTAATTTTCGGTGACCAGATCATCAGCCAAACAAATTTTGATGTGAAATGACAGAACGTCCCGAGGGCCCTTCGAGGTAACGGCGCGAGCCCTCAGTGTCGTCATCCAATTTGAGATTGGACCCTCGGCGCTTCTGAGTGAACTAGCTGCACCCACAGAAAACGGGAGGTCTGCATCATTCACAGTGACTGCAGATGTTGTCACGGATCTACTTCAAAATGTTCAGGGATAAAAAATAAAAACATAATGATGAGATGAAGACCTAGACATGAGTCAGATGCTACCAAAGTACAGATTTGGCTCCGTATTAACAATATAAACAGCTTTGCCGAGGAAGCTATCAAACATCAGCTGAGTGATCTATTCTCAGCCTGGAGATGCTTGTAAAATCTATGAAGGGAAGACAATTGGACAGACTAGACTCATCATTTCAATAGAGGGGGAGCTTCTCATTCATATTAAAGATGAGATGAGGTTAAAGAGCGATGGGTGAGTGCTACTCAGCTGAAGAGGGATGAAATTATTTCTTCTCTTCATATGCTTTTTGTTAAGGTTGGTCATCACCTGACTGAAACCTCATGATCTGCTATTGATATTAAGAATACAATAACCATCTCAGAAACCATCCATGAAACTGTTCATCATTCTGCACAGTATTAACCCTTTACCCACACAGACCCAGTGCTACTTTTGTGGTGCTTCCCAAATTAATTTTTCTCTCTGGTCAACCTTTCTTAAGGGATTTATCCCCATTTATTATAATACTATCTTCTGTATTTTGCATTTTTCCCTGTAAATCATGTATTTTCTTGTATTTACAATACTAGTAGCTTTGTACCCTATGATAGCGCCCTCCCGTGGTGCAACAGTGGCATTGCACCCGTATGCCCTCCAATGCTGCAACACGCGTCTGACAAAGACGCGCTGAACGGACACTGGACTCGAGGCGGGGCCGAAACATGCATTATATAGTAGGATTCAATTTAGATGTTCTATATATTCATGGAAAGTCAGAGTTAATTCAAAGGTTATTATATCAAAACAGAGAAAATGGAAGAAAAAGCGACTTTTTCAGTAAAGATATCAATAACTAAACATCAGTGTCTCTATCCACTGTCATTGATCAAACTCCATAAGTTTTACTGATGAATTAATGTTGTAGAACAGAGGTGTCAAACTCCAGCCCTCGAGGGTCAATATCCTGCATGTTTCAGATATTTCCCTCTTCCAGCACACCTGATTCTATTAATGATCAGCTCATCATCATGCTCTGCAGAAGCCTGATAATGATGTAATGACTTCCAGGTGTGAGGTCCGGAGTTTGACACCCCTGTTGTAGAAGATGACTGTGTTTCCACAATCACTATGGAGCCTCTGAACGTCCAAATGGGTCATATCTGATGACCATGAAAAGATGAAAAACTGCATTTTACACCAAATATTTACACGTATTGATAGGATTAGTGGATCAACAGGTATTAAACATTTACATCAGTAGATGCCTTTGGAGGTTTGGGTCTTTATGGATTAAAAACTTAAAATTTTATATGTAGCGGCGCCCAAATCAATGTTTCTCTACATTTAAACTTTAACTGATGTATCATCATTTACTGTCATATTATCATCATCATCTGCATTTTTTAGTGAAAATCAGGTATTGTATTATATTTATTTTACTGCTCATGTAGATGTTCACAAAGGCAGAAAAAATGAAGAAAAAGTGACTTTTCAGCAAAATATCATTAATGGAACATTAAAAACAACATTCTTCAACCACTGTTATTGATCCAACGCCATGGGTTTTACTGGTGAATCAAAGTTGGAGCCTCCGGATCATTTCTAATGACAATAAAAAGCTGAGACACTGCATCTTACCTGAATTATTTTCATGCTTGTTACTAAATATTTCATCCCTTTGTAGATCCACTGTGATCTGTAAGTTGTAACACACATGTATAAATGATAAACTGAGGCATAATATTGTTAACATTGCACTTATTTTTCTAAACTTTAGGTTGTTCGTGTTATTTGTATTTTTCAAAGGACAGTTTGTAGATGTAAACATGTTAATAATTTTACTTTTTTTACGCTAAAACAGAAATTAAAATACCTTCATTAACATGACTTCCTGATGAAGTCTTGAAGCCGAAATGCGTAGAAGTGTTTTTTTGGGTCTAGATATGACCGTGCCATGTTAATAAAGGCATTTTAATGTTTAAAGAGAGTGCCTTGGATTTCTCTTCCAGTTTGATATTTACCTTATGAATCCCTTTTTCCAAAGAGCACCTTGAACAAACTATTTTTTGGTCCGCGAAGCATTCCTTCCCATGAATTTTTTGAAATTATGTTATTATTTAACTGGTTCAGTCGATCAAATTGAGCTTTAAGTGGCCCCTGAACTGAACTGCATTTGACACCCCTGCCCTAAAGGGTTAAACAATTATTAATAGTACAATGATCCTTAAAGGGATAAAAAATGGGGGTTATTTTGGCTATATTATTAAGATTTTGGATTTAACTTCTACCCTTTGAACAGAAATAAGGAAGCTGCACATCTCCTTTTTGAATAAAAGAAATAAGAAGGAAAATGGGGGATAAGTAAGAGAAGGAATAAATAAACCATAAATAAGAGAGGACAGCATGCACACACAGCTGACCTTCTCCAAATGGGTTACGTTATGTTTTCAATATGTTTGATAAGCAAATGTAAACTGTATCATAGCTTCTACTGCTGCAATCCTTGCTACCAACAATATCTCTGTTATATTTTGCCATATTTATATTCAAACATAAGTTCAAACATTCAAACATACGTCACCAGTGCCAAATACAGCCTCATATCAAACCACGGTGAAGGTTTCAAGGGAAAACGGAGAAAAAACGAGAAATTAGGGATAAGACTGATCATCCTGTCATGTGAAAATCTGCAATTTAAACTCCCCAATTAGCCTCTCCCCATCACCTTGATTTGATTAGCCCACTGCTCTCTACCTGCTTTGTTGTGATGAGCTCTCCTCAGATATCTGCAGGCGGCTACACTGTGATTAGATGTGCTTAGTCATTCGCTAAGTGACAAGCAGCGCGCACACACATGTACAGGCAAAGACACAGACGCATAAACCATGGGCGCACATATGAGCACGAAAAAATGACAATTAGTTTCATCTTTAACATGTAACTGCAGCGTAAGTGTGCAGAAAATAGTCCTTTAAAAGACCATAATACAGTTTGAGTCTCTAATATGGTACAACTCTAAGCTTTACATGGCCTCATTGTGGGTTTAAACATTTTAACTACCCTTTTTTTTATATATATATTTTCCAGTTTAAATCGCTTGCATATTGGCCATTTCACATCATTTACATCAGTCCCACCAGCAACATGTTTGACTACACTGAATAATAAATTCTCCCCTCTTTGCAGCAAAAGGAGTTACGAGGCTGAAAAACGGTTCAGCGTATTTCCTGCAAGAAAAAAATGAACGAAGATAGGCCTACGTGATCAAAGTAACAATTTTGATCCGCAGTATCTGCTCGGATACTGATGCCATCAGTTCACAGAGAGCTGTGGAAAGGTTCAGTGAGCCATGATTCATGTTCTTGCTCACCAATGAATATCTTTGCCTTTTGAAATTGCCTAATAAATATGCACTGGACTGCATGACTGGAATTTTATAGTCTGTTAAGGGGACGGGAAAGGCACAATGGCATAAAATAAGTCATCACCTGGCATCTGATGTAAAGCTGCTATTTCATTTTAACAAACAATGTTATTAAATCAATTCTAAATACAAACATTTCTAGCAGCACACGGCCTTTGGACAAACGTCTTCTTACGTCAAGCTGAAAGTTCTCTCCAAAGCATTTTGGGGGCCATTATATATTATTTTATTATAATTTCTGCCATATAGTATTACTTGAATAGAAAATAAACATGCACATTCAGGGACAATCTTCCAGTATGCAGCTATGTAGCGCTGCATTATGTAATAATGGTGCAATATGGAATAATGTGATAATTTTTCACCTCATTATGTAATAACATGCCACAATTTTGAAGGCATTGTCCAATCAAATTTGCTGCATTTTTTAATAACTGTCTTCCAAATTCTAGTGCACCAGTAATTTTCTTGTCAGTAATACTTTTTTTTTCTTCTTCTTCTACTTAATTACTTAATTAATGCATCTTTTGTTTCTATGGTTTGCAAACACATTCTCCATTTTAATGAATATAGCTACATTTGATTTAGGTTTGCCCAATGAAACATCCAACTATTTTTTTTTTTTTTTTTTAAATGAATCCTAATTAAGCTGGAATGCTTAATGTTCTGTTGGTATGATGGTTTTTCAAATCAAGGCATCCGTTTTGATGGTTTATTAAAGAAAGTACAACACCCGCATTTTGTAATAACTGTTGCAACATGTAATAAGTTACAAAATGCGGCAAAATTTATACAAAATGCGTTCAAGAATTTTATTACAAAATGCGACGTGTTATTATAAAATGCTGCATTATTACATAATGAGGTGAAAAATTATTACATATTACATTATATTACATATATTATTACATTCAAAGATGTATGTATGTATGTATGAATGTATTTTTTTTTTTACTTTTCTGGTATGTCAGTGTAGGTGTGTATGTATGTATATATGTATGTGTATGTGAAGATGATGAATGAGGTTAACTGATCCAAGGGGCTTGATTTTTCATATATTATGCTGATCCGAAGCTACACGACAGACTGTTTTGTGGAGAAGGGGTTGGATTAAATAGGTTATACTTCCTCAACGCTCCTTTTCGAATGTGCAAATGAAGTCATACTTTGTTTTCATGTATATGTATAGGTTTTTGTTTTTTGTTTGTTTTGTTTTCTTATGATCTGTTTCATTTGTAAAGACTAAATAGGATTACTTTGTTTTGTTGCATATGTGAAATAAACTGAACTAACATAATCCACTGTTATTACATAATGTGGCACTAAAAGCTATGTTTGCAGTTTCCTCTAAATCTGTTTTAAAAGGATGGAACAGAAAATGAAAAAGGGAGTTCAGAGCTGACAGTGTTTATTTGTACATAAAAATCCTTTTTTTTGGTCCCTCCTCAGGACCAGTTTTTAGTATTTTAGATATTCCATCACAGCATTAAAATAGCAACAGCAGTTTGAAAAACAACTTAAAACCTGCAGAAAATAATTTCTATGAATTTTAAAAAATAATCTAATATTTGCTCATGTCCTCTTATAATTGAATATATATTAAATTTGCACCATTTTGTAGGATTTTTTTCAGACAAGCAAGGGAAAGCACAACAATATTATAGTGTGTATACAGCTGGAAAAAGTGGTATTGATTTTTGGGGGAAGTGTCATGTATTGATCCCATTCATTACATGTAGTAAACACAGTAAATGTGAATTATTAGGTGTGAGGGGAATGGATACCAGATTGACATATGATCAATATTTTCTCTATTTAGTGATCTCGCATCAACCGTAAGGAATAACTTCTACACTAACACGGTAATTTATTGTCCTGGGAGTATTTCATTATTGCTCTAAAAGTATATACTCCTATAATTTTATATTAGCAGCAGAAAATGGATGGAAAATGCCATGCTGTAGGCAAACAAAAGTGTCATTTCACCTTCAGATAGTGTAGCGACAGTTTGGAAAACATGTTTACGTGGCTTAAGCGGCCAAATATTTTCCCATTTTCAGTGTTATTTTCAATTATGCCAATGGCCATTCAAATGTAACATACCTTTAACAGTCTGGTACAAGATATAAAATGATAGAAATAAGCTGTCATTAGAATTAGTCTATTATGATTAAAGGACTTGAGTGATATAAACAGGTGATATGAGCACAGAAAGCAGGAGAAATGATATTAAACAGTCATTAGCATCTGGAAAATACTTCATGTATAAAAGCATGCGACTATAGGGCGCTAACATTATATTCAAATATATTTTGCATAGATATATACATTTATTAATTTTAAATACTGTGTGCTTAGAATATGACACAAATAACATGATAGTCAAATATCAATGTATTTGGACTAAATTTAGTTTATGAGAGTTTCTAAAATGAACCCAGAAAACTGTCACTTTCCAAACATTCACACTCATAAAACTCCTCAAAATTTTTGTTCACAATTTTTTTTTTCTCATTTCAAAATACATTTTCCTGAAAATAAAAGTAATTACCTACCCAAAAATATAAGTTTGGTGTAGATTATTGTAATCCCATTTTTTTGACCAGATGTTAACCTTCCCTATAATACAAGAGATGACTTGAAACTAAAGAGTTATTATTTAATAAAATTATGTCTTCGTGTGTAAAATTTGCCCACTCTGTGATGACCTATTGACCATTTCAGAGTGGACACCATAGTTATGTCATTTGCAGCTGCATGTGAAAACCAGTAGAAACAAACGTAAGCTAATGGGTATGATGCACCAAATAAGGAATAAAAATGTTTTGCCTTTGAATGTCAGAATAGGACATCCAAAAGAATCCTCTACCCTAATAACTCAAACAGTTCAGGAGGTACAGTAAGTTTATGACGATGTATGCAAAAATGTGGCGCCAGACATGCAATCATCCATAAAGTGTTAACCACAAGGGCTAATAATGGTGGAACAAGTATTAAGATCCTTCACTTAACTAAACTAAAAGCACACTGAAAAAATACTCCACTGCAAATACAGGGTGTACATCCAAATTACATAAAAGTATAGGATTTTAATGAATGAAGCCGTCATCTCTGCCTGTATGTCCATGCTGTGATTGATTGAAAAAAAAAAAAAAAAAAAAAAAAGAATTCCACAAGAGCAGGTTTTAAATGTTAACTGAACCAAAACCATATGTGCACAACAATCAGTACAATGATGTTAACATAATAAATGAAAGATGACAGAGAAAAGTAAAAAACTGTGCTACTCAACTTTCATATTTAAGGTTCTACTATAAATTACTGATTTATAGAAAATGTCTGGAAGCAAGGAAATAATATACAGTTACCAACAAATACCAACAAATCTTCCATCCCTGATAAATAAATGAAATTTCATATGTGCAAATCATAAACCCATCCTCAAGTCAACATTATAATTATGTACATTAATGTTTTTAGTATCGGTTTCCTGATGAAATTTTAATCTGTGAAGCTTATTTAGGTTCGTACAAAAACATATGCAAGTAATAAAAGGAAAATAAAGTATAAAAAGTAAAAGCAGTTATTGTAAAATGCTCGTTGGCTGCGTTTTATTATGTATGACGTTTTGGATTAATTTTACTGATGTAGATGTTTAAGGATCTCATTTTACTGTACAGTTTAATCCGCTGCAATGCATCATATTCAATAAATCATGTGTTTGTGTTTTTTCTGCTGTGAGAATTACACATCTCTAAAAGGTCTTGTGAAAAATAGCCTTGTTTTTCATGCATTTTATGGTTAATACAATATTTGTTAAGTTGTCTATTTAGTTTAAGGAGGAAAATCATAGAATCAATCCTGAATAAACGCTTAATCCTTAAATTTGTTACAGTGTGTTTGCAGCATCACCTCCTGTGAGAAGAGCCTATCTCTAAAAATGTTCCTGAGCTCAGAAAAGCTTTGTGACAATGCATTTTCCTGCTGAATGAAGGAGGTTTTTAAAGAGGTTATTTAATTCAAGAGGAAGGTGAATCTTCAACCCATAAACCTTCAGTTCCAACACATTTGGAAATACATGATTCTCACCGGACAAGAAAAAAGATGAAGTGTAATCTGAATTGATACTGAAGCTGCAACTGTAGAGGACTAACAAGCTCCAAAAATGGATTTATGCGTACTTCAAATTTGTACAAATACAGTAGTGGAGTAAATGTCATCGGGTAAATTCACCACTGAGGGAAAAGGGTCAGGGAGAGTTTCCACTGAGGGACAACTGTTTAGTATAAGAATACTTTAGGGTCTTGAGTCATGCTTCACGGTATGGTACGGTACAGATGCAGAGGCCAGCCGAAGCCTGGCTGTGCACCGAAACATAACTGTGAGCTGATGGAGAACCTTAAGGCTCATTTAAGTAAGAAAGTAAGTGAATTTTATTTATAGAGCACTTTTCACAGACAGAGTCACAAAGTGCTTTATCAATTCAAATCAGAATCAAATCCAGTTTACAGAGACCCAACAGAATCCTTCAGGAGCAAACACTTGTGACTGGTGACAGTGGCGAGGAAAAACTTCCCTTTAACGGGCAGAAACCTCGAGCAGACCCAGACTCCTGAAGGATGGCTGTCTGCCTTGACCAGTTGGGGTTAAAGAGAGAGAGTAAAGGAGGAGAAAAGAGAGAGCAATAGAGATATAGAGAGACTGGGGGAGAGAGGGGGCGGGGGGGACACATGGAGTACTTTATGATGAATACATTGTGGTGGCCCTGGGTCAGGTGGGAGACTAAAAAGCCTTTTTGAACAGGAGGGTTTTGAGGTGTTTCTTAAAGCTCTCCACAGAGTCCATGGACCGTAGGTGTAGAGGCAGGTCATTCCATAGACGTGGTGCCACAGCTTTAAAAGACCTGTCACCGCGTGTGCTAAAACAGGTCCGTGGAACCATCAGCAGGTGCTGTCCTGAAGACCTCAAGCTACGAGTCGAGCTGTAGGGCTGGATCAGGGAAGCAATGTATGCAGGGGCCTGGCCATGTAGGGCCCGGAAAGTTAGCACAAGAATTTTGAAATGGAAACGATATAGAACAGGGAGCCAGTGGAGATATTTAAGGATGGGAGTGATGTGGGTTCTCCTGTTTGTGCGGGTCAGGAGCCTGGCAGCAGAGTTCTGGACAAACTGTAGACGGGCCAGCTCCTTCTTGTTTAACCATGTGAACAGGCTGTTACAGTAGTCTAAGCGAGAAGACACAAAAGCGTGAACGATCATCTCGAGCTCATTGATGGACACCATAGATCTGAGTTTGGAGATGTTGCAGAGTTGGAAGAAACAGTTTTTCACTAGGTGTTTGGAGTAGAATTCTAAAGACATGTCCTGGTCAAAGATGACACCCAGATTCCTCAGTTTGGTCTTTACCGAGGAACTCAGGTCTCCAAGGTGATGTTTGATCCCTGGGGTTGCACTGTCCGGGGCAATAATGAGGGTCTCTGTTTTGCTGGAGTTCAGCTGGAGGCTGTTATCATTTAGCCACTGCTTCAGCTCTGACAAGCAGTTGATTAAGGAACTCAGTTTGTGGGGCTCAGAGGAGTTAAAGGAGCCGTATATCTGGATGTCATCTGCGAATAGATGATAGGAGACATCACTATACTGTCGGATAATGTGGCCGAGTGGGAGGACATAGAGTAAGAAAAGCACTGGTCCCAGGACAGAGCCTTGGGGCACACCACACAGTAGATCCGCTGAGTCAGATTGGAAGTTGTTTATTGACACAGTGAAGCTTCTGCCGGTCAGGTAAGAGGAGAACCAGTCTAGCACAGGACCTGACATCCCTACCAGGTCCCTCAGTCTCTCAATCATTAGTTATCATTATTTATGTTCCTTTACGTATGTAAATAGGTTTGTGAGTTTCTAACATTGTCATGCGTCACTGCCTTCATACTTCCATGCCTCCCGTACGTCGGAATGAGCGTTTCTTAATCAGTCCACCAGAGGGCACCACTCTTAATTACCATACTGGCCAAATACCATGAAGAAGAGTAAAGTTTTATGAGAAGGAGAAGAAGGTCAATAATAACAAACATGGTGACGACAGAGGAGGTTTTCCAAATGTGGATACTAATGTTAATATTGAGAAGGGTAGTTGGAAGTAGAAGGGCTGTGCTCGACGGCGCTCGGCTGCATAATGCCAAGATGGGCTCCATGTCCAGTTCCACCCAATGACAGTAGAATTCAGTAAGTCAGTCGTCTTGTAAAGCTTTAATATAAACTCAAGTTGTCTGGAAATGTCATTTGAAAATGACAAATGAGCCGTACCGCGGTACATACTTGTACCAAACCGTGAGGGGCGTACCGTTCGGTATGACGTGTACCGTTGCACCTCTATTATGTACGGCACAAGAAAAAAAATACTTCCAACAGAAAACCTCACTCAGCACCATGTCAGTCTGGCCTCACATGCCCTCTCTAAGCTCACGTTCCAGCAGCTTTGAGGAATATGGGAGCAGATATGGTGTTAAGTAAACAGCTGGTTAAGTAAACAGGCTGTAGAGCAGCTATTGTCAGATGGGAGAATATTGAAAAACGTGCAATACATTGGAATAGAGAAAAGGTTCCACAAACACACACTTATCTAAAAAAAAAAAAAAAAAAAAAAAAAAAAAAAGATACCTTTAAACACTGCATATACACACAATCTGCATCCTATTTCCCCTCCTCCTCCTTTGTCCACACAGTTTTTCCTGAGCAGATGCCTGCTGACAGGTTTGAATTCAGGTTGGTGAGAAGGTAAGTCAACACCCTGCTCGCTTGTCAACAGCAGCGAATCTCCTCACCTTAACATCACCTTCTGTGTGTGTGAGAGATTCACTGTGCATCAGATTCAGCCTGATCCACACAAACACACACTGCACCGGAGGTACAGGCTCCAGAGGTGTATGACATACGCCCACGGTACGCTTATTTTCCCCTTTTTCCTCTTCGTCCTCGCGAATCAGTAACTAGAAACAGCAGAGAGGAAGCCACATAACCACCAATTAATTAAGGAATATTTCAGGGAGGGGCTGGAGAAAGTGAAAGAGAGGTAGATGAAGTAGATGAATGGCTCCCTGTAGGCAAGAAGCATCACTTCTCATCCTAATTACTCTTCAAGCACTGACCCAGTATCCGCTCTCATGTTCCGCCTTCATTTTACGCTCCAAACTCTAAAAATGACCCTGCGTTGGCTAAAAGTCTGGTATAAAATTAGGAGTTTAAAAAAAAATCTTCTCAAATCTCCATTAATTTTAAGTGGGGCTTGATACTTTGCATCCCAAAGCTTTATAAGCGGCGATTCCGGGACTTAATTTGCATTTCCCTCCCCCCCACTGTACTCGAGGATGATTGATGACTCATCCAGTAAAGACTAATTGGACCTTATTTCAGGGCATACATATTTCATAAAACAGCAACCTTTTATGTAATGGCAAATGTTGCTCATCAGCAGCTCGGCAAAAAACCAATGTCTGAATGGACATGGCAAACCATCACTTCACTGAAAATACAGCTTATATTAAACGGACTTGTGGGATCATCATGTTTCTTCATGCAGGAGGATTCATAATTATTATTTTGTGAAAAAGGCAGTGTGTTATTCTGATTTAATTATTTTTAATCACGGCTGACTCCGACTACTCTGTATAAAAAAGCCCTGTTTCCTTTTTCTTTTTTTTCTTTTTTTGCCATTTTTGTTTCTCATTAAAAAATTTGTCTGATTTTAAGGAAATATATCAAAATTTGCCTTAAGCTTTTCCAAGTAACACTGAACTAGATTAAACCAGCAACAAGTTAAAACAATTATTTTCATAATATCTAAACAGAGGAACAAGATGTTTTTTTCTTATTTTAGCTTAAAGGGGTCAGTGCTGCATATCCACAGACTGCATTACTCACTAATAAAGTATGAAGCTCATTATTTACACACATCTGTTTTATGGTATTGTCAACTTCTGTTCTTCAGACTAACTCTCAGAGCTGGTTATTTTGACAGTTGGTCAAAATAAAAGTCTTATAATCTTCACATTCTGCATCAGCTGATAGTTTACATTATAGCTCTGTTAGCATAGCTCTGTTTTTAGACAAAACAGCCACAGAAAAACCATAAATCACTTCCGTTTTGTGTTTGGTTTGTGTCGTCAATAGCTGCATTAAAGATCTCATTGGAATCATCCAAACAAGGTCAAAACTGTCACAAGTTACTTTTACACAGAGATCCCAGAAAAAAAGGTGAGATGGTGATCCACCTTTTTTCCACCATTGACTGATTTCCACAGCCAAGGCAAAGGAGTAACAGAGGTGAGACAGGCTGGACTTTCACACAGTGGACCTGTGTTCCAGAATCAAAGGGGCAGTGACACAACACAGCGTATAGTGTGATGTATCACTTTTGGAAATACCCCTAGCATAGCGGTGTTGCTAACCTCTCTGGAGTTGGCCTGTCTTTCACCGTTCCACAAATGTTAGCATGAATAGAGCCCAGCACCCAAAGTGACAACAGCTCACAGATCTCGGCGTCTCCCACTTTGACATCTTTCTGGTCGCGTTGGTATGTTTGTTTTACTGTTCACGGCATGCACAATAAGTCATCAAAACAACATCTTAGTTGCAGAATGAGAGGTGTTCCTTTTACATAGCGTTCCGGAATCATGATTCCACCTTTGTCACAGCTCTGTTACTACCTCCAGAGGTGTTACAGACTCCCGCAATAAAGGTGGGACCAAATCATCCCAAAATTTCATTTACACAGACTTCGTTCCGAAATTAAAGTGAAATATTCCCGTAACAGAAGTGCTGTGTACAAGGGGCTACAGTTTAGTCTGAACTGTGGATCAGCAAACGAACTTACCAGTGTGTCCAGTGGGGAAAGTACAACAGTACCCATAGCTTTTATCACCGCGTCAAACAACATAAAATTAATGTGGGAATAAAAGTGTCTTAGTGGCTCTCATCCCATCTCGCCACTTTCTGATACATTGTTCAAAAACATTGTGGTGTTAGTTTTCCTCACCATTGGAGACCAGCAGAGTGACTCACAACTTCCTCTAGTGGCCACATAGATTCCCCAGCCCATTAGTGTAAATACATTTTTTGTATGTGTCATATTTCTATATTCTAAATATTATAACATAATAGATACAATGGAACATTTGAAATGCTAATGGTATTTTTAGGACATTTTTTTAATATTTAAAAGCAGGAATACTATATATAAACACTTTAAATATGACATTTCTTTTCTCTACCTCCATTGTTGTCGGTCAGGTGTTTGGCTAGATTTCTTAAAACCAGAGTAAAAGTCAAACAAACTTGCTTACCTCACTGGAAAATAGTTTTGCTTAAAACAAGACAATTCAATACTTTTGCAATTTGCCAAACATTGCCATTTTGGCAATGTTTTTGTAATGATTAACAGAAGCTACAGCTCAGCTAGTACAAAACATTTATATTTCTTAGAGACATTCTAAAATCCTCCCTACAGTAAGACCCATCTCAATACTTGCCAAACTTTCCAAATCTTTATTTTCCGTTTTGTGTGCTTCGTTTTCATCGGGTAGTGCTGTTGTTGTTGTTATTGCTGCTGGATGTGGATGCCTGGTGCAGACAGCTCTCAGTGGGCTGCTGTAGGTCGGATACATTGGAACAAACATAGATACACACTCACCACAGTGGAGATGGTGGTTTTCTGGAAATCACAGCAATGATGATTTACTAATGTTAAAACACTACAAGCAAACAAATACTATGGAGTCAACATGGACTTTAAAATCCTCTACTCCTCATGGTCATTGTGCATCTCCTGGACACATTTTCACTGTGACTCACCTGCACTGTGTGTAGTATGTTCAAATCTATAGATATGTCAGGTGTAGTATCATCCATCTACTGTTCTCTCATTAAATCTGCTTTCATGTTGCATTCTATCATTGGCTCTCCTATGTTTCTTTCACCATCTACATTTATCTTTCACCTCTCTCTCTCTCTCATATATATATATATATATATATATATATATATATATATATATATATATATATATATATTTCTGTGTATTTCTTTATTTCTTTTTCTCCCCAAACCCCCATCTCCAACCTGCACCAAGAACTCATTTATCAAAGTCAACAGAAGATGTTGGTCTCCAGCAGCTCCTGCAGCACCTCCAGCCACTTTAGATTGATGCAAATTTTACAATAGGGTTTTAAATGCATTATATAATCATCATATTTATCCCTCACATTCCCAAAGCCACATTTTACAACTTATATGAAATGAGAAAAAAGCAACTACAACAAAACTGATAACTAGTGTAATAACAGCTTAGCTATCTTCATTTTACACCAAACTGACTTATATGTGAAAGTAAGATGCACAGTGTAATTTAACCTCATACATCCTATTTAATCAAGTAATGAAACTTTACCAGTGAATGAGAAAATGAGTGCTTCTGTTTACATACATTAATATTGGTCCTGTCTATTGTAAACCACCTTGACCCAGTCTTGAAATGAGATTTCACCATAAAACTATTGTATGACTTTGTTGTGCAATGCTTAAAGGTGGGGTAGGAGGTTTTCCTGGAGCATTTTTTTACTATATTGCTTAAAATCCCCTTCACACCCCAACTGCAACCAATTAATTAAATGCTCTAACACAAAAATAAAAAGATTTAGTCACCTGTGGAACAGACAGGACTGAAAAAACACCATCCAATCATTTTAACCGGCCCATTGAAAGGATTGGATGGTGACATGTCTATCAAACTCAACTGCCATTTGTCCCTCCCCCCTCTGCAAGTACAGTCCTGTACTCTGGAGGCGTGGCTTTGGGGTGGAAGTCTGAAGAAAGGGGTTTGGACTTTTGAATTGTGTATTTTCAAAATGTAGCTTGCTCGAACCGTTTTTCCAGGATCTCCTACCCTACCTTTAATGAAGCTTACCATCGCTAAACTAGCATTTAGCATCAGCTCCTTTACTTCTGCCCTTTTTGTCCAAATATTGTCACTTTGGACTCCAAAAAGCTGGCATGGTGACATCTTAAACACAGACATCCAGTTTCAAAACAAAAAAAACAAATGTGTGATGCCATGATTCTGCTGTCCACCAATTCTCAATCAATCAAATTTTATTTATATAGCGCCAAATCATAACAAAAGTTATCTCATGACACTTTACATATAGAGCCGGTCAAAATCAGACTCTCAAGCCAATTTACAGAACCCAACAGAATCCTCCAGGAGCAAACACTTGTACAATTCTTTGTTCTTTTTGGTTTCATACTAACTTTGCAGTGCATTTTAGGACTTTTGGTGTCATATGCATGTCCATTCATCATTTATGTTCCTTGTTTCCTTGTACTTGACATGTGATTGACTTAACAGGTGTACATCTGATGCTGGAATGTTGTTGATTCAGCTCATTTTTAATTTTTCCAGTATGTTTGCTTCTTTCTTTATGGTAATAACGTTGTCCAAACCACCCAAAAATGTTGTGTTTCCATTTTGTACATGAACTAAACCATGGCTCAGCTTAATTCCACTGAAACCACCTTTTTTTAGTCCAGCTGTTTGAGCCACACCATGACTGAAGATGTTAAATGGATCTGGGCAAAATGAAGCAGGTGTGAAAAGTAGCCTTCGTTGGATGTGGTCACTCTACGTTTGGATATTTTCAGGATGTTGATATTGGCACCTGAGCTTTTTCCTTGATCTCACATGCGTAAAAATGGAAAGATTTTACACCATTAAATTATTACATCCTACGCCTCAATACAGTCTTATTTCTCTATTTGTTTAACATATTGATTCTTCTAATTATTTAGAAGCCAGTGCTGCATTTCCTCACTCCTTCCACATCACAACACAAACATTTCAATGTGCAGTGATTTAAACTGTGTGGAACAAAGAGCAGTGAACAATGACCGACTCTGAGGTCTGATACAGAAATCAATACAGCAGGTTCATCAGATTCTACTGTATCAATAAACCATGTCATATAGACAATCACTCACCGCAGCAGTGAATATCTAATTTATTTAGACTGTCATGGTGTTGTATACTTTTAGTTTTTGTTGTTTTTAACAGAACTTCATGGTTTTTATCATCTTCTCAGCTGTTCAATCATGAGTTGGATCTGTATGGAGCCCAAAAAATGTTGCACCACTTAGAGATAAACCCCAAGCTCTTCATTCTAGAGGTGAATATGGGGTCAACAATGAGTTCTCCAGTGTTGGGGGTCAATGATAGTTCCACTTTTCAGCTTTGCATCACTTTGGACTGCACTACATTTTCCTTTCAGGTGTTGAAAGCAGTGACAGGCCATATATTTCACACTTCAGTGCTGTTCTACCTGACTTAATCCACTTTTTAATCTATACCATCAATACTATACAAAAAATACAATATAACAGGGCGTTACATCACACACAGGTATCTCACAGTGAGAATTAAAGCTGTTACTAAAGCAAGAAACCCAATGAATATAACTCAGCAGGTCTCCTTTCACTACAGCCACAGCTGCACCACGTACGACTTCAAGCATAATCATCAATATTTACTTAATAAAATGACAAAAACATAAAATGACATAATAAAATACATTATACTCTCCAAAACTACTGCATATTTTTAATATGTCCTTCACCAAACCCATTTTTTCTCCTCTATCAGCCACTCTGGATTGAAAACAGCTATTAAATCTATACCAATATACATTTTGGCTCATGCAAGTTGCTACAGATGCAGTTTATAGCCAAGCTTGCTCTGACTATTATGCTCTTCTACCATCCAATCAAATGATGTGAAAATGCCAGCATTATCGTTTACCTGCTGGATCACCACTCTGTGGCCAACATGAAATCTTACTGATTGATGAAACAGGCTCTTTACCATTTATCTGTAGCTCCAGAGGCTGAACTGGTGATTCTGAAGGCCTATAGACCTGTTTTATTTACCTGAGAACACATGATGGTGAAATATGATCGGACAAATGCTCTAATATACACGTACATAACTGGAAGCAGCACGAAAGGCTACGAAAAATAAAGAGAATAAAATATTGGGTATAATTAAGTACATCTCTGTGGAACAAATGCAAAAAAAATGCTGGGTCTAAATGTAGGTCAGTGATTCTTTAGGCCATAAGAGGAGGCCTTGATGGCCCTGATGGCTCACCATTGATTTATAGCCATTTGAATTTTGATAACCAGGATGTATAGATACAACACTCCAGTTGTCTAATTTGGAATCAGTGTACCTGATTTGTTAAATACCTGGTATTTTCCTCTTTTTGACCATTGTTACATCTACGATAAGTACTGTACAGCCGATTCCAATTACCTCCTGCATATTGTTGTCTAAATATGATGTTACTATGCAGTTGGAATGTAACAGAACATTTGAAGAGGCTTTTTTGTGTTGAATTATTACACTATGAGGACAGACATCTCACTCAGTTCAGTCTTGGATTATGCAAAAATTGGGGTAAATCTAGTTAAAATCAAGGAAACTCAACGGAAAGTCCCAATATGCTTGAAAAAGACTACATGGATTTCATTTTTGTCTTTCCGACACAGCTCAATACAGAACTGAGGCCCCACAGGGGAAAAGAGTCATTTTGTCTTGGCTGGCGAGCTTCAAGACACCAGGCTTTTGTCTCTGCAAAACAATCATGAAGCGCAAGCAAAAATAATTTAAATGCTTCCATAGGAGCTGTGTCAGGTACACAGAGCATGAAGGCCATTTCCACAACATAAATTCCTCTCTGTACGTGCAGTCGTTATATTTTCATGCTTCTCAGTGTGGTAATTGGATGGAAAAAGTAACATAAGCTTTATACAGACATGCAGACTCTACTGACAAGTGATGAAGACCATTAAACCGTAATGCAGGAGAAATCACTACGATACTCCTTCCTACAGAGTCTGGCCTTATCCATATGGAACATTACAAACACTAGATTCAGCAGCAAGACAAACAATGGAACACGAAAAGCACAAATGCAGTCACTAATATGGGTTATTTTTGATTTCTTATTACCAAAATTTCCCGTTGTTAAAAGGGGTTACATGTAGTGTTGATATTGCAATCTCTCCACAATAGGAGGGCGGTCTTGCACCTGAACACACCTGTGACTAATAAAACCACCCATGAATCAACGCTACAAATCCATGGACTGTATCACTCACTGAATAAAGCATAACACTCATTGTTTACACATATTTATATTATGATATCAAGTTTTCTTCTTCAAACTAAACCTCAGTCAGTTATTTTGACGATCAAAATAACACTGTCTTATAATCTTCATGTTCTGTATCAGCCGGATGCATCACTGGATGTTAGGAAAAATAATTTGATCAGCTAAACAAAAAAAACAAACAAAAAAAAAAAACAGACAAAATCAAATTGTAATTAATCACTGAAGGATTTCCATGTGATTGTGAGCTGTAATTAACTCTGCTTTTGTCTTTTTGCTGCATAACATGGGCTTTTACAGACTGCATGTCTTGTACGTCCAGACAGTAAAACCACATGAGGCAAATTTATGATTCTGAACTATATAAATGCAACTGACTTGAAAAGTTGACTTGTCTACTAATAGATGTGTGCATGTTGTGCCTGCTGATAGACAATACGAACACACACTGTCTGTGTCCTCTCCAGACGGACAGACGTCCTCCCTGCAGCTTCCAGACGGACACCATCAGGGCTCCATGCAAAACCCATCTCTCTCACAGTTCATCTATCATGATAAAACACTCCAGGGGGTGATGTCTACATTCACACGGCCATGAATTCATTCCTTTTAGTCGGAGGAAGATTGCTTTTGGAATTGACTCATTTTCTTGCCTTGGTCTTTTATTCAGTAGTGGACGATATAAAATGTGATGCTATATTGATTCCCAATAATAGAAGCAGCATGTTCTCTATCCCTAATCACAATGAGGTCAGAAGTCAGCAAAAGGCAATCAGATATCTAATCTAATCTATTATTATCACGATTGAATAAAGACGTAAACTGGCATAAGTGCATTTATTTCAAACTTGAAACTAACCTGCTGGCATAAAATCTGTTAAACCTCCACATGCCGCCCACCCACTTTTGTCCTCATGATGAAAATAAACAACTTGCACAAATTTGCAGAATTCTGTCGATTATCTAGAAATTTGGATCAGCTACTGTCAAACCCATTGAAAAAAAATAAATCTAACCAGTTGCTGTTCAGTTTATTTTGAAATTATTCATGTTGCATAAGAGGTTAAAAAAAAAAAACAGTACTTCATGCCTCATAGTGCAGTGGACTAATGGTGCTACTGGATCCTCATTATAGCTGTTTACAGACAAATGTTGAATGCACCCTCGTAAAATCCACATTAGACTAAGAGCTGAGACGGTTCAACACAGCACTGAAGCATGTGTGCATCTGCATGTGGTCTTTTGAGTCAGTCTTATCTACTTCACAGACAGTTTGTGGTTCAATGTTAGCACAGACTTCCAAAACTCATTTTTACCTTTCAAATGTTCACGGGTGCCATTGAAAGGTAAAGATGAGTTTTGGAAGTCTGTGCTTGTTGAAATTTTGAAGGATAATATGCAGAAATCTGCTCTTAGTCTAAACATTAGGTCGTCGCTGGGTTTTCCAACAAGACAACGACCCAAAACATACACCAAAATTGGTCCAACAGCTCCTGAAGGATCCCAAAACTAAGGTCCTGGAGTGGCCCACACAGAACCCAGACCTCAACCCTATTGAGGATCTGTGGCAGGGGCTCAAAGTGAATGTCCATGCTCGGAAACCACGCAATTTGGACCAGCTGGAACAATTTGCAATGGAAGGATGGGCCAAAATCCCTCAGGAGAGCTGTGCCAACCTAGTAAAGAACTACTCTAAGAGGTTGTCGTCAGTTATTGCTCAGAAAGGGTACACTATTGACTATTAAGGGCCAGGGGGCTAATAAATTTCTCGTTTCAACTCAGTGTATCAATAAAATATCCTAATCAAATTTGGTGGACATTTTGTCTTTGTTATTTTGGAAGCAAATACACTATAAACGCTTGTTGTTAATGGTCAATTCCGTAGAGAAATGAAGAGGTTTGTCAATAGTCGCTTTTCCATTGACCCTCAAATTGCGCAAATATAACTTGCGCATAAAATTTTACCTAATGGAAAAATGGCAATTTTGCCGAAAGTCTCATTGTTCGATTAAAAGTTTTTGCGCTGGCAAGAGGTGGTTTTTCGAGCGTAGTGCAAATGGTATATCACGCAAAACTGCAATGGAAAGACCTTTTTTCGCAACTAGAATCAGGTGAATTAAAAAACAGATGTTGACGTACATAACAAGTGAAGAAGAAAACGAAACATGTATGTGTGGACACACCAGGAAACCCGATCATTTTTTAAATTTAGTACGAGATAGAGGGGTAATATATAATAATAATGAATATATCTGTAAATCGACACCATATTCACGTTCGTTGCCATGTTTATGGAATGACTTCTCGTGTCATCTCGCGATAATAAATAAACAAATCATCGCATTTGTGATTTAACGGAAAAACCGACATTACGCACTTCTGGTTTTTTGACATTTAGTAAATATCGGTAAAGTTTTGTGCCGATGTCCAATGGAAAAGCAACTATTTTCATAAGGGGGGCTTATACAGGGTGGGGAAGCAAAATTTACAATGAACATTTAGTTGTTTTTTCTCAGCAGGCACTACGTCAATTGTTTTGAAACCAAACATATATTGATGTCATAATCATACCTAACACTATTATCCATACCTTTTCACAAACTTTTGCCCATATGAGTAATCAGGAAAGCAAACGTCAAAGAGTGTGTGATTTGCTGAATGCACTCGTCACACCAAAGGAGATTTCAAAAATAGTTGGAGTGTCCATAAAGACTGTTTATAATGGAAAGAAGAGAATGACTATGAGCAAATCTATTACGAGAAAGTCTGGAAGATACTATTAAAGAAGAATGGGAGAAATTGTCACCCGAATATTTGAGGAACACTTGTGCAAGTTTCAGGAAGTGTGTGAAGGCAGTTATTGAGAAAGAAGGAGGACACATAGAATAAAAACATTTTCTATTATGTAAATTTTCTTGTGGCAAATAAATTCTCATGACTTTCAATAAACTAATTGGTCATACACTGTCTTTCAATCCCTGCCTCAAAATATTGTAAATTTTGCTTCCCCACCCTGTAATTTTGGCCTCAACTGTAGATGAACTGAGAATATTATGTATATTACACAAGCAGCCACATTGTGTTTATGTCCCTGCACATCATCATCATTTTCTTTACAAACACATTACTTTTGCTGCATTTACACCTCACGTCCACACTTCTCCACTGTTTTAATCTCCTCAAACCTGAGCACTGTTAGAAACACCCCTATTTGTCGTTCAGAATCTTCAGGGCTGTATTGTAGTGTTAATGGACAAAAACGCTTAAGTTTAGAAATTATAACAAAGCCACCTGCCGTTGCTGCATGATTGGTCCCTACATATCCTTCCTATTCCCACTATTTCCAGAGGTAAACTAGAAGTCGTCCCTCGCTACCATGGATGTATTATGGTACCAGCTGTTGGTTCAATATGGATTTACTGAATTACTGTCCTCGGTGTCTCTGTCAACAGCTGCTGTGCTGCGAAACTCTACATTTCATCACCATTCTGCTCATTACATTCACAGCATATGAGATGATAGTCGAGTCATTTGCAATCCTGTTCTCAGCGGCGTTTAGAGGCTCCCCTCGTCATGTGATATTTGCTTTAGTTATGTTAAAATGTTTAAGTGTTATCTCTGAAACTTTGCTAAAACACTATTGTGGACAAAGATGATTTTTAAGACTCAACAAAAGCACATTAGTGTGGAAGTAGCCTGTGATGAACAACAGAGTAGAGCAGTAGAGTTGTATTGAAATCTTACCAACAAAACTGTCAGTCACATATTCAACCCGCCTACTTATCTGAAAAACACCAGCGATTGGCCAAAAATCTCCATTACAAGGCAGATACTTGAAAGGTAATTACATAAACAGATGAAAATGACATTAATAAAATAGTGCATTGAATTATAAAAGATGATACAAGACATAGCGAAAGCCAAACAGCCTTATAGTCTCTGATTTTGTAAGTTTGTGCATATTTTAGTACGTTTAGTTCATTCTCATTTAATTTTGTGAAAGCCAGTGAAAATGATCCAATCTGAGTTCTTATTCAGGGAGAAGAAAATGATTTAATGTGACAAAAATTTTAAAGATTTGGGATTATGCGTGGTTTTAAAGTCTTCTTCCAAATTTAGAATAAAATTGTCCTTTAAAATATGTGACAAATCTAGAGGCAAAACATTCAAAACCGATACGACCAAATATTCTTTCAGCTTCAAAACAGTAAAATTTAGACGAAACACAAAAATGAAGCGTCAAGAAGAAAGAAAAATATCCTGATAATTATATTTATGGTGATATTGTTTAATATCGCCATAAATATCATTATCAGGATGTGTTTTTCCAATACAATCAATTATTATTTCAGTCTTAACTCATGTATGAGTAAAATCAAAACAAAAATAAAACGTGAAGAAAAAAGAAAAACACATCCTGATAATAATATTTATAGCAACATAAAATTATATCGCAAAAAAATATCATTAGTATTTTATTGCCCAGCCCTATGACAACACACTGAAATAATACTAGATCAAACCAGCTGATGAATCAAGAAGAAAGAAGACAATAAACAGAAGTCGCTTTTCCATGGATGCTCAAATTGCGCGAATATAACTTTCGTATAAAAACGACTCATTTTTGCGCTGAGAGGTGGTTTTTCAGGTGTAGCAAAACTGGCATGTCACACAAAACTGCAATGGAAAGACCTTTTTTTCACAACTACAGTCATGTGAATTTAAAAAAATGGATGTTGATGGATATTACAACAAGCAAAGAAGAAGAGTTTTAAAAGAAACATGGTGCAGTATGTGTGGACACACCAGGAAACTGAATCATTTTTTTTTAATTTAGTATGGGATAGAGGGGTAATATATAATAATAATAATAATAATAAATATATCTGTAAATCAACACCATATTTATGTTCATTGCCATGTTTATGGAATGACTTCTCGTGTCATTTGTAATTTAATTGAAAAACCGACATTACACACTTCTGGTTTTTTTAACATTTAGTAAATATCGGTAAAGCATTGCACAGATGTCCAATGGAAAAGCCACTACTGAAATAACTCACATCTTAACATTAACCCTTTCATGCACAGTGGTCACTACAGTGGACAGTTATTCTCCAACTGTTCTCTTGTATATTCATGGATTTTATTGTTTTACTTGCATATCAACCAACACAGTGGATACTTATGCACCATCCCATAATACACTGCAATTCATACCGCTACTGTAACATTCCTGTTCTTGATAAACCTGATCCGCAGAAACATATTTGAGTGTAAATCAATTGTTAGTTGTTATTAGACTGTAATTAACAGTTGGTTTTTTTTTTTAAGTTGTTGTGTTTTGGTTTTTTTTGCATATTATTTGAGTGAGTAATAACTGCTATTATAGTATGTTAAAATCTGAGAAAACATCAGATTAGCAACATTAAAAAACATTTATTTCATAGTTTTCACACAGTATGGCAGTAAATGCATGTTTCTTTGCTTCAAAAATTAAATGCATGGTGTCCAGCTGAGTGGACATTTTTGTAACTCCATGAAAAATAGGTTCATAAAAAAAAAAAAAAATTCAATCACATCGTTTTTTTCATGCCTAAAGAGGAATAAAAACACTCAGGAAAAAAAATCTTGATTAAGGTTCTCATAATTCGTGCATGAAAGGGTTAACCAATCTACCTTGTCATGTGATATGTGCTTTAGATATATCAAAATGTTATCTCTGAAACTATGCTAAAACGCTAATGTGGACGAAGACCCAGCAAAAGCACGAGTAGAGCAGTAGAGTTGTGTCGAAATCTTACCGCAGATTGGTAAACGAAACTGTCAGTCACATATTCAACCCGCCTACTTCTCTGAAAAACACCTGCAATTGGCCAAAAATCTCCATCACAAGGCAGATTTTCTACAGCCTTTAAACAGAGCCAAGAAGACTGGTTTCCTCTCAGACCACTTGAATTACAACAAACTTAAAGGTATTTACCTCATTTCCGTTGACTGACACCAAAAATCTGTCACTATTAATCTTTTACTGCCAGCTGAAATTAAACACTCCTCGTATAAGTCGCAGGAACCAACAACAGCTAAATCCAAGCGAGCAAGTCACAGCAAAATGCGCTTGAACACAACAGAAAGCTCACAAAACACAGACTGAACTCATCCATCGCAGTGGAGTTCTGCTCTTACCTTTCTGTAGACAATCATGTTGGGGGAGTCGTCGTCTGGATCCACGCTACTCATTGACCTCATCGACAGCAGGGGTCGGGTCGGGGTCGTCTGGATGCCCTCCTTCGGTTCTTCAGACCCTTCATCGGACTCCGTCGTCCCCACAGGACCCGGCGATGGCGGTGGCGGTGGCGGTGGCTGCTGCTGCTCCTCCTCCTCCTCCACCTTCTGCTGCTGCTGCTGCTGAGGCGCCTCAGCCATCACTACAGCCTCCCCTTCAATCTCTTCCTCTGGACTTATCCTCTTCTTTATCTCTTCTTCTTTATGTCCCGGTGTGCACTTTCTTCAACGTCTCAAAGCTGCTGTAGGGAGAAACAGAGATGAATTAGACGGTACAAGTCACCGCTGGGCCCCATTCCCCCGTCGCTCCGTCTTTTTTTTTTTTTTTTTCTCGTCTCGTGTCAGCAGGAACACGATGGATGCAATGAAGGAGTCATAAATTCTCAGTTTTCTCTGTTATCTGTTCTCTGCAATTCCTCCTCATCTGTCGTCACATGAGACTGGAGTTACAAAAGAACAGAGGACATTGTGTTTAAGATTTTCCCATTTTGTCCCTGCAGATTTTCTTTTCTGCAGCTCCCATACAACATACAACACATGGATAGACTGTTAAAAGCCTTTTTTTTTTTACCAGTGTAGATACTCATTATTTAGCTTGTAAAGAGAAAAAATAGACGACATTCAGGATCTAACAAATGGGTGTTATGAGGAAGCATTCATAGATGGATAGACCATCATTACCCTGCCCCCCAAAGGTGGTTTATTTCTTTGTTAACACTCCAGCACCAAAACTATTGGTTGAATTCATACCAGTTTGGTTTATAGATTGCCAGTGACCCAGAATAGATGTCATTACATTTTGGGAACAGTAGGTCAAAGTGTCAGTTTTTTATGAATTGGTTTTAATCCTTTTTTTCCCCCATTTTCTTACAATGGGCAGAACTTCACGTCTGTAGCAGCAAAACTACTGGTTGAATTCATACTAATTTGGGTTTATAGATTACCAGTGACCCAGAATAGGTTTCATTACATTTTTGGAAAAGTTGGTCAAAGTGTCAATATTTTATGAATTTTTAAATCTGTTTTTTTCCCCCATTTACTTATAAAGGGGTAAAATTTCAAATGTCTGTAGCAGCAAAACTGTTGTTTTAATTCAAACTAAATTAGGTTTGTAGATTGCCAGTGACCCAAAATAGATGTCATTACATTTTAGGAAAAGTAGGTCAAAGTGTCAATTTTTTATGAATTTTTGAAATCTTTTTTCAACATTTACTTATAATGAGCGAAATTTCAAATGTGTGTATCAGCAAAACTATGGCTTTAATTCATACCAATTTTGGTTTATACATTGTCAGTGACACAGAATAGATGTAATTACATTTTGGGAAAAGTAGGTCAAAGTTAAAATTTTTTAGGAATTTTTTAACCCCCCCCCCCCCCCCCCATTTACTTATAATGGGCAAAATTTCAAATGTCTGTATCAGCAAAACTATGGCTTTAATTCATACCAAATTTGGTTTATGCATCATCAGTGACACAGAATAGATGTAATTACATTTTGGGAAAAGTAGGTCAAAGTTAAAAATTTTTATGAATTTTTTAAATCTTTTTTTCCCCCCCATTTACTTATCACAAGAAAAATTTCACATCTGTATCAGCAAAACTACTGGTTGAATTCATACCAAATTAGGTTTATAGATTGCCACTGACCCATAATAGATCTGGTTACATTTGGGAAAAGTAGGTCAAAGTTCACATTTTTCATGAATTTTTTAATTATTTTTTTTGCCTCCCATTTACTTATAATGAGCGGAATTTCAGATGTCTATAAAAACATCCATTTTGCTTCAATTTACTTCAAACTTGGTACATATATAAAAGCAATTAATATGCTGACATCAGCATATGCATAGACATGATGACATCAGTTGGATCAATGCCAAAATTAGCTACGATATGCGCGAGGGGCGGGATTTGTTGTGACTGGCACCACTTGTTTATGTTTATTTATAAACATGGGTGAATGTTTTCATCATGTTTACCTAAATTACAGCTGATGCTCTCAATCAATGTAAAACTAAATGACATGCTTGACTTTCATAATTTAACACCAAGAATTAGTTCAACAATAAAAAAAAACCCAAAGCTTCCAATTCACTTAAGTGCAACAGCGAGACACACACCGTTCAACAATACAGGGATACATGACGCCTGTCCACACGCCATATCCCATAACTCAGGACTATCCACCATCTATGACAGCTGTCAAAATATGTCAATGTCTTGTCTCAACTCATCTGTTTAACGGACAGATGAGCTGAAGTGTGAGTTCAAGCTACAGAGATGGAAACTACGGGAAGGACGAGTAAAATAAGTTTGTTTGTGCTGCAAAAAAGGACCCTAATATGCAGTACAAAAGGTTAAAAATGTACAACAAGTAAACATTGAAGGAAAAATATAGAATTAGAAACACGAAGAACACATCCTGATAATGGCAATGGCAATATAAAATACTAATCGCCATAAATATCAGTGTTTCATTGCCCAGCCCTATGACAACACTCTGAAATATTACTGGATCGAAACAGCTAATGAATAAAGTAGAAAGAAGATGATAAACTGAGAAATACTCTGTCCAAAACAACATTAACCAAATTACTTAATTACCTCAAAAGAGCTTCTATACTAATTCTCATTTCAATCCTACTTCATATAGTTATAGTCCAGTCATATTTGTTTGTAAATGTGTGCAGCGTCCTTACATTCAACAGGCCTCATTGTTTATTTTACATCAGACATCAATCATGAGTTAATGTAAAAACAAATAAAGTCACTGAACTGAGGCCGATGGAATTTATTTTAGAATCAAAACTTAAGCCTCTGAAGAGTCTTTCTACGGTATACCAAAGCAAAATAAACACCTCTATGAAATTCATTAAATTTAAAGACAGTCAAAAAATATGGAAAAAAATTAAGGTTGTGCACCATTAAGTTAAAGAACAGACTTTAAACTGGGCTAATGTTTAACAAAAACAAACCCCATAAATACATACTTATGCACCGGATTTGTCTCTGGATAGTACGCTGACGTATTTTCCATACAGGTTCCAGTGAATATTCCGTGAAAACACACTACTAAATGCAGGATGTGTGTTCTTTTTCTGGATAAAAACAGTATAACCATGTCCTCTACTGCTGTTCACCCCTGCTGCGACAAGCTCGGTTTGATTTGGGTCTAATCACTTCAATTGGGACCACCTGTGTCTTGTGTTGCAAGTGCTCGTGGTTATTGAAGTTTATAAGTGTAGTTCTCAAGCTACAAATACAAGAATCTGCACCATTCAGGGAAAAAAAGTGAAACAATTGTACAAATTCACAGAATAACCTGAATATATCTTTTATATGTTGTATATATTTCTTGTATCTGTAGCGTAGAATTGACTTTTGTATATTTTAGTATTTCTTTGTAGTTTTAGATATTGTCAATATTTTTCAGTATATACAGTCATGGAAAACATTTTTACACCACCTTTGTTTTCTTCAATTTCTTGTTCATTTTAATGCCTGGTACAACTAAAAGTACATTTGTTTGGACAAATATAATGATAACAACAAAAATAGCTCATAAGAGTTGAATTTCAGAGCTGACATCTAGCCATTTTCCATGTTTTCTTGATAATAACCAAAATCACTTCAGTACTTACATCAAAAGCTATAGCATTGTACTGACAAAAACAGTGTTTTTAGGCTTTCGTGTTTTCTTTTCTGTCTGTTTTAGTCACATGATAGACACAGGAGTTAGTACTTGATTGCATAACCATTGTTTTTGATGACTTTTGATGGTCTAATCATTTTTTCTGCGACTGTATTTCCAGTGTAATTATATGTGATATTTTATACAGTCTTTCTTTTTGCACTTGAAGTGTTTGCTGCTTAACAGAAACAGCACTGCTAAACTGATTTTCATTGTTTCTGTAACAATGACAATAAAGAACTATTCTATTCTATTCTACAAATCTTGGAAAAGTAATGTTAAATTGTACAACACTTTATTACTTTTGTGAAATTGTTCCAAATTTTTTATTGTTAGGTAGAAAATCAAAGTCACTGAAGTTACCATATTTGGTCCGTTACCCGTAAGTGGCAAAAAATAAATAAATAAATCTGGGCTGTCAAAATTAACGCATTAATGTGGATTAATCCACCATCATGATTGATTTAAAATTTTAACCCAATTAACCCATCTGCAGCACAGAATGACTCTGAACTTGTCTGCTAATACATTTGGAACAGTTTGTCCAAGTAGAGTTAGTGTTGCTCATGTGCAAATGGATAGTTGATCCGGTAGTGACAGGCAACAGAACCAACCAATAAAGATGGAAGACACTAAACAGCACGTTGGTCCTCTGGATGGAAATATGAGGACAAAAAAAACAACATGGAACAGTCGACCGACAAAGTATTATAAACATTCTGCAGGAAGGAGTTTTCTTTTCACCAAAGCACTTCCAGCTTCAAATACCACAATGACGCAAAGCATATGTTAGTTGGGGATTCTGCTAGCACTTCAGCTAACGCGTCGCCCAGCCTGTACAAACATGTTAAGTGCATCTACATTCCCTTCTTTCTTTTTATTTTTTTAGCTTTTTATTTTTTAGTTTTCAAAAGAACATTCCCTTCTTTCTTGAGTCTGTTTACTCCTGCAAAATTAAACGTGATTAATATTGATTAAAAATGAGTGATATCAAAATTAATCCACAACAACCCTGTTATTAATCTGACTAAAAATTTTAATCATTTGACAGCACTAAAATAAATAAATAAAAAATGTAAAATGTAAATATAAAAAAATCCAAGAAAAACACATGTAAGATGAAAAGAACATCACTTTTAGAACATTAGACCAACATAAGCTCTGATCCAGACCCCTGTCCACATCTACATTCTCCCTTTGAACATCATTCCTTACATTAGTACCATTACTTCATGGTATCTAACAAAGCAGGTACATTCACTGTTCATGCAGAGGTGGACCTTACAGACCCTGGAGACCACATTGAACCTGAGATTGTTGACTCACTGTCCTCACTGTAATTGCTGCTGGAACTGTCTTGTAATGTATGTGGAAATGACCAAAACTAGTCACTTGCCCAATAAAGGGTTAAAAAAAAAATCCTAGTAAAAGTTTTCTTGTAACTATATCAGATATATCAAACATATTAATTATGATATAGTGAGATTATTGGACTTTAAGGTTATATACCATGACATAATCAATACTTATGCGTATCTGCAAACTGTGCTCCAGTTTTCTGCACAAACTTCTAATGATGTGATTTATAAGTAGAGCATCAGTGTGTGTGTGTGTGTGTGTGTGTGTGTGTGTGTGTGTGTTTACTATTGGCATTTATTGGGTTGTGAAAGATCATGGCAAGGAGGGACATATAGTTTCACATAAATATTTTTGCGTGGGATGGCTTTTTAATGAGAGTTCTTGGTGTTGTTTAAGTCTCTGTTTTTTCCCTCTAGACCCTCTCTAATGCTGGACACACTGTATAAAAAACAATGAAAAAATAGACACAATCCATACAACAGCTGGTCACTTTAACGGAAAGAATAGTCATAGAGGCAGATAATTGCTGGACATGTCATTCCAACCCCTTGGGCTTTAAAATGCAGCTGTAACAACCTCCACCACATGTTCTCCAACCAAAATATTGGAGAAAATGGAGCTGGGATTTACTCAACCACAGGTCAACCACTGATGATAGATGCTAAAAATACCAGCTCAGCTACTCAGCGTTCTAGTTCATACACCAGGTGCTGAACGGGGATGAGTTCAGGCCGGGTTGGTCAAGTTTTTCCACGCCAGGTTCACATTGGATCAAGATTTTTTTGTGCAATGTTGAAACAGGGACCTTTTCTAAAAATATTTGTTGCAGGAGCATCAGGAGCCTGTGGTTGGAGATGTGTTCAGATCCTTAAAGGCGAAGACACACCAAACCGACTGCTGACTGTCGCCAGAAAAGGTAGCCCAACTGATCAGTTGGCTCGCGGTCAAAAAAGTGTGAAGAACACACCAAATCGACTACTGACTTCAGCCTACGTTCTGCGCATGCGCGAGATGTAAAACCAGGAATTTACGGAACATCTCTCTAAACTCAAAGTTCGCTGTTGTCAGTCATTGTTGTCAGCAGAGTGTTGAGTAGTCCAGAAGGGTTGGTGTTGTACTTGTTGAACGGATGGTTGGTAATAAGAAGATACTGGCACTGTCAGCTCTCGGGCTTCTTCTTGTGGAAGAAGAAAGATGTCACAAGTGAAAACTAAGGAGAAGTCGCACTATGCTAACAATGCTAACAGTGTTCACTTCATGGTATGAATGAAGTCCGTAGTCAACAATGACTGGCACTCATTCAGATACAATATGAGCAGTGAATGGTCTGTTATAGAAGCCAGTAATAGTGTGAAGTACCTTGGCATAGCTGTATTCACATGGAAACTTCTCCTTCACTGATTCACGAGTTAAGGCTATCCCTCCACCAATCAGATCGATCCAACTGAACGACAAATAGTGGACGTTTTCTCATGTTGAATTGGTTGAAAAAACTGGCGACGGCATTAACGACAGCTGATCACTGAGAACACACCAACCAGACTCATGTCACCGACCTCACCAGACCGCCCAACGACGTCCAACCGCCGAAAATTGGGTCGGTTTGTCTTCGCCTTAAGTTAACCCTTTAACCCCCGAGACCCCCCCCGAAGTTGACAAAATTTATTCCGATCACAAATAAGGTGGACACTCAGCGCTGAGGACTCAAAGACAATGAGCCCCGAACAGTACAGGAAATGTACATTTATTGTCCCTACAGGCGGGCTCACCCGTACAAATGGGTCGGTCTTTAACTTAGCGTTATCTAAAAAGATCAAACAGATGTGGGGCCTTAACTCTAAGTAAACTTACGCCAACAATAAGTTTACCCTTATCACCTATATTTGACAACACTATGTGTGTGAATGTGTGGGTTCAGACATGTATCTAGAAGAACAGAACCTACTTATCTCTTGTGCAGACAGATGTTTCCTATCTTAACAAGCTTATCCTAATGATAACGTACTTAAACTACAACAGAGTACGACATAAATCCTGGTCACAAAGAACTCACTATTAACATTATTGAAGTAAAACAGATTAAACAAAAGAATCATATGTTAAAACAATAACTACTTAATACTAAAACAATTCATCCTAAAACTTCAATATCTGAAATAAAATATATTTCATGTCCCTGGAGAAGTGGGTTTACTCTCATTTTTTTTTTTTTTTTTTTTAAAGTAGTCCATAAAAATGCCCTTTTAGATACAGTGACATGTCAAACTACTCTATTTAGTTTACCCAAAAATCCATCAGTGGTATTTGCTCACTATTTTAAAATTATCACGACTTGATCAGGAGCAGTTTATAGGTTTTACTGGTCACACAAGCAGCTGCATGGATGTAAATGTATTCAACATGAGGCAAACATAGGATAATGTTAGCCTTTCATAACGTTAACCTACTCACACAGTTTAACTATTGGGACCAAATCTCATCTTCTTTAAATGTGCAGTCATATGGCCAGCAGTTTAAAACAGCGACTTTTTCTGAAACCACCTTAAAACTTACCTCAGAATTATATATTCCATGTAAGTAGGTTCTCTCGATATGTGTCACTCACTTGAAAGACTTTCTGCCTTTCTCGTTCACATTTCCAATAATCGTGCATCTTTCAACGAGACATGCAGTGACCTGTCAATCAACTGGGGTGGCACTGGCATCTGAGGCGGCCAATCAGGTTCCAGAGGTGGCCAACACTAGCTAACAATATTTTCCTCAGCATGACCCGCCCTAATCTGCCTCTGATTGGCTCCTCAGTCCTCATACCTAAAGTTAACCAATCTAATCAGTGAAGGTACCTAGTACTAGCCAATTAGAGGCAGAGTAGGGCGGGTCATGGCTTCACCATCCTGGGGGAAAACATGGGACTCAGATACTACTGAATGGTGCGCATTAGGGGGATTTAGAAGTGGGTATACCCAATGCTGACTGAAAAATAAATAGGTATACACCATATACCCTGGAGTACACCTCTGGATATGACTAAACCAGTAAAAATATATAGATACACAAGATAAAATCTACTAAAATAATAGGATTTCTACTCAATGACTCCAGAAAAGTATAAATCTCTGCAGCTTGAAGCCTGTAGAAACCATTTAGATTCTTCTATTCATGGTAAAATAATGTAGAAATATCATGTACAGCACGTAACTTTAAAAAAAAAAAAAAAAAACCCACTTCCACTGAACTTGTCCTTTACAGCTCACTTGTTTCTGCAGCAGAGCACCCTTAAAGCAAGGTCAGCACCAAAAACTACAGCTGTCAGACAAATGTAGTGGAGTAAAAAGTCCAATGTTTGCCTCTGAGATGGAGAAGGTTGCATAAGTGTGTCAAATTTACACTTGAATACCAAGTAACAGAGACGGCAATAATAGAAGCGTCCTCCTCAGTAGAAGTACAGATACTTGTGTAAGACTCTGGTTAAAGCACGACAACCCATTTTACTTCTTGGCTCAAGCACAAGAACAAGTGCAGGTTGTTGCTGTATCGTCTCATTGAATAAGTAATCAGATTACATTTGCTTTATCCAATGTTTGATTAAAATGAACAAAATAAGCAGAGGTGTGTTTATGTCTTGTTTTATCTTGTCAATTCTCTCATGTAACCTTCATCTTATATCATCTTGTGCATCGTTTTGTCCGGTTTTGTCTTTTTATTACAGTTTCTACATCTTTGGTCTTGTCGTGTTGTCCATTCTTTTGCATCGTTTCTGTCTTGTTTCATCTTTTGCAGCATTTTTGTTCATTTTTTCAGCACATTTTAGATCATGTTCATCCTCTTTTTACATTGTTTTTGTCGTGTTGCATCTTTTGGTCTGTTCTCATCTTGTCTTGTCAATGTCTCATTATGCCTTATGCATCGTTTTCATCTATTCGCATGTTTAGTGTTATCCTCATCTTGTTATTTCTTTTTTTTTTATTTTTGATCTTTTCATCGTTTTTATCTTTTGCATTATTTTTGTCTTGTCACATATTTTGCGCCATTTATGTCTTTTCCTGTCATTTTTTTTTCTCTATATCATTGCACCATTTTCAACTTTTTGCATCTTTTGTGTCATTTTCATCTTGTTAAATCTTTTTTTGGGGTCATATTCATCTTGTTAAGTCTGTTTTTTGTCATTTTCATCTTGTTACGACTTTTTTTGTCATTTTCATCTTGTTACATTTTTTTTGGGTCATTTTTATCTTATTACATCTTTTTTTGTGTCATTTTCACCTTGTTACGTCTTTTTTTTTGTGTCATTTTCATCTTGTTACATCTTTTTGTCATTTTCATCTTGTTACGTTTTTTTTGGGTCATTTTCACCTTGTTACGTCTTTTTTTGTGTTATTTTCATCTTGTTACATCTTTTTGTCATTTTTTTTTGTTACGTCTTGTTTTGCGTCATTTTCACCTTGTTACGTCTTTTTTTGTGTGTCATTTTCATCTTGTTACATCTTTCTTTGGGTCATTTTCATTGTGTTATGTCTTTTTTTGTATCATTTTTATTTTGTTATGTCTTTTTTTTGGTCATTTTGATCTTGTTTTGCATCATTTTCATCTTTTTACACCTTTTTTTTTTATCATTTTCATCTTGTTACATCTTTTTTGGGTTACTTTCATCTTATGTCTTTTTTGTCATTTTCATTTTGTTACGTCTTTTTTTGCATCATTTTCATCTTGTTACATATTGTTTTTTTGTAATTTTCATCTTGTCACATCTTTTGTACCACTTAGATCTTATCTTGTCCTTTTTGTTTCATTATCTCTTGTGAATCCTTTTTGTTTTATTGCATCTTTTGCATCATTTTCATCTTATTCTGTCTTTTTTTTTTTTTTTTGGCTTTCACCTTCTTTACTCTTTAGCATCATGTTTTCTCTTGTCATATCTTTTCTGCTGTTCTTGTCTTGTCAATCTCATCTCATTATGTCTTCTGAACTGTTTTCGTCTTGTTGCATCTTTTGCATCATTTTCATTTTCTTCTGTCTTTTACGTCATTTTCATCTCATTCCATCTTTTCCATGCTGTCACATCAACTCCTGTCACCTTTTACATCTTTTTTTTCTTTTACAATGTCGAAAGCATGCAAATTATTATGCAAAATAAACAATTTACCCCAAATGCATTTAAACTAAGCCTGTTTTGAGAATGCCCCGACCTAAAAACTACACATATTTGCCTTAAATCTAGGTAAATGAAAAAAAAAAAAAAAAAAAAAAAACACATCATAAGTTACCAGAGAAACAAATGCAGATACATACAAACTCTATTTGTGTGCGGTGATGAAGAATGTGTCCCACATCTGTTGGTTCCACTCCACCACTGCCAGTTTCAGCAAACTTGGAGAACATGACGGCCAGAGTAAAACCTATTAAGTGGGCTTTTTCAGGCTTATTTGATGGACGGTGATAATACACACAGGGATATAGACGTCTCTCTCTCCAACAGCTGTCAGTGGTCTCTCTATCCTCCCAGGATCTCTCCACTCCCCAAACACACAGAGCCAGCAGCGCTGCAGCCTAATTTAGACACTCTCTTCAAACACACACACATACACACACATACACACACATACTCTCACACACACAGTATCACTTGTAATCGCTTTAAATCAGTCCAGTTGCAGAAAGAGGCGTTCACGTCCCCTCAGTTGCACAGATATGTACATTAAACTCAACACCACACCTCTCCTCTGTGTGTGTGTGAGTGTGTGTGAGTGTGTGTGTGTGTGTGTTACAACCTCTAAAACACACACCCAAACATGAACGCAACAATTAATGTAACACACAAATCCAGGTAGGATTGACACACAAATACACACCACTAACACCATCCCAGCATCCTCCACAGCCCGGTCCATCACTCTCACATTTCCACGGCAGGTATCACCGTGAGGAGGTGCGTTCAAACGCGCCGCGCACAATTTCTCTTCTTCCACATCTTTTTTTTTTTTTGTAAGATCCCACTCTTAATTTCCCGGTTTTTGTTAATTAATCCACTCATTTATGAACTACATCTATCCGTTTGCTGCTCTCTCTCTGTGTGTGTGTGTGTGTGTGTGTGTGTGTGTGTGTGTTTGTTCTTACCTCAGTGCCGGGTTCTTCTGTCGCTTGGAGCCGTGGAGCCAAAAAAGCCGCTTCTCCACCACAACACCGACCCACCAGAGCGACGCATCCACAGGAAAGAGAGAGAGAGAGAGAGAGAGAGAGAGAGAGAGAGAGACTGTGGGATGAGAAGCAGCTGCTGCTCTCTCTCTCTCTCTCCCACTATCACGCAGTGGTTCCTGTTTTGTGACTGACTGGAGCTGTGATCGTTCAACTGCCGCACACACACACACGCACAAACACACACATGCACGCACACACATATACAAACACACACAACTAACCTACATATGCACGGACACACCTCCAAGTTTGGTTCTTCACACAAATCTAAACTCCTCCTCCTGGTTTTATACACTGTAAGCCCAGACTTTGTATTTACCAAAATGCTTTAATTACAATGTACTTAAATGATTTAAGTTTTATCACATGACTATAAAATGTTAAGTATATTCTACTAATTTGTAGACATAGTTGAAAGTACAAAAAAGTTTAAGCTGAATAGAATTAAATCACTAAGTTTTAGTCATGACCACACCTTTTTATCTCCGCATTGCATTGTGGGTATTGGGCATGTTGTTGAAAATGTGTTCTTTTTATGTGCAGGGGTTCAGCGGGGTTGTGGTGTTAGTGTTAATTTGACTGAATATGTGTATGTTAGTGTTTATTGGCCTTTTTGTGTTTGTTTTTGTATTTGGTAGAACTGCACCATGAGTCAGAGCCATAGACTGAACAATCCCTTAACTGTTTCAACTGTAATCCTGCTAAATCAATGTAAATCTTAATATAATGCAAATAAATAAATGAACAAATAAATAAATAAATATAATGATACTTTACATTCTGGCTGATTATTATAAAGTATCTCCCTACCTAATTTCCAACCATGTTACTATATATTGGAATTAATAATCTTCCATAATAGTCTAAATTGCAAAAGATTTTAATTTAAGACAGTTTGGAATTGTTTACAATGAACTGATGATATTAAGTTAATGATTATACAAAGCAATTGACACTTCAACAAATTTTAAGTTAAATTAATTTGGTGTTTAGTGTGTTGTACTTAAAATAGTAATTCCATTCAAATCAAGCATCTATGTCTAATACACTCAAGTTGTCATTACTCATTACTTAAAATTTTTTAAGGTAACCGGTTTACTCAAATTTTTTAAGCAAACTCAACTTATTCAGTCTTACAGTGTACATTACAGGGGTAAAAATTCTTTCTGCTTTAATAATCAATATATTCCCACTACACTGTAAGCCCAGACTTTGTATTTACTAAAATGCTTTAATTATGAGCTACTTAAATTATTTCAGCTTTATTACATTAGTATAAAATGTTAAGTATATTCTACTAATCTGTAGACATAGTTAAAAGTGCAAAAACAGTTTAAGGTGAATGGATTTAAATCACACCTTTTTTTTTTTTTATTTTAAATCTCTGCATTGCATTGTGGGTAATGGGCATGTTGTTGAAAATGTGTTAATTTTTTGTGCAGGGGTTCAGCGGGGTGGTGGTGTTAGTGTTTATTTGGACTTAATGTGTGTATGTCAGTGTTTATTGGTCTTTTTGTGTTTATTTTTGTATTTTTGTAGAGCTGCACCATGAGTCAGAGCCATAGGAAGAACATTGTTTGTGCTCAGAATAACTCTTTGTGTTTTTCTAAATTAATTCTTTCATGTAAGAATTAAGAGAACCATAATCAAGATTGTTGTTCCTGAGTGTTGTCATACCTCTTAGGGCATAAAAAAAACAAGAATTCAATGCTATGGAATTTTTTTTATGAACCTATTTTTCATGGAGTTATAAAAATATCCACTCAGCTGGACATCATGTGTTTGATTTTAGAGGTAAAAAAAACATGCATTTACTGATATAATGTATGAGAACTATGAAATAAAAACATTTTTAAAGCTGCTAATGTGATGTTTTCTCACATTTTAACATACTCTAACAGACTCACTCCATGGAGATAATATGCAAAAAAAAAAAAAACAATTAAGAATTTTTTTTATGTTCAAACATGTTAGTGCAGATCAGGTTTATCTAGAACAGCAAAGTTACAGTAATGGTATGAACTGCAGTGTTTGGGATGATGCATAAGCGTCCACTGTGTTAGCTGATATGGAACTAAAATAACAAAATCCATGAATATACAAGAGAATGCCTTTGAACAGCTGTCCACTGTAGTGACCACTATGCATAAAAGGGTTAAAAGCACTTCCTATACTGGTAAATTATATTAAGCTAACTTCCTGCCTAATTTCCATCCGTGCTACAATACATTAAGTTTAATAATTATGCAAAGTAATATATATAGCAGAAGATTTTAACTTAAATCAACTTGGAATTGAGTTCAATGAACTGATGATATGAAGTTGTGGATTATACAAAGGACCTGACATTGGAACAAATTTTAAGTTAAATTAATTTGGCATTTAGTGTGTTGGACTTAAAATAGCTATTCCATTCAAATCAAGCATTTAAGTTTAATACACTCAAGTTTTCATTACTCATTACTACATTTTTTTAAAGCAACAGGTTTAGAGTTACATTACTTAAAAATTTCAATGTAATCAGTTTCAACTATTTTTTTTGAGTTAAATTAACTTATTGGGGTTTACAGCGTTGAATATTATACATCCAACTTCACTAAAACAATGGGCAAGGGCCTCAGCTCCATAATAAAAACCAGTGCGTAAGTATTTTAACCCATAAAGACCCAAACAGCCATTGGTGACCAAAAGCATCTACTGATCTAAACTGTTTAATATCTGTTGATCCATTAATCCTTTCAATGCATGTCAATAACTGGTGTAAAATGCAGTTTGTCATCTTTTCATGGTCATCAGATATGACCCATTTGGACATTTGAACGTGGAAACACCGTCATCTTCTACAACACTGATTCACCAGTAAAACCCATGGAGCTTGATAAACGACAGTGGATGGAGACACTTGGTTTATGTTCAGTTAATGATAGATTTTGTTGAAAAAGTCTCTTTTTCATCAGTTTTCTCTGTTTCTAATAAAATAACCCTCAACTTTAATCTGAGCTTTTATGAACATCTATATCAGGAGTGTCAAACTCATTTTAGGTCAGGGGCCACATTCAGCTAAATTTGATCTGAATTGGGCCAAACCATTAAAATTATAATAATACATAAATAATGTCAACTCCAAACTTTCCTCTATGTTTTAGAGTGAGAAAAGTAAAATTACATTATGATGTTTGCATCTACAAACTATCCTCTCAAACAACGTGAATAACATGAACAAACTGAAAAAATGTGTAATTTTAACATTATACTATAGTTTATCATTTACACATGTACATCATAACTTACAGATCACAGTGGATCACACAAAACATTTAATAACAAGTGGAATATTATTGAAATTGCACTTACTTCTCTTAAGACATTTCAGGTTCATATTTGTTCCGGTTATGCAGATATTTTTGCAATATTATACTTTGTAAATGTAAATGTTTTCAAGTATTTACTCTAAAACAAAGAGAAAAATTTGGAGTTGTGAGTATTTATAGGTTATTATGACCCATCTGAGATTGAATTGGTCTGAATGTGGAACCTGAACTAAAAGGATTGTTAATATCTTAGTGTAATTTTTGCATTTCACAAATGCATCCTAAAGGCCAGACTAGACCCTTTGGCGGGCCGGATTTTGCCCCTGGGCCACATGTTTGACACCTGTGATCTACATGATCAGTGGATTAGATATAAGAAAATATCTGATTTACACTGAAAAAACATAAAATAAAGAAGATAATATTGCAATAAATGGTTATAAATCCCTTCGGAAAGGTTAAATAGAGAGAAAAAATAATTTGGGAACTGATATAAAAGTAGCACTGGGTCTTTATGGGTTATTAAAGTTGTAATGGGGGGGATTTGGGGTGAAAAAAAAACATTACTTTGGGTCCCACCACTTCAATGTTCAAACCATGCAAACTTTAAAAATGTAACACTGTGAAGAAATGGATTAGTATTCAGGTTAAAATATATTTTATGATTTCCTGCAAGATTGATGAGAAAGGTGCTAACCATCTTTAATATTTGAATATATTTTTAATGATAATAGTATTAGATTTTTTACATTGATATGCAAATACAGCTAAAATATTGTTTTACTTTTTGGATGGAATTTACTACAATCAGCAAGGAGCTCTGGAACTGTGACCAAAACATATCCTAAAATACAGAGTGTGTTTGTGTAGGTGTGTGTGTTTGTTTGTGTGTGTGTGTGTGTCATTAACTGAACATAAAGACCACCATCTACAACCACTGTCATTCGTCACTACATGGGTTTTATTGATGATTGTTGTGGAGCATGATGGGTATGGAACCTCTGAACACCCAAACAAAATACATATGATGCTGATGAAAAGTGAAAAAACTGAATTTTACCTGAATTATTTAAGTATCACGATAGGATGAGTGGCTCAAAAGTTACAGAAGATTGTAGAACTATAGTTGTATTTGGATGCTGGGATCTGTTAAGCCCAGATAAGTTGAGTTTACTTAAAAAAAAATAAATAAATAAAAGTAGAAAAGTGCTTGCCTTAAATAAATTAAGTAATGATTAATGAACTTTTTAAGCACATTTAACTTACATTTAACCAAGATTTTAAGATAAATATTCTTAAAACTTCATTAATCATGACTTAATTTTTTTCAAGCAACCACTTTTATCATTTTTTTTTAAGTAAACTCAACTTATCCGGGCTTACAGTGTTAGTGCTCTGGACATAAATATTAATAACACAAAAGAAATGGTCATGAGTAATAAACACAGCATAACGAATGTATGTCACAAAGTAATCGCAGGCCAGTCTGTTGAAGATGTAAAAAAAACAAAACAAAAAAAACTGTCAAATATAAGTTATAGCACTTAAAAAAACTGACAGACTTTGGAATCAGCCAGAAAATTCAGAAGAATCTGGTAGAAAGCATCATGTCTTTTAATACATGTCCACTGTAGCCCAAAAAGTTTGTTTTCAGACACACTTCTTTTTATTTCTATTTCTACATATCAGTAACCAACTTTGATGACGTACAATGATCACATACTGAGTCCCAGGTACACTTTATCTATCAAGAATAAATCACATGTCATGATCATTTCATGAGAAGAGGTAAAAAAAAAAAAAAAACTTTTCAAAAACTTTATGTGCACCAGTGTTTAGAATGCGTACATATAATGTAAATACACTTGTATAATCTTGTATAATAAGATCAGCTGATAATTACATTTAAATGTGTTTGCACTGGTGAAGTGATTGGTTCTCTAGATGATTTATTTACAATCGTCACTCACTGTTTTTCATTGACAGGTATTTTTCAAAGACTCATGCAGAGGATTGTGGGTAGTTAAACAGTACAGGAGACGTGAAGGTTCGGGTCCTTGGAAAGATCCTGGACCCTGGAACGGCCCTCCGGCAAAATCTGATGATTTCATTCAATGAATCCTTGAAGAGTCTTTCCTTGAGAATGAGAAAAGACTTTAATGAAGAAAAAGCACTGGAAAAATATTCTATACATAGTGAACACTTAAATGGATATTGATTTTTAGGGAGGTCTTTCACAGGTCTTAAAACCAGAGCGAAAATACACCCTGACAGTCTCAGAGCCTCATATCATTCCAACTGTGATTTTCTGTTGTACAGGGGTCCCTGAACTACCCGTCTCACATGGACACCAGGACATTCAGATGCCGATCAACACATTCTCTGCTTTTTACCATCTTTTATTTGGAGGCTGAACCCTGGACACTCCCAGTGGGATTGTGGGATGTCTTTTGGCTGCGTATCATAGCTGTTTCCTTTTTTTTTTTTTTTTTTTTCTTTCTATCTTTGTGTTTAGATCATTTCCACTGGGTTGCCACAATTTTTTTGATAAGAGACAAACATTTTCTGTCTACATTTGTACCAAACATACGGTATTTTGTGCATTCAAACACCTAAACGTCCACCAGTGACCAAAAGCATCTATGGATCAAAAAATTTTAATCCCATCTGAACTCCTAATCCTATTAATACATATATAATTCAGGTAAAATACAGTTTCTCAGCTTTTTATGGTCATCAGATTGGACCCATTAGATGTTCAGAGATGCGGAAACATTGTTATCTTCTGCAACACTGATTCACCAATAAAACTCATATGATTGGACAAATGACATTAATTATAAATGGTTGTTTTTGTGTTGTTAATGACATATTTTGCATAAAAATTAATAAGAGAAGTAAGTGCAATTTTAACAGTATTCTGCCTGATATTAAATGTTTTGTGTTTTTGTAGTTCCACTGTGATCTGTACGTTATAATGTACATGTGTAAATGATAAACTGAAGCAGAATATTGTTAAAATTGCGATTATTGTTTCAGTTTGTTCATGTTATTCACGTTGTTTGAAAGGATAGTTTGTAGATGTAAACATTTTCATTGTTTAATTTGACTTTTTTTACTCTAAATCATACAGAAAATTTTGGAGTTGACATTATTTATATATTATTATGTTATTATTTTACTGGTTCGGCCCACTTCAGATCAAATTTAGCTGAATGTGGCCCCTGAACGAAAATGAGTTTGACACCCCTGGTTTACATTATTCAGTTTTTCATGGCGGTTTAGTGTCTGAAATAAGGGAAAATAAACCAACCATTCACCAACCATCAGTCGGAGCATGGTTCATTTCTGTAGCCGCAAGAAAAAAAGTTTAGGAGCAGCTACAATCTGTGTTTTCAAAAAGGATGGAGTCAACAGAAAAGGACGACTTTATTCACCAAGTGGTGTTTTGCTCTTTGCCTCTGGATATTTAGTTGTGGAGCTGAAGGATGCTTTCAGCACCAGGTGAGAATAATGATTTATTTTTAAAGCCTTGTGTTGGATTTGTCCAGCAGCCCTGAGGCAGAACAGTCGGTGTCACTACATTTATTTCCTGTTAACTGCCAGCCATTGTTAGGGTCACAGTTAATACAGATTTTTTTAATATTAAAGCTTTGATCTGCACAAACTGCAGACTCTCTCCCTCTGGGTATATCAGCATCCAGACGCTGCCAGGTCCTGTTCAATACGACTAATATCAAAGGGAATTAATACTGCACAGATGACCCTGTTCAGCGAATAAAAAACCATGACTGCTGTGTGTGTGTTCAGGTTGTTGTGGGAATAAAAGAACTGAAACCTTTACACAGATGAATATTTTTGTCAGGTTTAACCCTTTATAGGCCACTCATAGAGATACTTTGACATAACAAGACTTCATTACTGTTGCGAAATTTTTCAAAAATGTTTATTGTCATGTAGAAAATCAAAGTCAATGAAGTTACCATATTTGGTTCCTTGCCCGTAAGTGGCAAAAAACCCCAAAACAAAACAAGAAAACATATGTAAGGTGCTAGGGACATGTATTTTAGAACATTAGACCATCATCCAGACACCTGTCCACATCCACATTATCCCTTTGAATGTAATTCCTTACATTAGTACCATTACTTTATGGTACCTAACAAAGCAGGTACACTCACTGTTCATGAACAGGTGGACTTTACAGACCCTGTAGACCACATTGGACTGAGATTTTCGACTCACTGTCCTCACTGGAACTCTTGTTGTCACTGTTTTGTAATGTATGTGGAAATGACCAAAAATAGTCACTTGCTGGATAAAGGGTTAACGTGCAATAAGTAAATTCATGTACAAATCTGAACTGATATAAAAAAAAACAAACTGAAAGACAAATAAAAAATGAAGACAATACTGTTATTTTTATTTTATTTTTTAGAAATTGTATTATTTTCCACAATCCCCTAAAACACAGGTGTCAAACATGCGGCCCGGAGGCCAAAACCGGCCCGCCAAAGTTTCCAATCCGGCCCGCGGGATGAATTTGCAAAGTGGAAGTTAGGGCATCGAACTTAAGAATAATATCATAATAACCTATAAATACTGACAACACCATTTTTTTCTCTTTGATTTAGTGCAAAAACATTAAATTATGGAAATATTTACATTAAGAAACTATCCTTTAACAATAAAATGTGAATAACCTGAACAAATAAGAACAACCTGAAATGTCTAAAGAGAATTACGTGCAATTTTAACAATATTCTGCCTCTTACTAAATGTTTTGTGCCTTTGTAGATCTCACATGTAATGCACATGTAGTCTATAAATGATAAGTCAAGGCATAATATTGATAAAATTGTACTTATATTTCTTAACAAATTTCTTTTTTTTCAGGTCATTCACACCCTTTTTGTTTGGATAGTTTGTACATCTAAATATTGGCATAACTGAATGTTATTTTTTGCCACTAAAACAATTTGGAGTTGTCATTATTTATTGGCTATTATGCTATTATGTTACTGGTCCGGCCCACTTGGGCCGAATGTGGCCCCCAGAAGAAAATGAGTTTGACACCCCTGCCCTAAAAGTAAAGAGTTAACATTAGGCCGCATTTTAAGCTATAGTTTAACCCTTTAAATCCTAAGCCTAAAATGGTCCACCTGGATTTTTTTTCTTATTTTGACAATAAAAAGGTTAGAAAATATGCTGTAACTGAGTCCACTTGCTCATTTTTCCAGATCTTTTAAAATCTAGCAGTCATTTACAATTTACTGCATGTTATAATTCGGCTAAAATTGCGTCTTCTCCAGCTTCTAAGACAGGCGTGAGTGAAATCACCATAATGACCCAATAAGACCTATAAAGTGCAACGTCTTGCAACAGTTGGAATTGTTCCAATTGGACAAACAGGGAAAGAGTTAAAGCCATCCAAACTGCATATGCACAGGGTGTGTCAGCGGTGACACGTCAGGATTTAAAGAGTTAAAGTTTTATTGCAGTAAAATTACATTTAATTTAAGAAACAAAAATTAAATTGAGGTAGATTTTATTCTCAGATACTTTTACAGTACACCATGATTTAATGGGGCTTAAAAATCAGTCCATTTTGTTGCAACCTCTCCATAAAGTAATATCTATGGCTGTACCTGCTTTGAGTCATAACTCAATAACATAATTTAACTGAGACCAAGTCCAGACCAAGGCAAGTGAGATGAAGTCGAGGGCTGTTCAAGGATCAAGGATTCATTTATACAAACCTACGTCATCAGATTTCACTGGAGGACAGTTCCAGAGTCCAGGATCCTTTCAAGGATCAAATCATTCTTTTGGAGAATTTTCAAGAACGTACATGTAAATCCTTGATATTCTTGGTTTGACTACCTACAATCCAGCAGGAGTATTTTAAAAATCTACTAAACGAAAAAGAGCCGACCACAACCCCAAATAAAACCTGAATGAAGCAGAATAAAGAGCAGAGGTGACCTTATTAGACAAGACCAGACAGGTTTATTTACATTATAGAGAGAAATTCATACACTAAGACAGTTCAATGGGCTGATAGTAGTAAATAAAGGGAACACCAAGAGGTAAATAAAGTCATAAAAAGATAGAAATATTAGAATAGACAGCACAGAATAGATCGAATCATAATAAAGAATCTTTAAAATGTTTTAATAAAGGGAACAGTCCTACAGTAAAATGAGTTAAATTTATAGACACGTGAGAAGTGAAATGTTTTTGTAGGTTGAATGAAGTTTGTTTCCTGTTGCAGGAGAACACATAACTGCTGCTTCACTTTTATTATAATCTTTGTAAATATATTTATCAGTGAGTTGGCAGCCGGACCTTTTTTGTTCTTGTTAACCCTTTCATGTATGAATTATAAGAACCTTAGTTGAGTTTTTTTCCTGAGTGTTTTTATTCCTCTTTAGGCATGAAAAAAAACAATGCAATTGAAAAATTTTATGAACCTATTTTTCATGGGGTTACAAAAATGTCCACTCAGCTGGACACCAATTTTTGAACCAAAAAATATGTATTTAAAACCCATCATCAGAAAGTGATAAACTGCATGAAAACTATGAAATAATAAAATTTTTCATGCAGCTAATCTGATGTTTTCTCACATTTTAACATACTCTAATGCTAGTTATTACTAACTTCATGCAGACAATATGCAAAGAAAACATTTTTGATCAACCCTTTCATGTATACCGGTCACTCCAGTGGACAGCTATTCTCTTGTATATTCATGGATTTTGTTGTTTTGTTTTTGTTTTTTTACACATATCTTTATTAAAGTTTGAACACATTCCAGATCTTTTCTGACATGAATTGGTAACATTGTGTAGATCTCCTCTGAGCGTAATAGTTATAGTTTTCACACACTTTATCAGTAAATACATGTTTCTTCGCTTCAAAAATTAAACTCATGGTGTCCAGCTGAGTGGATATTTTTGCAACTTCATGAAAAATAGGTTCATGAGAATTTTTAAAAATTATTATTATTTTTGTTTTTAAATGTATTTTTTTGTTTTGTTTTGTTTTTGTTTGTTTTTTTACATTTTTTAAAATTTATTTTCCATGAGAAATTTTTCAATCGCATTGTTTTTTTCATGATTAAAGAGAAATGAAAACACTCAGGGAAAAAAGTCTTGATTAAGGTTCTCATAATTCGTGCATGAAAGGGTTAAGAAAACTGTTGATTACTGTCTAATAACAATTAGCAATTGATTTAACACGTTACAGTAATGGTATGAATTACAATGTATTATGGGATGATGCATAAGTGTCCACTGTGTCGGCTGATATGGAAGTAAAAACAACAAAACCCATGAATATATAAGAGAAGAGGTGGAGAATAACTGTCCACTGTAGTGACCAGTATGCATGAAAGGGTTAAACTGTTTCATTCAGGAGGGAATTGATCAGAAGGAAAGACTGGTCAAAACCTTGAAAGATGCACAACAACAGATTAATGGGAAGTTTTTCAAATATTAAACCACTTCTTACCGTGTCACTGAATTAACAATCATATTTAAGGCAATTAAAGGGTGTAGGAGTGTAAGAAAATTAAAGAACTTGTTTTTTTCCACATTGAGAGGATGTTACTGACTGGTATCCCTACAGTTTTAATCTTCAATAATCACAGAATCCAGTTATTTTTTTTAAGTATACATGCTGTTGAGACCAGTTCTTATTATCTGTTTTAACGCCAGTGTCAAACAAAACAACACATTAAACCCAAAAAGACCCAAAACTCCACCAGTGACCAAAAGCATCTACTGAACTAAACTGTTTAATACCTGTTGATCCACTAATTCTATCAATACATGTAAAAAACTGGCATAAAATACAGTTTGTCATCTTTTCATGGTCATCAGATGTGACCCATTTGGACGTTCAGAGGCTCTGTAGTTACCGTGGAAACACCGTCATCTTCTACAACACAGGTGTCAAACATGCGGCGCGTGGGCCAAAACCGGCCCGCCAAAGGTTCCAATCTGGCCCGCGAGATGAATTTACAAAGTGCAAAATGCAAAAATTACCCTGAAGATACTAACAGTCAAGGGCATCAAACTCAAGAATAACAGCATAATAACCTAGAAATAATGACTCCAAATTTTCTTCTTGGTTCAATCTGAGACAAATATGACAATTTGCCTATAAATAATGGCAACACCATTTTTTTCTCTTTGATTTATTGCATAGAACATTAAATTCTGATATCCTTTAACAATAAAATGTCAATAAACTGAACAAATATGAACAACCCGGAATGTCTAAAGAAAAATAAGTGCAATTTTAACAATATTCTGCCTGTTTTGTGTCTTGGTAGATCTGATCTGTAATGCACATGTATTAATCATAAGTTGAGGCATAATATTGATAAAATTGTACTTATTTTTCTTCAGAAATTTCTTTCTTTTTTTTTTTTCTTTTTTTTTTCCAGTTATTCACATTTTTTTTGTTTTGGATAGAAATAGTTTCATCATTACCTCCGCCAAGGAGGTTATATTTTTGCCAGGGTTTGTTTGTTTGTTTGTCTGTCTGTTTGTTTGTCTGTCCGTTAGTGTGCAACATAACTCAAAAAGTTATGGACAGATTTGGATGAAATTTTCGGGGTTTGTTGGAAATGGGATAAGGAAGAAATGATTAAATTTTGGTGGTGATCGGGGGTGGGGGGGCCCACGGGGGCGGCCACTGATCAGCCTTGGCGGAGGTCTGCGCTCTCCGAGTGCTTCTAGTTTAATGTTATCTTTTGCACTAAAAAATTTGGAGTTGTCATTATTTATAGGCTATTATGCTATTATTTTACTGGTCCGGCCCACTGGAGATTAAATTGGGTTGAATGTGGCCCCTGAAAGAACATGAGTTTGACACCCCTGTTCTACAGCATTGATTCACCAGTAAAACCCATGGAGTTAGATCAATGACAGTGGATGGAGACAACTGTTTTTATGTTCAGTTATTGATGTCTTTGCTGGAAAAGTCACATTTTCTTCAATTTTCTCTGATTTGATATAATAACCTTTGAATTAACTCAGAATTTTCATGAACATCTATATTGGATATAGGAAAATACATAATTTAAAGTGAAAAATTCAAAATATAGGTGGTAATATAATAATAAATGGTGATAAATCACTTAGGAAAGGTTAAACAGAGATAAAAAAAATTCATTTGGGAACTGACATAAAGGTAGAACTGGGTCTGTATGGGTTCAATTGCATATAACTGAATATAGTGCTATGTTTCTTCATGTGCACACATTGGCTCAGCAGCACCAAAGAAGACACAAAACCACTCAGATAACTTTTACCTCAATTCCAGAATGATAGTGGCAGGTGTCAGAGCTGTCTACTGCATTGGTGCTCTGCTTTTGGAGATGGGGCTGGAATATTCTGATAGCAAAAACCAACATAATAGTTTTGGCTCAATATGTTGACACAGTATATCCTCCTGAGACCCAGGAAAGTAAAGAAAGTTTTGTCTGTTTTACATTAACCCATGCAGACCCAAACATCCACCACTGACCAAAACTAACTACTGATGTAAATGTTTAACCCTTTCATGCATAGTGGTCACTACAGTGGACAGCTGTTCAAAGGCGTTGTTCTCTTGTATATTTATGGATTTTGTTGGTTTATTTCCATATCAGCCAACACAGTGGACACTTATGCACACTACACCATTACTGTAAATTTGCTGTTCTAGATAAACCTGATCTGCAGAAACACGTTTGAGTGTAAAAAAAAAAAAATTCTAATTGTTATTAGACTGTAATTAACCTTTTTTTTTTTTTTTTTTTTTTTTAAACAAAAAGGTTGTTTTTTTGGCAAATTATCTCCATGCAGGTATGTTAAAATGTGAGAAAACATCAGATTAGCAGTATTAATGTTTTTATTTCATAGTTTTTATGCAGAATATCAGTAAATACATGTTTCTTTGCTTCTAAAATGAAACGCATAGTGTCCAGCTGAGTGGATATTTTTGTAACGCCATGAAAAATCAGTTCATAAAAAATTCATTCGCATCATTTGTTTGTTTTTTCATACCTAAAGAGGAATTAAAAACACCAAGGAAAAAAAATCTTGATTAAGCTTCTCATAATTAATGCATGAAAGGGTTAATACCTGCGGATCCACTAATCCTAATAATACATGTCAATAATTGATGTAAAATACAGTTTGTCATCTTTTCATGGTCATCAGATATGACCCATTTGGACGTTCAGAGGTTCCGTAGTTACCGTGGAAACACTGTCATCTTCTACGACATTAATTCACCAGTAAAACCCAAGGAGTTGGATCAATGACAGTGGTTGTAGATACTTGGCTTATGTTCAGTTAATGATAGATTTGACAGAAAAAGTTACTTTTTTCAGTTTTCTCTGTTTCTGATATAATCTTTGAATTTACTCTGGGCTTTACTGAACATCATAATCAGTGAATTAAATACAGAAAAATACATGATTTACAGTGAAAAAGCACAAAATAAAGCAGATAGTAAACAATAAGTGGTGATAAATCACTGAAGAAAAGTTAAATATAGAGGAAAAATTCATTTGGGAACTGGTACAAAAGTAGCACTGGGTCTTTACATGTTTACTTTCTTTCTTTCATTCTTTTTTTTAAGCTGTGAAACTCTTGTACCCTGTTTGACAAAAATGCATTGCTGGGTCTAGATTTTTTTTTTTTTGGAATTCCAAGAACCATTGTCAGGTAATTGATTTAACCATATACTGTAGTTGTGACAGTATTTAGTAAAGGTTTCTATTGTTGGTACTAACAGCAGCAGTAGTAGTATAACCACTGTTAGTACTTCGAGTAGTAGTATTGACAGTTACGGGTAGCTGCACTAGTTATTAGTAGTTATACTAGTAACAGCAGTCCTAGTTTGTATCAGTTATATTTCACTTTGCTGTACATCCATGTGGCGCTATATAAATAAAATTTGATTTGACTGATTGATAATGTGATGTTGTGTTGCAAAAGCAATTCCAAACACTGAAATGATAAGCCTATTAATGAAGTATATACAGCAAAAACAAAATCAGAAGTATTAAAAACAGTTAACCCTGTTTCAGGCAAGTGACTATTTTTGGTAATTTCTGCATCCCTTACAAGACAGTGACAACAGTTACAGTGAGGCAGCAATCTCAGGTCCAGTGTGGTCTACAGGGTCTGCAAGGTCCACCTCTGCATGAACAGTGAGTGTAACATTTTTCACACGTACTTTCTGTAATTAGCATAAGGCTTGTGCACTGTTTGGTTTGTTGGTCACTTTCAGCCAATGAAGATGTCAGCTATCACCAAAAACAAAGACAGACTGATTCAGAATCAGTGGTGTAGTGGTCCCTAGAGAAGTGGGTATACTCTCAATTTTTGCCCCCCCCCCCCCCCCTTTTTTTTTTTAAGTAGTCCAGAAAAACGCCGTTTTGGAAACAGTGACATGTAAGACTACTCTATTTAGATTTCCCAAAATCCATCAGTAGTATTTGCTCACTATTATAAAGTTATCATGACTTGATCAGGAGCAGTTAGTAGGTATTACTGGTCACACAAGCAGCTGCATGGATGTAAATGTATTCAACATAAGGCAAACATAAGATAATGTTAGCCTTTCATAACGTTAGCCTATTCACACAGTTTAACTATTGATGAAAAAAATCTCTCCTCTAAATGTGCAGTCATTTGTCCAGTAGTTTAACAGTGACTCATTCTGAAACCACCTTAAAACTTACCTCAGAATTATATATTCCATGAAAGTAGGTTCTCTCAATGTGTGTCACTCATTTGAAAGAAGTTTATTCTGCCTTTCTCATTCACATTTCCAATAATCACACATCTTTCAACGAGACATGCAGTGACCTGTCAATCAACTGGGGTGGCACTGGCACCTGAGGTGTCCAATCAGGTTCCAGAGGTGGGCAGCGCTCAGTAGACTCTGGCGCTAAGTTAGCAATATTTTCCTCAGCATGACCCGCCCTACTCTGCCTGTGATTGGCTCATCAGTCCTCATGCCTAAAATCAACCAATTGTTTTGTTTTTTTTATCTTTTTCATTTAAAAAGAAAAAAAAAAGTCAACCAATCTAATCAGTGAAGGTACCGAATGGTGCACATCAGGGGGATTTAGAAGTGGGTATACCCAACACTGACTGGAAAATAAGTAGGAATACTCCATATACCGATGTATACCCTGGACTACACCACTGCCAGCCCTTAACAAATGTCAGAGTTTCTCATGTGGCCCCGTAAGAAAATGAATTGCCCACCCCTGCTATAAAGGGTTAAAATCATCCAAATGGTTCAGATCTGCTCTTGTCTTTAGGCAAAATCAAGACATGAAAGGATGGAGTGTACTGAAATCAGCTCCTCTCATGTCTCATCAGTTCTCTGTTCTCTACTCACTTTTTCTTCACTCTGCTCTCATTCCCTCTCAGGATAATCTTCCTTAATTTCTGGTGTTGAGCACAAATAGAGCTAACGGCTGAAGCGCAGCGCTGTAGGCCCTGCAGATGAACTCTGAGCCGATGGCCGAGCACATACGGCACATCAAAGCATCTGATGCAACGATGGAATAAGGGAGGAAACTGGGAACTTACTGTAGTCAGGGGGGTTTAATGCTCATATATATATATGTGTGTGTGTGTGTGTGTGTGTGTGTGTGTGTGTAACCGCATGTCAACACGCAGCATGTTTACTGTGAATTAGCTGCTGCTGGTGGAGACTAAAAATATTTGCTGCCCTAATTCAAAAGCATATTAGTAGGACAGAGGGGGAAGTGACAACACGCTTCGTGAGCCGCTCATTTCTCAGTGGGTTTTTCTCGTTCTCACTTTCATCTGCAGTTTAGTGTGCAAATGGAAAAATGGACGTCAATAGGCTCACAATCAATACATGCACTTACCAGCTAACTGTCATCAAAAACGACACTGACACTAATGGACCACTCTGTCTTGACAGATTGATGTTCAACGCACACACGGACACGCACAAACACACACACACAAACACACACACATGCACAAACACGCACACACAGCGTCTGGATGGAAACTATAGCCTGCACTTTGGACCATCTGAATTATTGAGTATCAGTAAACAGGAAGAGAAAATCCCACTGGGAAGTGTGTGTTTGTGTGCGTGACGGGTGGGAAAGGCCTCACATTCAGTGTTCTTTTATTGCTACATATCTCCTGACATAGATTTAAACATGCAGACACGCAACACACTTGAACACATGTTTACATTGTGCATCTACAGACGATGGAAAATAAACCCACGACTGACTGAGGACTATATTTAGAATGTGAAGGAAGACACTGATTTTTTTTTTTCTGTTAGAGGTGGACAACAAATGTTCAGCAGAGTTCAGGTCATGGTGTATTATTTATTATTGCACTGCGTTAAATATTAAAACCCTCAAAGACCTAAATAGTCACTGACATCCCAAATGTTTAATAACTTTACAACCACTAATCCTATCAATATATTGAAAATATTCAGGTGAAATGTTGTTTTTAAGCTTTCCGGCAGCATCAGATAAGACCCATTTGACCCATTTAGGCCCCATTAATTACATCGATTCACCAGTAAAAGACTATGTAGTTTGACAAATGGAAAACTATACATTCAATTATTCATATGTTTTGTTGAAATACTTCAGTGTTCTCTGATCTGACTTAACCCATAAAGACCCAGTGCTACTTCTGTGTCAGTTTCCAAATGAATTTTTCTCTATATTTAACCTTTCTTAAGTGATTTATCACCATTTATTGTAATATTATCCTCTGGATTTAGTATTTTTTCAGTGACAATCAGGTGTTTTTCTGTATTTAGTCTCTTGATCACATAGATGTTCATTAAAGCTCAGATTAAACTTGAAGGTTATTATTACAGAAATGGAGAAAACAGAAGAAAAAGTGACTTTTCCAGTCAAATCTATCATTAATTGAACATAAACCCAGTGTCTCCATCCACTGTCATTGATCAAACTCCATGGGTTTTAGTGGTGAATCAATGTTGTAGAAGATGACAGTGTTTCCACGGTAACTATGAAACCTCTTAACATCCAAATGGGTCCTATCTGATGACCATGAAAAGATGACAAACTGTATTTTACACCAATTACTTACATGTATTGATAGATTAGTGGATCAACAGGTATTAAATTGTTTACATCAGTAGATGGTTTAATGTTTGGGTCTTTATGGGTTAATAAGAGTAAGATTAAATAAGAATTTACCCTAAGCTTTTGTGAATATCTACATGAACAATAATTTCACGAAAGAAAAGCACTTGGTTTTCACTCAGAATACACTAGGGAAGGTTAGATATTAGAGAAAAATTCATTTGGAAGTCACTTGAAAATGAGTCAGTCTTTAACCCATACAGACCCAGTGTTACTTTTATATCAGTTCCCAAATGATTTTTCTCTCTATTCAATCTTTCTTAAGTGATTCATCACCATTTATTGTAATGTTATCCTCTGTATTTTGCATTTTTTCAGCGAAAATCTGGTATTTTTCTATGCTTCATTTATTGATTATGTAAATGTTCATAAAAGCTGAGATTAAAGTTGACAGTTATTATATCAGAAACAGAGAATATTGAGAAAAAGTGACTTTTCAGCAAAGATATCATTAACTGAACATAAACCAAGTGTCTCCATCCACTGTCACTGATCCAACTCCATGGGTTTTACTGGTGAATCAATGTTGTAGAAGATGACGGAGCCTCTAGACATCCAAATGGGTCATATCTGATGACCATGAAAAGATGACAAACTCTATTTTACACCAATTATTTACATGTATTGATAGAATTAGTGGATCAACAGGTATTAAACAGTTTAGTTCAGTAGATGCTTTTTGTTGCTGGTGGAGGTTTGAGTCTTCATGGGTTAATGGGCTCCACTGGGGATTGTTTGGGTCCAGAAACTAATGATTCCGTTATTGTGGCGTGTACTGGGAACAGACAGCGAAGGAAGTAGACAGACCTGACAGACGCCTACTGGACACCTCCAAGATCAAAGAACTGGTGATAGATTTCCAAAGGTATACTCTGTCAGCATGTGAAAACACATCTGGACGAGTGGAACAAAACAGGTGGACAAACAGGAGAAAAAAGCTTATTGTGTTTTTTTTGGGGGTTTTTTTGGAGGGAAGCTGGATACACTGGGGGCTGTGTTGGAGAGATGAACGCTGACTAAGGTGGAGCGCATCTTGGGAAAATCCAGATCATCCTCTTCATCCTATTGTGATAAAGCAGAAAAGCAGCTGCAGTGGGCGACTCAGCTCATTTAGATGCAGGACTGAGCCGTACAGAGGACCCTTCAACCAGGCAGAGTCTGAAACACCTCAGTCTGAACACTCATAGACTAATGCTTGGATATTAGTTCTATTTTGTGTTTGGTTTTCTTTCTTGGTTGTCCCCAAATTTCCCCTGGTGATTGACAAAGACCATGTGTATCTGTATTAAACCAAAGGGGTGATGAAAACTGGTTAAATGTTCAGATCTACGTTGAATAAGATTACATACAGACTGCAGGTAAATGTGGCCCAAATCTGATTTTTTCACCTATATGTGACCTGTATCCGATCTGTTAAAGACTGTTTGAACAGCACAAATACAAATGTTTCAAATCCAGCCCAGGCCACTTTCATATGTGGTCCTAAATCTGATACGTATCTGATATTTACCTCCACCAGGAGGTATTGTGATCACTTTGCTGTGTGTGCTTGCGTGTTTGTTTGTTCATTTGTTAGCAAGATAACTCAAAAAGTTATGGACGGATTTTCATGAAATTTTCAGGAAATGTTGATACTGGCACAAGGAAGAAATTATTAAAATTTGGTGGTGATCAGGGGGTGGGGGGGCTTGCTAACTAACAAACAAACAAACAAACACAGGAGGCAGAGCTGTCTTGGCGGAGGTCTGTGCTCTCCAAGTGCTTTTCTTGTTTGTTTGTTTGTTTGTTAGCAACTTTACGGGAAAACTATTACAATCATCTTGACTAAATTTTACCCACAGATAGGCCTAGGCCCTGGGACCAACCCATTAAATTTTGGGCCAAGTAGGCCAAAGTTCAAGGTCACATCAAGGTCACAAAATCTCAAATTTTCCTATCTCTCATCACTGAGCAATTTTCAAAAATTCATAAAAAATTCAAAACAACTCCGATTAGCCTCCAGTTTGATCCACCCATAGCTTATAACAATATCTTGCATCTGGCACAAAGTTGTCCACATCCACTGTGGAATGTGGACTCTGTGGATATTTAAATTTAACATTGAAAATCCCATTTACGACACATTTTTCATCATAACTCATCAAATATTGATTGGAATTTAATCTAATTTGACATACACATGACTGGTACCAAGCTTCACCTTTTTCTGCTGCATGGAACAACCTTCAAACTGTTTAATTTAAAAAGAAATAGTCCATCCACACATGCACACTGTTCGGGGTGCTTGGTGGAGGTTTGCTTTCTCTGAACACTTGTTTGACTGTGATGTTGAATGTGACTTCAGTCTAAACGGCCAGGTCGCATTTATCTGACCTTTACGATACTGAAATGCGACAAACGTCACAATTCTACATCCCAGGAGGAGGAGCGGCGGGAAAAATATATTTACTTCCATAAACACAGTGCGTACCTGCGTGGTCACATATTACATCAGGACCTCTTTTGCTCATGCGGGTCACTTCAGGGTCGCATTCAGTTCATACTCAAAACTGATAGAAGTCGCATTTAATGTGTAATATGAACGAGCACACAAAAAAAAATGGATTTCACCAAAAATCTGAATTGTGCTTTAAGACCGTCTGTCTGAACCAAGGTTATAATAGTTTTGGACTTTTCATTATAGTTTAGTTTTATTTAGTTTTGACTTTTTTTCTCTAATTTAGTTGATTTTAATTAGTTTTTAGAGCAGGTTTACTAGTTTTTATTAGTTTTCATTATTTTCTAAATGCTTTGTTTTAGTTTCATTTTAGTTTCTTTATATCTTTTATCCGCCATATTCACAGAAATCCCAGACAGGACTCTGCTGCTTTCTCCCAACTTTAGTCTCCATGTTTCCAGGTAGAGTGGGGACCAGAAGACGCCTAAACGAGAAGTGACAAGAAGTGACGGACCGTTAAATATCATATGGTGCCAGCAGCTAAAATTGCTTTAGGGAAATAAATCGATTTTATATCAATCTGACATTGACAAAGACGAAAACGAAGGGAATTTTATCCAGAATTTTTATACGTTTTAGTTAGTTTTGTAAACACATAATACAGTTTCAGTTAGTTATCATTTTTTTCTTTTAATTCTATTTTGTATTTATTTCAGTTAACGAAAATGTTTTTACAATTCTAGTTTTCGTCATTTCGTTACTTATCGTGAATGATAATAACGTTGGTCTGAAGGTAGCCTAAAGTGGACGACATCTGGGAAAATCCACAACATCCTCTTTATCCCATTATAACAAACCAGAGAAGCAGCTGCAGCTGATGATTCACTTTATTAAGATGCAGGACTCAGCGTTACAGACGATCCTTCACCTCCACTGTCATCAGATGGTGACTAGTTTAATATTATTACACCCCCCCCCCCCCCCCCCCCCCCCCCCCCGTTTGTTTGTTTGTTAACACTCCAGCAGCAAAATTACTGGTCAAATTCATACCAAATTGGGTTTATAGTTTGCCAGTGACCCAGAATAGATCTGATTACATTTTGGGAACAGAAGGTGAAAGTTTACATTTTTTATAATTTTTAAAAAATCATTTTTTTTCTCTCATTTCTTTATAATGGGCGAAATTTCAAATGTCTATAAAAACATCAATGTTGTCTCAATTAACTTCAAACTTGGCACATATATTGAGGCAACTGATATGCTGACATCAGCACACACATAGACATGATGACATCAGCTGGATCCATGCCAAAATAAGCAACAATATGTGTGAGGGGCGGGGTTTGTTGTGTCTGGCACCACTTATTATTTTTTTTAGCATGGCTTTATTTTCTTGGTATTGATTCCTCCAGAGGACATGACCTTCATTTAGTGTTTTTTATGATGGAGAGGGAGATTGTAGGTATTTAGACTAGACTAGACTAGACTAGACTAGACTAGACTAGACTAGAATAGAATAGAATAGAATAGAATAGAATAGAATAGAAGAACAGAATAGAACAGAACACAATAGAATAGAGTAGATAGAACAGAATAGATAGATAGATAGATAGATAGATAGATAGATAGATAGATAGATAGATAGATAGATAGATAGATAGATAGATAGATAGATAGATAGATAGATAGATAGATAGATAGATAGATAGATAGATAGATAGATAGATAGATAGATAGATAGATAGATAGATAGATAGATAGATAGACTTTTAAAACCATGTGAGATGTTTGAAGGCACTATCTTTATTCTATTGTTTTTATTTGGTAGTGGTTTATTGTTCTTATTTATCTATTTTATTTATTTATTTATTTTGTTGTTTTTACTTGTATGGCTTTTTAATCTATCCTTGTATTTTATTCTTTTATTTGGGTTTTATTTATTCTTCTGTATAGCACTTTTTTCTTTTTTGTACAGTTTCCATGTCTTTAAATCTATTCTGTATTTTATTCTTCTATTTTGGTTTTAATTATTCTTCTGTACAGCACTTTGGACCACTGCAGTTGTTTTAAAGTGCTTTACAAATAAAGTTGGATTGGATTGGATTGGATAGACAGACAGACAGACAGACAGACAGACAGACAGACAGACAGACAGACAGATAGAAAGAAAAAATCAAGTTATTTTAAATTCACACAACAAATTATTCAAGGAAAAACAAAAAGTATTGTTACAATATTGATGTTTCTTTCAATAAAAGTTATAATTGCACCTCTGTCACAGTGTTGTTGGGGTTGAGGGGGGCCTGGAGATTTTTCATCCTCCAAAGGGGGGGCCGACAGAAAAAGATTGAGAACCACTGGATTAGATAGAACTTTATTGATCCTTTGGGCAGATACCTCAGGAAATGGAGGTTCTGATAGCAGCACAACAACACATATACACACAAGAAATACCATAATAACACTATAATAACTATAAGAAACAGGAGTGAAAAATTGCAATTGTGCATTGGAAAGTACAAGTAGAAAAAGGTGGCAAAGAAGAAAAAAAAGAATAAGCAGCTCATTATGTTTAAATATAATATTATAGTAGACTGTTAAATACGTCTCTGTAATAAGGCAACACAGTTCCTCCTCTCAGTAATCTTTTAGTGCAATTATGGTTTTATGTGCAATTATTTTAACATGTCTCTATTTTTTACTTGTTATATTTATATTTACATTGTGGTTTTAATCTATTGCCCTTTTATGCTTTATTGTCTTATCTATTGTTCTGTAAGCTGTTGCTACATATTTTGGGCTGCTATGGTGTTTTTATATTTCTTATGTCTATGCAAAAAGTCGATGAAACGTAATTTCGTTCTGCACTGTATCCATGTTAGTATTGTGTTTGAATGACAATAAAGTGAATCTTGAATCTTGTAATATTATCACTGTATGTGCTGCTATCACTTTCTCATGAAGATATCCAACTCTTTTAACCCTTTCATGCATGAGTTATGAGAACCTTAATGGGTCAAAACACAGTAATGTCCCGTCAGAGAGTGAATTTTAATTGATTGCCATTCCAATATTTATTTCAATATAAAGTAGCTCCTTGTTTTGGATAATCCCTATATGGTCTAACTAAAGCAAAAATTAATTTAAAAATAAAAATGTGGGTCAAATTGTCTCTAAAATGTCCCGTCAGAGAGATTTTGAATACTGTTTTTTGACCCTAATCAAGTTATTTTTCCGGAGTGTTTTTATTCTTCTTCAGGCCTGAAAAAAACAATGCGATTAAAATTTTTTTTTATGAACCTATTTTTCATGGAATTGCAAAAAATATCCACCCAGCTGGACATCATGCATTTAATTTTTGAAGCAAAGAAACATGGATTTACTGATACACTGTGTGAAAAGTATTAACCCTTTCATGCATGAATTATGAAAACCTTAATCAAGATTTTTTTCCTGAGTGCTTTTATTCCTCTTTAGGCATGAAAAAAACAAAACAAAACAAAACAAAAAAAACAATGCGAGCGACATTTTTTTTTATTAACCTATTTTTCACAGTTGCAAAAATGTCCACTCAGCTGGACACCATGTGTTTAATTTTTGAAGAAAAGAAACATTTATCTACTAATATAAAGTGTGAAAATTATGAAATAAAAATATTTTTGATGTTAATCTGATGTTTTCTCACATTTTAACATACTCTAATACTAGCTATTACTCAATTCATGGAGATAATATGCAAAAAGAAAAAAAAAATGTATAAAAAAACTCCTGTAAATTGCAGTCTAATAATAATTAGCAATTGATTTACACATAAACATGTAACTGCAGATCAGGTTAATCAAGAACAGCAAAGTTACAGGAATGGTATGAATTGCAATGTATGGGATGATGCATAACCGTCCACTGTGTTGTCTGATATGGAACTAAAAGAACAAAATCCATGAATATATAAGAGAACAGCTGGAGAATAACTGTCCACTGGAGTGACCAGTATGCATGAAAGGGTTAAATAAATTTTTTTAATGCAGCTAATCTGGTGTTTCGTCACATTTTAACATACTGTAAGATTAGTTACAGGGTGGGGAAGCAAAATTTACAATGAACAGTTAGTTGTTTTTTCTCAGCAGGCACTATGTCAATTGTTTTGAAACCAAACATATATTGATGTCATAATCATACCTAACACTATTATCCATACCTTTTCAGAAACTTTTGCCCATATGAGTAATCAGGAAAGCAAACGTCAAAGAGTGTGTGATTTGCTGAATGCACTCGTCACACCAAAGGAGATTTCAGAAATAGTTGGAGTGTCCATAAAGACTGTTTATAATGGAAAGAAGAGAATGACTATGAGCAAAACTATTAGGAGAAAGTCTGGAAGATACTATTAAAGAAGAATGGGAGAAGTTGTCACCCCAATATTTGAGGAACACTTGCGCAAGTTTCAGGAAGCGTGTGAAGGCAGTTATTGAGAAAGAAGGAGGACACATAGAATAAAAACATTTTCTATTATGTACATTTTCTTGTGGCAAATAAATTCTCATGACTTTCAATAAACTAATTGGTCATACACTGTCTTTCAATCCCTGCCTCAAAATATTGTAAATTTTGCTTCCCCACCCTGTACATTCAAACATGTTAGTGCAGATCAGGTTTACCAAAAACAGCAAAGTTACAGTAATGGTATGAATTGCAACGTATGGAATGATGCATAAGTGTCCACTGTGTCGGCTGATATGGAACTGAAACAATAAAATCCATGAATATACAAGAGAACAGCTGGAGAAGAACTGTCCACTGGAGTGACCACTATGCATGAAAGGGTTAATTCTGTATTATTGATCTGTTTTTTTTGTTTTTTTTTTAAATCTGATTAAAAAAGATGATTAGTGTATATACTGTATGTCTGTTGAAAACCCAGCAGTATCGCAGACCCTGACACAGTGTTGCATGAATCAACACACTGACATAAAAGCACAAAAGGGGCCGTGCACATCCGTGATGAGGGTAAACAAGACAAGTCGAAGCACCTCTACCTTTCTGCCTTTCTTCTTGAGTGCTTGATAAAAGCTGAGAGCCATACAGACGCATGAAGGCGTAGAGTGGGCTGGTCAAGTGTGTGGGATAAAAGCATTGAGTGTCCACACACGACATAACAGAGAGAAAAGTCAAGAGACGGACACAGCCTGCTCATAAACACCGACGTTTCCTTCTGCTTTTCAGTGATTTTATGTAAATGCAGCCAGAGAAATGCAGATTTATTCACTGTGTTCACTTTGCATCTTGTAAACACAGATTTTCAGACTTTAACGCTAATATTAACGTGTCTTATTGTCAACTGTGAGGCTCTGATTCAAATACAGAGCCAAAAAAAAGGGAAAATATTTTATTAATTTGACTATTTTCAACCATAGGTGGGAGTGGGAAATGTCAGGCTGAATAAATGCAACATTAGGTGACACAGTAACACAATACTGCTTTGTCAGTTGCACAGCGGGAACTTAAAACGACCCGATGAACGTAGATTTATTCCTATTCTCGCTTAAGAATGAGATGTACAGTCAATCTGAGTCACACAACTCCCAGTTCCCACGTTTCCTAAAGGCAAGTAGAAAAAACAACTAGATCTGAAATTGAACAAATAATATGAAAATGTTAGAACTAGTAAAATATACAGTTGAAAAAAGCATTAAAATAAACCTATATTCTGTGTATATATGAAAGTAAACTCAAAATATATAGTTTATTAAAAAAAGAACTGTAGATACTTATGAAAAAATATATTGGAATAAATTGGAATAATATTAGGGTTAGTTTAAGACTCATATAATAACTCTGTCTTATTATTCTAACACATTACAATGATTTTCACAGCTTTTATGCATTTATGATCAATAAACATCATTTGAATAAAACTATTAGACTAACTTCTGAGTAAAATAAGCAGAAATTATTATTTTTTTGGACTATTTTTGACTTTGGTTAAGATCAGATGACAAATTATTACAGACTCATGTATACGTTTACTACTGCCGCTGTTTGGAATCTGTTATATAAAAAAGGTGGAACAGAATTTGATGATCATTTATACTTTAATTCATGCACAAACCCACAGAGGCCAAAAATGTAACAAAACACCTATAATTAATGTAATGCTCATTAATTTTGAGCGTATACAATGGGACCATCTACATTATTTTAGGGCATTTAGATGAAAAAAAAAAACATATTCCTCATGTAATCATCTAAACTTTAACCCCAGGATTCATAAACTGTGTGCAAAACATGTTTTTTGCAGTAAAAACCTTATTTTAAGCCAATGTTTGATGGCACCTTGAGGAACCCAGGATGGGTTGTACCACATGAGGGCGCCAAAGTGAGATATTTCCACATCCTGTACATTATCTTTAAACAATATTTACCCTTCTGAGAGGACATGTCAGTAAAGTACAAGCTTTTTTGTTTTTTTAATTAAATAAGTGCCTATATTGGAAACATTATGATGCGACAGTTTTTTCAGATGCAGTTTTTAAAATTTTTTATGGAATGTCCTTTTTTGTGGACAGTTTTCTTTTCTTTTTTTTTTTTTTTTTGTATAAAGTAGTGAAACTCTTGTCCACAAATGTGGACAGTGGGTCCTAGGAGGTTAAGGCGTTTATTCTGAAACTAGTGTTATTTTGTTGAGAAATAATCCTAAATAATTATAAATATTGATAAAACTGTATATTTTGCTTATTGTTGCCAAATGTCAAGTATTCCTCATGTTTATTTGCTGTAATCTTTGATTTTCAAGGTGCTGTCTGACAGATCCAGGGTTTTTTCCACACTAATTAACTGAATCTCACAGAATTTTGGAGCTGATCGTAATCTCGTATGAAACTTTTACAAGTGCGAGTTGGAGCATAAATAAACTTTCAACAAAAAGTAAAATGATCTTTTTGTTTTTTTCTTTTTAGTTTTAACTGTTAAAAACCTTAAACTATTTCTGTGGTGACTTCCACATGGAATTCTCCCTACATCTAACCTTTCTTGAATGATTTAAGCACTGTTTTGCATCTTTTATGCAATAAAAAGCAGGGATTTCCCTAGAATTCATTTACTGACCATGTAGATCACAGGTGTCAAACTGTCAAATTATTATTATATTGTTAAAATTACACTTATTTTTTCAGTTTGTTCATGTAATTCACATCTTTTGAAAGGATAGTTTGTAGATGTAAACCTTTTCATAATGTAAATTTACTTTTTTCCACTCTAAAACAGATAAAAGTTTGGAGTTGACCTTATTTATACAGGGTGGGGAAGCAAAATTTACAATATTTTGAGGCTTGAAAGACAGTGTATGACCAATTAGTTTACTGAAAGTCATGAGAATTTATTTGCCACAAGAAAATGTACATAATAGAAAATGTTTTTACTCTATGTGTCCTCCTTCTTTCTCAATAACTGCCTTCACACGCTTCCTGAAACTTGCGCAAGTGTTCCTCAAATATTCGGGTGACAACTTCTCCCATTCTTCTTTAATAGTATCTTCCAGACTTTCTCCTAATAGTTTTGCTCATAGTCATTCTCTTCTTTACATTATAAACAGTCTTTATGGACACTCCAGCTATTTTTGAAATCTCCTTTGGTGTGACGAGTGCATTCAGCAAATCACACACTCTTTGACGTTTGCTTTCCTGATTACTCATATAGGCAAAAGTTTGTGAAAAGGTATGGATAATAGTGTTAGGTATGATTATGACATCAATATATGTTTGGTTTCAAAACAATTGACGTAGTGCCTGCTGAGAAAAAACAACTAAATGTTCATTGTAAATTTTGCTTCTCCACCCTGTATATTATGTTATTATTTTACTGGTTCAGCCCACTTCAGATCAAATTTAGCTGAATGTAGCCCCTGAACTGAAATGAGTTTGACACCCCAGATGTAGATGTTCAAAAAAGACAAACAGTCATTATGTCAAAACAGAGAAAACTGATGAAAAAAAATGACTTTTTCAGCAAAATACATGAGTTTTTTTTGGTGAGTAGGTGTTGCAGAATATAACAGTGTTTCCATGTTCACTACGGAGCCTCTGAATATCTTTAGGGATCATATCTGATGTTGTTGAAAAGCTGAAAAACTGTATATTACCTCAGTTCATTTAAAGGTTTGATTGGATTAGTGGTTCAGAAGTTATTAAATATTTTAGATCAGCAGATGGGTTTGGTCGCCAGTGGCTGTTTAGGTCTTTGAGGGTTAAACTCCAATAATTCATTTATTTTATTTATAGCATTGTGGTAGTTTTAAGTACTTCTTTATTGTTTTTAGTGTATTTCTTTTAATTGTTTTTATGATGTGCAGAACTTTGGAAATGTTCTTGTTGTTTACATGTGCTATATCAATAAAGTGGATTGGACTGGATTGAATAAACATTGTAAGTTTTTTGTCTTATAATATGACTTTAAGGGGTCTTTAATAAGGTTTAACACCCATATGGTGCCCATTGGTTTCTCCTGAACAAATATAGTCCAAAGCAGAAATCTTATCTTACGTAAAACCCTTTCCACAAACAGACGCTAAGTGACGTTCTTCAAATAGAACTAGCAGCACAGATGAAACTTTACATTGTTACCCTACAGACCAAGGTTATTATCGTTAACGAAAACTAACGAAATGACAGAAACTAGAATTGTAAAAATATTTTCGTTAACTGAAATAAATAAAAACTATAATTAAAAGAAAAAAACAATAACTAACTGAAACTGTATTGTGTGCTTACAAAACTAAAACGTATAAAACTTATGGATAAAATTCCCTTTGTTTTCTTCTTTGTTAATGTCAGACTGATATGAAATCGATTTATTTCCCTCAAGCAATTTTAGCTGATGGCACTGTATGATATTTAACGGTCCGTCATTTCTCGTCACGTGTCGTTTAGAGTTGTCTTCTCGTCTCCACTCTACCTGGAAACATGGAGACTAAAGTTGGGAGAAAGCAGCAGAGTCCTGTCTGGGATTTATGTGAATACAACGGAGAAGAGATAAAAGATATAGAAAAAACTAAAACTAAACTAAAATTAAGTATTTAGAAAATAACAAAAACTAATAAAAACTAGCAAACCTGCTCTAAAAACCAACTGAAACTAACTGAATTAGAGAAAAAAAAAAGTCAAAACTAAATAAAACTAAACTATAATGAACAAGTGTTCAGAGAACGCAAACCTCCGCCAAGCACCCTGAATGGTGTGCATGTGTGGATCGACTATTTGTTTTTAAATTAAACAGTTTGAAGGTTGTTCCATGCAGCAGTAAAAGGTGAAGCTCGGTACCAGTCATGTGTATGCCAAATTATATTAAATTCCAATCAATATTTGGTGAGTTATAATGAAAAATTTGTCGTAAATGGGATTTTCAATGTTAAATTGAAATGTCCACAGAGTCCACATTCCACAGTGGATGTGGATAATTTTGTGCCAGATACAAGATATTGTTATAAGCTACGGGTGGATCATATTAGAGGCTAATCGGAGTCGTTCTGAATTTTTTATGAATTTTCGAAAATTGCTCAGTGATGAGAGATAGGAAAATTTGAGATTTTGTGACCTTGCTGCGGCCTTGAACTTTTGCCTACTTGGCCCAAAATTTAATGGGTTGGTCCCAGGGCCTGGGCCTATCTGTGGGTAAAATTTGGTAAAGATGGTTGGAATAATTTTCCTGTAAAGTTGCTAACAAACAAACAAACAAACAAACACACAAAGCAAAGTGATCACAACACCTCCTCCCAGATAGCAAAATCATTATGGCTTAAATCTGGCCCAAAACTGGCATGCTATTTGGCAAAGTTCTGGGCAGATGTATGGGCCTGAAATGGCCCAAAATAGGCAAGCCAACATCAAACCAGAAGGAAGCCAAAATTCACCCAAAACTAATGGCGGACTTCCAAAATATAGCCATAATTGTCCCAGAAAAGCCCCAAATCCCCATAATCAGGCAAAAAGTAGCCAAAACATGCCATGCCATCCCTATACTTGATCCCACTCTTTGCCCAGTCTTTTGGTTAACCACACATATGCCAGAACTCAGCCGTATACTGCTGGTGCCTCCATATCTATTATGGATAACCTTAATCCTACCACAGTTAAGCCTAAAGGTTTTCATAATGCCAAAAGAAAGCCAAAAATGCCAAATGTGAGCCATGATACTGCCAAAATATTTGCTATCTAGGCTGGCGGAGGTAAAAATCCAAAACTATTGCACTTAAAACTGTCTGGGAAGAGAGTCTTAGCATTGCAATTACAGAGCAACAGTGGAACTCCGCACTGACCCTTGTTCACTTGTCTTCGATTTGTGCTAGGCATAGATTAACCCTTTCATGCGTACTGGTCACTAAAGTGGACAGTTCTTCTCCAGCTGTTCTCTTGTATATTCATGGGTTTTTTTTTTTTGTTTTGTTTTTTTTTTTGTTTTTTTTTTTACACATCTTTAATAAAGTTTTGAGACACTACATATCTTTTCTGACATGAATTGGTAACATTATGTAGATCTCTCCTGAGCATAAAACCCCAGAATCACAAGCCCTCCCCGTAGTTGTCACACAATTTATCAGTAAATAAATAAATAAATAAATAAATGTTTCTGTGCATCAAAAATTAAACGTGTGGTGTCCAACTGTGTGGACATTTTTGCAACTTCATGAAAAATAGGTTCATAAGAATTTCTTTTTCATTATTTTTTTTTTTTTTCTGTTTTTTTAGAATTATTATTATTTTTTTAAATGTATTTTTCAGAAGAAATTTTTCAATCACATTGCTTTTTTTTTTTTCATGCCTAAAGAGGAATAAAAACACTCAGGAAAAAATTTGATTAAGGTTCTCATAATTCGTGCATGAAAGGGTTAATTCAATGCAAGGTTATTTACAAGATTCACTACACTAACTCACAATTAACCAAGATTTATCCTTCTGTAAGTGACGAATGTGGCCGATGCCATCTCTCTCCTGCCGATCATTCACATATGTTCTGGGCATGTCCTAACTCGGGACCATTTTGGGCAGAAATATTTAACACACTAACTGAAGCATATGGTTTTTTTGTTGCTCCCAATCCTATCTCGGCAATTTTTGGTGTCTCCCCTGCTTCAAATCTACCAAAAGTGCTGAAGCGGGCTATAGCATTTACCACACACTTAGCCTGAAGGTTGATTCTACTTAACTGGAAGGTCTCCCATCCCCCTTCACATGTCCGGTGGGTACGTGAGGTGCTTTACAATCTTAAGGTTGAAAAGTTGAGATTCTCTCGTCGAGGCTCAATTAAATCATTTCATACCACATGGGATCCATTTTTACGGTATTTCGATTCTTTAAATTTTCCTCAGAATATAGATGATTAAACATCATTGAGAAAGAGGGGAAAGGAGAGGAAAGGAGGGAATGAGAAATTATGTATAGTCTTTTCCTTTCTTCTCTTATTTCTGTATACTATACTACCTTTTTTTTTTACGATTTGAGTTCCTTTATCATTATTTATGGTTTCTGTTTTTGATTTTCTTTTATATTATAGTGTTATTATGGTATTTCTTGTGTGTATATGTGTTGTTGTGCTGCTATCAGAACCTCCATTTCCTGAGGTATCTGCCCAAAGGATCAATAAAGTTCTATCTAATTCAGTGGTTCTCAATCTTTTTCTGTCGGCCCCCCCTTTGGAGGATGAAAAATCTCCAGGCCCCCCTCAACCCCAACAACACTGTGACAGAGGTGCAATTATAACTTTTATTGAAAGAAACATCAATATTGTAACAATACTTTTTGTTTTTCCTTGAATAATTTGTTGTGTGAATTTAAAATAACTTGATTTTTTCTATCTATCTATCTATCTATCTATCTATCTATCTATCTATCTATCTATCTATCTATCTATCTATCTATCTATCTATCTATCTATCTATCTATCTGTCTGTCCTATCCAATTTTATTTGTAAAGCACTTTAAAACAACTGCAGTGGACCAAAGTACTGTACAGAAGAATAATTAAAACCAAAATAGAAGAATAAAATACAGAATACTTTTAAAGACATAGAAACTGTACAAAAAAGAAACAAGTCTGATATAGAAGAATAAATAAAACCCAAATAAAAGAATAAAATACAGGGATAGATTAAAAAGCCATACAAGTAAAAACATAAAAATAAATAAATAAATAAAATAGATAAATAAGAACAATAAACCACTACCAAATAAAAACAATAGAATAAAGATAATACCTTCAAACATCTCACATGGTTTTAAAAGTCTATCTATCTATCTATCTATCTATCTATCTATCTATCTATCTATCTATCTATCTATCTATCTATCTATCTATCTATCTATCTATCTATCTATCTATCTATCTATCTATCTATCTATCTATCTATCTATCTATCTATCTATCTATCTATCTATCTATTTTTTGCCCTGTGGGTTGGGTGGGTGGGAAGGGATGGGTGTTGACAGTCAGATATGTCATTCTTGATTGCGCATTGACTGTTACGAATTGATATAATGTCTGTTGTGTTCATTGAAAATGTTCAATAAATACAGGGTGGGGAAGCAAAATTTACAATGAACATTTAGTTGTTTTTTCTCAGCAGGCACTATGTCAGTTGTTTTGAAACCAAACATATATTGATGTCATAATCATACCTAACACTATTATCCATACCTTTTCACAAACTTTTGCCCATATGAGTAATCAGGAAAGCAAACGTCAAAGAGTGTGTGATTTGCTCAATGCACTCGTCACACCGAAGGAGATTTCAAAAATAGTTGGAGTGTCCATAAAGACTGTTTATAATGGAAAGAAGAGAATGACTATGAGCAAAACTATTACGAGAAAGTCTGGAAGATACTATTAAAGAAGAATGGGAGAAGTTGTCACCCGAATATTTGAGGAACACTTGCGCAAGTTTCAGGAAGCGTGTGAAGGCAGTTATTGAGAAAGGAGGACACAGAATAAAAACATTTTCTATGATGTAAATTTTCTTGTGGCAAATAAATTCTCATGACTTTCAATAAACTAATTGGTCATACACTGTCTTTCAATCCCTGCCTCAAAATATTGTAAATTTTGCTTCCCCACCCTGTATAAATAAGGTCAACTCCAAACTTTTATCTGTTTTAGAGTGGAAAAAAGTAAATTTACATTATGAAAAGGTTTACATCTACAAACTATCCTTTCAAAAGATGTGAATTACATGAACAAACTGAAAAAATAAGTGTAATTTTAACAATATAATAATAATTTGACAGTTTGACACCTGTGATCTACATGGTCAGTAAATGAATTCTAGGGAAATCCCTGCTTTTTATTGCATAAAAGATGCAAAACAGTGCTTAAATCATTCAAGAAAGGTTAGATGTAGGGAGAATTCCATGTGGAAGTCACCACAGAAATAGTTCAAGGTTTTTAAGGGTTAAAACTAAAAAGAAAAAAAAGGAGATCATCTTACTTTTTGCCGACATTGAAAACTGGAATTTCTAAATATGAAAACTGTTAATTTTTTGAAACTTTATTTATGCTCCAACTCGCTCTTGTAAAACTTTCATACGAGATTACGATCAGCTCCAAAATTCTGTGAGATTCAGTTAATTAGTGTGGAAAAAACCCTGGATCTGTCAGACAGCACCTTAAAAATCAAAGATTACAAATAAACATTGAGGAATACTTGACATTTGGCAACAATAAGCAAAATATTGTAAATTTTGCTTCCCCACCCTGTTTAGTTGGAAAAAAAAAAAAAAAATCCAAAACTATTATAACCTTTGTACAGACAGACAGACGGCTCCAGCTCTCCCTCATATTCCGTTGGTCGTCCACCCTTGAAAAGAACCCTGGATGATTCATCCTCCAGTTTCCACCTGTGCCATTGATGACTAATGTGTGGCCTCCTCCGCTCTGCACTGACACTGCAGCCTGTGGTCACAAACAGCCTTAAACTTCCCTGCAGGTGGACCCACTCACACATCAGGACGCTCCACAGTGAAGAAAGGCCACTCACAGGTTTGGATCTGGTTTTCACAGCTCACATTAGGTTTTTAACCCTTTCACAACGGCAAATGTCTCCAGCGTTTTGCACTTTACAACATTCAAATGACTGTACGTCCTGAACCGTTTGGGCTATCCACAAAATTCTAATGGCATTATCCTGAGTTTTCCAACACCATTTAACACTTTACAGCAGCTATGTGGGACTCTACACTGTAAAAAAAAAATCCTGTTGTTTTTCTGGATTAAAAAAATGGCAGCTGTGGTTCCCAAAACGATACTGTAACAAAACCCAAAAAAACACATCAAACCATAAACATATTTACGTCGGACATGTAGATTTAACATTGGATTTCAGTGATATTTACATGTTTAAAATGTTAAATGTACTTTTTTATTACTTTTAAATACAAAGTATGAGAATAGGCTGTTATTACCACATTATTTTTCAATTTACAATTTTATTTTCTCAAGACAATAGGAATACATCATTTCTACAGGGTAGGGAAGCAAAATTTACAATATTTTGAGGCAGGGATTGAAAGACAGTGTATGACCAATTAGTTTATTGAAAGTCATGAGAATTTATTTGCCACAAGAAAATGTACATCATAGAAAATGTTTTTATTCTATGTGTCCTCCTTCTTTCTCAATAACTGCCTTCACACGCTTCCTGAAACTTGCGCAAGTGTTCCTCAAATATTGGGGTGACAACTTCTCCCATTCTTCTTTAATAGTATCTTCCAGACTTTCTCGTAATAGTTTTGCTCATAGTCATTCTCTTCTTTCCATTATAAACAGTCTTTATGGACACTCCAACTATTTTTGAAATCTCCTTTGGTGTGACGAGTGCATTCAGCAAATCACACACTCTTTGACGTTTGCTTTCCTGATTACTCATATGGGCAAAAGTTTGTGAAAAGGTATGGATAATAGTGTTAGGTATGATTATGACATCAATATATGTTTGGTTTCAAAACAATTGACGTAGTGCCTGCTGAGAAAAAAACAACTAAATGTTCATTGTAAATTTTGCTTCCCCACCCTGTACATATAAATCTGGTTTTGTTAACGTACTCTTCCTGTAAAAACTATAGCTATATTTAATTTAATTAACAAACATCTTCTCAAATAAACAACTTTTTATGGTAATCTTTTACAGTGTATTACAGGTAGAAAGGAACTGTTTCAGAGACTTCCACACAGACTAAAAAATGCCTGGAAATAACAAAAAATTTGAAACCATAATATGGATACTGAATGTTCAAGACCAAAAAGTGTGTTTGAGCAGATGTAAAATAGTTGAAAGTTTATTTTTGCAATCTCAAAACGTTTCATTATGGCAATTTACTGTTGTTTCTGAAAATGAATATGGTGAAAACTTCAAGTCTGTTTTTTTCTCTTTTAATAAAACACACTGTTACAAACTTTTATTATTACCCTGAAGGGGAGGCAAAGGGTATTGTTTTTATTTTGGTTTGTTTGTTTCTTTAACACTCTAGCAGCAAAACTACTGGTTGCATTCATACCAAACTGGGTTTATATATATTGCCAGTGACACAGAACAGACCTGATTACATTTTGGGAACAGAAGGTCAAAGTTCAATTTTTTTTAAAAAAATGAATTTTAAATGTTTTTTTTCCCATTTATTAACAATGGGTGAAATTTCAAATGTCTAAGAGCAAAACTGTTGGTTGAATTCAAACCAAATTGAGTTTATAGATAGCCAGAGACCCAGATTAGATGTGGTTACATTTTGGGAAAAGTAGGTCAAAGTTCAAATTCTTTTTATGAATTTTTAAAATATTCTTTCTTCTCCCATTTACTTATAATGGGCAAAATTTCAAATGTCTATAAAAACATCAATTTTGTTTCAGTTTACTTCAAACTTGGCACATATATAAAGGCAAAATAGAGACTGCAGTTGTTCAAACATGCAGCCCGGGGGCCAAATCCAGCCCGCCAAAGGGTCCAGTCCGGCCCTTGGGATGAATTTGTGAAATGCAAAAATGACACTAAGATATTAATCATTTTAGTTTAGGTTCCACATTCAGACCAATTCAGTCTCAGGTGGGTCATAGTAACCTATAAATACTCACAACTCCAATTTTTTCTCTTTGTAAATGTAATTGTTTTCATGTATTTACACGAAAACAAAGTATAATTTTGCAAAAATACCTGAATAACCTGAACAAATATGAACAACCTGAAATGTCTTACGAGGAGTAAGGGCCATTTTAACAATATTCCACCTGTTACTAAATGTTTTGTGTTTGTAGATCCACTGTGGTTTAGAAGTTGTAATGTACATGTGGAAATGATAAACTGAGGCAGAATATTGTTAAAATTACACATTTTTTTTCAGTTTGTTCATGTTATTCACGTTGTTTGAAAGGATATTTTGTAGATGCAAACATTTTCATAATGTAATTTTACTTTTTTCACTCTAAAACATAGAGAAAAGTTTGGCGTTGACATTATTTACATAGTATTATATTATAATTTTATTGGTCCAGCCCACTTCAGATCAAGTTTAGCTGAATGTGGCCCCTGAACTAAAATGAGTTTGACACCCCTGTGTTAAATGTTAAAGGGTTAACTGAATTTTGTTTATGTTAAATGTTTGGGACCAGAATCCCACAGAGACAGTTATGTTTAGCCCCAGTGTCAGATGGAAGTGACCCAGGATGAACCTTTTATTCATCCAGCTTTACTTCTTCTATTTGTGGCAGTATGTTCGTCAGCACAGTTTGGGGATGGAAACGGTTGCATGGACTGTAGAATTAAGATCCTATCATCTCTGAAAACAGCGAGGTGGATTCTGTGAGAACATTTAAGTGTAAAGAGAAGACCGAGTCTGATGGTGGAACAACTGGAGCCTGAGGCGAACACAGTCCAAATCCCAGACCTCCAGCTTTAGAACTCACTCACTCTAGTTATTTAGAGCAAGATATGACTGTAACTGAGCAGGAGGGAAGATAATCCTTTTTCTACGACTAAAACTGAGCTTAGGACTGAATGACGGAGCAAGGCTTTAGTCTCCATAGAACTGGACTTCATGCACTCTGACTTCATATCTTACACTGATCACACTAATTTACAGACAGAATGAAGGGAGTACTTTTTTTTTAATTATTATTAGAATCTGTGTCAGTTGATTTTCCCTGGAGTGATTAATAAAATTAATCTCATCATGACAGTTTTGTTATTAAAACTTAGCCCTTCCATAAAATACCTCCTATCTACTTTTCCTTGACCTCAGTGGAAATCATCTCAGGCTTAAGGAAAGATAGAATGGAGGATTTATAAGGATTTATTTAAAGACAAACCGGCGCTGAAAGAATCCAGCTGTATTTCACTAGATGGATGTTTTATTAGTTATGGTGAAAGGCATGATGAAACTATAATGTTACTTCCCCCTGGTGTATTCTTACTTTGCTGTTTAATGAAGGGTTTAAATATAGTAAAAATGTGACTTCATAACCAAAGTTGGAACAGTTAGACCTAAATAAATAAAGGCTAAAGCTGCACTAACAGTCTGTCATAATCATCCTCCTGTCCATTCATATGTGTCAGTATGAATTCTGAATCAGCACCAAGGTTATTATTAACGAAAACTAACAAAATGACGAAAACTAGAATTGTAAAAACATTTTCGTTAACTAAAATAAATAAAAACTATAATTAGAAGAAAAAAAATAACTGAAACTGTATTGTGTGCTACTAAAACATATAAAATTTGTGGATAAAATTCCCTTTGTTTTCTTCTTTGTCAATGTCGGATTGATATGACATCAATTTATTTCCCAATTTTAGCTGATGACACCATATGATATTTAACGGTCCGTCACTTCTCGTTTAGAGTCGTCTTGTCGTCCCCACTCTACCTGGAAACATGGAGACTAAAGTTGGGAGAAAGCAGCAGAGTCCTGTATGGGATTTATGTTTATATGACGGAGAAGAGATAAAGGATTAAAAAAAAAAACTAAAAACAAAAAAAACTAAAACTAAGCATTTAGAAAATAAAAACTAATAAAAACTAGCAAACCTGCTCTAAAAACTAATCAAAACTAACTGAATTAGAGAAAAAAAAAAGTCAAAACTAAATAAAACTAAACTATAATGAAAAATCCAAAACTATTATAACCTTGATCAGCACTAATGTATCATAAAACTAAACATATTCTAACAATATTGTGCCTGTTACTAAATGTTTGGTGTATGTGTAGATCCACTGTGATCTGTAAGCGTTAAAATTGCACTTACTTTTCTCAATAAATTTTATTTTTTTCATAGTCGTTCATGTTTTTCACATTTATTTAAAGGACAGTTTAAGCTAGGCTTCTTCTCACTCCTTTTCGCACATGGCTTTTTCTTTTTCTTTTATTGTGTGTGTATTATTATTTTATGCTTCCTTGAATTTTCATTTCTATATTATGTCATGCAAAGAAGTCAATTAGTAGCAATCAGGAAGCTTGTATCATTTCCATATTCGAAATTTTTAAAAAAAAGTTTGTAAACATTTTCAGTTTGTAATTTGACTTTTTTCAGTATAAAACAAAGAGAAAAGTCTGGTGTTGACATTATTTATATATTATTATGTTATTATTTTACTGGTCTGTCCCACATTAGATCATACTGGGAGGATGTGGCCCCTGAACTAAAACCAGTTTGACACCCCTGCTGTAGAATGAAGGGTTACCTAATTAAAAAAAAAAAAAAAAAAAAAAAAAAAAAAAAAAAAAAATTAAAATGATCTGTTACTTACAAAATACAACATGGTGCAGACAAATACAGATATGTCATTTATTTATTTCAGAAACTTTAATACTGTGATCACTGCAAATGTCTTTTTCATACCTTTACACTTTACAAAGACAATGGATTTGGGATGTAAACAGTATTCTGTTAAACCTATGGTCCTCTTGAAATTGTAAGCGTTGCCTTAGAGTCAGAGTCGTTCCCGACACAGCGAGGGCCACAACTTCCTCCCCTGCTGCGTTCACTGACGCCGCACGTTAGCTTGACTGAAAACCAGCGTCGTTACAGTACAAACAACATCCAGCCTGCTCACGTGGGATCGGTAATGCCGTAGGAAAAGGAGGGTCGGATTTATTTCAAAACAAATTAAGTCGAGCACCTTTTCTCTGAAAATCGTTTTGTCAGGAACTGCACAGGGGCAACAAAGTACATCTAGACAAGACTGCGCAGGAATGGATCGATCCTCCCTCCTTATCCACAACCTGTAAACACAATCCTCTGTAGAAATCATTGTGCAAACATTCTTAAAAAAAAAAAAAAAAAAAAAAAAAATGGAAAACCCAACATTCACATTTCCAATAACCTTCTTCAAAGCAAAAAAAAAAAAAAAAGCTGCGCAGGAAAATACCTAAGTATTGTGAGATAACTACATTTACAACAAACTGGACTGGTGTGTTTTTGTCTTTGTAAGGTCGACAACTGTATCCAACACACTTTATTAAGATGTGGGCAAAACATCTGCACTGCACAGTTTGTGATTTGGCCATACTTCATCTGAAATACAAAAACTAGAGCACTTTCCATGTACAATATAATATACGAAACATTACATATTATTCATCATTTAAGCATCAATAATATTTTTTGGACAGGAAACCAGTGTTCATGGCAAACAATTTACAGTCAAAATGTTAAAGATTGGGATCCTTTCTGCCTGTATCTACAGTTGTGCTCGTAAGTTTACATACCCTGATAGAATTAGTATGTTCCAACACGACCATGACCCGAAACACAAGGCCAAGTCCACCTGTCATTGGCTCCAGCAGAAAAAAGTGAAGGTGAAGGAGTGGCCATCTCAGTCTCATGACCTCAGTATCATTGAGCCACTTTGGGGAGGTCTGAAACATGCAGTGTACATGCAGGAAAACCCTAAATCTTAAAGGAACTGAAGGTGTTTTGTCAGGAAGAATGGACAGCTTTACCATCTGAGGAAATAAAGCACTGCAAAAATCTAAATCTTGCCAAGTGTATTTTTCACATTTTTAGTCAAAATATCTCATCACACTTAAAATAAGATATAATCACCTAAAGAGTAACTTTCCAGTGAGATATAAGAACTTATTTTTTTGACAATAGATCTTGAAAATCTTATTTCAAGAAATCTTACCAAGATAATTTTCATTTGTTCCATTGGCAGATTTTTTTGCTCAATTCAAGATTTTTTTTTTTTTTTTTTGCTTAATTCAAGCAAAAAAACTGCCAATGGAACAAGTGAGAATTATTTTGGTATTTCTTGAAATAAGATTTTCAAGAACTACTGTCTAAAAATAAGTTCTTATATCTCACTGAAAAGTTACTCTTTAGGTGATTATGTCTTATTTTAGGTGTGATGAGATATTTTGACTAGAAATAAGAAAAATATACTTGGGAAGATTTTGATTTTTGCTGAGTGTCTCACCCACAACTACCACAAAAGTCTTCTAGCTGTCATTGATGTTAAACACTGCAAAAAATCTAAATCTTACCAAGTGTATTTTTCACATTTTTAGTCAAAATATCTCATCACACTTAAAATAAGACATAATCGCTGAAAGAGTAACTTTCCAGTGAGATATAAGAGCTTATTTTTTGACAATAGATCTTGAAAATCTTATTTCAAGAAATCTTACCAAGATAGTTTTCATTTGTTCCACTGGCAGATTTTTTTGCTCAATTCAAGATTTTTTTTTTTTTTTGCTTAATTCAAGCAAAAAAACTGCCAATGGAACAAGTGAGAATTATTTTGGTATTTCTTGAAATAAGATTTTCAAGAACTACTGTCTAAAAATAAGTTCTTATATCTCACTGAAAAGTTACTCTTTAGGTGATTATGTCTTATTTTAAGTATGATGAGATATTTTGACTAGAAATAAGAAAAATATACTTAGTAAGATTTTGATTTTTGCTGTGAGTGCCTCATCCTCAAATTCCACAAAAGTCTTCTAGCTGTCATTGATGTTAAACACTGCAAAAATCTAAATCTTACCAAGTGTATTTTTCACATTTTTAGTCAAAATATCTCATCACAACTTAAAATAAGACATAATCACCTAAAGAGTAACTTTCCAGTGAGATATAAGAAGTTATTTTTAGACAATAGATCTTGAAAATCTTATTTCAGGAAATCTTACCAAGATAGTTTTCATTTGTTCCATTGGCAGATTTTTTTTTGCTTGAATTAAGCAAAAAAAAAAAAAAAATCTTGAATTAAGCAAAAAAATCTGCCAATGGAACAAGTGAAAATTATATTAATTATAAATAGATTTTCAAGATCTATTGCCTAGAAAAAAAGTTCTCATATCTCACTGAAAAGTTACTCTTTAGGTGATTATGTCTTATTTTAAGTATGATGAGATATTTTGACTAGAAATAAGAAAAATATACTTAGTAAGATTTTGATTTTTGCTGTGAGTGCCTCATCCTCAAATTCCACAAAAGTCTTCTAGCTGTCATTGATGTTAAACACTGCAAAAAATCTAAATCTTACCAAGTGTATTTTTCACATTTCTAGTCAAAATATCTCATCACACTTAAAATAAGACATAATCACCTAAAGAGTAACTTTCCAGTGAGATATAAGAACTTATTTTTAGACAATAGATCTTGAAAATCTTATTTCAAGAAATCTTACAAAGATTATTTTTACTTGTTCCATTGGCAGATTTTTTTGCTTGAATTAAGCAAAAAAAAAAAAAAAAAAAAAAATCTCGAATTAAGCAAAAAAATCTGCCAATGGAACAAGTGAAAATTATATTAATTATAAATAGATTTTCAAGATCTATTGCCTAGAAAAAAAGTTCTCATATCTCACTGAAAAGTTACTCTTTAGGTGATTATGTCTTATTTTAAGTGTGATGAGATATTTTGACTAGAAATGAGAAAAATACACTTGGTAAGATTAGATTTTTGCAGCGAAGGGGCCAATATGTAAACGTTTGATCAGGGTCATTTTGATCATTTCTGTTGTCAGTATGATTTAAAAAGAGCCAACACATTTCACCCAACCACTAGCCACGAGTGAAAGATGAGTTCATGTATTATCATTCATATTCTCTGCAAAATGGCCAAAGAATCTCAATTTCTGCTAGGGTGTGTAAGCTTATGAGCACAACTGAATGGTGGATTTTTGAGGATTTCACATTGTACGATGGCTATGAAGCAAAAGAGCAGACTGCTTTTGACAACTGCCAACTTGGGTCGACTGTTAAAAACCGCCCAATCCTCGCACCAGCAAACACTTAATTATTGACTGTCCACTCGTGTAGCATCCGCACAGACTGACGAGAGATTCTTAAAACAGAACCGAGACTTTGAAAGCTTCATTTTTCGCCGCGTCCATTCATCTCTCTGCGAAGCGGCAGAGCTGAACGTCAGTTATCGTAAACATCACATTTCTTTAGGCTTGTTTATTTTCTTTACATTCAGACCGGGTGCCGTTGTGCTATTCGCTGTAGGCTGGGAATAAAGTGATTTTTAATTGCATCTATTTAAGATGCAAATTTGCCTTTAAGAATATTCCAAAAAAAACAAAAAAACAAAAAAAAAAAGTGGAAATATTGAGAGCTTTTATGTTACAAGACGAGCGGGGATTTAAGGCTTTACACCGTATTTGTGGACAACAGCTTCAATGCACGTGCACCTGAATCGACCCTAACACTTCTCTTAGCTTAGTGATTTGGGGAAATTAATTTCGCTTATGGGTTCCAGTTGAAACATACACACACATATACAAAAACATTTCCACACGTTTCACACAGTCTGGTCCTTGTACCTGGTAAATCCTGTCTTTTTTTCCTGTAAAAATATTCATCTAAAGGGAAAAAAGCTGCTTATTACACACAATTCCTGCAGCCGATTCCCTTGAACGAACATTTTTTTGGACCCGGGGCACGGTTCAAAATCATAAAAAGTGTAAGGTGAGTGTGCGTTACCAGGTGGTTTAGTGTTTTTTAAGGACGAAGAAGAGCTTTTTTTCCCTTTCATCTGCTTCCCAGGTGCTGTTTCAAAGGCACGTCCCTGCTCTGCCTGGAAGTAAATGACCAAAATAAGTGACTGTAGGCACGGCTGGATAGACTGATGTACATTCACACCATGATTACTGCCACTGGTAGATACTAGAGCTCCTTTTAAAATCTCCACATGTAGGTTTTTTCATCTAAACAAACAATACTAAAGTTATATTTCTTCCTTGTAAGATCCTCAAGTTCTCAACAAAGACTGAACCTGAGAAAAACTATAGATGTTTGAAAGCACAGACAACACACACATACACATACACACACACGCACACAAGTACAGCTAAAGTCTGCTCCTTTTAACAAAAAAAAAAAAAAAAAAAATCAACCTGATTGTCTCTCGAAGCTGGATTCTGAAGGTTTTTTTTTTCTCCTGTCCTGTGTTCATGTGGCCTGCTGCTCGATGTCTGACTGATTTGTTGAAGAGGCGTTGGAAAATACACACTGTAGTGGCGGCACATTTAAAAAAACCATGACATTTCCACTGGTCATCACTAGAGGGCACTGTAAGCAACACGACAGCAGGCTTGGGCACCACAAAATACAACATAATACAGAATAAAAAGCATATAGTCAAGGCTTTAGCCAGAATTAAGAAAGAAAGCCATTTAAATAATATAGCTATTGACCCTTTTTCTTGAGGAACTAAACACTGATGTCTGTTGTACTGTACGAATATGACAACTTATTTATCTGAATTATAATACAAGGAAATAAATTAACCTGGGGAGGAAAAAAAAACATACCAAAAAAAAACAAAAAAAAAACAACACACTCCAGCTTTTCCCACCGAAAATTGTCTGTCATTTATTGTCAGCTGGCTCTCTGTATTCCTGGGATGACAGATGGAGTCCTCTCTTTTCTTTTTCCCCCAAAGCGTTTCTTAGTGGAAAAGGATGGAGGCTCTTGTGCAGCAGAGGCTGGCGTCCTCTATAAGCGTCGTTTTGGTTTCGTTCCACTTTCAAAACGCCCTCCCAGAGCAAACTCTTCCTGCTTTTTTTTGACTTTGTTTTTAATTTTTTTTTTTGCGAGGAAGAGAGGAGTCCTGACTTCTTCCTATTGCTTTTAAGACACATACAATTGGGATGGACCAAAGCACTCTGGATATCAGTCTTGTTTATGTGGCACCGCTTGCCGATGGCTTTTAAATACACTCCTCTGTCAGGTGAGAGATTGTGCTGTTGGATATTATAACCCAGTTCTGACTGAAACAGAGGATAAAAATGAAGAAAAAGAACAAAAAAACCCAAGAAAAACATACTGTACAAATCCAGTCTCCGTGTTGTGCAGAGGAGGGTGAACCTGCCTCTATGTCGGCGGCTGCTTAAGCGGTTAAAAGAATCTCTGGTGCATTTTGGGGGATGTCGGTTTTAAAAAGAAAAGGCGCTAAATGTCTTGACTCTCCATTTACAGGTGAATGAAAACCTTGTCGTGTCCAGTGGTGGCTTTAAATTTACCAGTAAAACCAGAAGCTTGGGCTGGTTGATTAGACTGCGTAGCTCTTGGACTTTTTCTTGGCATTTCAGGAACATCTATACGTCTCTGCTCCCCTCTGCTGTGGTGATGCAAAAACACCTCAGTAATCGTTAAGGGGAAGGTGAAAAAGAAAACATAAAACAGTCTAAAATATCTAGTGTAGCTTATCCTAAAAAGTGAAACATCCAATAAAAAAGAAAACACAGCAGAGGGACGAGGTGATTTTTTTTTTTAGATTCACCGGTGGAGTAACTTCAAGAAGCAAAGTCGATTTTTTTCCACAAGGAAAAAAAAAAAAAAAAAAAAAAAAAAAAAGAGGAAGGAGAGGAGCTTTGTCTTTATTGGCAATTAAGTGAAAAGATTTTGGCACAGCGAGACGAGAGAAAGATCAATTCAGCGGTCCCCTCTTGGCCCCAAAGGAGAGTACAGGTCAGTCGTTCATAATCTGATAAACGACACTCATTTTTCTTGAGTCTCATCCTGAGTGGTTTCACAGAAGCTCTGTGGAAACTGGACGACAATAATAGCACCTGATGTCTGAAGCCTGTGGAAGGTGGTTTGGAGGGTTCAGACTGCAGGTTTGTGAGTCGAACAGACGAACTGGGGACAAATGTCCACTTTTCCAGACTTGTGTGTGCTGATCTGTGCATTTGTGTGCGTGAGGGTGAGGGTGAAAATGTGCCGGTTAAGACTCAGTTCATGTCGATTGTGTTGAAGACCCACTCTGTGAATTTCTTGAGCTTTGCAGCGGAGGTCTGGGACTCCTCCTGGAGCCTCTGGTTGTCCTCCCACAGCCTCTTGATCTGAGCCTGAAGCCGAACCTTCTCCTCTCGCTCCTGTTTACGATCAGAGAAGACAGTTCAGAACAGAAAACAGTAATCAGGTAGTTTCACAGTTTAGGGTTTAGATCAGGGGTCTCAAACATGCGGCCCGCCAAAGGTTCCAATCCGGCCCATGGGAGGAATTTACAAAGTGCAAACATTCCACAGTCAAGGCTGTGGAACTCATTTTAGTTCAGGTTCCACATACAGACCAATATGATCTGTAATAAAATATTAGCATAATAACCTACAAAAAAATAATGACAACATATTTTCTTCTTGGTTTGATGTGAAAAAAAAAAAAAAACTATATTACATTATGCCTATAAATCACAGGTGTCAAACATGCAGCCCGGGGGCCAAATCCGGCCTACCAAAAGGTCCAGTTCAGCCCTTGGGATGACTTTGTGAAATGCAAAAATTACACTGAAGATATTAACAATCCTTTCAGTTCAGGTTCCACATTCAGACCAATTCAATCTCAAGTGGGCAGGACCAGTAAAATACTACCATAATAATATATAAATAATGACAACTTCAAATGTTTCTCTTTGTAAATTCAAATATTTTCATATATTTACAATAAAACAAAGTATCATTTTGCAAAAAATGTGAGTAACCTGAAATGTCTTGAGTGAAGTCAGTACAATTTTAACAATATTTTGTCTGTTACTCAATGTTTTGTGTATTCATAGATCCACTGTGATCTGTAAGTTATCATATACATGTGTGAACGATAAACTGAGGCAACATATTGTTAAAATCATACTTATTTTTTCAGTTTGCTCATGTTATTCACATCTTTTGAAAGGATAGTTTGTAGATGTAAACCTTTTCATAGTGTAAATTAACTTTTTCGCTCTAAAACAGAGAAAAGTTCGGAGTTGACATTATTTATATATTATTATGTGGTTATTTTACTGGTTTGGCCCACTTCAGATCAAATTTGGCTGAATCTGGCCCCTGAACTAGAATGAGTTTGACACCCCTACTATAAATAATGATAACTTCAAATTTTTGTCTTTGTTTTAGTGCAAAAAATTACATTAAATTATGAAAATATTTACATTTCTAAACTATCCTGTAACAATAAAATGTGAACAACCTGAACATATATGAACAACCTCAAATGTCTAAAGAAACTTAAGTACAATTTTAACAATTTTCTTCCTGTTACTAAGTGTTTAGTGTCTTTGTAGATCTGATCCATAATGCACATGTATAAATGATAAGTTGTGGCAGAATATTGTTAAAACTGCACTTATTTTTCTTAAGAAATTTCAGTTTTTTCAGGTTATTCACATCTTTTTTGTTTGGATATTTTATTAAAGTAAGTATTTTCATAATTTAACAGTGGGGTTTTTTGCACTAAAACAAAGACGACAATTTGGAGTTGTCATTTTTAGGTTATTCTGCTATTATTTTACTGGTCCGGTCCACTGGAGATCAAATCGGGTTGAATGTGGCCCCTGAAAGAAAATGAGTTTGAGGCCCCTGGTTTAGATGAACACGGACAGACAGTGACAACTAGAAACAACATACAGGCTTTGTGGGTAAAATTTATAAGCGGACGTTCTGAATCTGCCAAAAACACAACAAAAGTAGACTCCTGATTGTGTTGACTAATTCTAAACACTGAATCTACTCAGTTGTATCATAGAATAATGCAAACACACCCACAGATTACAGTGGAACACTTCATTAGCCTGACAAACTGGAGTTACAATGTTCACTGGGTAATTCCCAATTTAACCTTCTCTTCTGTCTTACTTTTTCTCTTGCACTTCCTCTAAAAATATTTGGAGATTTTCAATGAATCACTGAAAAACAACTTCCTTTGTTTCATCTCAGTTTAGGCACACAAGGTCACAAGCAGGGGGAGGATAAATGATTTTTAACTGTTTCCAGGACATCTGGCCTTTTCCTCATTTTCCATGTTTTCCATGACTGGAAAATTGGTCAATTATCTTCCAGGTTTTCCAGGACGTGTGGGAACAATGTATTACTTGATCCAAATTGGTTTCTGTATGACATTTGTGTTTTTGTTTTTATTTCTTAATCTATTGTTTCTATTTTGTACATGTTTTTACTCCTGTTTTATTTAATTTCATTGAACAAGTGACTATTCGTTGACAATTAAAGGTATCTTTTTCTTTCTTATGTTAAATCTCGCCACAATAATAGCAGTTTTTTCAGCAAATTGTCCAACCTTACTTTTAGAAAAAATGCAGCCGGACAGAAAATTGAGAGATAATGTCAAAGATCCATAAATACGCCTGACCCAAAACCTGCAGGGCTGATGTCTTACTATTAAAATATCTGAGAATATTGGAATATGCTAGCTAAAACAGGACTTAGGAAAGGGAACTGAATCACCGTTAGGTAGATATGTAAGTATTTTAAAATATGTTTGTGTAGTTATTTAGAACATTTGATGTCTTAAAGATTATAATGTAAAATGTATCTTATTATATGTTTAAGGGCCCCCATTAATAAGTTGACAACTACTTCTGGGGTGATCAATTGTTGATCTATTCTTGTATGTTATTCTATTATTTAGCTTTTCTATTCTTCTGTACGCCACTTTTTTTTTTTTCTTTTTTTTTTTTTTTTTTTTTTAAATTGTAGAGGTATTTTATGTCTTTAATCTATTCTTGTATTTTATTCTTTATTTATTCTTCTATACAACACTTTGGTCCACTGTAGTTGTTTGAAAGTGCTTTACAAATATAGTACAGAGAGAGAGCGAGAGAGTGAGAGAACGAGCAAGAGAGAGAGATTAATTGTTAATCTTCCTCTGTAAGTTGTTTTGGAAAAAAGTGTCAGCCAAATGCATGAACGAAATGAAATTTTAATAACTTTTTGTAATAATTTTGTAATAAATTTGTTAAATAAATCAATAAATAAAATAATAAATACAAATAAATAAATAAACCAGTGTCTACAGGTGTATTAGTCAGATGAAATCCTACAACGTCCTTTCATTTCCTAGTATATTTACAGGAACATCAACTTAAAAGGCCTTCACTCCTTGCGTTGAATTTGAAGTTAAATAATAACGTGAGTGACACACACAGTGAGTCAGCAGAACCAAAACAACAGTGACAGCGCTGCACTGCTGACTATGTATTTTCTATTCAACACTTTCTTTGCCCTGTTCATCCTGTATGAAAATAAACCAAAGTCTTTCATTTTTCATCCCCTGCAGTTTTAATAGAAAAGGAAAAAATAATCTCTAGTACAACAGAGTATGAGCAACCGGAACGGACTGTGCTGTATGTGTACAGAATACAGTGGAGTTGTGTTAGTTTGTGTTTGTGTCCCACCTTCTTTAAGTCGTCCTGGAGCATCTTTACCATGGCTTCCAGTTTGGTCACTTTCCTTTCCAGCCCTATGTGACCCTCACTGTGAAACAGAAAGAAACAGCTCTCATTAGCAGACCGTGTCAACTTGTTAATATACTCTATATTAGAAGGGAGATAATTATATCCAATTATGTTCACTCATGAACTTGATAGAGCTATGCAGCGGAATAAATGAACACAGTGTCACTATGTAGCCGCATATAGAAGGAGGACCCATTTAATTACTGTATTTCTTCTATTAAAAAACATCAGTCAATTAAAAACCATGTCTTCGATAATGACACGGCTTTTAACTGGGGTGTAGAGAGGTGGAGAAACTCTCGTTGCAAAGCCAGTTAAACATAATGTATATTTCTACAGCTTTAAACCAAAACATTCAACAGATTATTCATGGTATTTTTGACACTCAATTGTTTACGCTTTGAGAATTACTCATCAATGGTGTTATTGTCTGATTTCAGTCACTGTGGGTGTATGTGTTATTGTCTCACTGAAGTGTGGTTTGCAGCAACAGAAAAAAAGCACCGCAAGATTCAGTTTCCACTGCCATATGGGAACCAAGTCAATGCAAATGTTTCACGATTAAAGTAAAGAATTTCTGGGATGTAGCTTTATACTGTATCTATAAAGCTCCATCATCTGTGGATACTTTGTGTCCTCTGCACTGTTTAACTACCCACAATCCTCTGCATGAATCCTTTAAAAAAAAAAAAAAAAAAAAGAGCTGACCATGACCACAAATAAATCATCAAAGAAGAAGAAGAGATGATGGATTCACTTTAACGATAATTACCAGGTCTTACTACACAAGACTACTATATAGAGCAATTCACATACAAATGCAGTTCAGTGTGTGCTTATAAATACATTGGTCAAAATAATGCTGTCTTATAATTTACATGTGCTGTATCAGCTGAGAGTTTACATTATAGCTCTGTTAGCTTAGCTCTGTTTTTAGACAGAAAACAGTTACAGTAAAACCACAGATCACCTCCTTTTTCTGCACAGTTTATGCTGTCAATAGCTGCACTAAAGATCTGTTTGGAATCGTCCAAACAAGGTCAGAACTGTCACAGTTTAGTCTGAACCGTGGATCAACAAACAGTGAACTCAGTGAAGATAATAACATCCCGTAATAACTTTATACCTTCATAAGCCTCAGAATAAAACTCATTCATGTAGAAGAAACGCTGTGATTTCAGCATCAAACTCCATTCTTTTCATTTAGAGCTGTGTCCAGTGGTGACTTTTGTTTGTCACTTTCTTTGACTAACAGTTGTTTCTTCATGGTTCTCATCCCATCTAATCACTTTCTGACATTTTGGCCAAAGGGCCTGTGGTGTTAATTTTTGTCACCATGGGCAAAGTGACTCACAAATCCCTCTAGTCGTCATATAAATGATAACTGGTGTAAATACTGTGTATTCAGTTCATATCTCTATAAACCGATACGTTAGTGTCTTTAGCATAACTTCAGAGCTCTTTATTCTGAACACTTTAATGGTAATTTTGGTGTTTTTTTGATATTTTAAAGTAGAAATACTGCACGAAGCCCCTTTAGCTCTCTTTAAGTCTTGGTGATGTGCACTTAGGAGTCTGGCATATTTATATACGAGCCCTGGCTGTTATGTATTTCTATTCCTGTAACACTCCTATTGCTTTACTGGTATAAAGAGGACACAATGTTACCTGGATGAGGGCCGAGACAGCGGAGCAGGCTGCAGCTCGATGTGGGGCTGTTGAGGACTAGAAGCACCACTGCTTCGGTGGTTTGCATCCCCAAACACGTAACTTCTCTGGACTGCAAGACGGAAGAAATGGACAATAATGGTAACAGGATAAAGTTACAAAGACAATGAAAAAAACCTGCAAAAATCCGCATAACACTGGTTTAATGTCTCAAAATCACAACCAATGAACACACTTTATGTTAAGATCTTCTTTTGAACACCAGCTTCAAGCCAAACATTAATAATTACTATTATCATTATAAATAACGTGTTTCTTTTTTAAATCATGTTAAACTGTGTATCTTATTTGGTAGAATAAACAGTTGTTTTGTACCATAATGTGTGCCTCTTTCACTCTCAAATGTGTTGGCCACATCCACCAGGTGTGTCCACTCTAGGGGACTGTCTCTTTCTGAAGAAGGGAGGGGCATCAGCTCCTGGGGGAGGGGTCCACGATGACGCTCCACTAGATCCACCAGTGAGGTGTCAGAGGCTGAGAGGTCACCTGTAACACAGTATGAAGCGTCCTGGGAAACTGTGCTGCAAGCTCAAAGTAAAATACAATGTCCTTTTAATTTATCAGATGTATATAATGCTTTAAGACAAGCAGATGTGAACCTCTTACACACCAAGCATTATTAACACAAATAATAAGCTGCCTTGTTCTGTACTGGTTAAAGTTCACTAATAAAATAACTATTTTAAGTTCAATGTTGAGGTTAAGTATCATCACTATCACAGCTCTAAAAACAACATGCAGATTCCTATCTTGAGTTTTATATTGAAATGTAACAACAGCTGAAAATACTGACATTTGCAGCAAAAAGGTTTATTCACATAATCATATTACATGTTGTTTTTAATATAGACTTATTTTACAAATTAGCATCTAGATAGATAGATAGATAGATAGATAGATAGGAATAAGAATATGAATGTACATAATAAAAGGGGTAAAAATATAAACACACATCATAAAAACTGCCCTGATATATATTAACATTTGTGTGCGTCATCTTTCTTACCGTGTAGTTTGACACCCAGTTTGTAGGACGGCCTTCGCAGGGGGACGCCACGAGTAGTGGGCGAGCGTGGAAGGGTGGAGCAGCTGAAAAGCACATCAGCGCCGAGCGCCGGTTCAGCGACTGTATCAGTGAGGGAGGGGAGGCGCTGACCACGATAGATGCTCTCGTCTGACAGGGTTCGATGCAGTGAGCGGCGGCGGCTGGGAGGCTCTCTGGGTGGTGATTTCTGAGAGTGCTGTACAGAGACGGGCATCATGGGTAGAGGTTAATTAAAGATGTGAGAGGAAGTGTTTCTATAGAAATGACATTTACTTACAAATACAATGTGGTGCAAATGAGGCCACCTATAGGGAACTGAAAGACTATTTAATGGAACCAAAACTTCAAATGATTTTTTTAAATGGTGAGGATTAATAGAATTTACCTTTGCAGTCAACCTTTTATCTGTGTAATCATGTTGATAATTATCTTTATTCACTGGTCCCTTTATTAGATACTTTAACCCTTTATAGGGCACTCATAGAAAAACTCTGAAATTCAAAGTTTCAACCTTCCGCGGGGTTTCTGCAGGTATCAAGAAATCTAATTTAATGCTTTAATGCTCTTTTCAATGCCACTTTAAACAAATTTAATGCCCATGTCCAACTACAGATACAGTTTTCTCTCTCTCTCGCTCGTGAACAATAGCCAATTAAAGGGTTCCACCTGTCAATCATCATACTATACTTCTGATTAAAATTATTAAATATTTATATAAATCTAAATAAATTGTGAATAACAATGTTTTTTTTCCATCAAGTGTATTTAGTTTTTTAATACCTCTGGACATCAAATGTAATGTTTTTTAAAGCCTTAATTTTCCACAAAATCTATTTAATGACATTTAATGGTTTTTAATAACCCACAGACACCCATTTAGTGTGGTATTGGAGGTCATAACAAGACTTTACTACTTTTGTGAAATTCTTCAAAACATTTTATTGTTATGTAGAAAATAAAGGTCAGTGAAGTTACCATATTTGGTTTGTTAAAAAGAAAAAAAATCCAAGAAGTAAATGTAGAAAATACGAGAAAAACACATGTAAGGTGAAAGGAACATGTATTTTAAAACATTAGAACATCACTTTTAGAACATTAGACCATCATAAGTGCTGATCCAGACACCAGTCCACATCCACATTATCCCTTTGAACATCATTCCTTACATTAGTACCATTACTTAATGGTACCTAACAAAAGCAGGTACACTCACTGTTCATGCAGAAGTGGACCCTGGAGACCACATTGGACCTGAGATTGTTGCCTCATTGTGACTGTTGTTGTAGCTGTCTTGTAATGTGCGCAGAAATGACCAAAAATAGTCACTTTCCCGATAAAAGGTTCATGTAAGAGACGGTTCTACTACCTTTTCCTTATGTCTGCGCGGTGGAGGAGGGGTGTCTGGAGCCTCTCTGTGCCTCTTCACATCCTCTTCCATTGTAGATTTGGCATGTGGCTGAGGGGAGTGCATATCCCTGAGGGAGGGTCTGGCTGCTGGTGTCGGAACAACCTCCACCTCCCTCTCTCCTGGAGACTTCCTAAAGCACCCACAAAGAGAGAGAGACATAGGTAAACCCACCACGGTTTTGAGATCAGTGACATTTACAGCACTATTACACTGACCTGTAAAAGTTGTGGGTATTAACACGTACAGGTCTACTGAGGTTATAAATGAGCTGAGGTGAAAACAATGTATACACTGCAAAAATCTAAATATTACCAAGTGTATTTTTCTCAATTCTAGTCAAAATATTTCATCACACTTAAAATAATACAATGTCACCTAAAGAATAACTTATCAGTGAGATATAAGAACTTATTTTTAGACAATAGATCTTGAAAATCTTATTTCAAGAAATATTACCAAGATAATTTTCACTTGTTCCATTGGCAGATTTTTTTTTTTTTTTGCTTCAATTAAGCAAAAAAAATTCTTAAATTAAGCAAAAAAACAAACCACTACACTTGCTGTACCTTAAAATGCATTGTTGCCACTCCAAATAAGTACTAGTTCCAACTGTATGCAAAATGCAAATTGAAAAATAATGCAGTGATACTATTTTATAATATTTTATTCAATTTGTATTGTACTATAGACAGTATGAACACAACTGATTTTCCATCTTCACCGCTCCTGGATGCAGCTTTTATATCAAATTGTGACTACATTCAGCTGTTTACATCATCCGTTTCAAAACAGTTATCTAATTATTTAACTGATTATTATTCCACCTTTTTTTCTTAGATGTGCTGTAGCCTGAATTTGAGGAATGGATGTACGGCATATTGAAAGATAAAATGAAAACATGGAATATGTTGTGTTCATACTGTCTACAAACTAAATACTGTCAAACAAAACCAAATGTTCATATCACTGTATTACTTTTTATTAGCATTTTATAGACTGTTCCAGTTACTTCTTATTTGGGGCTGTAATATATGGTAACCTGCAAAACCACACTGTCATTTAATGGGGATGATGACATGATAGTTTAATGTGATGTTACTATGGTAACAAGCCATCTATACTGGACCTTACAAGAAAATAACATAACAGGTACCAAAAGTGGGCGCAGTTAAATTGACCCAGTAGAGTGTGTTGGGGAAGCACCATCAATGAGTTTTATAATAATTTTTTGAAGTTTAAAAAATAAATAAATAAATTATACATAAAAACAAGACATTTAATGATTTTATTGCACAGCTACAACACAGAAGCTGGTTGCAGTATTTAACACTATTCAGTGTAATACTCAATTCAGCCACAAGAGGGTAATCATGTTGTACATATGGTGTTGCTATTGAGGCCATCAATCAGGCACAGGAGAAAATGAATCAAATGCAATTTGTCTCAAGAAAATATACGATCATTAAGACAAATCATGTTTAATGTCTTCCTCCTGCATATGTGCAGCAGTACAGAGAAGACTGCAGCGTAATAACACACACATGGCTTTAATGCATTTAGGTATACAGTATGAGGAGACGTGTGTGTCCAAGGCTGGATGTTAGACCTACTGCAGTGTTCCCTCCGTTGTCTATAATCCGTCATACTTACTTGCGTGTGTCTCCGAAATCGACAGAATTAATGGTGGAGCCTGGTTTCCTCCAGCCAATCAGGTACTTGGACTGAGCTCCCTGACGGGGGTAAAAGCTCTTGGGCCCAGGGGACACCGAGGACTGTGAAGATGGAGAAGTGGCTGAAGAGGAGGACTCCTCTCGGGGGGAGCTGTGGGCTGAGTGCCTGAGGAACAGAGAGGAGAAACCGGGAAAGGAGAAGCAGAGGTGTTACACAGAATAAACCACAAGCAAGACAGCTCATTTAAAACCATTTCATTTAAATATATGTATCATAATCTCTGGTTTTAAAGTCATTTTAACCCTTTAACCCCTGATGTGTCTAGGGTGAGTGTTCTATATGTATGATTTATTTTAAATATTCACAAAAATTCAACCATTTGTTCAATAAGAAAAACTTCAAAACGTGCTGTTAGAATAGACTTTGTTCTTTCCATAGACATCTGAGCATGCTCAGTAGATTCCTCACTGCCTGTGGAATGGGGGGGCAAAACACAGTAGTGAGCGTGACCGACTCGCTATAAAAATAGATGGTTTGGCCTTTTTTCTTTTTTTTTGTAACGTTTTCCTTGTGGTTTTATGTTTTTATTGTTATTTTCAGTGTTGTGGTGATTTTCCTTTATTTTTTTACTACGTTTTTTCCAAGTTTTCACTGTGTAACTGCTTTTTGGAGTTCAACCAGGTGCCAAAAAGCAGCTGGACGGATTTAGAGAAAAAAAGCTCCAAAACAAAAATCACTGGGCCAAAATTCAAACACTTGTTCAGTGTGTTCCAGTTCACAGCTCAAGTTCAACATCCTAAATCTCTTACTGATGTACAGGGGTTGGACAAAATAATGGAAACACCTTCACCTCAAGATGATAATGCCCCAATCCATACAGCTAGAATTGTTAAAGAATGGCATGAGGAACATTCTAATGAAGTTGAGCAGCTCGTATGGCCGGCACAGTCCCCAGACCTCAACATTATTGAGCATTTATGGTCAGTTTTAGAGATTCAAGTAAGACGTCGATTTCCACCGCCATCGTCTCTAAAAGAGTTGGAGGGTATTCTAACTGAAGAATGGCTTAAAATTCCTTTGGAAACAATTCACAAGTTGTATGAATCAATACCTCGGAGAATTGAGGCTGTAATTGCCGCAAAAGGCGGACCTACACCATATTAAATTATATTTTGTTGATTTTTTAAGGTGTTTCCATTATTTTGTCCAACCCCTGTACATTCTGAGTGCCTTATTTAGTAAAAACCTGTTAAACTTCAATTCCTCTCTTTGTCTTTTTCTGTTATTCCACCCTGTTTTGACCCTAAAACACAGTAAAGCAAAACCACTGAAGAAAAGGAACACAAACACATACACACAGCAGCTTTTATGACACTTCTATAAATTCAGTAGAAGCCCATTTACCTGAAAAATGGTCTCAAAGGTTAAAAGTTTAAGGCAACATTTGATGACTTTTACGCTTTTATACTAAAACTTATATCAGGTTTCAGTTTAAATTTAAGACGTGAGAGCCATTTTTAAAACAAATTGACATTGTCTTTCTGAACTTCATTTAATTACATCAGATAAAAGTAATGTTAATCAATTCTAACTTCTGACTTTCAGAAGCAGCTATTTCTTGATGCAAAGAGACACTATTTTGGCCTTGAAGTATCATTCTTTCTGATGAGAACTGACACCACAGACCACATCGCAACATATTAGTTGGGTGTGCTCCATTATATTCTGCCTAAGCTGCACAGTTTGCTTTAGTGGTTAGTGGTTTCTGGTACCATGTTGGTTTCATTTTGTACAGCACTGTGTAAAAGCCTTAGGCCACCTTTAACTTTATTGTTTTGACAGGGTTGTAATGAGCATACATACATATTTATTCTCAGTTTCTTTTCTGCAGATACAAGAAAATCCAGGAGTATGTGCATGGTATTAAAAATCACACAAAAAAAATCTAACTAAAAGGTTCCTAGAGGCTAAATTCAACATTTAGTGCAACCTCTGTTCTGATGACAAAAAGTTCCCCGAACGATTAGAAACATCTGAAAAGAAAATTACTGTAAGTCTCATCTTGTCTGAATAAAAGAGATGGTAACTTCAAGAGGATATCACACTAAATAATTACAACTATGACCTTCTTTTTCCTGAAAAAAAGGGCAATTACATTACTTAACGTTAGAAGTCAGTCATGTAGACCACTGGAGACAATTACATTTGAAAGTGCGGACTTGAAACATTCTCACACTTTTTATTTGATGTTGATAGAGCAAATACAACCAGAGATATGACGTTCTGAAACCGGAGCAAACAAACGTGAATAAAAGTATGAAAATGAGGTGGGGTGGGCGTTATATTTCTGACCATATCTTTTTGTCTTTTTTCAAAACAAAAGAAACTGGCCGAATCTGCAGATTTATGTAAGGGTGAGGATGACCCCCACCTGAACCGGATGCGAAAACTGGTAGGACCAGGGGGGTTAGAAAACTCCTATGTAAAGATACGCTTTCATGTCAAATATTTGAGTATAGTTTCAATTTATTACAATTAGAATTTTATATACCTAATCTTTGGAACCAATATTCGCTTTTAAAGTCTTTGGAAAGATTTGTTCAGCATCTCTGCGTTATTTATGCACTGAATTATATACATTTTTCAAATCGGGTTTTATATTTTTTGCGTGTTTTTTGGCCTTTTATGTTGATATAGTAAGTTAAAGAGAAAAAATAATAGACAGATGATATAGATGAAGTTGCGCTGAAAACAAGGACACCAAAAATGGGTATAGTTAACATTTCCTTATATAGTATATAAATGCAAAATCAAAAGTACTCAAAAACAACCAAAATAGCCTCAGACCCCTAAGGGATAAAAAAAAAACAAATTTAATGGTTCCCCTAAGAGTTTTGATCAGAATTCTAGTTTTATTAGTGTGACCAATACATTTTTTTTTCTTTTTTTTACTGAAGAATCATTAAAAAGGCCAAGTGAGGTTAATGCAATTTTCTAACAGTAACTCATAAACCAGACATCTCCACACATTTAAAGCCTGTAATTCAGAGTATTGGATTTCAGACTTTAAGGACCCACACAAACCCTCTTATACAGATTACAAATCAATGCTGGTTCTGGGTGAAAGAGTGCAATCTAGGTCTGTCATCTCTGGCTCTCCATAGTAAACACACCGTATATTCAAGACCAAGTTCAACATCTACTTTATTTATCCCCAAGGGGAAAACAGGTTTAATCTTTGGTTTGAACTTTACCGAGTTACAGATGGAAAACTATATCAAAATATCACCTGCAGTCAAAAACAGTCTGGGTTAAGTCTTTACTGAGGACCCGTTCATTTCCCAACCACCACTATGACCAGCTACGAGTGCAGTTTAAATGCTGGACAGATGATGCCCGGGTCATGAACTGTAACTCTATCTCAACGGCCGAGTTACGAGTTGCTCAAACAGGAAGACCGGGACTCTTAAGTTCACTCGGCTCTAGACACCAGCACAGCTATGAAAGGTTGGACACGTGTTCCACATTTCCTGAAGACTAATGTGGAAAGATAAGCAGGAGTTACAATTACTCCTCTGCTTGGTTTCCAGGAAGACCTTCTCGAGAAGGAGGTACCCGTACGCGTGTGTTCCTCTTGGATGAAGGAAACATTGGTTGGAGTAATGAGAACTGGAAACACGTTGCAGAGGTCATGTAAATACAGAGGTGATGTACAATGTAAGGGATGAGGTCATGTTTGAAATTTAAAGGAGTGATATTTTGCTTTTTTTCCTTTTTTTTTTTAAATGGAATTCTGCATTTTAAAACACTTCTCCGTGGTCTACATAAACTGTAAATGCTATACTTGGGTCTGAATTCTTCATTAATTCAACTCCACAGGTCCATCTTCAACCCTATTTCTGAGTAATGACACCAGAAAGGTCGTTTTGAGCGCTGGCCCTTTAAATGCAAATGAGCCACTTCATGCCCTACCCCCTCCAGGTTGTTAACCGTGCTTTTTATCCCGTTCAGCCACTTGTGTTCGTTAATACAACAACTGAACATTTTAGGTAAGCGGCTCTAAGTTTGGACATATTTTCAGTTTTTACTACAACTGCTGCTGCTGATAAAAATTTATGGCATACTCAGAGAAATGTTCATTGGAAGTCTTGACCTTATATGTGCAAATGTTGTGACGTAACTAGTTATAAAACGTAACAAATTAAGAAGGAAGTGAAACGGGTTGTAGAAATCCACTTGACTTTTGCTGGAATGAATATAAAGATAGCTTTGCAGGGTTCAAATTCAAATGTTTTGAACTATTAGCGTCCAAATACACAAATAAATGAACCAAAGACTAATAAAAGTGGGTTTAACAAAGTACGACTCCTTTAAAAAAAACGAGTGTAAAGAAAAGCTAAACTGGCAGCAAGGAAAAACCTGCTGATATCATTAATCTGCAGCTAAATGTGGTTCTTGAGACCAGCTCATTTATTGTGATGACTGCCTCCGGCTCATATTGTTTCCTTTGCAGAAAACAGATCCTTGAGACAATTGTGCCTTCAGCAAGAACCTGATTCGAGTAAATATTTAATATGTTTAGTGGAGAAACTAGATGCGCATTGTTTGCAGAAAAACATCCCAAGGTACCTGTCGTGCATTTGTTCTGAAGACTGTTGATTTGAATGGTTTTTGTGGTAGTAAAGAGATAAACTAACCTGATAGTCCTTAATAGAGCTGCACAATACAACGTTTGAGCATAGTCATCGCAATGCACGTGTGCGCAATAGTCACATCGCAGGTCCTGCAATGTAGGAGGCAAATGAACTCGACGTGTTCTGATCTAACTTCAACCTGGGTACCTGACACACATTGTGCACAGCGATCCACCAATCACAATCGTTCTTAATCAGTTTGATGAAGCAGACCACGCCTCCTGCACATGGAGTGAGTCGCTGGTAACAACATTTAAAAAATGAGCAACGAACAAGGGAAAATCACCGAAAAGGAAGACTTGGTGCCAAAAAGAAAAGCAACGTCAGTTATCTGGAATTATTTCAGCTACAGTAAAATGTACTCAAATTGAAGAAAATTTTACTCTACTACTACTCTACTACTCTACATTTGGTTCCTCTCTAAAAAGAGTAAAAGTTACTCTTTGGGCTGAGCTCTCCAAACTCAATATAGAGCCTAATTTACTCTTTTTGAGGAAAATACTTTTGACTCTGGAAAAAATGCTCAGTAATTTTTCCTGTGTACAAGAAGGATGATATTAAAACGTGTTCTGTGTCGACAGCCACAACGAGTGGAAACGCAACTAATTTGTTTGACTACTTACATTGGCACCACACAGCTACTACATCCTCGAGTAGTTTTTCATATTGCAATATACATCGCAGGGTTAAAAAAAATCACAATGTCAGTTTATTCCAATATCGCGCAGCCCTAGTCCTTAAGATATTCAAAGATTTGAGAGAATAGAGGTTAGAAATGATAAAGACAGTAGGATTAATCTAGTGCTGTCACAGATGAACACCTAAAGGGTAGGTATACACAGATATCGCTGTCGTCCATATCTGATTTACAGACTGCCGTTAGCCTGTCGTCATTTCACAGATGGCTGTATTGTATTTATTGTGTTACATAAGCTTGTGCTACATGCTTGAATGTGTGCTCATTCAAACAAATGTGACAAATGCCTGAAAGACTGCAAACTACTTCAGATTTTATGTATTTATGTATACATATATTCGTTCTAGATGTGAATAGACTTTTTTTTAAATTTCCATGCCACGTGTGCAACACCTTAGTTTGATGATTCATAGATTGAGGATTTGTTTCTGTTTAGTTTTGCTTCTTTCTCTCCCTCCTTCTTTCAAAAAGCAAATTTCCTCTTGGGGACCAATAACACTCACCTGTATCTGTATAAATAAATGTATAAATAAAATATAAATAAAGGTAGATAGGTATGCATGTATAAATGTATGAGTGCATGTACAGGTATGTGTGTATACAGATACATATTAGTTGATATTATTATGTATCCACCTTCTTTTGTATTTGCTGCCTGTCTTTTACTAATTTTATTGTTGATCTTTTATGTTTATGAGATAAAAACTATGTTGAGTCTGTCGCTGGAGTTAATTGTTAATTATATACTACTGTTCTTGTATGGCGAAACATATTAAGTTTGCCATGTACCAAGCCTTTGAAAAGTTCAATAAAAACTTGAATTTAAAAAAAAAATGCAGGAATAACTAAAAACATATATAAACACAAAGCTGTATCAACAGCAAATCACAAAAAAGGTTATTGCGATGAATTACTTATCTGAGAAATCTGTAAGTTTGCTCTGAATACATAATATTTCAGTAATTTTTTTGGTTTGTTTTTTGTATGTCAGGAGGAAACCATCATTTGATTTTTTTTTTTAGTTTTCACCAAAATGTTAAATAATAGCTATAACTTAATTGCATATTTTTCTTAATAACTATCTAATTAGTCAGATTCCATTTGTATTTTTTTTTCTTTAATAGTTTTATTGGTGGATTTTCAACTGCATAACATGGATGCATCGTACAATCTTTACATTTCTACTGTGATTTTGAACACAAGGATTATGAACAGGAGGCATATAGCATTCATACAAAGTCTAGATGTGAAAATGTAGTAAAAGCAAAAATAAATACATAAAATAAAATTGAATAGATAATTATACATATATTAAAAAAAAAAAGAAAAAAAGACATTAATAAAATATTTACCATACCTAGAGTTATCCAGGTGATGAGTGATGATTTGGTGTTAAAGTCATGATATGTGGATTCCATCTGTAATTTAACTACATTAACTGTGTTCTGTGTGACCTGTTAGCACATCCAAAAGTCACCACAAACACACACAGACTGACCTTGAGTGTGATCCGGCTTCGCTCAGACTGTAAGTGCTGCTGTCTCTAACCAGCAGATGAGTAGGTGGGGTTCGTCCCGTCCCCTCCAGGCTCCTCTCTCCTGGTGGACCTGAGGACTCGGCAGCAGCGGGCGACCTCTCCAGCATCCGGCGTCCTCCTTCGGTGGGGCTGTGCCACGGGGACACTGACCGCTCCCTGCTCTCCCTGCCTCCGCTGGGAGCCAAGAGGGAGGTGGTGCTGCCGTGGTGAGAGTGAGGGTGGGCGTGGTGCGAGGCTCCGTAAGAGCTTGTGTCGATGCCGCTGTCGGCCGACGCTCCCTGCAGGTAGCCCCCTCCTCCAAGGCCGTTTGGCTCCGACTCGCCTTGGTCCCCGCTGGACCCTCCGCCCGCCCCAAGTTCGTACCATTTATCGCTGTCACTGTGACCCCCGCTGGACGCTGTGCTGGACAGAGTGTTACTGCTGGAGTGACCGGAGTAAGGGCCGTCTGACTGTTGGAACAAACAGGAAATAGAACAGAGGGGTGAAAAAAATCCAACTTTCACATGGTGATTGTTAAAATTACTTCAAATCATTCAAGTAAAACATCAACTAAAGCTGAAACATTTGAAATGCTGAAAAAAGATGTGAATTAGGCGAGTTTCCTTTAAAACTCACCTGTGTATTGTTATCAAAAGGTGCAAGTATAAGACACTTTAAGCAACGTTTTGTATACACTGCCATAATTTTTTATTTCAGAAATTCAAGCAGTTAGTTTTTCTAAAAGGTTAAGAATCTTCATATTTACCCAAGAATAACTGTCTGAACTACTGCACATCCTATTGTAACGTCATCTAGATGGTCTGTGTTATTTGTTGTGGAGCTGTTTTTGTTTGGTTTTTTGGGTTTTATTTTATTTATTTATTCTTTTCTGATTGCTGTTACTGGTACTATTACTGTTATTGTAATTGTTTTGAAATGAGTGCTTGTGGTTGAATTTTGGTTGTTGCGTGTGTGTGTGTGTGTGTGTGTGTGTGTGTATGTGTGTGTGCATCTTGTTTGTTGAGTGAGTTGTGGGAGATTGTGGTGCTTTGTTTTTATGTTGATAATGACCCCAGGAGGAGTAGCTGCTGTGCTGCAGCAGCTAATGGGGATCAAAACTAATAAACAAAAAATAAATAAATGTCAGCAAAAGGTTATAACTTAGAACATTCTGTTGCTGTTTTCCATCTAAAATGGATGTGAAACTACATCAAGGATGAGATCATAGAATGACTTGGACTCCTCTCAGTCCACCTGTTGCTGCTACCTGCCATGTTTTCACACGTGTCTGTATCTGGGAATCTGCTCAGCAGTCATGTGAAGAGTTTGCCAAGTCAGGACTTATCCGGAAAAGGTGTTTCCATATACTATTTAAAGCATCAGCTCTTTGTTGAAAGAGGCAGAAACTATCTTAAGCTAGCATTTTCACAGCATTTTGCAGACAACTTTTTCTGATGCAATACTTCAAAAGGCATATAGAAATACTTTAAAGGAAATGTGGCTTATGGGAACTGAAATTTTAAGTTTCTGAACTTAATAAGGCTGACAATGTGAGGAAATGAGAGGTTACAAAGGTTTAAATAGTGCTGATAAAGTTCTGTAACTAAGACAAGGGTAGAGCCTGACCTGACTGCCCTTCTTGGGGGACAGGTGGATGACCTGCTCCTGTCTCTGGATGCGAGGACCACCAGAGTATCCTGGACCAGACTTGGAGACTGGAGCTTCTGTAGAAACAGACACAGTTGGGGTTGGCAACAAACGTGCACAAATCCAACAGTACAAACAGATGACTTGTAATTGACTCAATAAAGAAGTTTTTCCTACGCTGCTCATTCATGAGTGTTTTGCTACTGTATCAGTCATACTTCCGGGAGGCTCATAACATTGGCATCGTTTTCATTCTGCTTGTGCTGCATCCATGAACAAAAACCCAGATCACTTGTCATCAAACGCAATGCACATCAAACAGAAATTTGTCCCCAGACGGTCCCTGCTGGCTTTGTTTGTTCTGGGCAAGCTGTGCCACGTGAGAAAATGTTTTTGTGTGTGTGTGTGTGTGTGTGTGCCCTGAAGCGAAACTCGGGGTATAAATGGGACTGTTGTGTAATTGTCTAGATGTTATGCAAGACAGACAGAGTAGGCAGTTAATGACCACACTATCATAAGAGAGAGAGATAGAGAGAGAGAGGTGGGGGATGCTGCATAACATCTGCTGGGGTAAAATCTGGAAAAGTAGTGAACCTTCTCATATCTCAGAATATTCATTACTCTGCATAGTTTTCTTAGCACACTGGCCCACAGGGCTCTGAACACTAATTAGAGACAGTTGCACACGTGTATGCCTGCTTTTTAAGTAATTATGCATGGATGGTGTGTAAGTGTGAATATTGTTGGTTCAAGGGATAACAACAGAGGTGGTTTTTGCTGCTTGATGGTTAATGACAAGTCAAAATTTACACACTTTGCATGGTATGTGCACTGCTTTAGGTTTCATTCAAATAAGTAGAACTGTTCCAACTGTTGGTTAAAAGTTACTGTGAAAAGCCATGCCTAGTGGTATCTTAACTACTCACTGTTAAGCTAGGCAATAAAATATCTGCATAATATTAAAGGATAACTAAGCAGACACTGTCAGAGGTAGACAGAACTGAAAAACACCTGAGCTTGTCAGATCATTATGAACTTAAAACACATTCAACAACAGCTAAAATTTCAGTGGGTGTTAATCAAAAACAGCCGCATTGGGTTTACTTTATAAAGTTTGCATTATTCAGCCTTAAATGTTAAATATAATATACATTATACATTAAATGCATGGTGTCCAGCTGAGTGGACATTTTTGTAACTCCATAAAAAAATAGGTTCATTAAAAAAATTTCAATCACATTGTTTTTTTCATGCCTAAAGAGGAATAGAAACACTCAGGAAAAAAAAATCTTGACTAAGGTTCTAATATTTCATGCATCAAAGGGTTAATATGGTAATATATGTTTCTGGGTTATTTAACATTTTCAGACATATTTAGCCTTAATATAACTAAATAATAGGCAGAGAACACCAGCTGAATAAGCTGGGCATCCCTGGTCAGAATGCTAAACCAAAGTGGATTGTAGAATCTAAATGCATCCTCAGATATGATGCCAGGTGTGACCACACTCGGTCTGCCTGTCATCCAATATCTCAGGATGCATGTCAGCGCCAAGTCTGAACTAGGCCACAGATTACAGAGCTACAAACTAGAGGCTTAAAAACTGATTGTGCTGATTGTGTATAATATAAAAGGATGGAAGAATTAGAGACAGCAAATCAAAGCGAGTATTTTGTCCTCTGGATGACTTGTGTTATTTCTGGACGGGACATGGCCACATCATGATTGCTGAAGCCTAACAGGTCGAGGGGTAAAACTGGGAGGAAGAGGAAAGGACCGAAGTCTGTACCACAGAGTGGACCGTGTAGACCCGGACACTTGGCTGACTTGTACCGAGCTGGCCCGGGCTGAATTGTTCCACCCTGACCAATAAAGACATAAGTGCTACAAACAACCACGAAATGAGAGAGTCAAGCCTCTCTCTGTGATTGTGGCGGTCAGGAACAGGTTGCAGACATGGCTGGAAGTGGGCTGGTCAACAATCAACCCCAGTAACATCCTGCTGGGAATGAAAGGAGCAGCAGAGGGGTATGCAGTCTCTGTGGCTTTTAGCAACCGAGCTGGAAAGAAGAAGGAAACTCCCAAAAACCAATGCATGGAAGAATACTTGTAATTAAATGAAAGCCAGTGTTCAAGAGAATAAAAAGATGAATGAGAGACAAACATGTGGAATGTAAGGAATAGGGAAGAAAAGCCATGTGAGTTGGTATAAATGTCCCCTCTTTGTTTCTCCATTATTAAACCTTATATAATATAGAGAAAAACTATAAACTTTGTCTCAACACCTCCTTATTTCTCATTCAGTAATTCCCTCTTCCTTTCACTGTTTGACACATTATCTTCCCACCTTTTTTTTGTCTGTTTACAGAGACATTTAGACCTTCTATGTAAAAGCAACATAATTCACAGCTAGCTAAAGAGCAGGAGAAGATGGGGGAAGGAGGTGAGCTGTTTAAAGGCAGGGTGGCGGCTGTCAGAGCAAGCAGCTCATCACTGGTAAGAGCATCTGCAAAAAACTGTCACTTGCAAATGAGGAGGCATACACAATCATGATACACAAAGTGGCACACTCACACTGCTACATGCTGTCATTTCAAAAGATTTAACCACCTGGATGAAAAGACATTTTCCCATTTCTTTCCTGGTCTGTGCCTTTCAATTTACACAAAAAAAAATCCCCTTCGAGAACACACATGTCTGCTCACTCAGCCCCAGACAGATTTTATGCATTATGCATTAACACTGATGAGCAGATCACAATCTATGTAAAATGATAAGGCACTAAACTTCATTTCACGACAGTAAAACTGCATATATTTACCCGTTGACCCTCTTTCTCCGCCGTCCTCCATTCTCCAGTTGGGAGTTGACTTTCCACTGGACCCGCCCTCCCCGACCACCTGTCTCTCTCCAGACATTGGAGAGTGGCGGCTGCCTCCAAACCTGGAAATAAGCACACAAGTCAAAACTGTGACAACATCAACTGTGTCCTATGTTTTGCATCATCCGCTGATGAAATGCACTAAATAATAAATGTCATAACAAATACATCACACAAACACATACATTTTCCTGCTGGGGAAAGTGAATTGAATACATGTTTATTTACAAGTTTTACTTTTTGGAATGAAATGGAAAAGTAAATGAGGACTTGGCTAAAAGTGGTGGCAGCGTTCACAGCCATGTACTAACACGCAACAGCTGTCTTCAATGTGTAACACTCAGAAAACCATTGTTATTAAAACCATCAGCAGCCATTGAATGAAGTGCACTTAGCAATATTGTTAAAATTGCACTTAATTATCTTGAGAAATTTCAGGTTGTTTGTGGTTGTTCATGTTATTCACATTGTTTTTAAAGGATAATTTGCTGATGTAAACATTTTCATAATGTAATTTTACTTCTTCACTGTAAAACAAAAAGAACAATTTGCAGTTATCATTATTTATAGGTTATTATGCTATTATTTTACTGGTCTGACCTGCTTGAGATCCATTTGGCCTGTATGTGGCCCTGAACTAGAATAACTTTAACATCCCAGGACTAAAAACAAAGCATTAGGATAACTCTTACTATGGTTGGTACTGTGATACTTCCAGGTTATTTCAGTTAAGAACCATCCCTGGATATAAGGACTACTCAGGGGCACCAGAGGACACTACTTATTTAACATAAGTTATGATTCATTCTCACTGGAAGTCAAAAAGCAATTCATATTTTTCCACATTGTTGCATACTGTACCATTAAAAGGACAGAATGGCAGGTTTTAATATTAAATAACTGCACATGATCAAGCAATATTGCACCAAGCTCTAGAGACAACTATCCCTTTCCCTCCTCTTCCTTACTGCTCAGGCATGGACTTCTGTCTCCAGTGGGCGGAGCTTCCTGAGGCATCACTCGAACAAGACAGGTTGCTGGGAGAACTCCGGTTGTGAGGAGAACGACCCAACGCCAGCGAAGAGGCCAGGCTATAGCTCTCACTGCCAGGGGACATCCTGTAACACACAAACACACACACACACACACACACACACACACACAGGAACTGTAAGAATTTACGAGCAAATGGGAACAAAGGAACTAGAGGAAGATGAAATAAACAAATCACAGCATAGTGGGAGAAAAATTATGTAAGTTGTTCCCTTTAAGGAAATTCCACTGATTTCAACACTGTTGTTCTGTTCCCACACAGGCTCTACTCAGAATGGCATTATATCTACTATGAGTATAATGACTAACTGAAAGACAAGATAAATGGCATGCAACACTGGCAAAATTTCCAAATAATGTATGCTGTATACTGTATACTACTAGAATGTGTCATGTAGAACACAGTATTAGAGCTGAAATGATTATTCAACTCTGTTAAAAAAATAGTTTGATAACTATTTTCCTCCGATCAATCCTTTGTTTCCTTCATTTTTGCTGCCACTAAACATTGGTTTCACTATTGTGTTTCATACAGACGCTTTTTGTGACACACATGACACCAGGGTCGTACATTAGTTCCATCTTAGGTTGTTAGTAAGTTAGTAAATTATATACAAATTTGTTGAACACTGTAGTCCACATATTGTTTGCAGATGTGACAGTGACCCCGTTTACATACACATCAATACTCTGATCATTATCTGATTTCTGGAATTGTCTGATAATTCAAGTGACCATGTAAACAGGATAATCTGATATGCTTTATCAGATAACAGCAGTAATCTGGTTATAAGAAACTGGATCAACATACCTGGATTTCTCCCCAATACTCCGATGTCTTCCTGTATGTATACAGTTTAATCTGATTTATTTCATGCTACATGAAGCGGAAGACAACAGGAAGTTAGAGTCTACCATCGCTACGTACGTAGGTACTCCAAAAGTAATCTGATAATGGACTGGAGCGTTTAAACCAGGTTTTTTCGATTACCGCATTCCTTAAGTGCATGTAAATATGTTAGATCTGATTATTACAATTATCAAATTACTCCCAGCTATTGGACTTTTAGGGTCATGTAAACAGGCTCATTGTGGATGAGATTTGACTTGTTTTATGTTTACATCTATGGATATTTTTATATATACTTTTATACTGTTGCTATTTGTATCTAGATATTTTTATACTGTATATCCCTTTACTTTTATACTTTTTTCTGGTTGTGTTTCAGCTGATTCTAGAAGTAAGTTGTCATTTTCAGACATGTCTTTTTCACACTTTTTTCTATACTACAATGAACAAAAATATAAATGCAACACTTTTGTTTTGATGGGAGCAAAACGTACACAAAAGGTCTGTTTCTCTCAAATATTGTTCACAAATCTGTTGAAATGTGTGTTAGTGAACACTTCTCCTTTGCCCAGATAATCCATCCACCTCACAGGTGTGGCATATAAAGATGCTGATTAGACAGCATGGTTATTGCACAGGTATGCCTTAGGCTGGCCACAATAAAAGGCCACTCTAAAATGTGCAGTTTTATTGTATTGAGGAGGTCAGAAAACCAATCAGTATCTGGTGTGACCACCATTTGCCTCAGTTGCAGTGCAACACATCTCCTTGGCATAGAGTTGATCAGGTTGTTGATTGTGGCCTGTGGAATGTTGGTCCACTCATCTTCAATGGCTGTGTGAAGTTGCTGAATATTGGCAGGAACTGGAACATGCTGTCGTATACGCCAATCCAGAGCATCCCAAACATGCTCAATGGGTGACATGTCCGGTGAGTATGCTGGCCATGCAAGAACTGGGATGTTTTCAGCTTCCAGGAATTGTGTACAGATCCTTGCACCCTGGGGCCATGCATAATCATGCTGCAACATGAGGTGATGGCCATGGATGAATGGCACAACAATAGGCCTCAGGATCTGGTCACGGTATCTCTGTGGATTCAAAATGCCATCAATAAAATGCACCTGTGTTTGTTGTCCATAACATACGCCTGCCCATACCATAACCCCACTGCCACCATGGGCCACTCAATTCACAACATTGACATCCACAAACCACTCATCCACACAACGCAATCCGTGCTGTCTGCCATCTGTCCTGTACAGTCAAAACCTGGATTCATCCATGAAGAGAACACTTCTCCAAAGTGCCAGACGGCATCGAATGTGAGCATTTGCCCACTCAAGTCGGATACGACGACGAACCGCAGTCAGGTCAAGACCCCAAAAAGGACAACGAGCATGCAGATGAGCTTCCCTGAGACGGTTTCTGACAGTTTGTGCAGAAATTCTTTGGTTATGCAAACCAATTGTTGCAGCAGCTGTTCAGGTGGCTGGTCTCAGACGATCTTGGAGGTGAAGATGCTGGATGTGGAGGTCCTGGGCAAATGTGGTTACACATGGTCTGTGGTTGTGAGGCCAGTTGGATATACTGCCAAATTCTGTGAAACGCCTTTGGAGACGGCTTATGGTAGAGAAATGAACATTCAATTCACGTGCAACAGCTTTGGTGGATATTCCTGCAGTCAGCATGCCAATTGCATGCTCAGTCAAAAAATGCGACATCTGTAGCATTGTGCTGTGTGATAAAACTGCACATTTTAGAGTGGCTTTTATTGTGGCCAGCCTAAGGCCCACCTGTGCAATAAGCATGCAGTCTAATCAGCATCTTGATATGCCACACCTGTGAGGTGGCTGGATTATCTTGGCAAAGGAGAAATGTTCACTGACAGATTTAAACAGATTTGTGAACAATATTTGAGAGAAACAGGCCTTTTGTGAACATAGAAAAAGTCTTAGATCTTTGCATTCAGCTCATGAAAAATGGGAGAAAAAACAAAAGTGTTATGTTTATATTTTTATTCAGTGTGTATAACTATATAACAATGGTTGCATTTTGTACCAAGTAGTTTGGAAATGTTAGTGGTAGTGATACTGTAGCAGCTCTAAAAATAAATCAGATTCATACGGATGGCCTCCTGAGACTGCCCTGGAAAATGTAAGTGTAGAAAGGTGTCATGAAATGTCTATTCCCGTGGCCCTTACCTTTTGGTGTCCAAGGGCCGGCCATCACTGCTGACACTGCGTGGGATGACAGCGCCCCTCTCCAGTCGTTCAGCTGACAGAGTCTTGCCCACTGAGCTGCCTAGGCTGATGGCCCGGTTGGGCGTGTGGGGCTGTGGGGATGCGGTGAGTGACTGCTGAGGGCTGCTGGATGTTCGCTGCCACTTGTTGTTGTTGCTGCGGAAGGGGAACTTGTATTCAAATGAGCCACTATCGCTGCTGCTGCTTTTGTATTCGCCCACAGGCATGCGGTACATCTCCGAACAGCCCCTGTAGAGGAGGGGGACAAACAACAAATCAAAGTTCCTTCTGTACATGAACAGACATGTACTTTAGTTAACTGTTGTATGAAAAGTAAACAGCAACCTTTTTTTTTCTAATTGTGGTTATTGTTATATTCATTTAAAATACTCCAAAAAACAGCCTGTGATCCATTTCTTATTACAGAAGTAGCTTTACAGGCACAGCAAAGTCTACATCCACACCAACAACGTTGCCGTCTGGAAATTTCTTTGAAAACGGGGCTTAAAGACGTTTCCTTTTTAGTCAGTGGGGTACGTGCTTGGCTTTAACACACACTATATTTTAGAACATAGTTTCTGAATGTTTCAACTAGTCGGATTTAAGACTTTGAGTCTTTGTAAAGAAACATTCTGAACGCAATGTAAAATCTATTTCACATCACGCAGGGACTGGATTTCATGATGGTGAAGCACCTGATGTAAATAAAGAACAACATTGGGTGGAAGCAGGTGTTTGCTGGAGGCTTAATGCAGCTTTTTGTTGTTTTCATATGCCTTCAAAGTTCCTAATTTGAGCCCTTTCTTATAGATGGTGTAGTGGCTTTCAAATTCCTTAATAGCAGGCTTCAACTAATCACTAACATCAGTGATGTCAAACATATGGCCTGTGGGCCAAAACCGGCTCGCTAAAGAGTCCAATCCATCCATTGAATTTGTGAAATGCAAAAATTACACTGAAGATATCAACAAACATTTTAGGTCAGGGGCCACATATAGCCCAAATTGATCTCAAGCAAGTGGGTTGGTCCGACCCATAATAACCTAAAAATTACATGTTTACATTTACGAAATATGATCAACCAGAAACCATAACCAAAAAGAAAAATAACTGTAATTTTAACAAAATCCATTTCTGTTTGTAAAAATTTTGTGCCTTTGTAGATCCACTGCGATCTGTAATATATGTGTGTAAATATTAAGCGGACGCATAGTGCTCTTAAGAAATTAGAGGATGTTCCTATCATTCACATTTTTTTAAATGACTATTTGTAGATGTAACCATTGTCCCAATGTTATTTTACTTTCTTCACAATAAAACACAGAGAAAGGTTTGGTGTTGTCATTATTAATAGGCTATTATGTTATTATTTTACTGGTCTGGTCCACTTGAGATCATATTGGGCTGTCTGTGGCCCCTGAACTAAAATGAGTTGGACACCCCTGCACTACATCATCCAATTTTTTCAGATAGATCTGTCAAAAACCTTATTTACAAAGAGCACTGTCTCACTTACCTGCGTGGAGTGGCATCATCATGTGGTGGAATGATTACAACCCGAACTGTCACTGAGGTACGAAGGAGGTCAATCATCTGCTCATGGGTCAGTGTTGCAACAGCGACCTTGCAGATTTCTACCAGTCGACTTCCCTGCCGCAGTCCCGCCTGCCAGGCATACCCATATGGCTCCACCTAAAAGAGTTTCATGGCATTATAGCTGCAGCAGCATTCTTCACCAGGTAATATTTAAGATGAGTCCAAATATACAATTCTACATCCAGTGGAAAAGAAAATATGTAGTTCCATTTCTAATAGTACTTGAGAAATTAGACATTATGTCTTTTTTATATCTGTTCAGTCATTTTTACTGTAGCACATTTAGTAACATCATGCATTACACTGCATATAAATAGTGGTAAGACTGCCACAATAAAACAGAGCGGCAGATAATTACAGATCACAAGTCATTTTTTAAGACATCCTCATTTCATGAGGATGGTAATTTCCTCTGGAAAATAAAGGTTTATTAAGACCTCTTTTCTTTTTTTTTTTTTTTTTTTTTTTTTAGAACATCTGAGTTACCTCTGCCACGATGCCTTCATAGTTTACATGGAAACCGAGCTGCCCTAGGCCATTTCGACGAAGCGTCATCTCTAATGTCTCACAGCCCTTAGTCAGTGACTGGATGGAGGGGAGAAGGAAAAGAAAGGATGAATATCAAAAGCATACAAGTCAAAAGGTGTGGAAAAGCTTTGCAGAACCAACTTAATTACAGAATCACATACTCTTTTGCTGTTGAAATAGATCAAAATGTGACTATTCCAAAAAAAAAAACCCAAAAAAACACAGGTTTGAAAAATAAACAAGCGTTGCAGAGCTGGGCACAGGTGTTGGGAGAACTACATGTTCAGCACATATGCATGTTTTCTCTTATTTAAAAAAAAACAAAAACAAAACCCTGTTCAACCTCAATGATCCACAAGTGCTTTACAGTTATAAAATAAACCTGAATTAGTGCTTCAGCATAAGTGGTACCCCCTACAGTACAGGTACTCAGGACTTCTTACCCACACAAACATGCACACACTCCACAGATGACTGAAATTAAAGCAGGCGTGTCTCTTTCTGTGACTCTTCATACTGGGTTCACTCAGAAATGCATCACTTAGAAAAAATGCTTTTGAACTTCATGTTCTTTCATAGAAGGATATGACGGAAAATTTAGATGGGGCAAGGAAGTGCTCTGCAAAGAGTCATTGGTGCTTTTCATAGACTATGACTTGAAAAAGTCAGAAGAAGTACATGATAAGTAGAAACAAGTTAAAATCATCAAACAAACAAGAGCAACCAATCAGATGTCAACGAATGCAAACTTCGCAGGGAAGCATGAATAAATCATACTGCAGATTGGCACCTGATAGAAATTGTTGTGATGCCCTGTGATGTTTCTGAATGTGTGTATGGGAGAGGAAGAGGAATTGAGCACAAGAAAAAAAGAAAGGATGAAGAGCAAACAAGAAAAAAGAGAGCATTCAAGAGGAAACACAGAGAGGGAGAGAGCGACATCCCAAAAGAGGGTGGCCCAAGGCCACATCCCTTCCTCTCTCTGGCATAGAGGTAGTCCAAATGATTGAAGATTAACACCAGATGCATAAAATGAGACATGAAAGTGATTCTGAGCACTGAGCCAAATTTGATGAGTGCTTAAGTATATGTGTATGTGTGCAGCCAGGTTACATAAATACATGATAAAAAATCATCACACACACACACACACACGCACACACAGTTTGATGGTAGCGAGACACTGGGGAAATGAATGTATTCTAAAGCAGTGATGATTACATAAGAAAACACCTTTTTTTCTAACCAGTTGCCATGGAGACAGCTAAGGAAGAGCTAGCACCACTTCAGTGCATGTGTAGGTGTATGAGCCATTAGTAATATGTTGTCCAAAAGGTGTTTCTGAAACTCCCTCAATGAGCTGAGACCAGTAATGAGGCTGCATCTTTGGCATGTAGACACACAAATGTTGTCATTCTGGCAGACTGACAGCCAGCAGTGAATAGAAGGAGAGATTGTGAGTGGGCCAGGTAGATGATCAGTGGCAGCCAACTGCATTTTAGTTCACTGATTTTGTTTCTCACATGCCTGGTTTGCATGAATGAATGCTACTATCAGTTTTGGTATTACTTCAGTCTCAGAAACTCTTCTAGAAACTAGTGTGGTTTAATTTTGCAAAATGTAAAGGACATGGTACATTGTACTTCCTGTTTGAACCTAAATACTGATTATTATTTTACATTATTACAGTGGAGCTGCTTACAATGATCCTGTTTCAAAATTCATTTTTCTTTGTCATGCATGCATGGTAAGTGACATTTGTTCACGGTGTTTTTTACATGAATATAAAGTAATGACACAGACAGTACTTGCTTTACACATGTACATTTGTTTTTTGTCTCCATCACTAGCAGCCATGACTGTTTCCTGTTTGAGGAGACTAAACAAAGTAGCCTGAGGAACATCGAGTTTCACTGCTGTATCTCATTTGCTTATTTTTGGCAATATTTTTTTTTTCCACAAAAGTTGTGTTTTTCATTAAATGAAGATTATTTTGTTTTCCCCGCCATGATTTCAATGTGCATACAACAGCACCAGCCTCAGGTAGGTAGCTGGGTTACCACTTGGCATTATTCATTCCCATGATACTTGGCAAAAGGGAGCAAATAAAATACAATTACCATAATTTGATTTTTTCCACATGCTGTCATGAATGAAAAGACCCAAAATGAACATTGTGAGCAGAAGGCCTGGTTATGAAGCATTTAACATTTAACATTTGTGTCGGTCGGCAAGTTATTTTTCGGTACCTATAACAAAGAAATTATTTGTTTAAATGCGCATTATTAATTTCTGTAAACACAAACAGCACAGAGTAATTTAAGAGTATAATCTTATCTTGCTTTTATTAGCGTAATTGTGTGTACAGTTTGTATCTTCTCACCTCTAGACGCTTGACCACCTCTTTAAAATCTTCTGTGTTGTTACTGATACTCCTCAGAGACACATTCTCTCCTCGTTCGTAAAATATACGTAAAGACGCAGGGCTGCTCAAGGTCCAGCCGATCACATCCTTAGTGGCGCAGTTGAACACAACAGCCTTGGCCTCTTGGTCCAACACGATGACAAAATCATTGGAGACAGCCAGGAGGGCCTCCAGTTCCCCACCGGTGCCGTGATCCTCAACATGGACCGGCCAGGTTATGGCTCCCAGGCTGCGGAGTTCGGCCCCTGCATAAGGTCGGGTCTTCTCTTTCTTCTTGTGGGCCAGTGAGATAAAGGGGAACTTTCCAGAGGGGTCGATGGGTGTGCTGGTGGTGTGACGCTCGGCCAGGTCACGCAGATACTCCTGCCGTGTTCGAGTGGCCATGGCGCAGAACTTGTGCGACTTGTGCGCTGCATTTTCAGCATTGATGACCTTGGCGAGTAGGAAGTCCCGAAACACGGAGGACTTGGGAAAGGTCACGCCCTCTGGGATGGGGGGGCCGAAAGAGGGCATGTCTTTGGAGCGAGTGACCGCCACACTGTATGGAAAGGAGCAAAGAAAAAATAAGATCTAAAGAATGAATGAAGAGAACTGTAACAGGGAGAAAAAATATTTATGGTGAGCAAATAAAGTATTCCAATAATATGGGCAGTTTGGGGTGTTCTAGATCCTGTGGCTTATATTACAGAATAAATCATCTCCACATGTCACCATCCACATCTTAAAATAATTATGCCATTAAGATTTAATGTACAAAAATAAAGTGCTCTGAGCTTGTGAGACAGAGTTAAAGTTTGATCTGAAGTCTCACGCTGTTTGCGCATTCAAGTCATTCAAGTTTGAGAACACAAAATCCTTGACTGGTGCATCACATGTCAGGACTAAAAAAGTTAAACTGGACAGGTTTCAACAAGTCATAAAACTGGCTGATGGCACACATCTGATGGTAGTTTTATGTTTTTAATACATTCTCTTTCAAACCTTTCCAGCCAAAGTCCGATAGGTAAGTTTGATTATGACGCTTATGATGGTATAAAGTTATTAAGTGATGTTATTTGCCAAGTTCATTGTTTGTTGATCTAAAAAACAAACTAAACTGTTACAGTTCTGACCTCGTTTAGATGATTCCAAATAGATCTTTAGTGCAGGTATTGACAACACGAACCGTAGAGAAAATGCAGGTGATTTGTGGTTTTACTGTGGCTGTTTTCTGTCTAAAAACAGAGCTAAGCTAACAGAGCAATAATGTAAACTATCAGCTGACGGAGCATGTGAAGCTTACACAACAGTATTATTCTCAAGGTGCAGGACACAGCTTTATAAAAATAGCTTTGTTCCTGTCGCTGTCACTGAGCTCAATAAGAAATAGTGACATTGCACTTTACTAACTTATTTAGTTATTTATTCCATTTCTTTGTTCTATTTATTATTATTGTGACTTCAAATTTTTACATTTTTAAATTTTATGTTCTTATCCTGGTTTTTATCCCAGATTGTTTTTATCTTTCTGGGTTTTTATTGTGTTTTATTGCATCTTGTCTTTATTTATTTGATCTTATTTATTTTATTCTTTTACTGCTGCATGCTGCTATACCGATGAATGGTGGAACACTGAGCACTTTTTGTCCTGTCTTTTTGTCCTGTCTGTAAGCGTGATCAAGTGCCTGTCTTGCATGCTCAATGCAAGTGTTGTTGTAATGCCAAGGCAATCACCTAGACTGCAAAACAAATCTACCTAGGGGTAAAAATAAAGTAACCTTGACCTTGATTCTGACCAACTGTCAAAATACCTGTTTATGTTTTATGAAGAAAACTTGATACCATAATAGAGATGTGAACAAACAATCAACTTTATACTTTAGTCAGTGAGTGATACAGTCTGTGGATACATTCATTCAAGGAGTTCGACATGTACCCTTTCAAGTCTAATAGAGTGAAGGTAGCAGACTTAGTAGTAGTCTAATTTTGGTTTCTGTAATAACTGCTGAAATCAGTCATTTTGACCCTAACAGGGCTCTCTGTCAGTTCATAATCAACATTAATGGCTTACTGCAGTTCGTTTACTTTTGCATGTGTGTTTATTGCCTTTTCTTTGCTTCCTTTAGCTCCTTGTTTTCACTGCCTTCCACCTCCCCTCTCTTCATCTCCTTTTTCCTTTCATTAAGTCTCTGGAATGGCTATCTGAGGCTGTTTGCCCTGTCTGGTATGTCAGGAACTCGGCTGAGCAGCCATGAAGAGGAAGGAGAAGAGGAGGGTGAGGGGAGACTACTACTCAAAAACCTCCTGCCCAAAATCCACAAAAACCAGGAGGGAGAAAAACAAAATGTGGCTGTGAAAGAATTACTATGTCAGAGACTAAAAACAGATGTAGAGGATGACTGTGCCTCATCTTGTGGGAAATAGAAAGATTAACAATTTGCTTGTCTGAATGTCTACAAACTACAAAAGAGCACTATTTATGCTCTCAAATAACCTTTCATGAGGTCAGATAGCAAAGGCTCTACATGGTCACCTGTCCTGGTTGAAATGAGCTCAATCACAGATCCACATTTAGGTGAAAATTACCCGCTGACAAGAGCAGCCCTGAAAATTGGAGTCTTCATCCCACACGCTTCCCCGCTGACATGTATCGGCACACATGTTGACAGCGGAATTAATCGTTTTGTCTAATGAGCAACTAAAGTCAATATGTCACCCACATATTTCTAAACATACCTCAGAGACACACTATCCTCGCCGGAGACGTGCGGTGTTCAATTATACTAACCGTCAAATTGTTGACACGTCAGTTCCCACTTTACCCCGTTTGTGACAGACAGGGGTAAGAGAGGAAACATTTCTCTCATTGAAATTACCTCTGCAGAGGGAACACACGCAGTTTTATAGTTCAGTGCTGACAAATGAATCCTGAGGATCCTCCAAATAGTTGCTAGCACATCAAAAGGTTGCTTGCATTTCCCAAAAAAGGTAGTGTTTTGTGTTGGTGTTTTATGACTTGTGGTAATATAAACATTATTTGTTCCACTGAAATCAGAGTGCTTGCTCTTTATCCAAGGGTTCAATCAAGCAAAAGTGAACATCAACATGAAAAAGTAAATTTGCACACATCATTTATCAAGTGGGCTCATTTTAGCTAAAGATCTTTTTATGGAACTGTTATCCTTTTTAAAATACCACTTGTAGAAAACAAGTTACAAGCAATTTTACTGATTGTACTTTTTACTACATAGCTCAAATTTGACGCTAAAAATTATATCTACGAAATGTATTCAATCTGTTGATTATATAGATGATTGTTAAGTTTCAAGTATTAGATATTCATTATTTTGTGAATATTATTGATATTTACGAGTTTGAACATTTGGGAGTTGCTTAAAAGGCCCTGTCCACTTGTTACCACAAAAATACCAATTTTTTAATTTTCAAGTTACTTATAATTGATAGTTGAGTGAAACTTTCAGAAAGTAATGATCTTCTGATACATTTTGGGTGGTGCATACAATGATAAAGAGTGGACCACATATTACTATGGCAGCCTGTCCATGTGTTTCCACATTCTCATGCCAATAAAACAGAAACTTTTCAATATTTTACTCCAAAATGTATTTTCGGCATAGTTGAACATAATACCTAAAAGGGTTTTGTCCTACTTGATATCAATTTCTGTCAAGAACCGCATGTTTTGAATGTTTGCGTAAAGCTTAAAAAATTTCTGTCCATTTCAAGTCCACGTGTTAAAGAGCAGTAATTTGATATTTTTCACCTAAAAAATTTTACCTCCCCAAATTTTGTTACACATAATGTTAAAAGTGCTTATAAATACCTACTCACATATGTATAGAGATATGCATATAAGTTACTCGGATTACATGACAGAGACTGTTGAACCTCAAATGAGTCCATGTGTTACCGCTTGATCGGACCCCAAATAAAATTCAAGACTTTTTCAAAAATGCAATTTTTTTTTTCC